>NC_136065.1:659367948-660567948 GCF_964261635.1 Lissotriton helveticus
GCCCTGCTCAATGCCTTCAGCGACCATGACAAGACATTGGGCCAGGTGGTTGCATACATGGAGGGCATACACTCTGACGTGGGTGGGCTACACTGTACAGTCCAGGCGTTGTCATCCACAGTCATGTCAGCCCTTCAACAGGCACATGCTCCCATTGCAGCCTTTGTCCACCCCCAGTCAGTGGACACATCAGATGACAGTGTGCACGGTTCGCCTGCGTCAACGAAAAGGTACAGCACAAGGAGCACACAACAGACACAAGCCAAACACTCCCGTTCACAGACACCATCCCCACTGAAGAGCATGGGCACCCCAGAATGCACAAACAAGAGCCAGTCAGGGAAGAGCAAGGCCAGAAGAGCAATCAGGCAGACATCAGGCTCACATGCTGCAGAGGCATCACCAGCAAAAGACTCTCCTGTCAGTCATACATCACACAAAACTACCCATGAAATGTCTGTGCCCACTGAGGAGGTGTTGCATATCAGGGGTACACCTAGGAAGAGCACAGGGACACATCCACCCAACACATCTACCCCAATTCTACGTCCATTGATGCAGGTGGAGGAGGGCACTCTAGAGACCACCCCTGGCAAGAAGGCAAAGGAGGGCACTGTAGGGGGTACACCTGGCAAGAAGGCAAAGGAGGGCACTGTAGAGACCACCCCTGGCAAGAAGGCAAAGGAGGGCACTATAGACCCACCCCTGGCAAGAAGGCCAAGGAGGGCACTGTATGGGGTACACCTGGCAATAAGGCAAAGGAGGGCACTGTAGAGACCACCCCTGGCAAGAAGGCAAAGGAGGGTATTATAGAGACCACCCCTGGCAAGAAGGCAAAGGAGGGCACTGTAGGGGGTACACCTGGAAAGAGGGGAAGGTGGGCCAGAGACGTAGCCAGACCAAGTGTTCGGCGGGATCCAGCCCATCTCCAGGGGTAGTGCCAGTGTCTGCACATGATGTGGGACAGTTGGGGTGTGTGCCAATTGTGTCATCAACACTTTCCATCAACCCCAAGACAGGGAAGCCATTTCATATTCCCAGAAAGTGGAAGGGCACCCCTCCAACCTCTCCCACCCACGCTGTGTCAGAGGTCTGCATGACTCCACCTCCACGTGCCACTATGCCACCTGGTCCACACAGCCCTCCAGCTTGCCAAGCCACTGTTAGCCCCACAGCACCTGGGGCTCTGTCACCACGGTCAAGTGGGCCTGCTGTCCCCGACACACAGCCAGGTACAAGTCCGCATGACAGCCAGGAGTGAGTTGACATCACCCTTATACGCCTGTGCCTCATACTGGTGTGCTAGTCCTGAACATTGTTTGGAACATGGGTGTGTTGCTGGCCCTGTTGCTCTGCTGTGCTGTACTCTCCTGTAGCGAGGTGGGGAGGGAGCCGACCCCTAATGACTGGTGGGTCGCTGATGCTGAATCCCCTCCTTCCCTCCAGAGAGACTGGGAGCCCTGGCAGAGCGACACCGACACCAAAAAGGAGGAAGGAGCCTTTAATTGCGCGTTCACAGGAGAAGACGGGACCACGCCCACCGATGACATCACAGAGGCCGGAGTGGACAAGAGCCAGGAAGTCCTCTACGCGGTGTGCAACGTCACCCAGGAGGAAGACGGCGGTCGGGAGAGAGGAGTACGGAGTCCGAAAAGCGTGTGGAGAGGCGAGGAGTCCCATGAGCAGAGGAGAGAAGGCGAAGACGGCGAGAGACAGCCAGGAGGCCAATGTCCCCACGAGTCGCCATGCCACACTCCCGAGGGAGGAGTGTGGCTTCAGCAGGTACGGAGGCGTTTGTCAGCCTGGGTGGGGAAGAGAGGTGGCCCTCCGGTGTAAATTTGTGTAGATATTCTTCCCGCGCTCCAATCCTGTGTTCCTTCCTTCCCGCGTTCCTACCCTACCATACCTACCTTCCTTCCCTTGACTTTACCTTCACTCTGCCCTCACGCTGCCCCGTCACTATAGACAGCTTGTACAGCACATTCAGCGGTGTCCCTGGCACTCCGGTTTCCCACCCCCAGGGCAATCAGTATTAAAACACCTGAACTAACGGCGGTCCCTCTTGTTGATTCTCTTTTTGGTTGGCTGAGGAGGGGAGGTGAGGAGAAGACTCCCGAAGACCGCCTACGGCCAGCAAGGGTTCCTCAAGCCGGAACAGGCTTAATCCGCAACCACGGACCAATCAGGATTCGCACGGGAAAGACTGACCTCACGAAGCAGAAGAGCATTGTTAAAAATAAAACCCAGTTTACCTAAGAAAGGTCGCACGGGAAAGACTGACCTCACGAAGCAGAAGAGCATTGTTAAAAATAAAACCCAGTTTACCTATGAAAGGTCTCCGGTCTGTTCCTGAACCCCAACCCACGCTACATCTCCCCTGTGCAGCCTCTCATGTACTTGCTGTCTCACCTGCCATGGGCACTGGCCCTGTTGCTCTGCTGTGCTGTACTCTCCCCTGTGCCATGGACACTGGCCCTGTTGCTCTGCTGTGCTGTACTCTCCCCTGTGCCATGGACACTGGCCCTGTTGCTCTGCTGTGCTGTACTCTCTCCCCTGTGCCATGGACACTGGCCCTGTTGCTCTGCTATGCTGTGCTCTCCCCTGTGCAGCCTCTCATGTACTTGCTGTCTCACCTGCCATGGACACTGGCCCTGTTGCTCTGCTGTGCTGTACCCTCCCCTGTGCCATGGACACTGGCCTTCCTGTTTGTGTTTCAACTGTGCATATTATCTAGAATTTGTACATCATTTTGTGCCTTCCTGTTGTCCACTATTGTTGTACTTCTACATCTGTGCAATATATGAATAAATACAGTTACTTCTGTTGTGTGTTTTGTCAGTGTCCTTGCTGATTAAAGTTCTTTTTCTGTTTGCATTTGATTGCCTGTGCCCCATGCTCTATGTATCACTTCAAAATTAATTGCAAGGCTCTTTGCAGGCATCAGAGTTTTTAGACAGGGGTGACAGTGTCTTCTGTGACTTCTGACCCTGAAAAAGTGTAATGTGTGATGGATATTTTTCCTGCCATGCAGTTTTCTTCTTAGTGATTTGCTATTGTTGGCTACACTGTTCACATGTCAGGTTGGGGGACACTGCCAGCACCGGGTGTGATGCTGTGCAAAGGTTTAGAAGCAGGCTGGGATATGTCATGATGTATGTGTGTATTTCTTTCTGTGTGCCCAAACGTGTATGTGTATGGCCATCTTGTGTTGGCCCTTAGTCCTGGTACCATGGCATACATGAGATGCGTGTTCTTGGGTGTAGCAGAGGCGTGCAGTGTGAACGCTGTAAGTTTGTAGTGGATGTATGTGTGCCCCTGTATTGTGAGAGACACACATGTGTCACCCAGGAGTTGTATGCCTGTTGTTTGTTTTGTCTTGCCCTGTATAGAAGATTGTATGCACTTGTGTGAGCTGTTTGTAGTGCACTGTGCCGTGTGTTGGTGTGTCCATGGTGTTGTGTGTGACTCCTCCTTGTTGTGTTTGTAAGTTTGAAGTGTTCAAAGTGTGTGAGTTGCACATCAGTGTTGTGTTTGATTGATCCTCAATGTGTCTTGGGTGTTTTTGTGTAAACTGAGTGGCCCTGCTGCTCCACACTGGCATTGTGTTTGTGTTAGTCATGCATTGCAGGCACACAGTGTTTTTTCTCCTCCTGTATGGCACGGTGTGTGTGGTGTTAAGCCATCCACTATGTGTGCCACTTGTGCCTGGACATTGTGGGTGTTCCCTCCCTCCATTTGTGTGTGGTACACCCCTTACATGTCTGCTACTGACATGCAGGCTATTTCACTTTTATGTCAGCTGTCCCCTTGGTTTCCATGTGTGTGTGCCTCCCCATCACTTCATTTGTGGGCTTGTGCTTTGTGGTGCAGTTCTTGGGCCATAAGTGTTATTCCACTCTGGACATTGCACCAATGGTTCATGTGTGCTGTCCTTGTGCTATTATTCATTCTGTAGTGGTCATGTGCACTTCAGCTGTGTGTGCTGCCCAGTGCTCTGGTGGAGATGGCTTGGCTCTTGTATCCCAGAGTGGTGCATGTGTAGTTGTTGTGTTGGATGTGTGGGTGTTGGCTGTGGTATAGCTTCAGTTCCTGGGTGTGCTTTTGTATTTGTGCAGTGCTGATTTGTGGTGTGTGTGATGAGGTTGTGTTAATCATGTGTGTGTGTGTAGCTGTTGTGCTTGTTATGCACACACTGCTTGTTGTGCATGCAGTGCTGTGTGTATGTGGCCGTGGCATTGTCTGTGTTTGTTGATTGGGGTTTCATATGCATATGTGGTCGGTTTGATGTAGCAGTGTGTGCTTGTCCAGATACAGTTCTTGTGTGATTTGTGTTATGGTGTGTGTGTTTTGTTCCTGAGTGATGTTGTTGTGTCCTCCTGTTGTGTCTGTGCTCCCATTGCTTTTCCCCAGTTTGGATGACAGGGTTTGTCTGTTTCTGTTGGAGTTCAGTATGTGTTCCTGTAGTGTTTGTGTGTTGTTCTTGTGCAGGCATCTGTTGAGGCATCCCTGTGTGTGTGTTGTGTTTGTGGCTACACCCAGGGTGTGTGTTTGTTTGTGTGTGTATGTGCTGGGAAGGATTGTGAGCCTTCAGTGTGTGTGGCACTGGTGTGATGTGTTCCTTGTCAGCCACTCCTGCAGTGGCTGTCTCTCTGGTCGTGTGTTGTGTGGTGCAGAGAGTGTGTATTATGCTTGTTGTTGCAGTGCTTGTTGGTGTGCATCGGGGTGCACGGGATGGGCACCTGGCCTGTGAGTTGATGGGGTGTGTTGATGTGTGGTTGGGGGTGGTGTGTCCCTGTGGTCTCTGTGCCCTGCCCATGCCTTGGAGTGGCCCTGCCTTTTGCATAGTGCGCATGTGTTGACCGCAGCGGTGACGTGAACGGGACCGGGACGTTGCTGCTGGTTGGCGGACGATGTGTGTCCCGGATGCTGAGGGGTGCCTGTTGTCAGGTGGGTCATGTGTGGGTGCCCTTGTGGATGTGTTGTGTCCCCCAGCAGGGTGTCTGTGTGGTGATTGGACCCTGTGTCCGCCTGTGTGCTGTGCGTTGCATTTGGGTAGTTGCGTACCTGCGGCGTCGTCCGCGGCAGCCCATCTGACGATAGTGTTATAGGAGGTACATCACAAGATGCATGTGGAGGGCTGGGTCCATGGCGTTCATGACCTGGTCTTAAATATCTTGCTCCGCTGTCGACTTTCCGCCTGCTCAGGCTGGGCAGTGTCTCTGCTGCGGTGCGTCTGCTTGTTTGGGCCATCCTAATTTGTCGAGCGGGGCGGACGTCATTCGGCACGGCGGTGAGTCTCGATTGGCTGCCGCCACCGCGGTGGTGGGCGCACTTTGATGGTGGTGCGCGGCGCACTGCGGCGGACGAGAAATTACCAATGTTTTGATATCCTAATGTGGCGGACGTGAGTACCACTGCTCGCGGGCGGAAAAAGCTGTTTTTCTGCTCCGCCACCACCGCGGTGGTGCCACCGCCCGACATCCTAATCGGCCCCATAGTCTCCAGAGTTAGAAAAAGTGAAATGTAAAAGGAGGGCATGTGTGAGGGATACCGGTGACATCTGAGTATCCAGAGAGTGAAAACCTGTTCTCCCCGATTCCCTCCTGCCTGCGATGGTGCGACACATGCCTGGTCTGACTCACACGGGTAGAGAAGACATGGTGTCCACCTTTTGATCTTATTGTACAATACCTATTATTGATCAATGACTGCCCGTTTTGCTAAAGTTGTACCTTATGCCAGCAGCAGAATGCGGGCAAGACATTTGCAGTGGCCATGAGTCACATTGGAAAGTCTGATGGTCCCTTCAACCATCTCCAAATCGACTTGTGGAATATTCCCCAATGTAACCAAATGAGGTATATCCTCCTCATAGTGTGTCTGTTCTCATAGTGGATTGAACCATATCCCACTGGGATATGTGACAGCCTAATAGTCGCCAAGTTACTGTTGCTGGAGTTGATGCCGAAATTCAGCATGCCAGTCCATCTTGAATGGGATCAAGGACCCACTTCAAAAATTGGATAATTCAGTTATTATGTACAGTGCTAGAGATTGACCAGAGATTCCACTGTGGTCATGGACCTGCTGCATGAAGTGTTGTTGAGTGAGTGAACGGTATGATCAAAGCTAAACAGGGCAAAGCTTCTGCCTCTACATCACTGAAATGGCCATACCATACCTCAACTATGAGTGGTTCCCTTGGTGCTGTGGACTCTCTCAGAGGGATCACTGTGACTCCAGAGTATAAGTAATTGGATTTTTTCCCAACAAGAGGAGAAGGAGTGCTTAGTTAAAGGGCACAAGGGACAGGGGGCTAGGCGGCGCAGAAGGCAAGGGGAGAGATTATGGGGAGAGGGGATGGAGCAGAGGAAGTAGACAAAGAATGCAAGAGGGAAAGCGGTAGGGGTGGGTGAGAGAGAGCATGAAAGGGGGAGGGTGAAGGGGGCACACTCTATCCTGGCAGCTGCTCTTGTGAATTTCACAGATGACCTGGTCCTTGAGTACTGCAAGGGATTGTCTGACGTGGTGCATTCTGTCTCTCATCCATTCAACGCTGCCACTCCAGCTACTTGAGGGCCCCAGGGCATAACCCGAACCCTCCACATGAAGAAGCAAGTTCAGAAGTGCTGTTCAGACTGGAGCACTGGAGAGGGCCTTTACCGGGTGATGCTGGTTACCGACCCTGTGTACTGGCCTACTAAACTGTATTCATGTCTCCCATACCGAGAGAGCAAGTCACGAAGCGGAAGAAGTGGAGCTAACATACACTAATTCCTCGAGTCGCCTCAGGATTGAGGTGTCTGATGCTTCAGAAGAAGAGGAGGGTCAGGCCAAAGGCCCACAGTCTTCGTTGGATGAGCCAAGACAGACCAAGAGGATGTTAAGAGCGCTGTTGTGCTGCAACAACTGTGTGTGTCCACTAAGGAACTGAGAATATGCATTCACAGTGACAACAAAAATTCATGGAAGGCTGAGACTAATATGCCACAGCAAATTTCACAAAGAGTGAACGGGACACAGAAGCTCTACCTCAGAGAGCGAGTGTGCTTCATCTGTTTGAAGCTGCTTCTCCAGCTTTTTGAGGGGCCCCAGGGCAAGTCCAGAGCCCTCCCCATCAAGAAGCATGTCGGGAAGTCCTGTTTAGAGGAGCTTTGGAGAGGACCCAGCAGGTGATCCTGGTTACCTACATGGTGACTGTTTACTTATATTGAAATATTGAAATATCTTATTCGTTATAGTGTGTCTGTAATTGTCTTGTTTTATGGTATAGTTTTATGATCTGCAGAGTTCGAAATAAAGTCTTTTGATGATGGTTACCGACACTGCTGTTAAGTGTAATGGTCTACCACATTGAATTCACGTCTCCCATGCCAAGAGGGCACGGAACGAAGAGGAAGAAGTGGAGCCAACATCCACTAATTCATTGAATTGCCCTAAGTTTGAAGTATCTGAGGCTTCAGCAGAAGAGGAAGGTGAGGCTGAGGGTCCACATTCTCCGCTGGATGAGCATCACACAGACCAAGAGAAAGCTGAGAGTGCTGTTGTGCCAGCAATTACTGTGTGTGTCCAATAAGAGACTGAGAGTACACATTCACAGGGACAGCAAAACCCCATGGAAAGCTGAGACTTATCTGATGCAGTACATTTCACAAAGACTGCCAGCTGGAGCGAGACACAGAAGTTCTACCACAGAGAGGGAGTCTGCTTCATCAGAGTCAGAGATCTCAAGCACCTCCAAGGGTTGAGCCCTAAGCTGAAGATGGTTGGCCAAAGGCTGCAGCTTTCCGGAAGAAACTGTTGACACCCAAGAAGAAACCAGAGACAATTAGGGAAGATAGTGAGTTCGACAACCAAGAACAGAGCGACCAGATTGACATTGTGAATGAAGATCTGAGCAACCCAAATGAGCAAGAAATATCAATCAGAAGCATCCAGGCCCAGACTGGACATAACTTGCCAAAATGAAGTTCGACTCTGATGATTGCTTGACTGACATTGATGGGCCCCTGAGACGAAAGAAGCCACGACAGGAGCCTATTCATGTGTACTGATGGCAACAGTTGAAAGAACTGATAGAGAGTAAGGATAATGGTTAGAGGAAGATAGCTCCTTTAGACCTCCTGTTGACGCAGCGAAAATCCTGGTTACTCTTCAGATAATGGAGAGACAGTAGGGCGGTACCTAGAGGAATAACTCTTTATCAAAGGATTTCTTTGATCTGATTAAGATTAACATGGTGCAGCAATGCTGCAAAATGTTAATAGTAAGTTTAACAGTTGCCATTTGTGTTCCCATGCATGGATGGCTGTTGAATATATATTTGTGGTCAATTACCCTATGTTTAAACCTGTAGTTACCACCACCCCCCCCCCCCACCCCCCCCCCAGGAAAATATCTCATCTCACTCAGCACGAGAGTGTATGTGGTTATAACGTATATCATCAAATGTTAGCAGAATATGTGAAAGTTATGGAGATGGAGGATTGTTATATCTGTTCTTACCTTTCAGCCT
The DNA here is from genome assembly GCF_964261635.1 of Lissotriton helveticus. NCBI lineage: Eukaryota > Metazoa > Chordata > Amphibia > Caudata > Salamandridae > Lissotriton > Lissotriton helveticus. The sequence continues at coordinate 659,376,464 of NC_136065.1, forward strand.
CTGCAGCCGGGGAGTAGGATATTTTCACTTACCCCTGTCCCACTCCTTCTTTTGAGTCTTCCTGAATCTTATTATCGTCATGACACTATCAAACTGTTACTCTGTCACAAATATCCTGTTCTGCCTAATTAAAAGTGCTGTAGGATATAAAGCAGTTGTAATTAGGCAGACGGGATGTCCTTCTTATTTGTGACGGAGTAATTCATCCGCCAGATGCTAAAACAGGCCTTTTATTTGGAGCTCAAACCCCTCCAGCGGGTCAAGAATGCAAGCTGTATCGGGAAAGTCACAACAAAGTCAGATAAGCTTGTGGTAAGGCTTTGCTGAACTCTATTTTCAGATGGCGAAAAAGCTCAGAGTGGGGCCAACTCGATTTTCTTGACCAGTCGTGTTGTGCCTTAGGCGATTGACATGAGTTATTGATTCCACTCATTCAGAGGTCTCAAAGTCCCAAATTATTCTAAGTATTTATTTGTCAGGAGATTTCAGAACAAGTCCTTCTGGACACCAACTATCCCTGGACCACTGGGACAAACCTTAAGGATCAGGACTCAGTACAGCAGAGGGCACCAGATATGCTCAGTCCTTTTCCAATTGTAACTGGTCCCTCCAGAAAAAAAGCCTCTTACAGATTTTGATGTCACTGTAGCCACACAGGTAGACAGTCAACTGACCATTGGATCCCACTTTGCTGTTCTGGGTACAAGTGGGAGCAGGTCCAGTAACCCATATCTCCTCACAGGTTCAGTACTCTTCTGTTTTAACACAGGTCCAGAATGCGTTCTGCTGAGCTGTGGATGATGTGTCACTTTCGTTGGATTTACTAGCCAGTGTTCGGGGGTGACTTCTTGACAATACCTAATCAATAAGGAAAACGTTTGTTGGAGCAAGCCTTCCCACTTTTGCAGCACTTCATGTTTGTCTTACTGCAAACTATCCCACTAGCACCATAATAATGGGAATTCCAAGATGACATATGCCTTCTGTCCCTAAAGGAAGCTAGTGGGACAGCCAGGGTGTGTTCAGGGAATTGAACAATCCTTTCATCCCCAGCAACACCAAAATAGTCCTGGGACCAGCTCTGCCTCCAACTGGACTGGTGGCTAATTGGCTACAGAGGTCCTAAATATCAAATGCTTCCCTTCCTCAGATTTCCATTACACTTGAGAGTTATTTTGACAGAATGGACTGTAGCAGTCAGGCTACAGTGGCAGACCTGAAGCAATTTTTTCCTTGTCACACTAGTTGATGGCACAAGTGATGAAGTCCACAGGCGACATTTAACTTTTCAGTTTGTATACTATTCCATATATTATGGCCTAACATGAGAGTTAAATATCTAAAAAATGGATTAGCCAATTTATTTGGGGCCATTTCACAAAGGCCCGGAGTGTTTGAGGGGTCAGAGCAGTAGAGGCTCGAACAAGTGGGAGGTGTTGAAAGTCTACAGACAACGGGATAAGTAATATTAAATAAATAAATAAAACCACTTACTTTGCGCTCACTGCATCACCACGACAATGATGCGGCAAGCGCAAAGTAGCCTCTTTTATCTCCAACATCATCTTGCCCCCTCAGCCCATGTGCTCATGTTTCTCTGCCTGCTACACTATCAGCAGGGAGCTACCTGATCATGTTTTGTTCACCATTTGGAGACAGCCACGTGTGCCTGCGCAGGAGGCGTGGCAAGGCAGATATCCAAACTTCCGTTCCTGGCTAAAGTACATGAATAACATGTACTCAGAGTCCTTTCGACGTAATTCGAACAAAATCGCTTGTTACATAATCGCAAAGCTGGGTTTAGGGCTCATAACAGCACAGAGTTAGTGATGCTTTCAGTCTTGGATGATCTGCGACTCGCAGCCGACAAGAAGACTCCGTCAGCACTGATCCTACTTGACCTCTCAGCCGCCTTTGATAGGGTTAATCCTGAGCAGCTACTTGCTCACATGTGGCGGCTGGGAGTCACTGGGACGGTCCTCCAGTGGTTCACTTCATTCTTGGAGGATCGATGTCAGAAGGTCCAATTAGGAGACCATACGTCCAGGCAGGGTGGTATTTGTTGGGGGGTCCCGCAGGGTTCGGCGCTGTCCCCCCTGCTCTTTAACATTTACCTCCAACCCTTGATTGAGGCTCTGGCAAAAGCAGATTGCCAGGTGTTTAACTATGCGGACGATACTCAGTTATTAGTGCGTATTGACAACTCCCTTGATTCACAGCGGAACGTTCTGAACATTCTTCGGTACACCATGAATTGGATGACCTCTAATTCTCTGAAGGTGAACCCAGATAAAACTGAAGTTTTGGTAGTCTCCTCAGGTTTTTCCCCCTGGTCCAGCCTCTTCTGGCCCCAAGAGCTGGGCACTGCTCCAACGCCGGTGCCAGCCGTGAAGAGCCTGGGCATTAGGCTGGACACCGGACTGACCTTAAAGACCCAGGTGTCTGCTGTTGTGGGAAGTTGCATCGGATTGATGAGACAACTTCGGAAACTATCGAGCTTGTTGTCACCCGCTACCATGCAGGCGGTGGTGACTGCATTAATTCTATCTCTCCTAGACTATGGCAATGCAGTCTATATTGGCCTTCCTGGTATAATCCTGAGGAAACTCCAAGTGGTCATGAACGACGCAGCAAGGCTGATATATAAACTGCCTCGTAGAGCGCATGCTACCCCCCTGTTGCATCATCTGCACTGGTTACCTATCAATCAAAGGGTAAGCTTCAAGGGCCTGTGCATCGCACATAAATCCCTGTTTGGTGAAGCACCCAAAGATAATTATGATCATTTAGAGTCCTACGAAGCGGGCCGCCACCATCGCTCTTCACAGGCCAGTCTCCTTGCCTGCCCTCGCTTCAATAGGGCCACTTTTGGAGGCCGGGTTTTTCGGTCTCCATCCCCCAGATTTGGAACAAGCTACTGGACGGCATGCGCAAGGAAGCCGGATTGCTCCCGTTTCAGAGGATGCTGTTCACAGAGGCTTTTGGCCAGGCCTACATTGGTCCATGCTAAGCGCAGTGGTGCGAAAGAACTCCGGACTGTCTGATCTATGATGTAGCTTAGAGACCTCTGGTGATTAGCGCTTTATAAATGCAACCTAACATAACATAACATATAGCCAAGTGATTTTTGTTTTATTTCAGCAAATACTCTAAGATGGCCTCCACGGATTGTCATGTATTCCTATAGGTCCTGAATCGATCCCCCTATTCCTGACCCTATTCTAGTTAAACAAACCAACAAGTTAACTAGCAGTCAGCCCATGAGGCAGAAAACCCCCATGATGCAGATACCGTTATCTGACGCAGTCACACTACGGCACAGGAACGTGTTATCTGATTAGGTCATAACGCTTGCGATCTAATTAGACAAGCGATATTCCTCCAGTCCCTGATAAGGCATACGGAGTTCTCATAACAAATCAAACCTATGACAACCTGGGCAAAACCCTGCGGCCATTGTTTTGATTTCACCGAGAACTTTAGTAAAAGAATGTGCTAACGAGCAAGTCGTATGACATCTTCTTTATTGACGTATCTATGTCCATCCTTACGTCAATCTCGGCACCTTAAAGGTATAAATATTACCGATCTTGCCCTATGCAAACACACGCGTGGTGACGAGACGGAGCAGCCATACTTGCCGAAGCCCAGAGCAGAGCAAACCCCGCTGGCAGCAGCCCCGCCTTCCTGACGCGCTGAGAGACGCGCTGCTTTCTCCTGCCGAGAATCCAGCCCCGGCGTTTCTGGGCAGCCCTCGCAGGCAGCCTGGAATATCGAGAGCAGAGAAAGAGATACCATTCCTCATTCATCCCAACTTCCAGGTACAGAACTGAATAACCCCTCACAGAGAATTCTTTAGTTATCCACTTGGCAAAAACAAACTTAACTTAAACTGTAACTTTCTATTCCCGCCCACGTATTAGACTTAGGTCAGGTACACGGGGTAGGCGTATTTAGAAACACCAGTTGAGTACGTTTAGTCAAATGTAAATGTGTATGTAATATATTTTAATCATTTTAAACCTTCATATGGCTTAGAAACCATATCAATGTTTTTACAGTATTATTTTATACTTCTGCTTCTAATGTATGCACTTTACTTAACTATAAGTATTGCAATAATATCGATCCATTTCTCATGTATGAGAAAAGAGACTGATCAATAAATAACACCTTTTTATTGAACACGCCCGTCTCTTCCTTTTCTCTACAATCTGATGAGACTAAGAATGCACGTACTGACTGAGTAAAATAATTGCCTTTTGTTCACACGACTCTCGAGATTTACTCTTGATTAGGGGAGAGCAAAGTTGTCATGTTCTATGGTTGTCAGAAACTAAATCCCTTCTTGTCTAATCAGGGAAGTTAATTCTTTCCTGAACATTCGAGAAAGTTTCTAGTGAACTCTGAGCTAAGCTGGCAAACCCAAAACTTTAAGTCTAGTATCGACAGTAGTAGACCTAGTTAACGTCTGGCCTAGGCCTTTACTGCTGTAGGTATTATTCCAATGCGCAGAGCCTATTGGGAAGATAGGAACTACACTACATGGCGCCCAACGCGTTTGGAAAGGGCGATAAAACTAACGTAAGACATTTAGAGTAACTCAGTCGTGCTTTCTCACTCAGACCCCTTTTCCCATTATACTCCAAAGACGTCTGGAGTGGGTGAAAGGTTATATCCTCCAAAACCTCGCAGGAGGGAACTCCTATGTATGGTTCTTGGTATAGTCAACGTTGAAGGTTACACTGTTCCAAAATATTGTGCATCTAATCTTTGTTTCCATAAGAAAGCTGATCTGCAAACAAACAAAATAACCTTCAGGACAGTAAAATGTCAGACAATGAAGAAGAAAGAGAGGCAGTTAGATTAGCAGCTGAAATCGCAGCAGCTGATACTGCACTACAAGACGCTGACCCGGAGATAATAATACTCATCCCGGTCATCAAAAGGAAATCTATAACCTTAAAGCTTATAGAAAATGGACTGACACCTAGAGGTGGCACAGTCATATTTGTAATTGAAGCACACGAATATCGGCAGACAGAGGTATATTATTCATGGATACATTTTCCAGCAGCTAATGCTGTAACAAAGTACTTCCACTATTACAAAATAGAGGAACCTCCTAATGAGTACACTCCTTTCGAGGAGGTGGAAGTACCACTCAAATTCCAAGAGCATTTGCTCTTATTTGATGGCGCCCTAAAACATAACAATCACATCACCAGGCTCGGTCCTTTAGGTAGACCAGGAGCAACGTGGCCGGTATTAGCCGGATACACACCACATCCAGACTTCGAAAGAATGCCTGCAGCAGATCTTTTAGTACAACTAAAACAATTAATAAAAATACATAGACAATTAGTCCAGTATGTGATGCGGACTTCAACAATTCAGCCAGCGATTAAACTTCCACAGCTGACCCCTCACCAGGGGAACACAAATAAGATTACACCACAGAACATCCAGTCCTGCCTAGGTAAAGTACCGTCTAAACGGGAACAAATACCATTCTGGTTGGCACAGAAAATCACCCAAATAGAGGCGGTGTTTCCTGACACCACCCCGCTAGAAAAACACAGGATTCTGACTATATGTCTTCCAATGGGAATCGCACCACACATTGAGGACTGTGACACTTGGGGTACAGTCTTTGCTTCCATCTACACAAAAACGCACGGTGTTCCATCCATTTCGGTAATACCAGATGTGCTAAAACAAATTCAAGATGAATACGGTCCAGAACCCGCTTTAACTCTTGGTATGAAATTACTAAAAGACTTCAAGCAGGTCTCGGCTATATTATTAGCCAACATAAAAGGTGAAGCAGCAAACGTGGCGATCCGCCAGAGGTTAAAAGAGACAGATATAGCAGACCAACCAGCTGAAATTGCCAGAATCATAGAAAAATCCTATGAGGAACTAGGTAGAGATAGTTTAGGTGGAATACCAGTAAAACCACAACTGACTGAAAGTCCAGAAAAAATATTTTTTAATAATAATTCACCAAAAAAGAACTGGGATGGAAACAAACAGTCCAATCCTAAAGAAAAGAAATTCCAGTCTAGAGGAAGGTCTCCTAGGCGAAGAGAGAAATCTCCGAACCAGGGACACAGGTCACCACAAAGTGACCCCTCTGGGAAAAGATATAACCTTAGAAATAGGGATAATATAAAAAAACCTGATAGATATCAAGACATTGATACGCGTCCCTCTCAATCTTTTCAGAATTCCTCGCAGAAATCGGAAAGAAGAGGACGATCAGAACAAAGAGAAGAGCACGCCAAGTCCAAAGACAAGGAACCTGCTCAGCTAAAAAAGAAATTACAATTTCCAAAAAAGAAGGTAGCCAGTATCAAGGTAGTTAACAATGCCGAGAATACTGAGGACACAACTGAAAAACTGAGAATGGGCTCAGACAATGTTAGACAGCGCAGCAGAAGTGAGCATAGCTCGCAAAGTCCTTATGAATCATCTGGAGACAGTGGACACGAATGAATATCTTCAAGTGGAAACTGCAGACACCAGGGTTAGCAAACCCCACAAAATATACGAGATAACATTACATATAGAGGGAGATAAGACTAGGAAAATAAGGGGACTATTTTGGGATAACCTCTCCCAGGGCTATGACATCCTTCTAGCTGAAAAAGACTGGCCACCAGAGTTTGTCAGGGAGTGCCCTCATGGCGAAGAAATAATTATGCCTGCCTTCTCAAATCAAATTCCAATTCATAAAAAATACACACTTGCTAGAAAGTGGGCAGTGGCTCTAGCTCCTGCTTTATATAAAAATCACGTGGGATGGGATGAGGATTCTCCTCCTCACAAAATCCAGTTAAAATCACAACCTACTGCGCAAAGGCAGTACCCAATTAAGCAAGAAGCTAAAAAACAGGTAAATGAAATACTAGATAAGCTAGAATACCAGGGGGTGATTGAAACTTGCACCTCACAAATGAACAACCCTTTGTTTCCGGTCTCCAAACCAGACAATTCATATCGTCTAGTTTTGGATTACCGACACCTTAACACATGTTGCAAAACTTTTGCAGTGCAAAACTCACACAGTGCTGCACTAATGAATAACATAGTGCGCAAAAAATACAAAACAACATTAGACATCTCTAATGGATTCTTTTGTAAAAACATAGCACCAGAGAGCAGATATTTAACTGCGTTCTCAATAAATGGCACTCAAAAACAATTCTGTCGGTTAGCCCAGGGGTACAAGAACAGCCCGGGGGTATTCTCAGCGAGAGTAACAGAATTACTACAAATATATGATGATGAAGCATTATCTTATGTCGATGACATTTACTTAACAGATGATGACTTGGAGACTCACTTGAAGAGAGTGAACACCATAATACTTGGGTTCGCAGCAGAGGGTTACAAATTCAACTTTAAAAAATCCAGAATTGCCCATCTGACAGTCCTGTTTTTAGGATATGAATTATCAAGTGAAGGCAAAAGCCTGGCTGACAATTTCCTAGAGAAATGTGCCGTACTCCAAGCACCTAGAACACTAAAAAACTTACAGTCGATTCTAGGCTTCCTAAATTTCGGAAGAACATACATTGCAAATTACGCAGAAAGGGTCAAACCCCTTTATGATCTGATAAAACCAGATTTTAAAAGATCCAATTGGACTCAAATACACACAGAAATTTTGAGATCCCTACAAACAGACATGCTAATTAAAACAAAATTAGAAACACGTGATAACACACGCAATCTTGTGATTCGAGTCATCCCAGGGAGATGCGGATTCACATACCTGACCTCTAATGAGGGAGAAAAGGTACCAATTGCATTTAAATCACACTTGTACACAGAAGCTGAAAAGAAGTTCAGCAGTACAGAAAGAATAGTTCATGCAGTTCAAACCGCAATAGCTAGAGAAAAAGATCAAGCAGACGGTAGACATATCACAGTCAGAACAGCTGAATCAGCCTTTGAGGCATTAACAACACCGTGTAATTTACCAACAACAACATTGAATCCGGAATGGATACAATGGGTGAATTCAATCACAACGGACAAAGTGTACTACTACTTTGATCCAGAGCTAGAAGAAATGGAAAATCTTGAATATGAAAAAACATACCCTCTGCCAATCGACATTCTGCCTTTACGACATTACGCCTGTGTAATCTATACAGACGGACATGCTCAACCCCCCGTTTGGGGAGAACAAGCATACAACCCCACATGTGGGATTACAAAAGAAGTGTGGCGCGGAGGTAAACTAAGACCTCTATTAACAAAAACACACTCAGTAGAAACTAATTCGGAACAACAAACTGAAATAGTAGCTTTGAAAATGGCGCTAGATAATGCGGATCGCGAATTCCCGACACTTATAGTGTCAGATTCATATTACTGCGTCAAATCATATAACAAGGATTTGCAGACATGGATTCAAAACGGTTACAAAGATAACACAGATGCATCAATAAAGCAGAAACTGCTCTGGGAACAAATAGCTCTTTTGAAAAAAGAACTACCAAAGACTCACGTGACACACTCACTGAGTCATCAGCGTGATGGCGTTCACGTTGCAGGGAATTCATTGGCTGAAACAGCCACAGCGGCAGCCACTAAATCGGCTCCCGTAGTTCGAAAAAAGCGTACATTAAAATACATTGACGGTGAAACAATGCTGGTGGTGAAAACGTCATCAAAAGGCGACTGCTCAGCTTTACCGATCAACTATCCACTCAATTATACATACATAATCGATGCAAACTCCGTCCCTTTTGCTCGAATCCCTGGAGTGGGGGATAGAGTGATTCCAAACATGGACAGGAGAAACTTGTTAATCGCAGACGCACATATGGGCGAGGGTCTCAGACACCTCAAACTAAAAGATTCTCTGGAAGAATTACAATCATGGTACTGGTGGCCAGGCATGAGCCTACATCATACCATGTTTGTAAAGAACTGCCCAAACTGCAACAGAAATCGCAGTGGGGAGAGGAAAAGTATAATACGGTGGAATCTGACTGCAGATAATATCACCAGTAAAGAGGGAGGCTTGCGATTAACATATACAGGCTAGTTACCACTTATAATGTAGATCACCAGCACTCGGCTGACGTCTGGACTGTTATACAAAGATTTGCGAGTCTAAATGGCATATACGCTAAGAGCATGCTACGTTTGACCATTTTTTTCGCTCTAGCCCACCAGCCTGAGGGGAAAAATGACCAAATGAGCACAGCCCAGCGGGAATCTTCTCACTTCCTTCCTGAGGGTACGGGATGGTGTAAAGAAAAAAACCAAGGCAGAAAGCAATCTATAACGGAAAGGATATTAGGTTCGGGAGCTGGGTGGGTCAAACATCTAATAAGTGTCCAACGTAGTCTAAATAACTTGTCAAGAAATTCTCTGAAGGGATTCAGTCCGTACGAATTATTATTCGGAACTAGGATGATTATCTCTGACCTTGACAGTCAGACTTCAGTGGTGAAAGAAAAAAGCTTTGATATCAAAGACCGTTTGGCTATTTTGCAGGACTTAAACAAAACAAGAAAAGACCTGAGCAACATAAAGTTGAAACAACAGCCAACAACCACTGAAGAACCACCACCTGTCCCAGCAGGACCTGTCTGGATTCCAAAAGTCGGGGATCTAGTCAGAGAAAATATCGCGGTAAAGAAGGAATTTGGGCCTTCTTACAGAAAAGCAGTTCCTGTCTTGTCTGTCAACGGGACAAGATCAGTTGTACTACCGCCACTTGCTGGTAAAAAGGAGAACCGAGTTGTATCCATCGACCTGGTAAAACCACAACATGTGGCCGATAACAAACAGTAGGCCAAGTGGACTCCCAATAAGTAGCAGAACACCAAGGTTTGCTACCAGTACAGAGGTCCTAACGAAGAGGCTCATCACATTCGAAACGCCTATAGAAGAACAACAAGGACTATGCAACAATGCAATAGAACTCAGACCTCTGAAAACCCAAATAAAAACATTTAGCAGAGACACACCAATCTATACTGAAGTACCAAGTGAAAATGCAAGAAACAGAAATCCTGAACCAATTGGAACAATTGACAGAACTGCATCCGGCTACTTCATAAACTTCGATGATTCCTCTGAAGGCTTCACTGAATCAAAAACACAGCCATCATCAAAAACCTTTAAAGATAAAGCTAAAGAACTTTTGAAACAACTGAAAGAAACATATCTGATTTCTCCATGGGTTGAATTTTGGGTGGGTTTTGGTGCATTTATCCTCATACTTTGGCTCATCATGGTACTTACTTTGGGACGCTTCATTGAGGGAAAATATGCTAAAATGGACACAGCAAGTCCGAAAATCAACTTGATCCTCAAGCCACAAACATCTTCACACATCGAGAAAAGAGAACTTTCTTCAGCCAACTTCACAGCCAATCCAATACCTGGGGGGGTAGCCTGGGACAACACTGACTATGAAATTTATGGTCCGGTCGAGATCCTGAAATATCCACACCAAATTAAGATCTCCTTGCGTGACTTTGTAAAACCAAACTCATTTGCTGATGATTGGGACTTCGAAAGCATTAATAATATGATGTCTGATTTAGTAATGTCTGCTAAATTTACCAAACATGATTATTTGCAGGGTTCTACAAATTATGATAGTATGTATTGCTATAACCACTATGGTAACCATTTTTTACATAGATCTGCACAACCTAGAAATGTTTTAAATTATAATCAATGGGAACATTGTGCAACACCTCCAAAAGGGAGCTCAAGAACCGTTTATGACAAATATTCATATTTTTCAGGTTTTAACACAAGTAATGCTGAAACATTTTATTTTAAATTGTCAAACAAAACAGGGACCAAGACCATGATAACCAACACAAAATTGATTTATTCAGACTCATTTTTTGAACAAATGAATACTTTCGGATTTGATTATTGGGACAAAAATGTTGAATTAAAAAGTGTTTGGGGTACAAAAGAATGGCAAGTACAGGATATAGAAGCTTTGTTTAGAGCCTGCATGATCCCAGAACAAATGATATTTTTAAATGACACTGTTCAACAAACCACCTGTCTTGGCCTAGCGAAAATCAAAGATTTAAATAAACCGTCTATTCCAAAGCCAACAATGTTTAGCAATAACTCTGATACAGATGAAGAGATAGACGTAAACCATATATTAAACCAAAACAGAACACATCCTGATTGGAAACAGTGGTTGATCTGGCCCACAGATACTAATAACTGTCAAGACAGATTCCTGAATAAAACACAGGGGTTCAAAATGACCAGGCCAGACCCTAGATATCCCCAAAGACATCACCCAGGGATAATAACAACCTACAGTGTGGGCAAATTATGCCTTCAATGGCTACAAACTTCCACACTGCCAGAAATTAAGCAACACCTAACTTTACTTACTGATGGTGCTGACTTGCGTGATTTCATAATGGGACCACACAAACAGCGTCAAAAGCGTTTCATAGCAGCCTCTGTATATGCAGCATACAATGAGGCCTGGAAGGTTACTCAAATTGAAACAGCAGAGAGAATACGGGAAATTGACCGTATTAATTTGGAAACATCACTTTCTGTAGTGGACAATGGGTTAATGACTCTGTCCTCCAGAATTTTTTCTTTGGACAGCATTGTGTCTTCAGCAATCGACATATTATCGCAGGACTTACTGTTCTTACAACACGGTCAGTCACAATTGCGTTCTATTGTACAGCTTGGCTGGACGTTACAAAACCTGCGTTCAGGCTATGTGCCTTGGCGTTTAATCAACACAACGTCACTATTCCAAATCTTTAACCTTACTGATAGACAAATCAGTATGGCACAAAAGGGTGCTGATTATACAATCTTGAGCATTGAAAAACTAGAAAGATTACCAGTGACAATGTCAGAACGACCTGTCAGTGAATGGATAATACATGGGATAATAAATATTCCAATCTCAACCTTCAGGTTTCAATACTGCCAAAAATATATACAGGCTGGCATGTACGAAAATTGGGAAAGGGGTACCTTAAAACAACATGGAACCTGCCCTATTCACATGCATGTGTCAGTAATAAAGGCCAGAAAGTGTTTCTTAGTGGCAACAATTGTGCGATGTCACTAAGTGGCACACTTCTGTGTAACGGAATTAGTTTGCATGGAGCCTGTGAAGGGAATTCATACAACCTTTCATGTCACTAGCAAGGCGCACCTGCAACAGAAATAGAACCATTCTTTCAAAGACTCTATAATGGGAGTTACATTCTTATTGTAGACCGCAGATGTTGTAGTCTTATGCCCGGGACTCCTTATCTAGTAACTACGACTGCGAAGGTCAAGTGCTGTGGACGCTTATTGTTCCCCAGCTCCTTCCCAGACAGGGAGGCAAGGGCATGGCCCGATTTGAAAATTACTTCTATTCGAATAGATACTTTAAGCAGAATGAAAACAGTGCTTCTACAGACGCCTACAAGGCTCACGTCATCAAAAGAAACGTATGATCTACAAGTCGCAAGGACGACTGCAGAGATACATACATTATTATCAACTAATTCCCCCGTACATTTCGCGGAAATCCTGAACGAAATCTTAAATATTTCTGATACCAATGGGATCTCAGGGGTATTTAAGACAGTATTTTCGATGGCATTAACACCATTCAAAGCCATACTGGGTATTTTTCCAGATTTCGTCCATTCGATTTTTGGCGGACTTCCCCTGATCTTGGGACTAATTGCAGGAATCCTATTCTTAGTCCTTATTTTTCGTTATGGCAACCCATGTCACAGACAAAACTCTTGCGACAAGGGAAGAAACAATCCTAGCCATTGGATACCGGGACCGGATATCAAAAATCCTGGGACTCTCCCGGCTTAGAGACCTGAACATGACTTGGTTTCTATCATTTCGACCAATGTGGCAAAGATGTGTTTTACCTGTACTAAGGTGCCTGCTATGCGGAGAAGAATGCGTGTTAGACACCTGTCTGACGCTACAATCGGATGCGCCAATGGATGCAGAAACATTGTTGAGCCCGATCAAGGTTCATGCTTTGTGCTGCCCTCAAAGGCTACCAATCCTGATGACGGCATTCGTGGAAGCTTCACCACTACGATTGATGGGTAGTGAAGTTCAAGATGAAAGCAGCATCGAACAGGTACGACCTTCTGTCAGCAATGCGAATCAGAATGTCAATGGAGACAATCATGCGCACGAATGCATGATTACACCTATTTCCGAGTTAGTGGAACTTTCCCAGGAAGCTGTTGACAGTTTTTTCGAAAGCCTGAATGATATGATGTTCTCACCCGAACAGAAATAGAGACTTTTGAGCAAGCTCGCACACGGCGTTCCCTGAATTCGGCCTTCAACTTTAAATAATAAAGTCACATGAACTATTTTTCACTCCAGTTCACGGACAGCAGTTTTTCCAGCAGCCCCAAATATTTTTGCATATTTTTCAGGACACTATCTTCTGCTTAAAGTAAGAACTATTCTTAGAGAACTAAGGTTTCTAAATTTTAGATAGCTTATAGACATTAGCTGCCCGCTGGCATGTTCATAAATATTTTATTCTGTGATGGAATGGTCTCGAAACTTTTTTCTGTATTTAAGAAGCCATTTCATGTGTAATTCTCATATACCAAACAAGCAATAATGTATACAAATGCGATTACTTTGGCTTTATTCTACAGCTTGAGTGCATACAATATATATGTCTGCAATTTTTCAGTATATTTGAAAATTTCAAAATGCATTTATGTATTTTGGGGTGGTAAGGTATACACACTACTCTATAGTATGTTGTACTATGTTATACTATGCCTAGATTAGTAAATATGTCCATAGTTAGCGTGGAGTGGGTGTCATGTATTCCTATAGGTCCTGAATCGATCCCCCTATTCCTGACCCTATTCTAGTTAAACAAACCAACAAGTTAACTAGCAGTCAGCCCATGAGGCAGAAAACCCCCATGATGCAGATACCGTTATCTGACGCAGTCACACTATGGCACAGGAACGTGTTATCTGATTAGGTCATAACGCTTGCGATCTAATTAGACAAGCGATATTCCTCCAGTCCCTGATAAGGCATACGGAGTTCTCATAACAAATCAAACCTATGACAACCTGGGCAAAACCCTGCGGCCATTGTTTTGATTTCACCGAGAACTTTAGTAAAAGAATGTGCTAACGAGCAAGTCGTATGACATCTTTATTGAGGTATCTATGTCCATCCTTACGTCAATCTCGGCACCTTAAAGGTATAAATATTACCGATCTTGCCCTATGCAAACACACGCGTGGTGACGAGACGGAGCAGCCATACTTGCCGAAGCCCAGAGCAGAGCAGACCCCGCTGGCAGCAGCCCCGCCTTCCTGACGCGCTGAGAGACGCGCTGCTTTCTCCTGCCGAGAATCCAGCCCCGGCGTTTCTGGGCAGCCCTCGCAGGCAGCCTGGAATATCGAGAGCAGAGAAAGAGATACCATTCCTCATTCATCCCAACTTCCAGGGACAGAACTGAATAACCCCTCACAGAGAATTCTTTAGTTATCCACTTGGCAAAAACAAACTTAACTTAAACTGTAACTTTCTATTCCCGCCCACGTATTAGACTTAGGTCAGGTACACGGGGTAGGCGTATTTAGAAACACCAGTTGAGTACGTTTAGTCAAATGTAAATGTGTATGTAATATATTTTAATCATTTTAAACCTTCATATGGCTTAGAAACCATATCAATGTTTTTACAGTATTATTTTATACTTCTGCTTCTAATGTATGCACTTTACTTAACTATAAGTATTGCAATAATATCGATCCATTTCTCATGTATGAGAAAAGAGACTGATCAATAAATAACACCTTTTTATTGAACACGCCCGTCTCTTCCTTTTCTCTACAATCTGATGAGACTAAGAATGCACGTACTGACTGAGTAAAATAATTGCCTTTTGTTCACACGACTCTCGAGATTTACTCTTGATTAGGGGAGAGCAAAGTTGTCATGTTCTATGGTTGTCAGAAACTAAATCCCTTCTTGTCTAATCAGGGAAGTTAATTCTTTCCTGAACATTCGAGAAAGTTTCTAGTGAACTCTGAGCTAAGCTGGCAAACCCAAAACTTTAAGTCTAGTATCGACAGTAGTAGACCTAGTTAACGTCTGGCCTAGGCCTTTACTGCTGTAGGTATTATTCCAATGCGCAGAGCCTATTGGGAAGATAGGAACTACACTACAGGATGTGCACTTCCAAAGTGCGCATCTTTGAACAAGATTTGGGAAAACAAATTGAATTAAGAGGGCTATGGCAGATAGCAAAAATGCACGCCACACTTTAAACTGGGCTTATTAAAATCTTAAAAATACTTTTAAAGATGGTGCAGCGGTTGCACGTGTGTCTTCGGACACCATCCTTGAAGGAATTTTATAATATTTAACTACATGCTGTTCAACGATGTACCACAGATGTAAGCACATTTGTAGCTGCCACGTGGGGTAAAAAAAAAGCATTGGCACTGCCAATAGGTTTGACGTATGAAACCTAGTGACTTTGTCCATCCTTGTCTGTGCCCAATTTGTTTCACACTCAATGTGACACTTAATTTTAGTGGCAAAAAAGGCGCATGGAAATGAGCAAACTGTGTGTTAAAATATTTCTTCTCCTTTTTCACGCTTGACGGGGGTCTCACAGAACTTACAGTGAAAACCAGCCTATCTAGAGAATGCAAGTATTATGTAACCAAGATGAAACCAAGAACCCCCTCCCTGCATCACTGCTGTACTGTATTGAAGGAAATGTTCTTAATAAAAAACTTTTGAAATAAAAAAATACATTTAAAACAATTTGCAAGGAAGATTAAGGCGAGTAGGGAAAAGGGTTTGTGCACGTGCACAGGTAAACTAATATGAAAATAAAGAGTCAAATTATCTCTAGTCGCCATAATCCTAAACAGATAAACAGCAGATTTTCTTCAGGTGGGAAATTCAACCCATTGCCGACAGATTTAATCAAAAGTCATGAATTTAAAGTGTCAGATTTCGGTGGCGTTACACTGAGATTTTTGTGAATCTCATAACATAATAATTTCACAGAAATCGAAGGTTTCAAGTTATGACTAATAAAAGTACTCCTTTGTTTGAGGAATGGTCTCTAAAACACTATGCACAGTGCAATCAGTAAATATATAAATATATATGATATATATTCCTGTGAACAAATTGATGCTTAACAGAAGCTTGAACACTAGATACCTGTGTTATTTATCAGATACAGATAAATACAAGTGAGCAGGTATACAAATAACGGGTGCTTACACAAACTAATTAACTGATCCACGCAGAATAGCATCAGTAGATAGGAAAGCAAGAATAATAGTCCATAACCATCTTTCTTCTACGGTCAAACACAAAACACACAAATGCTTTTGGATAATCGATGTAAGCATCCTAAGAATGATATACATAATGACTCCAAATACATAGGTCGTGAGCAATAACTTTGGAGGACTTTAAAGAACATCTTTCCGGTAAGGTGAAGTTTTGATTAGGACGGCAAGACACCTCAAAACCCCAAAATAAAAGGGAATGGCGACTTGAATTCAGTAATCCTTGACCTGAGTAATTCTGCCTTCCTGGTAAATTTAATATATGAATCAGAGGCTTTCAAACTTAGCAGGAAGAGATATTTGAACTCAAATTGGTGATTGATTTACTAGGCATTACCAATTAACTCATTTCACAAAGAGACAAGCAAACCCCCGTCTGAATATTGTGAGATGGCTCTAGAAACGCCTCACTTTTATTTACTGAAGTGAGATTTGTATAGCGCTAACCCAACGGAGCAACAACGAACTAGACTGTGAATGAATCCTCAGACCAACAGGTGTTTCGGGGCTTAAACAATAGCAAGAGTTGATTTACATGTTGTAGATGATCTAGGAATGTTTCACTGTTTTTGTTAACTAAAATGTTCTCTGGTCTAGGTCTAAAATATATGCAGATTTTCTGGCAAACTGCATCATCAAGGTCAGGGAGTTTATATATAATCTTTCAAGTAGCTTCTGTTAGTTAACGTGTCTCATGTCTCCCTATGTGTTAAATTAGAAAATGGAAGTTGCTTGGCACAGCAGTAGAACTGGTGCATTCCTTTGTAAGAATTCTGTAGTTTACAGCGGTCCCGATTTATAGTTGGTGATAAGGAAAATTCTAATTTCTCCAAAAGAAGTGATAGATTTGTAGCACCATATGTGTATTAAGGTGCAGAAAATCTTATCAATGAGTCTTCCCTTCTAGCTTTAAAAAGGTCTTTAACGGGAGGAGCCAAGATGGCGATCGGAATGGAAGCTTAGGCTCCCGGCTCCGCAAGCCTCCGAGCCCCGCACGGAAATCCTGGTCATGATCCTGTGATTGCGCTGCAGCGGGGTGACGGTGAACGCGTGCAGACATCGCTCGCGCGATCCTGAAGTCTCTGCCAGCCTTCTAGCCGGAGAAATCCACGACGTACATTGGCGGCCTTAACGACCCTGGAGGTGAGGGCTTAGTGGAAATACTGTTTACCTGCGGAGCGTTGAAGGTGAGCTGTGTCGGCTCTGTCTTCGATTCCGCCCGGTTTTAGCGGGCCGCTCCCGGATTTCCTGCTGGCGCCGAGTCGGAGAGAGGATGGCCATTTCCAGACGCCTCTCCTTGGACGTGTGCTTTGAAGCCCCCCGTGATTCGGATTGTGGGCTGGCCGAGCCGGACTCGTCCCTGCCCTACCTTCATTCTCCCTACGAGGTGGAAACGCCTGATGGCTGCCTGAACGAGATGAAGTACAATATCCTGTCTACCGAAGTGCTGCATGATGGGGAGTGCGAGTTACAGGGTAGCGCTGTGGTATGGGAAATACAGTCTACGCCGTCTTGCGGTGACATTCTTGTTGCTCTTGGTGCCTTACAGTCCGCTTGGGAAGACGGCTCCCGAGCGTTGGGAAGAAAGCTTGACAATATTGCACTCTCACTGGGGCGATTGCGATCGGATGGGTCCCAGGTCCGCGAGGATTTGCCCCTAACTGTTTTTGAGGGGGGTACTGTGGTTGCCCATGGGTGCGGAGGGGAACGGATGATCTCGGACTGTGTTGGTACCTGTGGACAGATGTCCGTATGCCTCTACTTTACTGAAGGGTTCCTTTCCCAGCAGAGGACGGTGGCCTCATCCATTGTGTCGACACTACTGGCCCGGACATTGTTTCAGCAATTGTTGGCTCCTATGACTGCTTCCTCTTTCCTCGCTCTTGTACCCTTGCTAGGGAATACGTATCACGGGACGGACCTGGGGGTGATGGTTGTCAGTGAAGATGACTCTGTCGGTGGTCAGCGACGTCCATTTTGTATTTGCGTGCTGCTCTTCGCTCCTGCGTGGACATTCTTCTCTCCTGTTTCGGCCGAGACGGGATTTCCTTGGCGGGCATGCCTCGGGGGACTTACAAGAACAGGCCAAGGCTAAGTGATTCTTTTTACAGGTTGACGTCTGTTTGGCTGGCGGAGATGCAGGTCGGCGTATTCTCATGACACACCTAGTTGCGCAATATGTGATAATTCTCTCCATTTCTTATCGTACTGATTGATTACTGTTGTTGCTTGTTGCTCTTGGGGTGGAGAATAACTTTGTGGACGGGGAGACCGGGAGCCAATATGACTGGCCCTTCTCCAGTTTTATATAATCTTTTCTTTCTTTTCTTCTCTTTTCTGTATCTATATTTCGGGTACTCGTTTACTGGGCGACAGGCACACTGTTAGGGGGGGGGGGTAGGCCGTAGCCTCTACATGCGTGCAGGGTGGGGGGTTGAGGGGAGAGGGTTTTTTGTTTTGTCATTCTTAGTTTCTATGGGCCTTTCTTTCTTTTCTCTTCTTTTCTTAGTCCTTCCTCTTTTCTCCTTTCTTATTTTGGGTCAGTATGGAGGCTAGGTGTAGCACTGCTTACCATTTTCTGTTTTCTGTGTTATCGCTCACATTATTTAGGTGGTTCCTCATTTATGGGGTGGGTGATGACTTGTACGAAATCTGAATATATGCTCCTTTATCCTGATCAGCGTATTTTTGTGCCGCCTCTCTGATTATGATTCTCCGCTTTGTTGACATCCTGCTGTGTGCATTGCTCACTCTGTGCCTTTGGTGTATTGTATGGCATCTGATCCTTCTTATTTTATTTCTTAAAATGAACCTTACTTAATCCTGTACTCGGTGGTCGCGCTTAACGTGAGTGATATTTGACATATGTGTGGTTTTTCGTATTTGGGGACTGCTGAACTGTCTTATGGTTGCCCTACGTGCAACACACTGATTTCGAGGCCGGCCAGATTGGTTGTAGGCCCGTAACTGTATGCTACTGTTGCACAATAAAGGTTTAAAAAAAAAAAAAAAAAAAAAAAAGGTCTTTAAAATCAGAAGATTTTCACTTGCCAACCAATGATAAACCAGATCCAGCGTATGTGAACGTGCTGTTGCTTGAGAGACATTTTGTTTACTTACAGGTGGCTTAGAGCCCACTCACTGCTTACCACTGGTTAGCTTCATCATCACTCTCATTTCCTTGATTCTCAACAAGTAGCGCATGTCACTTTCACTTCCGCTTCTTGTGTTTGTTCCGCTCCTGGAGCATGGCCCAAGTACTGCTTCCTAGTCCAGTGTACCTCAACTGTTCGTGCTTTCAGAGCTACTTTTTTTTTTAAGTTGCATGAAAGTGCATATGTTTGCAGACAATTTCCTCACCTTCCCGAAATGTGTTGTTTCTTGCCCCCTCCTGCATTGTTGCTTGGCCCCTCCAGTTTTGTTGCTTGTTCTGCCCCCTCCCCCGTGTTGTTTGCCCCCTCCCGTACTGCTAAGAAAAAAAGCTTTCTGTAAAACATGCCTAGGAGACATAATAAAGCCAATAGCTCTTGTGTAGACGAGACCTATTTGATTTTCCAATGTTTGTTATGCACTTTAGCCTCTTTACCCTTTAGGATTTCGCAATTTGCAAAAAAAATCGCGAAAAGGCAGTTTTGTAAAAAGGCCGTGATTTTTTCAACAGTGCCTGCGAAATCTGGAAAATGCCAAGATGCGAGCACAAGCGGGCCCGCCCTTGGCCCAGGCTTTGCCCGGTCCCAGCGCTCGTGCGTCCCATGCTGCAGGACAGCAGCATCACTTTTGTAGAGCTGAGTAATCAGGCACAGGTGTTCTCAGTCCGGGGGAGTACGGGACATGCAGTCCCCAGCAGTGCTGATGGAAACCTGCTGCGGCTCTCCCCACAAATGTCAATATAGGTGTAGACTTTTAAACAGTAGCCACAAGCAGAACAGGATTCCTTATATGACCAGTAGCTAAAGGATAGTGAATGGCAACTCACCCCTAGTGTAGACTGTGCCAACACAGCCCCCAACTTCGGGACAGCAGTGCGCCTTTTGTAGCTCTGAGTAATCAGCTTCAGGTGTCCTCAGCCTGGAGGATTATCGGTTATGCAGTCCCCAGCGGGGGGTGGTGGAAACCCACTGGGGCTCTCCCCTAGGAATGCCAATGCTGGCTTAGACGAATGCCACAACAATGGTGGCTAGAATTATAGAAATGTAAATATCATAGTACAACTCATAACCCAATGGCCTTATTAGGAGAGGAAACAGGTGGGCTTGGGGTGAGCTCAGGTAATCTTTTCTGGTCACAAGAGTTATTAGACTCTCCTACAACCCACTACACAAAGGATCTTGGTTTACCTCAAGGAACATGGTCAAATCTAAGGAGACCTTTTGCCTGCGAGGGGAAGGATTTTGTAGAGTAGAGAATGAGATTGTACGCACTTTTAAAATAAAAGAATCATTTACTCTGCAGAATGTATGCATGTGTAAAACAGAGGCAATAATCGTGGTACATCGAGAGAGTCTGGTAGATGATCTAAGATGGCCTACATGAAACAAGGAGTGGGCATCGAAGGCTATCTTTAGTGGTGGGGGCTCTGTGTCAATGATAGGTGGAGGAGGGTCTCCTTGAAGAGACGCATTGTCTGCTCTTTTCAGAGCTGCAGGTGGGGTGAGACCAGCCCGGTGTTAGAAAAGATGCTGCTCTGGGCTCTGGTCACAGAGCAGGAGCGGTTTTGCCTTCAAGTAATTTTTATTTTGGCCTTTCTTGACAACCAGCCTGGCTCTTGGTGCTATGTTGGCACCAGAAAAATCAGCATTAAGAGAACCATCTCAAATTTGTAATACAGCCACTGCCCTCTGAAGTGCCCCTGCTTTAAACTTGTCGATATTTCAAATCTAACTTCATCCTGTTATGCCAGACCTCCATAGGAAACATACTTATGGTGAGTTAGTGAGTCTCACCTTTCATTTAAACTGCTTGCCATCTTCCTCTGTTGTAACAAGAGAGGGATATGGGGAGCTTGTAGATCCAGCATACTAGCCCCAGAGGGTCAGGCCAGAAGAAGAGGTATGCAGTTCTTATGGGGAGAGGAGGGAGGTAGAGACTAGGTTGGTATAACACCCTCACCCTAAGGTGGAGACAGGGTGTCTCCCAATTTGGAAAAATGGGGCCCTCACACAACTGGCTGGGAGTCATGCTTCATCATAGGGATTGGTCTGCTATCTTCCTCTGCCTTCTCTACATCCATCCTGTCACCCATGTATCTATTCTTCCCTTCATCTGTCCATCCTTTCACCTCTCCATGCATTCTTTCCTTTCCCCCATCAGTATACATATATATATATATATATATATATATATATACATATATATATATATATATATATATATATATATATATATATATATATATATATATATGTAGCCATCCATTTCCTCATCCCTTTTTGTCCATTCTGAATCGTTCTGTCCGTTCACCCTTTTACTTATAGACCTTTTCACTCTACACCCACCTCTTCCCCTTCCACCTATTCATCTTTATACCCTTCCATTCATCCACCCTTCCATCCCATCCTTCACCTATTCTTCCTTATTTCCTTATATGTTTCCTTCCTTCCACCCTTCCTTTGCCTGCTGTTCTTTCTTTCATCTTTCTGGCTACCCATCTTTTGTCTCTCACATTATGTTTTCTTTCTTACCTTTCTTTCTCATGCTCAACTTTTCTATGTGCCCCTTCCTCTGTGTTTTACCTTATATACATAATTTTTCTTTCTCAGCTTTTTGACCATGGGTTTCAGCCCTCCCCCCTCTGACATGATATTACCTAGAAGTTTAATTTGTAAGCATGTGTATGCAGACCTGCAGGCAGAAGAGGCCCATGTGTTGAAACGGTGACTAGAGTTCTTCACCAATTGGGTTTCATTATCAGCAACCAGAGGTCTTGAGCCAACTCAAGAGAAAATATTTATTGGGCCCCAAATAAACACTGTCCTGGGCCGTGTCTTACTGCCATTCTCTAAGGATTGTGGCAATTCAACACGTTACTCATCTTTTGAGTCAGTTTGCTTCAACAGCGCACGGGTGGTTGAAAATCAAGGGGCTATTTGTGGCCACAACATCTGTTGTTCCTTGGGCATGGACGGTATCATTTGCATTTTGCTGTAAACACATTCTAAGCTGGTGGTCACTGGCCGTGCAGGATTACGAGGCACTTATTCCTGTGTCTCCTGACATATCACAAACGTTGGGTTGATGCATTGTTTAGGGCAATATGTCTGCAGGGAAAGTACGGTTCTAGGAGGTTCGACAGGAGTGCATACATGGGCACTAGAACATCCCAGGGAGAAATACTGCTCCCTCCCACGAGGTTAGGACTGAAGCTGTGCTTCCGTAGAGCTGCAGACACTTTAAACATGCCTATTTCAAAGTGGAATACTCTGCTAAACAGTTTCCATTGATTTTAGGCTGAAAATGAATGAATATGGTAAAATAAAATGCAGCACAAATGCAGCTAAATTTCCATATTTGTGCCGCAAATTTGCTAATCCATGCCGCAATATCCTGGGGGGGTCTGCAGTGCATGTTATATAGGCACCAGCTATGGATTTGATAAATATATTAACAACACCTGATATGTCACCAATATGTGCCACATGTACCTTTCATAATTATTGGAAAGTGGCCTAGTCCCGGAGTGGCAACTAGGACTCTAACATGCACTACAAATTGGTGTATTACTTAGTTTGAAAACAAATTTTTAATGGAACTGTATACTATTGAACTTTTTACAGTGCACATAAGAAGTTAATATGTTTACATATAAATGTTTACATCAATGCTGTCATCATTTCAAAAAGGTTTCAATGAAACAAACTTTGTTTAACTCCTTCACTGCGGTGGCTATTCCGCCGCAGTGCTAAGGGGGCGGGGCAGCCGTGCGGCGGGCGCATGCTGGTGACGGAACCGCTCCGTCACCAGCCGCGGTTGCGCTGTGCTCATGACGGAGCGGTTCCGTCACGGCCCCGCCCGCTCAATGGAACGCTCAGCGCAGGCGCAGAATCCGCGCCGCGCAGGCGTGCCGAGCGGGCCGTGACGGAACCGCTCCGTCATCAGCACAGCGCGACCGCAGCTGATGACGGAGTGGTTCTGTCACCAGCAGGGGAGGGGTTAAACAACACAAAATAACAGAACCCAATGCATTGGGGGACACTTGGTCCCTTCGTCAGGGGTAATCAGTAGAAAATAAAATGGGAAACATTAAAAACAAGCATTTGCAATGCAATAGGTCTCGCAGTTACACGAGTTAAAGCTATTGGCTTTTTAAATGGCAATGCCTTTTATGTATGTTTTTAAAAGGAAAGCAAATATAAAAGGCATTGTTATTTGCAATTTCAATAGCTCAAACTCGCGTAAATGCGAGACCTATTGTATTGCGAATGCTTTTTAAAGGTGGAAGAGATTTTTTAAGTGCCACATGTGCTGATCAGTGAGAAATGGTATCAAAGAAATGCTAACGGCTGGCCCTACAAAACCAGCATTTTAGCCATTAGATGAAGTTTTCTTCTTTTTACTCCTTTCTGGCTGAGTGGTAGTGAATAAAATAAATACACATACCTCTCCAACTGCTTAAGAACGCTATAAAATATGAGGTTAGTAGTGTAAAAACAAACGTTATCCCTCGAAGACAAAACAAGCAGCTGTAACTGTCGGTGCTGAGTAGGTGATGTAGTGACTGTGATGTGTGACCTCTGTTGTGTTCAGCAGCTGTACAGAGATCAGCCAGGATGCCAGTCAGAGTGGGTAAATATGTTATACCTTTTAGAATAAAGAAATATCATTTTATACATGTGCAAGGAATAATTCATATTTGTAAAGCGCGAAGATATCACCCCTTATGGTTTCAAGGTGCTGGGGGCAGTCGGGGAAATTAAATTAGCGATTGCCCACAGTCATATGGTGCTGAGCTGAGCTGAGCTGCGGCCGGCACCGGCGATCGGACCGTGCTCCAGAGTCAGCCAGCCGCTCTGCCCGCTGCGCCACACCTCTCCCCCAAGGAAGGCCACTTCCTCTACTCGTGCTTCGCATTGGCACTGCTCTCTTAAATCTGCAGGGCAGGTTCGCCTGTCCAGCGACCTTGCATCCGTTAACACATCACCTGGATGTCAGCTTCGGGTCACTGAAAACAGAGCTGTCCTTTGGGGTCAGATGTCATTTAGACTCAATTAACTGTGCACGGCACGGACGCGGCCTGTTTCCTGGTGACAGTTACATTTGCCTACATTAGAGCTTTTGCAATTGTAAATGGTGTTGTAAATGATAATGTATTTTATCGCATAGAAACATTTGAAATGAAAGACGATGGCGATTAACCCTTTGCTGTCAAGCTTTTCCCAACCTACAACGTTTAAAACTTGGCCTATTTGGGAAACGTCGTGTGTCACAGGGGAACAACCACCACGATCGCCCAGTGGGTTTGTGTGCCTGCTACAGAGATGTGTTTGTAATTTGAAGAACAAATAAAAATAAATACTGAGTTACATTTTAGTAATAATATTAATTTTGAGTTTGTACAAATGAAGCTCTCCTTTGTTTTTTGTGCATGTGGGGTTGCTGTGATTGTAACTTCCTAGGATGTGTTGGTTGGTCTGTTTGGTAGGATTTGTGAGTGAATAGATCACTGTGGGTATGTTGGGTGTGTGTGATTTATGGTTGTTCTGCCTCTGGAGATTGTTGTGTGTGGTTGTGTTACACCAGGAAAAGAACAAATACATCTAGGCCGTTTACAGCATTAGCAGATAAAAAGATACGACTTACCTGCATGACGAGATTTCTGGTCGGGGTGACTGACTTGTAGAATGAAGAGAGAGGAGGGGAGCGGATTGGGAGAAGCACGTAAGAATAGTGAGAGAAGCGGGTGCAGAGGTGAGAGTGATAGGTGGACAGGGGACCGCGGGCCGATGGGTGAGTAAACGGACTGAGGGAGAAATGAACGGTTGGAAAGTGTTAAGGGCTGGGGGGAGGAGTGGAACGGTCCAATGGTCGAAGGATGTGTGGGTGAGTAGACGGAGCCAGGGTGGCACGGTAGAGCATGGGTGACAGTGGTGAAAGGGGGAGACGTGCAAGAATGTTGCTATGGACGGAGGGGGGGGCAGGGTAAAAGTGTGAGCGGCTAAGGCAGGACGAAGGGCTGAAGTGTGTGGGGAATGCTCTTGTACCGGTATTGGTGCATGCTGCAGAAGGTCTCGCCTGTCCATGGAATGAGACGTCTCCCCGAGCACCCATTAACCGGCCAGCACGGCCCCCGCCCGTCCTAGTGAAAGCCGAGATTGCCTTTCTGTGCGCGCGGCCTTGCTTACAAGCTTACCAAAACCTTTGCAGTTAATGGCTGTGACCCCGCGCTTGCGACGCCAGCGAGACCTAAAAAGGGAATTCTGTAGGTTTTGACAATCCCATAGGATGAGAATCACTGGCTGTGCTGTTAATGAACCCAACCCTGATTACATTTTCTTAATAGCATGGCCTCGTCAGCAGCAGAATGCAGCATTTTAGGATCGCATTGCAACACTTAAGTTGTTTCTCCGTGAGCAATAAGACTAGATTAGTTAAAACTGCTGTGACTTCCAGCAACTACACTTTACAGCCATTGTGCACAGAAAAATGCATACACTTATAATTTTTAAATGTCCACCAAGATCCTGCATGTTGCCATACAAGAGCACCGGTTTTCCCCTGAGCAC
The DNA here is from genome assembly GCF_964261635.1 of Lissotriton helveticus. Taxonomy (NCBI): domain Eukaryota; kingdom Metazoa; phylum Chordata; class Amphibia; order Caudata; family Salamandridae; genus Lissotriton; species Lissotriton helveticus. The sequence goes on from NC_136065.1 coordinate 659,402,556, forward strand.
TAGATGATGTCCTTTAAAACAATTGCAGTTTTCAGTTAAATGGGTATAGGAAGGAAGGTGCACAAGGGGCTTGTCCAGTCATGTGTGGCGAGGCACGAGATTCCCCCTCTGTATGAAACAAGTACTCGCTGCAGCTCAGCCTTATCACACAACCACGAGGGGGATTACGGATGCTGGAAGACGTCGCAGAGCAACGTGACCAGCGCCTGCGAACACCATAACCGCGAAGGGTACATCAGCAGCAGTGGAACCTTATGTGATACGTCACTGCGCAGAGGAACCCTCTAAAATAAAATGAGATGTCACTGCGCAGGGGAGACGCCCAACGAAGAGCTGGTGTCAGGAAGCATACTTCATACCTTATTAACAAGCAAACAAATCCCCCCCCCGGCCCTCACTTACCTAACGCTGGTACACGCACACCACAAGTCGGCCTGGAGCGCGCCTCGGAAGAGACGCGGGAGGGCAGGAGCGTGACGCGCGTTAACGTGCACGTTGACGTTCCAGCGCGTTCACGGACCTGAGTCGGCTCGTGCACAGGGCTGGAGCTGCTCGCTCATTGCTCTGACTCCCTTGGCAGGGAGCAAGGCGGCTATAAGTCTCGTTGGCGCCGGGCTTCGCCCTGCAACGCCAGCGAGACCTAAAAATACACACTTGGAACAACAGCAAAATGTTCTGAAGGACAGATTATGTGGCAATCAAATTCATTGTGCACCCTACACCATAGAGTGCTGGAATCAGTGATATGGTGAAGTGACCATGCAAAATGAGAACTTACTGTCTTCACAAAAAAATACTGGACACACAAAAGAGATAAAGAGAAAAAAATCATTTAAAGGAACAATGAAGACCAACTACCGGCGTTTTTCTGTGAAATTCACCAAAGACTTCTCGTACCTACTCGGGCTGTGCTTAAGCGTATATGTTCTTTGAAGCAGCTTGAACTGTATGGAAATGTGAAGCATCTAAAAATGAAATATGACGAATTACCACAATATTGCAACAAATTCTTCAGTGAACTTGTAAATCTGTTAGGTTCCAAGTCTCACTATGTATTCAAAGTGAACACTACGTTGCCAATACAATAAGCTGATGGCGTCGCGAAAAGTAACCAGAAAGCACGAGGTGACTCCTGCGCAACTGTAACAACAATGATCAAAAATGTTGTTAGTCTCACTACTGATGATTGCTGCAACACGAAAGACAGCCCGCTCTGACATTTAATGTCTGATACTGCGACTAACCTTGGGAACGATATGATGTAGTAAGCAATTCAAGGTGGCGTGGAGGGCGGTGGCCCGAGTAGGTACAAGAAGTCTTTGGTGAACTTCACAGAAAAACGCCGGTAGTTGGTTTTCATTGTTCCTTTAATGGATTTGTTTCTCTTCTTTTCTTTTGTGTGTCCAGTATTTTTTCTTCTTATCAGCTAGCTACATGCAGACGACTTTCAGACACCTACAAACAGTACACAGCAGTAAATATACAAAAATTGCCCATTTTCTACCTAGCGTGTAAACCCCAATGCTGGGTCGAAGAGCTGTAAACCTAACTGCTACAGTCACCCTGCTCCATTCCTTTGATCTACACAAAAGGCAGCGTCAGCCCTCCACGACTTAAGCTGTCACGTCAAACTTCCAAGCCGGTGCACAGACCGACCAAGCTATCTCACCAGCTCAACGTGTCTTTGGAGCGACCATATTTACCACTCCGGTTCAGCTCCATGTGCCTGGCCCTGAAATAGGCAATTATTATCCTGTAGTAACTTAATTTTTTCAGTTTCAAAAACTGGGAAGTGGTATTCCAACAGCCCCAGAAAGACCCTAGAAGGGGGTAAATAAGAGGCAATGCCAACCAAGCTGTCTCTTCAGCTAATTGGGAGCCTGCAGGAGCCACTGTGATTGGGGCAGGATTCCAAGGTGAGAGGAGGGCTAGATGTCATTCACGGGGGGAAGAGAATGGTGGTTTACTCCATGGGCCAGAGGTAACGGGTGAGGAGGCACCCGCTTTAAACAGTGCAGAAAAGTACCTTTTACTCCGGGCAAGATAAGTAAAATGGTAACCGAGAGAAGGGCGACTGAGATGGCAATATTAATATTTAGTTTACTTTTACAAACAGACACACTTTTGCATCTAACTATGTTTGTACACGTCTGTCATACACTAGTTTGTGCATCTGTCTGTCTGTGTCCTCCTGTGTCACTACTTTACCCCTCCCATGCCGTTGCTTACTCCCTCCTGATTTGTTGATATCACCTGCCCCCTCCCTCATTGCTTCCACCTTACACCCGCTGTCTCCCTCCCCCTATTGTTGCTTGCCCCCTCCCATCCCACCAGAACAAAAATATGTGCTATTATGCAGCCAGTGCTGACAGCCATAGCGTTTTTTTCTAATTAAATGCTGATGTACTACAAAATGGCTTACAGACATTGAAAAAGCCAAAAGCTCTTGAGTTGGTCGAATGTATTGGCTTTGCCTTTGCTTGTTTCTTTTAATGCAATTGGTTCTGGAGTGTACTGAACAAGGCAGGGCATACGTTATGATGTCTAGTATGTATTGCACAACATAACTTACAATTTTCAGGCCTTTTTCAATTATGTGAACATCTGTGAATTTTATGTTTTTTAATGAGAAATCACACCTGCTACCTCTTGTATGGATATGAGCCTACAAGAGATAACTCTTAATATGGAAAACAGGATGCCATTGTATAACTCAGTTTATTCCAGGACTGTTACTGATACATTTGTCTGAAAGCTGCAAGGTCCTGTCCAATCGCTATACTTTACTATGACATTTATCAATAATTCACTGCTTGTTTATTTACCTGTCCTAACCACATACTGTAATAATTTGGATTATTGGGTGAAGGTGGTGAGAACACACTTCAAATAATAATCACAATCCTTGTCAGGGTGAACCTTAAAAGCGATAAAATAAACTTGTGCTTAACCCTCGGGTAGCTTTGAACAAATGCAGTCAGTCTTCACTTAGAGGCAATGTGTAAAGTATTTATGCAGTTCTTAAACAGTAATAAAGTGAAAACAAAAAGAATTTAGAACAATGGAGGATATTTTAATACACAAAATGACACCAACGTGACAAAAATCCAATCAGTAGAACCAGAGTTATACGGTTGTAGATTTTAATTTTAAAATTGCGTCAGAAGGCAAGAAAGTGCTAACTGTGGGTATATGTTCACGCCAGATCGGGACAAATTAATAAGTTTAAGCCAGCCATAAAGCCATGATGGAGCATGGGCTGGATAAAAGACCAGGTTTATCCAGCTAGAAGTTATACCTTTTATCTTTGGTGTGAAGAGGTGGGGCATTGTATTGTTATGTGAGGCTCTGCGTCGGGTCCAGCTAGCCACTGATCAGGAGCTTCAATGGGCTGCAATGCAAGGCCCTGCTTCAGCTTGCGTCCTTCTACGTCAAATCCATTAAAGCCAAATCCATTAAAGCCACCTATCAGGAACTGCAAGGTGCTGCGATGCTAGGCCGTGTGTCAGTCTGCATCAGATCACCCTTCAGTTGAGGAGGGAGGAGTACACTGGTTCCAGCCAAGGGTCCAGAACCTGAGGATAGCATGAGGGGTGTCAGAACCCATTTCTACAGAAGCCAGCAGAGGGGACCAGATCAGGGCCTAATGGGTCTGGTAAGCTGGAAAGCAGGAGAGGCCTCTGGAAGCTTGTTGTGTCCCAAACAGGAGGTCAGCCAACTGACCCTTGGAGTCACTTCTGGGATCCTAGATTCGAGGCAAGGAGGTCCAGTCTTCCCTCTTCAGAGAGCAAAGCAGACCTTCTTCTCATTCTTTTCAGGTCCAGGAATATTCTGATTTCATGGTTCTGATGGTGCCACTTTTAAACCCAGTGCAGTGCTGTAAATGAGTGATCGTCCCTGTGTCCAACCCTAAAACTGGTTCTCTGCAGTTCCTCCCCTTTCCCTGAGTTTGGCTCCAGTCTGTCTAGAAAAGAAAGGGCAGGCAGATCCAGGTGTGAGCTGTATTTATCAGGAGGAGGGTGGGCCTCTTCTGAAGTCAGGAAGGGGCTGTGTAAAGCCCCAGGCAACCCTCTGAGGCTAAGGAAGGAGGTGGGTACTGCCCCAGACCATTCTGTTCAGGAGAGGAACACCCTTCCCCACACCCAGGGACTTTGTCAACTATATGGGAGGAATACATGTCACACCACAGAACAGCTATTAAAAGTTCATGTGATCCGGGACTCTGGCAGAAAAGCATATTTGGCTTAGGTAGAAAACTGGAAACTTTATGAAAGGGGCATTTTCAAAATAGTAAGTCAAAATCCGACTTTACTATTAAAGAAAATTTTAAATTATAATTCAAATGAGTCGAAGAAGTGTTTTCCAAGCCGTTTCCACATTGAAGTTATCACTTATTAAATTTAATAAGGTAACCCAGTATTACTCAATTGGAGAGCTAGCCGTGCTACAGTGAAAAACAACCGAGGGGCTTTCACCACCAGGACACGTAAATAGACATCATACTTTTTAAATACTATGCACACTACCCTATGACCCGTTAGGGCATACCTTAGAGGCGACTTATAAGTTTTAAAAAGGAAAGTGTACTTCTGGCAAAAGGTTTGTTTTGCCGGGTCAAGATGGCAGATACAAACTGCACTATTGGCTTCAGTGGCAAACCTGAAATACAAAATTAGAGTGCTACTTCAGTAGGTGGTACAAATAGTGCTGCAGCCCACTTGCAGAATTTAATTTAAAGTCACTGAGTACACGTAGTACCATATACTAGGGTCTTATAAGTAAATTAAATAATACAATCAGGTGTATACCAATCTTACCATGTTTGGAAAGGAGAGCAGAAGCACATGGCCCCTGGTTAGCAGAAGTAAAGTGTGCAGAGTAATAAAGACAACAAAAATGGATCCAGCAAAAAATAGGGTAGTGAAGTCAAAATCAGGAAGAATACTACATAAATAATTGTCATTTTAAACACATAGACACCTTTACATGAGTGTATAGTTCTACAGTCTAATTATGACAGATCCACAGCTTGGGGTATATTCTTGAAGTCTCGGGTGGGATGGAAAGTTACATTTTCTTGAGGGTGTGGGACTGGTAAGTCTTTGGATTTATCCTGGGCATATTCAACCCCTTGGGGGAATGAGTTATTTGAAATGTGCAGGAGAGAGAAAGTAATGATGGTTTGCTGAGTGAGAAAGTAATGGAAGAAGATGAATTCCAGCCAAATGATAGAAGAGCTTCCTCAGACCACCCACACCAGCTCTTCTTGAGACCCTCCAAGTGGTTACGAATGGCAAATGTAATTCCATTCAATCAACCAATATATATTTTAGGGTACAAACTGCTGCCCTAAGAGAAGGGTGCCCGGCACTAAGGCAGAAATGGTAACAACACTGATAATAACAAGAAGTATAAATGGTAAACATCCAGGTTTTTAGAATCTTGTGGAAGAGTAGATGATTGGAGAGGAGCAGCAGCAGTGGAGGAAGGGAGTTCTGATACCTAGGGCCCGATGTAGGTAAAAGGGAATTTCCGATTTCAAAATACCGAGGCGGGCCGAATCGGTATTCTGAAATCGGAAAACGAGATGTAGCAAACAAACAGCGAAATAATAGGGAATCGGTCGGCATCGGTAATGTGAATCGGTACGTACCGAATCGGCATGGACCGAATCGGAACTAGCCGAATCGGCTACCACCGAATCGGAAATAGCCGAGTCGGTAAAATCAGAATCGGCAATTACCGAATCAGAGGTATGAAAACACACCCATGGCCAAAAAGCCCATAGGAATGCATTGAAGAAACCGAATCGGTAAAATCCGAATCGGATGATACCGATTCGGATTACACCGATTCGGTAATATCCGATTCGGATACAGCCGATTCGGTAAAAGCCGCTTCAGCCAATGAGGTGGCTCCCCCTCCCCCACCCAAACAGGGAGTGGCAACCCTGGCAGGTGCAGCCAATTAAGAACTTTCTGGAGAGCCAGCCTGAGCTGAGCAGTCACAGTTAGCAGCAGTGGGAGTAGGAGTTAGTGAACTGTTCAGAGCAAGATGGAAAACCAGAGTGAGAGCCAGAAGTCCAGCCAGAAGAGGAAGCCTAAGTTCAGCAGCACCGAGCTGCAGGTGTTGGTTGAGGAGGTGGTGAGGGTGCACCGGCAGCTATTCGGAAAGCTGTCCCTCAATGTGCCAGACAGCACCAAGAGGAGGCTCTGGAGCGTAATCGCCCAAAAGGTCAACGCTGTGGGTGTCACCCCCAGGTCCCTGGATGAGCTGAAGAAGCGCTTCTACGACATCCGCAGCCTGACCAAACGGAAGATGGCAGAGATCCAGAAGCAGGCTGGAGTCACTGGTGGTGGCAGGAACCCGGCGCCACCCCTCACCGAGCTGGAGGAACTGGTCTCCAGCACCATTGAGAGGGAGAGCGTGACCGGAATTGGGACCCTGGACAGCTCAGCCAGAGCTACAGCTACAGGTAAGAGGCATGCGCATCAGGACACACCCTACCAGACACCTCCCCATTAGACACAATGCATAGCCAAACCCCAGCACAGTACTGTAACCAACATACAAGAGACAAGCATCATGGTACATCCAGTCAGCAGAAGGTATCAAAATATGGCAGTGCAGAATCACAAGACATGAAACAGTGGAACACATTCTACGGAGATGCTAGGACATGTGGAATGCTTTAATTGTACTGACTGTAATACATCGGCACACTATTTACAAATGCTTCTTTGTACCTAGGGGCACCATCAGGCGGACAACCACTGCCAAAGGAGGCAGCAGCACCATCTACCACTGCACTCGCAGGGCCAAGCACGAGTCAGGCTGCCGAGGAGGAGGAGGAGGAAAACACCATAGGGCTGGGTATTGAGGGAGACCTGGAAATTGACTTTGATGCACTTCACTCCCCACTAATGCAAAGCACACCCCCCTTGCACTTCTCCCCAGGGAACTCCCCGACAAGGGAGCTCTTTCCACCTACACCAGCTCCTGCCACTGTGGCTCCAGTACACCCTGTCCTGGGAGCAGGGGCTCAGGCCCCGGCCAGCACCACACCCCCACCAGTGGCACCCCAGCCCTCTCAGCAGGCGGGCAGCAGCAGTACCCGGCGCCGTGCAATTCCCACCACTGCAGAACCAGCACGGGAGGCCAGTGTGTTCCGGGGCCTCGAAGGTAATATGGTGAAGATCCAAAGGCAGCAGGCGAAATCCATCATGGCATGCCAACGCCAGCTCCTGCAGCACAACCTGCAGATGGGGGAAATGGTGAAAGGATTTCAGGCCTTTGTGGATTCCAACAAGGAGGCAGTAGCAGGTTTAGGCAGGCTAACCACTGCCATCACACAGTTATGTGGCAGACTGGAGGAGCAAGAGGTGATGCGCAGGCGGGATGCCCGGGTGCAGAACCGCTCCATAAGCCGCCTTGCTGCAGCAACGGCACGACTCTGTCAGCGCAGTGCCAACATGGAGTCTAGTCTGGCACAAAATACCGCAGAGTTGACAAGGGGAATGGCCCGCATCACAACAGCAATGGAGGCCTTGATCATCTCTACCACTGCCGCAAATCCTGCCCTGGACCTGGGGGATGCTGGGGACAGCAGCAGCCGCAGCAGCCCGGCCAGCGCTGCGTCAGAGCCACGCAGGAGCACCAGGCGCTCCGCAGATGCCGCTGGTCATTCTGAAGGGGGTGAGGGACACCACAGTGGGGCTGTAAAGCGCTCAAAGAAATAGCCTAGCAAGGGCGGGTGAGGCAACCTGGACCCTAGACTTTTGTTTTCATTGCTATTACACCTTTTTTTTGTTGCACATCAGTGCAGTAACTGTGTAGCAACAGTATTAAAAATTGCTTATTCAACACAACCATTCACCTGTCTGTGCATTTGTACTCACTCAGAAATAGTTTGCTGTTATCTCCTCACGTCTATATCTGCCATCATTTGGCATACACACCCCAGCTGGCTGTGTTAGTGGCACAGCTTCGTCGTCATCATGGTCCTCGTAGTCACTCAACTCCACCTCAGTGCCCTTCTTCACCGCAAGGTTGTGTAACATTGCAGAGACAGCTATGATTTTGCAACAGGTGATGGGGGTGTACTGCCTTGCACCTCCACTCTTGTGCAGGCATCTAAACCTGCTTTTCCAGATGCCGAATGTCCTTTCCACAACATTCCTGGTGCTTTTGTGGGCACGGTTATACCTCCTTTGGCTGGGTGTAGAGGGGTTGAGGTAGGGGGTGAGAATGAATGAGCGGAGGGCATATGCACTGTCGCCTAGAAGGAAAAGGGGTAAAATTACTTACATGCATACATGTATTTCACTTTGCTGTTTTTGGTTATGGGGGGCTGATGATGTGTCTCACCTAGGAGGTATCCTTCTCCAAATTCCCCAGCCATCAGCCGTGCATAGATGCCGCTCTGTTGGAAAATGTAGGAGTCGTGGGTACTACCCGGAAATTTTGCTACCAGGTCTGTGATGGTGCTTTTCGCATTGCAGATCACCTGTACGTTGATGGTGTGAGTGGACTTCCGATTGCGGTAGATGTATTCTGTGTCAGATGGTGGGCAAATCGGAATGTGTGTGCCGTCTATGCAGCCAATGATGTGGGGGAATCTTGCCATCTGGTAGAAGTCTGCTTTGGTCTGTACCAGTTCTGCCTGGGTTGCAGGGAAGGAAATGTAGTGGGCCATCCTCTGGATCATGGCATCAAGGAACTTGTGGAAGAACCTTGACAGGCTGCTCTGGGTCACCCCTCCTGCCACAGCGACTACACTTTGATAGCTGCCAGACGCCAGCAGGTGTAGGCAGCATAGCACCTGCACCTGCACAGGGATTGCGTGTGCCCTTGGGGTGGGGTGCTGCAACAGGGGTTGGAGGTCCCTAATGAGGTCTGTGATGGTCTCTGAGTCCAGCCTGTACCGCTGTAGGATCTCTGCATCTGTCAGCATGACCAGGGTGATACGCTGTCTGTATACCTGCTCCTCTCTTTGCCATTCCCTCTCTCCTTGCTGCTGTAGCCGTAGCCGCCTCGCTATGACATAAAAAGCTGCCATCCTGCAAGTTGCAATGCATTTTGGGGCTGTTTTTATGGGTTGGAGTTGGTTACCACCTGATCGTAATCCATGGTAATTACCGAGTGGATTCTACCGATTTTGAGCCAAAATCAGTGTTTCTGTGCCTCCCTACATCTCCCCTTCTGTCCGAAGCGGGGATTTTCCCGATCGGTGATTCTACCGAATTGGTAGGTTCTCCGATTTGGCTTCTGTCCGATTCGGTGTCTCTACCGAATCGGTACATGGACCGATTCGGCTTATGTCCGAATTGGTGTCTCTACCGAATCGGTACATGGACCGATTCGGCTTATGTCCGAATCGGTGTCACTACCGATTCGGTACATGCACCGAATCGGCTTATGTTCGATTCGGTGTCACTACCGATTCGGTACATGCACCGATTCGGTGTTTGCATCCGATTCGGTGTGTTACCGATTCGTACAGTATCCGATTTTCGGTATGTACGTATCGGATTCTTTTACATTCGGTAATCATTCCGATTGGGTTTTGGGTCCGATTTGTACTTTTTTTTGAGCCCTACATCTCGATGCCAGTATACCGATCGGTAAGGGCCCTAAATCGGTATTTTCGGCCGTTACCGATCGGTAACGGCCTACCTACATCGGGCCCTTAGCTCCCAGAAAAGCAAAAAGGCAGATTATCATCTTGAGCCTTCTTGGCCTTTGGGCTTTGAAGAAGGTTAGAGGAGGCTGATCACAACAATCCCACAGGAGAGTAATGTGAGAAAAGTTGTCGATAATATAGAGGTCCAGGTTAGAGGAAGGCTCTGTGGCATATGCAAAGAGCCTTAAAGATCGACCACTTAGCCACAGGAGCAATTGCAGAGATATGGAGGCATGTTGTGGATGTCCAAGAATGATGCAGGCAGCAGAGTTGTGAACCATGTGATGAAAATCTGAAAGTTATTCCGAGAACCCAAGATAGAGAGACTTTTAATAATCAAACTGAAAAGTTTAGGATTTTACAACAGTTTTGCAACAGTCAGCAAGCTCATACACAGAACATCCAAGTAAAAAAACAGGAAGCTTCAGAGACAGATAAAAAACAAGTTCATCACACCATCAAGATGAGGATTATAATATTAGGGGTCCACCAAACATAAGGACCTCCATTTTATTGAGCTTGAGTGGACTTTGCTGCATCTACTTGGCAACTGCAAACAATCAAGCTTTAAAACTCAGTCGATACTGCCAAAATTGTATTTGACAGAAGCAGCAATCTGTGTCATCTGTGTATGAAATGAGGAATAGACCAAAATACTTAATAAAAGTCACATAAATATTAAACAGAGTTCAGCTCAATGCTGACCCATGACACCAACCACAAGAAAGAATGTATTAAGCAAAGGAGAAAGATGCCCAGCTTGATGGTGACCAAGGAAAAACAAGTGGAACCATGCCATTTTAGCACTGCAGATCCTTATTTGAGTGAGGCGGCTAAGCAGAGTGTGATGTAACAGTCTTAAAAGCTGCACTCAGAAATAAGAGCAGCTTGGCCACCTAGATCCAAGATGGCTTGAATACTGTCAGTAAGTACCTGCAGTACTATCTCAGGTCCATGGGGGAAACAGAAGGCATGATGAGTAGAGTCTAACCATTGCTTATTGCTCTTGAATTTGGCTAACATAGCAAAAAGCATATAGGAGGGTGTGTGTGATGTGCAGGGAAAGCCCAGGGTACAAGACACTCATTGGATTTAAAACTGGTGCTGGTACCATTGGTCCCTGCTGGTACCATGGGACCATGGGTCCCTGCCTTTCTTTTTGCTATCTGTGATGAACTGACCTATGCAAGTGTCTGAGCTTTGAACCCTTGTCAAGCACTATTATCCAGCGGGTAAAGTTGGGCCTGATCCTGTGATCTGGGTTCACGGTATCTGGGGTTTAGGTTTCCTTCATTCTGGATCAATACATCTCTTACTTAGTTTCTATTTTGGTCTTCAAATTAATCTTTTATGCGTCACAATGAGGAGAAAGAGTATAAGCATCACTTGTCCGATCAATGTTCAATTTTAATTACCGTGCAACCAACTTGGCTTCACCATGAGGACCGGGATTCAGTAGCCAAGTTCGAGGGTATTTATTACAAATTAGTAATCAGATTCAAATAGATCACTCTCAAGACCATACTATATAAGTACAAGACGCAATAGGGAGGCCAGATTTGCCCTAAAACTCCGCAGGCAGACGCCGGGAGCATTTTATGCTAAAATTTTAAAACAATTCTGTTATTATTTGTGTGCATATCTGTGTGAACTAGCCTACCCACAAACAGCTGACAGCGCTCTTAGTGCCGGCTGCAACGATTCCCTTGGACGCCACTCCGGCGAGATCTTTGGCCACGCCCACCTCTCGGGCCACGCCCCCCGTAGGCATCGTATTTAAGCACCAAAACTAAGCGCCGCTTCAGATTTGCCCTAAAACTCCGCAGGCAGACGCCGGGAGCATTTTATGCTAAAATTTTAAAACAATTCTGTTATTATTTGTGTGCATATCTGTGTGAACTAGCCTACCCACAAACAGCTGACAGCGCTCTTAGCGCCGGCTGCAACGACTCCCTTGGACGCCACTCCGGCGAGATCTTTGGCCACGCCCACCTCTCGGGCCACGCCCTCCTACTCTGCCCATATCATGTGTTGCCACCGGAAGCGCAGCGGACGAGCGCAGCGGGAGCGCCGTTTGCGCGCCGAAGGCGCGCCTAAGGCAAGCCCGTCTGCGCCCGTTCGCGCCAGGACAGAGCCCAGGGCCAGACCCCCTGCCCAAAAAATTAAAGCTACCGGACTTAGGAAATACACATCACAAGAGATCCTGACATTAAGACACATCACGACATGTCCACCAATAGACCTACAGAAAGAAAGTAAGCAATGTCCTTGCTGCCCTCTGAACTTTGAATTCACCGCAATAAATAACAATAAAAAAACTTTAATAGATCACAACATAGAGAGTATCAAGAGGCGTACCATTAAGGCAGGGCTAATAAATGCTAGATCAATGGTTAAACATAGCACCCATATCGCCTATTTGATTGAAAATCGAGAAATCGATGTACTATTCGTAACTGAAACATGGGCGGATGAGGCGTCCAACGCCGACCTCTCATTGGCAATACCCGGAAAATACTCATTATACAGAGTAGATAGAAAAATGAAACGGGGAGGAGGGCTAGCGATTATAGCCAAAGAAAGTCTCAGGATCAAGAGCTCTGAAAAAGGTAGTCACCCTGATTGTGAAACCATGACATTTACAATCATGATTACCAACAACTACACTTTCAATGGACTACTAATGTATAGACCACCAAATGCAAAAAAAACGCTCATCGAATCACTAAGCCCATTCTTAGAATCATGCATAATGAACCCAGACTACACAATTTTGGGAGATTTCAACCTACATCTGGAGAAAACCATAGACCCCAAGGTTAACACCTTTATAGATGCAATGGCTAATTTCGATCTAGATCAAAAAGTCCATCTAGACACACATGTAGCAGGACATACACTTGATGGTATTTTTACATCATGCCAAAAATTAACAAAGGTAGAAGTCCACTCAATTGCCTGGACAGATCATAAATTGGTATCTTTCCAACTAGAAATTCTAGAAGACCTGGGAAAACCAATCGAAAGTCAAAAGAAAGCTACTTACCCTGATTGGTCAAAAGTCGACCCCCAAATGTTAGCAGAGGCACTAAATTCCTCATCCCCAACTCTAGGTAGTGACTGCAATATAGCCTGTACGCAATTCAACGACTGGCTAAAAACAGCAATTCAGAGCTCTGTACCACAGAAAGAGTGACCTTCAAAAGGAAGTCACCTTCGCAACCCTGGTACTCTGACGCTCTAAAAACACAAAAACAGACCTGCAGAAGAGCAGAGAAAAAGTGGAGAATGCAATATGACCCCAAATTAAAGAAAGATTACAAAAATGAACTGGCCACTTACAAAAATATGACAATTACAGAAAAAAGCAAATTCTTTGTACACAAAATAAATGCATCCAAGAACTCGAGTAAAGACCTGTTTGCAGTAGTCAAAAAACTTGCTAAAATCGAAAATAATAACCCCGAGGATATATCATCCGACTTCTGCAACACATTAGGTCATTTCTTTGTAAGCAAAGTGTCATCAGTATATGAATTATTTAAAAATAATCAGATAGACCACATAATTCAAAACCCCTCCAAAAATACAAAACCAAATAATCAACCCATTTGTACCCCTTCTTTTCACTGGTCTCTACCTACAGTGGAACAAATTAGCAAAGAAATAATGACAACAAACTCGGGCAGTCCCTTAGACCCTTGTCCACCAAAGGTGATGCAAACCTGTTCAGAACAAATAGGACCAGTATTACAAAAACTGTTTGAAGTAATTCTGAATACCAACATATTTCCAAACGATTGGAAAACTATTTCTATCCGACCACTCCTGAAAAAACCTAATTTGGACTGTGAGGTCCCTAGCAACTATAGACCCATAGCTAGGATCCCTTTCGCTGCAAAAGTACTGGAGAAACTGCTGAACAAACAATTTTCACGGTACCTACTGGACAATAATTGGCTTGACCATTCCCAATTCGGATTCCGTGAAGGGCACGGAACGGAGACAGCCCTCCTTACAGCAGCTGAAGAACTTAGAAAAATACTAGACAACGGGGAGAAGGCCGCCTTGGTGCTATTAGATCTCTCGGCGGCCTTTGATACGGTCAGCCACGAGATACTAATAAAACGCATTAGAGAAGCCAGAGCAAGCGATCATGCATGCAATTTCATCGCATCATATCTAAAGGACAGAAAATTCACAGTGGAATTAGGAGAAGCAAAATCAGATTCCTTCGAGGTACCATGCGGTGTCCCACAGGGCTCTTCGCTGAGCCCAACGCTTTTTAACTTATATGTGGCCCCCCTTGCTGAAGTCATAAGGGAGAATGGCTTTACGCCAATCTCCTATGCAGACGATACACAAATCGTCATCTCCATAGGCAAAGACAAAGAAGTAACAGCAGAAAAATTCCAACAATGCATGCTAAGAGTTAGTCATTGGATGCAACAAAATTGCCTCAAACTCAATGGAGAAAAGAGTGAGGTAATGATTCTGGGAGGTAATGCTGACATCTGGTCCCCAGACTGGTGGTCTCATGAACTGGGAACAAGACCAGAACCCTCAGAGAAGGTAAAAAATTTAGGATTCATGATAGACACCAAATTAGCATATGAAGCACAAGTAAACAAGCTAGCCTCGTCTTTTTGGCTGATACTAAAAATGATAAGAAAGATACTCCCATATCTGCCCCAAGATACACGTAAAACGGTAGTGACAGCTCTCGCACTGTCTCGACTGGATTACGGAAATGCATTGTATGCAGGAGCCAGAATAAAAATTATTGAAAAAATGCAGCGACTTCAGAACGCAGCAGCATGACTAATACTGGAAATTCCAAAGTTTCAGCCCATCAGCCATAAATTAGAGTCACTCCATTGGCTACCAGTAGCCAAAAGAGTCAAATTCAAATCACTATGCCTGACTTACAAGGCCCTGCAGGGCAAAGGACCCCTCTTCCTGAAAACACACTTGAAACAATACGAACCATCTAGACTACTTAGATCTGGACAACAAAAACTGATAGCAGTACCCAAGTTTAAACGATCAAACTGGGGAGGAAGAAGTTTCCTCGTTTACGCAGCGTGAACATGGAATCAACTGCCACTAGATATAAAAAACAGCCCAACGTTGGAGTTATTTAGAAAGAAAATTAAAACTTGGCTTTTCATGGCATAAACTTCAAGAACTGCACTAACTCCAGGCCTGCCTAGGAATACGGACAAGTCATAGCGCCAAGACGCCTTTGGGCATTCGCGCGCTTTAGAAATTGACAAATCAAATCAAACCTCCTAAAGAAATTAGGGTGAACTAGAATTACACACACAAGGAGCTCAGTTGCTGCAATACAAAACAATACCATTAAAATGTGATGCTTGGAAAATAATCTTAATTTGCCTTTTCTATAAATTAGCAGTCTAATTCTTCCAAGCACAGACCAAGGCTCAGGAATACTCAGAGATCAGAAATCAAATAGCTCTGTAGAAAACAATAGGAATAAGTCACAAGAGTATTAGCGACACCAGCAGTAGCATTGCAGAAGCTTGGTCAGGAGTCTTCAATGAGTTGTAAATAAGCTTGAGTCTAAACCACACTTAGGGAAAACAACGGGACATAGGGAAATGTTTTAAAAGGTAAATTCAAAGGCAATGGTGATTTGGAGCAGAGTTTGCGTAGGAGTCCAGGGAAGATTCTGTATAGGGTCTACAGAAAAAGGGGGTTCAGCAAGGAAAGTCCAAAATCATCGGCAGGATTCAGGGGCAAGTATGAATAAGTTCTAGCTCCAGCTCAACTGGGTAGTTGATGGGTTACAGTCTGCAAGTTTGTAGGGCAACACCCCTTTGGTTGCATATTTAATAGAAGTACATTGTCTATAGTAGCCTTACATTTCAGGCTACAACAGCAGAAACAAATCCCACACAGGACATGGGAACACCATCTTGGTTACACACTCAGGCTAGAGTCCAATAGTCTTTTATTGGTCCACAGGTTTCCCATGTGCTTGTAGTCAAATTCCTTTCCCAGACTTGTATCTATTACTGTTACAAGAAATGTATCTATTCTAATCTAGCAATGCACGAGAACAGCTGCAAAAAAGATAGTCAGCAAAATATGGGAGCACAGTAAATCAGAAAATGAAATACACTGAAATTCAGGCCTTTTGAGAGCATGCTAACTTAAAGACATTAAATCAGTGATGCACTTTTAATATGCGTGTGCATATTTAAACATATAAGAATATAATATTTATTTAGTACATGTAGTTCATATTGCACATATCACACAATAAGCAATCAAACTGCACAATGGTAGGTATAGAAGAGAACTACATTGAAAATACAGAAATGTAACATTAATGCATACATTGGGTACATTTTGCTGTTTAACCTACGTTAGAGCTAAGAGTGATATCCCTACCAGCTACACAGACAATATAGTACACATTTAGGAATCATGAATAATGTTTCAACAGTGAAGTAAAGAGGAGGGTTTTTCGAAAAATTACAAATTACTAGTTTTCATCTTTGCGTGGTAGTATACTCTAAAACTGTATATCCATTTAGTTGCAATGAAGCATATATGTTTTATTATTGCATGTCAGTCACTTTATTTATCAACATCAACGATTATTTTGAGATTATTTTGTCAAATGATCTCTTATTTAGTAAAGACGATTCCGAAGTTAAACGTTCAAAGGTATTTCCTACGACATTAATAAACATTCTCTATGAGAACTATAAATTCTACAGTAAAGATTCTCCTGTGATAGCAGTGTCAAACGCAACATGTGCATGGATCATTATGACACGTAAGACTATGTGCAACGTGCGCATTGATTTCGTGTGTCAGGCATCAATTGCATTTAGGTTTTAGTGACTTATAAAGAGTGGGTAGTTTTGCACTGCACCAGACCTTAAATTCTATGCCCTACCCTGCAACTTCTGATTTCTGTAGGAGAGTAGGGTCTGCTATCCTATGGTCACCCCAAATTTTTGCTTTTTGCTTCACTGGTTTATGACTTAATGTGGCTGTGGGCCTGCTAATCAGACCCACAGCCTGCTGTTCTCTCTATAAATTGTTACCCATGTACTTTAGGTGCATAACGGCATTGGAACTGGTTCACCTTATTGGCCCCTGTAACAGTGTACCCAGGTACCCAGGGCATAGGTGCTTCCAAGGCCTACCAGGGGCTGCAGCATGTATTGTGCCACCCCTGGCCTGGACTCCATATTTGACACAACTGGCTGATCACTCAGCTGGGGTAAGTCGGTGTAATCACCCCTTACTTAGGTGTAGTATGCCTATACCTAACCTAAAATGGACACATATGTCCCTATCAGCCACTCCTATGGAAGGCCTCATCAATCCTGGAGGCAGAGTGCTTGGGAATATGTGAGATAGTGCTCTGGCATGTGCTGAGCCTGTCTGCAGCTTTCGGAACCATGTCCTTTAGCTGTTTCATGATACTGCCATACCATATACTCTTAAGTGCATTATGAAACTCGTGGTTAAATGCTATCTTTGGTTTGGCTTTATCAAAACATGTCGAGTAAGGTGTCATACGAATTGGAATACTACCCCCTCGCCAGTTCTGGCGACGGGGGTAGCATTCCACCCTTCTAGAGGGACACGACATGTACCTAGCCTGAACCCCGGTTAAAGTTAAACAGAGCCTCAGCATCACAAAATGGATGCTGCCACCACAGACACAAGTCTGACCTCCTGCTGCTGGGAGTCCCTCCAGCGAGGGCAGCTTGGACAAAGGGTTTCCTGCCTTGGGAGGTGCTAGCACCACCCCAGACAGGATTTTGTGTATTGGGTAGGACAGGGCTGAATAGAATCAGACATGCCTGGGGCACACAAGGTGTCCCTGTGCATAGGCCAGTTCAAACCGGTGCTGGGGCCTTCCAGCCCCAGTCCTGGCGCGAAACTGGACAAAGGAAAGGGGGTGTAACCACCCCCCTTCCTGGTTCCACCCAGAGGAGGGACCTAGTAGGTGATCCGGCCCCCCAGATTCGAATAAGAGTGGAAGCTGTGTCCTGAGACTTCAGATCATCCTGAATCAACTTGAAACTAAGAAGACGACTGGACTTCGACATTCTGCTGCACAGAAGACTGAAGAGCATCTCCCTTGTGGCCTAGGAGTGGCCACCCTGTAAACACAGGCACCATCCAGCAACTCGACGTCTGCTTTGCCGCCGCCTCCCGCCGGAGCCCGAGCCCAGAGCCTGACAAGACTCAGACTCCCAAACTTCTCACAGCCCGATCCACAGTCCCTGCAAAGAAGGGACCCGTGGAGGCACCGAGAGACGTGGGACCGGACCTCTTGAAAGACCCCCGAGAAGCTGACTGCGCAGCACCCGAGGCACCCTCAATGCTCTGCTTTGGGGTTTGAGAAGCCCCAACCTCAAGCAGCCCTTTCACCGAAGGTCAGCCCCCCAGCATCTCCACGATCTACGTGGGGCCCTTTTGCACTGTGCCACTCGACGCGCCATCCCGGCCACTTGCCACGTGGCTAGCGGCCATCTTGGCGACGAAAATGACATACTACACCGCTGGTCTGATTGCTCCAGATTGGCCCTTGCTCCCCTGAAAAGGAGCACCCGCTCTGACCTTGCTGGTCCGAGTGAGAAGCTTGAATCACTTCCTGCGTGGCTTGCTTTAGCCAAGGCCTGTTTGCTCCAATCAAGTTGCCGACACCGCCATCAGCGAGAGCCTACGTGGGACAGCTCTTGACCGACTCCTGGACGTCCTTGACCTCTTCGTGTCCACGTGGCTGCAGAGACAATCTTCACGACATCACCTGTTTGCGCCCGACATCGACTGGTTCCTTCCTGGTTCCACGGTAGTCACTGGCTAGTGACTTTGAACATTGTCCCCTCTGCTTTCAGGTCTTCACCTCTTCAGATCCACCCTTGGATCCACCGGAACTCTTCACATCGAGCCGCCTGCAGCATCTTCAGCTCCAAGCACCATCGACCTGCGTGACGAAACCCGACACTACTTCGACCCTGTGCACCCGCTTCCTGTGGGTGAGGTAACTCAGCAACGTCGGTGTTCCCACACTGGTATACACCTCTAGTGTCTGTGTCTAAAGTTTCATCCTTCTAGGTCACTCGGAAGGTTCCTTAATAACTAACTTTGTAACTTTTACGCACCATTGACATTGCATTGGTAAAGCGTGCACTTTCCGCACTGCACTCGAGTCCCGCGGGCCTTTCCCGACTTCTTCACTGCTAGTCCCGAACAGCTCCAGCGATTCCCCAGGCCCTAGGCCTCTTCACTTTCCCCATAGTGGTTCTTATACCACTATTTTAGTATATGGTTTAGGTGGCCCCTAGGGCTCATCCATAATTGTGCAACTTTTGTATATTTAAACTGTGTTTTGTTTTAACGCATTTGCTTCTGTGCTCATAAAGAGTATCAGGGTTATTTGTAGAAATACATCTATATATTTTCAATATATATCTGTGTGGTGTCCTTTCATTTGGTATTCAAGGGATTGTGTATGGTAAAACAGCTTGCTTCACATGCCTTTACAGAGTTTAGCCTAAGACTGCTTAGTCCATGCTACCCCTAGGATAGCTTGTCTATAAGGTTGACTTTACAACCTGCACCATAAGGGTTGCTTGGCATGGTACAAGGTGATCACTAGAACTAGTGAGCATCATATACCAGGCCAACTTCTCACATTGGTGAGCAGCGGATTGGGATTTGAGCTTGCTGTTGTTTTACCATTACAATCTTTGAAAGTATCATTTGAAAGATCATACAGGTACCTGATAGGTACACTAAAACAAGACTAGATATACTTATGTTCTACTGAACTTAGTTGTTGTAGAGTATAGGGAGTAGCACACCCTGACTACAACTACTAGATAGGTTTTGTAGGAAAACACAAGTGTAGGTAGATTGCAACACATCCACCACACTAGACCAATGTCTGGAGCAGAGGGACCCACTGGACCCATCTCTGTTGAGAGTGACCCTCCAAGGGCACCATCCAAATTTGCTATCTTTCCATTTAAGGAACTGAGGCAACTGTGTTTCATGAGAGGAATCAAAACAGGTCCTACTCCTACAGCAGGACACCTCAGAGAGCTTTTAGACCAGTCCGAAGCTCTAAAAAACTCTAAACCAGGCTCCTCAGGGACTGGTGATGGAGGTTCTCTTTCTGAAGAAGAAAACACTGATGCCCCTGCCCCTGTTATCCACATAGATGAGGAAGACCAGGCCACTGGAGATACTCAGCCAGAGGATGAGGAAGAAGAGGAGGAGGAGGAAGAAAGTGGGACTGATGATGAGAGAAATAGCCAGGTGTTAGTCAGCAGGCTTAACCAGGCTAACTTAAGCTTATTTGGGACTGAAGGTGGGTCCAACCCATTCAGACCCCCAAGTGGACTTAACCAGGAGCATAGGAGGAGGAGGAATCACTCAGGTGAATCCAATACTTCCCATGTTTCTAGAGGTTCTCATGGCAACTCCAGAAGGGAGTTGACTAGCCCTCAGAGAAGGGAACATGAGGCCAAAATGAGAGAGGCTGAACTTAGGATCCAGAAGCAAGAATTAGAAGTTGCCCTGGCCAAAGAGAAACTTGCTAGAGCAAGGCAGCCTAGAGAGAGTGGATTAGGATCCACTGGTGGCAGCACTATCCCTAAGGATAAAGACAGGTCCTATGACAATAGAAACCTGAGTAAGATTGTGCCCCCCTACAAAGTTGGGGATGATATCCACAAATGGATGACTGCACTTGAGAGAGCTTGCAAAGTACAGCAGGTCCCTCAGGAGCAGTGGGCAGCAATCTTGTGGCTCTCCTTTGAAGGTAGAGGCCGAGACAGACTCCTCACAGTTAGTGATGGGGATTCTAGAAACTACCTGGTCCTGAAGAGTGCTCTGATTGATGGGTTAGGCTTAACCACTGAACAGTACAGGTTAATGTTCAGAGATACCCAGAAGACACAGACTCAGGACTGGTCTGAATTTGTTGAATGTGCCACTAAGGCTCTGGAGGGCTGGTTGCTGGGAAGTAAGGTTACCGACTATGAAGGATTGTACAATTTGCTTATGAGAGAACAGATTTTAAATAACTGTCAGAACCAGCAGTTGCATCAACATTTGGTTGACTCAGATCTAACCTCTCCCCAAGAATTGGGAAAGAGGGCAGACAAATGGGTTAGAACCAGAGTTAAGCAAAAGAACCAGAACCAGGGTGGTGACCAAAAGAAAACAGACCAGAAGGGTGGGGAGCAGAAAGCTAAAGACCAGAAGTCTTCAACAGGGCCCCAAACTAATACTGAGGGTGGGTCCCAAACTTCCAAGAAGAAGAAGAAAGAAGGCCAAAGAAAACCCTGGTGTAGCTTTTGCAAAAACACCACTCACTGGACAAGTGATTGTAAAAAGGGTGGAGCCCCCAACACTGCAGCCCCTAAGGCACCTGCACCCACTAGTACAGTTGGCAGTGTTGGTCCACAGACTAAGGGGGTAGTGGGTATCACCTTGGGAACTGAGGGAGATTCTGACCTAGTCAGAATCCCCACACAGGCTGTTCTGATTTGTGATGGGGAGATTGATTTTTCCCCTACTGTCAGTCCCAATAATTTGGGCAAGTACAGACAGACACCTTTAATTAATGAAAAAGTGGCTCAAGCATACAGGGACACATGTGCCAGTGTCACTATGGTGACGCCTAGCTTTGTGGACCCTGGACAGTACATACCAGGTGATAATTACCTGGTGACCAATGCCAGCAATGTCACTACTACACATAGTGTGGCAATTGTTAACTTTTCCTGGGGAGGGGTAACTGGCCTAAAAAGAGTTGTGGTTAGTGCTGATCTCCCAGTAGAATGTTTGTTGGGCAATGACCTGGAGAGCTCTCTATGGTCAGAAGTTGAGTACAGGACTCATGCAGAGATGTTAGGGATATCATCACATGTCATTGCTGTGACCAGGTCACAGGCCAAAAAGTGCCTCTCTGAATGCTCAAGGTACCCATAAGGGTTATTGGGATGATGGGCTCCTTTATTCAGAGGGTAGAGACCCCAAGCCTGGTACAACCAGGAGGTTGGTCATACCTCTGCAATTTAGGGGCTTCCTTCTTACCTTGGCACATGATATTCCCTTAGCAGGACACCTAGGCCAGAACAAAACATGGGATAGACTTGTCTGTCACTTTCACTGGCCTCACATGTCAGAAGATACAAAGGAGTTTTGTCGCTCCTGTGTAACCTGCCAAGCAAGTGGCAAAGCAGGTGGTACCACAAAGGCCCCCCTAATACCACTACCTGTGGTGGGGGTGCCCTTTGAAAGGGTAGGGATTGACATTGTTGGACCAATGGACCCCCCTACAGCATCTGGGCACAGATTCATACTGGTGGTGGTGGACCATGCCACCAGGTACTCAGAGGCAATTCCACTTAGGACCACAACAGCTCCTGTTGTGGCCAGGGCCTTACTTGGAGTTTTCTCCAGAGTGGGGTTTCCTAAGGAGGTAGTATCTGATAGAGGTGCAAACTTCATGTCAGGATACTTGACAGCTATGTGGAAGGAATGTGGTGTCAACTACAAGTTCACCACTCCCTATCATCCACAATGCAATGGGCTTGTTGAAAGATTTAACAAGACCCTAAAGGGCATGATCAAAGGATTACCTGAAAAGCTCAGGCGAAGATGGGATATCCTTCTGCCCTGCCTTCTGTTTGCTTACAGAGAGGTCCCACAAAAAGGTGTTGGTTTCAGCCCCTTTGAATTGTTGTTTGGGCACCCTGTAAGAGGACCCCTATGTCTGGTGAGGGAAGGTTGGGAGTTACCTCTCAAAAAGCCCAAGCAAGACATAGTGGACTATGTACTTGGTCTCCGCTCCAGGATGGCTGAGTATATGGAGAAGGCATCCAAAAACCTTGAGGCTAGCCAGGAATTACAGAAAGCCTGGCATGACCAAAAGGCTGTCCTGACTGAGTACCAGCCTGGACAGAAGGTATGGGTGTTGGAGCCAGTGGCCCCAGCAGCACTCCAAGACAAATGGTCTGGACCCCATACCATCCTTGAGAAAAAGGGAGAGGTTGCCTACTTGGTGGACCTTGGAACTCCCAGGAGCCCCCACAGGGTGCTCCATGTTAACAGGCTGAAAGCATATGTTGACAGGAGAGACATGGGCTTGCTCATGGCTACAGATGAGGGGCAGGAGGAAGAGAGTGACCCTCTCCCAGACCTGCTGACTCAGAATCCTGAGGATGGCTCAGTTGATGGTGTGGCCTTAGATGGCAGCCTCACTGAACATCAGCAACATGACTGTAGACAGGTTTTGCAGTCATACCGACATATGTTCTCCCTGACACCCAGTCAGACTAACTGGTGTACCCATCTGGTGGACACTGGTAATAGTCTTCCTGTAAAGAACAAAATTTACAGGCAGCCTGACCATGTCAGAGACTGTATCAAGGCTGAGGTACAAAAGATGCTGGAATTAGGTGTCATTGAGCCTTCAGAAAGCCCCTGGGCTAGCCCAGTGGTTCTGGTCCCCAAACCTCACACCAAAGATGGAAAGAGAGAGGTGAGGTTCTGTGTGGATTACAGAGGACTCAATGCTGTCACCAGGACAGATGCACATCCAATTCCAAGGGCAGATGAGCTCATAGACAAATTGGCTTCTGCCAAGTATTTGAGCACGTTTGACTTGACAGCTGGCTACTGGCAAATCAGGTTAGCTGAGGAGTCTAAAGCCAAGACAGCATTTTCTACCCCCAGTGGGCATTACCAGTTTGTGGTGATGCCCTTTGGTTTGAAAAATGCACCTGCCACCTTCCAAAGGTTGGTGAATCAAGTCCTTACTGGGTTGGATGACTTTTGTGCAGCATATCTGGATGATATTGCTGTCTTTAGCTCCACCTGGGAGGATCACCTGGTCCACCTGAAGGAAGTGCTAGAGGCTCTGCAAAAGGCAGGCCTAACTATCAAGGCAACCAAGTGCCAGATAGGGCAGAGTAAGGTTGTGTACTTGGGCCACCTTGTGGGTGGAGGGCAAGTTCAACCACTGGAGAGTAAGATTCAGACCATAAAGGACTGGACTCCTCCAACTACCCAGACTCAGGTCAGAGCTTTCTTGGGCCTGACTGGGTACTACAGGAAGTTTGTTAAGAACTATGGGTCCATTGTGACTCCTCTTAATGATCTGACATCCAAGAAGATGCCCACAAAGGTTCAGTGGACAGAATACTGTCAAAAGGCATTTGATGACCTGAAGAAGGCCATGTGCTCTGCACCTATCCTGAAGAGTCCTGACTACTTAAGAGAGTCTATTGTCCAAACAGATGCTTCTGAGTTGGTAGTGGGAGCTGTGCTTTCACAACTTAATGTAGATGGTCAAGACCAGCCCATTGCTTTTATTAGCAGAAGGCTGACCCCCAAAGAGAAACGTTGGTCAGCCATTGAGAGGGAGGCCTTTGTTGTGGTGTGGGCCCTGAAGAAGTTGAGACCATACTTGTTTGGCACTCACTTCAAGATTCAGACCGACCATAAGCCCCTCTTATGGCTTAATCAGATGAAGGGTGAAAACCCCAAACTGCTCAGGTGGTCCATTTCCCTACAGGGGATGGACTTTACAGTGGAGCACCGCCCAGGGACTGACCATGGTAATGCAGATGGTCTCTCCAGGTACTTCCACTTAGAACATGAAGACAAAACTGGTCAAGGTTAGTCTAATGTCCCTGCGTTTGGGGGGGGGGGTTGTGTAGGAGAGTAGGGTCTGCTATCCTATGGTCACCCCAGATTTTTGCTTTTTGCTTCACTGGTTTATGACTTAATGTGGCTGTGGGCCTGCTAATCAGACCCACAGCCTGCTGTTCTCTCTCTAAATTGTTACCCATGTACTTTAGGTGCATAACGGCATTGGAACTGGTTCACCTTATTGGCCCCTGTAACAGTGTACCCAGGTACCCAGGGCATAGGTGCTTCCAAGGCCTACCAGGGGCTGCAGCATGTATTGTGCCACCCCTGGCCTGGACTCCATATTTGACACAACTGGCTGATCACTCAGCTGGGGTAAGTCGGTGTAATCACCCCTTACTTAGGTGTAGTATGCCTATACCTAACCTAAAATGGACACATATGTCCCTATCAGCCACTCCTATGGAAGGCCTCATCAATCCTGGAGGCAGAGTGCTTGGGAATATGTGAGATAGTGCTCTGGCATGAGCTGAGCCTGTCTGCAGCTTTCGGAACCATGTCCTTTAGCTGTTTCATGATACTGCCATACCATATACTCTTAAGTGCATTATGAACCTCGCGGTTAAATGCTATCTTTGGTTTGGCTTTATCAAAACATGTCGAGTAAGGTGTCATACGAATTGGAATACTACCCCCTCGCCAGTTCTGGCGACGGGGGTAGCATTCCACCCTTCTAGAGGGACACGACATGTACCTAGCCTGAACCCCGGTTAAAGTTAAACAGAGCCTCAGCATCACAAAATGGATGCTGCCACCACAGACACAAGTCTGACCTCCTGCTGCTGGGAGTCCTTCCAGCGAGGGCAGCTTGGACAAAGGGTTTCCTGCCTTGGGAGGTGCTAGCACCACCCCAGACAGGATTTTGTGTATTGGGTAGGACAGGGCTGAATAGAATCAGACATGCCTGGGGCACACAAGGTGTCCCTGTGCATAGGCCAGTTCAAACCGGTGCTGGGGCCTTCCAGCCCCAGTCCTGGCGCGAAACTGGACAAAGGAAAGGGGGTGTAACCACCCCCCTTCCTGGTTCCACCCAGAGGAGGGACCTAGTAGGTGATCCGGCCCCCCAGATTCGAATAAGAGTGGGAGCGGTGTCCTGAGACTTCAGATCATCCTGAATCAACTTGAAACTAAGAAGACGACTGGACTTCGACATTCTGCTGCACAGAAGACTGAAGAGCATCTCCCTTGTGGCCTAGGAGTGGCCACCCTGTGAACACAGGCACCATCCAGCAACTCGACGTCTGCTTTGCTGCCGCCGGAGCCCGAGCCCAGAGCCTGACAAGACCCAGACTCCCAAACTTGTCACAGCCCGATCCACAGTCCCTGCAAAGAAGGGACCCGTGGAGGCACGAGAGACGTGGGACCGGACCTCTTGAAAGACCCCCGAGAAGCTGACTGCGCAGCACCCGAGGCACCCTCGATGCTGTGCTTTGGGGTTTGAGAAGCCCCAACCTCGAGCAGCACTTGCATCGAAGATCAGCCCCTCAGCATCTCCACGATCTGCGTGGGGCCCTTTTGCACTGTGCCACTCGATGCGCCATCCAGGCCACTTGCCACGTGGCTAGCGGCCATCTTGGCGACGAAAACGACAAACTACACCGCTGGTCTGGTTGCACCAGATTGGCCCTTGCTCCCCTGAAAAGGAGCACCCGCTCTGACCTTGCTGGTCCGAGTGAGAAGCTTGAATCACTTCCTGCGTGGCTTGCTTTAGCCAAGGCCTGTTTGCTCCAATCAAGTTGCCGACACCGCCATCAGCGAGAGCCTACGTGGGACAGCTCGCGACCGACTCCTGGACGTCCTTGACCTCTTCGTGTCCACGTGGCTGCAGAGACAATCTTCACGACATCACCTGTTTGCGCCCGACATCGCCTGGTTCCTTCCTGGTTCCACGGTAGTCACTGGCTAGTGACTTTGAACATTGTCCCCTCTGCTTTCAGGTCTTCACCTCTTCATATCCACCCTTGGATCCACTGGTACTCTTCACATCGAGCCGCCTGCAGCATCTTCAGCTCCAAGCACCATCGACCTGTGTGACGAAACCCGACACTACTTCGACCCTGTGCACCCGCTTCCTGTGGGTGAGGTAACTCAGCAACGCCGGTGTTCCCACACTGGTATACACCTCTAGTGTCTGTGTCTAAAGTTTCATCCTTCTAGGTCACTCGGAAGGTTCCTTAATAACTAACTTTGTAACTTTTACGCACCATTGACATTGCATTGGTAAAGCGTGCACTTTCCGCACTGCACCCGAGTCCCGCGGGCCTTTCCCGACTTCTTCACTGCTAGTCCCGAACAGCTCCAGCGATTCCCCAGGCCCTAGGCCTCTTCACTTTCCCCATAGTGGTTCTTATACCACTATTTTAGTATATGGTTTAGGTGGCCCCTAGGGCTCATCCATAATTGTGCAACTTTTGTATATTTAAACTGTGTTTTGTTTTAACGCATTTGCTTCTGTGCTCATAAAGAGTATCAGGGTTATTTGTAGAAATAAATCTATATATTTTCAATATATATCTGTGTGGTGTCCTTTCATTTGGTATTCAAGGGATTGTGTATGGTAAAACAGCTTGCTTCACATGCCTTTACAGAGTTTAGCCTAAGACTGCTTAGTCCATGCTACCCCTAGGATAGCTTGTCTATAAGGTTGACTTTACAACCTGCACCATAAGGGTTGCTTGGCATGGTACAAGGTGATCACTAGAACTAGTGAGCATCATATACCAGGCCAACTTCTCACAATTTCCTCCATTCATATCTGGCCACATGTGTGAGAGGCATTTGACAAAGAATCTGCATTCCATTGAAACTATTTGGTTCTCTTGGATCCTAATACTTTCACCACACAAGTCTGGTCGTCAAAGGCCCCAACAATGCACCGTCCACTTTCCTAACATCTGTGCGGACTGTCACCTTCTGTTTCTGAAGTGTAAAAGTGGAACGTGGCGCCCATGTCTGTGATGGTACCAAATATGATCTGAGAATTGGAACATAAGCAGGTAGACGGATATTTTACTCATTGTTCATTAGCATGCAAATAGTTCGCTCGTATAGTGCTTCGTGCTTTGTCATTCCTAAGCCCTGTAATTAAAAAGTGTTTTGATAATTCAAATCACATGGTGAACATGCTTAATTCACAGTTGTGTGTATGTGTGTGAGAGATCTTTGAACAGGAATGCATTCTACAATCAGTTTTTTCAGTGCCACAACATGTTACATGTGGCACAAGGTACCGGAGAACAGTTTATTCTGGTGGTCCTCTGCCGCAAGATAAAAAACAAAAAATAGTCTGTGATCGCTGGAACTTAAGTTTCCAAGTCATGATACAGGACTAGCGTGCAACTAGTGTGGTCAACATGTTTTTCGCCTTAGTACATTGACTGCGATTCTTCAGGACCTAATAATAAATACTAACAACAAAACATGACCTATCAAAGTATCAGTTTAGAGTTCGTAGGGTGTACTACCTGTTTGTCACTGCTCTTGCCTAGTGGTTAGAGTGTGAAGATGTCAACAGTACCCGGTAGGTCTGACATTAAGGGGGAACCATAGTGGTTTAAGGATCTGCCTTGGTCAGTGCCGGCTGTGCCTACCCAACGCTACTGGGTCCTGTATCGTGACTTGGAAACTTAAGTTCCAGCGATCACAGACTATTTTTAGTTTTTACTTGCGGCAGAGGACCACCAGAATAAACTGTTCTCCGGTACCTCGTGCCACATTTTTCCTCACCCACACTATCTACTCTTTCCTGGCCCCTCACCCACACTTCACCCATAGGCAGTTGGATAAAAGATCTCCGCCAAAGAGCCCCTCTTTGAGGTGAGCCTGTTGGACATTGCACCGCCTGCCCAATGAGGAGCATTGCCGATGATGAAGCATGACACTCGCAAGGGTGTGTGAGGCCATTACATCCAACATATTGGTGACCCAGGGTGGTCCTCCATTGAGCACTATCCCCCCATCCCAGTGACCGTCCCCTTCTCCTCTTTTCTTCTTTAGGAACAGCTCAGTCTACTTGTTGTTCACCGATTCTGGGGCCTTGACTGCGGCTGGACCTTCCATTCTCCTTTCCTTGAATGGTAATCTTAGCCCTACTGGATCATAACCCGATCCATTTCTTTCCCCTACCTTTTGTTACACAACATGTTACATCCCATTATATTTTGACCTTTTTGTCGTGCTTACAGCCAGCAGTGGCTGAGCCACACTATTTTAGGAAACCCATCTGCCCTGATTTACTAACAGTTTTCACCAGGTAAACATTTTTTTTTTTTGCAGAGTTTTATATAGCGCGAACTAGAACCGAACCGAATCAGTTATAAGAGCGCTTTACATAGCACCAGTTACGTTAAATGAGGACACACTTTCATTTTTTTAGGCACTGGGAGATTAAGTGATTTGCCCAGAATCACAGGGGGTTTTTGGCGTCGTTACCGAGACTCGAACCCAGATCCCCAGGTCCGAGGTCGAGCGCCTTAGCCGTTAGGCCAACCCCTCTCCCCCGAGGGGAGTAAATCCCATTGCAGTAAATCCCACTGCAAAGGGAGTAAATCCCATTGCAGTGGGATTTACTTTCCAACGCATAGCATGATTTTCATTGGAATATTTCCTACAGAATCATAAAGTAACTCTATTTGCCACATGGTGCTACTTTGAGTCAAGGTGGCATACCATGGAGGTGCGTGGTCATTCCCCTGCAACCACTCATGGGTTTTGATGCAAAGCTCTCCTACAAACATTTGTAGACAGGTATTTGTGACAAAAATTACAACTCCTGAAGGCAATCAATAAAGTGGAGCAACTTTCAGAAATTTCTACATTTTTCTTGCTTTGCATTTGTGATGCACTGCACAGCACAAACTCACAAAGTGGGAAATGTAATAAAGTATAGTTTTTCTACTGGAAGGGTACTCTTCCAGTATGAAAGCTGCTTGACGAAATGCATTTGCTGTTGCACTATGATGCAAAGGAGTGAGCATTATTGGTAGCCTAAAGCGCTGTTTTGCTCTCACCCTTTGACAAAATACGGTGCAGCAACCACAGCACCGAGACCGCCCTCCTCGCCGCCACCAATGACATCCGCATGCTACTCGACCAGGGCCACACTGCGGCCCTCACCCTACTAGACTTCTCCGCAGCCTTCAACACTGTCTCACACTGCACTCTCACAGCCAGACTCCATGACACCGGTATACAAGAAAACACCCTCTACTGGATCCGCTCCTTTCTCTTCGGCAGAACCCAAAGGATCAGACTCCCCCCTTCCTCTCAGAACCTACAGAGATCAACTGTGGAGTACCCCAAGGATCCTCACTCAGCCCCATGCTCTTCAATATCTACATGGCCCCCTCGCCTCCATCGTCAGACA
Source organism: Lissotriton helveticus (assembly GCF_964261635.1). Classification (NCBI taxonomy): domain Eukaryota; kingdom Metazoa; phylum Chordata; class Amphibia; order Caudata; family Salamandridae; genus Lissotriton; species Lissotriton helveticus. The sequence continues at coordinate 659,432,327 of NC_136065.1, forward strand.
GCATGGGCTCAGCATAGAATCTTACGCCGACAACACCCAGCTCATCCTCTCTCTCACGAAGAACCATGAAGGCACCAGACTCAGCTTCCAAGAAGAAATGAAGGACGTTGCAGCATGGATGAATGGAAGCTGCCTAAAACTGAACTCCGAGAAGACTGAGGTGCTTGTCCTGGGACCCTCCCCCACTGCATCGGACAGCTCCTGGAGGCCCCCTGTGCTCGGAAACCCACCCACCAGACGGACCACGCCCGGAACCTAGGCATCATTCTAGACTCCTCCCTCACCATGACCACCCAGACGTATTCCGTTGCCTCCACCTGCTTCAACACCCTCTCCATCCTCCGCAGGACATTCAAGAGGATCCCCCCGAATGCAGAAAGACCTTCACCCACGCACTCATAACCAGCAGACTGGACTACGGTCATGTCCTCTACGCAGGAATCAACAAACCCCTGCTACACAAGCTCCAAACCACCGAGAACACCACAGCCAGACTCGTCCTCGGCACCCCACGACATAAGCACGTGACCCAGCACCTACGAGACCTACACTGGCTCCCGAGTGAGAGGTGAGTAACGTTCAAGCTATTCACCCATGCCTATAAATCCCTCCACAATATCGTACCCAAATACCTCAACGAAAAAGTCTCCTTCCACATACCCAAAAGGAACCTAAACTCCGCCCGACCTCGTCCTAGCAGAGACCCCACACATCCACAAAACCAGAGCAGGCGGAAGGGCCTTCTCCTACCTCGCAGCAAAGACCTGGAACAAGCTCCCAGTCAACATCAGACACTCCCCCACTCTGCACACCTTCAGGAAGAGTCTCAAGACCTGGCGCTTCGAATGATCCCGAGCTGCCACCCCCCACCAGAGCCTTAAGACCCTAACGGGGAAGTAGCGCACTGTATAAACCTCATGATTGATTGACTGATTGATCAAAACTTCGTAAATCTGGCCCATCATCTTCATCAGTTTCAGAACCTTTTATTTACTCGAGTATGATCCTTAAGTGAACAAAACCCAAATCAGTAACCATTTTTCAGCATAAGGAATCTCAATGGTATTAGGTAAAGGTACTGGTCCGTCAAAGTGAAGCACAGTGCTATGTTGCCCAGGAGATAAATGTGCAAACCATACAAGGTTGAAAACCTATTTTTACAACTCTAAGTGCAGCAGCATTAAAGTCATTTACACTCATTCATCCACACATGTATTATCATATGGGTACACGCATGCACACACACATAAATACATTCACCCACACACCATAGGAATACACATTTAGCACATACACAGTAACCATTAAACCACTCATACACACTCAAACCAATCATGACTCATCTTTGCACAAATACCCATACATCCTCAGACATTATCCTTTCACATGCATTCTCCAATCACAGACATCTTTTATTCGTTTACTCTTTCATCAAGCCAGCTGCATAAATTCAGCATTCATCCAAACAGTAATTCATGACCTATACATCTTCCCCCTTAACTCCATCCATTCATCCATAAACCGATTCAGCCATTCACCTCTCCAAACACCCATATTTACCCATTTTCCCGTTCACCCATCTATACACCTACCAATACACACAACCATGCTGAAATTTGCAGATCAAATAGGTAAGGGTGTTTGTACTGCTGACAGAGTGTGCTATATCGTTAATGTGAGGGAGGACTTTTCACTGATGCTTCCAGAGATTTCAATGTTCTCTGACGGTAGGAAGCATGTACTGCTATGTAGTGTTATTCCTTTTCAGTCAGGGGTCACTGAGGGAAGCTTCTACTGTTATCATGCTATGCCTGTTCTTGGGGGTGGGAAGCATGCATTACTGCGCTCATGCTGTACCTTTTTGTCAAGGGAGCAAAGCTTGCACTGCTGCTGCAGATGCTGTACCTGTGAAGTGATGAGTGGAAGTATGCAGTGATGATATCCAGCAGTACCTTTTCTATGAGAGTTGCTTGCACTGCTGATGGTGTGCTGTACCTGTTCTGTCAAAGAGGGAAGGTTGCACTGAGGTTGCTGAGACAATGTTCGTGCTGTGAAGAGGGAAAGCTAGAACAGCAGATGCTCATGGTGTAACTCTTCTTTGAGGGAGGGAAATTTGCACTGCTGATGCATAGTTGTATCTTTTCTCTGAGGCGAGCTTGCACTGCTGATGGTTAGGTAAGTGTTTACTACCTAAACAACACCATCCAGATCAAGTCACAATTACACATCACACTATAACTACACTACACATTAGACACAGCTTCTGTCACTGTCATATGTACAATACAGCGGGAAGGAATACAGTTAGCCAAGCGTTTGCGCCATTCATCAGTAAAGTCTTTCAAGATATATCCTATCACCAATCTCTGTAACCATCTCAACAAAATTAAATTAAACCTACAACAGTCACAAACATACAAAATGGCATAAAAGCCACACAATTAGCAAAGTTAGCTCAAAACTTTACTACTTAAAGCCGAGCAAAGGATATTTCTACACCCAACTAACAAGAAACAAATGTAATCTCTTTCTCTGCCAATTTCACATTATCTTATCTTTTAATTTGTGATATCATTAATGCATTTTCTATTAAAAGGGAAAAGTAATATGAGGCCACTGGTTCCTTGCTGTGTTTATCACTCCAGTCTACAAGAGATATATGGTCCATGTAAACATTTCTTTTCTTGACAGTGTGCGTGCCTTATGTCATCCATGTTTGTAGATTTTCTACAGCTTTTCTCCTTTTTCACAGCTTTCTCCTAGCCTGCATTACCTGGTCCCTCCCTTCTCTCAAGCATGGTCTGCTGTTGGGCCTGGGAATTACAAGACCTGACCTCTCTGAGCTCCTGAAACCTGGTCTTGTGATGCTAGATCTGGGTTTGTGTTAGAAATTGGGTTCTGGTTTCCTAGGGTATGCACCTAAGCCAAGGAGAACCCACCACTCTAGTCAGGGCAAATAAGTTACACACCAAAGATAACCTGTGCTCACCCCCTGGTAGCTTGGCACAGAGCAGTCAGGTTTATCCCCAGAGGCAATGTGTTAAGCATTTGCGCAACACACACACAGCAGTAACACCATAAATACACCACAAAAGAGACTCCACACAATATTATATAAAAATAGACTGTATTGTATATAACACAAGACCAAACCGACATAAACCAGTAATTACTTTGCCAAACAGGCAATGATCAAACATCACAGTGAGTCCAAAAAGTGCAACACTTATAGGTTGCAATCATAATTAAACAACATTACTGGGCATACTATGCAGTCTCTGAAATAGTTGTTGTTATCCTAGCAACGCAAGGCAAAAACCACTTACAATAACGTGCCAGGGCACGAAAGGCAATAGTTAGGTGTAGACCATATAACAATTACCAAAGCTGCACTATATATACATCAGGAATAACAATATCACCATAAAGCTATAGGGCACAGCACTCCGGTGCTCCTATTAGACATCATGTGGTAACTCAGATTCCCAAAAGTAAGGTACAGGCATACCTGCACTCCTACTTCATTGATTACAGCAATTCAGGGAGGCTCTTACATGAGGCAAAGGCACTTCCTGGTGGCGAATGGGGTCTCTGTGGAAGATTCACCTCACAGGGCAAAGAACCACCCAGTGAACCAGTGCCCCCAACCTATGTTTAAAAAAAGGGGCCAACACTACGGGCCCATGTGGGAGACCTTGTCCGGTCCCTGCGCTCAACTCTCGACTGCAGCTGCTCACTAGCAGGCAGTCCAGCTGCCAATAATTCCAGGCAGTTTAGCCCCTCTTGCAGAAGGTGCTCATTTTCCCCTATCTCTCGCAGGGCTCTAGGCAGCACCACAAGGCCATGGTGTTGTTCTGAAGTTGAGCTGCGTGGACCCTTTCGGCTGCCAGGTGACCCATCCTGGTTGCAGCAGTGTGCATGGTCTGGCTGCTTACAGACTAGAGCGGACAGCTCAGTCTGCACACAACAAAAGGCTGTGATTTTCAAAGAAGGGAGTGCAGACGGGGCACTCGGTCGCCCAGCACCACACCATCAGAGGCTAGCGGCGATCGGGCACCCCAACCTGGATTGCTGAAGCTGGTCTCTTGCTAAAGGTGTACACACTGCTCTGGATGCAGCACGGGCGCTGGGTTTAAGAGTATCAGCAGGCGTAGGTTTGGCTGAGCAAAGGGTGCTTTAGCACGTGTTCTGACATGCACTGTGCTCGGATCTTGAAGCGATTACCATGCACTAGCTCCGTCCCAAAAGCACGGCAAATGCAGCGCTCACCATGTGCTGATTCTGAAGGAGCTGAAGGCACACACTGTTCTTTAGCCAAATGCAGCGCAGTCCTGAGCAGGGAGATATCAGCCCACTAATCCCTTGAGGGCACTTGCGGCTCGATGATCAAGCCGGCAAGAAACAGGCCAGCACACTGGTTTCCTCAATAAAGTGGCAGTCTTTCTAGCAGCCAAGCAGGTCGAAGTAGTTCAAGTGGTGTTCTTCCTGGCAGCACTGCAATCCTCTGGTGCAATATGTAGAGCCAGCAGCATCTGATTACAAGTCCACCAAGTGTCTAAAATCCTGGGGTCAGAGCCCCTGTACTTATACTCAAAATATTTTTGATGAAGAGGTGACTTCACAACACCCATTTCAATGCCAGCCCTGGCTCCAGACATCAACAGGGGGTAAATCAGCCCTTTGTGTGAGGGCAGGACACAGCCTATACAAATGTAAGTGCCCCCCACCTCCCTCTCTCCCAGCCCAGGAAGACCATCAGTATGCATATGTAACCCTGTTACACCCAACCCTTCCTGTGTGATGGCTGTCTGGAAAGTATGCACAAAGTGTAGCAGTCAACCAGGCCCAGAAGTGGATTGAAGTCAGGCTGCAAAGCACAAAGAGTCTTTCTAAAAGTAATCAATGGAGGTGGGTTAAGCCTATTTAAAATCAGCAAGTCTAGGCCACTTGAAAATATACCAACAAACAGAAAGCCAATACTGACACTGCTTAACAGCAAAAAGAATTTCTTAATTAAATGATCAAGGAACTTAATTGACGTCATCACTTTTTATTTCTGTAATTTTAGTATCTCCATAATACACTCTGAAAAGACACATGAGATAAACATGGGTACAATAGATACCTAACAATGCATAAATATAAACAATGTTTTTATGACCCACAATATTACAAAAAATCCAAAACTTTTGACATAAAGGGAAATAAGTGTTTTTCAGAATAATAGCAACATTTAAAGCACATAAAAACCATAATGTCCCAGTTCCAAATTGATATAACACAGGGAACCAGTCTTAGATTGTATAACTAATTGAGGCCCCTTATCATCAATGCGTCCAAGACCAAGGGATAAAAGCATATTGACATTTACATAAATGAAGCACAGGGACTTTACACAGTCATTCATCAAGCAAAATGCTCCCTGTGTAGCAGCACCACTTTTGCACGTTATCCCTGGTTCAACCGTCAACACTTTTCAAACCTGTACATGGTTGTGGGTTCTTAACACCTTTCCATGAATATGAGATTCTTTGCATGTATGTAGATATCAGCATTTCTAAGTGCACGAAGATGCATGGAGGTATAGTTGCTTCACTCAGCTTCTGTCACAGGCTCAATTAGCAAGAAGAATCAAGGTCGTAGCGAACTGACGGAGCTGTAGAGAAACGAAAAATGGAAAGGGAAAAAGACCTATGGCCTAAGAGGAGTTGATCAAAAGAAAAGTTTTTCTCTGCCACCTCAATGCCGTAATAACAATTTGACAGCAGCTGAGTACAGCAGTTATAAGTCCATACATCTCCATAGAAAACCAGTCAAAAATAGTGAAATTTCTTGATGCTACAAAAGCATATGATTGGACATCTTGGAAGATTCTGTGGGAAAGCTGGGTCTTTTTCTTCACTCTCAATAATAGGCTGCGGTATTACACATTGCATCAACAAGGAAGTATCAAGCAGGAGTACATGAGAGGGAAGCCTGCTTTCTCCACTTATTATGACAATTATTTTGAAAATACTGGCCAGTGTGCTCAAGGATCCCTCCCTAAAGGCCGTCGCCGAATGGATGAGGAACAGCGGACTGAAGCTCAACTCCTCCTCCTCATCCTCGGCTCCACCCCTTCAGACTGGGATGACTCCTGGTGGCCGACAACACTAGGAACAGCCCTGACACCCACCGACCACTCATGCAACCAAGGGGTCATCATCGACTCCACCCTCTCCATGACTAAGCAGGTCAACGCCTTCTCCTCATCCTGCTTCAACACCCTCCGAAAGCTCTGCAGGATCTTCAAGTGGATCCCCACCGAGACGAGAAGAACAGTCACCCAGGTCCTCGTCACCAGCAGGCTGGACTACGGAAACGGCCTCTATGCAGGAACGTCGGCCAAGCTCCTGAGACGATTGCAACGCATCCAGAACGCCTCGGCACGTCTGATCCTCGACATCCCCCGCTGCAGGCACGTCACACCCAACCTGAGAGACCTGCACTGGCACCCCGTCAACAGGAGGATAACCTTCAAACTCCTCAACCACGCACACAAAGCTCTCCACAAGATCGGCCCAGCATACCTCAACAGATGACTCAAGTTCTACACCCCCACCCTCCAGCTCCGCTCCGCCAGCTTCACCCTCGCCACTATCCCCCGCATCCGAAGAACGACCGGTGGCGGCAGATCCTTCTCCCACCTCGCCGCCAAGACCTGAACACCCTCGTCACCAACCTACGGCAGACCCAAGACCTACTGGCCTTCAGAAGACTCCTCAAGACCTGGCTCTTCGATCATTAGCAGCTCCCCCCCAAGAGCCTTAAGACGCTCATGGGTATGTAGTGCGCTTTATAAATGTCATGATTGATTGATTGAAGGTGCCATGTTTGCATGACTAAGGTAATGCTTTTTGTTGATAATGTAACCATTGTTTCCTATCCTCATTAAGAAGTAATGCCAGCGATTAATGGGATACCTTTAACATTCTGAAGAGCGTACTAGATGCTACATTCGCAAGAGGGAGAATTAGCTTGATGCCCACAGCAGGTATTTCAAAGAGTGAACGAAAACAGAATATATGGGATAAAGCTGGGCACTGTGGTTTAACCACATGACTGCTATCCACACAAAATGTGTAAACTTTTTTCCAATTTCCTTCGGATTGTACAGGTGCCCAAGGTTTGTGGATTCCCTAGAAGGAGTTAGGAAAATAGTCAAAATGTAGCTAATTGGGTTTGCTGAGGGAAGAATGGGAAAACGTGCTGTGCAAGTAAGCATTTTATTTTCTAAAAATGGCATCAAAGAAAGGTTTGCTCTGGTAGGATTATCATCTTCTGAGCATTCAGGTACAAAGTTGTGTCATTTTTTACCACAGATTGCCTAGGAGGAAGTACACTTATCCTTATTCTTGTGTTTTCAACCTACTTACAGTTTATGTTGGAAACAGGTGTAAAATCCATGAGGGATCCCAGGAAGCTATACAATTTTGAAAAATAGACATTAGCAATTCAGCAAGGGGTCATTTTTGTAGGATTTCTCAAAGAAACTAATCACTGAAATAAACAAATAATGCAAATGAGTAGGATTAAATAGCCAACGTGGAGAGTATTTTCACTTGTAATTTTAAGTTAAAATGGCCGATTTACAAAAGCAATATGCTGTTATGATCGATAGACCCTTCTGGTTGAGAGGATGTGTAGGGTTTGTTCCCCAAAAATGCAATATCCAGAACCAACAACCAAGCTGCAGCTTATGATTTTTCATTGTGTACTGGCCATGCAGCAACTCATACACTACAATATAATGAATGAAAAATGGATATGGAGGAAATATATTTATTTCTGAAATGTGCACAAGATACTGAGTTTGGGAATAGTGGTTATGTGTAAAGCTCTGAATTTGGGCTTAACCATACTAACGTGATTCAGAGGGCTTTTTGCAAAATGTCTTCTTTTGTGCTCACTGGCTTACATTTGGAAGCAGAAAATGCAGAGAAGTTAAATTATAATAACACATTTTCTACTATTCTGTGTTTTGACATTTCTCCTGATAACATCAGAACCCCTCTTCTGAGGATTGGTCTAGTTTTTGTGACAAAACACCACAAAATGTGACCTAGAGACATGACGTCACCCAGCAAAACAAACTTCCTTTTTGCAATGAAGGTAGCTGTGAAATTTGGCTAGTAACTCAGCTGCCACTACCAAACTCTGAGGTTTCTGAAATGTAGACTCCCGGCAGTGTTCAGGATGGTGCGATTTGCATGGATTTGAGACGTTTGGTGTTTTTGTATTGCTTAGAATGCCTTACAAACCCCAAATGTAGGTTAAAAGCACAGATTTTACTCACATTTCTGTAATTAAAAACTTTATGGAGAGACATACATTTTTTACCACCCAGCATTCCAACACTTGTCCCAATAAAACCAGTACCCAGTAGTGTGGGTGGCTACAAAAGGAAAGGCCCCACATAACAACAGGAACATTCACTTTATTGCTGTTTGTGTGCAGCATAAATACTTTACACATTGCCTCTAAGTTACGCCTGTCTGTTATTTCTGCTAGACTACCCAGGGTTAAGCGCAGGTTAATTTAGTGACTTTTTGTGGTTCACCCTGCTTGGGATTGTGACGGTGCTCGACCAGGGCTCACACCCCAGTCAACCAACAACCCAATTTCTCACAATGGATCTCTAGAATCTCAGTGGCATGTTAAAAATAGGTTGGATCAAGGCAAATTCTTGCACTTTCCCTCACAAATTTCTGTTTTGTTTCTGGTCATTATCAGAGAAGTACTGTTCACGTCTAGTGGAAATCGCATATTTCCTGTAGATTGATTGAGAGTTTATCAGCAAGTGTACGCTTTTTAGATAGAGCAAGCCTTTGGCTCCACTGTGCCCTGTGCAGAAATTAATAGTGCCCCCCCCCCCTAGAGCCCAAAGTCTGCCCTATCTAAACTCATCATCCGCAAGGTGAATCATGGTGTTTAGCAAATCATTTTTTTATGTCCAACGGGAGCCTACGATTCAGCTGTTCGTTATCATAAATCACTCAAAATAAGCCTCGGATCATCATGATTTTTTACAATGACCACCATTTTCTAATCTAAAAAATGAATTGATATGATTTGAACCAATACATTGATTAAAGGCTTTGGTATGGGGGACCTTTGTGACATGTGGTGGGAGTAAGTGTATAAACACACAAGGTATAGTACTACTGGCATGAACACCTTGCTTACGGTGTCTAGCTGACCCCACCAGGATACATTTAGAGGAAAACAAGAGGTTTACTTGTTTTGAATTTCGTGAAGAATGTTTTTGGGGTTAGAGTGGAACTAGTCACTAGATAAGTTAGTTCCCAGAATTATGATGTATATGGTGTTACATTTCAATTCACCCACTCGGTTCATTAATCAATTAAGCAAAAGCTCATGAAAGGAGGAATTTGTATTCCCTTCTGCCCTCATTATATTTACCTCCTGAAACCTATATGCATAGGTCTAGAATCTAGTTGTCTAGGGCTACATATTATTATAATTAGGATATCATCAGCATATGCTGAAAGTTTTGATACCTTTAATTAAATGGAAATGTCTGATAATCTGTAACAGTGGTTCTAGGGCACACATGAAAAAGTAATTGGTTTTGAACCATGCTTTGGCGAAGTTGGAGGAAACCCCAATTTCCTTGAATGAACCAAACTATCCCGGTTCTGGCCAACTCTGCATGTACAGTTTGAACCTTTTCCCACCCATAGTTTAGTGAATACTACAAAGTGTGTAAAGCAACCTGGAACATTCACGACGCAACTCAGCAAGGCTTTGCCAATAACAATGCAACGTTTATGGTATTGGCAAAGACTAGAGCAACAACCAAAAAATAGTGGCAAAACATAAGCGGTCGGCCTTGCCAATGTATGTTTGATTCCCCACGTTAGGTATCAAACATGGCCATAAGGCCACAGTTTAATTATTACTCAGTTAGCTTGGTGCAAATGGGCATCTAGCTTGGGAACAACAGTGGTAATGTATTAATCACTTCAGTAGTTTTATCTGAGTTACGATACAGAGATGTAGATGCATTGGTAGGTGTACCTTCCAACACCTGCAGCAATTGTTGGGAACACAGTTGGGCTGGCTACACTGGCTGGGGCACTGTGTTCATCGACAGCATGCTACTCCCATGGTTTCCACTTGGGCCAGTGTGCAGATGCTTGGGCCAGGTCTTTAGCTTGCAAAAACCAAGCTGGTAGAGTTAGGTTGTCTTGAGGGATAATGCACAGCACAGGGGAACGCCACAGCATCTAGTTATCATTAGGATTAAAGATTGATGGTTGGGTTGCAGCACATTAACTGCAATGAAAAACTGGGTGGGCTAGCCATCTAACACTACTCTCCATTTTTGACAGATTTCACATGCTTAAATTCCTCACTGCAGTATAGCACCAACTGGATCTAGATTCAACACTGAATGGATTGAGGGTCTTAACCTTAAAGGAAGTCTTCCTCCTCATAACTTCAGGATGCAAAATAAGGCCTTCTTACTATACTAGAAGGCCAGAGTAGATATCCAGAGATTCCATCTCTAGTTCTAGCATTCCTCTGCACAGGAGTGCAGAGGCTCTTCTAAGTAAAAGGTGAAAACTGAATAAGCCAAAGGGTCAACTTATATCAGTATAGTGGCAGGTGGACCCAAACTAAGTGTCAGTTGCTTCCCAAACATTCGATCCAGTTATGTCAAAAAGCATTTTGCTTTTAAGTGTGCCACAGCTCAGTGGCAACTAATGACTGCAATGGAATCTAAATCTCTCGCCAACCATGTGATATTGTTGGGGAATCGCCTATTAAGCAGAACAGGATAAAGGGGGAGGGTGGTGCAGGTTACCGTCCTCATTGTTTCATGGGTGGAAAGTTTAGATATGCTCTTGATCCCATTCGTTGTTCAGGGGCCGTTCTTGTCAGGCCACAAGCGGACGTACTGGAGTCGTCTTTGTCTAAAACAGGTGAAAACAAAGGAATAGGTCTTGTTCCATTTAAAGGATGGGAATTCAAATGCAGACATATGCATTTGACTTGGCAATAAATTCTGCAAAGAGGGAGAAATGAGACGGCAGGTCTAACTTTGACTACAATATGTTGAATACAACACAACCTCTACATACAAACTTTACATACACATCTCATGTGACCAAGCACCTTCATGCGTATCTCTTACCATCAAAGCAATTAGAGGGACGAGCCCTGACACACAGCACAGATTTTTAATTGCAGGCTGGTATGCAGGCTCCACAGGGGGCACAGACAAAGAGGTCCATATCCCACAACAAAAAATAAAAAGCCGTGGACCACTGGTATGAGGATGGCCTCATAATGGAGGAAGTAGCAACCGAAGTTAAAAGGGGAATCAACACTCTCTAGTACTTTTTGGTAAGCAACATATTAAAATGCTGTAAAACACTTGTGAGTAGAGTTGTGACACTGGTCTCCCATGCAATAAAACACAACAAGCCAGCTAGAATGATGCAGTGAGGAGCAGGTAGTAACAGAGAAAGCACCAGTGCCTTTTGACCCTACAGTGTCTAGTATATAACATGTTTTGACTGGAGGCAGCAGGTTCCTGTTTATTTCATGCAATGTCATGAATGAATTTGGATGAAATTAACTGGTGCACCATCTCACCAGTTCAACTGGTTCTCCAAATTATTATTATTATTATTATTAAAAAAGTTTATAGAGCGCGTAGTCACCCTGAGGTATCCCAGCGCTGAGGATCCCTACATCTACATCTACATCTAAATCTCGGCCATTATTTTTCTGCACACTTATTATTGACTTGGAGGCAGTGTTTTATATCATTATTTTGGTTGTTTGATAGGCCCACGACTGGATAAGCCACGCACGCTTCTACCACGCAACCTGAACAACGAATGCTTCTTAAGCATGCATTCCTTTACCACACATTCCTTTACCATGTAATTTCGTGGTAAAGGCATGAATGGTAAAGGGGTATGCTTGGCTAAGGTTGCGAACCCCACCCCTGCCCTAAGCTACAAACTCCCCCACCCCCATTCTGCGGTCCAAATACCCCTAACCCCTCAAACTACCCCGACCCAGCTCTAAAAATTGCCACTGACACCCAGCCCTGAGAACTACCCCCAGCGGTGAAAACTAGCCCCAAACCCACCGACAGCCCTAAAAACTACTCCAAACCCCCAGCCCTGAAAAACTTCCCCTTTCACCCCAGTCCTGAAATCCACCCCAAACCCCCAAGCCCTGAAAAATAACTCCAGCCCCCTCAGCCCTGAAAACTTCCCACGACCCCACAGCCCTGAAAAGTACCCCCCAGCCCTCAAAATTAGTCCGGAACTCCACCAGCCCTGAAAACTACCTCCAGCCACCCCCAGCCCTAAAACTATCTCCAACCCCCAGCCCTGAAAACTACACATGACCCACCCTCAGTCCACAAATGTACCCCCAGCTCTGAAAACTAGCCCCAAACCCACCCCCAGCCCTGAAAACTACTCCAAACCCCGAGCCCTGAAAAACTTCCCCCAACCCCCCAGCCCTGAAAACTACCCCCAAACACCTCCAGCCCTGAAAACAACCCCATCCCTGAAATCTAATCCCGAACCCCCCAGTCCTGAAAACTATCTCCAACCACTTCAGCCCTGAAAACTACCTCCAACCCGGGCCCTGGAAACTACCCCCGACCCACCCCCCAGCCCACAAAACTACCCTCAGTGCACAAAACATCCCTGACCCACCCCAGCCCACAAAATAACCCCCGACCCACCCCATCCCAGAAAACTACCCCAACCCTTCAAGCCCACCCCAGCCCACAAAACAACCCCTGACCCATCACAACCCACAAAACAACCCCCAACCCACCCCAGCCCACAAAACAGCCCAGACCCACCCCCCAGCCGACTAAACTACCCCAACCCCCCAGCCGACTAAACTACCCCAACCCCCAGCTGACTAAACTACCACAAAACAACCCACAACCCATCCTCATGCCCAGAACTACACTCAGACAGCCCCACTTACCTCACTACTTCATGAGAGGTCTTCCTGCTTCTGTCCTCAGCAGCCTACAACTAGACCGTGCATTGTCTTAAACACACAAGTATAGTTAAGGCATATGCATGGTTAAGGCATGCGTGATAAGGCTTGCGGAGTCGGAACATTCTTGGTTTAGACTGAGGTGTTCAGATGCTTCCCCATTATTTCTCATTTGTGATCTTTTGTCTTCTCACTGGACACACTTTTCACTTTTACTTCAAGCTACAAGTGCAAAATAAGTTTGGGGCCCACCTTCAAAACTTTATGGCAAAGACTGGGAGAAGTTGAGGGCAGGGCTGAGCGCAGGGGTCGGGGCTTATGAAATAATTTCAGGGATAATTGTTGGGGTTTATAATCCACAATAAATCTGAGACTTATAAAAGAGAAAATTCATCCAACAAAAACAGAAACAACAAGCATTTGCAATGCAATAGGTCTCGCATTTACGCTTGTTTGACCTATTGGCGTTGCAAATAACAATGTCTTTTATTTTTGTTTTCGTTTTAAAAACATAAATAAAAGGCATTGTCATTTACAATGCCAATAGCTTAAACTTGCATAAATGTGAGATCTATTGCATTGCAAATGCGTGTTATATAAACGTTTTCACTTTCGAGCAACTCAAAAGCAAAATAAAAACCAGGCGCACAAGAAAACACAGCTTAACATTTTACCTCTGTCTGTGGATGCTCATCAACTGTGGCGAGATAAGATTTAAAGGTCTTTTATTACAGAAAAAGAGTTCGTGCAAGAATACTGACGTGAGCTAGAAACCACAGAGCCAATAGCAAGCCATGGGCGGAAGTGAATCACCAGGTCAACTTTCTGAAAGTCACCAAGATGTCTTTCGCATAGCCAGCCAGTCAGCTGTGCTGTCTGATAAACGGCGACCTTTATGTCACACAACATCCTATATAGAAAACACAGCCATGATGTAATAAAAATCAAAAGACGATGCAGGCATTCAAAAGCCCACCAGTAACATTAGTCACCGCACAAGAAAATTGCTACATTAAAAATATCAGTTATTGTTGTTTGTGAGCTAGGAATGTAATAAAAATAAAAATTAACCCTGGCTAAAAGCATAAAAAGTCAACATTTTGTAGATGCCGGTGTCTTTTACTCTGTATCATCTTGGAAACTGCTGAACCTTTTAGTGTAGATTCTGCAGCAACTATGACGGTGTTGCCCAGAAACAACTTTGCCTTTAAAATATGCAAGTTCAGACCAGCAGTGCACAACAACTTTAACTCCGAACAGTCAATAGATTTCATGCTAACAAATTATTAATAAATGTCAAGAAGAAAGCTGAGCGCTAATAGTTTCTGAACCCATTACAGATTAGGGTAGTTTGCGCTGACTCGTGTGTATTTCAGATGGCCCCCGGGTTTGACTAATGTCTGTGTCCTTTTCCCATTCAGCAGACATGTAATGGGTGTGAAAACAGATCCAATACCAGGCACTAACTAAAAAGAGGAACACCATATCACTAACAAGCATTTGCAATGCATTAGGTTCAATTGCATTGTAAATGCTTAAGTTTAAAACTGAGCGCGGCGCCGCTTCAAGGACACTGTGCTTGTTTTTGTTTTTTTACTTTAACACTGAGCGCAGTGTCCTTGAAGCGGGTGCTGCGCTTAGTGTTAAAGTTTAAAAAAACAAAAAAACAGAGCGCGTGTCCTTGAAGTGGATGCCACGCACGTGCACACAAGCGGCAGAATGCGGCTTTCGGAAAGCGCCGCACACCCAGACATGCCAGTGTTCAGACAAACACACATGCACAAATAAACAGTGCTAAATGTACAGACGGGAATGTAGGATACTGCCAGCCTAACCCTGGGAACCCTGGGCTCAATGTGCTATATAAATTCACAATACCGTAGAAGCGAAGCTGCCAATCTTAGTGCCCCGCCCGGTCGCCTCCGCACTACAACACGTTTACGTGTTTCTAAAATGTGACACATGTGAAGCAAAACCTTAAATCACTGATTCGCTGATAATGTAAACCTATGCTAGCCCAGAAGTGCTGCGCGCGCTCGCCACAGCGAGCATTCTGTTTTTCTAATTGAAAACAGATGTCGCCGTGCGGGTAACGCAACAGGAAGGAGGGGGCCGCTCATGGAAGCTTTTATTAGCGCCGCGCGCCTCTCTGCAGACTCCCCTGCATTCCAGAGAGGCGCGCAACGCGATCCGATCCTTTCCTGCCATGCTGTGGAGACAAGACCTGGCCGCGCACAACGTTATCCTATGGAGAAACGCTGCGCGCGGCCAGGTCTTGTCTCACTTCGTCGGTCTCAGACTGCTGAGACGACGACTATAGTTCTCGCTTGCGAGAACGCGCTTTCAGCGCGTTCGTCGTAGGCGAGACCTAAAAAAGCACTCCGCTCCCCATTATTGGTGTGTTGAGATCCCCTTGCGCTCCCGGGCCTCAATGCAACTGCACCTGCTACACTAGTGATAGCAGCGGCCTGGAGTAGAGGTATCTCCTCTGGTTTTTTCATCCTTTTCCCATCCATGCCTGATCGTCAAAATCTTAAAACAGGCTCTGTCCCTTTCTTTTTTGGGAAATTGTATACTTTGCAAACTCATGCAAAGGGCATTGGAGCGTTTGACATGACCATCAGTTATATTACACAAGGCCAGATAATTTTTTTTAGGCACAGTTAGATTAAGCTTTTTGCGAAGAATGTTGAGTCAATGGCAGGAATTGAACCTGGTTACCTTCTTCCAAGGTTGGCAGCTCTCACCATTAGAAATAATGAGCAGGTACGCTAAGCACAATATCGGGGTTTTAATTTGTTGTATAAACGTTTAAGGGTGAAAGTTTGTGCTAAAGGGAGGCAAACGTGTAGTTTTATTAAGAGGGTATAATGTTTAGCAAGGGAAACAGTACTTTTCGAGTCAAACCGCTTTAGTTAGACTTGCTTTTTTGTAAACGCCTGGTAAAGTGTAATTACTACGGATGACTAAGCAGATTGTTTAGGCGGGTAAAGGTTCAATCGAAACTACGGTTTGGGGCAATCGTATGCTTTGTATATTTATTTGATATAGCCGAGGACTGAATGTTAGATTGCTTGTATCTGAAATGTTTTTTATAAAAAGATTGTAAATCAAACATTGATATTATTTTGAATTGTCCATTTACAGCTACCCCTGACGAAGGGCTGTATTTTAGCCCGAAATGCATTGGGTTTTGAAAATGAAATTAAAGAATGCTGCTCTGAATCAATCAGTGTATTAGGATCTTATTTCCAAAAGAAGTCTGGATGGACGCATGGAAGTACGAGAAGTTTCTGAAATACAGAACGTTAAATATGTGGATTTGATGAATATGATGACAATAGAATGACGAACATTAATGAAGAAATTGTATAAATTGTGAAAAGGTCGAACGGTTTAAAATTGAGTTGGATATGGCATCCTCACAAGCAGTGCACCTGGGAGTGGAGCGTGCTAACACGCGCTCCCCATATGTCTCAGCTCTCACCATTAGGCCACATCCCCTCCCTTTCACAACAAAATAAGCTCCCACGTGTTGCCACCATTTTTACAGCAAAGGTGCCCTCTGCCATAATGCTAAAGCACCCACAATCTCTTTTTTTTTTTTAAAGGCAGTCATAATTGCGATAAAGTGGGTCACACAACCCCTGGACCCCGTGCTGCTGCACCTGCTTCACTAATGATAGCTACTGCCTGTCAAAGTGTCTGTCTCCTCTTCACTTTGTTAAAAAAAAACTGTGCTCCCATTTTTCCCCGTCCCCTCCGTATCATCTCTCCAATGCCCAAACTAAGGTGTCTCCTCTCCTTCGATTCTCCATTTCCCCAGGCCATTGCTCCGAAGCCCAAATCAACAGTGGCTTAGTAAGTGTGCACTGGGCCCTAATGCAAGCAAGGAAGGACAGTAAAACAGCCATAATTATGAATGTATCGCATTTGCCATTTAATCAGTCATTTGCTGTATAATCAGCAAATTTTAACAGCAACTAAATTTTTGTAGCTCAAAAAGATCAAGAGTTACAAACATCCAGTGACATGTGTTGCCACGAAGGAAACACCCTTCGCAAATGGTTACTGGTCTCCTTTCAGTTGCTTATTGATGTATTTGGGTGTTGAACTGGTACTAACGAGGTGAAATCTTTGCCAACTTAGAATTCACAAGAAATACATTGGCAAAATAATGAAATACATCATAAAATATGCTGCATCAAGCTGCAAAATGTGCCTTTTCATGCAGCATAATTTAGTCAACACTGACGTATAATTGGGTCCTCCCCTGCTGCGTAATTCTAGTGGCCCTGCTTTCTGGTCACACACAGATATCTGCATTGATCACATAAGCCAACTGAGGTTCCATAGTAAAAGTGATTAGCTTAACCGGCATTTATTTTTCATTTAACATGGGTGAATTATTTTATATGCAGTTACCTGAAGGTTAAAAAAAGATAAAAAGTAAATTACAGAATATATTATTCTTTTTAGCTATATCTTTGGCCAGCCAAACTACCCACTTGCGCGACCTAATTGCATCCAGGATCACAGTTCACGTTGTGTTTTTATGCACTTCAAGTGCTGATTGTAAATCAAGACTGCGTGGAAACAGGGCAAATAAACAGTTGAGCTTCCAGGCTGTCTTCACGTACAAGTTCTTGAGGACCCATTAGTGCGTTCGTGGGAAGGAACACAGCTACGGACCCTATCCTGGGCATGCCCCACACAGGCGCGGTGCGTCCATTGGGGCATAGGGGCGTAGCCCCACTAAGCCCCATGGACCTACCGCGTCGTCACTAAAAGCCAAATGCAAATATTTAAAAAAATCGCGCTATCTGCCGGCTGGGAAACCGGGAGACACCCGACTTTCCCGGAGTGCGCAGGGGGTGGGGAGGGGAGGATGGGCCTGCTGCAGCTGCGCAAGTGTATTTTTGGGCACAAACATGCCCGCGCATGCGCAGATCGTTTTCCTGTGAATTCCCCCTTAGAGAGAGGACCAGGGGGCGGGCCGCAGCCCCCGGGGTTACACAGGGCGACTGGGCGAGGAGGCATGGTGCCCCCCCAGCCAATCCTGGCACTGCATACAGCGCCAGGATTGGCTGGTCAATACATAGCCCGGGTACATAACCCCCTGTCTGGGGGGGCAGAGCTCTCTCTCCCTCCCTCGTACTGCGGCCTCTGTATGGGGTTTGATTGAAGACTTGACCTCTGACCTGACCGGACCCAGGAATACGACAAGTACCGAAGGAACCGCTCGGCCAGGGAGACCCGGTGTTCACACTCAACTCAGGTATGATCAGAATTCAGAGTGCTAGGATACGGCCCCGCCGAACCCCATCACCGCCACATAAATAATGAATGTGCACTATGGTGCTCCTGCCTCTTGTGTGGGCCTATTTCATGGAACAGTGGTCGGGAAAAGTAAGGACTCAAGTTTGGAGCACAAAAGTTAGCACTGTTCTGCCTCGACAATAAAGCGACCTCTTAGCAGTCACAAAGCGTGCCCGTGGCTCCTTCGCCGTGTCTGCCAATGCAGAGCGCCGTGAGGCGTGTCACCGGAGGTGCATAAACATAACATAACATAAACATAAATTCGCTAAGTCCTCAGCATCTCAGGCACCCCCTCACACTGCAGAGTACAGCCTCCTAAGTCCATGCAGCATCAGACGCTGCCCTCTTTAGTGACTATCAGCGCATTACAAAATGAGCTCGCATGGGAGAAAGCGGGGATTCCCATTTTGGTGTGTAGTTCAGTTGTAGAAATGTATACATGACTTTGGTGTGAATATGTACCATCAAAACTTCAGGGCCACACCAAAGGGGAGAGGATGTGGTCTGACGGTTAGCGCGGCTGACTTTGGTGCTGGGAAACCAGGTTTGAGCCTCTTATCGAGCCATAAAAATCTATACATGACTTACTTTGGTGTTAAATAAATAGATATTTTAAAAAACAAATAAAAATGATGTTCCGACTAAGGTGTGAAATTGGTGTCGAATAAATACATGTTTTAAAAACAATTAATATTAATCATGTATCATTGGTGCTGGAGTACAAGGTTCGAGGCTGGTATCGAACACTGACAAGCTGTGTGCAAGTTATATGGTCATAAAAATACATGAATGATGGAACATGAATAATGGATGGATGATGGGTGGATGGGTGGATGGGTGGATGCATGAATGGATGCAGGATGAATGATGGGTGGATGGATGAATGGGTGGATGCATGAATGAATGATGGATGCAGGATGGGTGGATGGATGGGTGGATGCATGAATGAATGATGGATGCAGGATGGATGATGGGTGGATGGATGGGTGGAAGCATGAATGAATGATGGATGCAGGATGGGTGGATGGATGGGTGGATGCATGAATGAATGAATGATGGATGCAGGATGGATGGATGGGTGGATGCATGAATGAATGATGGATACAGGATGGATGCAGAATTGGTGGATGGATGGATGGGTGGATGCATGAATGAATGATGGATGCAGGATGGATGCAGGATGGATGGGTGGGTGGATGCATGAATGTAAATGTAAATGTAGTTGTAAATGTAGTTGAGCTTATATAGCGCACAGCTACCCGCAGTGGGTTTCCCGGCGCTTGCTTAGGGAACCCTTCCTGGTATTCCCCTGTGAGATAGCAGGGTATCCACAAGGTGAAAGTCAGGCATCCCGCCGCGAAGGGCCGTTGTGGAGATTAAGCAAGCTATTGCCCAGAGTCGCAGAGTGTGAACCCGTGAGTCGAGGAGGCACCGGGGCGAGAATTATCGAGTCCGTGGAATTTTTAGCCCAAGAACCCGCCGAGGCAGGGAATTGAACCCTGGTCCAGGACAGATCTCAGCTTCCGGGTCTGCTGCCTCTAACCCCTGAGCCACACTTCTCCATAGCCACACTTCTTCTCTGAATGAATGATGGATGCAGGATGGATGGGTGGATGGATGAATGGGTGGATGCATGAATGAATGATGTATGGATGCAGGGTGGGTGGGTGGATGGATGGATGGGTGGATGCATGAATGATGTATGGATGGATGCAAGGTGGTTCGGGCTTGCTCGCTGCGCTCGCTCGCTGCGCTCGCTCGCTGCGGTGCAATATGCAAATTAGTTTACGTCTCACCACTTTCAAATGTCACCAGCCGCCCCTGCGTTTGAAGACTTCTGCTGTATATGTTGCACACCTATCTCTGTGCACACTGGATTCTGAACCATCCCAAAACCCCTTTATGCCCAAAAGACCAACTTACGTTTATGAGTTTTCGAGTGTTTATTGATGCCAATGTGCATAGCATCATCATCTAAACTCTTCATCCCCACTAAGGCACACTAAATTAGCTCAAGTGTTTGAAATCAAGGATCCATGATGGTGACAAACATGATTTCCTCTGATACACCAACAGAGATCCACTGGACCCATAGGTCCCGGTTTAGATCCAAGCACCCATGATAAAAAATAATCTCAACTTGACGGAAATGGAAGGGAACGCCTAAGGGACCAACTGCGTGACCTCAGAGATTGCAGCACTCCTTCCAAGCACTATATAACTAAAATCAGGAAGGCAGATCTTAAGTAGGAGATTAGAGAATGATCACGTTGATTTAAAGACATCCAAAGTATAAGGTTGTTTAACCTATAAGTATAAGTAAAATCTATTTACCTACTTTTGAGGGGAAGTTCTGCACTCCTATGAAAATCTCACCTTGCAGTCAGCCCATCCTACCTTTTCATCCCCCAATGCATTCCTAATGTATTTGCTTGGGTCTGTTCATGGCAGGGTGGTGGCTACAGTAGCCCATGGTTAAACAGTAATGATGGGATTTGAGAACCCAGGGTATTTTGTTTACGATATAAAATAATACATGTATTATGATTAGTTATGCAACCATAACTCTTCCAATGCTCTGCTCATTACCTCACATATGATGCTACAGTCAACACCAGGGTGACATTATCAAATTCACTGCTGACAACCTTTGATGTCTTCACTGAAGCTTCAAATCATTTCGGGTTTTGGCATCCGTAAACAGGCATATTAAACACTGCCACGTGGCATCCATTACATGGACATGCACTTGGTGTAAATAGCCCATTGGACATGCTCCACAGTGTATGCAGCTTGTGCACAGAGTGCAGGTCAAGCCTGAAGACCAGAACCATGTATCAAGACTTCCCTAGTCATGGCTAATGGCTATGCTCAGCAGGGTGATGTGGCACAGAGTGCAGGGTTTGGGCAATTCATGTTATTTCTATATATCTTGCCAAATGGCTGATGAAGTGCAGAAAAACACGCTACAAAAAAAATCTGCAATAAATAAAATTAACAATCATTGCAGGAAAGTCTTCCAATCATTGCAAAATGCAAGAAGCTTAGGTGAGAGTCTACATGTTGGGCAAGAGAGTTTGAGCTTAAGGGTAGGAAAAGAAAAAGCAGCATTGTAGACTCATGCCGAGCTGACAAAGGGGATTATGAGAAGTGCTATCAATTTACTGCAAGTATTGCAAAGACCACCAGAACTCTAAACTTTGACAGGAAGGTAGGAGAATTTCAGTAAGATGCATGCATTTATTGATCAATATTTACAGTAAAACCTTCCAAACAGAAACTCTATCTTCATGTGAATACCTAGGTTTAAAAGTGTTCAATGAAGGCAGGTCCTGTTGCAAACTCCACACATTCTACCACCCTCTAGTGGAGAACCAAACATTCATTGAACAAATTATGGAAACAATTGCAATACACTCCACTTAACACTTCAATGATATTTATTTTCTTAGGAGACTTCAACCTGCATTGGAATGATCCTAACATCCCCTTGTGAATTCCTTTAAGACTTTCCTATCTGATCTCAACCTGACACAATCCTGCAACAGCCTAGCACACAATAAAGTTGTCACTCTAGACTTGATACTCACAAGAGGGAAAGCTATTGAATTAGAATCTTTCAACCCTTGGGACTGCTCCAACCATCACTACATTAACTTCTATATAACAAAATCACTGGTTAGAATTAAAGTCCAGCGTGTTAAACCAAG
The DNA here is from genome assembly GCF_964261635.1 of Lissotriton helveticus. Taxonomy (NCBI): domain Eukaryota; kingdom Metazoa; phylum Chordata; class Amphibia; order Caudata; family Salamandridae; genus Lissotriton; species Lissotriton helveticus. Next base: position 659,454,403 of record NC_136065.1, read on the forward strand.
ACAATTGATCAGGGACATGAGAGACATAAAGAGTAAGGAACTGCCAGCACTTTGTAAAAGAGGCCTTCCGCCACCAACTGGTATGGACGAAGTACATGGCCTCGCAGATCACTATAATAGGGCAATGTCTGATATAATTGACTCACTAGCACATAAAAGACTGAGGATAGTCTCCTTCAAAACCTTGGTACAATGGGCACCTGAATTATGAGATCAGCCGAAATGATCTGGAGGTGTGATCTGTCTTCACCCCACCTTAAACAACTGAGGTTACTAAGGAGCGCTTACAAAAAGCTCATTGAGAGCTCCAAGACAGAATTTTTTAAAGATCAGCTAGATAATGCCAAAAATCGTCCTTGACTAGTGTTGGAAATCAAACAATCCAATAGTTCATCTCTCTCCTTTCTAACAGATACTAGCTCACAATTGAACTACAAAGGCATTCCCACTTTTTTTGTGGCTAAAATTAAGAACATTGAGAGAATTAAAGACTGCTTCAGAGCTCCTGGTCAATTCAGAACGACTCTTTCATCAACCAGAGCAACCCATAGTTATCACCTGCAACACTGGCAGCAAACAAAACAAGCACTGGCATAGCCAACAGGTCTCTCCTTTTACACCTAAGTCTTTAGCCATACAGCACATTATCCTGGGATAAATGCAATACAACATAAATGTTGTTATGTTATACGTGCATTTGTATAGTTAAGCATATTTTACTTGTGACTAATAGCACTTGATTTAAAACATGGTAAGTGAAATACTAGGATAGTTAGGTGTGTTACTTATGGAGGGAGGAGTGTTTTGTTTTGAGGTCTCTGCACATCTCCATGTGAGGTCTGGGTATGTGTGTCTCTCTGGTCTTCTGTGGAATATATGATGTTTTCAGGCATTCGGGCCTGTGTATGTTGCATTGCTAACTGGTGGGTCAGTTGGTCTTGAACTAGTGAAAACGGAGCCCATCACTGTTTATGGTAAGAGGTGCGCTGCAAGTACTAAACTGTAACCAAAGTAAATACTTTTCTCAAGATGTACCATGTGTTGGCCGTTGTCTCTGGCCCGTATCCTTGAATATAACAGAGAGTAAAGCACAACCGGAAGGACAAGTGCATTTCAGGAATTAACTCCACCCCAGGGGAAGGCACTGGGCACCCCGAATGTCTTTGGCCTCTGGAATGCTGCTCTGTCAAAAGAAGTCGTATTTTGTGACATGCCCTGCTGGCCTTGAATGATCTGCCTGTGTGAGTGAAAGTTGATGTGGAATGGGGTGTGATGACCGTCTCTCTGCCTTGAAACACACTGCGAAGAACTGCACCTATAGTGTCTAATTCAAGGACCACTCTCTGGTGTAACAGGCGATCAAGGAGGCTCTGCACGGTAGAACAGGGGTTAGAGAATGGTCTTGGTTACAGCTGTTAGAGGCGGCAGATATGGAGTATGAAGTGCTATATGAAAAGTAATAAATATAATTTGCACAAGGCCAGAGAAAAGTGGCCCACTGAAGTACTGGACATGGACAATGGCTGCAGTGGTGCCAAAAATAAAAGAAAGGGCTTCTGAGTATGAGGAGTAAGTCTGCAGTAATGCATGAGAAAAGGATAGCGTTGCAGTGTTGCAAAGGAGGAGGCTGCAGCAATGCAGTGGTACACAGCCTTCGGAGAATGGCCATAACTGTGCAGTGCACAAGGGAAAGGGCCACAAAAGTGCAAATCACAGGAAAGAGTCGCAGCGGTTCTAGCACGACGGAAAAGTGTGGCAGTGCTGATCCATAAAGTGGCGACGGTCTCAGTGGAACACTGCCCAAGAATAATGGTCTGCTGTGGTGTAAATGCAAATGCAGACAGAAAGGGAGAAAGGGGTCCTATTGCTGGACAACGCAAAGGAAGCAGGGAAATAGCCATAGTGGCGCAGAGCACATCTTTATCATATCTACTCTTTAGGGGTGCATTATTATCAGAAGCAACCCATATATACAAACAGAGCCCTTAAATATACATTCATTATCACAGTTATGGACGCATTGTATTACCTTGGAAACTTACACCTCAAGAAGGGGGCACGTGTACCTGCTCCTGGGAACTTTGTGAGGCATTTACCATGGAGTAATAAAAACTAAATGTTCTTGTGTCAGACATTTTGCTGCCATTTAGCCCCTATGTTCTCCCTTCACCAGCGTTCAAACCCCAGCGAGAGACTCTGAAGATAGGTCTCCACACAGAGGGGATGGTAGCGAAGATGGGGGGGACATAGACAGGTAAGTGCTTGTCAGGATGAGGGAGTGCCCCAGCACAAAGAAGGGGTATGCGCTAGCATGGGAGGCTAGACTGACATCAGGAGTAGACAGTTAAATTGAGCTTTGCCATCTTTAATCAGGACCATTCGGAGAATGGGAAGCCCAAACGAAACTTGTGTGCCATGCACCATGGATATCACATTTCTCATCCAATTGTAGAAAGATAAGATCGTGTAGGAGTTTACCAAAACACAGCGAGTGGAGAAACAGACTTTCATGCCACAGCGCGCAAGCATGAACATCTCATTACAGCGCCATTCTGTTAGCTGTGGAACTTGATCACCCACATCCTACGATCTGAAATACAAGCTCACTTTAGTACAATTAGAAGGTTTACTGTAATCAAGAAAACTGAGTCTGACCCGCGCGGCCCTTTAGATCCTCAGTCACTCCACTATACAGTACTGTGACATAAATCACCCCACCAATTATGGTAAATACACTAAAAATGAAGGATGGGAGGGGGCCACGGGGAGATTAAGTGAACTGTGAGGAGAGCTGTGCAGTGAAGCTGAAGCATTTACTTATGGCACAAACAGCTGGGAGCAGAGATGGCACAGAAGCTGAACAACTGCCAATGACACAGGCAGGAGACCATAACAAGCAATAAAAATACGCGCAGTCTGCGAGACATGCTTTGTGGTGAGGGAGGGGGAGGAGCGTTGAAGCGCGAGCAAGGCTGAGAGGTGGAGCAAGGTGTGCGCTTGTGCGCGTAACCCCAAGCTCTATGCATCACAAAAAGCTGTGGTCGGCTTTTTGAAGCCCAGTAACTAAAAGTCTCGCCAGAACAACGCATGCGCTGGCTCAGGGGAGACCTAAAAAAAGACCCAATATAGAAAGAATTTAAGATTCTAAATGAAGCTGGCACCCTAAAAATGCTGCCATCCTTAAAATCTTCTACCTGTTGCAACGACCCTCTCCCATGTAGGCTTCATAAAGAGTTAAATCAACTCATACTTCCTCTATGGACCTAGATAGTGAATGCCTCACTAATGCAAGGTTCCATTCCAGAATGCCTAAAATATGCTCAGGTTTCTCCTGTTCAAAAAAAAAAACAGACACTGATCATACTAACATCAACAACATCTGAACGATTTTGCAATACTGCCTTACTAGCAAAGCTCCTTGTGAAATGTGTTTACATTCAACTCAGCCAGCATATCAAACAGTTCAATCTCCTTGATAACTGCCAAACTGGGTTCAAACTGGGTCACAGTACAGAAACAGCTATAGTCAACATTGTGGACGCAGCCCTACAGACTCTAGACCATAATGAATCATGCCTACTAACATTGCATGATCTCTCATCATCTTTTTACTCAGTGAATCACGAAAACCTGCTTGCTCCATTAAAAGGCAGGATGGGTCTTTCTGAAATGATTCTAAACTGGTACTCTTGTTTTCTGTCCGACAGATCGCAAAGATTCAACTAGATCAGTAGTGTGCAATCTGACCCCACTGTCAATTGGGGTTCCTCAAAGCAACACTCTTTCTGCAATCTGAATCGTTAAGCTCGCTAACATCTCATACCATATGTACAAGGACAACACTCAACTCTACATGAAAATATCCTTTGTGGAAGATAATAAAACACTCAATGACACCTTGTTGAAGACTCAACACTGGCTAACACTAAACCATCTCAAACTAAATGCTCAAAAAAACTGAATTTCTACTTATCTTTCCTCCCAAGAGTACTACTCCAGCGGCAAAATGGCTCAAACACCTGACTGCGCTAAACTGCTCTCCCTCAGTTATAGACTCTACAAAATCATTTGGTGTCATCACAAATAAAAACTCAGACATGCAGGCTCACATCAACGTCATGACCAAAGGAGATCTCTTCCAAATAAACTCCCTAAGAAAGAAAAAGCCTTTCCTCCCTCCCTACAGAATTCAAGTTGGCGGTTCAAGCCCTTGTAATCTCTAATCTTTAAAGTGGCTACTTTACTTAGGCGCAGATTCAGCTTGAATTAGTGTGTATGACACACAAACGGCTTCACCAAAATACCCAAGATTACTTCTCCTAAAAACGTAAGCTCTCAGGGGGAAATAGAACATCTCAAAGCTCCTGCTCTGTTTTTTGATACCCACACAATACAAAAAAGGAGAAAACCTACTACTGATCATTCACCAGAGCAGCACCACGAATTGGGAACTCACTACCTCCAGAGATTAGCCTGTGGCCTTTAACAGCCTCCTTCAAGAAAGAGGTGAAAGCCCTTCTGACAAACACATTTCTTCCTTAGCTGACACTTCTATTTCAATCACAGGTTTAACCTCAAGATTTTTATGACTGATTTATCTTTTATTTGTAAACTTGAATGACTGTACAGCGCTCCGATACATTTGAGTCAAGATTGCACTTTATAATACTCTTAAAAATAAATTAATATGATGAGTGCCGTCTACATAGGGCAAAACATGTTAAACTGAACACGCTTCAAAATCATCCAAAACAATGATCTGAGAGCAGGTGTCATAATCCTGGTTCCAGTGAAGACCAAAGCTTCAAAGTGCAATGCAGTTCTCATCAGAAGGACAGGTCATTTGGGCAGTGAATAAATGAAAACATTTGTGCCTTGAACTCTGGGAACTTACCAGAAGCCTTTCCTTTTTAGGTCGAGCCTAGACGTGCAATCAATGCGAAGCAGTGATTGCTGTCTGCTCGACAACTATTGTTATCCGTTTCTGGGAATGAAGACACGAGTCGGACGCGCGCTTCTCCAGTGTCAGTTTTGTCCGTGTGAGCGCGCCTCTGAGATGCGCTTGCGCAGACGCACACACAGTCACACTCACGCATGCGCACATACACAGCCACACGCATACACAGGCACACACACACTGCATACACACACGCACCCCCCCTTAAACAGACCCATGCGCACACAGACAGACACACGCACAGACACACTCGAACACACACAGACACACGCGCGTACACCCCCCCTCCACTCACCGGGCTCTTTCCGCGTGTCCCTCGGCAGCCAGCATTCAGCGTGCAGTGTTCCAGGACGTTCTCCCGGCAGTTCCTTCCTGTTTCTTAGCAGGCCCCGCCCATGTCCCAACGAAGGCTGCCTGACTTCCGCTAGCTCTTTCGGTCACGAAGCAGACAATGCCGAACACGGGTGAGTGACGACAATGGCTGCAGTTAAAAGTGTCCGTGTTCTAGAGCCCAGCGAATAGATCCAAAAGTGTGTAGGAATTACAAAAGGAAAGGTAAAAATCGCTTAGTTCCAGGCGGGTGGCCTTACTTGCCGGCCGCACGTTCAATGTCCTACAGACCTAATCAGCATCGTCCACTCTGAAGCACTAATCAGAATATGGGCTAAGGGGGTAATTAGAGTTTTCTAGCTGACACACAGGTTTGGTAACATTTCTTAGAAAAATATCCTTTTTGCCTATTGTGTGGTTGCTCCGTGAGGAGGAGCTGGGGGTGGGTGGGAGGAGGTGGGCAGCTGCAGGTGCAGGGGGAGAGGGGCTGCCACCCATCGCGGCCAGGGGCACCTGTTCCTTCTCCCGAGTCCTCGTCAGGTTGCCTCAGCGCAGAACCACAGGTGATCAGATAGCAGGACGGCGATGAAGAGCAGGGAGGCCAGCGAGAGGCGCCATTTCTGCGCCCTCTCCGAATCAGTGAAGGGCTCTCGTTTTCCTGCGGTGCGAAACAGATCCGCAGGCCGGCATCGTACTGTCAACACATCCAGACGCCCCTGCCCATATTTTGGGATCGGGCCGACTCCACCGCCAGGGCTACGCTGCTCCCAATGGCTCCACAATATTAATTGGTCCGGGTGTAGGTGGCCACCATCTTTGTCCTGAAACTCTTTTTGGGGGGAGCTGCCTCTTCTACGTCATCCCTGGCACCGAGTGCTCTCTGCCCTGGCGGCTATGCTTCATGCTTGAGGAGGAGAGGGAGAGGGTGGGGGATTGCGGGCAAACACATGTCAGTTGCCTCATCATTTCGGCGTTTCCTTGAAATCCCCCCATTTACATAGTGCGGTGGAACGGCGAGGAACAGAGAGGGTCCCCAGGCATGCGTTAATGGAGTGCTGTGACTGGCAGCGAAGGGGATGGTGGGCAACTCCTGTCTTCATTAAAACCCCAACACAGACCAGGAAACAGCGTGCTGGCGAGTTTTATTCACGCTCACATGCATCAGCTATGACTCTTAGCACCCGCAATTTTATGGTCCCTCTGACCACCACAGTCCCTAAAAAGCGATGACAATACTCCCTTGCGCTGTTTTTTTTGAGCGCCTTTCCCTCGTATAAGTTATGAGTTCACTTCTGCAGCAAACGGTTACTGGAGTATTTCCCTGCTGTAGCCCAGATCTCTGGTGCCCCTTAGTGTTAGCGTTTTGAAGCCCAGCATAACAAACAAAACCAGCATTTGCAATGCAATAGGTCTCGCATTGGCGAGAGTTGGGGCTATTGGCATTGTAAATGACAATGCTTTTTATTAATTTGTTTATAAAACCTGCAATCGGTGCATAAATACGCACTTTGAACGTATAGTCCTTGCTTACGAGAAGCAAGGCTGGCAGTAAAAGACTGCCAGCCTTGCTTTTCATAAGCATGGACTATAAGTACAAAGTGCTTGTTTACGCACAGCTTGCATGTTTTCAAACGCATAAATAAAAGGCATTGTCATTTACTATGCCAATAGCTCAAACTTTCGCAAAGGCGAGACCTATTGCATTGCAAATGCTTGTTTAAAGTACCATCAATACACCAAGGCTTGTGCCATCTCTCCCAAAAGGCACCCCAGGCCCACACAAATTCAATGTGAATCATGAATACCTAAAGGGAAAGGAGAACGGGATAAGAAACTATGGCTGGTGCAAGGCTTTCTTCAAATCAGACAGATTTCAGAAAGCGCAACTTTCCTTTTCTGGTCTACAAAATAAAAAAATAACATCAGTCTTCTTTTGACTACTGTCTTAAGCTAGTCTCTAATATAATGTTATTTTAATCCATTGACATTTATGGGTGCCCCAAAACTTCTATCTGTATTCTTCTGTAGTGCATCCAAATCCTTCTATCAAGGTCTTCTTCATAAGCTGATAGCTCCGATAGTAGAAAGAAAACAGTCCTGATGACCTATCCTCCTCACTTTGAAGGCCATTGCAAAGGCTGCAAACCATTTGTCAATGCCTTCACTATCACTAAACTTGGGGACATCCCTTTTGGGGATCTTAAGGTCAAAAGATTCCTCCTTCTCCCTATTAAAATTGCTGCCACCATCATCTTTGGGCTTCAAGCCCATTTTGGCCCTTCTTTCTTTAAGGGCTTGCCTCCTTTCCTCAAGTTTTTTTATCCTCAAGTGAGAGGAAATCAAGCTCCTCCTCTAGGCTTATTATCACCTTACTAGTAGGGAATCTGCTAGGATGACTCCAATCACTTCCTACTGGTAAAATGGGGTGTGGGAACGGATGGAGAGTTTGGGCGTTCACCCTCTTCCCCCATCATCATCAATTGGAGCTATGGCATCATTCTCACCTTCTTCATGGTCTTATTCTGATGAATGGCCCTCCCTCTCTAGTCTTTCCTTTTCATAGGATCTGAATTCTTTTTCAAGTAGCTGTAAGTCTATCGCTTATTTCCCTTGCTTTGCACAAAACCCTTAGATCAATGATCCTCAGTGCTCGGATGACTGCCAGGTTGAGATCCAAACCAGCCTTCACTGTGCCCAATTTTTTACTTGGAAGTTGGGACCTTTTCAAAACTTTAAAAAACCTTTACACATTTTCCTAATTTTCCTAAGCCTTTTTTATGTACTTTTGGAATTGGGCTACACAGGACCCTAAAATTCCAATTTAAAAACTCGAAAAAATCCCCCAAAAGTAATTTTGGGGTCTAAAATCAAAAGAGGATTTCTTTTGCCTAAATCACTTATGACCAAGTGGTTCATGATTCCACCACTGTAACACCAATGCAAGGAGGTGGAGTATTATGTGGTGATGCTGGTTAGGCTTCACCATGCAATACTCTCACAATACCCCAAAGATGGTCCTTGGATTCACCGTAATAAATCCTTCCACCCTTTTGTAAAGTGGGTTCGCGCTATATAAAACCTGGCGCAGAGACCCAACACCGGACAACATGACTGCCCTCAAGCTCGCCACCCGAAAACACCACCAACTGATCCACGCCACCAAGAAAACCACATTCAAGGAACGACTGGACAACAACGCACACAACAGCAAGGAACTCTTCAACATCGTGAAAGAGCTCTCCAACCCCAACGCCGGAAACAACGACATCACCCCTTCGCAAGACCTCTGCAACTCCCTCGCCTCCTACTTCCACAACAAGATCGCAGACATCCACAACAGCTTCAGCACTCAACCGACGCACGCCACGACCGAACCACCGCCCCCCTCCACCACCCCGATCAGCACCGAAGACACCATCCGCACGATGAACTCCATCCACTCCGGATCTCCGACAGACCCCTGCCCACACCACGTCTTCAACAAGGCCGACGCTGTCATCGCACCCCACCTGCGGGACATCATCAACACCTCCTTCGACATCGCCACCTTCCCGGAGAGCTGGAAGCACGCCGAACTCAGCGCTCTACTCAAGAAACCATCAGCAGACCCTACCGACCTCAAGAACTACCGCCCCATCTCACTGCTCCCGTTTCCGGCCAAACTCATCGAGAAGACCGTCAACAAGCAACTAGCCGCCTTCCTCGAGACGAACGGCTCCCTCGACCTCTCGCAGTCTGGCTTCCGGGCCAACCACAGCACCGAGACCGCCCTGATCGCAGCTACAGATGACATCCGAGCCCTGCTCGACAACGGAGAAACAGCGGCCCTCATCCTCCTGGACCTCTCCGCGGCCTTCGACACTGTCTGCCACCGTACCCTAGTACAGCGCCTCAGCAACGTCGGAATCCAGGAGAAGGCACTGGAGTGGATCACCTCCTTCCTCGCCGGAAGGACACAGAGAGTCCGCCTCCCCCGTTCAGATCGGAGGCCACCGAAGTCATCTGCGGCGTTCCTCAAGGCTCCTCGCTCAGCCCAACACTCTTCAACGTCTACATGAGCCCCCTCGCAGCCATCGCACGCCAGCACAACCTGAACATCATCTCCTACGCCGACGACACCCAGCTGATCCTCTCCCTCACTAACGACCCCGCCACCGCCAGAGCCAACCTGCACGAAGGGATGACAGACGTTGCCACATGGATGTCGAACAGCCGCCTGAAACTGAACTCGGACAAGACGGAAGTCCTCATCCTGGGATCCTCACCCTCCGCCTGGGACGACTCCTGGTGGCCCCCCGCCCTGGGCAGCGCACCCAAACCCACAGACCACGCACGCAACCTGGGCTTCATCCTGGACTCCTCCCTCTCCATGACCAGACAAGTCAACGCCGTCTCCTCGTCATGCTTCAACATCCTGCGCATGCTACGTAAGATCTTCCGTTGGATCCCCACCGAGACTAGGAAGACGGTCACCCAGGCCCTCGTCACCAGCCGTCTGGACTACGGCAACTCCCTCTACGCCGGAACCACCGCCAAACTCCAGAAGAGACTCCAGCGGATCCAGAACACCTCAGCACGACTCATCCTGGACATCCCCCGCCGCAGCCACATCTCCGGACACCTGAGAGACCTGCACTGGCTCCCGGTCAACAAGAGAATCACCTTCCGGCTCCTCACCCACGCACACAAAGCCCTACACAACCAAGGACCAGGATACCTCAACAGCTGTCTCAACTTCTACGCTCCCAAACGCAAGCTTCGATCGACCAGCCACGCCCTCGCCGCCGTCCCCCGCATCCGAAGAGCCACCACAGGAGGAAGGTCCTTCTCCTACCTGGCCACCAAGACTTGGAACTCCCTTCCGACCCACCTCCGCCTCACCCAGGACCACCTCGCCTTCAGGAAGCAGCTCAAGACCTGGCTGTTCGAGCAGTAGCGGACCCCCTCCCCCCAGCGCCTTGAGACCCTCCGGGTGAGTAGTGCGCTATACAAATGCTCTGATTGATTGATTGATAAATAAATAAATAAATAAATAAATCCTGAGCTCAGTCCTGGTAGAGTGGCAAAGAGCAGTCAGACTTTACTAGAGGACATGAGGTAAGCATTTCAGGGCACCAACATGGACGATAATTGACACACCTCGAAAGAAATCCGAAACCAATTTATAAAACAAAAGCAGATTTTTATAGAATTTTAGACACCAAAATGAAGTAAATCAGATCAGTATAACCGGAGCTATGGATATTAGAAGACATATTAAATCAATGCAAAACAGTACTACAATACTTTATCACTGCATTCAATGGGAAAGAGCACATTGTGACTTGCAGGTCGACTTGGTGGAACCTAAGGAGGGTAAAGGTGATGCAGGTTCCAGGACCAAACCACGACAGTTAGTCAGGGGCGGCTCGTCCACTAGGGCAGAGGAGCGTTGCCTCACTGCTTCTCGCAGTACGAGAAGCAGAAACCTAAAATGGTAATACATTTCTATTATTACATTTTATGTTTGCTCGCGGGCGGGCAGGCGGGTGGGACTGCTCTGAGAGCAGGGCAGGGGAGGAGTGGTGTGCCTGCCCATTCCTGAGGCTGCAAAGACTGTTTGGCCAGCCCCCTGGGGCCGCACAACCCAGTTATGGTCACTCTGCCCTTTCTCCATATAGGATGCAATGTAGCCTACATGGAGAAAATGGCCTCCCCATAAACCGCTAGCTGGGCAACACCCTGACCAATCATAATGCTGCTTGAGCAAAATTGTGATTGGCTTAGGGGAAGGAGGGAGCCTGGCGGCCTGCTTCTGCTTCCTGTTCCTGGAAAGCAGGAGAGCAGAGAAGATGCAGGACCTGGCCCTGCTGCAGAAAGGTAAGTTTAATTATATATTTTTAAATTAAATTAGACACCCTCCTCCCTGCGTGACCCATCGCCCCCCCCACCCTAACGGCGAATCATGCCGGCCGCGACTGCAGTCAGTTTGAATCTACCTGCCTCAAGAAGCCCAGGTGCAGAGTTCTCCTGGCTGTCCTTGGTGCTGAAGCCAGAGGCTTGGGACAGCTGGTTTTACCACTTGCACTGTGCTGGTGGGGAACAGGCTGCAAAAAGTTGACAACAAAGCCACTGCAGACGCTGGATGAAGGTTTTCCGGAGTTCCCTCGAGGTGGAGCGTTGAGTAAAGGGGGTGTTTGCCGGACTGGCGACCAACAAGCCTTGGCAGCAGTAGGCACAGCAGGAAGTTAATTTGATCGCCTGAAACTCCGTTAAAGTCAGTACTATGTTTTCCACAATGCACTAGACCATCTACTTCTGTGCGATCCCTCGGAGGGCCCAATGGCCAGCAAATCTTTGGTTCCGGTACGTTGTTTATACGTGCGGTTACAGGGGACTGATGCCACCAGTCCAAGGAAATCTGTCGATGCCTTTGGCTCTCAAAGGGATCCCTCTGTCTAGGGGTACAAAGGTTTGGTACAAGAGGATTCACTTGTGTGCAGTTCCAGGAAGGTTGCCACAGCTGCAGAGTACCTGCCTTTGGTTTGTGCAGCTCCTGTTGTCACAGACTCAAGTCTATTCTTGTGTCCTTGTTGCAAGTCAGATCAGAACTGAGGTTCTGGTGTGAGGGGTAGCCCTTAAATCCTAGATTTAGGGGTGTCAGGGGTGTGGATGCAAGTGGCAAATGGGTTACTAACCCCAGCGGCTAATCTGCCACTGAGGTGACCACCCAGAACCCAGTGCACTACTCTGACTCAAAAGGAGAAATCCTGAAGTTTTGGGCTCTTTGCGACCAGGCCCCTTCGAACCAAGATTTTGCTGTCTGTGCTGACCCCAATGCGAAGCTCCAGAAAGCCAGAGTCTTCGCGCTACAGTGACCACCAGTGACGACTGGCAATGCGAGAGCTGCACTTCGAGCTACAGCATCGACCGCCTGAAGTGACCACTAATGCGAATCTCCAGAAACAGCTGTCTGCAACACCCGACAGGATCTTCGCACTCCAGTGATGACTGTACGCGATGCCCAGCCTGCCCTTCGCACTACAGCGACGACCATTTGCAACGCTCTTCCTGCTTCTCGCTGCCTGCTCCACTGCAAACAAAACTCTTAGCGCTGGACTTATCTGGCCCAAAATCCCTCCCGGTCAGCCTGAACTTGTGACTATTGCCTGGTCTCGCATGACCAGAAAACCGCGCATGGTGCTTTGTGCTTTTAGGCCCTATACCTACCTTTAATCTTTGAAATTGTAAATCTCCAGTTCTACTGATTGGATTTTTTTGCTGCTTTGGTCTCAGGTGATTAATTAAACGTTACTCTATTTTTCAAAATTGTGTGGAATTTTCTTGTGTTGTGTTTTCACTTTATTAATGTTTATGAGCTGCATAAATACTTTACATATTGCCTCTAAGTGAAATATGACTGCTTTTGTTCCGAGCTACCATAGGATTAAGCACAAGTTAATTAGGTGACTTTTTGTGCTTCACCTTGACAAGGATTGTGTCTGTTGCTTGAGTAGGGTTGCCCCACTGCACCACAGCCAATAACCCAATTTTTCACACCGTGCATCAATACTTTTTAGAAAAAACAGTGCAGGTTCAACAAACAATGGCAGTTGTTCACAATCAGAAATTTCTATTTGTATGAAAAATAGGACTCAATGTAAGAAAAGTCAATAGTTCCAACTTTGCAATATAAATATATGCATGATTGTGTTGTCAAAACTTTTTTTTTAAAGCAGAATTTGTTCCCAAGACACAAATTGGTATTCAAATAATAAAGCTACAGAAAAGAAAATCAACAATTTTGGCCAATGCAATACAATTTTATATTTATTAACTGTAGCGGCATTGTTAAAATAACCTTAAAGTTAGCAGAAAAAAACAAAAAGTTATATTATGGAAAAGTGAAATGGTTTCAGATCCCAAAGAAATTTCTCATGCCTTTTTTATGATCTCACATTTGGCATAGCAGCACTGATTTTCATCACAGCAAATATCTTTATTTCTCCTCGTTGTTTCCTCTTTCTAAGGGTGCTGCAATCTGCAGCACACTTAGAAAGAGGAAAAAGGCTCTAATGATTGTTTTTATGCAGGAAGGTGTCCCATCCTCCACAAAACAATCCTGCCAGCAATGCAGGCACCCTTGCACCATGACAAAAGGATGCCTCTGTTGGTGCCACATCTTGGAAAATATGACGCATTCCTGCCCTCTCTATTTGATGCAGCGCTGCAAGTTGTCTTGCTGAAATGCGCTGCGTCAAATATTGATAAATCAAGAACGAAGAGTATAAAACACCAAAAGATCATTTCCTGTCTTCATGGTTTAAAAGGAAATAGTTACAAACCTCTAAGAGAGATAGCAAATTAGTTGCATCTCTTTTAATCAGAAGAGTGATTTACATATTTTTTCAATCAAGTAGGGCATCCCAAATTTGACGTTATACATACAGGACAATTCACAGAAGTGGTCCGCAACTTTAGGATCAAAGTCTTTTGAAGAAATCCCTATTGTTGTGACCACCCAAAAGAGCTTAAGACTGGAACGCAAGTCTCGGGTGAGGGTTTGGATGACAATAGCCTCTCAGAAATTCCTTGGTCTGTGACCACATCACATAATGTTAATGGAGAACAAAACGCCTGTGAAAAAAGGCCTATTGCTATGCTAAGAACGCATGTCACTGCTCTCGAATCTTGTTTTCTTTCCAACCGTCGTATTAATTACGTACACTGTAGTGAAGCACTTTAAAGGCACAGGAAAAAAATCAGACCTTTGGTGGTCCATTACATGCCACCTTTCCTCGACTTTTGGCGTTGCTCCTTTATCGCGATACAAGAAATAAAGGTGTGTGCGTGCCACTGCGTGCATTAGCACGTGCGTACCCAACCTCCACCTATTTACCTATTGGAGATGAGCACCAGTTACCCTACACAAGAACACATTCATTTGTTTTTGGTAGACACGAGAAGGATACGTGATTTGCCCAGAATCACAGGATGTGGAGTCGACCCCGAGGATCGAACCTTGGATTCCCAGCTCCAAAGTCGGCAGTGTAGCCGCGAGACCCCATCCTCTCGCCATTAAGGGCAAAAACAATTCCGGCAATGTTTTGCACAAAAGTTAACGGAGTGCCACATAAAATGCAAACCCAGACGATCAAATCTCCACGCATGGCCTGCCCCGTCGCTTTCTTACTCGATTGCTGCTATCTTGGATTTCGAGAGGTGCTTTTTCACCTTTCTTCAGGGCTTTCCCCCCTGAAACTTACTTCTCCTGTTGTTTTGTGTCTTCTCTCGAAGAGCGTGGCTGCGCTCTGCAGCGGCATCTTTATATGTGTGATGCTCCATTAAGTAGTCCCCTACATACGAGTGAAGGGATAGAATGAATTTACTGCCTTGCGTGATAACATTAAAAACCCAAAAGTAAAGTTAAAACACAAATGATAAAACTTTGCTCATTTAATGAGGTTATCTGAACGCTCCATTTTGTCAGGGAACAGAGAAGCCGGTGGGATTGCCAAAGGATACCGGTTTCTTTCATTTTCTATGTTTCGCAATAAGGGAATTAGCGATAAGGGGGAGGCCGACTTGAGGTGGATTGTTAAAGGATTCAATGAGCTGTGGCGAATATATTCAAAAGGTGCTTGAAAAGGCAAAGTTGCACAGAACACATAACATACAGGCAGATACAATGCCACCAAACACGCACGATATAGCAAAAGGCACAATGCTGACAAACATGGCATCCAGGAACACACACACTATAGAGGCTCAGGCACAATGTAGACACATTATACAGCGGCACACACAAAGCAGACCTACCATGCAAGAATGCACATGTATACAGGACAAACACAAAAGCATCCCCTAGGCTGATGCACACATTCATGCAGACAGGGCACACGGCTAGGCAGAAATATAAACCACACAGTGTCTCAATGAGAATCACGATGCATGCAGAAACAAAGATACAAGAAAGTACACTATGTATGCAGTAGAACACACTATACTCACCTACACCTAAAAACACCCACAACCATATGTGAGTGGATACTGTGCAGCAGACACATTACCTAGGGAAATGCATATTTATGCTGATAAACGGGAAATACAGCCTGCCTGCTGATCAGAAGCGTCAAACTGTGCAATGCACACATACACGTTATCCAGATAGAACCAGAGATGCAGACCTAGTGGCCAGATGTAGGTAAATATCATTTACCGATTCTAAAATACCGTATTTTACCGATTCTGTATTTTAGAATCGGTAAATATGTAGCTAATGATTCGGTAAATTTTACCGAATCAGTAATATTCGGTAAATACCTATTCGGTATTTACCGATTTGGTATTCCCCATTCATTCCTCTGGGCCTGGAGGCCCAGAGGAATGAATGAGAAATACCAATTCGGTAAATACCGAATCCGTAATAGGGGGTAGACTTACAAGGGTGGCAGGGTGTTACATTGACACCCTGTTGCACCCCTGTAGAGTGCATGGGTGCACATGCGGCACACATAGATGCCCTAAGGGCATGTATGTCTGCCACATGGCACAGTTGAAAAAAGCACAAAATTGCTTTTTTTAAGGTTTTCGATATTTACCACCAACTTGTAGTTGGTGGTAAATAACGAATCCTTACAAGTGAAAAGCACTCACTTGAGTGCTTCCTACATTAAGGATTCGGTAATTTACCAAATCGGTATTTAAGAATTTGGTAATTTACCGATTCCTTAAATTAAATGACCGAATCCTTAAATTAGGCCCCTACATCTCAAATGCCTAATACCGGTCGGTAACGGCCGAAATTCGGTAATTTCGGCCGTTACCGACTGGTATTAGGCTTCCTACATCTGGCCCCTAATGCCGGCCAAGTAACAGCAAAAACAACCAATACAAACAAGTAATCCAACAAATAGGCTGATATAATTTGCACATTGTTAAGAAGACTCAATTCCTTGTTTTAATTCTTAGAAACCTCTGGACGTTCTTCCACCAAGTGTCAGGAACACCACTGGTCGGCGATTCTGCGGTTACAGCTCTACATTAGGATTTTAAAGTTCATGCCATGCAGATACATCTGCTCCACAGATACAGCTTTACACGCAGACACTCACCTTTTGCAACTATGTAGGGAAAGCAATGGACACACCAACACACTAACCAAACACCACATTTCCCAGTAATATAGCTATTTCAGACACATATCATTAAGTATGTACACGCAGACTCGTGACTTGTACAACTATGAAGAAGCAACGAGTACTGTTCAAAACACACAAATGCATTAATTCATGCAGCCATTACAAATGTGTATTCTTTTATGTACCTACAGGAAAAAAACCTTTTAAAGCATACAAATTAGACCTAATTTAAATCCTTAACAAAGATACTAATTATAAAGCAGATATAATCCTACACATTACAAGTACATATCACCCAGCATGCACATGAAGATATGCGAGCAAAACTCCTATACGCATAATGTACAACATTGATTTACACCCTGTACAATTGAGACAACGCTCACAGTTCAGTCACTCATTCCATGTTTGCTATCATTGACACCATATATTAAAGCACACAACTTCCTTACAGAAAGCTACATGTTATGTCAACAATCACTATGGAAAAACACATTATCTTGGATTAGTGAATTTGACATAATGCAAAGTAAAGAGGTGCATGCCTTCATTAATTGTGGTAGTATAAAGCTAGTCAACATTCCATCTATACTGTACAGTACCAGAATACCCTGGGCTAAATATCATCTGACAAAAATAATACTCCATTGAGTTACTAATCGAAAATTTACAACCGATATTTTTGTAAACAATATTTAGGACATGGTATTTATGTCAGCCGATATTTTTGTCTAACTTATTTTGACATACAACCTATAGATACACATTTCCATACATAGACAAGTAGAAAAAGAATAGAATCACATGATTTTCACGAGACAAACTAAACTGAGACAACAACAAAGATCATTAAATGAATACAAAAATCATGCACTATTATGGTTACAAGCTCACATTACCCATTCAACGAACAATAAATCACAATTCATCATGTCTGTCTTTTATCCATTAAATGTACTACATGTACTGTACCATCCACAGGCACTGCTGTGCAAGATGTAAAAACAGCTTGGGGGTTTTTGGGGGTATCAACTCGTAGGAGAGTGGGAGAAGGGCTGGGGTGGGTGAAAAGCAATGGAGGGTGGGGGTGGTGTGTAAAAGTTACTTTTGGAGCAGGAGGGGGCAGGGGGGTTTGGGTGAAAACAGCTAGCTGGAGGTGACATGGGGCAGAGAGACATTACTAAGGGGGTGGGGAAGCTGTCACTGGAGAGGGCGGTGAGGGCTACTCTACGGAGAGTTGGAGGAGGTCGTGGATGAAGATGAGGTACTACAGAGCATTCACTCTGAGTGCATGCCAGTAAGTAAAAAGATATCTGTTGGCCAGCGGAAGGACACTAGCTACAGGAAGCAGAACTTGGACCATGCTCCACAGCAGGGACTGAAGACCTCAAACCCTCCAAAGCCCAGGAGGAGCAGCTGACCAATGGGAGGCAAGGAAACAACAGTGACAGAGCCAACCAATGGTAAGTAAAAGTAAGTAATGGGAAGGCTCTAAGCCCTCTTTAAGAATTTTAACTTTTAAGGACCATAGCTTTCACTGATGGGGCATGCGCACTAAAGGCAAAACCTAACAAGCATTGAAAATGCAATAGGTCTCGCAATAGAAGAGTTTGACATTTTTCGTTTTGCATATAGATGAGTGGCGTTGCGTGGATGAGTGGCGTTGCGTGGGTGAGTGGCGTTGCGTGGGTGAGTGGCGTTGCGTGGGTGAGTGGCGTTGCGTGGGTGAGTGGCGTTGCGTGGGTGAGCGGCGTTGCGTGGATGAGCGGCGTTGCGTGGCTGAGCGGCGTTGCGTGGCTGAGCGGCGTTGCGTGGCTGAGTGGCGTTGCGTGGCTGAGTGGCGTTGCGTGGGTGAGTGGCGTTGCGTGTGTGAGTGGCGTTGCGTGTGTGAGTGGCGTTGCGTGTGTGAGTGGCGTTGTGTGTGTGTGGCGTTGCGTGTGTGTGTGGCGTTGCGTGTGTGTGTGGCGTTGCGTGTGTGTGTGGCGTTGCGTGGGTGAGTGGCGTTGCGTGGGTGAGTGGCGTTGCGTGGGTGAGTGGCGTTGCGTGGGTGAGTGGCGTTGCGTGGGTGAGTGGCGTTGCGTGGGTGAGTGGCGTTGCGTGGGTGAGTGGCGTTGCGTGGGTGAGTGGCGTTGCGTGGGTGAGTGGCGTTGCGTGGTTGAGTGGCGTTGCATGTGTGAGTGGCGTTGCATGTGTGAGTGGCGTTGCATGTGTGAGTGGCGTTGCATGTGTGAGTGGCGTTGCGTGTGTGAGTGGCGTTGCGTGTGTGTGTGGCGTTGCGTGTGTGTGTGGCGTTGCGTGTGTGAGTGGCGTTGCGTGTGTGAGTGGCGTTGCGTGTGTGAGTGGCGTTGCGTGGCTGAGTGGCGTTGCGTGGCTGAGTGGCGTTGCGTGGCTGAGTGGCGTTGCGTGGCTGAGTGGCGTTGCGTGGGTGAGTGGCGTTGCGTGGTTGAGTGGCGTTGCGTGTGTGAGTGGCGTTGCGTGGTTGAGTGGCGTTGCATGTGTGAGTGGCGTTGCATGTGTGAGTGGCGTTGCATGTGTGAGTGGCGTTGCATGTGTGTGTGGCGTTGCATGTGTGTGTGGCGTTGCGTGTGTGTGTGGCGTTGCGTGTGTGGCGTTGCGTGTGTGAGTGGCGTTGCGTGTGTGAGTGGCGTTGCGTGTGTGAGTGGCGTTGCGTGTGTGAGTGGTGTTGCGTGGGTGAGTGGCGTTGCGTGGGTGAGTGGCGTTGCGTGGGTGAGTGGCGTTGCGTGGGTGAGTGGCGTTGCGTGGGTGAGTGGCGTTGCGTGGGTGAGTGGCGTTGCGTGGGTGAGTGAATGGTTAGCTGTTGCTTATGCGACGTATAGCACTTAATACTAAAGTAGGCAGACCTTCTTAGCCTTTGTGAGAATAATAGCAAAATAAAAATAAAAACCAGATCAAGTCAAGGACGCAAACGGCACCATGCTATTGTTTATTTACTCAGATGATTTGCATAAAAATGTAACTTGTGAGCACGTTTCTCTAACTCTCCAATAATCCCATTACAACACTTTGTACAAATGAGATTGGGACTCATCCTTCCGAAGTCGAGAAAAATGTGCAACGCTGTGTTGAAGTTAATTTTTTTAATTAACAAAATGCAAATAATGTGGAGAGATTTCAAGTGATTCAGGAATGGGCGCCCTTGTAAAGAGAAAGTACGGCCGGCCTGGGCAGTGATAGGGGAGGAGGGAGGAGAAATGCGAGTCACGGCAGCAGCAGCCTTTGATGTGCCTGCCGGCCGGCCGTGAATAATTAGGGGGTGAGAAATGCGCTCGGAGGGCTGCCTTTGATGTGGTAATGCGAGGCAGGCAGGCAGGCGGCTGGTGGCATTGTGCACGCGCTTTTTAGGGCTTGCGCAAGCGCAATGACCTAAAAAGCACATGCACTTGAAGGAATCGCCAGTGGAATCGCCAGTGGATAAACACTGGATAAGCCCCTATAGAGCTTCGCCAGCTATGCGCTGAAGCGCATCAGCAGGCGAGCCCTAAAAAGGCCTGTTCACTTCTACTGATTGCTACATGGTATGCTGCTACCATCGTGCTCGTGCTGCTTAACTCCTGGCAAAAGCAGAAGCTTTCACCACTATGGGTAGTATTTGAGTGCTCCTCCCGGTATTGTTGTCACATACACAACTAGGTTTGCAGAGGGTGCTAGACAGAGCCTCCCCGTTCATGAGCAATCTAGGTCTCAGAGTTAATATCTCAAAGACCTACATTATGAGGTGTGGCCGTGATAATCAGAGGTGCAGGGAAATGTTTGTGGAAGGCCAGAAGCTGGGGGTTGCCAAGAGTTTTTCTTATCTTGGTATACTTTTTAATCACAACGGCTTATGGGCCCAAACTGTTTTAACAAAAAAATTAGCTTTTTTAAGAACAACTTCTGCCCTTGCAAGCTTTGCGAAAAAGCTGGGTAGGAGGCAGTAGAGCTTATTCAGATCTACAATGCAAAATGTATCACCACTGCCATGTATCGGGCAGGGCTGTGGGGCTTCACGAACACACTTCCATCGCAAGTGGTTGAAAATTCCTTTTTAAGATATATTTTAAGTGTACCAATTAGCACCTCCTTATATGTTTGTCATGCGCAGTTGGGGTTACATTTATCACTGATCTTATTAAAATAGAGTCTATTCTTTTATGGCATTGAATCTGGTCCAAAGAAAAGACAAAGTTAAACAGGGACATTCTCTTGGACAGCATGAACCTGGAGGGGGCCCTAAAGATTCCTTAAATTAAATATGCATGATTTGGGTCACTTAGAGTATTTTACTGACCCGGGCACCATCCAGACGATCTTGAGGAAACAGTTGAAAAAAGAGGCTCTCATGTTGCTGGACTCATTGAGAATGTCGGCTGAGATTGTTAAGCCGTCTGTCCAGCATAACCAGCTAGTTTTAACTACCTTCAGTGTCCAACCGTATTTAAAGTTTTTACCGGGTGGATACAATAGGTTTATATTGACTAGATTCAGGCTGGGGATTTTTCATAGACTTGTTAGTGTCCCCAAGATGAACAATTGGGCCCAGGAATTACAAGTATGCTCCTGCGATAATCTCTCTGAAGAATCGACGATACACATAGTTTTATTTTGTAAATTTTATATGGAATTAAGGAAAATTTGGATAATTCTAATTTTAAAATCCATGGGGATTCAACAGTGTCGTCCGGCGTTCATCAAGTTGCAATTCCTGGATAATGTACATAAGGTATGGAGGATTTCAATGTATCTAATGAAGGTTCTCTGGCAAAGGAAATCTATGGTAATCTAAGTAGAGAATTTTTATGTAGTATTGGATCGTTATTTTCATTTTAAACTGTTTTTATCTTGAACTTCACAATGTATTTTATAATCATTTGCGATTTTATATTTGCTTTTATGATTCTATATAATAGCAATTGAATAAAGCTAATTTTGACTTGAGTGCTCCTCCCATCCAAGAAGAACGCAATCCAGGAGACAGGCATATGGCCTGGTGCACATACATGATCAGTGTTCATCCCTGGCACAAAAAGCAGCACCAGGGATTCAGACACCATTCCAGCTGGGGCACTCAGGCAGCGTTACACACCCTCACCATGCAAGAGACTTTTCTGTCCCAACATATGGCATTACATGTGAAGTAATGAAGAACATTCAAAACGTGAGTTACTTAAGAATGCCTTTATTCTGGGTCTCCTCTCTCCACCAGGAATTCAGAAACTGCCAAATCGCCAACATTCTAAGGCAGCCTCCCAGAGACAGTAGGTGTGAGAAGTTGGCCTGGTATATGATGTTCACTATTTTTTATTATTCCCCTACCCGTCCTGCTGACTACAAGTAAGGACATTCTGTACTTGTTCCCTAGTTTTAAATCGCACCCCTGTGGCCCGCTGATTGCAAGCCGCCACACTTACCTGCTGGTCCGCCTGAAGCCGGTCGTTTTCGACTGCGGGCGCCATCTTGGGTCGGGTTGTTGGCCGGCCTCTCCTTGCCCACACCCCCCTGGTCACTCGGCTACTAAGGAGGACCTCCCTTCCCCTTCCTCCAGCGATAGCACGCAGCCCGGTGGCAGAGGGCTCGCGCGCATGTGCTGCTGCAGTCTTTTAAAACTCTAACCCCACTTGCCTTTGCTGACTACGAGCATCATAATTTTTTATTATTCCCCTACCCGTCCTGCTGACTACAAGTAAGGACATTCTGTACTTGTTCCCTAGTTTTAAATCGCACCCCTGTGGCCCGCTGATTACAAGCCGCCACACTTACCTGCTGGTCCGCCTGAAGCCGGTCGTTTTCGACTGCGGGCGCCATCTTGGGTCGGGTTGTTGGCCGGCCTCTCCTTGGCCACACCCCCCTGGTCACTCGGCTACTAAGGACCTCCCTTCCCCTTCCTCCAGCGATAGCACGCAGCCCGGTGGCAGAGGGCTTGCGCGCATGTGCTGCTGCAGTCTTTTAAAACTCTAACCCCACTCGCCTTTGCTGACTACGAGCATCATAATTTTTTATTATTCCCCTACCCGTCCTGCTGACTACAAGTAAGGACATTCTGTACTTGTTCCCTAGTTTTAAATCGCACCCCTGTGGCCCGCTGATTACAAGCCGCCACACTTACCTGCTGGTCCGCCTGAAGCCGGTCGTTTTCGACTGCGGGCGCCATCTTGAGTCGGGTTGTTGGCCGGCCTCTCCTTGGCCACACCCCCCTGGTCACACGGCTACTAAAACGACCACTATGTGTCAGCGCAGCGGACGAGCGCAGCGGGCGCGACGTAGGCGGCGCGTCCGCGGCCGGCCGGGGCTAGGGGCCGCTACCCCTGGTCCTCCTATCCGATATTCTTCAGCGGACTTGACCCTATTACAAGGTCATTGGCCCCTCGACCCTCGCACTATTCAACGGACCATCAATATGGGCGGTCATTCTCCCTGCCGTGCCTGCCCATAGGAAGAGGTTGTCCTCTTCCTATGGCTTCCCCGTCAGCTCCCCACTCATCGACCATCTCTGACCTCTGCTCTCCCCCATTGTCTATTATTCTACTAAACACTAGGTCAGCCATCAAACACCACCAGGAACTCTTCATACTCTTAGACACGGACAAACCCGATCTCCTGCTGTTAACGGAGACATGGTTCTCTGAATCTTCTCTTCCGTCTCTACTGGCTGCCCTCCCCTCGACCTACTACGCTATCCGTGCCGACCGCCCTGGCGGGAAAACGGGTGGAGGCGTTGCCCTCATCGCCCGTACTGACTTCCAGTTCCAGATTCTCCCCTCACCCCCCTTGGGAGGAATTGACCACTTGGTGGTCCGTTCCACCTCTCTCTCCCCTCACCTAGCCATCATGCTCGCCTACCGCCCACCTCAACCAACCCCATCTTTTCTTCCGGCCTTTCAAGACTTACTCGGCACTCTGGCCGTCAACTATGCCTCGGTTCTAGTCCTCGGGGACTTCAACTATTGGCCGACGGACCCTAAGGAATGCGCCTCATCGAAGGAATTTTCCGAAACCCTCCTCTCTCTTAATTTCACCTCTCTTGTCCACACCCCCACCCACATTCATGGCCATATCTTAGACCAAGTTTGGTCTCTCAACTGTCCCTTGTCTGCGCTGACTGTTACCCCATGCACTTGGTCCGATCACTTTTTAATTTCTTTTTCCCTCAGCCTCTGCTTGACCAAGACACTTATTCACACTAAAAACTCATGGGCTCGCAATTGGGGCAAGGTCAATCTGTCCGACCTTACGACTTCACTTCTGGCCTCCTCTCCCTCTTTATCGGGCCTGGACTCCGCAGCTCAAGCCAAAGCCATCGACTTGTGGCTTACGAATGGAAGCGACTGCTTGGCTCCTCTGCGGCGCACCTCGATTAGGCGCCCTAAAGACGCCAATCGGTGGTTCAGTAATGATCTGAAAGAGCTGAAGCTCACGGTTCGACAGGCAGAACGCAGATGGAGATTGGACTATTCCCCCATCTCCAAGTCCCGTTACGTCCTTCTCCTAGGGACTTATAAAAAAACATCACAGAGGCTAAGAAAGCCTACTTCTCGGCCAGAATATTGGCGGCCGAGAATCAACCTAAGGAGATATTCGCCATCACCCACGACCTGGCTTTTTCCGACAGGACCTCACTCAAACCCCCTCCCTCCCAGAAACTCTGTGATTCGTTGAATTCCTACTTCGTAGGAAAAATCGCGACAATTAAATCCAACATTCCCCCCCCCCTCCCCTCTTTTTGTTGACCCCCAGCCACCCCCTGCCCCAGCCTTTTTCAACTCCTTTCCCCCTCTTTCTGAGGAACTTTTCCTGTCTCTCCTCCCCAAAATCAAATCCGGTTCCCCCTCAGACATCTGCCCGGCACACATCTTACGGCAGGTTTATTCTGTCTGTACTTTGCCTCCTCTTAGCTTCCTTAATGATTCGTTGGCCCAAGGGGTTGTCACTCCATCACTTAAATCCGCCTCCATCGTTCCCATCTTAAAAAAGCCAGGAGCCGACCCCTCCGTGATGGCCAACTATCGCCCCATCTCCCTCCTACCCTTCTTAGGGAAGGTGCTTGAGCGACACGTCACATCTGCGCTCAGCTCCTTTGTCGAGGAGAACGGGATGTTGGCCCCCTGTCAGGCTGGATTTCGACCCAAGCACTCGACAGAGTCAGTGGTGGTGCCAGTGCTAGATACCCTTAGAGAGGGTATGGATGTAGGTCAATCTCAGGCGCTGGTCCTCCTTGATTTGTCCGCCGCTTTTGACACGGTGGATCATTCCATCTTACTTTCCCGTGTCAGGGCGGCGGGCATAGGAGGCTCAGCCCTTATTTGGCTCTCGTCCTTCTTGAGGGACCGGACCCAGGCGGTTCATCTTGGGGAGTTTTCAGCCACCCCCTGCCAGGTCCAGTGCGGTGTTCCCCAGGGCTCCTCTCTGTCTCCTTTACTGTTCAATCTTTACATCTCGCCTCTTATCTTTGCTCTACAGCAGCTGGAGGTCACGGTATATAACTATGCCGATGACCTCCAGCTCATCTTTAATCTGTCCTCTTCCTCCGACTCTATTTCTAACTTCCAATCTATTCTATCTTTCATCAGGGACTGGATGAACTTCAACCACCTGAAGCTCAATCCCGATAAGACGGAACTTGTGGTTACGGGTGGTTGCTCCAGTCCCTGGAACTCCCTATTTTGGCCCCCTTCCTTTGGTTCTCCCCCTACCCCAGTTCCTTCTGTTAAGACTCTTGGCATCAAGCTAAATGATAAACTCACTATGCACTCCCAGATTGGTTCTGTGGTTTCTTCCTGTTTTCTCACTCTTCGTACTATCCGCTCTATTGCTCGCTTTTTTTCCTTCTCTGCACTTAAACTAATTATGTCCGCACTGGTCCTGTCCCGCCTGGACTACGGGAACATCTTGTTCAATGGCATCCCTCAGTACAGCCTGCGCAAACTGCAACTGGTGCAGAACCAGGCGGCCCGCCTCGCCTTCGGTCTCCCCAAATTCCATCATACCTCTCCCCTCCTGAAGACCCTCCACTGGCTCCCCGTTCGGGAACGCGCCTTGTTCAAATTAGGCTGCATGGCGTTTCAGGCCAGGACTGGCCTGGCCCCTCTCTTTATATCTTCAGCCATCAAATCTTATGTCCCTGGCAGAGACCTCCGTTCCTCGGCCCAACATCTTTTAGCAGTCCCTCGCTACAGAAAAAAAAAACAGGGTGGCTCGAAATTTTCCACCCTCGCCCCCATGTTCTGGAATTCTCTTCCCCTTCACCTTAGGTCTCTCACCCAGTATTCCATTTTCCGCAAATCATTGAAAACATTTTTATTCACTCAGGCCTTTCTGTCTTAAACCTCTGTTCCCCTCTTCAGCTTATGTCTTAGTGATTGACTCTGCCCAGTAGGCTGTTTGCTATCTCAGCGCCAAGAAACCGCTCAGGTGTATGTTGCGCTTAATAAATATTTTAAACTTAAACTTAAACTATTCTAGTGAGCTCCTTGCACCAGTCCAAACGACCCTTATAGTGATTGGTTGTAAGTCAACCTTATAGACCAGCTATCCTAGGGGTAGCATGGACAAAATCAGTCTTAGGCTACACTCAAGAGGGCATGTGAAGCCAGCTGTTTTACCAAATGCAATCCCTTTAATACCAAATGAAAGGACACCACACAAGTTATATATTATAAAATATATGTATTTATTACTAGAATAATCCTCTGTACTCTTTATGAGGGCAGAAGCACAAGCGTTAAACAAAGAACTTCATATAACATACAAAAGTTGCACAAATATGGATAGGCCCTGGTGGCCCCTAAAACCATATACTAAAATAGTGGTATAAGAACCACGTCACGAACAATGGTAAGGCCTAGGGCCTTGAGAATCGCTGGGGCTACACTGGACTAACAGAAGTTAGGAAGTGGAAGGCCCACAGGATGCAGGTGTAGTGTCAATGGTGCGTAAAAGTTAGAAAGTTGCAGATTTGGAAGTCTTCCGACTGGACTAGAACTTAACCACTTAAAACTAAGACACTAGGGATGTAAATCTCTATAGGAGCACCGTAGTACTCTCGTTACCTCACCCACAGGAAGCGGGTGCATAGGTATCAAAGTGTGTCGGGTTTCGTCGTGGAGTTCTATGGAGCCTTGGAGAAAAGATGCTGCAGGCGACCAGGGGAGAAGAGTCCGGTTGGATCCAAGGGTGGATCGAAAATGTAGAGTACCTGAAAGCAGAGGGGACAGAGTCTGGGCCATTAGCCAGTGACTAGAGTGGAACCAGGAAGGAACCAGGCGATGTCGGGCGCAATCAGGTGGTTGTTGCGAAGCTTGTCTCTGCTGCCACATGGACCAGGAGGCATCGACGATGACCAGGAGCTGGACATGGACTGTCCCACAAAGGCTCTCGCTGTCGGCGGTGTCGGCTTCCGGATTGGAGTCAACAAGTCTTGGCAAAGGCAACCCACGCAGGAACTGAAGAGGGCTTCTTACTCAGGCCAGCAAGGACTGAGGGGCTTCTCCTTCGCAGGGAAGCAAGGGCCAGTCTGGAGCAACCAGACCAACAGTGTAGATTTCGGGTTTCGTCGTCACAGAGGCCACTAGCCAAAGGGCAAGTCACCGGACAGACGCGTCGAGCAGGAAAATGCAAAAGGGCCCCACGCAGCACTCGGTGAGTGTGAAGGGGTGATCTTAGGTGCAGTTGATGTTCGGGGCTGGGGCTTCTCAATCCCCAATGCACAGCTTCAAGGGTGCCTCGGGAGCTGCACGGGAAGCGTCTCGCAGTCTTTTCAAGATGGCCGGTCCCACATCTCATGGCCCCTCCACTGGTCTCAGCTTTGCTGTGGCTGTGGATCAGGCTGAAGGAAGTCTGGGAGTCTGGGTCTTGTTGGGCTCTGTGGTCGGGCTCCGGTGGAAGCGTCGGACAAAGCAAGTCATTGAGCGCTTGATGGTGCCTGCTTGCACAGGATGGCCACTCCTTGGCCACAAGGGAGATTCTTCAGTATCTTCTTGTAAAGTAGATGGTAGAAGGTTCAGAGTTCTGTATCAAAGTTTCAGTCAGGATAATCTAAAGTCTAAGGACACAGCTCTTACCTTTATTCCAAATCAAGGGGCTGGATTACCTGCTAGGTCCCTCCTACGGCTGGGACCCAGGAAGGGGGTGGTTACACCCCTTTCCCTTTGCCTAGTTTCGCGCCAGAGCTGGGGCTGGAGTGCCCCAGCGCCAGTTTCAACTGGGCTATGCATGGAACACCTTGTGTGCCCCAGGCAGTGTCTAGTTTCATTCAGCCCTCCCTGCCCCAATCCACTATCTCCTGTCTCGGGTGGTGCTAGCACCTCCCTGTGACAGGAAACCTTTTGTCCAGGCCTCCCCTGCCGGAGTTTCGGTCAGCAGATGGAGGCCAGACTTGTGTCTGTGGCAGTAGCTTCCATTTTGTGATGCTGAGGCTCTGCTTGATTTTAACCGTGTTTAAGGAAAGTAATATGTCTTCTCCCTCTAGGAGGGTGGAATGCTACCCCCGTGGCCAGGACTGGCGAGGGGGTAGTATTCCAAAGTGTATGACACCTTACACGACATGTTTTGATAAAGCCAAACCAAAGATAGCATTTAACCGCAAGGTTCATAATGCACTTACGAGTATATGGTATGGCAATATCCTAGAACAGCTATAAGGACATGGTTCCGAAAGCTGCAGACAGGCTCAGCTCATGCTAGAGCACCATCTCACATAAAACCAAGCACTCTACCTCCAGGATTGTTAAGGCCTACCATAGGAGTGACTTATAGGTGCATATGTGTCCAGATATAGGGTTAGACATAGGTATACTATATCTAAGCAAGGGGTGATTACACAACCTTGCCCCAGCTGAGTGATCAGTCAGTTGTGTCAGTTTGGATGGCCAGCCAGGGGTGGCAAAAGATATGCTGCAGCCCCTGGTAGGCCTTGGGTGTACCTATGCCCTGGGTACCTTTAGTACACTATACAGGGGCTGATAAGGTAACTCAATATCCAATTAGTTATGTACCTAGGGTACATGGAGTCCATTTTACAGAGAGAGCAGATAGCCTGGGGCCCTGATTAGCAGGACCCCAGGCCAACTAAGTCGAAAACCAGTTAAACACAAGGTAAAAAATCTGGGGTAAACATAGTCAGATATCCATCCTCCTACGGTAGGGAGATACCAATAAACAAAGGAGGGAAGGGGAAAAGAGAGGAAGCAGGAAATACCATAATACAAACCTATGCATGAAATATAATAGGAAATAACAAATTCAGAATATAACACATCTTCCTTCCCAAACAATTAAGCAAAAAACAAAAAATGGAAATAAGGAAAAAGAGCAACATGTTAATAAGAGCACATTAGGGAACAAGAGGTGCAAAAACAGATTACCCAGTCACGTTGTAGCCTTGGTGCCATATGGGTGCCCTGCGGATTCTCTGACTTCCAGAAGAGTTGTGTGTAGGGAATGTGTGCGGAAAAGATGTGGTAGAACTACTGTTGGCCGCCTCAACGGCAATAGGAAGAGGTTTATACAATATATTCATGCTCCATGTCTGGCCATTATTCATGCTGGCTATATTTTGCTTGACAGCTACAATCCACATGGGTTTGGGAAATTTGGAGTCAAGATTTCCTTTCCTAGGACTCCTGATGCACACCCAATCTCCTACGACCCACTGCAGGATTTTTGTGCCATGTTTGGATTTGTAATAAGAATTGTATTTGGCTTGGTGTGCAGTGATCTTGCCTCTGGTGACCTGTACATCGGGTTGTACACCAACACCACCTCCCAACCGGTTGGGAAAGAATTTTGTGCAGGGTTTTCTCCCTTTAAGGGCCGTGAAAGGGGAAATGCCCGTGACTTGGTTTGGAGTGGTGTGGTATGCCCATAGCATTTCTTGTATGACCCGTTCGACAGGAATCATGTTAGCACATGCTAATTGTATGCATTCCGTGATTATTCTGTTCATTCTCTCTACTAGGCCATTTGCTCTAGGACAGTAAAGAGAGTCTTAAAATGAATGAAATTTAAGTTCTTAAGGAACTCCGTCATGACAGATGAAGTGAATTGAACTCCATTGTCAGTGACAATGGTAGATGGAATACCTTCCGTAATAAAAGCGTCTTTAAGAAACTGAGGGGCATATTATCAAGGGCCATATCTCTGCTTTTTTGGCTTTAAAAGCCAAAAAAGCGGAAATAATATTATCGCCCTATTAACAAGGCGGCGCTAACATGCATTAGTGAATGTTAGTAGTCGTTTTCCCCACGCCTCGCCTTGCGATGCTAATGAGATGCAAAGTAGGCCTTTCTTTACAAAACAACATGAAAAAGATCGCTAACTGCATTTCGCAGTATTAACAAGCTGGCCCAGGACACCCATAGCGATATTAAAAGCTGCGCTAACCTCAGTTATTGCCGTAAGCTAACGTCTGCTAAATTTCAGACTTAGCTATATGTATAAAGGGAGGTGGATCGTCAGGCTAAGTCCACCATGGCCTATCAACAAGGAATTCCCATCGCTGCAGTGTTATTGTTGGATTTCCAGCGATATACCTGCATTTTGCCACTATCAGTGGATTAATTATCGCCTCGGAGATTAGCGTTGTTAATAACGGGCTAACCGGGCAATAACATCCAGTAATAGCTGGCGTTGAATGGAAACGCGCTATTCGCGCTTTGCGATATTCATTGGCATCTGTTGATAATATCCCCCTGAATGAGGGAATCAGTGGTGATTTGATTCACCATTCTCATCACGTTCCAATGAGACTGGTAGTCTATTAAGACGAAGGCAAAGCATCTTAACACCCCTTTTAGATTTATAGGACCAATTATGGCTAAGGCATTCTCTCCCATGGCTTGCCTGGAACTGATACTGGAGAAATGGGTGGTTTGCGAGTTATTTTGGATTTGTCGCTGTTAGCACAAATACAGCAGTTTCTGACTTTGTTTTTAACAATGGAATCTATGTTGGGGAACCAATAACATTCCCGGAGTCTGGCTTTGGTTAAGCTCCTACCAAGGTGACCCTCATGTACGAGATCTACAATTCTGCATCGTAATGGTTCCGGCGGTATTATTTTGTCATTTCTAAGTAGGAGATTTTGGTTAATGCTAAGTTCATGACGTACTTCACAAAATTTTCTGACATCGTCACTAATGGAACCAATGGAATTGGGCCAACCCTGTAAGTTATATGCTATAAGTTAACTCATAGTGGTGTCCTTGCTCATACACTCTAACCATTCTTGAGATATGATGGTAGAAGGGATGACTTGTAGAATAGGATATTCAATGGTCTCAAATTGCTCCTCCTTGTCTTGTGGAGCTCTGGAAAGGAAATCCGCTGCACAATTTAAGTTGCCGGGAACATATTCTACCCTGAAGTAGAAACTCTCTTAACCTAAAACCCACCTCGCTATACGGGGAGTAATGCAAGATGTGCCTTTGGGGTTGAACATAAATATGAGAGGTTTATGATCTGTGCGTATGCAGAATTGTATGCCCTATAAGAAAAACTTGAAATGCTTGATGGCCCAAAAACAAGCTAGGGCTTCCCTTTCAACTACAGAGTAGATCATTTCAGATTTTGTGAGGGTAGAGGCAACAATTTTTTCTTTGTCATCAATTATTTGGGAAAGAGTGGCTCCTAAACCCTTGTTGCTTGCGTCGGTCAAAATTGCACAAGTATGGAGCTGAGAGAATAGCATCTTTGACTTTCATGAATGAGACTTGATGTTCTTTTAACCACTGGTAGTGTGTGTGGCTTTTAATTAGTTCTCTAAGGTTAGAAGTTAAATCCGCAAAGTGTACATACTTTGCCATATATTCAATCAATCAATCAGGGCATTTGTTAAGCGCGCTACATACCCGTGAGGGTCTCAAGGCGCTGAGGGGGTGGGGGTGCTGCTACTGATCGAAGAGCCAGGTCTTCAGAAGTCTTCTGAAGGCCAGTAGGTCCTGGGTCGGCCATAAGTTTGTGGGGAGGGTGTTCCAGGTCTTGGCGGCGAGGTGGGAGAAGGAACGGCCGCTGGAAGTCATTCTTCTGATGCGCGGGACTGTGGCGAGGGCGAGGCCGGATGAGCGGAGCTTGCGGGTAGGGGCGTAGAAGCTGAGTCATCTCTTGAGGTACGCTGGGTCGGCATTGTGGAGGGCCTTGTGTGCGTGGATGAGGAGCTTGAAGTTTATCCTCTTCTTGACGGGGAGCCAGTGTAAGTCTCCTAGGTGGGGTGTGATGTGGCTGCGGCGGGGGATGTCGAGGATCAGTCATGCTGAGGCGTTCTGGATGCGTTGCAGTCGTCTCAGGAGTTTGTTTTATGTTCCTGCGTGGAGGGTGTTTCCGTAGTCCAGCCTGCTGGAGACGAGGGCTTGGGTGACTGTTCTTCTTGTTTTGGTGGGGATCCACTTGAAGATCGTAGGGTGTTGAAGCAGGATGAGGAGACAGCGTTAACCTGCTTAGTCATGGAGAGGGTGGAGTCGGGGATGACCCCAGGTTGCGAGTGTGGTCAGTGGGTGTCAGGGCTGATCCCAGTGATGTCGGCCACCAGGAGTCGTCCCAGGCTGAAGGGGTGGAGCTGAGGATGAGGACTTCCGTCTTGTCCGAGTTCAGCTTCAGTCGGCTGTTCCTCATCCATTCGGTGACGGCCTTCATTCCTTCGTGGAGATTGGTTTTGGCGGTGTGGGGGACTTTTGTGAGGGAGATGATCAGCTGAGTGTCGTCGGCATAGGGAGACGATGTTGAGGTCGTGCTGTCGGGCGACATGGGCGAGGGGTGCCATGTAGATGTTGAACATCATTGGGCTGAGGGAAGAGCCCTGGTGTACGCTGCAGATAATCTCGGTGGCGGTGGAGCAGAAGGGTGGGAGGCGGGCGCTCTGAGTTCTGCTGGAGCGGAAGGATGTGGTCCAGTCCAGGGCCTTCTCTTGGATCCCGGCGTCCTGTAGGTGTGTTTGTAGAGTGCGGTGGCAGACCGTGTCGAAGGCAGCTGACAGGTCCAGGAGTATGAGGGCTGCTGTTTCTCCGTTGTCGAGCAGGGTCCTGATGTCGTCGGTGGCGGCGATGAGGGCGGTTTCGGTGCTGTGGTTGCTGCGGAAGCCGGACTGGGATGGGCCTAGGATGTTGTTGTCCTCGAGGTAGCGGGTCAGTTGCTTGTTGACGATTTTCTCGATTACCTTCGCCAGGAACAGGAGCAGGGAGATGGGGCGGAAGTTCTTGAGGTCCGTGGGGTCTGCCTTGGGCTTCTTGAGTAGGGCGTTGATCTCGGCGTGCTTCCAGCTCTCTGGGAAAGTTGCTGTCTCGAAGGAGATGTTGATGGTTTTCTGGAGATGGGGGGGGGCGATGATTTTGCTGGCTTTGTTGAAGACGTGGTGTGGGCATGGGTCGGACAGGGATCCGGAGTGGACGGAGTTAATGATTTTGATGGTGTTGTCGTCCTCGACGTTGAACCATGCGATCAGGCTGCTGTTGGTCGTGGCGGTGGGGTCTCGGTGGTTGGCGGGGCGGTCGTGGCGTTGAAGCTGTTGTGGATGTCTGCAATCTTGTGGTGGAAGTAGGTGGCCAGTGAGGTCCTGCGAAGGGGGGATGTCATTGGTGTTGGAGCTGGGGTTGGAGAGTTCTTCACGATGCTGAAGAGCTCTTTGCTGTTGTGTGTGTTGTTATCCAGACGGTCCTTGAATGCTGTCCTCTTTGCGGTTCAGATGAGTTGATGGTGTCTGCGGGTGGCATTCTTGAGGGCCGTGTAGTTGTCTGCTGATTGTTCGCGGAGCCAGTTCTTCTCCAGTTTCCGGCAAGTATTCTTGGAAGCCTGGAGGTCTTTGGTGAACCAGGTGGCTTTCTTGCTGGTGTGGTTGTTGGAGTGAGTCTTGAGCGGGGTGATAGTGTTGGTGCAGTCATCGATCCACTGTCGGAGGTTGAGGGCGGCGGTGTTGGGTTCGGTGGGGTTGGCTGGTGGGCTTTGGGCGAGAGTGGTAGCTAGCTGTTTTTCGGTGACTTTGCCCCAGCAGCGACGAGGCATGTGTTGGGTGCGGCGGTGTAAGGTGGGCTTCTTGAAGGTGAAATGGACGCAGCGGTGGTCGGTCCAGTGGGGTTTGGTGGTGTGGTTGAAGGTGATGTGGGGGCTTGCGGAGAAGATGGGGTCTAGCCTGTGACCGGTGGCGTGGGTGGGTGTTGTCACAAGCTGTCTGAGTCCGAGGTTGGCGAGGTTGGCGATCAGGGTGGTGGAGTTAACGTTGTTGTTGTTCTCGAGGTGGAAGTTCAGGTCCCCGAGGAGGATGTATTCTGTGGAGGCGAGGGCATGGATGTTGATGAGGTCGGCGATGGAGTCGCTGAACTGTGGTCTGGGTCCAGGGGGTCTGTGGTTGAGGGTTCCTCTGAAGGTGGTGTTGGGGTCGGTGTGGATCTGGAAGTGCAGGTGTTCGGCGGTGCTGAGGGTGTTGTTGGTGTTGGTCGAGACACTTCCCCCTCCTGTTCCGTTGGTGCGGTCTTTGCGGGCGATCTTGTAGCATTCCGGGATGGCTATGGCGATGTCGGGTGCTGAGGGGGGTTCAGCCAGGTCTCTGTCAGGAAGGCGACGTCTGGGGCGGTTGAGTCGATGAGGTCCCAGATTTTGACGGCGTGTTTGCGGGTGGAGCAAGTGTTGAGGAGGATGCACCTCAGGTGGTTGGGTTCGTTGGTTGGTGGTTTCGCGGGTCGGATACTGGTGAAGCTGCAGTTCCGGCAGGTGAAGGGCCCATGGGTGCGCTTCGGTGTGGCCCGGTAGCAGGTATGTTCTTGTCCGGGGTTGAGTGCATGGAGAGTGGTGGCATCGTAGTGCAATCGGATGTTGTGGTGTCTTCGGAGTCCAGGCGTTCTGGCGCTGGGCGCGGTCCAGGCGCTGACAGGTGCAGACGCAAGGGCCAGTGATTTAAGGGGGGAATATGACAGTATAGACGGTCACAGGGTACAAAACAGTGAGTGACGGGTCACAAAACCAAGAATGCCAAAGAATGCTAGAGAATGCTAGAGAATACACAATGTTAGCGGGCACAAGATCCAAAAAGCAAAGAGGTACAGAGCAGATCGGGACCTACCGGGTGGGCCTCGAACTCGGCAGAAGCTAGGTGGTAGCACTGTTGCAGACTGGTGAGGCTACGCGGCAAGGGGAGCGACCTGCCTGGGTATATATTCCGCTAACCCTAGGACCGATTTGAGTTCTTCCCTGTTCACTGGTGCAGGGGCATCTTTTATAGCTTCCAGTAGGCAATATTTGGGTTTAAACCCCTCATTGGAAATGGAATGTCCCAAATATTCTACTGTATAGACACATAGTTGGCACTTCTCTGTGTTTAAGGTTAAACCTGCATTCTTGAACTTAGAAAGAACTTCCCTCAAAGTCTTGTCATGTTTCTCGTTAGTAGCCCTGTAAACCAAGACATCATCTTGAAAGCATAGGGTCTTTGGTACCCCATCTAAAACTTTCTGTATAATTTTTTGGAAGACTGCTGCTGCAGAGGCAAGGCCAAACTGCATGCAGCAGAACATAAACGTGCCCATAGGTGTGGTAAAAGCAGTAAGTCATCTGGAGTCTGGGTGCAACTCGACTTGGTGATAAGCCATGGAGAGGTCTAGAACACTGAAACATGTGGCTTCACCCATTGTGCTTAACATCTCATGGATGCGTGGTAATGGATGTCTCTCCACCCAGATGTTATCATTAAGTTCACACAGGTCAATACATAACCTAATGTCTTCACTGTGTTTTGTTTTTGCAATGAGAATGGGTGCTAACCAGTCAGAGTAATCAATAGGTTGTATAATACCACATCTTCTAACCATACCAATTCTTTTCTTAAAGGTTCCCACATAAGATGAGGTATAGCTCAAGTCTTGTGTACCACCGGTTTGGCATTGAATTTTAAATGGATTTTATGTTGAAAGTCTTTTAGAATGCCTAACTTATCAGAAACAACTTC
This sequence comes from Lissotriton helveticus, assembly GCF_964261635.1. Taxonomy (NCBI): domain Eukaryota; kingdom Metazoa; phylum Chordata; class Amphibia; order Caudata; family Salamandridae; genus Lissotriton; species Lissotriton helveticus. The sequence goes on from NC_136065.1 coordinate 659,489,729, forward strand.
TAGAAATTCATTAATAATGTGTTCGCTAGTACCTGACTGTTTTATGGCTAAAACTTGTTCAGGAATTTTGGGGTCAAGTTTGGTGCCCAATTCCCTTTGATGTTGCCAGCTGAGTAGGTTTGACCCTTCTTCCACAATGTAAACTTTGCCCACCGTTGAGCGGTCTTTAAAGGATATGAGGGTTTTGATCAGGCCTTTCATAGGGATGGGTTCCTTAGTGTATCCACTGGGTGAGATATCAGCTGTACACAAATTACATTTGTTATCTCCTACAATAGATTTATAATCTGAATAGTTAATTAGAGTGAACGGTGAACACAAGTCCGCAAATATTTTAACCATTTACCATCTAGATACAAATCACATACAGGATACTTTTGTTGATTGTCAGTACAACTATCATTGACGTGCAAAATTATTTTCTTTACTTGAGATTTCTCATCAGGTACAACATTCCCCCAGTTTTCCTTGAAATAACCTTTGCATACTCTTGCTAAATGACCCCTTTTATAAAATGTTCTACATATTACAGTTTTTACTTGGCAATTAGGACTATTTGCTAAACGATTATTGCTTCCACAGCTGAAGCATCTGAATTACATTTTTTCTTAATCTCCTGATTGGTAATGCCATTTGTTGTTCTTTATTTTACATAATGCAATTTCAGATTCCAAATTTGTTATCACTGAAACTTGCTTGTTGGGATCAGGCGATTTGATTAGTTTTAAGCAGACAGCTGTGTGTTCAATGGATTTCGCTATTTCTATGGCCTCTTGAAGGTTGGGTTGTTTTTGCAATAACTTCTCTTGTATCTTATTATTATTTGTGCAACGCACTAGTTGGTCTCTTATGAGGGAATAATATAAATCATGAAATTCACAAAACTTGCTTATACCTCTGAGCACCGCTACATAGGTGGAAGCACTTTCTTGTTTGCCTTGGGATCTGATAAAGAATTTGTGTCTCCCAACAACATTAATCTTACCACCAAAATGTATTTGTAAGTTTAATAGAGTAGTCTTGTAGCCATCATCCTCCTCTTCCTCATCGGTATCAATGTTGTTGGATGCATTCTCAGGTTCTGGTAAGGACTCAAATATTTTCCTACCATGGGGACCCAAACTGTGTAAAAGGATGTGTTGTTTTCTTGTGGAACTAGATTTTTCACCACCGATAAATATGATTCAAATATGTTTTCCCATTCCTTCCATGGAATACTGGGTTCACCAAATTCATTAACAAAAGGTGCAGGTTGGGACATACTTGCTGCTGCCATCATAGTATTAAAGATTAAAATGTAAAATAAATTACACATTAATAGTATTATAAGTGTCAGTACACACAATGTCGAAAAACAACCTAGAGAACGTAGATTATAGATAAGAATAATGTTATGTGTGTGTCACCATGGAATGACACACTAATGATGACGGCAGATTGACAGCAGCTGAGCACAATAGATGTTGATGAACGCAGGAGAAGCACATAGAAGAATGAAGAAACTGATGATGTGGTGTACGAGTCAGCCTAAAATGGCACGCTAAAGGGAATTGTGGTACTACAAGGAACAGATAATGAGGTGTCCGTGTCACCGTGACACATAGGCAAAGAACATTTAAGCCTACGATGAAGATAACAAGATGTGCGTGTCACCATGAAATGACACGCTGGATATGCTGAAAGCGGAGCAAAATATATGATGAACGCAGATGAGGACGGAGCGTTGACAATACAAACACTCACCCCCAGTCAACTGATCTGGGTTTAATCCATCACCGTTCTTTAGCTCACTCCGCCAACCCAGTTCAGACATGGCCATATGCAAATCAGTCTGACCCTGTGCCTCATGGGAACAGTCCAGCCCGAACTGCCAAGCCATATCTTCCCTGGACCGGAATCAAGCTTCCCAGGACCGGTTTCTGGCATTACAGCCATCTTCAGCCGGGCTTGCTTGACTCCAGTGGCAAAGTGAGCAAGGGACTCACGTCTGAGCATACCCTGCCAACTTAGGGCGAACAAAGAAAAACCAAAGGTGATGAGGACGGAGCGTTGACAATACAAACACTCACCCCCAGTCAACTGACCTGGCTTTAATCCATCACCGTTCTTTAGCTCACTCCGCCACCCCAGTTCAGACATGGCCATATGCAAATCAGTCTGACCCTGTGCCTCATGGGAACAGTCCAGCCCGAACTGCCAAGCCATGTCTTCCCTGGACCGGAATCAAGCTTCCCAGGACCGGTTTCTGGCATTACAGCCGTCTTCAGCCGGGCTTGCTTGACTCCAGTGGCAAAGTGAGCAAGGGACTCACGTCTGAGCATACCCTGCCAACTTAGGACGAACAAAGAAAAACCAAAGGTGATGAGGACGGAGCGTTGACAATACAAACACTCACCCCCAGTCAACTGATCTGGGTTTAATCCATCACCGTTCTTTAGCTCACTCCGCCACCCCAGTTCAGACATGGCCATATGCAAATCAATCTGACCCTGTGCCTCATGGGAACAGTCCAGCCCGAACTGCCAAGCCATGTCTTCCCTGGACCGGAATCAAGCTTCCCAGGACCGGTTTCTGGCATTACAGCCGTCTTCAGCCGGGCTTGCTTGACTCCAGTGGCAAAGTGAGCAAGGGACTCACGTCTGAGCATACCCTGCCAAACTTAGGGCGAACAAAGAAAAACCAAAGGTGATGAGGACGGACCGTTGACAATACAAACACTCACCCCCAGTCAACTGATCTGGGTTTAATCCATCACCGTTCTTTAGCTCACTCCGCCACCCCAGTTCAGACATGGCCATTTGCAAATCAGTCTGACCCTGTGCCTCATGGGAACAGTCCAGCCCAAACTGCCAAGCCATGTCTTCCCTGGACCGGAATCAAGCTTCCCAGGACCGGTTTCTGGCATTACAGCTGTCTTCAGCCGGGCTTGCTTGACTCCAGTGGCAAAGTGAGCAAGGGACTCACGTCTGACCATACCCTGCCAACTAAGGGCGAACAAAGAAAAACCAAAGGTGACGAGGACGGAGCGTTGACAATACAAACCCTCACCCCCAGTCAACTGATCTGGGTTTAATCCATCACCGTTCTTTAGCTCACTCCGCCACCCCAGTTCAGACATGGCCATATGCAAATCAGTCTGACCCTGTGCCTCATGGGAACAGTCCAGCCCGAACTGCCAAGCCATGTCTTCCCTGGACCGGAATCAAGCTTCCCAGGACCGGTTTCTGGCATTACAGCCGTCTTCAGTCGGGCTTGCTTGACTCCAGTGTCAAAGTGAGCAAGGGACTCACGTCTGAGCATACCCTGCCAACTTAGGGCGAACAAAGAAAAACCAAAGGTGATGAGGACGGAGCGTTGACAATACAAACACTCACCCCCAGTCAACTGATCTGAGTTTAATCCATCACCGTTCTTTAGCTCACTCCACCACCCCAGTTCAGACATGGCCATATGCAAATCAGTCTGAACCTGTGCCTCATGGGAACAGTCCAGCCCAAACTGCCAAGCCATGTCTTCCCTGGGCCAGAATCAAGCTTCCCAGGACCGGTTTCTGGCATTACAGCCGTCTTCAGCCGGGCTTGCTTGACTCCAGTGGCAAAGTGAGCAAGGGACTCATGTCTGAGCATACCCTGCCAACTTAGGGCGAACAAAGAAAAACCAAAGGGAGATACCAATAAACAAAGGAGGGAAGGGGAAAACAGAGGAAGCAGGAAATACCATCATACAAACCTATACATAAAATATAATAGGAAATAACAAATTCAGAATATAACAACATGCCCTTGCAAACTCAAGTAATAATAATATTAATAATAATGGAGTTTATAAAGAGAGCATAGCTACTTCAACTGAAGTGTCCCTGCGCCGATCAGTCTAGCTCCAGGAAAGAGAGTCACAGAAAGCCTAGAGGAAAAGAGAGACAACCTATCTGAGTAGCTATTTTTAAAAAAAATTATGGAATATTAGTTCTGTCTTAGTCTGCCTCAGATCTCATATGAAGCAGAAGAGATTTGCATAGCTTGGGTGCTAGAAAGCTAAAAGAACTGCTCCCAATGCAAACTTTCTTCACAGTGGGAACTTGAGATAGCACAGCCCCTGAGGACCTGAGGCAATCCAAGGGTGAGTATGGCTGGATGAAAGGGTGCAGTTAGTAAGCACCTATCTTCCTAAAAACCCTATAGCAGTAGCACAGTCAGTCAAAGGACAGTCATGTCTTCAACAGTTCAATTTACAAAGTGCAGAGCCAAAAGAATTCTTCTTTGAAAGGTTCAGCAACAACTAAGCTGTGGAGTTCTGAATTCTTTAAAGTCTCATCAAGCAAGACTGAGAGACTCCCAGATATAATATGTTACAGTTATCCAGCCAGGAGCTAACGGGTGCCTGTATTACTGTTTTCCTAGCAGATTCAGGCAGAAGGCTGATAATATTCTTAAGAGATTTTAAAGTCCTAAAACATTTGCCTGCCAAGTCCGTAATTTGGCTGTCAAACGTGAGATTTTCATCATGCCAAAAGCCTAGGTTTTTTAAGCCTAGGTTTTCGTAAAGGAAGATGTGCAAGTGACACTGGCCACCAATCAGGGTACCAGATGAAAGGTTGTCTGCCCAAGATGAAGACCTAAGTCTTGCCTGCATTTAATTTCAGGCAGTTGAGGTCCATCCACTGCACTACCTCCTGCAGGCGGGTGCTCAGTGAGACAGCCACACTAGCAGAATTTTGAGATAGGGTGAAAATCAGTTGAGTATCATCGGCATATGATATGATTTTTAAAATGTGGCACTCGATGATCTCAGCTAAGGGGTGCATATATAGTTTGAATAAGGTAGGGCTCAAAGATGAGCCCTGTGGTACCCCCTGCTGCAATGGAAAAACCTGAGATTAAAAAAGGTTTATGCAGGACCTGGAAAGTACGGCCCTGCTATTTAAGTCTGCTACATTCAGATGTCCCACAGATAGAGCAGGACTAAATGTTCATGAGCAAACATCAAAAGATCATGGTAACTTGGCAATCTCCCCCACCTCTTCCAGTGTCATGCATTCCAGATTACAACTATATATTCTGCAAAATGCAGTACATAAAGCTTAACCACAACAAAGTTATTTCTGAAATCCGAAATAATATATTCATGTGTTTACGTAGCATTTCTCAAACTGTTTGTCGCGAGCCGATTTTTGGTGAGTCCCGTAGTCCTGTCTATGTGAAAGTGATATTTAAAATGATTATCCCTGTTTGTGCACCAGTGTAAAGGTGCTGAACAATGTCCCTAAATCCAGTTTTAAAACAATCCCTGGCAAGTATTCGCACTGAAGTCTCTGGGAGAACCATTCAGTAGTTTTTTGCAGCTGTCTTTTTTAATTCATAAAGCAATTTCAACAGAGAATTGTGTGTTGCATACATAGCTTTAGAAATGTGGATGAGGCCTAATGGCCAAAGCTGCCAACTTTGAAGCTGCAGAATATGGTTCAAGTCATGGCATTGGCTCAACATCCTTTAAACAGGGGCAAATCACGAAATCTCCTGTACTTATAATGAAATCAATCTGACGATGTGTAACGTAATCTAGTGCTCGAACTAAAGCTCTCCCAAAGCCATTGGGTCATGTATGCGGTATGTAAAATTGAAAAGTATACACGAAGTCCAGAATTCACCACTGGGCCTCATTTTGTCACAAAATGGTTATGAGACCTTACTCCATACTAAAGGGGTTCTCACATATGCTAAAATCACTGGTATCAGCACCAAGATTTTTCATAAGCCTTGTAATTTTAATAAATGGATGCCACAGACCAGCACCTGATGGAGCGAGATAGAAAACAAAATTTTGTTTAAACTCGCAAAGTCACATTTCCATAACATGAATAAAATTATTAATGATTTGTGATATGTCGTGCTAATACAACCTAGATTAAACTTTACACGTGGGGGGACTAACATGTGTGCTCATAAACGTGCATAAATGTTGCATCTTTTTGTTCGTGCAAAATAATAAAATAATTTATTGTTTTCGTTTTTGTCATTACTAACTGCTGCAAACTTAAATAAGCATGTGCTTGTTTTGCTTTTCCTTGTCTGTGTGTTGTCATTTCTACTATTCTAGGTGCATATGGGTCTCATTGAAAAACGGAGACTGGTAAATATAAACGCTGCTTTATTCGTTTGCAATGGCTAGGTAACATTTTGATTAATAAGGGTGGGTTAATTAATTAGTAAACCATGGGGTGGATACAGAAAATACTTTATTTCTTACATTAATACTTTTCTTGTGTTTGTTTTATACTAGAAATCATAAGTTGCCTGCTTTTGAGGCCTAGCTATTTGAGCCGCAAAATAAAAGCTGATCTGTAATTCTGCAGAAAGTCACGAGACGCCCATTCTGAATTAAAACGTTTATTGAAGCTGCATTCACAAAGCAAAACTGATGAGCTGACATCATTCTGTCGGACATGGCCAAGGTCGAAAGTGAACTTTTTGTCAGTCCTTAACTTGGCATCCGCGGAAGTTGCACTGAAAGACTGTGGAAGCTGCGACGATGACTTAATACAAAGTTGCTATCGCAGGAAGCCTCTGGCTTCACGTGGAAGAGACAATGGTCTTTGTAAGACATGATTTTGTGGAACTTTTTAAGAATCGGGTGACATGTCACTTGTCACTCTCAACCAATGGGACGTCGAGTATTTCTGAAAACTTTCCTTTGCTAGTTTAGTTAGCGTAGAAAGGTATAAAAAGTCATGCCCTTAGGGTTGGGCTGGCTGCTGCTTTCTGACTTTCCGATGAGGGTGATGTGCTGCTGGACTTTGCGTGGAGCACGTAAGAATCCTCAAAGAACTTTTCTTTAATTTCTGTCTATTTAGCTCAGTTAGGGAATTAGGTTTTAGAAATGCTAAACTTTATATAATTTCTTTAAATTTGATTCAATTGCTTAAATTGTGTTTTTCCATATTTCTTACCATCATGCTTGCTTTATTGCAAATAAATTTCATTTATAAAACTTACAACATATATATCATAATTTAGAAAATAAAATCTTACTTTTGACAAACAAGCTGGTCTTGGTTATTCAGAAGTGTAGGTTACCATTAGCTAGATCACGTCGCCTATGGTGGTCGTTTAAATGGTTGGGTTTTATTCTAATGACAATATTCTTTCTGCAAATGTATAAATATGTATATAGTGTGTAGATAATGTGTATATAGATTTATTCTGACCACCTGATTCAGTAGGCCCAAAATATATCAGGTTCATAAATGGGTCCATACTTAGTATAGAATTTTGTTTATAAGTTATGAAGTTGGGTAGCGTAGTTTATGATATATTTTCTATAGCCCGCTGGATCAATTATCTGGTAGCAGAAATTGATGGTTGCTAAGAGGTAACCAAGGTAATATGTTGGTTGCTAAGGGTTGCGTCATGGTATGGAAATAGGATCTATGTTTTAACACTTGTTAAGTTCGTTTTTCGTGCCTATCTGTAAGCTATACCGGTATAGATTGTGTGGCGAGAAATTAGTCACGCAAGCCATCTGTTCTGTTTGTAGTGATATCGCCGAGTATCACAAGAGGTATCGCCGTGTACCATAGTGTTGTCGCCGAGCAGCACAGTTTTAGGGCTAGGTCTGAATCTTGTATAGTGAGGATTTTCTAAGAAATCAAAGCAGCATGAGAATAGGGACAAAGCGCCTTCCATAAAACTCACTGTGATGAGAGTATTAGTTATATCCGAACTTGAGTGAAGGGTAAAATTTAACGTCGGTGCATGATTATCTATAAACAGGTTAGAGTCCTGTACGGGTACATGTTTCATATCTATAAACAGGTGAGAGCCCTGTACGGATAACGTCGTTATTTTTGCTAACGGTGCATGAATTCTATAAACAGGTGAGAGTCCTGTACGGATTTCATGTGTGTTTGAATTTAGGGAATTTTCCGTGTAAAAGTGCGAGTTTGAATTGTATTTTATGTTCAAGTGGAACTCTTAGAACTTTCACTTCGCGGTGGGTTCAGAGCAAAGCGAGTTCATAATTATACGTGTTAGAAGGGTGGGGTAAGGTTACTCTACTGACAATTGAATATTATCCTTAGTGTGAATAGCGCCGTCTATTCCGAAGTGTGGATACTTGAATGTATGTAAACTATCCTAAATAGTGAAACGAACAGATGTTGTCTTTATAGTCATTGTTAAGAATTAATTTACATTGAAAAGTGTTCTTAAAAATGGCGCTGTGAAAGGATTTTGTGAAGGAGGGGTAAGCGCCAGGAGTGAGAAGCGAGAAACCGCAGCTGCTGTGTACGTCACAGAGCCGCGCTGGGATTGGGTGACCTACGTCACAAGCTGTATTCTGATTGGCTCCTGAGTCTCTGACGGCCTGTGAGCTGATTGGTCTTTAGGAAAATCTCCAAATTTATTGGTCGAGCTGAAAAGTGACGCAGCTCAACTACCATTGGCCTGTTAGTGTGTTTCGCGCACGGATTGGTTGTTTTGCGGAACATCCCGGAAATATTCTACGAACGATTTTGTGAATTAAATTTAACTCTTAAAAATGAGTTATCATTTTAAATATGCTGAGAAAAAGACAACATTATTTCAGAAATTTAAGAATTTATTTTCACCTGATAAGAAAATCGAAACGCGAGGTGGTAAACTACTTCATAAGTATAAAACACCTGCAGCGTACATGGAAGGTGAATACGGATATCATACTGTCTTATGGTTTGACAGTTGGAAACGTTATACTAAAAACGATGGTGTTTTGGCTTGGCCTGATGATGGTTCATTTAATGTAAGAGTTTTAAGAAACTTACGAGAGAAAATGAATGCTCTTGTTCCAAAACCGAGACCAACTCAATTTGAAGCTTTAGTTGAGTGGGAAGATGAGATGTATCAGTTACAAAGAGAAGCTAGTGGAATTAAAAGACCTTCTAAAAATCCATCATGGAAAAGAGAAACTCATGAAGATAGATTGCGAATGTGGAGACAGGGAAACATGAGTGAAGGATTGTATTTAATTCATGAAATGGTAATGGGTTCTCCTGCAGGGAAATCTATGGAAAGTGAATCTGAGGATGCAGTTATGGAAGAAATATATACAACTGCTAGAAAGAAACAGCCTAATCAGCCTTTGAGACCTCCTAGATCATGGTCTACTCCGGTGGTTTCTACTGAAACTTCACCGAGTGCACCTCCAATTAGCGAAGCTCCTAAACTTTACCCAAATAATAGTGAAATCACTGAAACTCCTAGAAGATCAGAATTTGAGAATGCTCGAAATGAAGGTAGACATTTTTCAATGACTCCAAGAGCAAGGGAACCTCCAAAAGATTATGCAAGAGAAACAAGAAATGTTGATGATGTCGATTATAATGAATATTTAAGGTCTAAAGAAGAATTAATTAAAAGAATGACAAAAGGCATGGAAGCTGTCACAGTTCCAGTAACAATAGGTCCTGTTCAGCCTGTATTTGAACAAAGAGATACAAACAAAACGGGATTAACTATTCCTTTAAATACAGAAATTCAAAAACCTGCTGAAAAATTTTATTCAGACTTGACTGAATTAAACACTTCTAGATCGAGAATGCCTGATTTAACCTTTAATGAGGATTTATCTCCAAAAACACCAATGGGTGCTATGTCAGAAGTAGGAAGTCCTGAAGTCAGGATAACCACACCAAAACTTGATGTGGCCAAATTAAAAGCTAATATTGAAGAATTAATAATTGGAACAATTGGCCCAGATAGTTTAAATTACTATCGGGATGATGAACTACTATTCATTTGCAAAAGCATTCAGTGGAAAACGAAAAATAAATATGATCAATTAGAGGATCTAGCTGCAGAACTTGAAATCGATGTAAGTAAACAAAAGAATTTTGCAAAACATTACAGATTAGATTTTTCAGAAAGTGACATTGAGAGTTTGAACTCAATGGGAAGAATAGTTCACATTAAAGATTTGATTGTCTATATCAAAAAGCTAGGAGAACTGAACAAATGGAGAGTGAAATGGACCAAAAGGAAGGAAGATGAAAGATTGGAAAGATTGTCTAAACAATTTCCAATGAGAGAAGTTGCAGGTGGAGGATATGTTCATGTCCCATGGTCAAGACAGGACATTCTGTTATTCACAAATGACTTTCCAAAATTAAGAGAGAAACCTGTTGAGTGGTACAGGCAAGTCGATAGATTTATCAAAGTGTCAAAAGTTCTGTGGATTGATTTAGATGGATTTTTTGACATTGTAGTTCCATCTGATCTTTGGACAGAATGTAAAATATCTATTAGTTGGCCAAAAGCAGAACCTGAAAGAATTAAAGAAACAGGTGCCCCAAATCCACTTGTAATGGATTTTTATGAGAAAGTAATTGTTTGGATGAAAAACAAAATTCCACCCAAAGAAGTTGATTGGGTTAAAATAGAAAGAACAGAACAGGAAACAAAAGAGTCAGTTCATTCTTTTTATGAAAGACTATTGTTAATCTTTAAACAATACAGTGGTTATGAAAAATTAGATGAAAAAGACATGAGTCATTTTATCTATAGATTTGTTTATGGATTAAAACCTGAAATTGGAGAAATGATCAGAACTAGTATTGTCGGATGGCAAGCACTATCTGTAGATGATATTCTAAGAAAAGCAAAATATTGTAGCGATGAATTAGAAGTAAAACAGAAGAAGCTGAAGGAGAAAGCCATGTGGGCTCAGGTAAAGGTGGCTGAGCAACAGATTGCCAACATGGGAAACAAGAACACTAATTTTGTTCAAACTGGAAATACGAACCAGATACAAGGAAAGTTTAAAGGTAATAATTTCCAAAAGAAATTTAGCCCAAAGATAGAAGAACTGAAACAAAGATTACCTTGTTTTAATTGTGGCGAAATTGGACATTGGAGGGACGAGTGTCCTCATCCTCCTAGAAACTCAAAGAATCCCTTATTGAATCCACAGATGCAGAATGGTGTTAACGTGCAGCAACAGCTACAGATGCAACAGGGGTTAAATGAATTTAATATTCAGCGACAGTTACAACAACAGCAACAACAACAGGTGAATAATCGTCAAGACCAGTTGCCACAACCACCTTTTCCGAATTGTGGGGGAGTTCAAAAATATAATGCAAACGTGGGATTTCAGGGATGTGAACAGGTAATAAAACCACAAAAACAGCAAAAACAGCAAAAGGTTCAAATGCAAAATGCTTCACAACAATTTTTATTAACAGAAAGTCAAGACAGTGATTCTGATGATTATTGCTGACGGTGCCCGAGAGAGGAGGAAGAGTGTGTTGTTGGAGCCACTCTTGAGGTTGACCAGTCTGGTCCTTATGTAAACGGGAAAGTTAATGATGTAGACATCACTTTTCTAGTGGACACTGGTGCTACCCGTTCTACTGTTAGATCAGTGGAAATTGAAAACCTACCTCTCTCTGGGGATACCATCCAAGTCGTGGGAGTAAGTAATCAGCAAATTAAAACAGACTTAACTGATCCAGTACCAGTCGAAATTGGAAATTACAGAGACAAACACAGATTTGTGGTTTGTAATAGTAGTCCAGTAAATCTATTAGGTAGAGATATCCTATGTAAAATGAATTGCAGAATATATTGTTCTCCTGAAGGAGTTGAATTACAAACAATGGAGGAAGATGGTTTGTACAGAATGACAATGATGATGATAGAAGCAGAAGAAACAAAATTGTTTCCTGCATTTGAAGAAAAGGATTTACCTAAAGAGCTAAAAGAAACAGTGAAATCTGAAATATGGGATTTTACTGGAAATGAGATGGGTCTAATGAAAAATGTAGATCCTGTAAAAATTGCATTGAAACAGGGAATAGAATTTCCAAACACTCCACAGTATAAAATGAAAACAGAAACAATTGAAGGAATTACACCTATAATTGAAAAGTTAATCAAGCAAGGTGTATTAAAGGAAATGAAAAGTAGCTCTTGTAATTCACCAATTATGGGAGTTAAAAAGGCTAACGGAACATTTAGGATCGTACAAGATTTAAGAAAGGTTAATCAAATTGTCATTCCATGTTGTCCTGTGGTTCCAAATCCAGCAGTAATTCTATTTCAGATTCCACATGATGCTGAATGGTACTCAGTCATTGACCTATGCAATGCATTCTTTACTGTTCCCTTACACCCAGACTGTTATGAAATCTTTGCTTTCAGATTCCAAGGTAAGACCCTTGGATGGACAAGAATCCCTCAGGGCTATACAGAAAGTCCTTCAATCTTTAACGAACTGTTAAAAAGATCACTAGAAGATTTAGACTTACCAGGTAGGTCTACGATGGTGCAGTATATTGATGATCTGTTAATAGCTGCAAAGACAAGAGAAAATTGTGTAACAGACACAATAATCCTGTTAAATCGCCTTGCAGAAGAAGGACATAAAGTGTCCCCAGCAAAACTACAGTTTTGCAAACAGGAGGTAAAATATCTTGGTCACAGAATTGCAAAGGGAAAAAGACAAGTAACAATAGAGAGAATAAAAATGATTCAAGCAATGTTACCGCCAAGAACACAAAGACAGGTCAGAATGTTCTTGGGAATGGTAGGTTACTGTCGACAATGGATAAGTGGATTTTCAGTAATTGCGAAACCACTACAAAGACTGACCAAATCAGATGTGAAAGATCCAATCATTCTTAATGATGCTGAGATGGAATCTTTTGAGAACCTGAAAAAGAGCTTATGTCAAGCTCCTGCTTTGGGTATGCCAAATTATGAGAAAGATTTTGAACTATATTGCAGTGAGAGAGAAGGATGTGCATTATCTGTGTTAATTCAGAGACATGGAAATTTAAAGAAACCTATTGCATATTTCTCTGCAGTTCTTGATCCAATTGCAAAAGCATTACCAGGTTGTTTGAAAGCAGTTGCAGCTACAAGTATCAGTCTTGAACAAAGTGAAGGAATCATTATGGGATTTCCTGTGAAAGTTTTTGTACCTCATTCAGTTGAAATATTACTGACAAGAGGTAAGACTCAACATTTAACAAGTAGCAGATTGACAAAGTATGAGAAAATCATACTGGGAGCAGATAATGTTTCGATTTCAAGATGTCTGAATCTGAATCCTTCTACATTACTGCCTGATTCTGAAATTGTTGATGACATTGAGACAGAACATGAATGTTTAGATGTCATGGAATTCTGCACAAAACCAAGAAAAGACATCAAAGACAGGCCTTTGCCTGAATCGGATTTTGTCTACTTTGTAGATGGCTCATGCTTAAGATCCGAAGGTGGTGTCTTGAAAGCTTCATACTCAGTTTGTACAGTCGAAGATGTTGAAGAAGCATCATGTCTTGAAGGAGTTCGTTCAGCACAAGTGGCTGAATTGATTGCTTTAATTCGTGTATGTGAAATATCAAAGGATATTAGAGTTACCATCATTACTGATAGCCAGTATGGGTACGGAGTTGTGCATGATTATGGACAACTCTGGTCACAGAGAGGATACATGACATCAACAGGATCACCAATTAAAAATGCAGTTTTCATTAGAAGATTAATTGAAGCAATACAATTACCAAAAGAAATTGCCATAGTCAAGTGTGCAGCACACACTAGAGGAACTGATTATATTTCCAAAGGAAATGCCTTCGCAGACGAAACAGCAAAGTACTGCGCAAGAAAAAATTATTCTTACAATCGGAATAGAAGTACAGAAACTGATTCAAATTCATTAATGCTAACAACTGTTGTAGAAACATGGAATGAGATTAGAGATTTACAAAACGAAGCAGATGATGAAGAAAAAGACCTATGGTTAAGATCAGATTGTAGACCACGTGATGAAGATGGAGTGTGGGTTTACAAAGATGGCAGAGTAGTTTTACCAAATTGTATGATTTCTGACATGGCCAGATTATATCATGGTCCTGCACATTTAGGAAGAGATTCAATGGTCAGACTTTTTAGAGAAACATGGTTCAATACGAAATTTAGAACCATTGCAGAATCTTTTTGTCAAAGGTGTTTGTCATGCCAACAAATGAATCCAAACAGAAAATCAGTGGTGGGGACAGGAATAATTGGTCGAGAGGGTGGTCCCTTTACCAGGTTACAAATAGATTTCATTGAAATGCCCTTACACAACTGTTTGAAATATGTACTTGTAATTGTATGCTTATTCTCAAGGTGGGTAGAGGCTTTCCCTACACGACATTGTGATTCAATTACAGTAGCAAAACTAATGCTCAGAGAAATCATCCCAAGGTACGGTTTTCCAGTCACTATTGAGAGTGATGGAGGAAGCCATTTTGATAACAAACTGTTGAAGTTAATTTGTGAAGCTATGAGCATTGAGCAGAAAATACACTGTGCATACAGACCAGAGGCATCAGGTGTAGTTGAACAAATAAATGGAACTATCAAAAACAGAATTGGAAAAATGTGTCTAGAGACAGGAGTTAAGTGGACTGATGCTCTTCCACTTGTTTTGATGTCATTGAGAAGTACACCAGATAAAAAGACAGGTTTGAGTCCTCATGAAATTTTGATGGGAAGAGTTATGAGGCAAGCTTTTGTACCTGTAGGTAAACTGTTGAGCATAAATGACAGTGCAATTTTGGATTACTGTAAAAGGTTATCTGATATGGTAACTTCTGTGTCTAATCAGGTTGGAACTGAAGCTCAATCAAATGACAAAGTTTTGACACATGATCTGAGACCTGGAGACTGGGTCAGAACGAAAGTACATCGGAGGAGGAATTGTCTATCTCCTAGATGGCAGAAACCTAGGCAGGTAATCTTGATCACTACTAATGCTGTAAAGTGCAGAGGATTGAAGCGCTGGATTCATCCAAGTCATACTATTCCAATACCAACTCCTGAGAATTCTGATGTTGAAAGTGATACCACAGATGATTCTGATTCTGAAGCAGAAGACAGAACAGAAGGTGAAGTAATTCCAGATTCTGAAGATCGACAAGAAAGTCGACATCTGGAAACTGTGCCAGTGAATGGAAATCTGACAAGAAAAGACTTAGAAATAATTGAAATAGATTCTGAAGGTGAAGAGAATCTGTTAAAAGGAAAGATAACTGAAGATTCAGTTGTCTATATTGAAGACAAAGAAGCTGAACCAAAAGAAGTTTCAGACCAGGAGAGTATCGAAAGGCAGAGAACAAGCTCTGAAGTAAGGAACAAAAATCCGGAATCTGGGAAGCTAGAGGTAATTGAAGAAGAGGAGGAGAACGAATTACCGAGTACCAGTGATGGAAGACAAAGTGAAGTTCCTGAAGGAGTGAAATTGCCGAATAGAGAAGTTCCTGAGTCAATTGAAATTTCAGACTACGAAACTGAAGAAGAAAGTGACGTGGAAGGTGGAAGTGAAAACGGAAAGAAAAGAACTTGGAAGTCAGAATCAAATAATTCTGAACCAAAGAAGAAGTACGTGAGAAAAGCTGACTACTGGCCTGGTGGAAGATTGAGAGTAAGATTAATCAAAAAGCCAATAGAACAAGTTGAAGAAATAAGTAGTCAAAAGAGTCCTGGAAAAGAAGTTGGAGTTGGAAGAAAAATAGAAGTGATATCGAGAAAAGGGAAGAGAATAATTAAACCAAACCAGAAATACAAGTCTCCTGAGTGGACTTACTTAGTAATTCCACCTGTTATAGACATATATGATAGTAGTGAAGAAGAAAACGAAATCCAAGAAATTAGTGACAATGATTAAAGTACAGAATTATTAAATTGGCAAAAGGCTGAAGAAATCCTGTTAGTTGACACAAGGTCGAAGAAAAACTGTTTAGTAGAAGAAAACTTATGTATGACATAAGGTCGAAGAAATCTTGTTTAGGGTTATAAAAGAAAAATATATTTTAAAAGGGGGGTGTATATAAATTTTAAAATTTATTTTTATTTTTGAGGCTAAAACTAACCTAAAAATGCCTTACGTTAAGGAGAGCACTTCAAGATGTTCTGTTTTTAAAAGATGCTGTAAGATGACTCTGGTATGTCTGCTCATTTTAGTTCTGCTCTGGTTGGTACTAGCTGTGATTATACCTTTAGAAATGAATAGAGAATTACACAAAGTTAACATAACAAGCAAAGCTCTGGTTAGCCAAACTAAACATAGTACATCTGCAAAAGTAATTGATCATCAGCCTAACATTCATCAAGATAAATCAATAGGTGATTTTTCAAGCAATACATTCACAAAGCTTTTGAGTGAATATGTAAAGGTAATGGATGCAAAGGACTGTTATGTATGCGTTAAATTACCCGCTTCTGTTTCTGAGGGAGTGACATATAATATGCTTCCTCTCACTTATGCTGTTACATGTAGTGTATTAACTAGTTTATTTTATCAAACTGGTCGTTTAGAATATTACTATTCAAATTATGATGAGATTTTTGCTAATGTTAAAATTGATAATATTTTAAATAAACATAAGAAAGCTAAACAAATGAGAGAATATTTCCTTGTTACTAACGAACTCACTTATGAGTATGCTTACAAGAATAATCTAACATGTAAATTAAGTGCTGAAGGAAAGAAATTTTTGAATATGGTTGAGGAGAGAAGAGCAATTTATAAGAGAAATGAATTAGTCAAACAGACTAAGTCATCCTTCTGGCAAAAAGAGGATGAGAAATTAAATGGCAAAATGCTTGAAAATATTGCAATTCACATAGACAAACCTGTTAGTGGAAAGCTTTGCATTAGAAGAGATAATACACTTTTTGATAATTATTTTGTAGGTGCAAGTAACTGTGAAGATACTTATCAGATTATGGGAGGTTGGGGATTTAAAGGTGGAAAAGATCCTATCTTTCCTGGAATTTATTTTGTTTGTGGTGACAAAGCTTACTATAACCTTCCAGACCATTGGTATGGAACTTGTTATGTGGGAATTGTTTTTCCTAAAGTGTTTCATGTTGACAGAGATTCAGAAGGATTGTTTAAAATTCATAATTATGTAAATAGAGCTAAAAGAGAAACTTTTACTGAAGTTCTGGGAGATATTTTCCAAGCTGTAATACCTTTTGTTGGTATAACCCTAAATGCAGGGAGAATCAGAAAATTATCCACTATAGTTGATAGATTATCAACTGACACTGCTGATGGGTTTCAATTAGTGAATGTTGAAGTTATTGCTATTAGATCCATGGTAATTCAAGATCGTCTCGCTTTAGACATACTCCTAGCAAAAGAAGGAGGAGTCTGTGGCATTTTACATGTCCAACATTGCTGTACATATATACCGGATGAAAGTAAGAATATTGAAATGTATATTAAGAATATTACACAAATGCATTCAGAAATAATTCCTTTAGAAGAAGAAGATTTTACTGGGAAACTTTCAAAAAGGTTTCAAGCAATTAAAAACTGGTTTCATAATATCGGAAGTTCAATTCTTGGCAAGATTCTGGCACCTTTGATTATAATAGTATTCATTTTTATTTTGACTAAAGTAGGTTGTTTGTTGCATAAAAGAAAGAAGCATTTGAGAGAAAAGAAAAGAATCTATAAACTCAGAAAAGAAGAGGAAAGGGAGATCGAGTTACAGGAGTTACATAGAGAGCGTCATGTTAATTGCAAAGATTATGCTGAAACAGACTTTTAGGTTTACTAATACAAATGAATTTGAATCGATTTCTTAAAATTTAATTTACCAAATTTTTGAGTGCTGGTGTGGTGATTTGTTAATCACCAGATGAGGGAGTTGATGGAGCGAGATAGAAAACAAAATTTTGTTTAAACTCGCAAAGTCACATTTCCATAACATGAATAAAATTATTAATGATTTGTGATATGTCGTGCTAATACAACCTAGATTAAACTTTACACGTGGGGGGACTAACATGTGTGCTCATAAACGTGCATAAATGTTGCATCTTTTTGTTCGTGCAAAATAATAAAATAATTTATTGTTTTCGTTTTTGTCATTACTAACTGCTGCAAACTTAAATAAGCATGTGCTTGTTTTGCTTTTCCTTGTCTGTGTGATGTCATTTCTACTATTCTAGGTGCATATGGGTCTCATTGAAAAACGGAGACTGGTAAATATAAACGCTGCTTTATTCGTTTGCAATGGCTAGGTAACATTTTGATTAATAAGGGTGGGTTAATTAATTAGTAAACCATGGGGTGGATACAGAAAATACTTTATTTCTTACATTAATACTTTTCTTGTGTTTGTTTTATACTAGAAATCATAAGTTGCCTGCTTTTGAGGCCTAGCTATTTGAGCCGCAAAATAAAAGCTGATCTGTAATTCTGCAGAAAGTCACGAGACGCCCATTCTGAATTAAAACGTTTATTGAAGCTGCATTCACAAAGCAAAACTGATGAGCTGACATCATTCTGTCGGACATGGCCAAGGTCGAAAGTGAACTTTTTGTCAGTCCTTAACTTGGCATCCGCGGAAGTTGCACTGAAAGACTGTGGAAGCTGCGACGATGACTTAATACAAAGTTGCTATCGCAGGAAGCCTCTGGCTTCACGTGGAAGAGACAATGGTCTTTGTAAGACATGATTTTGTGGAACTTTTTAAGAATCGGGTGACATGTCACTTGTCACTCTCAACCAATGGGACGTCGAGTATTTCTGAAAACTTTCCTTTGCTAGTTTAGTTAGCGTAGAAAGGTATAAAAAGTCATGCCCTTAGGGTTGGGCTGGCTGCTGCTTTCTGACTTTCCGATGAGGGTGATGTGCTGCTGGACTTTGCGTGGAGCACGTAAGAATCCTCAAAGAACTTTTCTTTAATTTCTGTCTATTTAGCTCAGTTAGGGAATTAGGTTTTAGAAATGCTAAACTTTATATAATTTCTTTAAATTTGATTCAATTGCTTAAATTGTGTTTTTCCATATTTCTTACCATCATGCTTGCTTTATTGCAAATAAATTTCATTTATAAAACTTACAACATATATATCATAATTTAGAAAATAAAATCTTACTTTTGACAAACAAGCTGGTCTTGGTTATTCAGAAGTGTAGGTTACCATTAGCTAGATCACGTCGCCTATGGTGGTCGTTTAAATGGTTGGGTTTTATTCTAATGACAATATTCTTTCTGCAAATGTATAAATATGTATATAGTGTGTAGATAATGTGTATATAGATTTATTCTGACCACCTGATTCAGTAGGCCCAAAATATATCAGGTTCATAAATGGGTCCATACTTAGTATAGAATTTTGTTTATAAGTTATGAAGTTGGGTAGCGTAGTTTATGATATATTTTCTATAGCCCGCTGGATCACACCCCACTCTGAAATGTTTTCCAGCTTCAGACTCCAGTGCAGCTCACCATCTGACACTTTTATTTGCTGTTGAGTTTCAAAGGGGTATACCCTGAAAACTACCTGATCTGGGTCATAAAATAAGTACGTTTGAGAGGGGTCAGTGTTTATTCAATTTATCTTAAATGAAAAGCATTAAAAAAATTCAAAAATTCAGAAATTCAAAACTTCAGAAGTTCACCACAAATCGATTTGTTGTCATCAACAGTATTTATTTAGTAAACACAAAATCATAAACCATAATGCTTTTGAAATTCAAAGCAAACTCCATAGCTCCAAATGTATAAATCAAAACTCCTGGTTCCAAAAAACCAAAGTACATGAATAACTCTTGTGATTCAAAGTCATCTGTGTCGCCTTAAAACTTTTTGATATTTGTATCGTGCTCTCAGTGAAGAAGAGAAGAAGGGGATTTGGGTAAGATGGGGTGATAAGGTAGGTGATGGACTGGGTAAAGGTAGTGTGACAATAACACAATCACGTTACAATCTAAGTAGACCTTTACAGTCTAAAATGATCCGTGGTTCCCTAAAACTTATCACACATAGGACAGATTAATCAATTGCATTTGATCCTATGATTTGAGGATATGATGTAGTCTACGTTTCGACCCCGCTGGATATAAGGGTTAGTCACGCCTCATTCTGGGGTCTTCATCAGGACAGTGTAGTGTGGGAGCACCTAAAACAATACATTGTGTTCAGTATATTTGATGGCCTATGGTGAACATTGCAATAATGAGTGGTATCCAGGTCCATGATACCTACTTCATAAGCGGCCTCCTATTGACAGTCTGTGTGGGGCCTCCAAGCGCTCCTTTTGTACCTGAAAAATGTAATGGGATCCCTTAGTTAGGATCTAGGACATGTACTGGTTGTCCTATGTATAAACTAGCTTGAAGATGGGGCGACTTACTCAGGCGGTCTCCTGGTGCAACAGGGTATCAATCTCCTGTTATCGTGGATAGTATCCCCAAAAAATTATTTCCGAAAACGGTGTTCTGAGTCTGCCGTTGCAGTTCGCTAGATTAGTCAACCCCCAGGAAATGAGTCTAAAGAGAAGGTAATGAGGGTGACATATTAGTCGCCATAGCAACTCCCTTTGTTGCTGGAGTTGCTATGGCGAGAATCCCTTGATCTCGCCCCCTTAGTTTTTGGTAAGGACGAAGTGGAGAAAGCCATCTTAGAGACCTCGAAAAAAAAGGGGCTGGGGCCAGATGGCGTACCGGTTGACTTTTATAGACATTCCCCGAAACTATGGGCACAGGTGTTAACGAATGTCTTCTGTGCCGCCAATGACAATGCATTCCCTACCACCTGGGCAACCTCAATCATCGTGCCAATTTTTAAAAAGGGGCTGCGTGACGATCCAGCATGCTACAGACCCATTTCCTTCCTCGACTCTGCCATTAAGATCTTAGGTAGAGTCCTCTTGTCCAAATTAAGGGCCAATCTAGAGGTCTGTGGGGGGCTCTCGAACATACAATATGGGTTTAGAGAGAAAAGGGGCACCCTGGATCAATGTTCTAACTTGCACCTCCTAATCTCTAAATACACGGTAGCCATGGAGGGGTCCCTTTTTCTGGCCTTCATGGACCTCTCCTCGGCTTTCGACTTGGTAAATAGGTCCAAGTTGTGGTCCGTTTTACTGGAGATGGGTATCGATCCCTCATTGGTTAAATTCATCGCCTCCCTCCACCAGGAGTTATTCGCCACAGTTAGGGTCACTAGGGAAGGCAGGTGTACGTCCAGTTTTAAATCAGAGAAAGGGGTGCTCCAGGGTTGCATCCTGGCTCCCCTTCTCTTTACCATCTACATTAACGGGCTGGGAAAACATCTTGAGGCAGTGGGGGCGGACGTCCCGCGTGTAGGAGGAGCCGCTGTACCGGCTCTCCTATACGCGGACGACGCAGTCTTTATAGAGCGCACCGGTAATGGTCTCCAGACATTGTTGGATCTTTTTGGCTCCTTTATGGAGAAACTTGACCTAAGAGTCAATGCGAAAAAATCCCATTCGATGGTGGTTGGCCAACAGAGAAGTAAGCCCAAAACCAAAACCTTTATCTGAAAGGGTGAGGTGGTTTCACGGGTCAAAGTTTTTCCTTATCTGGGGGTCCTGTTCGACGAGAGGGGGTCATGGGCTCCCCAGATTAAGGCTAGGAGCTTATCCCTGGCCCGTTCCACGTCCGCCCTGTTGGGTTTTTCAAAAAGGCTAGGGGCTAGGCCGATGGAGGCCCTCTTGAAAGTCTACAATAGCAAGTGCATTCCTATTGCCACCTACGGGTCTGCCATGTGGGGCTACGTTGCCCAAGATAATATACAAAGGGTAGAAAATGGGCTCTTAAGACAATTTCGGTCTGACCCTAAGTCCTCTCCCACCTTTTCAATCCACTCTGAGGTGGGTATGGTTTACATAACGGACAGATTGAAACTGGACCCCTTGTATTCTGGGCAAAAACATGGCTCAATTCAGAACTAACCTTGAACCATGCAATTTTGTCGGATGTTTTGTCTTTGGACTACGCCATGAAAATTGCCTGGTTGAACTATTTAAGAAAAACCTTTACACACTTGGGGAGACCTGAACTCTTTTTATCACCGTCTAATATCAGGAGAGAGGATGTTAAATGGATCAAGATTCACTTCTTGGAGAGGGCTGGTTTGGCTAGAGAGGAGAGGGAACTAGTGAAACCCTCAGTAAGATCACATTTTATGTTAACCACTACCCCTTCTCTTGAGCCGTACCTTAACATTGTTACCAAACCCCTACATAGATTTTTACTGACAAAATTTAGATTTAATTTGATACACCTCTCTTTGGGATGTTATCAATCATGGGCCAAACCAGAAGAGGCCCCTCCTTGCAATTGTGACAAATTTTCCCATCTAGATACCTTGCATTTTACGATGTTTTGTGGGTTTTACGCGGGTGCAAGGAAAAAATATTTGTTACCTATCTTGAGGGAGGCCGGCGTAATTCAAGTCAGGCCTGCATTAATTTACCTCAAGATGCTGAGCAACACTCGCATTATCTACTGTGTGGCTAGTTTCTTAGCGGCGGCTTTTAGAATTAAGAATAAACATGCACCACCGAATGCACTAAACTAACTATGGTATTGTCCACACTGATTTTACTCTTTGCGTGATTTGTAGTGTCTATGATGACTTGGGCTTAGCACTGACTTTGTATATTCATGAATTGCTTATTTTAACCTTGTATGTATTTTTATGCCTTTTATGATTTTTAACAAATCGAATAATGTGTAATTTTGACTTTTGAGATAAAAAAAGGGATAAACGTTATCTCCGTCATGTCGTGATGCCAAAATTACATATTACATGCAGTCTCGCAGTTATAATGTGCCCAAAGGGTCCAAGAGTGCTATAGTGATACCAGTGCGCCTTTACTACCGGTTCCGTTTATCACAGTCGCCCGTGAAAAAGGCCGCCCTTGTGCTGATGCCAGAGATGCTGGCGTGCCGGTTCTCAATGGGATATCAACATAGAAGATAATGCCCCTCATGGGACTTTGATCGCCTTGGTAAGGCGGACTATGATGTGCAAAATATATTAATGGCCGAGTGAAACGCCCCAGGATACATGCTAAAGGATTATAAGCAATAGGGACACGACGCGCACTTGTAACAAAATTCAGCATGCAACACCTAAAACAACTGTTCCGTTAGTAACCGTACTGAGGGGAAAACCCTTTGAGTGTCGGAGGAAGTCTTAGACCTGACCGCTAAATTCAAACTGCTTAGCCCAAGTTAACCAAAAGCGTCTTAAACTAATCATAGTCTTACATATGTGAAAAACGGACCGCACCCGCGGACCCCTACCTGATCGCCGCCTCCGTTGCTGCTACAGTCAGGGAGAGCAGCTAGTCTCGTATTGCTTATGAAGGGGACTCACGCGGTGCCGGCGCTCGATGCTAGTTGAGAGCTCGCCGTTCGTTAGCCAATCAGGCGTCCCGTTTGGAATATCCGTGTGTCATGCCATGACGCTAGCGCAAGAGAGCGTCTGCCAAGTGTCGTGCTCAGTGTTGGCCGTGTAAACTTCGGGCATCTTGGTAAAAATCTAAGTTGAGGTTGGTCTCCCCGACGGATGCGTGGGGATACAGGTGTCTACGTTAAATGCATAAAAAGAATGTGAGGAAAAATTATGTAGGACAAAGAGGAGTTCAGACTTCTTGCTATTATCCTTAAGTCCATCTTACTGATACATGATACCAATGTCACATTGGGAATAAAGACATGCTTATGTATTGATGTTTGGCTAAAAGATGAGTATACTGTATACATGGGTGACCATGTTACATTGGGAATGGATCCATGATTGGGTGTTGATGTCTAGCATATGGCAGATAACATTGTATACATGCATAACAGGTTTCATAAGCCAAAAACGAAGTGTTTCATTAGGTATACATACAACCCATTACATTGGCCATCAGAATACAATAAGCAGTGTTTTCGTGATTTGTATCATGTCAGTTGGATATGCAGCATTATATTGTACACAATTGTCATCTGTCAAACATGTGAGAGATTGTCAAAATACATTGAAATGGGGAAACAATGCGTAACGCGGTGTATGCGCTCATCTTACCATGACATTTCACAACCTCAAGTTTTAATGTCTACTGTGCCTAGTGTCTTCTACTCTGGATCTAGGCCCGCCATCTGGGCATATGTGGCGTCTATTTCGTTCAGCCCATTTTGTACTGTATCTAATGAGTGCATCCACTTGCATTCTCTGGTATTCATAATAGAACTCAGGTTCCCTCCACGTGGCCCAAGGGTAATTTTCTCAAGCTATATAGTGTTCTACTAACGGAGCCCCCACCGTGTGGCATCTGATCCGGCTACAGTGTTGGAGAATGCAATTCTTTGCCTTTTGTTTAGTTTGTCCCACATACATAAGGTCACAAGGGCAAATGATGGCGTATATTACTTCGCTCGTGTTGCAATTCGTGAGTGACTTGAGATTGATTGTTTGGTTATTGTGTGTCAATGTTTTGGTTTCGAAACATGTGGAGCATGCTTTACATCTTGTACACTTAAAATGTCCTACCACCTCCGGTAAGTTCCATAATCCTTGGATTGTGGGGGTAGGTGGTGTATCCAACAGTGAGCGAACTACAAAGTCTCTAATGTTTTTAGCTTTCTTGAATGCATGCATTGGAGGTTTTGGCATCTCTATCACGTCCGCGATTATACCCCAATGTTTGTTGATGGTTTTTCTTATTTCGTTGCTTTTGGTGCAGTGTGTTGTAACGCATATCATCCTGTCATTGGTTGTCGTACGTTCTTTAGGTGTTAGTAAAGCTTCCCTGTTGCTGTACCAGGCTCTTTTACTGTCCCTTTTGACTAATCTCTTTGGGTACCCCCTTTCCAGAAGGCGCAAGATGAGTTCGTCTGACTCTATGAAGAAATCTTCTTTCAAAGTACAGTTTCTCCGAATGCGGAGAAACTGACCAAATGGTAAATTGTCATGGAGCCCTCTAGTGTGGTGGCTAGTATATCTCAGGAGGGTATTGCGTTCCGCCGGTTTTCTATACAGTGTGCTATATAATTGGCCATCATTCACTTTTATACTGATATCCAGAAAATCTATGGATTCTTTGTCAGAGTGCATAGTAAATTTAATGTCTTCAGATTGTGAATTGAGCCCTTGTTTGAATGAGGTATGTTCTTGTTCATCACCTGTCCATATCATTAGGACGTCGTCAATATACCTCCGCCATTCTGAGATCTTACTTTGGTATGGGTTGTGCGGCGAGAGAATATATTGCTGTTCATAATCGTCCATAAATAGGATTGCCCGTACACTTATTTTAATCAATTTTGATAATTCCCGGGAAATGGTAGCGGATTATGAACATATTGCCTCACTGGGAAAATTTTTAGGTATTTTCAGTCTAAACAATTACACCAATTTCGAGCTCATCCTAATGGGTGATTTTAACATTAATCTCTGTAGTAACCCCTGCTATACAGGAGAGCATGAGGGTCCCCCAAGTGCGACGGCCCCTTACTTTGAGCACACAAGGTCAGGAGAAGCCCTAGAAGAGTTACTGGCCAATTTTAATATATTCGAACGAACCTATACAGGGGGGGGGGCGAGAGATTATGCGCATAAAAGGGCACGGACCACGGTTCCGTCATAGACTATATTTTCTTGTCCCCAGGGATTTTAGTCAAGGTCAGGAAGTACATAGTACTTGTTTCGACCTATAGCGACCATAACCCTTTGTTTCTATTTCGGGGACTAATATGTCGCCCTCATTACCTTTTCTTTAGACTCATTTCCTGGGGGTTGACTAATCTAGCGACCTGCAACAGCAGACTCAGAACACCGTTTTCGGAAATACTTTTTTTGGGATACTATCCACGATAACAGGAGATTGATACCCTGTTACACCAGGAGACCGCCTGAGTAAGTCTCCCCATCTTAAAGCTAGTTTATACATAGGACAACCAGTACATGTCCTAGATCCTAACTAAGGGATCCCATTACATTTTTCAGATACAAAAGGAGCGCTTGGATGCCCCACACAGACGGTCAATAGGAGTCCGCTTATGAAGTAGGTATCATGCACCTGGATTCCTCTCATTAATGCAATGTTCACCATAGGCCATCAAATATACTGAACCCAATTTATTGTTTTAGGTGCTCCCACACTACAATGTCCAGATGAAGACCCCAGAATGAGGCGTGACTAACCCTTATATCCAGCGGTGTCCAAAGGTAGACTACATCATATCCTCGCATCATAGGATCAAATTAAATTAATTAATCTGTCCTATGTGTGATGAGTTTTAGGGAACTACGGATCATTTTAGACTGTTAAGGTCTACTTGGATTGTAACGTGATTGTGTTATTGTCACACTACCTTTACCCAGTCCCTCACCTACCTTATGTAAATGTAAATGTAGTTGAGCTTATATAGCGCACAGCTACCCGCAGTGGGTTTCCCGGCGCTTGCTTAGGGAACCCTTCCTGGTATTCCCCTGTGTGATAGCAGGGTATCCACAAGGTGAAAGTCAGGCATCCTGCCGCGAGGGGCCGTTGTGGAGATTAAGCAAGCTATTGCCCAGAGTCGCAGAGTGTGAACCCGTGAGTCGAGGAGGCACCGGGGCGAGAATTATCGAGTCCGTGGAATTTTTTAGCCCAAGACCCTGCCGAGGCGGGGAATTGAACCCTGGTCCAGGACCGATCTCAGCTTCCGGGTCTGCTGCATCTAACCCCTGAGCCACACTTCTCTATCACCCCCATCTTACCCAAATACCCTTCTTCTCTTCTTCACTGAGAGCACAATAAAAATATCAAAAAGTTTTAAGGCGACATAGATGACTTTGAATCACAAGAGTTATTCATGTACTTTGGTTTTTTGGAACCAGGAGTTTTGATTTATACATTTGGAGCTATGGAGTTTGCTTTGAATTTCAAAAGAATTATGGTTTATGATTGTGTGTTTACTAAATAAATAATGTTGATGAATTATGACAAATCGATTTGTGGTGAACTTTTGAAGTTTTAAATTTCTGAATTTTTGAATTTTTGTAATGCTTTTCATTTGAGATAAATTGAATAAACACTGACCCCTCTCAAACGTACTTTTATGGGCTGGGCCGATCAATATTTTGCCCACAGACTAATATCGAATTGCGTGGTTAAGGTCTTGATGTTTGCAAGCAATTGCTGAAATTACATTAAAAAATCACCCCCACGCCTTGTCTATTAAAGTTAGGAGGGTTGCAGAACTTGTTGTTCTAAAAACTGGGTCATGTTTCTAAAACGTTTGGGAAGCACTGGTTTGGAAGGTGGAAGTCTAGCATGTTGTTTTCTATGGATACATAACTGTGACTGTTTTACAAAGTCAGATACGAAAATATGCAGAGATAGACCACACACATACCTCTGACCTCCTCCAAAGACCCCACTGCAGAGCTATGCTTTGTAAGTCATCTGCACATGTGAAAGTAAGCATAGAAAAGATAAAGGGAACGGTACAGGTCTATTCCCATCCATTTCAGAGTTCTCAAGAGTGTCACTCATTGCTCGAGAATGGACAAACAATGGATAAGACAGCACCAACTACACAATTATTTTAAGAGAATATAGAATTGTGGTTACCGCCCAGTGGTAACAACATTCAACAATAGAACACACTGTCATACAAAGCATCAATTAAAAAAGGAATTGTCACAAAATGCCACAGTTTAATAAATCCTAACTTTGAAAAAATAAGCTATTTTTTGCACAGCTTTGTAAAAGCTAAATCAAGAGGAGGTGATAACTTGCTGTAGATTAATTGGCAGATTGGTTGGAAAAAAAGCCAAACAGCAGCTAGCCACTTGTTCAACTCACATTTATCTCTACAAATATCCATTCACCTGTTGATATTTTGATCCTCGATATTTTGACTACGATACTCTAGGATCATGATATGCTCTATATTCCCTACTTTATATTCAGTACCTCAATCCCCTTAGTATACATGAATAGTTATCAACCAGCAGGAAGCCTCATCCAGGCATGCTGACTGGAAATTTAGAATAAGATGTGGAATTTATTGAGGCTTTAGCTCCAAACCCATGTCCTTATTGGTTTCTGTTCCCACCTCCTTATTTCAGGGACACTGTGTGTCTTTATGAGGTTTAGAACCAACCCTGCATTCCTTGCAGGTGCTCCAACCTGCTTGTTCTTGGATCCCAACTGATCTCAAGCTGAGATCCTATTGGCTGCCAACACATCAACAAGTGGTGGCAGCCATCTTAGGACTTGGGACTCAGCCCAGAGCCCTAATAAAAAGTTTAAAAAAACATAAGGGGAATGGATAGGGACTCCCTAACCCCCTAGGCCTGGTGGTGGGATCCCAAAGTTGTTTCCAAAACCTTTTTTTTTAATGTTGCCACCAATTTGCAAAGGATTTGCAAATACACAGTAATATTTATTTTTAAAACAGGCACTCTTCCAATCTTTTTTAGAACCTCCCCAAGGCTGGCCCAGGTGGGGAGAGGGGTTTATTTTTGGGAGGAGATGGTACGTGTGTCCCACTCCCCGGGCAAGCTTGGGCCACGGGGACCCCATCCTCCAGGGTCTGCCATTATTTTCAGGACCATTGCCATGCCCCCCTGTGCCTGGTGTGAGTTTCAGGGGGAGGGGCGCACATGCCACTGGAACATCATCCCCCAGGGCTGTGAAACTAAGTGAAAGAGAGGGGGGCCGTGCAGCCCCCTCACTGGGCCATTAATAGCCCCGGAAACTCATCCTCTGGGGCCGGCTCTCAAGCTATGTCCCGAGGACCCAATCACAAGGACATTGTGGTTTCCCTGCCCGCATCAGTGCAGACAGATAAACCAGTGTATGCTCTTGCTTGGCAAGAACCTTTTCAAAACTCCCACCAGGCGAAAGGAAACACAAAGTCTGCTCCCAGCAGGCGGGAGCTTTGAAAATGCTCCCGCCTATGGGGACCAGACCTTTCATCTGTTTCCCAGCCCGCACTGAAGCAAGGAGCGAAACAGGTCCAAATATTGCTCATGTCTAGAGGGAGTAGCATTAGTAGCAGTTCCCTCCAAGAGGAAGCAATGCCGGCTCCCGGGGCATGTGTCAGGACCCCAAGGGTATGAGGTCCCTGGGGCTGATAAGGGCTCGGAAGGCTGAACACCCCCTGACCTTTATTTAAAGGAGTGGCTCTAGGGATGGGGACTCGAGGGCATAACAAGGCTTGGGGAGGGCAGCCACGTGGACCCTCCCCTTTAATGAAAAACAACAGCCCTGGGGGTTGGAGTCCTCAGGGCCTAATAAAGCTTGGGGGGAGAGGGCATGCAGCCCCCCTCTGTTTTATTTTAAGTAGTGGTTCTGGGGGATGGGGTCCCCAGGGCATACCAAGGCTCAGGGAGGGGGACCATGTGGCCCCCTCCGCTTTAAAAAGGAAAATAACGCCCCCCGGGTTGCCGGGGTCTCATAAGGCTCGGGGAGGGGATGGTGCGGTCCCCTCCACTTTATTTTAAGAAGTGGCCATGGGGGATGGGGTAGCCAGAACCAAATAAGACTTGCGGAGGTGGGCCACATTGCCCCCTTCCTCTTAATAAAGAAAGGCCCTGGGGGATGTGGTCACCAGGGCCTAATGAGGTTCAGTGAGGGAGGCTAAGCGCCCCCTCTTCTTTAAAATATATATGGCCCTGGGGAATTCATGACGTTGCCCCGCATCCCATCACTCCGCATACCATTACCCCGCATTTTTAACAATGCAAAGGCAATAACTCAACCAACAGAACGAAAAATGCATTTAAACAGTGAAATGTACATTTTCCACGCATGTTTTCACAACGCTGTCTATTGCCACGAAAATTGAGTATTTAAATGTTATTTTTTTCAAATTAGTAAGTTAACTACTGGCACCGAATGTGTGAAAAAAGAGGGGGTTTGGGTGGGTAAGTAATTTAAAGAATACTCAAGCACTTTTTAAAAAAAAATTTGAATGTCATGCAAATTATTTAAATAATTTAAATTTCTTATTTTTTCAAATTAGTAAGTGAACTACTGGCACGAGATGTCTGAAAAAATACTAATACAAGTCTAAGGAACTCCGATTTAAAATGCTCAATAAAGTTATTTTTTATAACGAATACACATTATTTTTTTTTTAAGTTACTCTTTCATCACTCTCTATCAAAATCAATAAATCAAAATAAATTCAAATTTACCTTCCAGCAAATCTCTCCTGCATCCGCCCCGTTAAACTTGCTCTGTAAAGTAAAAATAAAATATGCTTTACCTCTTTCGTTAAAAAGAGTAATAAAGATAAAAAAGAGACTAATTTACGCGGTCAATAGCCAACGTATACCTTCAAACGCGCTTCCTCATGGTTAATATTCTTCAGCCACTCCTGTGCAACGTTGGAGCATGGTCCAGTGTGTCCGTGGAAGTGAGGGTCTTCAATAAAATTCCAAAAGGTGATGGACATGTAATTTTAAGTTACGTTGACTCCTGTGCAAGGTTTATTTTTCCATTCCACGCCGCCTCTACATTTTTCATGGAAGAATGTGACTGCAAGGTGAGGGTCCTCCTAGATAAAATTTCCATGACTCCTGTGCAATTTCGCTGTGTCAAGATTGTCGGCTCTGCCTGAAAGTCTCTTGATAAAGTTTCCTTGAATCCAGAACAACATTTAAAGTGCAGGTCAGCTTTATTTCTCTACTTCTTTTTTTCTATATGTGTTGTGACAGTAAGTCTCCTTTCGAAGTTTCAACTACAATTGCATTTCTTTTCCGTTTTTTAAATATCTCTAGGTATTTCATATATATGCGTTGTGACATTTGATTTACATTTCTGCGCCGAATACATTTTTCGTTGTCAATGTTTGCGGGGTGAAAGTATATGCGGGGTAAAAGTATGCGGGGTAAAAGTATGCGTAATAGTGTTGAATGCCTTATGAAGAGATGCGGGGTAAAAGGATTCCTTATAACCGATTAGTTGTCAAGGATGTTTACCGGCCCTGGGAGGTGGGGTACTCAGGCCTATAATAGGTTAGGGAAGTGAGCCACATGGCAACCCTTCCCTATAAAAAAAGGCCCTTGGGGGACGAAGTCCCCGGGCCAGGCCTTGTGGTCAACCCCCGACTATGCATGGTCAAAGGTTGGCTGTATGCGGGGTGGCTGCAGGGCTTGTCCGCAGGCAGTGCCGCCATGCACAACGGAAGGCCCTGCGTAGTGTGGGATTGGCTGCCTTTATGGAAGTTGGCCAATGGGCCTGGCTGCAGGCTAAACCTTGTGACCAACTCCCCACTTCGCACATGGCGTTGGCTGCCTGCAGGAGGTTGGCCACAAGGCCTGGTCACAGGCCAGGTCCTTCAGCCAAAGCCCTATTGCGCATGGCCAACGGTTGTGTGGGACATAGAGTTGAATTTACATATGATAATTTAATATTACTTTGTGTTAAAAAAAACTAGAAATTCACTAGAAAAACAAAGGATAAATAATATTCTAGTTATGTGAAATGTTCAGTAACAACGTAACATTTATCTCAAGTAACTATAACTCGCGCTCTAACGTAACTATAACTTATGCCCTTGAAATGCACTGCTAATTACCCCACATATTACATCACTTGTGATATCTTCTATGACATCTTTGATAGTATCATTACAACAGTTGTAGTGAAATGTATAGTTTGGCTTCGCAACAAAGACCAGATCACCTTTTTCTTAGTCCTAGTTCAACAAGAAGAGACCCTGACACATACAGTTTTACATTATCTAGTTGCTTATGACATAATTCATTGAAGTCCATCAGGTGGCCCTTTTCATAGCATGCCTACTCTAACATGACACCCATCAACAGGTTTGAGAAATCACAATAATCTTATCATACACTTTCAGTATTTATTCTAGGTTCGTATCTCTAGAACTCTCATAGTATACACACTAAATGCACAGATCTCTGTCCTTTATTTCCATCTGATGAGACTATTTAAAGGCACAATACAGAACAGAAGCACAGCTGTAATTGCTTTGCATGTGTTATTACTATGTGATTACTACAAAGAGGAGAAAATATCTAAATGTATGGATTTGTGCTCTTTTCTCCATAGATCAGCACTTAAGAATGATTACATCTTTTACTTGAGACTGAGAAAGGGGGATGTATTTGATGCTTTGCACAGATAAACTTAACATGTTCACAAAAAGGAAAAGAAAGACATGTTGCCACTATCAAAGGCTTTGCAGAAGGTTAATTTATCTGAAACAATGCGCGGGTACTTTCTGTGACTGAAAGCTGTGGGTTCCATGTTTATCAGGATGGACACTGTGCCCAAATAAACTTCTTTAATGGTTTAATGATGTAAATTTCATGAGCAGTCATTTCAATTTGCCGATGAGCGCCTACCGAAGGGATACAGAAATCAAGTGTCTTTGAATTGACCTGGAGAAAATAAAGAAAGACATGGAGAGTAAAGTGGAAGAGTGGACAACGTAAAACACACCACAAATTTACATTGGCAGCAAAATCAAGCACAGTATAGAGATTATATACAGCCACACGAGAGGAGACAGTACCTAGGAAATCAACTTTCAGGGTATAATGACATCTATGGTTGACAGTAAGCATAGAACATACAACCCCTTTAGGATAGTAGATTGAACCATTTATCCCAAATCTTTGTGAAGAGGTCAGGACATCCCGGGCTTCAAAGAGGGACTCCTCTTGAGTCCCGTACCGGTCAACCTCACGCTTCTATTTCCGTATACTAGGAGATTTGGCCTGAGACCAGAGTGCCGTAATATCTCACTTTGCCACCGCCACTGCTGTTCCAAGGAAGCGTTTATCAGCCTGGGAACCATCCAGGCCTTCAAACACACCCAGGATCAAGCGCAACGGGTCATGAGGGATCGTCCACCCCAGGGTCAGTGTGAGTTCCAGCTCCACTCCCGCCCAGAATGGCGCCAGGACAGAACACTGCCAAACCATGTGGTAGATGTCTGCAGGGGCATGACTGCATCATGTGCAGGTCGGGGAGGGCCACAATCAGGTGCTGTAAAGACGCGTGGGGTGAGGTATGCCGTATGTAAATAGTAGAGCTGGAAAGTGTTTTGGGGGCCATGAGGGCATCCCTCCAGTCCACATCCTCTAGAGGACTCAGCCACCCCTCCCAGCGGGCATGCAGCGAATCTAAGAATGCGGGCCGTTATTCACTAAGGAGAGATAGATCCAGGACACCCCCCTCTGCCCAAGTTCTCCATCATCACCCGGGCCTCTAGAGGACTAATTTCAAGGAGGGAGGTGGGAGACGGAATGTGCATGTGAAGGGCATGTCTACGTTGTAAATACTTATAAGTTTGAGAGGAGTGGAGGGAGAAGCGCTGCTGTAAATCTGTGAAGGTTCCGACGTGGTCCCCAACCCAGACATCACGAAGGAGCGAAATCCCAATACTATCCCACTGGTGAAAGTCCCGAAGGGACGAGGTCTCCCGCATCAATGCGCTTGACCCGTATAGTGTAACAAGGCCCATGTCCTCAGCGGTGTGGTGTGCTTGCAGAGCTGCCAAGAGAAACAATAAACAGCGTCCTGTAGGCGGCCAAAAACAATAAACACTCGGGAGACAACAGTCTACCTCCCTCCCATACCCCTCCATACCCCCCAACTCCCCCCACCCTACACTTCTGAAAATGAAGCATCTGTCGCCCTGAAAAGAAAACAACAACGGGAACACCAACACAAGGAAACTGAGTGCTAAACTAAAACGTTTAGCGGAAAATGAACTTGGCAAAGATGGACCCCCCATGTAGGTGGATGTGAAAATCGTCATCAGCTGTAAAAGGAACAAAGAAACATCAGTAGAAGGTTGAGAATTCTAGATAGCAAGGTCGAAAGTCATCGGAACACGGTCCCTGCAGAGGTGGACCCCTCTGCGCTCACAGAATAGATAGCCGCATTGTGAAGAATGTTGTACGTTTCTCATGTCTGAGGGCCCTAAGATCAAACCCAAACATCGTTCCCAGTGCCATGGAGCGCGGGGCTCCTAGACAGGTCAGAATTGGATAAGGTAGGGCGCACTGTCTCCGAGGGGTCAGGGATGCGACTGAGGTCAATCAGGGAGCCGGTGGAGCCAGGAGCTGCAGACCCCCGTGACAAAGCCTGGGGAGGGGGCGGTTGTGACACTGCCTTTTGCGAGCGGGAAGCCGCATCACGGTGATTACCATTCATCCGGGACCTAGTGCGGCGTCTCGGGGGCTTGGTCGATTGAGGCTGCATTGGTTCTCGTCGGGTCGGGGGGGGAAGTAGGCTGGTTCCGGAGAGGACGTTCCTCTGTAAGCCAGGTCCAGGCCGCTTGGAGGCTGTCGAAGAAAAAGGTTGTGTCCTGAAAAACAGCTGGGAGCAAGGCCGGAAATAGAAGGACGTAGCTAAGACCCAGGTTATGGAGCTTCTGCTTAACATCATCATATGTACGATGTTGGGCCTGCACCTCACTGCTGTAGTCCAGGAAGACCATGATCTTTATGTTTTGGAACATTAGAGGGTCTTGTGACCTCGCCACCCTAAGGATGGCATCCCTGTCCCGGAAATTGAGGACTCGCAGGATGATAGGCCGGGCAGGAGCCCAGGGTGGAGGACGGGGGACCAGAGATCGATGGGCGCATTCAATTGCGAACCATAGCGAGAGGGTCTCTGCGGGCATCCAGAATCGTACCCAGGTCTCTATAAAAGTGTCCGTGTGTCCTTGCTCTGCCCCCTCGGGAAATCCCACAAAGCGCAGGTTGTTCCTCCTCGACCTGTTTTCGGTGTCTTCGGCCCGACGGTGGAGTTCTGAGGTCTGAGTCAGAATGCCGGCCACCTGGGTCTTGAGTTGGCCTATGTCATCCTCTGCCATGGAGAGACATGATTCCGCCTCAGAAATTCGGGCTGTGCCGTTACGCAGGTCCTGGCGAACGAGGGCCACGTCCGCCCTCACCTCTCCAATCCTGGACTTGACTGAGGCCTGCGATGCGCCAATAGCTTAAAGGATAGTGGAAAGATCACCCCCAGCAGGGGTAGGAGCACCAGATGCCCCCCCACCCAGGTCCCGCTCGCTCGTAGTGTATTGGTCAATTTTCGTTTGGGTTTGAGGGGTGGGGGTCTGGGGGGTGTGATTTCTGCCCATCGCCAATGAGGGTGGAGTCCAGCTGCTACGTGGGCGAGAGGGCGTTCAGCAACCCCAGAGCGGGAGGGAGGGTCCCCGACACCCAGAACGTCAATGCCCGGGCCCGGGAAATCAGGCCTGCCCCCACAGCTCTTCACGGACTTCTGGAAAGAGCAGGACACATCCAGGACCCCCACCCAGATCCGGTCCGGTGTCACGGCCAGTAGGAGGAGGCACCCCTCCCCTTCCCAGGAGGAGCACTGGTCAGGGAAGGGTGACGCCCCCGCTCTGACCCAGGATGAGTGTCCAGTGGCTGACAACAAGGGAGGGGTCCGGAGATGTGAGCCACCAGTTCGTGCCACAACAGGTGAGCGGCAGCCCCCAGCAGATGGCCGGATCCAGTCGGTGGTAGAGCCAGCGATGGCAAAGAGGGTCCGCTAGAGCGCAGAAGGGCTCAGGCGAGCAACACAGTGGCAGAGGGCCCGGCAGCATGCCCCCAACCTCCCGCCGCTGACGGCCAGAGAAGAGCCCGCAGTAGACAGGTATCCCCCGCCAGCAGAGGTGGCCCCCAGGGAGGAGGACAGGGTGTCCGACCCCACGGTGACCAGCTCTCCCTTGGCGGCCCCTCCAGATAGTATATAGAGCCAACGCCCCCTACGCCGCTACCCGACAATGGTAGCTGAGACCAGGATGTCCCAGACAAGTGTCCATGAGGGGCGCCTCCGTCTGATGACATCTACAAGGAGGTCTGTATACGCCAAACAGAGCAATTAGGGAGGGGGGCCACAGCAGCCACAGCGCCCCCAGCACCACTCCACAGCCCCCAGCCGGCACCGGCTCTCACCGGACTCACCGGAGGCCCGCCCTCAAGGGCCGACAGGATTCCACCTTCTCTCCTGGGGCTGAGATCAGGCCGCAGCGCCACCGTGATTCAAGCAGGCAGGAGGGCGCAGGCAAGTCCAGGCGGGAGGCACGCAGCCCCGAGCGCAGATGTGCTGAGCCCTGGATGAGCGTCAGCGGCCCCGGTAGCCAAATGCCCAGGCCTAGGGAGGCCAGCCGAGCCCCCAACTCCGTCACATGTATAGGGGCCAGGGGGGATCAGACCTACAGGAGGCAGGAAGGCCCTGGCTTGCCTCACCGCTGCCCGACAAAGGGAGCCGATCCAGGCGGGCAAGGCGGGCCAGACAAGGCAGATTAATTGATGCCAGGAGGGTGCACAGCCGCTACGGAGAGCCCCTCAGAGGTGTGGGACCCACCTCAGTCCCCGACAGGCCCAGCTGGTCAAAGCACAGTATGTCAGAACGCAGGTCTCCGGTGGCCCAGGCAAACCTCACGCCTTCACCGCCGAGGGGGTCCGAAGGGGCTGGACCCACAGGGGGAAACGAGGTAGGCCCCGGCTCGCCCCGCCACTCCACACCGCTGCCCGACAATGGCAGCCGAGCCCGGCCGCACCCCCGGACACCGTGCCTCCACCTCCAGGAACACGCCGAGCCACCCCGGAGGGCACCAGGCAGAAGCGGGCAGACCGGCAGGAACTTTGACGTATTCAGGGCACGCCCGTCCCACAGTCCACCGGCGGTCTCTCCCGCGAGGAAGGCAGGCCTCTCAGCACGGCAGCGCTCTCTCTCTGCAGGAACCCAAGGCGCGACCCGGCCCCAGGCAGCACCGGAGATCAGATAAGCACAGCCTTTCCCCGGATTGGCAGGCAGGGGGCCCGGGGGATGGATCGCCAAGGTCCAGGGTGCAGGTTCAGGAATGGGCCACCGAGGGGGCCGCCATGTTGCAGAGCACAGCCCCGGGGAGTAGGAGGCCCAACCAGGGCAACAAGGCTCAAATCCGCTCTGGAATGGGACTGGGGGACAGCCAAAGGGACATGGGACCTCCACAGACAGTATGGAGGGCCGATGACAGCTAGTAACGGGCGGATGCAAGGCGAATTATGGAGGGGGTCCGGAGCACTCTCAAAGTATGACCGCCATCTTGACACCTCAGGCCCGCCCCGCTGGATGTATATTTTATTATATCGACTTGTATCTCATTAACTCTTGTTTGTTTTTACTTTATCTTCTTCTATTAATTTTATTATAATACACCACATTACTTTTCTGTTGCTGAGGGGGAGGATATGTTGTGGCTGCAGGCTGCTCTGTGATGTCCCAAGTTTGGTATAGTCTAGTTCACAAGGATCACTGAGTTTGACAGTCGGACGTTGGCAGGCCTACAGGCTGGACACTGCGCTCCAATAAACTTCTATAGTGATTTGAATATCCTAGTATCCTGAAGCCATTTCAGGGGCTAGATCAGGTCTCAAACATGCGAGGGCCCAAAAAAAGGTGAATATGGATGTCTGTTAGTTTAAATGTGGCTGGTCATCATAAATCAAGTTGTATTTCCAACCATTGGTCTACTTAGGCCATGTGCTGTAGATGTACCGTGATAGGGTATGGGCAATCTTCCCCACTTCATATGTGAATGCCTGCTTCTCTAAGCAGCTGCTGGTAGTGACTAGTTTTTTGGAAAACCTACATTATGAACTATGCTTTAATGAGCTTGGTGGAATCCAATGTCTAGTTTAACATTTCTGCAAATGCTCTTTGCATTGTGCTCCTGAACTGCAGCAAGCTAATGCACCAACCTCAACCTCACTCAAAAAATTACTAAATTCACCATCGAGTCACTCTCTTCTTTCCAGTAGCACCCATCCACATACACGTGCACGCAAACACGTGCACCACCAGACCACGAATTCAAACACACACATTATCCCTTTATGAAAGATTTGGAAACAGTCAGGTGTGGGTGGAAAATGGTTGAAAAGCCGTTCTCCCTGAAAGCCAAGGCCCCTCGTAACGCAATAGCCCACCCACGCTCAGAATTCCACGTTAATTATAAAGCAATGAATTCATCATCACCGAGAGCCCTGGGAAAGTTGAGGCAGAACCCTACCCGCCAGTCTGACAATCATTCACAAAGTTTGACATTAAAAAGTGCTGACAGCACTCGCTGGAAAAGAAGGACCCACTTTCATTTCGACACAGCCCTCCCTCTAACCTGCGGGTCAGACGTGTCTCCTTGGACCTTTCCCTACCCTCACGGTGGCCCCCTGCACGGGTCCTGCCGCCCCCCTCCCTGCGTCTCACCTTTCCGAATCTTGGGCCGCTCAGGTCTGATAAGAGCTAGGTCGACAGCCCACCTGGCCGACTCAACTCTCTGACCCTCTCAGAAGGCGTGCGCGCGCACAAACCACGTAACGGTGGCTGGCGTCGCGCGCAGCAAACATGGCAGCCTGGGGCCATGCCACAGATAAAGAAAGCTTTCACGGTCTGGTTCCTCTTTGGTGAGTATGTTTGGGACGCTGGGTCACTGCCTCTGAAGTATATGAGGGCGCCAAGGCGCTAAAAGATGTTCCTCGGGTCATCAAAACATAAAAGACGACTCTGCAGCTATATCATGCACTGTGAGATTTTAGCAATCGTTTATGAATGGGTGAGCTGCGTGGCCCTTCAAGTGGAAGAAAGCACGCCACGGAAAACTGTACCGCAAAAGTGTATAATATAACGGGATATAAGACACAAGCAAGACATAATAGCACATGCCATATTACAGCAGTATAACGACGACAAACTAAAATTACACATGTTAATAGAAAAGCAACGTAGGGTCATGTGTCATAAACTAACAACGTCATATAAAAGTATTAAATGGCATGTCAAAAATTATATAAGGTAGCAAAACATAATCTCAACAAAAGAGAACCTGAAGTGACATGAAATAGTATCACAATTTAGCAAGAAGTAAACATAGTAGCCTATGACATAATAACGAGATAACACACACATGCAAAATGACACTCCATATAATAGAAAATTGAACACGCCATAATGCCCAACACAACATTGATCCCCATAGCCACACAAATGCAGACAGTCATGTGAAATCAAATACAAGTAGACTGAAATATGTATTCACATCAATATTTGTTTTTATATATCTACATATATATTTAATTTAGCACTTTTATTATTGGATGTCTGAGAGTTTTGTTCCTGTGCGACTCCTGTGTCTTTTGGATGTTTCCGCCTCGCCTACGCCTTTTTTATCTAAAAGAAAGTGCTTTTGTGCATTCTCCCATTCTGTTTTGCAACTTCCATTCATTCCCCTTCGCCCGAGATAACCGCGGCATGGGCGGTTGCCTTGAACCTTCTTGTCGGAAACCACAATACAAGGGAATGGCCGGGGGAGGTGGAGCGAGTGGGAATTTCAGGGGGTTTTTGTGTGTTTTTTCAACATTAATTATCTCATTTAGTTGAAAGCGCAATGAAAAACGGAGCGTCTCCTTCCAAATTTATGATCCTAAAATGAGACGGCACAGGAATTTATGGCTCTGATCTAATTTTATTTTGCTCATTTCTTCTGAGGAAGCAAAATATATCCACATTTACGTATAATATATCCAGCGTCTTAAAGGGAGTCTTGGGTCAGTTCATCATGAAGGATACCTGATAGAAGGAGATCCGCCAGGACATAATTTAGAGGCTGAAGAGGAGGAGAGGACGCAGATAAGAGTTAATGTTTGAAATTAAGACTTTGAGGATGGGAGGTCTCTTACAAGTGAGGAGAAGTAATGTATAATTAAAATTGATGCATACATTCTATGAGAAGAGGCTGCCATGAATTAAAAGCTGCATATAAAAACACAACCACGAAGAAAGTATGGCTTAATGTTTTTCACCCTCTTTCTTTGTAGGGAGAGTATTTTAATTTGAGTCATGAAAATAATATTTCTTTCTCTTCTGGGCACAAGGAGAAAACTATAAGTTGGCCTACATTACATATTTGCTGAGTTTGTGTGTTCAGAAAACTGCTTAATAAATATACACATATTTAAAAATATGCCATATTGTGCTCTCATGTAGGTGCATTTCTAAATGCCATGGCATTGAACATAAATGTGGCCCAACGGCAAATTATTTAGAAGATCTGTAGTAATAAACAGGCGTTATCACATTTAATACTACACTGCAAAGGTCAGTTTGTAGTTGATTTTCACAGAAGAGTAAACTTGACAATAGATATCACTTTACCGCCTCATAGATCGCATATTTCAAATACTTTACACATGGAAACAAATGACTTATGGTCATGAGGCCTCGTCATTGTCTTTGTGATTTTACCTTACTGCACACATTTAACCCCCTGCAAACTTAGTTTGCTTAATTAATATTATAGGTTTCTCACCATTGCTGCGGAAGAGGGTGGGCACCATGGCCCATTTGAGGTTCTCGGGAGTCATGGCCCCTTTCTACTGTTAACAATGGTACTAGCATATATTTTTATAAAGGTATACATGTATGAAACGTACACAGTGTCAGTTGGGCACAGGGAAAGATTTTTTGCTAAGGGGTCTTGAGCACATAAGAGATGTCTAAAAGTGATGCTTTTAGCCTATTATCTGTGTGAAACAACAAACTCTAGGGGCATGGAATTAGGCTAAGAATTTTGGGGAAAAAGTATATTTTCCCTATATCTATAGCCGAATGCTGTAGCAGCTGATACTGGAAAAGTTGATAGATGAACCTTAAAATATTTATCATTAAAACCATTAAAAAATTCGATGATAAAATATTTAAGAATGTAACTGTTAAGACACTAAAGATCAGTAGCTTTCCATTATTGAAAAACACAACAAAAAGATAACAAAGCGGAAAGGACTGAAGTGACAATAGCATGGTCATGATCAAAATCTATAAAAAAACACAGAAATGTGCCGGCTCTGCTGAACTGCACAATCATAGCTCCCAATGCAATGGTGACACCTTACAGTAAAACAAAAATCTCATGGTATTGCATATTACATCCTCATTGACAATGCTCAGCAAATCACATTTGATGTGACAAATAATGTCATCATTACTAGGCTTATTACATGGACATAAAAACGTGTGCTCCAGAATAGATGTTTCTTTCTTTAAGTAGTGTATGGTAACACAGACACCCAACAGGTATATTTTACAAGTGAAAAGCGTGTGAAATATCAACAACATCAATAACTAGAAATTAAATATTTGAGTGCCACACAGTTATTTTATGCCTAGAAGAAAGGTGTAGCATATAATTGCAGATATTTAAAAGACTGAAGTAAGGGTACAGCCCCACTTACCATTACTAGATGTCAATAAGTTGTCTTCCATAGAAAATCAATGCCGCTGCTCAGTGCCCTTCTCGAGATGTCCTAAGGAGGGGAAACATCCTTTACAACGCAACTTTTACCACGCAGGGCTATTACAACGCAGGTTTTACAACGAAAACCATTACAACGCATTGCGCTAGGGGGCGCTCTAGGATAGGGAACAGATTTAATTTACTATCCAACACCTTCCCTAGTGTCCACGGGGACTGGAGTTGGAATAGTAAATTAAACTATTCACTATCCAGCACCCCAAAGCGCTATGCGTTGTAATGGTATGCGTTGTAAAAACCGCGTTGTAACAGCATGCGTGGTAAAAGCATGCGTTGTAACGTCATACATCCCCTAAGGAGGCTAGTCACTTATAGAATACTACCATATGCCTAAAGGGAATCCTCTGTAGGA
Organism: Lissotriton helveticus; assembly: GCF_964261635.1. NCBI lineage: Eukaryota > Metazoa > Chordata > Amphibia > Caudata > Salamandridae > Lissotriton > Lissotriton helveticus. The sequence goes on from NC_136065.1 coordinate 659,531,213, forward strand.
TATGTCTCAAGTATTTAAATGATGTCCTATGCTCAAGATGTTATGTGGTGTTCTTTACAGGTGGCACTAGATCTGAACATTCTGCTAGTATACATGCCACAAATTCCATTGTATACTTTGGATGTGCCATCCTAAGTTATATAACATTTTGTAACTAAGCAGTCCTATCATTGCGAATGGTGTTGACAGGCAGATAGGTACCGGCACAGATTTTTATATATACTACCTGTAATGATACATAGTCTATAGTGACGTAAAGAAATTTGGTGTCTGAAGAACAGAACTGTGTGAAAGAACTATATTGCTGAACAAAGAAAGGGGTTCATTTAGTCGTGGATGGCACAATACAGGATAATCAAATCCACTCTCTTGGACATGGGGCTAACTATATTGATATCTTAAATATATATTATTTACTGAAATAAATGCTGCAAAATAATTTCCTGCTAAGTGTTTAGACTGGAATATGAGAAAAAAAACGTGGTGTCAAAATACCCCGGGACTTAATACATGTTCTCTGAAGAGTTTTGCACCATCCTGATCCTTGATCTAATGATATTTCACTCCCTGTCATCACGCTGTCTATATTTTTCAAACTGTTATCTTTGTCTCTGTAAAACCCATCCATCCATCCATATATTGAGTCCAGTTCTCATGTTGTTCTTTCATGAAAAAACCACTGAGAAAGGTAAGTCACAGCCTTGTTAAGAGAAAGACAACTGCGAACAAAAGAGTGTTGTGATTCGAGCTTAGGGTGATTGCAAAGGGGCAACATAAATTGAAATATATAGGTCTACATACTAATGTAACATAGATTGATATGTGAAATATGTATCATATGCAAGAGCAAATATTATTTGAATCAGCAATTTCAACACTTATAAATCAACATGAAAACTTGACAATGGGCCAAAGGTTTGAAGATTGACCTCCCTCAGAGTAGTTAGTACACTTGCATAGTATCTTCTGCAAATTGAGCTGCCCCTAGGCACTGATAGTGGGTGGCAGTCTTCTTTTTACCCACCTCAGAACATCAAATGGCATTTTGACCAACTCCCCTTAAAATACCCCAGGTTTTGGTTCATATACCTTAATAAACTATAATAGAGGTTTAAGAGATGTGTCTCAGTAGGCCATACAGAAGAGAACTCAAGCAGAAGGATGGATGGCAGCTAGGCACAGCCGTCTAAGATGATTTATTGCCAGCCCTACAATGCATCACGTGGCTGCAACAAGTCTCCCTCAATTCTGTTCTCTAAGGGTGCAGGCTCTTCCCTTCCTCGGATAAAACCAAAATATATATATTACAGCATATATTTAGAATTATATTCACTAAGAAGAGATTTGTTTTACAGGCAGCTCTTAAAAAAACACCTCATTTAATATTCCAACACACTTCAGGGTTGGTAAGGTACCCAGGACCGTGGTTTCTTTGCATCAGATAATCGTGCAGTGCTGATGCGAAGACACTGTGCTCATCACCAAGGCTAACCCAACCAACAAAGTAAACGTATTTTCATGTGTGCCTCATGCAGCCAGTACAAGGAAGACTAAACAGCTGGTACTTTGACTGGCCTGTAGCGCAGATGTCAAAGCACCTCCACTTTCTACCTACAGCGAAGATAATTGGGTTTATGATGCTCTTTCAGGACTATGCTACACCCAGTGATGTCAGATTCACACAACTTCATGTTGTAGCTTCTATGAATGATTCATGCAAAGTAGTCGAACAGTGCACGCAATTCTCGAGTCAAGACTCTGGCACACCCGTGGCCATGAGAGGTGAAGAGTCCCTCATTGCAGTCAGAAAGAACCTGAAACAAATTCTAAGGAATGGAAACCCTCTACCAGATATGTGGTAGTGTCTTTTCATTATGGTCCTTTGTCATACAACAATTTTAAGATAGCAATTAAGAGAGCCCTACCGAGTCCTGTAGATGTACACCAATTTCATATGATATTTGTCACACATTTCAGATTAATCTGACAACTGCCTCTAAATGTTTGGTAAATTTGGCTTACTGATAAGAACACCAGCAGACATTATAATATCAACTTTATTTAACTGTTTTGTGAGTGATGGGACTGTGTGTTACTTACACATGGCCATGCAAAACTATTCGCACTTTCAGTTATAAACTCAATGTATTGTTAATCTGTTCCTTAAAGAGGACAACACTCTAACTTGGCGAGATAATGCCTTGAGCTAATGGGTTCGCTGCAAACTTGCCTGTGTTTGTTGTATATGTACACCGATTAGAACCCTGGCAGTGCAGTGCGCTCACAGCTTTTTGTCCTTCCCGGGTCTAGAAATGGAGTGTGATTTTAGTACAAGGATGATCTCTTATTAAAGCGCTGAGATCTTCCAGTGGGGATTAAAGGCTCAAAAAACAGAGAGGTAAAGCACACACACCACAAAAGCACAGAGGTCGAAGGTCAAACTGTCCAGGGCAGGCTAAAACGTTGGTGCCTGGAAGAGCTGTCAGTTATCTGTATATTGTGCACTTGTTTTGAACATTTAAAGACATATTTAGCAACCCTTACACTGCCAGAACGTAAATGCAAGTCTTTTTGCACCTTGTTTGAATTTAGCGCAGTGGCGACAAAGCAAATAGTGTCATGTTTTCTCTAACTGTAAAACTGCCTGTCATGTGGACTGGAGTTCATCTGATAGCAAAATCTTTGCAAAAAAGAATACCACCAAGCTATTCCTCGTAAAACACTTTATGTGTGTATGGTGCATGTATAATCTTTGTTAAAACTGGAGCAAACTCATATCACACTACTTTTGCAGCTTTCTTTTTAGGTCTGGACTAGAGACCATCTCAACGTGCCACAAGCCTGATGAATACAAAGACATTTATGAATAGAAATATGTACATTATAGAAGGGTTTTGGTTCAGCCTCTTCATTCATTGGTCTGTTGAACTGTCATTCAAATATGACTTCCTCCCACCACCAGCATACATCATAGAATAATTGGTCATCCTACTTTATATGCAATGGTCAATTCTTTTTAAAATCTAGCAATTTAAAATTGTTATTCCTTGCATATTATGGTCACATTTAGGAAGTGTTTATTTTTTTCTATTAATTTTTTAAGCATATGAATGCAAAATAACATAAAACGCAGTAACCATCGGATCAGCTTGGCAAGTCCAGACCTATTGGCTTTGCCAATATGTGTTTAAAATTCGACTTTAAGTATTTGATATAGCACAACCCAGCTCAAAGAAGCAACAGAGAGCATTATAGAGAACATTCCAGCAACAGGAGCATCTCAAGAAGAGATGCTGCACAAGGCATAGTGTGGTAAGTGGTGGTCACTTCAAATCTAATTACAGAAGCCAAGGCATGTTTGGGAGGGGGTAATGAAGACAGTTAATTGGGACAGCACGTTTTACAGTTGGGCACACTTATTTACAATTTGAAGTAAGGAGAGTTAAAGGGATAAACCCCAAATCACAAGTTTTTTTAAATCAGAGGACAAAGCTGACAATAGGCTCTATGTCTCTGGGTTTCAACGTCTGAAAGCAAGGCCGTGGAGTGGTGCGAAGGAAGACATTCAGAAACATTCCTTACATTTTCGTACATGCTATATGCAAAACAGAATGGTGCAAAAGGTGCCCACAAAGGACAACACACGGATCAGACTGTTTTCTCACCGTTTTTGCTGTATACAAAGTAAGTGGATAAAACTCTATTGTTAAGACGCTATTGCTTGTACCATATTTTTCTAACATAATTGATGCATATAGAGAAAATTAATTTTTTTGTTTTTCAAATGAAAGGTGGTTAATACATTCGGATTTTTTAAATATTAAAATCGTAGTTCATATGAAACATGTGTTGCATATAGTTTCATGAAACGCTTTTCTTAATTTTTACAATGATACTAAAATCTTTCAATCATCTTGACTGGAGCACATTCTGGTTGCTCCATTTTGCATTACAAAACCAGCAAAATAGTTTCTTTGGACATGCCAAGTTTTTTGCACCAGTGCAAAGTTTATGTGCATAAGGGCCATATGTATGAACACATTTTCCCATAGACACAGAATGGGTAAAACCCTTTGATACATATGGCCCATACTCACATAGCTCCCCCTGCTTACATAAAAATGGGATGAAATATGGCCTAGCTGTAGGTCCTGGAACTTACCACGGGTTAACATCAAGTGATTCTGGGCAAATCCCTTACTCTCTTAGGCCTTAAAAGATGTGCAATGTCTGGTTCAAATGGTAGGTGCTCTGCTGCCCTTAGCCAAGTTTGCAGTATAGAAAACTGCAAACAATTAGGTGAAGAAAATAAATGTAACAAACAGGTCTGTAGCTGGTGACATGAACCATGAGAGTAGATTAATTTGCTTTGTTTGATATAATGTAAACACAACACAAATAATATGAACTAAAGTTGCTCATTAAGTGAAAGTGTCAAAAGCTTTAGCTCTAGCACTAATGTCTTTATTTTCCATTATACAAGCAGAAAAATGGCAATAAGTGGAGTTGCTCCATATTTTGCATTGAGCCCAAAAATAGAGCACATCAAAAGATGGAAACTGAATTTGCACTAATGCATTCTCACACTTAATCATATTTAGATAGAATAAACAATATTAGAGATGAAAAATGGTTCCCAGTCAATCAATCAAATGAACTTTATTTTGATAACAAATATCCATTAAAGAATAGCACAAATAAAATCTAAAGAAGGTTCCCAGCCATTTTGTGTCTTCACACAAACATGCAATGAAAATTTTTTCCAGGGTCCATACTCTGGTCTAGGCAAAGACGTGAATCAATACTTGGTGTATTCTTTTTTAACACTGATTTCGTTGTTTTCTCACATATGCTGGACACATAATCATTTAGTTGATTTTGCATTTGTATTTCAATTTCCTCATAACTTTTCACTTGTATTTTGACCCTCAGATGTATTATGTGTTAAAAATGTGGGTCGCTGAAAAACAAGCTCATTTCAGCATTAAGTTCTTCACAACAAACTGGAGATTCATAATAATAAGTATGGTAGGCAGAAAACTGATAGAAACCAAAACTTCTGGACATCCTTCAAGCTATGAATATAAAGCAGCTTGCAATTATTTTCTTGTATGTTGTTGCCTAGGACTTTACCCTGGCTGAATGTTACTTTAATTTAACCCTGGTTGTACATCTGTGCCAACGTCATTCATTTTTAAAGATGCAATGCTAACAAAAATGCGAAAGAAGCCAAGCATGCCTAGCAAACACCGGATACATGCACCCAGAGTTGAAATCAAATGTTAATAATAAATACATGTTTTATTTGTGCAATGATAACCAGCGTAGTAAAGCCACTAATAAGAATACAAATCAATTAAGATGTTTTTAAGATCACGATTTTGCAGTGTATAGAATAGCAAATTGCCAATTTAATTTTGTATGTATATTTAAAAAAGTCATTTTCATTTTTTTACCTCTGTACTTGTATGATCTTTTATAAGATCGGATAAAAGAAGTTTTGATTTATTGAGTACAAATTATTTTCTTCCAGCCTTGTATGTCAAAAGGAAAGGTAGCCTATTTTCTTTTTCATTAAATGTAAAAGGTGGGGTTGAGTAACAAAAAAAGAATGCACTGGTTAAAACAAAGAGCAAAGGAGAGGTGCAAGGAACTCAGAAAAGTATTTACATAAACACATATGCACATGTGTGTGTATTGATATTCTGTATAGTACACACACAGATGCGCCAACTGTAATATGCTATTTATTACCACTGTTGAGTGTGGATAGGGGTCATAACTCACAAGAAGTGAAGCCTCGAGTGAGTCACAATGCCCCTTCTTTCCGTTAACAAGGATAATAGTCTATTATACTCTGCACAGTTGCATTCATGGTTTACATCATAATATTTTGTCATGTGTACCATTTTAAAAGTATTTAATTAAAACCAGGATCCATGGTTTTAAACTTGAGCAGTTTGGTAAAATCACATAGGAGGGGTAAGTGTCTATAAGTGGAGTTGTCTGCATGTGTAAAGTAAGTTTTACAGCCAAACCGTGAGGTCATAAAATGTGTTTTTCTTATGTCAATGTTGTATTTCTGTGGTAATAAACTCAAATGTGACCTTTGTACTGTACTAATAAATTCGTGAATTGTTTTTATTTATGCAGTTCCTCTAAATAATGCGTCATTGAGCCATATTTATTTTCACTGACTTGACATATAGCTAGGCAGATAGATATTGTGAGGGGATTGCTGTTGCCCATTAAGGTCTTTGTTAAAACACACACACACCCTCCCACCCACTCCCGGGCGGTAAGAGGGTAAAAATACAAGCTTACATAAAGGGAGAAATACAGATGTAGAGTGAAAAGCAGGTCAGCACTGTCCACGAGTCAAATCCTCACTTCTTAAGCTTCTAAGAAAAGATTTGATTCCAAAAAGAACAGAAAAAGTAAGAGCATTGTGTAGGATTCACGGATCTGATTACACTTACATATAACATACTGTCCTAAACGTGATATCCAAACATTCTCAAAAAAGAAATGACTGCTAGATTTGTAATACATTTTGTGTATTTTTTAAACTGGGGGATATATGCTAATTTAATTTTTTGCCATTTTTATTTTCTGAATTTCTTTAAATGTTTAGCGGTTTATATTACTGTTCACTGTAAGGGACCGAAATGGCGAAACACATTTCTCAGCATTTAAGTCATGATACATTGCTGAATTGAAAGGAAAATTGATTTTTTTGTATTTTTACTGAATTTTAAGTGGATATGTCTCAAAATTGGATGAAGAATTATTATGCCTTTAGACGGTGCTTTGAAGGCCGAACAAACACTCTTGCTTCGTTACAGTTGTTTGGTGTTTTATTCTGCAACAATCGAAGTTGGAAAAAAACTATTCCTGAATTCTGAAAATAATGTGAAATGCACCGAAGAGCAACTTCACTCGAATAGAGAAAAGAGCGCGACGCGTTGCAGGGGGTGGCAAGAAATATAAACACTTAACAACTGTGAAATAGCCTGAAAATTGCGGCGATGTTAAGAGGCAAAATTAAGAGCTCGAAGGAAAAATCTTAACAACTTTGAACCGAATGTTAGTATGAAGAATTGTTTCGATGTTGGTGTTTTGGGCAGAATTGTGAAAACCTACCTTCTTTCCTCATTCCAATATTCCCCTTTCATACTCGTGAATTTGGCCTTGGTATATGACATTTTCTTTACTTCTTTTCTCCACGCTCAGCATTTGAACAGAACGTTTGTAAGAAAAACAAATCGCTCCCGAAGCTTATGTCAGCCTGTATCTATTGTACACGCATATTTGTACACACCGGTGTGCACAGAGGCATTGTTGCATTCTTGCACAACGTGGGCAGCGGACACAGAACCGTGCATGCTTCTACGATTCATGGTGCAATCAAGAAGGAATAGAATTTATTTTCTGCAAGTGAGAGCTTTTCCTCGTCGACGCTCATGTCGTGAAACCAGCGGCGAATCTGCTTGTTTCCACCTCAACACTTTCGCTCCCTCCCGCCCTCCTACCCTGGGCGAGGGCCCCTTCCTCTCCAGCTGTAAGCTTCACTAACTCGCCCAACAGTTGTGTCCACTAACCCAGAACCTACTGCCGACGAGAGCTCGGATATTACCATCCGCCGACGGTGAGCCTGCATCTAGTTAGAAAAGCAGTCGAAAAATACAGGCAATCACCCAGTTAAAGCAGGAGAAAAACGGAGAAATTCTTCTTTGTATGAAATGCAGTGTCATTTCCAAGAACAGTGTCACTTCAGTCCTAGAGATCTTAAGCGTGTCTGCCTAAAAACACAGTAAACAATTATTTTCCTCATCCCTTTTCCACATAATGCTATTTTAGGAAATGTAATATGTCATAGTTGACTATCAAAGTTGGCAAAATGTACAAATCTTTGCAAATTACGTAGCTGGCCCTGGCTATTCTGTAGGTCCTACAAAAGTCTTTTAAAAATCTTCAGTAACAGAAGACAAGCCTCAACTGTGCGCTGATTCCAAATTGATCATTATGGCCACCCAATCATTTAACGCACGGTCAAGCGCCAGCCGGGCCAGAGCGAGAATGTCTTTTTGAATAGAATTTAACGGAGGAAGGAAAAGGCAGGTGGTAACATCAATGGAATTCTGCACAATTGAGTAGAGTTTTGAAAAATGATATCATGAAAAGAGAATGACTTGGTTATTAAAAAAAAAATAGACCCCGGTGCAAATCAGTCAGCGCTGCGTAGATTAAAGCGGGAGTTTTTCCAATTTAGCTCAACGGGCAAAGACGAGGTAGTGCAGATTTTCTGGCTCCAGTCAAATGATGGAAACGCTGCCCGCTGCTACGTGGACTGTATGTGCCAGGTTCTCTCCCATCTCTCCACGGTCTGCAAAAAGTCACTTCTTGGACTGAAGGTTTGCACAGTTTGTACCGTGAAACTGTCACTCATTCACTCCTCCCTCCACCCCCTTCCAACTCACCCTCTGTTCTTAAGCACAACTAACTGGCAAAAACCTGATAAGACTGACATAAAAAGCATTCAGCGGGTTGAATCATGTGGACAGGAAAGGGAACCGACCGCCAAGGCTCTCTGCGGCCTAACACGCGACTGCCTGAGATTATCGCCAAACCACATAGAGCAAAAACAAAGGAGCAGCTTGTCAACTTATGCACTGCTGATCATTGAGGGTCATTTATATAGTGACACAAGCTTCTGTGACTCAGCATTATTGTCAAAGAGTGTAATGTATAGGTTTACAATGCAAGGCTATAGGTGCTTTGAAGAGTGGCCAGAGGGGAAGGATGAATGAGGCACACTTGTTGGGCTATTATACTTTTATTAGAATGCGATGATACCATAGACGATATAGATAATGAAACATGAAGCAAGCAAACTATATCTATTATTCACTTAACAGCATAAGAACGAATAATTACATGACATAACGTTTTGTATTGAACTATGCAAGTAAATGGGAGGGAGATCAACAGTTGCTACTATCAAGATTATGGTTACTGAGTTTTCAGAAAATGCTATCTGCTCCCACTGCAACTACTAAACAATTAACATTTTGTTTAATGCCACCATATCATATTGCTTTAGTACATGTGTTTAGTAGAAAGTCGATACTGGTTTCTGATTATTTCCATTAGACATTATTTTCACCAACTGACTTTCACCCCCCCTTACCCAATTTGTAATGTTTATAGCAAAGGATTGACTAACTATGAAGATGTATACTGAGCATGGGGAATATTAGCCACAAATTGGGACAGATTTGCCAGTGAGGGATTTTATCACAGCAATAGTACAAACCATGCAGCATAGTTTTAAATCATCTTGGGTCAATAGCCAGGGGGTGCTACTAGTGGAGACCTTTTATGAAAGGTGCAAATCTGTTTAGAGGGGTTTGAGAAACTCAAAGAAAAGAGCTTAACAAAAAGGTATGCCTGTACGTCTGTTTCCAGGGATGTATGTAACCAGATCTGCAATTCAATCAATACCCCAAAACTTAACTTAAATGCCTTGAGCCGTTTAAAAGGGATTTTTCGAAGTACCTTCTTGATAGATTAGTAGAAACGTGTCCAGAAGTTAGCATCCTGTTATAAGAAAGTTATTCAAAAAGTTAATACACATACAAGCATGACGGTTTTATGACAGAACAGCGCAGGTAAATACTCTACATGCCTTCACTACGCATTTTTTACCCCACATTTTTTGGAAACACATTTGCTTTTGCAACTTATGCTTTGAACACACATTGTTTATATATATAGGGATTCTGACAGGAGGAGCACATCCTGTCATGATCTTGCAATGTGGAAACGGCATTTCCAGAGCCCAAAACATTCAAATAAAGAGCAGCAGTAATTTTTCCTCACCTGACTGTTTTTGAAATGAAAATCCCCATGTCTACGTGCTTGTGCTGAAATACGGAACTTTGCCATACATTTACAGCATGCACAATGCACACTGGGATCAGTAGTTCGTGATTGCAGTCACGTGATGTACCATTTTAAATTGAGCTCGAGTAAACCTGGCCGCTTGCAAGTCCAGTCTGTGAAAAGGCATGACGCCGAAACGTTGACTCATGGAAGCAGGCGCTTTTAGACTTTGGAAATAAAGCATGTTACACCTGCACTGGGCCTCACCTCGTTTGTTCTGCCAGGAAGGTGTTAAGAGGCTGCCCTGTGCCCTTTTGTGAGGCCGCCCTGAAGGGCCATGAGCTCCTATAACAAGGAAACGCTTGGATGCGAATTTGGGAATATATATACATATATATATATATTGCCCAAGACGTCTCCTCCAACAGAAAGAAACAGGCAGCACACGGGGCTTGTGGAGCATCCGCCTTTTATTTTCTCATCAGACCATGGGCATGACGCGTTTCGGGGGGTTTTCCTTTCTCAAATGCCCCCCTGGTCGAGTTGTGTCTCTGCTTGCAGTTCCCAATTGTCAATTATTTATTGTCCATCCCACCTTCTAAAGTAGTGTGGGTTGCCTGACAAACACGGCATGGAATCGCCTCTGCCTTTGGTAGTAAACTGCATTTCCCAGCATGCAGCATTTGTAAGCATGCCGGCGGCGAAATCAATTACCGGCTCAATTTCTTGTGTTGTCCGCAGCCGGTGTGTCATGTCGTCTGGCGGGAGCTGTGGCGCTTGTTTGGGGTTCAGGTGATGACATCCATACTCCTCTCCCCCTTCCTCGCACTTCAGACTGTCCTGGAGAAGGAAACGCCTATGAAGTAGGGGCGTAGCTCCATACAGGTATGGACTGTGTTTACAGCATTCTCCAATGCAGGCTTGATGCGGGGTAGTCCGAGGGTCTACCTTTTTGCGACCCCCTTTGGACACTTGTGGAGGGTGCACACCTTGCGTGTGGTTCAGCACAAGTGCCAAACACTTACAACACGCTGAATATTGCCCAAGACGTCTCCTCCAACAGAAAGAAACAGGCAGCACACGGGGCTTGTGGAGCATCCGCCTTTTATTTTCTCATCAGACCATGGGCATGACGCGTTTCGGGGGTTTTTCCTTTCTCAAATGCCCCCCTGGTCGAGTTGTGTCTCTGCTTGCAGTTCCCAATTGTCAATTATTTATTGTCCATCCCACCTTCTAAAGTAGTGTGGGTTGCCTGACAAACACGGCATGGAATCGCCTCTGCCTTTGGTAGTAAACTGCATTTCCCAGCATGCAGCATTTGTAAGCATGCCGGCGGCGAAATCAATTACCGGCTCAATTTCTTGTGTTGTCCGCAGCCGGTGTGTCATGTCGTCTGGCGGGAGCTGTGGCGCTTGTTTGGGGTTCAGGTGATGACATCCATACTCCTCTCCCCCTTCCTCGCACTTCAGACTGTCCTGGAGAAGGAAACGCCTATGAAGTAGGGGCGTAGCTCCATACAGGTATGGACTGTGTTTACAGCATTCTCCAATGCAGGCTTGATGCGGGGTAGTCCGAGGGTCTACCTTTTTGCGACCCCCTTTGGACACTTGTGGGGGGTGCACACCTTGCGTGTGGTTCAGCACAAGTGCCAAACACTTACAACACGCTGAATATTGCCCAAGACGTCTCCTCCAACAGAAAGAAGCAGGCAGCACACGGGGCTTGTGGAGCATCCGCCTTTTATTTTCTCATCAGACCATGGGCATGACGCGTTTCGGGGGGTTTTCCTTTCTCAAATGCCCCCCTGGTCGAGTTGTGTCTCTGCTTGCAGTTCCCAATTGTCAATTATTTATTGTCCATCCCACCTTCTAAAGTAGTGTGGGTTGCCTGACAAACACGGCATGGAATCGCCTCTGCCTTTGGTAGTAAACTGCATTTCCCATATATATATATATATATATATATATATATATATATATAAAAATATATATATATATATATATGCAACAGAACTCCTTCTTTCGAGAGAGCAGAGACCACGCAGGGGAAGACTTTGGAAGCAGATTTTATTTTTTATTGTGGCGAATGCATTTCGGCAATTTGTCAGCCTTCATCAGCGCCCAAGAGTTCAGGAGGCTGCCAACACCACAAATGTGAATTTTGCCGCCCTCTTATTATTTATATATATAATAAATGTATTTGTGGGGGGAGACCCCCACACCCCCAAACTTACCTAAATGGGCGGTGAAGGCATTCGTTGTAAAATCATATGCGATCTAAAAACATTCATGGTAAAAAATGCATGTTAAAGGTACAACGTGGTAAAAACCAGGTTGTTAAAGCAGTTTCCCAGAATGACACAAAGGTGAGCAATAGTTTGGAATAGAGGCTTCCAAGAATTTTCTTTCGATATATGTATCCTGTAGACCATACAAACAGGGTTGTATCAAGATCTACCAACTTCTAACTTCCAGAATGATTTGTAATGTCCTCAATTTAGGACCAATATCCTGATACTTAACTGCAAGATACAAGAGATTTTTCTACTGACCATCTTACACTCTACTTATATTGATTCAGGTCTGCAGTTCCCTAAGTCCTTTTTCACTAGATACCTGGTAATTATTGGTTGCTTATACCCATCAACCACAACAAAATCTTCAACCATGCAAATTGAAGGAACAATGAGTTAATGCCGTCTTAACTACACTCTTTTCACACTGTTATTTTAATGCATAATCCTTTGCATTATTGCATCAGGATCGAAAGGTAATCATAAGGTTAAATATGGAGAATAATAATACCCATGTGCACCAATAACCAGTCACTGATAAACCCAGACCCAACACTCACTAATCAAATCATTTTGATTTTTCAGAATCTTTTAAAATACTTTCCCTGGTGGCTCCAGGCATCTTTCACTTTGCTAAAAACGATATAATTCCACTCAAAAGCACCCTGCTTTATTGAAAAATAAGCAACCGGGTGCATATTTCTATATATAAGTTGAAAGCGCTCATATGGCAATGTGGCACGCATTCGGTTTTAACTAAAAAGTCTTGCATGTTCTGCTTGATGCAAGTTTGGTACCCTACTGAACAGAATCTTGGATGGCTGAAAGCCTTTCTGTTGATTAATTCTCCACTCAAAAGTGAGTATCAAAGGACATCTCCCCTCAACTATCTTTTCAATTGTTACTAAATTACAGGTTCCCCTGGCATCAAGTTCTGAGAAGATCTGGGACACTTGCAAATCGTTTTTGGAGGAGGCAAAAAAAACGGATTGTTTGGCTGAAAGCCCCTTCGCATCCATCAAAAAAACGGAATAAAACCCTATGTACTTTTCTATTAATGGCAATTGCGGTTATTCAATGTTTTAGAATATTTTGAAATACAATCCAAAGGGCACTGAACTAATAACATTGGCAAAAAAATGTATAAATAAATTACAGTTTATAGTGTGGTTGGTGAGATCGTCCCTAAAAGATGTCTGAGAAACTGATCCAAATGGCACATTTTAAACTGCATATGACCAAGAGCATTGGCCAACAAAATCATTTATCTAATAAGCGTTGTAAGGAGAGGGGCCTTGATGGTTCACCCCAATTAAAAGTCGTGTTATATCCACCAAAATTATATTTGCAAAAATTGCGACAAATGGTGCCATCTGTACTACAGTTGGCTCCTGTGATCAACAAATACACCGAATGATTTAGAAAACACTTTCCAGGAGGGGCAGGAGAGTCTTTTCCAAGGGATCATTTGATGTTTTGTTCACAATAACGCTCCTAAATCTTACAGGGCCAATAACATAGGAAAAACCTGATGATTTAAATAGAACTTTCAGGATGCTTAAAGGGATTCCCTGGGGGAAGGTTTACCAAAACGTATTTCCCATTAGGAAATTGTAAAGCACACTGGGTCAATGAAATTAGTAAGCTTAAGGCTATAACGAGCACCCTGTGTAGAAGTGGGCGTGTTGCCTCCATATATGTGTCCCAAAGACAATACATTTTAAGTGATATTGGGCCTGTTACTTTAGGGAATCATGTCAATTTAAAGACCACTTTAGAGAGGGGCTCAGATGTTATTCACCAATTATGTTTTTTGGGAACCCTGCTGCACATTGAAGTACATTGGGCTAATAAAGTTACCAAAATATGTAAGGAACTTAGGGCCATATGTATCAAGGAACCAATTTGCGATTCTGTAATAGCGGTTTTTAAGAATTGCAAAATGGTATGTATCAAGAAAAACGCAATTTTTTAGCGATTTCTTGATATTCCTTGATTGCGAATTCGCAAATTGCGAATTCCCAATTAAGGAATAATTTCCCATTCATTTCTATGGACCAGGAGGCCCTTAGGAAGGAATGGGAATTTTTTCTCAATTTGCGATTCGCAATTTGCTAATCGCAAATTGAGAATAATTTCAAGGGTGCAGGGGTGTCCAAAGGACACCCTGTTGCACCCCTGAAATAAGCATGGGTGCACATGTGGTGCACATACATGCCCTAAGGGCATGTATGTGCATCACATGGCACTTTGAAAAATGCTGAAATGTGTATTTTTCAAGGAAATCGCAACTTACCACCAACTTCTAGCGATTCCTTAAGGGCATTTTGGAATTTTCTTTTGCTTATTACATTGCATTTAAAGAATCGCAAAATTTGCGATTCCTTACATGCAATCGCAAAATAAGGAATGGCAAATTTTGCGATTCCTTATTTTGCACCCAAATTTTTCATACATACCATTTTGCGAATTTTGGCGTTTACGAACCCATTTGGCCTTGATACATATGGCCCTTAAGCACCACTTTTTGGATGTTTCCATTTTCTCCCTCAAGCAAGTGGAAAGATTCTCCAGCTTGTGCAATATGATGCAATTTTTGTCGAAAAATATTAACTACACTTTGACTGGACTTCAAACTCATTTTCTCCATAGTTGAATTTCTCCTTCACGGTTACATTTGGAAAACAACTACTAAATGTTATCCTAAAGCACGTTGAGAAAGTAATATTGGCCAGGACATCATAAGACTAAAGTTTATTTCACAAGATTGAATGGGGATTTTCAATGTTTCCCAGATAAAGCAAAGGCCTCCACATGCTTAGTAACGAGTAATATCCATCTGACATTATGTTCAGTAACAGACCTTCAGATGGTCTGAAATAGGAAATGCTTTGTCCAGCAGCACACATAACCAAATTTGACACGCCCCACAAGGGGCATGCATGGCCTCAAAATAGACATTATGAGGTATGTGTGATTTTAAGGAGAGCAGCTCATCTACACCATGGAATGTGAAAAATTAACATATAAAATATTGTAATTATTCTTACATTTATAATAAATAGATATGAGTTGTTATACTTGTATATGAGACAGATTCTTTCCTGATGTGGGAAGTTCTTTACAAATCCCAGGGCAGTCAGGTGTGACTGGGCTCGAATTGTGTCAATCAGAGCCTTTTACCACTGGTGTCCTGGGCTAAACTGTATTTTTGAGCCCAAAACGGAGCACTAAGTACACCCCTTTGGCACTTGACCCTGAAGGTAGTGGGCTTGAGCTGTTCAAGGCTAATTCAGGGAGGTAGTTTGGGCTTAGAGACTCAGAACTCAATAAAACATCTGATATCAAGTAATAAATGACTGTGCAGCCAGTACTTCACAAATTGTAGCTAATTACTACAGTTAATTACAGGACAGTCTAAACTATATAGTCAGGCCTTACATGGTAAGGTTGATTGGCCCTTGGTGAGTCATGCTCCAAGGGTTCTTCCTCAGGCCCAAGCAGCAGCTGCTTTCAGAAACAAAACTAGAAGCCCATCGAGTTGCAATGACAAGTCAGATGATGTTGATGTCTTCATTCATAATACGAGCTGCCCCTTCTTTGGCAGCCGGAACCTCCAATTGCGGTTTTAAGTTGAGTGCCTCACACTTCCAAAGCTCCAGAGAGGAACATGTTAGCTTAGGAAGGAAGCAAGAAGGTGGCATAGGACTTTGCTAGGCCAGAAGGAGAGGGGCTGGAGGATGGCACCTAAAACATACACGTCCATCACTCCCCTTTGCAGTAGCAGAAAAGTTACCTAGTTATACCCTGTTTCTTAAACTTCAGCAAGCTCGTAATACTGTGGTCTATGAGTCTATAATATTTGCATAGAATGAACCTAGCCGAAGGCAGCAGAGTGCTGTGCAGGGGCAGAGTCACAGGTACTGTTAACGAGTGATGGACAGGTCTCTGGGTTCTGTGTTGTCGCTTCACGGAATCTCCACACCTCTTGTAACTCTCTGATTAATTTTGACTGTAATATGTTAGCCCAAGCAATGGCGAATACAACACTTCATTACATGCTCCTTTTATTCCTTCCTGATAAGCCTGAGTTCATCCCAGTCGGATGTGCACAAACACATCAATTACACCTTGAACTAGGAGTGTTAATGGGCAGGATAGAAGAAAGTGGCTTTACATTTTATTTAAACCCACATTCGTGGAAGTGGTAAGAAAAATGCAAGTTGGGAGTTAGGTTCTTTCAATGATCAAGATGTACGATTATCCACTCACAAGAAATTAACATGAGTGCATTGAATGCGACTGACTAGTCTAAGTGCACTTGGCACTGATGCCACCACTCTAATGTGCTGACCTCTCCGGCGTTCGCCATTTGATGGTAAGCTTTAAAAAGTACCCATCAACATGGGCATACACCCTCAGGTACTTGCTATGCTGCATGTATGAAGATGAAATTCTCCTGTTTGTCAGAAGTCTTAGCCTCCAACCTGAGCACAGTATATAGAGTCCAGGAACATATATAATGCCCAACGTCTAAAATGTATCCCCATTTACTGTCAACATCACATAAAAGGGCGTGACCTCTGGCCATGTCTCGCAATATACTGTGAACCTGAATGTGCTTTGTATGAAGCACAGTCGTCAGCTGTGCCTTGTGCACAGCACATATTATCCTGACTGCAGGAAATACTATGTGGGTGCAAATCACCTGCATGTAATGGACACAATTGTGCTAGTTTGCAACTAATGCAACAGATGCCTGTAATCCCTACTGAATATGTACAGTGCACTCTTATGCACTGTAGAAAGTGTATGATAGAAGGGTAGCCGATTTATCTTTGCAATACACAGAGTACTTGCCTTAGACCTTGTCAACTGTGCTCTTTTCATTCATAATTACTGTGCATAAGGCATGGCATTGTGTATGATGCGCACCCCCAGGTATTGTACACAAGGCATGATGAATTACGAGAAAAGCAAATTCTTAGGCATGGCCATTCTCTAACTAGTAGAATGCACAGATGTGCATGATTGTAGGTCATTTCATCTTGTACCAAGTGTCGGTGTACAAGGCATATAGCATGATCTAAGGCTGTGTCATGTATATAGAAGACAGGTGAGGTTCTGGTGGCACATCTAGTTTATTTTCAAGTGTTTCTATAATTTGTTATTGTGTCAGGACTCAATGTCGCTTTCATCACATCCTCCTTTGTAAATTCTGGGTGCATAGGACAGATACGCCGACGTATGGTACCTAAAGCTGATCCAAAACGTGAAATTTTGACAGGAGAAAATATCTCGCACTCCATTGCAGTCGGGCTCTAAAAAAACATTTTTTTAGGTCGAGCTGGCGTCGGCTGCGCACATGCGCAGTAGAGCTGGCGAGATTGAATGTTTTAGAGGTAGTTTCACTAGCAAGGGTTAAGCCCCGCCCCTATTTTCCATTGGCTGGCATCACCGTTCATGCTAAACGGTGGCCAGCCATTGGAAAAGAGGTCCCAGTGACGTACTCTTTTCTCTTTTAGCCCCGTCCTTTCCAGACTGGCTTCCTTGACTTACTGCTGTGGTGAAAGGTTTCTTATCTTCTTTATGGGGCCATCAATTAGGGCCCATAAAGAAGATAAGAAACCTTTTACGCCAGCAGCGCTGTCGCCCCTCCCTGCTTTCACCCTCCCATTCCTCTTTAAATGCTCCGGCGCTGCACCAAACTTCACGTCGATCCGTTTTCTCCCGCCCTCTGATTTACCCCTCCCTGCTCTCCCCCTCCCAATCATCGTTAATCGTTTGCTTTCGTTTTAATTCAGGGCTTCACCTCAGAGCGTCTCTCCTCCAACTGTTGTCACACCACCCCCAGACTGGAAGGTGATCCGCCGTCATGCATGAGGGCATGATTTTGTGTAACCCCCATCAGCTCCCGGCTTGAGAGAAGGACTGAAAGAGTGGGGGTGGTGTTTGGGGGTCTTTCGAGAGGTGGCACAGAAAGCTTCTTCCAAAATAGTGTGCGCGGGGAGCGGCGTGGGGGATTACGTGGCCCCCGCTGCTGCTGCCTCCTCCAGCCTGTGCCTGGTGGGCGGAGGGGCCGCCCTGCTCGGTGCCCTGGGCAGTGACAGAGGCAGCCCCGCGCAGCCCCCCATGTGCTGGGCACTGGCTGCAGCGGCGCCATGCCCAAGCACAGCGCGGTGGTGGAGCGGCTGCGGCAGCGCATCAAGGGCTGCCGGCGGCACCATGGCCACTGTGAGAGCCGCTATCAGCACGGCCAGGTGGAGCAGCGCGACATGGAGTGCCGGGACACGGTGGGCCTCTATCAGCGGAGCCTGGAGCAGAACAGCCGGAAGGGCCTCAGAGGATCAGGGGGCCCCGGACCCGGGGGTAACAAGCGGCAGCCTGGCAAGGAGCAGGCGGAGGCGATCGAGCAGCAGAACCACACACTCATCATGGTAAGACCGTGGGAGTTGTGGTGGGGTGGGGGCAGGAGCAGAGACACAAAGGGGTGCACACTGCCAAGAACAACGCACCGGGTGGCATCCATGGACACAAAGTTACCCTCCTGGGGTGGGTTCTAGCCATGCACTGTTTTTTAAAATTCTGTATCGAATGGTGTATGCCATCATCTCAAGTAAATAACAAATTAATATATGGTGGCCACCTGTATAGGTACTATGAGGGACTGCCCTTGCATCCGTGCATGCCACAACGCGCATTGAGGTGGTTCAAATTTGCTAGGATCTGTTAAGCAAGTTTGTACATTTGTGCATTATCTTTGTCACATTGTTCCTACGCTGTCTGCCGTGTCTTTAAATGTTTCGCATTTCTATGTATGCAGTGCTAAAATACCATGAACCTTCCCCTCGTCGTTTCTACCTTTGCAAAAAATGTCTTAGAATAGGATGAGTAAATTGTGACACTAACGTGCAGCACTTCCTGAGGGGTAGTAGAGCCCTGCACACTGCTGCCTCCTAGGAAGTTCACCCCAGGCTGCGTGATCCCACAGAGACTTGGAAACCTCGTCTCATTTGGCATGGTACAGAGGTGTTGTGTTTACATTTAAAAAAGTGCTAGTGGGGCGGGGTGTACCGTGGCGCGGGGCTACAGTCTACGGGCCATGGATGTGAAAACATTGGGCAAATGTGTGTCTCCTCTGTGGGAGACCGATAACCTAGTTGTGACATATAGTGGCGTGTGATTGTGTACAATTAGTGTCGGTGCTAGGGAATATGTGTGTGGCTCTGTGTGTGTGTGGCTCTGTGTGTGTGTGTGTGTGTGGCTTTGTGTGTGGCTCTGTGTGTGTGTGGCTCTGTGTGTGTGGCTCTGTGTGTGGCTCTGTGTGTGTGGCTGTGTGTGTGGCTGTGTGTGTGTGTGGCTCTGTGTGTGTGGCTCTGTGTGTGTGTCTGTGTGTGTGTAGCTCTGTGTGTGTGTGTGTGGCTCTGTGTGTGTGTGGCTCTGTGTGGGTGGCTCTGTGCGTGTGTGGCTCTGTGTGTGTGTGTGGCTCTGTGTGTGTGGTTCTGTGTGTGTGCGTGGCTGTGTGTGTGTGGCTGTGTGTGTGGCTGTGTGTGTGTGGCTGTGTGTGTATGGCTGTGTGTGTGTGGCTGTGTGTGTGTCTGTGGCTGTGTGTGCGGCTGTGTGTGTGTGTGGCTGTGTGTGTGTGTGGCGCTGTGTGTGTGTGTGTGTGGCTCTTTGTGTGTGGCTCTGTGTGGCTCTGTTTGTGTGTGTGGCTCTGTATGTGTGTGTGTTTGGCTGTGTATGTGTGGCTCTCTGTATGTGTGTGTGTGTGGCTGTGTGTGTGTGTGGCTCTCTGTATGTGTGTGTATATGTGTGTGTGTGTGGCTGTGTGTGTGTGTGGCTGTGTGTGGGAGAGACAGCATTGTGAGAGGGACAGCAGTGTGAGAGAGACAGCAGTGTGAGAGAGAGCAGTGTGAGTGTTCTAGGGAGAGCATGGTGTGTGGGCGAGCATGGTGTGTGAGAGCGACAGCAGTGTGTGAGAGACAGCCGTGTGTGAGAGACAGCAGTGTGAGAGACCTTTTATTTATGTTTTGGTTTTTGAAACATAAATAAAACGCATTGTTATTTGCAATGTCAATAGCTCAAACTCGCGTAAATACGAGACCTATTGCATTGCAAATGCAATAGGTCTCGCATTTGCGAGAGATTAAGCTATTAGCATTGTAAATGGCTGCCATTTAATTATCTGTTTTCAAAACCAACACATAAATAAAAAGTTTGTCATTTACAATGCCAATAGCTCTAACTTTTGCGAAGGCGAGACCTATTGCATTGTAAATGCTTGTTTAGGCTTTTAATAATTTCTATGTGGAGCCTGTTGAAGAAAGAACATTATTCAAAATTGTTCAAATAAATCATGTAGGGAAAATCGAAGAGATAAGTGATTAATTATCTTAAAATGTTTATTTTAATCATTTTGATTAAATACAATACAAATGTACATATCCATACCCAATGCATTTCATGCACATAGTGCGCTACTTTAGTGAAAAATAGCTCTATAAGGACACAGTCTATGAGAGTGCCATGCTTGTATGGTCACCCCCTTACTGTTTGCTCCAACGCTGATAGTTATGACTCTGAAAGGGCACGTAGCCTGCTAACCAGAGCCCCGTGCCAGTACTCTCCCCCTAAAAATTATGTATGTGAATTGGTAACCCCAATAGGCATGGACTTTTATGCCAGCTGCATTGTGGCCCCACTGAAATATGTCATGTTTAGTATCAAACAACCTGTCTCATTAAATCTGATCTTATTCTAAAGTCAAATTTAATGTGCTAGCAACCAAGGTGGCTACCTTAGAGGTTGCCCACCTAGTTGCCCAGCCTTTCCTGTGCCCTGGCTGACACCCTACAGCTGCTGCCACCAAGACAGGAATCTAACCCCTAGGGGTGATGTGAACACTCCCCTGAGTCAGAAACAAAGGCCTGGCTGGGGGTGCACAGACATAATATCGACTCCAAAATATCGTTTGGACAGAATATCGAGTTTTAAATATCGTTTGGACAAAATATCGACAGGACAGAATATCGACAGTCAAAATATCGTTTTTAAGGTAAGTGAAGTAATATCGACTGTAAATAATATAGAAAGTGAAAATATGTAAGTATATAATATAGATAGTTAAAACATTGGTTTTTATTTTTAGGGTTCAGGGTCAGTTTGGGGTGTTTGGGTAAAGGGGTATTTTTAGGGTTCAGGGTCAGTTTTGGGTTTTTGGGTAAAGGGGTATTTTTAGGGTTCAGGGTCAGTTTTCAGTTTTTGGGTAAAGGGGTATTTTTAGGGTTCAGGGTCAGTTTTCAGTTTTTGGGTAAAGGGGTATTTTTAGGGTTCAGGGTCAGTTTTCAGTTTTTGGGCAAAGGGGTATTTTTGGGGTTTAGGGTCAGTTTTCAGTTTTTGGGTAAAGGGGTATTTTTAGGGTTCAGGGTCAGTTTTCAGTTTTTGGGTAAAGGGGTATTTTTAGGGTTCAGGGTCAGTTTTCAGTTTTTGGGTAAAGGGGTATTTTTAGGGTTTAGGGTCAGTTTTCAGTTTTTGGGTAAAGGGGTATTTTTAGGGTTCAGGGTCAGTTTTGGGTTTTTGGGTAAAGGGGTATTTTTAGGGTTCAGGGTCAGTTTTCAGTTTTTGGGTATTATTTTGTTATATTTTGTTACTATATATATATGTTTTAATAAATATTAAATAAAAAAATATTTATTTAACTTTCATTAATTATTTAATTATTATAAGTTAATGTAAGTAATTGTAAGTATATTTTAGTAATTAATTATTAATATTTATTTAATTTAACACTGTTTTTAGTAAATACGATATTTTTTACAACGATATCTTTGTAAACGATATTTTTAACTCGATATTTTTGTACTTACCTGTTTGTAGATAGAAACTCGATATTTTGACTGTCGATATTTTCTCAACGATATTTTTGATGGTCGATATTCTTTCCCTCGATATTATTTCAGTGATCCCTGGCTGGGAAGAAGGTGACACCTCCCTTCCTGATAGGATGGGCAGTGAAGTGGCACATCAAGCCGGCGAGCTTCAAAGCTTACACCACCTCTGGTATGCATCCTCCAAGAGGATGAAATAGCAACCCTCCTGCCACCGGGCTCATTTTCTCCCGGGAAGGCGGAAAAACTAGGAGGTGTACACCCCCAGAAGACTAGCCACTCCCCTAGGGTGGGCTACCTAGTCTGTAAAGCAAAGGAAGGTTTCTGCCATTTTTAAAAGTGGCAAAATAGAGGGTTCTTGGTAGAAATGGTGTCACACACCATGGGATGTGGTCACCTCCAGGGCAGATTAACGCTAGGGCTAGCATCCTATTGGCTACTTGCACCAACACCCCAAACATTCCTTAAACTAGGATTTAAGGGGCACCCCTGGCACCAGAACCTCAGATCTGATTCCACTTACAACCAAGGACAAAGAAGATGCCTGAGTCTGCGGCTTCAGGATCTGCACAAAGCAAAGATGCATTGCCCTGTACCTATGACAACCACCCAGCAATTGTACGAATGTGACTCGTCCAGGATCAGAGACTAGCTCCCCAGGAAAGAGGAACCCCTCTGAGAGCCAAGGGCATCTCCAGAACTTCCTTTGGACTAGAGGCACTAGTCCTCTCCAGCCCACAGACACCGAACGCTACTGGAAGCAACGAATCAATGGCCATCGAGCCCACCAAGAGATTTCCCAAAATTAATGGTCTAGTACATTGTGGAAAATATTATACTGACCTCCAGAAAGTTTCAGCTGGCTACCACTTTCCCTCAGATGACAGGACATCAAATGAACTTCATGCTAATCTTGATGCTGCCGAGGTTTTTTGGTGGCAAGTCTGGCTACCATTACCTTTGTTCGATGCTGCAACTCGTGGGAACCCCACAGCATCTTCACCCACCACAGCAGTGGCCCTGTTATCGAGTTTTTGCGTCCGTTTCTTCACCAGTAAGACCAGCTCCCCTGCGACTCTAGCTTCAGCATCAGGGACAGCAAGGACAACACTGCACCCGGACCCTATGAGCCACCTAAAATTAAACTGATTGTCATGGCCTGGTCCTGGGTCCCACATCACTTTAACCCCAGGGGAGTTCCACTTAACTCGACCTGCAAGTGACCGATTGTTCACTGACCGCAAAGTTAAATTTTTGTTGTAGTAAATTGCACTGATTTAATTTTCCTTCTAAAATCCATAACTCTGTTTATACTCATCCGATTGTGTTAATTTTGATGTCTAAGGGCCATATTATCAAGAACGGCGATAACATTATTGCCACTTTAGCGGCAGGAAACTGCCGCTAAAGCGGTGATAAGGGGCTCGATAATATGCCCTTGTGAATTCCCATAGAAGCTCAGGTTCTGGTGTGAACCTGGGCTTCTATGGGAATTCACAAGGGCATAACACTCCACTTTCCTACACACAGAAAATGAGGACAAATTAAATAAGGAAAAATGCCACAACTCTTTCATTCCACGAGAGCACAGATTTTAAACTAAGTTATTCAGATCTACTTCTAGATAAAACTCAATTTGTAAATTGAGTAAAAGTGTAATATATAGAGACCTTATGTTCCACAAACGGATGCATTTGAAAATAAATGCTATTCAGATATTTACTGACATGTTGTGCCTAGCATTTTTAGGTTGAGTCTACTGGCTGGTAAAGGCATATTGAGGGCTTACCAAGAACATATAGGGGCTTGTAGCTCACCCATTGCTTACCATTTATTGACTTAACTGTCACTTATTAGTGCCCCAGCTTGTCAATCTTGTCTTTATCCCTTCCACGAAGCATTTCCTCTTTATCAACTCTTTGACCGGCTACTATGTTTCCACTGGTTGCCTTTAGGGAACTGCTTTTTTTCTTTTTGTTCAAGTACTGCATGATTGTGCATGCATTTTCCAGCTATCTGCCCTGTGTGCTTTTCTCCTCTATGTTACTTTCTCTCGCCCACAAGTTTCTCTCCCCCACTCACACTCATTTCACACCCACACTTATTTTGCACTCTATGTGCTTCTCCCCCACTATGATCCACATTGTTTTGCTTGTGTTGCTTCTCCCCCACACCGTCATCCTTTTCTATAAAGTGCTTTCGTCCTGCTTTTTAAATCACAGTCCTTACCTTTTTTTAATACTTACTGATCCATCTTGGATCAGTAAAGAAAAAGAAAAAAAATGTTGATGTCATTTTTAAGGCGTGCACATGTGTGTTGAATCCATGTGACAGCACGCTGGTACTTACAACGCAATGATCTAGTAAAGTTGTCAAAGATTTTTCTCCATTGGTTGTATGGACCTTTGTTGGAATCACTCAAAATAAGAAGAAATCAACAAAACATTTCTAGCTTGTGAACCCAATGTGACTCCACAATAAGAACCAAGAATCTCCAGGTATAGTTAAAGGATTTTATTTTGGATTAACAACCAATTCAGTGTATAAGCTATCCAAGAATAATTTCTGAAGGTACAACAGTACAACAGATACGCTGAACTATCTCAGTAGATTAAGTCGTAATAAAATGAGATACAGAATAGTGATAGCCATAACTATAAAGAAACAGATTAATGCAAACAGGCAAAGGCTCATAGTTTGCTCAAACCTGGCCTATACCTGTTCGCTACCTAATTTCTTCTATAGGTAATCATCTGTACTATGTTGTTGCAGTACATAAGTAGATGATTATTGGCAGTGTATGATTTGTGTTCATTTTTCCTTTCTTTCTTTGCTATTTAGGTTATTTTGTAGTGTTGTGTTTATATTTATGTAGGATCTGTGTATTCATTTGTTCAGGAAGCAACCAATAAAAACTTTTGAACACAAAAAAGCAAAGAGGTGTTCCATAAAGAAACTCCCTTTCTTTCTTCTAAATATCACTAGGATCATCTATCAAGGATTAGGGAGCATAGAGGGTGTTAGCATAATCAGACTTCAGTAGAAGTCTTGGAAAATGGAGATACGTATTTAGCATAAAGTTTGATGCTTGCAAGAATGAGGGAAGCTGCGAATTCTGTACCTCTTGAAGTCTAAAGGTAGTCTGCGGCCTTCTAACTGTATGAACCATGTTAGAACCGGGAGTCTCCAGTTGGCAGAGGTAGGTACCTTAGCCCAAGTAGGGACCCTCACTTCCAGTCAGGGTGACGGAATAGCCCTCTGAGATAACCCCTGCTCACCCTCTAGGTAGCATGGCGCGAGCAGTCTAGGCTAAACAGAGGCAATGTGGACAACATTTGCACTTAACACAACAATAATCCCCAATCCACCACAAACTGAGACCACACAGGTAAGTATATATAAAATATAACTTTATCTAGTTTCAGCAAGGTAAATCAAGCAGTTGCACGATAAACACTTCATTAGAAAAATGTTGCACTTAATTCTTAATGGTTCTTGTAAATAGGCAGTTCTCAGAATCAAAACAAAACAGTCTCAAGTCTCTCAAATCAGAGGTCTAAAAATATTGCCCCCGATTTCTATTCAAGCCGCTCTCAAAACGAGCAAGGGACCCTCTGCCCACGCGTGCTCTTATGCGTGGGCTTCATGCGCTGCAAATGCGCTCCTTGCGCGAGGCCCGGGGACTCTTTCTTTCCCCCGGGACAGACTCACGCGTTCTTAAGCGTTGGGCGCCTCGCGCACAGCAGATCTCCCGCGCTCCCACCCCGGCCGGTCCCCTGTCCTCTCCCGCCCGCTCTCGACAATCCAACGAGCGGCGGGGGAGGTGGTGCTGCTCACCTGGTGGGGGACGGCTGGCCGGGGGTGCGGAACGCTTCAGAGTCCCTCGGCGAGGTCGGCTCTCGCTGAGGGGTCGTCTCCTCTCTTTCTTCTCTCCTCGCCGGGACCAACCAATCCCGTCGCGGCGTTGGGTCGAGCCTCCCGCAGCACCCGGGAGTCAGCCAATGGCAGTGCGGCTCCCGGGGCAGGCCAACGATGACGCTCCTCTCCTTCGGCCAATCACGGCCCACCACCACTGATGACGCTGCGCCGCACGGGCCAATCCCGTCGCGGCGTTAGTGAGGGGGCTCGGCTCCCTCAGCCAATGGGAGCGCTGCGGCTTCGTTCTTCGCCGCTTCAGCTCCCCAACGATCGGCGACCTCCTGGGGGGTATTCCTGGCCCCGGACCGTGATGGGGATTTGGCGGCAAAGGGTTTTCGAGGGCGCTGGTCACGAATAGACCCCCCTCTCGGCTCACAACCCCATGGGAGCGGATTTCACGAGGGGAGGCACCACAAGCCTCCAACCCTCG
This sequence comes from Lissotriton helveticus, assembly GCF_964261635.1. Taxonomy (NCBI): domain Eukaryota; kingdom Metazoa; phylum Chordata; class Amphibia; order Caudata; family Salamandridae; genus Lissotriton; species Lissotriton helveticus. The sequence continues at coordinate 659,557,626 of NC_136065.1, forward strand.
CTGGGAATGTGCCGATGAGCACACCGATCCCCTCCTCACGCTCCCCGGTCGAGTGCCACTCGTCCAAGGTCACCACAGCGCGATCTTTCAGCTGTTTCTGGCAAGGCTTTAGGAACCTGTAACCCTGGGTTCCCAACAGGAGGCCAGCTCTTCTCAGGCCCTTGGAGATTCAGTTGTAGACACCGCACTTAGCAAAGTCTCTCGTAGTTTCAAGCAGGCAGGGTCACAGCACACAGCAAAGTCCCTTTCTCCTCCTCAGCTTCCAGGTAGGCAGCAGAACCGGTCAGCCCTTAGAGCACACAGCAAGGCAATCTTCCTTTAGTTCTCCAGCCGTCCTCCTTACAGCCGAGGTTCCTTCTTGCTTGTAGAATTTCAGAATCTACTCTTCTGTAGTCAGGGGTCCTTTCCTTATACCCCTCAATGTCTTTGAAGTCCTTTGAAGTCTTTGTGCAAGGAGGTCCTGGGTCCAGTCTAAACCAGTTCTGGGGGTTGCGGAGCACTGAGGTGTCTCTGGTTTTCTTCTCCCTGTCAGCTTCAGGGCCAGAGGTGTCAGTTGACCATCAGGAGGGAGCTAGCATGGGGGAGGTGGCCGGCACAGCCCAGTACTTATCAGGCATTTCTTCCTCCCACCTCCCAGGCAGGCAGATGTGCCCTTTCATCCCCGGGCTGGCTCCGACCCTCTCCTCCGGGGGCTCTGCAGCCCCCCTGTCACACCCAAGCATTCCCCAAACCCAGGCACACAGAAAGGTTTAGACAAGAGAACAGCCACTTTCTAAAAGTGCTATTCTCCAACATAGGATTTAAAAACACCCTTCACTAAAAGATGTGTCATTAAATTCTGAGTTCAGGGATATCTTTCACTTATGTCCCATCTTGTTCCTATGGGAAGATAGGCTGGTATCACATGGGCCCAGCCTCCTCCATGTTACTCTATGGAGCAAGATAGCCTTACAGCAGTGAGCACATAGAATGGCTGCAGCCCACTACCAGAGCATGTTACCTGCACTTAGTACATGCTCTACCTTATCCATACACTGCACCCTGCCCAGGGGGGTACCTTGAGCCTTCCATAGGGGTGGCTGATGTGCACAGACAGGGAAGGGTTAGGCCCAGCCAGTGGAGACACTGGCCAGGCTGACATGGCAGTCACTGACTGCACACAGGCTCTGCGCTGGCAGGCCTGAGTCACCATTTTAAAGCTACTCATGTGGGTGGCGCAATCTGCGCTGCAGGCCCACTAGTAGCATTTGTCATCACCAGCCCTGGCACACACAGTGCACTTTACTAGGGACTTCGTGGTGATACAAATATGCCAATCAGGTATATTCCATCAATATCACAATTTACAGAGGGAGCACTTACACTCTGACACTGATCAGCAGTGGCAGAGTGTCCAAAGCATCTTAATCAGCAAAAACTAAATCCAGCACAGCATCAAAACACATGAGTCAGAGGCAAAAAGATGGGGGAAGAACCACGCCAAAAGGTGTCAGGTCTAACACGTGTCCCCTCCAGCTGAAAGTGGGGAGAACTACCCAACCTCTTGGGAGTCCTCATCACTAAGGCGGAAGAATCTGGACAGACCGTCAGCATTGGCGTGTTCTGTACCAGGGCGGTGCTCCACCGTAAAGTCCATCCCCTGTAGGGAAATGGACCACCTCAACAATTTTAGATTCTCACCCCTCATCTGCATTAACCACCTGAGGGGCCTGTGGTCGGTCTGAACACGGAAGTGAGTCCCAAACAGGTAGGGCCTCAGCTTCTTCAGAGCCCAGACCACGGCGAAAGCTTCTCTTTCAATGGCACTCCATTTCTGTTCTCTGGGGATTAGCCTCCGGCTAATGAAAGCCACTGGTTGATCTCCTCCCCCCTCATTGATCTGTGAGAGCACTGCTCTCACGCCTTGCTCTGAAGCGTCAGTTTGCACAATGAACTCACTGGAAAAGTCAGGTGCCTTAAGCACCGGTGCTGTGCACATGGCAGTTTTGAGGGTGTCAAAAGCAGTTTGACAGGCCTCCGTCCAATTCACTTTCCTGGGCTGATTTCTAGATGTCAGCTCTGTCAAAGGGGCCACGATGGTGCCATAGCCTTTGACAAACCGTCTGTAATACCCTGTGAGACCTAAAAAGGCTCTCACCTCAGTCTGGGTCTTGGGGGGTTCCCAAGCCAGAATGGTATCAATTTTTGCCTGTAGGGGCGCCACCTGGCCGCTCCCCACCTGGTGTCCCAAGTACACCACTGATCCCTGCCCTATCTGGCATTTACTGGCCTTGATAGTGAGGCCTGCTTTCTGCAGAGCCTTCAACACTTCAGTGAGGTGTTGCAGGTGTTCCTCCCAAGTGGAGCTGAACACAGCAATGTCATCCAGGTAGGCTGCGCTGAATTGCTCCAGCCCCGCCAGCACCTGGTTGACCAATCTCTGAAATGTGGCGGGAGCATTTTTCAACCCAAAGGGCATGACACGAAACTGGAAGTGCCCCTCTGGCATGGAAAATGCTGACCTCTCCTTTGCCCCGTCAGTTAAGGCAATCTGCCAGTACCCTGAAGTCAAATCAAAAGTACTCAGTACTGGGCAGCTCCCAACCGATCCACCAGCTCATCAGCTCTGGGGATGGGGTGCGCGTCAGTCTTCGTGACCGCATTGAGCCCACGGTAGTCCACGCAGAACCGAAGTTCTGGGGTGCCACCGGGGGTAGCAGCTTTCTTAGGCACTAAGACCACTGGGCTAGCCCAGGGGCTGCTGGAGGGTTCAATAACCCCTAGCGTCAACATCTTGGAAACTTCCTCCTTAATGCTGGCTCTGACCTTGTCAGCCACTCTGTAAAACTTCTGTTTCACAGGCAGACTGTCTCCAGTGTCCACGTCGTGGACGCACCACTTGGTGACACCTGGAGTCAGGGAGAACAGGGAGGCGAACTGACCCAAGACTTGGCGACAGTCCTCCTGCTGCTCTGGAGTCAGGGTGGAGGAGAGGACCACACCATCCACTGACCCATCTTGCTCCTTGACTGCCAGGAGGTCAGGGAGAGGATCACTATCCTCCTCCCCTCCAGCATTAGTAGCCATGAGCATAGTCACCTCCGTCCTCTCAAAGTGGGGTTTGAGGCGGTTCACATGTAGCACTCTCAGGGGCTGCCTGGGAGTCTTCAGGTTAACCAAATAGGTAACCTCGCTCTTGCGCTCCACCACCTCATATGGCCCAGACCACTTGTCACGGAGCGCACAAGGCTCCACTGGCGCCATCACCCACACTTTCTGACCAGGTTGGAACTCAACCAGAGAAGTGTTCTGGTCATACCACCTCTTCATTTCCTCCTGGCTAGCCTCCAGGTTCTCTTGAGCGAGCTTCCTGAAGCGCTTGGTCTGGTTGCGAATGGCCAGCACATAGCTGAACACATCCTGAGGGGTTTTCCCACGGGATTTCTCCCACCCCTCTTTCACCAGAGTCAGAGGCCCTCTGACAGGGTGGCCATACAGCAACTCAAAGGGACTGAACCCTAAGGATTTCTGAGGCACCTCCCTGTAGGGAAACAACAGGCATGGCAACAAGACATCCCATTTCCGCCTCATGGGCTCTTCCAGGCCCATAATCATGCCCTTCAATGTGCGGTTGAATCTCTCAACCAAACCATTTCCTTGAGGGTGGTAAGGAGTGGTGAATTTGTATGTCACCCCACACTCACTCCACAGGGACTTCATATACTTAGAAATGAAGCTTGTCCTGCGGTCTGGGACGACCTCCCTGGGAAATCCCACCCGGGAAAAGATCCCCATCAGGGCACGGCCCACCACTGGGGCGTGACTGTCCTGAGCGGAAGGGCTTCCGGGTACCGAGTGGCATGGTCCACCAAGACCAGGATAAACCTGTTGCCTAGGGCTGTCTTGGGATCCAGGGGCCCCACGATGTCAATGCCCACCCGCTCAAAAGGGGTGCTCACCACGGGAAAGGGTTGGAGGGGGGCCACGCGCTTCCCTCCACTCTTGCCACTGGCCTGACAAGTCTGGCAAGATTTACAAAAGGGAGAGACGTGTGTCTTCATCTGGGGCCAGTAGAAATGGATTAAAGCCTGTGATAGGTCTTGTCTTGCCCCAGATGTCCTGCGAGAGGCACGTCATGAGCCAGACCCAGTAGGAAGTTCCTGAAGCGCTCCGGTACCACCAGCACACGGGCTGCACCGGGCTCAGCGAACTTAGGCTCACTATAAAGTAAGTCATCCTCCCAGTAGATCAAATGCTCCTTGGACCCCAGGCCTGCGGCCTGGTCGGCAGCCTGCTGCCGCACACCAATGAGAGAAGGGCACTCCTTCTGAGCCTGGCAGAATTCCTCCCTGGAGGTACCACCCTCTTGCTGCCACTGGGACAGCTCAGGCAATTCCCCTAGTTCGGCCACCTGCTCCCCTGTAGGTTCCAGGGCATCCCCCTCTGGGTCTGCCTCCTCCTGGACCGTGGGAACAGTGGGGGCCGTTTTCCCGCGCCCTCTACCCCTTCTCCTCTTGGCAGGTTCCTGGGCCATTGTTCCAGGCTCCAGTGCTGCTAGACCGCCCTCTCTGGCTGTCATTGCCCGGGTGGACACACAGATCCACGCAGGCAAACCTAACATTTCCAAGTGAGTCCTGTGCTCCACCTCTTTCCAGGGGGAGCTCTCCAGGTCATTACCTAATAGACAATCTACAGGCAAGGCATCACTTACAACAATCTCCAAAATACCGGAGACTCCTCCCCATTCAAATGGAACTTTTGCCAACTTGCAGTAGCGCACTGAACTGTCAGCTGCCACCACAGGCCGGAGTACCTGGGGAACAATTTGCTCTTCAGACACCCACCGACACCGGACAGATGTCACGCTGGCCCCTGTGTCTCTCAGAGCCTCCACCTCCTGTCCATTGATGGTCACCGTCTGCCCGTACTTCTTAGTGTTTTGGGGCAGCAAGGTTTCCTGGGCCATCTCCTGGTCTCCTAGAGAGACAGGGGTCATCAATGCTAACCCCTTCTCCCCACTAGAAATCAAATCCCCTCCCAAAGCTACACTGGCCAACGCCGGAGCTGGAGCTGGAGCACCAGTGGGTGCTGATTTCTTCTTTGGACAGTTTGGAGCAATGTGCCCCACCTCCCTGCATGAATAGCAAGTAAGGGTCTTTTTGTCCTGCGGGCCCTTATGGGGCCAGGACTTCTTAGGCTTGGGGGGTTGAGACACTTTCTCCTGGGAACTACTTTGGGGCCCTTTCGAAGACTCCTTTTGATTACCCGTGTCCCCCCCACTCTTCTGCTGGGGACCCTGTCCACCTTTGGCTGGGGTACTTACCACCCCCTTGTGGACCCTGGTGCTCGTCCACCGGTCCGCCTCTTTAGCAAGCTCACTGGGATCAGTTAACTTGCTATCCAAAAGATGCTGGCGCAGCTCTGGGACACATAAACTACTTAAGTGCTCCCTACTAATCAAGTGACACAACCCCACATAATCAGTAACTTTGCTGCCCTTCATCCAACCTTCCAGTGCACGCGTGTACATACTCACACACTCCACCCAAGTACTTGAATCAAGCTTCTTGAAGTTCCTAAACTTCTGGCGGTACTGTTCAGCAGTGAGCCCATACCTGAGGCACAAAGCCTCCTTCATGGCGGAGTAGGACAAAGCATCCTTTGCTTCTACGGGTGCCAAAACATCCCTCCCAGAGGCCTCAAAATGCTTCCACAATCCTGCTCCCCAATTCTTCTCAGGCACCTCATTCATCTTTAAGGCAAGTTCATACGCTCTGAACCACGCATAAATATCCTCACCCCTCTGATAATTCTGTACCAGATCCTTTGGTATGTATACCTTACCCGCCTGTACTGGTTGTGCGCTGCCACCATTAGAACTGGACACCCTCTCTTTATATTTGAAGTCCAACTCCTTCATGCTCCTCTCATGAGCCAATTGGAGCTTCTTTTCCTCCAAAGCGAGAGTATGTCTTCTCTCCTGCGCCGCTCTCTCCTGCGCCTCTTTCTCAACTTCCAGGCGCAGTCTCTTCTCATCAGCTTCCGCTCTGAGCTTCAAAAGCTCAATCTCATGGGCCCTAACTCGCTGATTCTCCTCTATTTCCTCTGGAGACATAACCCTACTGGAGTGGTCGCTGCCGGTCCTAGACCCTGGCTTCCTCACTGGCAATTCACTGGGCAAAAACCCATTCTCCTGTGTGTCTCCCTCTCCAGTAGCAGCTTCCGGGTCACCATGTTTGGCCTCCCACCAGGCCCTCAGAGCTGTCCGTAGCTCTTCCTTATTTGCGCCGCCCCTTACTGGGCATTCAAGCTGTTTGCAGACTTTTCTCAGTTGCTCCTTGTTATAGGTTAACAACTCCTGGATTTCAAATTCCACTTCCACGTCTCCATTCACGCTTGGCGCTTTCCGAGACATGATGCTTCCTAACCTTTTCAACTACAAAGGTTTCACCAAAAAGAAAAAAAAATCTTGTGCAACCTGTGCCGCTAAACTAGACTAGTGATGTACAAGAGATCACTGCCGGTCAAGTGCAATTATTAGTTCAAAAATCCGCACCGCGAGCCACCAATGTTAGAACCGGGAGTCTCCAGTTGGCAGAGGTAGGTACCTTAGCCCAAGTAGGGACCCTCACTTCCAGTCAGGGTGACGGAATAGCCCTCTGAGATAACCCCTGCTCACCCTCTAGGTAGCATGGCGCGAGCAGTCTAGGCTAAACAGAGGCAATGTGGATAACATTTGCACTTAACACAACAATAATCCCCAATCCACCACAAACTGAGACCACACAGGTAAGTATATATAAAATATAACTTTATCTAGTTTCAGCAAGGTAAATCAAGCAGTTGCACGATAAACACTTCATTAGAAAAATGTTGCACTTAATTCTTAATGGTTCTTGTAAATAGGCAGTTCTCAGAATCAAAACAAAACAGTCTCAAGTCTCTCAAATCAGAGGTCTAAAAATATTGCCCCCGATTTCTATTCAAGCCGCTCTCAAAACGAGCAAGGGACCCTCTGCCCACGCGTGCTCTTATGCGTGGGCTTCATGTGCTGCAAATGCGCTCCTTGCGCGAGGCCCGGGGACTCTTTCTTTCCCCGGGACAGACTCACGCGTTCTTAAGCGTCGGGCGCCTCGCGCACAGCAGATCTCCCGCGCTCCCACCCCGGCCGGTCCCCTGTCCTCCCCCGCCCGCTCTCGACAATCCAACGAGCGGCGGGGGAGGTGGTGCTGCTCACCTGGTGGGGGACGGCTGGCCGGGGGTGCGGAACGCTTCAGAGTCCCTCGGCGAGGTCGGCTCTCGCTGAGGGGTCGTCTCCTCTCTTTCTTCTCTCCTCGCCGGGACCAACCAATCCCGTCGCGGCGTTGGGTCGAGCCTCCCGCAGCACCCGGGAGTCAGCCAATGGCAGTGCGGCTCCGGGGGCAGGCCAACGATGACGCTCCTCTCCTTCGGCCAATCACGGCCCACCACCACTGATGACGCTGCGCCGCACGGGCCAATCCCGTCGTGGCGTTAGTGAGGGGGCTCGGCTCCCTCAGCCAATGGGAGCGCTGCGGCTTAGTTCTTCGCCGCTTCAGCTCCCCAACGATCGGCGACCTCCTGGGGGGTATTCCTGGCCCCGGACCGCGAGGGGGATTTGGTGGCAAAGGGTTTTCGAGGGCGCTGGTCACGAATAGACCCCCCTCTCGGCTCACAACCCCTTGGGAGCGGATTTCACGAGGGGAGGCACCACAAGCCTCCAACCCTCGCTGGGAATGTGCCGATGAGCACACCGATCCCCTCCTCACGCTCCCCGGTCGAGTGCCACTCGTCCAAGGTCACCACAGCGCGATCTTTCAGCTGTTTCTGGCAAGGCTTTAGGAACCTGTAACCCTGGGTTCCCAACAGGAGGCCAGCTCTTCTCAGGCCCTTGGAGATTCAGTTGTAGACACAGCACTTAGCAAAGTCTCTCGTAGTTTCAAGCAGGCAGGGTCACAGCACACAGCAAAGTCCCTTTCTCCTCCTCAGCTTCCAGGTAGGCAGCAGAACCGGTCAGCCCTTAGAGCACACAGCAAGGCAATCTTCCTTTAGTTCTCCAGCCGTCCTCCTTACAGCCGAGGTTCCTTCTTGCTTGTAGAATTTCAGAATCTACTCTTCTGTAGTCAGGGGTCCTTTCCTTATACCCCTCAATGTCTTTGAAGTCCTTTGAAGTCTTTGTGCAAGGAGGTCCTGGGTCCAGTCTAAACCAGTTCTGGGGGTTGCGGAGCACTGAGGTGTCTCTAGTTTTCTTCTCCCTGTCAGCTTCAGGGCCAGAGGTGTCAGTTGACCATCAGGAGGGAGCTAGCATGGGGGAGGTGGCCGGCACAGCCCAGTACTTATCAGGCATTCCTTCCTCCCACCTCCCAGGCAGGCAGATGTGCCCTTTCATCCCCGGGCTGGCTCCGACCCTCTCCTCCGGGGGCTCTGCAGCCCCCCTGTCACACCCAAGCATTCCACAAACCCAGGCACACAGAAAGGTTTAGACAAGAGAACAGCCACTTTCTAAAAGTGCTATTCTCCAACATAGGATTTAAAAACACCCTTCACTAAAAGATGTGTCATTAAATTCTGAGTTCAGGGATATCTTTCACTTATGTCCCATCTTGTTCCTATGGGAAGATAAGCTGGTATCAAATGGGCCCAGCCTCCTCCATGTTACTCTATGGAGCAAGATAGCCTTACAGCAGTGAGCACATAGAATGGCTGCAGCCCACTACCAGAGCATGTTACCTGCACTTAGTACATGCTCTACCTTATCCATACACTGCACCCTGCCCAGGGGGGTACCTTGAGCCTTCCATAGGGGTGGCTGATGTGCACAGACAGGGAAGGGTTAGGCCCAGCCAGTGGAGACACTGGCCAGGCTGACATGGCAGTCACTGACTGCACACAGGCTCTGCGCTGGCAGGCCTGAGTCACCATTTTAAAGCTACTCATGTGGGTGGCGCAATCTGCGCTGCAGGCCCACTGGTAGCATTTGTCATCACCAGCCCTGGCACACACAGTGCACTTTACTAGGGACTTTGTGGTGATACAAATATGCCAATCAGGTATATTCCATCAATATCACAATTTACAGAGGGAGCACTTACACTCTGACACTGATCAGCAGTGGCAGAGTGTCCAAAGCATCTTAATCAGCAAAAACGAAATCCAGCACAGCATCAAAACACATGAGTCAGAGGCAAAAAGATGGGGGAAGAACCACGCCAAAAGGTGTCAGGTCTCACAAACCACTATTTAAAAGTAACAGCAGATTCGGAATTGTCCTTACCTCCTTTCCCACCACCAGGAACCAACCAAATCATTACTCAAGAGAGCATCTGCAACATCCCTTTAGTTTCCCATTGCATCAAAACTTAAACACTTAGGGGATCATTAGGATGGCGGGCGGACTTAGTCCGCCCGCGATCCCATCGGTGACTGGGACTGCCAGCCATGAGGGCGGGGGTCCCGTGGGGGGTATTAGGATGCGCCCGCCACTGTGGGGGGCGCATCCTGCATTTTTAGCATTGTGGCAGGCGGTGCTCTCAGCACCGCCCGCCACAATTCTAAAAATGCATGTGACGCATTTACATAAACAAAGCGACAGGCACCACGCGGTGCCTGCCGCTTTGTTTATGTAAATGCAGGGGGGTACCACAGGTGTGCACCCTCGACCTCTCCTTCACTCTGGGGGCCCGCAGGGGGCCCCCAGAGTGAAGACCGCATGCCTTTCCATGGCGGCATCGCCGCCACGAAAAGGCATCCAGCTTAACCCATGGTAATATGGCTGGTGGTGTCTAATAGACACCGCCACCATATTAAACCTTTTCCGCCCGGCCGCAAGGCGACCGGGGTGGAAAAGCGGCAGACGGTCTTTCCGTCTGCCTCGGTCCCCAGCCATACTGATATGGCTGGGGGTCATTTAGCTGAGGATGGAGGGCGGATTGCCCCCGCCAGGCTTACGGTAGACACCGCTGGCCTGGCGGGGGCAATCCGCCCGCCATCCTAATGACCCCCTAATTCTCAACCTTGAACATCTCTCTGTCCTGGTACTTGATGAACAGAAGGCCTTTTCGACCATTAACTATCCACATTCACTGCCAAGTTCTTCCCTCCTGGTCTCACTATCAGTAGTTTAATGCAAACATTAAGTCTTTCTCTAATTAACTAGAATTATAGAAATTCATCTGCAAGGAATGAGAGAACATGCTGGCAAGGCAAAATGCATTTCAAGTGAGGCCTGTAGTCAGGCTAAGTTTAACTGAGCATTTAATATGTACTTCAAATACATGGTTATACATACACAGGTGCAACTTGAAGAATATATGTAAAACATGAATAAAAGAGTACATGATTGCATGTTCCAACTGTATATAAGTCTCTATTCCCTACAATGGTTTCAGTCCATTAATACATTTAAATGCTTCACACACGTTAATGAAGGTAAAGCAAATAATAAATAAAATGTCAGTTATGAATATATGACATAATTGAAATATGTAAGGGTGGAGTCTAAAGTGTGCTGCTACAATGCCCCCTCTGATGGTGGTGCTAGACATCATAGACAACACATAAAACTCAACAGATGAGACCTACTCAAAACCCTGATGTTTTCAACATCTTTTGTCTGGAGTTTTTCAGATGTTTTATTCCATCATAAAGTTATCATAAAGGCGTACAGCCGACCTGAGCCCCACTCAAGACAAAATGGAAACTCCAATGCACAGAAGTGTTGACATTGCTTATTCTCGGTAGTGATAAACTGATCTAACAAAGGTTCTCCCCAGTCGCGGAAGAGACCTTGCACCAGATGGGGATGGAGTCGCTGTTTGTGATCCACTAGGTATCGACGGCAGAGTTTGTCCACCCTTGTGTTCAAAGAACCCGCTAGGTGTTGTACAACCAGGAAAATGTCCTGACATTCCAGCCATTTTCAGTGACGTAATACCTTGTGACACAGGGACCATGACCCCACCACATGCCCTGCTTATTGCAAAACGACATGCCCCTGGTGTTGTCAAGGAAAACACCTTAACCAATCTCCCCTTGATGGAAGGTAGGAAGGCTTCCAATACCAGGTGGATTGATCTCAGTTCCAACAAGTTAATGAGAACCTGAGACTCCACCAGAGACCAGAGTCCTCTGATCTCCAATTCACCTAGATGTTGCCCCAACCCAGAAGGGACACATCTGTCATCACAGTGTGGTCTGGGTGGGGAAGGGAGAGGGGTCTGCCATTGACCTAATTGCAGTCATCAGCCATAACTGAAGGTCTTTTGTAGTTCTCTCCAATATCTGGACCAGGTCGGAGAGATTCTCCTGATGCTGTGCCCAGGGAGTTTTCAGGTTCTACTGCAGAGCCCGCAAAGGCCAGTGTGCCTGCTTTACCAGCAGGGTGTAGAAGGCAATGAGACCTATCAGCCTTAGAGTCAGTCTCACTTAAATCCAGGATAGAAGCTGAAACATCAGAATCATAGCATGAATATCCTGAACTTGACGCTCTGGAAGATAGGCGCAGAGCAACACTGTGTACAGCATGGCTCTGATGAAAGGGAGTGTCTGAGAGGAAGTCATGTGTGACTTGTGCACTATTATAGTAAACCCCAGCAAGTGGAGGAGGTCCTCTGTTCTCTGGGGGTGGTCGACAACTGCCTGGGGTGATCCCGCTATCAACAGTCAGTCGCTGAGATATGGGAATCCAAGTCTCTGTTCGATTACATAACTTTCACCAGCACCAGCTCATAGAAGAACCATAAATCAGCAACCAATATACACATCATGTCCTCACACATACTATCATAGATTACATCACAAACTGCATCAATGCAACCAAAGATTTGATTGACAATTTTGCTATGAATGTATTATATATAGTATCAGAAAATGGCAATTTGTAGTTATGGTAACATTAGTAAATGTATTACATTTCATGTCTCGGTATAAATCTTTGACGGGGAAAAAACTGTCCTTTCACCTCATATTGAATCTTTAAATTTTCAGGCAGATTTGGAAAGTTAAACTTTATTGGTGAAGTCCCAAATTTCCATTTCTCATTCGTAAGAATGGTCAGTAAAAAGTGCTGACTAATTTACACCCAATATAGATTCAACATATTATTTGGCCCAACATGGGCTCCAAGGATTGGTTTGTTGCAAATCCATGCGGCCATTTTAGACAATTGCAAACATATAGCGATATAGTCAGCCGGGTTTGTGGCCCGGTTCACAAACAGAAACTTGAATGGAAATAGAACCTGCTTTGCCTAGATCTGGAAAGTCCTGCTAAAAATCTTATGTTCATAAATTAAATCTACTACCTGAGGGCATCTGATTGGCTAAGAACCCCCACACAATTGCTCCCGCCAGCCAGGAACAGGTTCGTTAAAAAGTTCCCAGGAGCAAAAATCATATTCTACCAAGGGCTGTGGTCTCTGAGCCTTTTGACAGCTCCATTGTGGTGTTTAATCAACTAACAGCAAGGTTTGCATTGCCCTTTGTATGCTATTATTTCCTCCTGTCCCCTTATAAATCCTCAGAACCAGGGCAGCCTTGGCTTTCTGATTACACTGGAAACTAGAGAGCCTACGCTTGAAAATAGGAAGCAAAGATCATATCTGCTCCAACCTCTCTCTATGGTCTGAAGGCTCCTGGCTAATAATCACGTCAGAGTCTAAGACGCTCTGTAAGACATTAGGGGAACAGAGGACAGCTGCCCATTCCTGTGGCAATTGCAAATGGGTAGAGAAACAGAAAGTGCACATAAACTACCATTCATACCTTACCTTGCAGGAATATATAAAAAGGTGTGCAGGGCAGACACAACAACTGGGCCAGTACCTATGCCCAACACCCACTGCATACAACCAAAAGCCCTGGGCAGAGAGGGTTACCTCAGCTGTAGTTTGGAAGAGGGCCTGGCCAAACTCTGCTATGAAAGGCCTTAGCCTTTTTTGAGCAGCATTTTGCCATCTGTTGGCTTGGTGACATGGCTCTGCCGAAAGTCAGGAGCTGCAGCCAACCCTGATGTACACAGCCAATGGCTGAGCAGAGTGAGGTTGGTTCTCCACATTTAAATGGGTGCAGGGCATTGCCAAAGGCTGGGCCTTGCAGCCTATCCCACTGAGCAAGGTCAAAGGTAATGCACAGCAGGTGTTGGTCACCCATGTTGGGATAAGCCCAGTGCCTGCCTCAAGATCTGACCGTGCAACTGAAGACACCCCCATTAACACACTTCCAGAGAATACGTGCAAAGGGACTGACTACCCAGATGGTTGGCAGTGGCACTAGGGCCTAGCCTTCTCCATACCCTGCGGTAAAAACATCTGTTGCAAAGATCAAAGTCTTCCTTATCAGCGGTTGATGCTGTAGTACGGGGATGTAGTCTACCATCAAGAAAACCTAAAGCCCAACATTCAATAAAAAAACCTTCAAGGGTAACTTATGGTTTCCGATACCCGTAACATAAATGTATACTCAACAAAACAAATGTATTTTAATACCTTAGCTAAAGTGAAGATATAGTTATGAAATAAAACTGAAAATTAATTAAATATTTAGTTACAGCTAGCTACCCAAACCAAAACTCTACACTTACCAGGAAAACCATAAACCACCAGGAAAATGCATTACTAATGACCTCACAATCTTTATACCAACAAAAAAACAGAGCTTAACTGGTGACATGTAGAATCACCAGACGTCACTATTGATGTAATTTGTAATGCCATCTATGACATCAAGGTCATGATCGGTACATTACATGACACGCACAAGTTAAGGGTTATGTTTCAGACAATAAATGTCCAAAGTTGGGCGGCTTTCAGTTTTATTTCAAAACTAATACTTCACCTAAGCTGTGGTTTTAAGAGAATTCCTAATAATAAAAAAATACATGACTACATTAATGATGATTTATGAGCAGAAGGAACCATAACTTACCCTTGAAGGCTTTTTTTTCCAACGAACATCTACACAGCTGCCACCTGCTTCTTCACTATTGTCATCATTGGGTTGGGGGCAGGGCCAGACTGGCCGCAGCGGACATTGGCCATTTCCCCGGGAGACTGGAAGGGTGGGGGGACGGTTTTGCGGTGGTGGTGGCCAGTCTTGTTACTGGAGGACTGTTTTGCAGTGGTGCTGCAATACTGATCCCCAGTAACAAAAGCAGCAGTACTTCACACTTGCCCCCCACCCACTCTGGGGCTGCTCCAACAAAATTGCCTGGGCTGCTGTGGGTTCCCAGTCCTACCCTGGTTGGGGGACTACTAGACCTGGCGGCTTGTTCCGTGACATGTTCACAATTGTGAACAGTGGCTAGGGTGGTTCTCACCTTGCCTACACCTCCCTGGGTTCCAACATAGTGAGAGGTGACAAAGACCAGAGCACATGGCCCACTGTCCCAGGCCAATATTCACTAATGTGAACAGAGTATTTGGGGCACTTGTCCGGTGTCCCAGCTGCCTTCACTCTCTTTTAGGAGGACCTCCTTGAAATGCAGACTTAACCGCTGCCCCTGAACCTGCTCTCAAGACCAAACCAGGCACTGGTCTGGTCCTCTGTGGCCTGCACAGTTTTACAGAACACCAAGACTGCATCCAGCTCTTTGGCATCTTTACAATCTCAAGTCACCTGGGCTGCTGTCAGGTGCCCAACCATTTCCAGTTTTTTTTCAGTTTTACAATAACCGCCTTACCCTTAGGCAATGTGGGGCGGCAGCAGCGACTATGAGATGCCACCAGCCTTAGTGACTGAGAGGAGCATAAAATATTACCCTAAGGCTAGGCATATCTAAGAGGCTACAACACACTACCTCTCCTTTGAGGGGTCTGCCCCGGCGCCCTGACAATTGTCAGTCAATGGAATACAAGTCCCAGATTCTGAGAGTGGCCTGAGTTGACCACTTGCACATCTTCAGTGATCACTACGAGCTCAGAAGGCAGGGATCTCTTAACACACCTGCTGTGCAGCCTTCCCCCACATTTAGCTGTGACCTCTTGCACTTGGGGTAAGTAAGTAAGTAATCTTTATTGCTGGATTGATAACATTTTTAGCAAACAGCAGCGTAAAAACACATATAATATAACACATATAAAATAAAACAGCGCTTGATCCGATAAAATTGCAGTGATTTCATAAGATACAAAAGTGTAAAACTTGCATATAGTACAAAAGATAAAACATTGATATATATACATCATGTTAAGCACACAATGTCTGCTGGGAGACTGTCTTCCTAGGAGATTGGCTCGGTTCAAATGTCTATGTGATTAGGTGTAAAATCCTTGCCCGGTTAGTGGTAAGTCTAACATTGGTCATTCCCAGTGGGCAGATACAAGAGGAATTAGCTGTAGGCGGGGCGCTAGCCAATTTGTTGGGATGTTGCCAAGTTTAATTTTGTTTTTGCTAGGTTCATAAAACGTACAAAGCTACAGGCTAACCGGACATCGCCCCCCTCGAAGCAGGCCTTCACCGCCTGTCTGCACGATCGTATCTCGCACTTGGGGAGCACAGCCTCTGTGCTTTCCGGGCCAGATTCCAACTGGGACACAAGTATCCCTGCCGTAACCATGGAGTAAAAATGAACAGCTTCCATTAAAAGCAACTTAGGTTGCACAAATGATAATGTGCCTGTGTGCCAAATGTGGATTGAAATGTATTTGAGTTATTGGGCAAAAATGCAAACCAATGTCCAAAGAGTAATTCTAGTTCCTTTCCTACGTGTCGGAAGGCTGATGGCCAAGATCTTGTTTTATTGAGCTATGTTCTGGTTTTTATTTGTGAACATCTGGGAACCCTCTCCATTGGGCACAGAGTGGACGTCACACAAGAGGCATAAGTAGGGCAGTCAATGCTGTAATTCTCCCAGTATTCATTAACATGCCGACAGCTGATAAGAATGAGTACAATACTTGCCCAACTACAAAAAGGTTGACATTTGGCATGCATTGGGAAAAGCATTTCTTTAATCTCTTTCCCGCGTTCAAACACAGGGAAAGACTAAAAGGGCCTCATTTATGAGAAGTGACGCATCGCTGCGAGAAAACAGCGATGCGTCACTTTTCATTGCGCCCTCCTTGCGACCCCAATGATGCGTCATATTTACAATATGACGCATCATTGCGCAAGGACTTACAGATACGTCAGTATTTCTGATGTATCTGTAAGCGCAAAAGTGACGCATTGCTGGAGTGTGTCACAAAAGTGACGCAACTCCAGCAATGCGTCCTTTCACATGGGGAAAGCTCCATGTGAAAGGGCTTACGTCAGTCTTACGCCTGCTGTGAGGTGGCCCAAGATTTTGACGCAACAGCGTCCTAAAAGTGACGCAGTGAAATCTCATAGATTTCACTGCGTCACTATTACGAGGCTTTTTGCGGGGGAACGCCCCCTCTGCATACATTATACCTGACGCAGGTATAATGTAGCGCAGGGGTTTACAAAGTGACGCATCTGCTTAGATGCGTCAGTTTGTAAATAGTGCGCAACAGGAGGCATGTTTTACGCCGCCGATGCGTCACAAAAAATGACGCATCGGAAGCGCAAAACTGACGCAAGGCCTCATAAATGAGACCCTAATTTGCTTGCGGTAAGGGAGTGGGATATTTGCTAGCCCACACATCTTACCCAATGACTGGAATGTGTTTATTCCCATTCTTCACCTGCCTTGGGCAAGAGGGGTAGTTGTATTTGTTTTCGAAGTCATGTGGAAGGATGGAGAGGCATTTACTGTCCCCAAACTGCCATCTAACCTAAGAGCAGCGGGGGAGTATTGTAGAATAAAGAACAGGTAGCTGACAGCCGCCCTGGTGCTAGCTTCTCAGTTGTCAAGAGACCAGCAGAACTTCTATGGTTCTTCTCAGCCCACAACATTTTGTGACCCAAAGAGGTCCAGGACAGGTGGCAGCTGTCCCAGAGTGATGTTCATAAAAGTATTCAGGCTGCCATGGCAGGTGTTAATTTCCCTGGTCCTCCTTGCCCGCACCATTTTGCAGTCCAGGTTGGCTGGGGACAGATTACAGCGGCACCATCACCCCGATTTCAATATTACCAAGCAACTGTAATGCAATAAGTCTCGCATTTACGTGACTTTAAGCTATTGGCATTGTAAATGACAATGCCTTTTATTTATGTGTCGGTTTTTAAAACATCTAAAAGGCATTGTCACTTACAATGCCAATAGCTTAAACTCTCACAAATGCGAGACCTATTGCATTCCAAATGCTTGTTTATAAGTGTGTGTGTGTGTGGGGGGGGGTTGCAAACAGAAGGTTGCAGAAGGAACACAGACGGGGTGGTTGTGGGGAAGCAAAACTGAGGGTGCGGGTGTGGGGAAGCAAAAATGATGGCACGTGGGGGAAGAGGCACAGAGGGCATAGGGAAGCAAACAGTGGACAGAGCAATGTGGCGGCAGGGGGAGATAAGCAAAAGAGCGAGGGCAACTTTAAGCTGGGTGTGACAGCACAACCTTTACAGGTAATTTGAGCCGAGGAGCAAAGCGCTGCCAGCTGCCACTTGAACTGGGGAACTGCTCAGTAAAGCACTCCAATAACTTCGAAGTCGGGTTCGAACTTGTGACTGCGGGAGAGTGTCCAAAAGGACATTTGAAGCCAAAGAGTTTTTCTTTTTTTCCGATCCATTTCACAGAGGAACAAATTGAGAAAATAGGGTAAGAGCCCTTTGTTGGTCATGGTTTTTAGCAAGTGAGCGTAGGAGCAAACCTAAAGCATATTCATGTTTAACATAGATGTTCGTTTAGAAAATAAAAGTGCCATATCTAGTGGAATTTACATCATGCACCTTTGACCTCCCAAAAGGCATCGCTGAGTTGCCCCTTCTGTCTCCCATGGTCCCCAAAGAACTCCCCGTTTGCTACGAGTTAAACACGCCGGTACTCACAACTGCACATGAGAGACCCTCCTGCCCTCCTGCAGAAAGAGAAACTCATTAAACTAAAGAAGACGTACCATGCTACAACCGAAGTAAAAGGGCCAGTCCTCATTGGAAGTTACAAATTAAGACAAGGCGGTACGAAGGAGGTACTAACATGCCTAATAATGAATCAGAGGCCTGCATTTACGAAGGACAATGACACAAGCCAATCACAAATATGGGCAGAGAGTGGGCGGAGCTTCAAGTACATACTCAAATGCAGCATGGCTCGCAGAGCAGCGCATGCGCTGCCCAGGCTCGACCTAAAAAGTGGTCCCGTGGTAGTAGTCCTCTGCTCTGGTCCTCCTTGACCTGCAGCATTTTGTCATTGAAGGATGACCATGGCCGCTGATATTGTTTGGATGTTGTATTCACAATTGGTAAATGTGCAGTGGAGAAGCTGTTGCTTGTATAATCCCTCAGTCATTCTTAGGAAAGATGGTGGAGCATGGCGTGAATAAACACACCACCACCCTAGGGCAAAGTGCTGGGGTGTAGAATGTCATTACCCTTAGGCATTGCATGAGGCACAGGCGAAGGGATAGCAGAAACCTGCCACAGCATTTTTAGGTCTCGTCTACACAGTGTACATGCGCTGCATAGGAGACCTTTAGCCGACGTGCAGCTCTTTTCCAAAGCACATACTAGTGCTTGTGGCGGCGTACAGCTTGCGGAAGTGCGCAGCGGCGTGCCACAAGCACGAGTATGCGCTTTGAAAAAGAGCAGACTGCTCTCCCCAGCGCGTTTGTACCACTCGCGGGTGCACACCTCTGCCTCTCTCTCCCGCTGCAGCTTTTTAAACCTTCAGCGCGAGTCGCACGCGCTTGTTTTTTTTGTCCCCACAAGCCACCCAGCAGTGCGAGCCCTATCTTACACCCAAGATGCATTGTGTTCCTCCACTGACTGCCTGCCTGGTTGTAAACAGAGGAGAGATCTTCATGGAGGAGTCCAGTGCTGATTGCTAAGTTGAGCCCAGGGCAAAACTGGCTTTTATATAGTTCTTAGGCTATCGATACACAGCACTGCCACAGAGGCAGCAGCACACAGATCACTGCCACAGCAGCACACAGCAGCTGCTATAGAACCATCAGCACACAGCAATGCACACAGAACCAACAGCATGCAGCGCTGCCACTGAAACAACACTTCTTCCGTCACCTGCCGCTAGTGAGCCTTATTCCCTGGCCCCCTATACGACTTGTTATCGGTGCTACATTCTATTTAGATTGGATCCTTTTCATGTTTTTAGGTTTTCACTCAGTGCACTTGGCCATGTTTTAATGTGCACTGTCTCTTTACACAGACTGCAATGTGCCACAGCGAGGCTCCTGCAGTAACTTGGAACTCAACCTCTTACACTGACTGCCTTCCACTGGTCATTCGCCATGTTTATTGAGCATTGTCTCGCGGTTAATTTCACCCTTCTCTTTCGGTTGTATTGATCATTCAACTAGCGACCGCACCGTTATCACAATCGCACCCTGCAGCCGTGCCATGTTTGTAGCTTGTTTCACACCTTGTGTTGCACACATGATTGACAGCTCTCCACGGGCGTGCAAAAATATGTCTGCGTCCTGTGTGCTTTGAGTGATTTTATTCGTACTCCGTGATGTTGAGTTTGGAGACTCCTTTCCACCGTAGTTTCCCAATTGCTAAAATTGAAAAGAGGCAGTAAATACATTTGCTTTGCAGGCTGAGCAGTATTTTGTTCACTAGGTGTCCTCAGCACTCCAACGCGCCTCTCTGTGCAACACAAGTTCTTTTTTGGGGAAGAGATGTGGGAACGCTGGTTTGAAGGATGTTTGTGGATCATCACATATTTGGCAACATTCCCTGTCACAAATATGTGAAAATCTGTACATGGAGACAAAGTGTGATGTTTGTATGACGTTCTTGGCTAGAAAAACATAAAATGGGTCGGATCTGCATTTGTCACACCACCTTAGACTTCCTAGGTGTCAACTTTTAAGATGTGTCTGAGGTTGGTACTTCTCCCTGGGTACAGGCAGATAGGGTGCCTAAATATTGCAGCTACCCACAGGCCTTCATAGGATCAAATTTCAAGGAAATATCTTGATGTCTCTTCACTACTTTATGGTACCTTTACTGTTGGAAATCAATGGCCCCTCCAAACAAATGGGATAACGTTTTTTATTGGAAAAAATGAGGTAATGCGGGGTGATAGGACATTTTTGGCTCTTTTCATATTCTGAAACTTTATCTGTTGGAAACATTAGAAACATCTCTATTTGTAATTAACGTTTGTTGCTTTCAGGGTATTATGGGTAATAAAAAGGGGTGTGATACATCTGAGCCAGACCACAGTGGTCTGTATGGCCTGACTAGTTGTAACAAGCATTGGCATAGCCAATAGGTCTCGCCTTTGGGACCTTATAAGTATTTCGTTATGCAGCACAATATCCTCTGTTGCATAGCTAAACACTTATAAGGTCCCAAAGGCAGGACCTATTGGCTATGCCAATGCTTGTTTTAAATGCATTAACCCTGCACCCTTTGTCAAGGAGTAACAAATTTGCACTTAGGCAAGGTGCGGGCTGCACAGAATCCTCCCCCATGCTTTTGGGCATGCCAGAATTGGGCACAAACCCCCTCCCCAACCTCGGGCATTGCTGGGGGGTATGAAATATAGTGGCAGCCGACAGCTGGACATGCATTTCTTTTCCCTGTGCAATCTCAAAGCCCCTTGCACGTGGTGCATTAATGCTTGGCCTAACAAACACACCCTCTGCTTGGGTAAAGTAGAGGAGCACTGTCCTCTTTGCACTTGGGAAAAGTGGGAGGTACAAAATACCACTTTCCCTGCGTGCAGTTGGGTTCCAAAGAAAGTTCTGCAACATTTTACTAAATCCACCCCTTCTGTATGTTGTACCTGAGCAATAATTCACATCTCAGCCCATTTATCAAAGGAACCTCCGCTCTAGGCTGGCACCTCGCCTCAAAATCCTAACGTACATCAAAAACACCATGGGTGGCACATCCCTCTCTGTTCAAGCAGCCAAACTATGGAACTCTTTAACCCCCAACAGAAGATTAACCACCTTATCTTCAGAAAACTACTCAAAAATTAGCTCATCCCCACATAACCATCATACGCAAACAGAAATATACAGCATATCCCTTTGTATATAAGCATTCATTTGGACTTTAGATATGTATCTATAAATGTGTATTGCTTTGTATAAACGTGTATAATAATGTTTTTAAAAATATAGATATTCACTAGTTCTGCTTAACAAATGTACATATTACTGATAGTTACATTATTCTATGTTTTTAACATTTATATTAGTGACTGCATAAATAAGTCTTTTATCATAACTATTTATCTACAATTGCTTCACTATTGCGTTACAAAACATTAAAAAATGTTTTAAAGCACAACAACACTTGAAAGCAGGAGTTTATTAAATGCATCTTTAATCTACATATACTATCTTCCTTTTGCATAAATATATACCTTCCATGCACTTATATATCTATATATTTATTACTTTTCTTCTAATTCAGCATATCCAATGCACTACCCTATTTCTCACCCTATACCACTCTCAATATATCATCTACCTCAAATCTCTGACTCATCTCAAACCTCATTCTACTACTCTTTCCAATGCACTACCGTATTTCTCACCCTATACCTCTATCAATATATCCTCTACCTCCACTCTCTCATTCATCTCAAACCCCATACCCTACTATGATCTCCAAAATAACCCTTTCTAGACTCTTCCCTACTCTACCCCTCCTTGCATCATCTCATACCTTTTTTACTACTCATCTCTCCCAAACAACCCTTCCCTCTGGCACTTCCCTCCTCCACCTCCCCTTTACTGATCCAAAACCTCCTCCTACTGCTATGAGCTCCCAAAAAAAGAGGTCTAAATCCTTCACTCTTCTATCCCTCCACTATCCTTTGCAATTCAAATAACAGACTAACATGTCCACCACTCAAATTAGTTTCATATTTCACTATACTAATTCACCACTAATCCTTTATGGCTTCCAGAGTAGCATACTACCCACCGAAAAAGCGCTTCAGCACCTCATCAGGGGTAGTAAGCGCTATATAAATGCAAACCTTTTTCCTCTTCTATCCCTCCACAATCCTTCTCAATTCAAATATCTGACTAACATATCCACCACTCAAATTACTTTCATATTTTACGATACTAATTCACTACTATTCCTCTATGAGTTCCGGAATAGCTTGCTACTCGCCGTAAAAGCGCTTCAACACCTCATCAGGGGAAGCAGGTGCTATATAAATGCAAGGCTGTTTCCCTCTATTCCTCCACTATCCTTCTCAATCCAAATAACTGACTAACATATCCACCACTCAAATTACTTTCATATTTCACTATACTGATTCACCACTATTCCTTTATGGTTTCCGGAGTAGCGTGCTACTCACCAAATAAGCACTTCAACACTTCACCAGGGGTAGTAAGCGCTATATAAATGCAATTACAATATATAATTGTGGCTGACATCCAGGTGTGCACTCTAGTTACTCCCATGGCCTATGTTGTGGGACTATCAGCTTTGGAATCTAACCTGCTGTGACAGAGAACCTTTAAAAAGAAGAGTGGAGAGGAGGTGTACTTCAAAAGAAGCAGGACCCCAACATAAAACTTAATAGAGTAAGACCCTAAATCACATTTGAATTCTGGAAATGGACAATGAGAGGGAAGGGCGAGTCCCCAATAAAGTGTCATCTGCGAAGCAGATGGACTGTGTGAAGAGGGAAAGCTCTGAAAGACATCTGCCTGTGACCAAGACTGAGGGCCAAGGCATGCTAATATTCCTGCTGGGTGAGGGAATCACACCCCCAGGAAGACCAAGACCACCTGCTCTGGAGCACCAGTCCATACCTGCTTGCCAAGACCAGTGTGCCCTGTGAGGAAGAGTAGAGTGTTGGTGGAACTCACGGAGCGATCTGTGAAGAGAGGGCTGTGCACTGAACGGGTTGTTGCCCGTGTGCAATATCAGATTGGTGACCCCCGTATGTCTGGAGAGGGTTGCTGTGAACTTAGCCATTAATCGAGTGCCTTACGGGCAGTGTGAAACCTCTAACACCTCGTTGCAGTTACCCCATATGTCATGAGGGTCACCGTGGAAGTAATTGTTGCTGATAATGCACCAAGCCCTGTAGGGGACTTAGCAGTGACCCCGTATGCCAAGAAAGGGATTTGTGTAATAGGTGACTGTGCAGTGAGGATCGATGCCTTGCCAGCGGGTAACACAGCAATACAGTATGCCAGGAGGGGCTGCCGGTACCAGGTACTGTGCAGTTCAGGCCGTCGCACAGTAAATTAATGCTGTAACCTGCAGGTCAGAAATAAGCACCGAGACCCCCCCATGGACTCCAGAGAACGTCAAGAGGACATCATTCTGTCGCTGGGACCAGGTCAGGAGCCCCATATGGGAAGCACTGAACTTCCTGTGCCGCCAAGAGCACTGCAGGTTGCTGTTTGAGGCGGCTGGGCCGCTTAGGGAGAGCATGCGCCTGCCAGGTGCTGCCATGCGTCCCACATGCAGACCGACTCAACCATGGCGGACAGGGATCGCAAACCAGCCCTGGTAATTATGTACAGCAGGCTGTGGGGTGGGGTGGCGGGAACACTGCTGCTACGCTGTTACAAGGGGCCGACTGCAAAATCGGCCCCAAGTAACAAAAACATCCCCCACCAGTCTAAAACTGGCCCACACCCTTCCAGCCCACCGGGGAAATGCCCGGTGCCCTCTATGGCCAGTCTGGCCTGGACTCAACTGAGCAGGACTGGAGCATTGAACGTTGCAGCGGTTGGGGCACCTGCTAGAAATGTATGTGCTTCTTTGCTGCTGGAGTACTAAGACTTTATAGGGCATGACGGGCCCCGAGGTACTCGCTGCTAAAGGTGCTAGGGCATCATAGACACTTTCAACTGTTTCCTAAGAGTCCTAGTGGGTTGTTGAGTAAGGCTTTTTGTAGGCATACCCTGGATGCTCCACCAGTATATAGGGAATAACTCTGCCGCTGAATATCACCGGATGAATCCCCAACCAGAACTAATGGAGGCCTATGTGCAGGTGTACACGTACATGGCCGAAAAGCCACTGACATGCCTGGGGAAGTTCGAAACTGACTTGTCATATGAAGGTCAGACAATACCAGCATACATCCACGTCATTGAAGGGCCCGAGGCTGACTGCCTACTGAGCCTAGCAACAGCCGAACGTCTGAAACTGGTAGACATCCTATTCAGAGTGACTGACAAACCATCACTCATCCGAAAGTTCCCAAAGCTGTTCCAAGGACTAGGAAAATTGAAGAACTGCCAAATAAAGCTACACATAGATGACCAAGTCACGCCGGTGGCGCAACACCACAGGAAAATACCATTTCATCTACAAGAAGCCGTGGAGAAGGAACTCAGCGACCTGCTGGAAGCAGACATCATTGAGAGAACGGAAGGGCCGACGCCGTGGGTCTCCCCGGTCGTGGTAGTCCCAAAGAAAGGGGAAACGAGTCAAGTTCGTCTGTGTGTAGACATGAGAGCGCCCAACACGGCCATCGAAAGAGAGAGACATCCTGGACCACACATCAGTGACATGATCACGTCCCTCAACGGAGCAAAGGTGTTTTCAAAACTGGACCTCAACAAAGGATACCATCAACTAGAGCTGCATGAACGATCTCGATACATCACAACATTCTCGACACATCTCGGCCTATTCAGATACAAGAGGCTAAGTTTCGGAGTGTCATCAGCAGCAGAGATATTCCAAGAGGCCATCAGGAGAACGATACACCACATCCCACAGGTCCTGAACTACAGTGACGACATTCTTGTATACGGAGCAACGACAGCTGAACACAACAAAGCGCTGAATCAAGTCTGTCAAGCCCTGCTAGACGCGAACCTCACACTCAACGAGGCTAAGTGTGAACTGCACAAACCGACACTAAAGTTCTTTGGACACCTATTCTCTGGAAATGGAATGAAACCTGACCCAGAAAAAGTAGCAGCGCTAAATGACACACCAAGCCCGAAGGACGTGGGCGACATTCGCTCGTTCCTAGGCATGGCCAGTTACTGCTCAAGATACATTCCTGACTATGCTACATTAAGCTACCCGCTGAGGAAGCTCACTAAACAAGGGCAACCCTTCCAGTGGTCCACCCAGTGTGAAGGAGCATTTCGCGAAATTAAGAGAACTGTGGAAACAGCAAAGAATTTAGCATACTTCAGCCCCACAATGAAGACAGAGATAACAGTAGACGCCAGTCCGGTAGGGCTCGGAGCCATCCTAGCCCAGTATGACAGGGAAGAAGACCAAAGGCACATAGTAGCGTATGCGAGCAGAAGCCTGACGGACACTGAGAGAGCCTACTCGCAACCAGAAAAAGAAAGCCTGGCGGTCGTCTGGGCGTGTGAACACTTCCACATCTTCATTTTTGGGAAGCACTTCACACTCATAACTGATCATCAAGCCCTGATCACGATCTTTGGAAACCCAAAAGCAAAAATGCCACCAAGAATAGAGAGGTGGGGCCTAAGATTGCAAGAATATACATATACCATCATCCACAAGCCTGGCAAAGATGCAAACCCGGCCGACTACATGTCACGACACCCCATCAAAGATGACAAATCAGAACAATCAATAGCGGACGAATACATTCACTTCGTAGTGAATCAAGCGAGACCTCCGGCGGTACCCCTGGATGCCATCTGTGACGCGACCCAAAAGGATGCCACTTTGCAGGAAGTAAAGAACTTGATCCAAACCAATGGCTGGAGACGCCAGCCAAGCAATGGACAAAACGACACGGACATGGCGGCATTCAAACACGTCCATGAAGACCTGTCGATCGCTGCCAATGGACTCATTCTACGAGACAAAAGAATAGTAATACCACGAGAACTCAGACAAGGAGTCATTCACTTAGCGCATGAAGGACATCGGGGTGTGGTAGCTACAAAAAGAGCACTCCGCGAAAGAGTCTGGTTCCCAACCCTAGACCAAATGGTGGAGGCGACACTAAAGGACTGCCCGCAATGTCAACTCGTGAGTCGTCCGGACCCCCCTGCACCACTGCAAATGTCCCCACTACCGGAGGGCGTCTGGCAACACATCGCCATTGACTTCTTTGGGCCAATCAAATCGGGCCAATACGTCCTAGTCATCATGGACGAGTACTCTAGATTCCCCATCGCCCAATTGTGCGGTTCCACAAAAGCATCAAGTACCATACCCATCCTAGACGAGGTCTTCGCCGCATGGGGAATCCCCCTAGTGGTGAAGTCGGACAATGGACCACCGTTCAATAGCCACGACTTTGCTGAGTTCGCACAACACCTCAACTTCACGCACCGCAAGATCACGCCGCTCTGGCCACAAGCCAATGGAATGATCGAACGATTCATGGCCACGATCAAGAGGACCTTCCAGCAAGCAGAAATCACCGGGAGGCGCATACAGACAGCACTTGACGAAGTGCTGCGGGCATATAGAAACACGCCCCATTCTACCACGGGCAAATGTCCCGCTACCGTCATGCTAGGACGCCCGGTGCGCACTAGAATACCAATGATGACCCCAACGGCGCCAGAACTGGACACTGATTCCGAGCACGAAGAGATCGCGGCAAGAGACAAAGAAAAGAAGGAAAAGATGAAAGACTATGCGGATGAGCGACGCCACGCGGCCCCCCTGCAAATAAAGGAAGGAGACTGGGTGCTAGCGAGACAAGAGCAACACCGGAAGACAGACTGTCGATACAGTGAGATTCCCCTCAAAGTGATCCAACAGAAAGGAACCATGATCACAGCAGAGGCCGAAGGGAAGCGACTCACCAGAAACGTGACATACTTCAAAAAGTGCGGACCCAATGTCACCGAGTTGCTGGCAGATCCAAAAGCGGAGCCAGAAGACCGCGAGACACTGACAATCAACAGCCCATTGCCCAGTGGACTCACTGACGAGATTGAGAGTGACAACTCCGACCCCCAAGCACGCCCCAGACGGGTGATCAAGAAACCATCGCGCCTGATTGAAGAACCGTAAAGAAACGAACTCGTGACTTGACCAGGGACAATGCCACTGTGTCATCGTCCACCGAGGGGGGAGATGTAATGTTGTGAATGGCTAGGAATGGACAGTGCCCAGTGACCACACTGGTCAGGCACTAGGACCAGCCCGAGCCATTCACAACATTACATCTCCCCCCTCGGTGGACGATGACACAGTGGCATTGTCCCTGGTTTGCCAGTTAAACACTAGAGCCCCAACTTCAAATGGGAAAATTGATGTTCCCACAGGGTGCGGGTGCAAGTTCGCAGAAACATTCTTAGGATTGCCCACCTCCAGTGTGGAAGCACCATTAGGACAAAAGGGGCTGCCCAAGGATTCTCTCGTTGTTGCTTAGGAGTGGGTTTGGGTAATTTGGGAACATTCCAGTAATGCCCCCAGAGGAGGGTAAGTAGCTTCCTGACATCGACATATACTTTTCAGAGGAGGAAAAAAAATGAAAAAAGTTCCAATGTGTGCATTTCCAAACCCTGCGTCAGTGGAATGGTCCTCTGCACAGGCACATATGGAATTAACTTCTGTCTGGAAGCCTTCAAAACTTGTAGATTGCCCTTGCATACTCTGGTTATCTTAGTTACATTTAAAACAATTATTAAGTTATGCAACTTTTTGATGTAGTCTAGACCTACCTGGGTTTTCTACTTGTTTGCGATTCTACATTTGGTGAGTGAATTTTAAATAGATTGGTATGATTAGAATAAACCATGAAGGCTTTTCATACTAACCTTCCTCCACTCCCAAGTAAGACGTCAGCTACCCTTTTGCAGTTATTTACAGAAACCGGGTCACTAGCTTGAAACGTGCAAACACTCTACTGCTCTTCTGAAAAGCCAAGAAGTCCCGGATTCTGCATAAGCCACAACCCGGACTAGATTGAATCTGCTCTTCTTGCAAGCCTGCCCTCACACTTCTCCCCTCTCCGCCATAAAGGTAAAGTGCGCCCACATGCCAGGGTGTCAGCTATGGAGCACAGACTGGCGGTTTCACACTTCAACACTCAATGTTAATAGGTGGCGCCTTCCCCCAAACCCTCCTTTCATCTGCGCAGCTAATCAGATCCATTGACCTCTCACCTGCAAAGCACTCTGGGATCGTGACAAAAGGCTCTGACAGAATACACAGCAGGTGCTATTGTGTTGAGTGGTGCGATGTTTTTCAGTTACTCAATGTCTTTTGTGATACATACGAGCTCATATACATGGATAATTGACCGGATCACTTCTGATCACTTCCGGTTTCAGGCGATTGGACTGGAAAGAAGCAGGCTGCGAGGCAGCAATGGGAATGAGGTGCCACTGGATTGCCAGAGGCTTCTACAAAATATCCAGTGAAAAATGGCGTGGATTGCAGTCTGAATTATCTCTCACGGCTAATGAATAGGGCAATTCATTTGCTGCAGCTTTTGCAATACATTAGCAGGGCATTGGAGGGAATCTTAAAAGCGGCTGGTAATGTATTTCACAAGGGAAGATGATGGAAGGCTGGGCTCTTTAATGCACATTTAAACCAAATATTGTGGCAGGGGTGCCAGCTATCTGTAAATCTCCTGACAGTTAAATAACAGACATTTATTCGCACACAGTGGCGTAGGTGTCTTTCGAGGAGCTTTATCTTTTCTTCCATATATCGATTTCAGTTCAATAAAGATATTCAGAGTAGAGCGACATCACATCCCATCGCTTGCTTTTCTCTAACCCAACAAAACATCCCAACTGCCTTTTGTCACACCTAGTCAAGTAGTTGACATACAAATACGTTTGCAATTTGTTAAACCTGCACAATATATGGTAATTTAAGGAACACTACAGTGGTACATAAATTGTTTGAAATTCGAGTTTCAGCGCATCTTTTTTTTTGTCATATACTTGTCTGCTTCACCATTGTTGCGTCATCGCCATGTTAAGCGGAATAACTGATCATTCTAGCAGACGCGTGTACGAATGACCCTTCCTTTAAGGTGTGAACGGTAACCACTCTAGCTTAATTTGTCAAGAGTAGCAATAATTTTTTTAGAGAGATTTGATAGCAAGTCCACGTTTACAGTCATGTCAAGAGTAATTATGCATGCTGCGTCAGTCAAGGGACTAGCCATAAACGTAAAATAGCCCCATCCTGAACCAAAGCTCTGAAGGCACCAAGCATGCGAAGCAGATGTGCTCGAATCGCCTTAGAAGAGTTCCCTGTTATCTCTTTCCCAGCATCTATCCATACATCCTTTCATCTACCCATTGACATCCATCATTTCACCTTTACATTCTGTCATTTCTATTCTTTCAACCACTATTGTCGCTCACCATTCAATCCATCCACCCATCCATCCACTCATCCATCCATTCCAGCATACATCATTTGTGCCTGTATCCATCAATACATTCACCCATTCATCCATGATTTGACTTACATAGCCTTCAACAAGCCTTTCAACCACCAATTGTGCCTTTTGCCCAACCACCCTTTCTCATTTCCATTTACTCTGCATTCCTTTCAACAACACATCCATCTTCTCATGAACTTTGCCATCCTTTCACAAACACACCCTCTCATCCATCCACTCAGTTTACCATTTCCTCTGCCGTCATTTCACCCACCTATCCATCCATCTCAGATTTCCACGTACACTGCCATCCTTTCACCCACCCTTCCTTTCACCCACTCATCCAGCCATTCTCTCACACACTCCATCCATCCTTTTATCCATCCATCCTTTCACCAACTCGCACACCCATCCTATCCATCCGTTTACCTACCATTCTCTCACCCACCCATCCATCAATCATCTCAGATTTCCATTTGCTCTGCCATCCTTTCACCCACGATTCTCTCATCCACTCAACAACACATCTTCTCGCCCACTCCATCCACCCTTTTACCCACCCATTCTATCACCCACACTTCCATCAATTATTTTCCTTTCCTATCAACCCATTTACCTTTCTTACTTATAGAATTCATTATGAGCTTTTTATCTGCCAGGTGGCAGACAGGTGGGGTCCATAAAGACCCCCACTCCCACTGTAGCTGCTAAAGCAGGGGGGTTCACGACGGCCTGGTGCCAGATAAGAACTCAGCCATTCATATATGCATGACTAAAAAGCTATGAAAATGAAGGTGGTTATATATGTTTGCCTTACTATTATAATGTCCTAGCATGATATATATGGAAGGTGACCACATCTCACGTCAACCCTTAAAGAATATCAATATTCATTCCTCTCACTGCAATAGTTACAAAGTGAGTGATATAGTACATGAAGAGGAAAGAACGAAATCCACAGTTTTGTTATTTTTTCACTGAAAGTGTCAAAACCCTCCCTCTGTTCTCCTACCCTTCTACCCTGCTGTCACATCTCTCTTCCTCTGCAGGTACTGATGCCTTATCTCAACTATGTTGCTCAAATAGGAATATTCTTTTGGATCTGGACATCAACCCTTGGATGGACAGCAGTGACTTTAACCTGAATTTAGAGACATGGTTTGCAGTCATCAGTCTGATTCAGACTCAAATATTGAGCCAGGATTAGTTGTCCCAAAGAACTTTGATTTTGACAGCCCACAGAGACCAGAACAGCTGACCACAACACAACTAAAAGTTGCAGTCCTGAGTATGACCATATAATGAAAAAGTGAGCTGCCGGAATTGAAGGAATGAGCAAGTGGTGCGGCATGTAACAGCGAAGTATCGCAATTCACTGGGATGTTACATTTTTTAATACGAACCAGATCTAACGGCAGCTCACTTGAGGATACCGAAACACTACAAGTACCATGGGCCACGGGGTGGCCACGCCCACGCGGGCGGAATCTATCAGATTTAAAAGTGGTGTAAAGAACATTGCCGTTGAATCTGTGTTCATAACCGGCAGCCCCAGATGAAGTGATGAGATCACGAAACACGTCGGGCTAAATGGTTGAATTTGTGCGGACTTGGCTGTTCCCCCACATCGCTTCCTTCAATTTCCATTAACCGCATGCGTGCGGTCGATATTCTTGTCCTGCGCTGGGCTTTACAAAAACCCATTATTCATGACGAGCTGGGCTCGTCATGAGCGTGCGAGGAGGCTACCTCATGACGAGCCCAGCTCGTCATGAGCGTCGAAGGGGTTAAAGAAGTGGCGAATAACTTACCTGGGGTGGTGGCTTCTTCCATAGCAGTACAAAAGGGGGTGGTGATGGACGGAGCAACTGAACCAATCAAACACTCACACCCAGTCAAAAGAAATGGGTTTGATCCATCACCGTTCTTTAGCCCACTCTGCCACCCCAGTTCAGACATGGCTATATGCAAATCAGTCTGACCCTGTGCCTCATGGGAACAGTCCAGCCCGAACTGCCAAGCCATGCCTTCCCTGGACCGGAAACAAGCCTCCGAGGACCGGTTTCTGGCATTACAGCCGTCTTCAGCCCGGCTTGCTTGAATCCAGTGGCAAAGTGAGCAAGGGACTCACGTCTGAGCATACCCTGCCACACTTATGGTGGCCAAAGCGGTACAAAAGGGGGTGGTGATGGACGGAGCATCTGAACCAATCAAACACTCACACCCAGTCAAAAGAAATGGGTTTGATCCATCACCGTTCTTTAGCCCACTCTGCCACCCCAGTTCAGACATGGCTATATGCAAATCAGTCTGACCCTGTGCCTCATGGGAACAGTCCAGCCCGAACTGCCAAGCCATGTCTTCCCTGGACCGGAAACAAGCTTCCGAGGACCGGTTTCTGGCATTACAGCCGTCTTCAGCCCGGGCTTGCTTGAATCCAGTGGCAAAGCGAGCAAGGGACTCACGTCTGAGCATACCCTGCCACACTTATGGCAGCCAAAGCGGTACAAAAGGGGGTGGTGATGGACGGAGCATCTGAACCAATCAAACACTCACACCCAGTCAAAAGAAATGGGTTTGATCCATCACCGTTCTTTAGCCCACTCTGCCACCCCAGTTCAGACATGGCTATATGCAAATCAGTCTGACCCTGTGCCTCATGGGAACAGTCCAGCCCGAACGCCAAGCCATGCCTTCCCTGGACCAGAAACAAGCTTCCGAGGACCGGTTTCTGGCATTACAGCTGTCTTCAGCCCGGCTTGCTTGAATCCAGTGGCAAAGTGAGCAAGGGACTCACGTCTGAGCATACCCTGCCACACTTATGGCGGCCAAAGCGGTACAAAAGGGGGTGGTGATGGACGGAGCATCTGAACCAATCAAACACTCCCACCCAGTCAAAAGAAATGGGTTTGATCCATCACCGTTCTTTAGCCCACTCTGCCACCCCAGTTCAGACATGGCTATATGCAAATCAGTCTGACCCTGTGTCTCATGGGAACAGTCCAGCCCGAACTGCCAAGCCATGTCTTCCCTGGACCAGAAACAAGCTTCCGAGGACCGGGGCCAGAAACCGGTCCTCGGAAGCTTGTTTCCGGTCCAGGGAAGACATGGCTTGGCAGTTCGGGCTGGACTGTTCCCATAAGGCACAGGGTCAGACTGATTTGCATATAGCCATGTCTGAACTGGGGTGGCAGAGTGGGCTAAAGAACGGTGATGGATTAAACCCAGATCTTTTGACTGGGTGTGAGTGTTTGATTGATTCAGATGCTCTGTCCATCACCACCCCCTTTTGTACCACTTTTGTCCGCCATAAGTGTGGCAGGGTATGCTCAGACGTGAGTCCCTTGCTCACTTTGCCACTGGATTCAAGCAAGCCGGGCTGAAAACGTCTGGAATGCCAGAAACCAGTCCTCGGAAGCTTGTTTCCGGTCCAGGGAAGACATGGCTTGGCAGTTCGGGCTGGACTGTTCCCATAAGGCACAGAGTCAGACTGATTTGCATATAGCCATGTCTGAACTGGGGTGGCAGAGAGGGCTAAACAACGGTGATGGATTAAACCCAGATCTTTTGACTGGGTGTGAGTGTTTGATTGATTCAGATGCTCTGTCCATCACCACCCCCTTTTGTACCGCTTTTGGCCGCCATAAGTGTGGCAGGGTATGCTCAGACGTGAGTCCCTTGCTCACTTTGCCACTGGATTCAAGCAAGCCGGGCTGAAGACGGTTGGAATGCCAGAAACCGGTCCTCGGAAGCTTGTTTCCGGTCCAGAGAAGACATGGCTTGGCAGTTCGGGCTGGACTGTTCCCATAAGGCACAGGGTCAGACTGATTTGCATATAGCCATGTCTGAACTGGGTGGCAGAGTGGGCTAAAGAATGGTGATGGATTAAACCCAGATCTTTTGACTGGGTGTGAGTGTTTGATTGATTCAGATGCTCTGTCCATCACCACCCCCTTTTGTACCGCTTTTGGCCGCCATAAGTGTGGCAGGGTATGCTCAGACGTGAGTCCCTTGCTCACTTTGCCACTGGATTCAAGCAAGCCGGGCTGAAGACGGCTGGAATGCCAGAAACCGGTCCTCATAAGCTTGTTTCCGGTCCAGGGAAGACATGGCTTGGCAGTTCGGGCTGGACTGTTCCCATAAGGCACAGGGTCAGACTGATTTGCATATAGCCATGTCTGAACTGGGGTGGCAGAGTGGGCTAAAGAATGGTGATGGATTAAACCCAGATCTTTTGACTGGGTGTAAGTGCTTGATTGATTCAGATGCTCTGTCCATCACCACCCCCTTTTGTACTTCTTCCATAGCAGGCAAACTTTGTGGTTTGATTGAAAGCGGATGGCCTTAGTCGCGGAAGATGCCCGGCTGCTGTTCGAGCAGTCCCAAGGAGACGTAATTCTGCGTAGCCGTTTTTGGAACATTGGGAGCCAGGATTGACGGAATGAGCAAGTGGTGCGGCATGTAACAGCGAAGTATCGCAATCCACTGGGATGTTATATTTTTTAATACAAACCAGATCTAACGGCAGCTCACTTGAGGATACCGAAACACTACAAGTACCATGGGCCACGGGGGTGGCCACGCCCACGCGGGCGGAAGCTATCAAATTTAAAAGTGGTGTAAAGAACATTGCCGTTGAATCTGTGTTCATAACCGGCAGCCCCAGATGAAGTGATGAGATCACGAAACGCGTCGGGCGAAATGGGTGAATTTGTGCAGACTTGGCTGTTCCCCGCATCGCTTCCTTCAATTTCCATTAAAGAAGTGGCGAATAACTTACCTGGTGTTGTGGCTTCTTCCATAGCAGGCAAACTTTGTGGTTTGATTGAAAGCGGCTGGCCTGAGTCGCGGAAGATGCCCGGCTGCTGTTCGAGCAGTCCCAACGAGACGTAATTCTGCGTAGCCGTTTTTGGAACTTTGGGAGCCAGGATTGAAGGAATGAGCAAGTAGTGCGGCATGTAACAGCGAAGTATCGCAATCCACTGGGATGTTATATTTTTTAATACGAACCAGATCTAACGGCAGCTCACTTGAGGATACTGAAACACTATAAGTACCATGGGCCACGGGGGTGGCCACGCCCACGCGGGCGGAAGCTATCAGATTTAAACGTGGTGTAAAGAACATTGCCGTTAAATCTGTGTTCATAACCAGCAGCCCCAGAGGAAGTGATGAGATCACGAAACGCGTCGGGCGAAATGGGTGAATTTGTGCGGACTTGGCTGTTCCCCCGCATCGCTTCCTTCAATTTCCATTAAAGAAGTGGCGAATAACTTACCTGGTGTTGTGGCTTCTTCCATAGCAGGCAAACTTTGTGGTTTGATATATATATATATATATATATATATATATATATATATATATATATATATATATATATATATATATATATATATATATATATATATATATATATATATATATATATATATATATTCAACCAGTCTCATGTTACTGGAGCCCAGGACCCTTCAGG
Organism: Lissotriton helveticus; assembly: GCF_964261635.1. Classification (NCBI taxonomy): domain Eukaryota; kingdom Metazoa; phylum Chordata; class Amphibia; order Caudata; family Salamandridae; genus Lissotriton; species Lissotriton helveticus. Next base: position 659,592,421 of record NC_136065.1, read on the forward strand.
GCGGCTTCAGTGAAAAGGGCACGGAGCAGCCCATTAAACACACTTGCCATGCAGAGAAAAATACTGAAGCCCAATACTGCAGCTCAGGTGCCTCGCTCAATCCAGCAGCATCTACTTTCACTTGTCCTAACGTTTCGGCGTAATTGCCTTGCTCACAGGTGGAAGAGGACACCTACGTGCCCTCTGTCAATTTTTAAAAGGGTGTTTAATCACGTGACTGAATTAAAACACTACATATCCCACAGTGAATTGTAATTTTGTTCAGATGTACTCACTGGAAGTCCTCACAAATTGCATCTTAAGTAGACAGTTCTTTTAGATACATGCACTGATGTAAAAGTGGAATCCATGAAATAACAATCAGGTGAAAGAAATATGCCGTAGTGTTGTCACTTCTACGTGCGACCAGCAGAAGCCTTGCGCTATTTGGACAGTCACAGGTGAGTATGAGAAATCATACTCAACGGTGACTGTCCAAGTAGCCATGTTTGCCGCTGGAACCCGTGAACAAGGCAGTATGCTGAAACGCGTTGGGGAGGCAGATATGTACGTGTTGCCATTTCATATTAAAGATGATTGTTCCCAGTTGGAGTGTGCTGCCTTTTGCTTCTCTGGGCCACGTGGGGAGCCATTTCCTGACTTATTCACGGCACAGCCCAGTGCCGGTAGATTGGTGGCATCACCTCGAAAAATGACGCCGGATCGCCCGTAGAATTGGAACTGGCGGTTTGTGTCATTGCGGATTTCCGCGTTTTGAGGGCCTGTCTGGACCATTGGATTGTAGGTTTGTGACGCGACCAACAGGACTTCATTTACATTGGGCATGATTGTTTACACACGGACTTCCGATATTACACCTATTTAGGCTTTGATTGTTTTGTGGTACTACTTGGCCCAGGATGCATTGTGTTTCCATTGGGAACGTCATTGGAGGACTATAAATCATACTCACCTGTGACTGTCCAAGTAGCCATGTTTGCCGCTGGAACCCATGAACAAGGCAGTACGCTGAAACGTGTTGGGGAGGCAGATATGTCCGTGTTGCCATTTCATATTAAAGATGATTGTTCCCAGTTGGAGTGTGCCGCCTTTTGCTTCCCGGGGCCACGCGGGGAGCCATTTCCTGATAAATATATATATATATATTTGCTTTCCGGGCCACGTGGGGATCCATTTATATATATATTTTTTTATATATATATATATATATATATAGATATATATGTATATACATATTTGTAGATCAATAGTGAAGCAATTGTAGATAAATAGTTATGATGAAAAAGATTTACTTATGTATGCAGTCACTTATAAACATGTTAAAAACATAGAATAGTATAATTATCAGTAACATGTACATTTGTTAAGCAAAACTAATGAATATCTATATAAAATAAATTTTTAACATATGTTTTCTACATGTTTATACAACGCAATACACATATATAGGTACATATTTATAGTAGAAATAAGTGCTTACATAGAGAGAGATATGCTGTATATTTCTATCTGTTTTTGTATGGTGGTTATGTGGGGAGATCTCGCACAATGACTGTAAAAGTGCTCTAAAGGCTGGAGAGCTCACATCTCACCCGTCTCCTCTCATTGGATCCTGCACACAGCCGCGTGTACGGCCTCTGTCACAAGAAGGGCTGGTGCATTACCTCTACGTCCCTCGTCCTCGACCCAGTCATCACTCATAAGGTATTCCACAGACAGGAAACAAAACAGGAAACACTTTTAGGCTCCACCTCCCCTCCTGCCAGGTGCTATATCAGGCCTAACCACCAGAAGCACATCCTGTTTTGTTTCCTGTCGGTGGATTACTTGATGGGAGACGCTGGGGTGAGTGCCGGGCGCTTACCTGCTTCTTTGTCCTGTGGATCCTCCTCTGCTGGGCTCCCAGTATCCCTTGGATGGCTTCCACAGGAACTACTTTATGCTTAGAAAAGAGCCTGTGTCAACAAGCAATCTTCCTAAGCACCTCTATACGTCTCTCAGACACCCCAGGTCTCTGGCATCAACAGGGATCAGCAAAGTCGTGCCTTCCAGAAGACCCAAGCACGAAGATTCAAGAAGCCAACACTGAAATATTACTTCTCATTCAGGCCACCCAAAATTTGGAACCCTCCCCACACACATATTGACGATGCCTTTTCTGTGTCCTTATTGAACAGAGGCCTCAAACAACACTTCCTAGACACGTGTACACCCCAGAACCATCACTGTGGCTTTGTTAGCCATCACACCGCTATCCCTGACATTGCCTCTCGGATCAGACGTATTACGTCATTATCTTCATCCTCGAGAGCACCTGTCGAGGTCATCAGTGGGATTTGATGTCCCTCGATGACCGCAAAGATCTAAACTTGTCGTGGTTTTCTTTTGTCAGGATTTTTTTATTCATGTCATCTCAGTATGTGGGTGTGAAATAACCTCATACGATCGTTCAATCAATTTTCCACATCCATAATGTGCTACAAACCTTAAATAATTGTCACCTCTGTTAATTCTTCTAACAATACGCTATCAGTCGATGAATGCACTGAATCTAACCTGTCACTCTTTGCTCCTTGATATATTCGGTGCTCAGATACACCACACCCAGAGTTTTGACCAAAAATGAATAAATAATAATTAGGTCAGGATAGAAAAACATTTTCATCAGTTGCGATATTGCCCAATCCACATATCCTTTAAATACAATAATAATTTCTCTCTTACTGGCAATACTTACAAAATGCAGCTTAACCTTGCTATTCAAGGTTATGTGAGGAGTAGGGTGGGTACTTGGCTCATGGGCTAGTGACTGCAACAACAAATGATGGATGGAATACCCGAACCAATATCAGCAACCGGACATGTTTCTGTTAATGAAGCCTGGCGTACAACACCAAGCAAAACAACAACCCTCATGTAAATCAGGTCCCTCTCCACCAGTCCAAGGAGGATAGTTTAAAGAGTAGGGGGCAGATTTACAAGCCCCTTGCGCCACTTTTGCGTCACTTTTAACATGGGAACAGTGACGCAAAAGTGGCGCAAGGGGCTTGTAAATCTGCCCCAAGGTTTGCGAGATTCAGAATTCACCTTATTTTAGGCTACTTATTTTGTTACTGGGCCCCAATGGGTCATCGCTTTCCCAGAGAGTAGGATAAATATGTGAAGAAGATGGACTCTGTTGTACCTTTCATTTGGATTAAGTCAAATTCTGAGATTGTACATGATGTATCCAAGTTCAGATCGATTTTATTAGGGATTATTTCCGGATCCAAATAGTAATGGAGAAAATAGGCTGTTGTGCCAGATAGAAATTGTATGTCACAAGAATTCGATTTGTTCAATTGTATACTTTGAAGTGATATTGTACATTAATTATTAAATAGCCAGCACGTTTCACCTCCGCTAGATAATGGAACATAAATCATGTAATATATTCTATATCATTGTAGTATTCCAAACAGGAAACTCACCTATTCACTATTCTTGTTCTGCATCATAAGCCAAGGGAATGGAAAGTACCATGGCTAGAACAATCTCTTTACATTTGTGGCATTAGGAGAAGGGAAGTGAAAGTAAACTTTGCTCTAATATACATTTCAATGTCTCAGTCTCCTTCCGAATTAACATTACATTTACGATGTTTCACCTGTGCGGTGTGTTCCGCTATCCCAGTACATTAGTTTTTCCCTGTTTAGGTATGAATGTGGTTCTCACAGGCCCACTCAAGTAAAGCTCTGTTTGAATGTAGTACCCAGACCACATAGTCATATGTGTGTGTGTGTATTTATGGTGCTGAAAGCAGGACCCTATGGGTATTGCAAGAGTATGTTTGAAGAGACCAGTGCGATTCATTTTAGATGCTCCTGGTAAAACAAAGCACAAGATGGAGGTTGTGGATACTCTACAGGGTCAAGGCTGATTTGCATATGGCCATGTCTGACCTGGGGTGGTGTGGAGTGCAAAAAAACGATGGATTTAGGCCCAGATCCCTGTACTGGGGTGAGTGTATGACATTGTTCTGCATTCTGTCCATCAATTGTTGTTTTTGCGGTTGTGGATACTATAGCCTCCCCAAAAAGCGATGGTATTCTGCTTGCATTCTTGAGAAGAAGGCTGCAGCCTCAGACACCGAAGAGTTGAAAGATAGTAAGAGGTCTGTTTTAGAAATTCAGCATTGACCTTAGTTAGCAAGGGACTGTTGACAGTGGGTGTTTGTAGGTTGAGAATGGGGCTCTCTTTTATTGTGCAGGGGGAATATTTAAGGCAGAGCCAAGATCGCTACTCTAGAAGGCTACCAACAGTCAATTGCAGTCTTCGCACTTCATTATTCTTCTGTTTTATTTGCTCTACTTTAGAGGAAGCATTATTTGTACCTCCTGGGAGAGCCATCATCTTCTACAAAGGCTGTCTAATCTGCACAAGGAGAACATACTTTTGAAGGGAACCGCTTCAAACTGGTTCCATAACAGCAACAGGGGAGTTCCCACCCCCGTATGGAAAACAGCTTAAAAGTGTGGCCAAAACCATTCTACTTATTTTCAGTTCCGTTTCCTTATAACCAATGGAGGAAGTGATCCAAAAAATACTCAAATAGCTACCAAGAACCAGTTCTGGTGTTCTTGATAGCAAGTCTCCCGGAAGCGAGGGGACATCATATAAAAACTTCTCCATCTTGCTTGAAGAACTCTGGGTCTGTCTGGTAACTGGAACCCTGCTAGGTTTGCCTAGAGAGGTGCCTGCTGATGCAGTGAAATGAGTGTCAGAGGAGGAGAAGCCCATACACTGTGTTCAGAGCCTGGTGCAGCCCAGAAGATCATACTGGATCAAGAAACTGTAACCAGAACTCATCCAAGTCTAAGAGTGGGTTTCTCCGCATCCACATATGTTTTGAGACTAAACCATTTGTGTTTGAAAAGCTGAGAGTATGGTCATCCATGCAACTGTGATATTGCATCCCACTAAGATTGGATTGACTGATGCTGACTCTAACGAAAACCACGGTCAGAGGATCTGTGACTGCCAACGGTGTAAAGATTCTTTATTGTTTGGGCATTGGAAGCACTTAGCCTGAATTACTGCTCTGTCGAAGCCAACATATTCCTTGAACAAGAACAGGAAAAGAAAGTGGAGTTGTGTTGTAGTGCGGAAAGACCAACAATTCCACACACAGAATATCTTAAGCAATATGTTTATTGGCCAGAGTATTCATAAGCTCTCCTCCACAACTGACACTGACAGAACTTCCAACCCTTATTCATTCCACTACATTCCACATTCCAATCCAACACAACCACTGAATATGGAATGTAGGTAGAAGATTACATCACCACAACATCTTCCCCTTTAGACAATGCAGACAATAACCTAAACACATGTCAGTAAAAATATGCAGTATAAACCAAAAATTAAAAAGTGACCCAAACAGTGAAAAGTTAATACATGTGATTACAATACACAATTTACACATCACAATATTTGGCTGGTTTAAGAACTACCCCTTTGCTTTTGCGTAAAACAGTGTTATGTAACAACATTTGACTTGAAAATCCATACCCATGCCTGCAAAGTCCCACCACATCTCCCTTTCTACCACCTTCATCTGATGAGATCTTATTTCCTCCCATTTGTATTCTTTCTGCGCTATCCTCATCATCACTTGATTTTACCTTCACCTCTCTGCCTCTCTACCATCATTCATGACCTTTTACTAAAACTGCATTTTTAGACACCGCATCCACCTTTTCAGGAGACCTGAACTTGGGCAATCCTTTAGCAATATGAATAGGATCTTTCACACATATCCAGTCACTCACTATAACCTCTCTTCTTGTGTCCTTCACTTTGTGCCTGATACCATACTCTTCTTTCATCTTTTCCTAATACCTTTCCACATGAGGTTGTATGACTGCATCTAATGTTTCAGCTCGGTTAGAACTCTGATAATTTTCTCTCAACCATGCTGGGCTCAACGAAGATGCTGGAACACATCTCCTCATGACTTCAAAAGGACACAATCCTGACACTGCATTGGGACCAGACCGATAAGCCCACAGCGTGCTCTCAACAGCTGTTATCACCTTCATCTTATTCTGAACAGCCCACTGTAAACATTCCACCAATGTGCAATTGATTTTTTCTACAAGACCATTGGCCTGAGGATGTTACAGTGTTGTATGTTTGTGCTGAATAGCATTCTCCATCAAAAATTCCATCATCTCTCTGGGCACAAATTGCACTCCATTGTCGGACACAATCTCGTTAGGGTAACCTTCCCTCAAAAACAACTTCTTCAAGAATTTTATAACAGCTGACGTAGTAGGCTTCTCCGTGAAATCTACCTACTCACTGTAGTAGTCCACTGTAACTAAAGCAAATTTATAAAATCGATAGCCAACTTTGACCACGCACCAACAGGTAACACACTAGGTTCAATAACACAAAGGTGTCGATGGGTCTAAAGAGAATTTATGTCTACCGTGATATGCAACCTGACTACACTTAAGTGTCAAACCTAGAGAAAATCTAAGAAAAGGAAATGAAAAGATACCCAGATCTCCTAATGATCAGAAAAGGATACCCATCAGTCACCACACGGAACCGCCCTTCATCATTTGGGAGTCCTTATCGACCATCCACCAAGCAACCCACCGGTGACAAGGGAGGACCAGATGGAACAGCCTCCAAACACCAAATGGGTGCCTGTATGGTCTAAGTGCTGATAATCAGTACTTATGAGTGGAACAAATGAAAGGTGACTGATTTGCAGTGCATGCGATAAATATAGTGGTGAAATTAAATTGGGTGAGGGAGCAATATGAAATTTTATTCTGGTTCTACCCACTCCTCCAACATATAAAAAGCAAAAGCAGTTTGTAGCAAATAACTGCCTAGGTGTATGTAAAGGTCAACATGTTTCAGCAAATGTATTGGACAACTGTGTCATTGCCTTCTTCAGAACCTAGAAAATGCTTGTGCTACTGCACACTAGGTTGGCATGGCATGGTCTAAGTCTTAATACTTTTTACTCTATTGGCACAAATGACTCATGTTCTAACATTAACAACAATCTCAGAGTCTGTACCAGGCCACCAATAATTTTCTCTGAACTTTCTTTTGGTAATGGTTTGACCCAGGTGTTCCTCATGTCGCTTAATCCACTGGGGGGATTAATTTATCATGTCTCATCAGCATAATATTCCTTTCAACAGATAATCAACCTGGATGTAATCTCACAGGTGAAGACTTCTCTTTGTCACCCATTTATTTTACACACACCAGATTGTCATCATCTACCATTCTGGCATTCCACTCATCCTCAATGAAAACATTTCCCTCACACACATCTATATTGGCTATTAGGCATTCTTCGTCCTACTCTTTCCAATTCACAGACTGGTCTTCATCATTGATGGGAGAACAAGATAAATGATCAGCTCTGAATTTCTTACCGCCAGGGAGGTATACAGTGATAAAATCACATTGCAACAATTTTGAACTTAGTATAACCAGGCTAGGTGTATAAGCCTTGATAACAGATCTGCTTAGTATATTTACTAATGGTTTATGGTCCGTTTTGAGCGTGAATTTTCTCCCCGAGCTGAAACACTTGAAATGTTGAACTGCACAGCAACATGCTAACAGTTCTTTTTCAATGCCTGAGAAGACCATCTAATTTTCCTTCAAAGAACTTGACACAAAACTCATTGTAACTTCGCTACCAGATCTCTTCATTTGGGCTAGGGTGGCTCCTAACCACTTGTTACTCATAACAATTGTAACAATACACTCTTTGTGGGATCAAAAGGCGCAAGCACATCAGCTGCTGCAATATAATGATTAAGTGAAACAAATCCATCCTGACAGGCATCACTCTACACAAGCACTTTCCTTTGCTTGAGTTGTTCTCACAAATATGCGGTTTTAGTAGAAAAATTCTAAGGAATTTTGAATTAAACTCGCAAAGCCCCAGAAATGATGACCCTTGTTCCTTGCTATTGGGTGTTGGTGCTTTTGTGATCGCATCCGCCAATCCAGGTCTTGGTTGCACCCCCTTTTCCAAAATGGCATGCCCAAGATATTCTATGATTTGTTTTGCAAATTTAAACTTGTTAGTATTGGCTACGATTGCACATTTCTGTAACCTTTTCAACACAGTGTGCATGTGTTTATCATGACTGACAGAGTCTTCACCTGCTAGGAGAATATTGCCTTGGAAAGTTACAATGCTATTGACCCCATAAAAAACATTCTCTAACATCCTCTGAAACATCGATGCAGCCGAGGCTAGTCTAAAAGACATTCTCTTGAACTGGAATGAGCCGACCGGTGAAACAAAAGCTGTAAAATTCCTAGACAACTTGTCTAACTCGACCTGTTGCTATGCAAACGCCAAATCGATTTTGCCAAAAGACTTTGGTGCCTGCAAATGTGGTAATGATATTAACAATGCTTGACAATGGATGGGACTCAACCCATATCACCTTGTTTCGACTGCATAAATCAATGCACACTCTCAGCTGGCCTTGTTTTTTCTTGCTATCCTCAACGGGGATAGCCATAAGGATGATTCAACTCATTCTATGACACCCTCATCACACATTTTCTTTAATATCTCAGCTAGCTCCTCACATATACTGAAAGCCACATTGCTTAATTTGTGTTTTACTGGCATAGCAGCACTTTGTACCTTAATACTGTGTTTAAATCCTGTAATCTTCCCTAGATTGCCACTAAACACATCTTCATACATTTCTGTCCAAGAGTTGTCTACTTGTTGCCCTTTACTTTCTTGGTAGTCAGATGTTCCATCAGTGACTAAAGATACCTGTACCTTCCTTCCAGGCCTGAGTGACATACCAAATAGTCTTTGATGGTACCAGCCAAGTATACTCAAACCTTTCTTAGCCACATATACCTTACCAAAATGACTTTCACCTTAAATTGTATGTGACATTCGAAAAACCCTGTAAGTTCAGTTTTTCTTCCATCATAAGACACAGGGTTTCTATCTGGAGGAAATCATCTCCTTTCACCCCATGTCTTATGAAACAATTCATCAGTAATCATAGTCATTCTGGCGCCGGAATCTATGAGCAAATTAGACACTTTGCCATCTATCATGATGTTTTCAAACGGATCTACACTATTGGTTTCTCCACCCCGTACAACCAAAACAAGATCTCCATCTACACTTTGTTCATCTTCTGAACTTCCACTATATCCTCTAACACGTACAGCATTCATGTGTTCCTTATTCCTGGCAAACTTTAACAAAATGACCCATTTTACCAGGGGTCCTACATTTCACATTTTGCGCAGGGCAGGGCGACCATTTGATCCATGTATAGGGAACCTGCACCTAAAACATATATTCTTCTGTCTGAGAATCCTTCCTTTCCATCCTTTACTTTGGGAACTTCTTGCTTTGTTCTCTCGAAATATTGTTAGTATTTTATTTACTACCCCCATGAAACTCTGTTCTTTGTGTTTTAATTCCTTATAAGACTTACGAGGCAACTCGATACTCTGAACAATATCTATAGTTTCCAACAACATTGGATTTTTTAAAGTCAGCAATTTTTCCTGGACTTTTTTCTCCCAACATCGAACTATAATCTGCTTGCGGGTAAGTTGGGAGGTGAAGTTCTTGAACTTACATTCTGCTGCAAGCGTTCATAAAGCTGCAACATAACTATCAATGAATTCATCTAGCGTTGCTAACAAGTGAAAAACTTGTGTCAATTCACAATAAGGCTTAGTTGAACATCAAATATTTTTTCTCATTTTCTTACTGCCAACAGGTATTCATCAATGGCATCTTCTTCACCATCAGGTGTTTAATAGGGAGGGATGAGTTCATAAATAGACTGAACCTCAAATGCAAAATTGTGTTCTAATCTCTTACGTTCTGAACAGTATCTGTTGCCACCAATTGCCCCTAGATATTTTGTGAAGGCCCTTTACCATTTCCACCAAGATATGGCTGGTTCCCCTGGTGTTTGGAAAAAGGGTGGGAGTGAATTGACACTCTGCATATATTGTGGTACAGAGATGATGCTTTTGAACAATAATTCATCAATTTCCTTCCCAAAACAAAAACTACAATTTACTGACTGTAAGATTGTATGTCTCCCATCTACTGTTTACACTACAATATAGCCACACTATTATTTCTTTTGGACAATCTGTAAATAGTGAAGCATCAGACAGTATATACACAATGAATACCATACACAGAAATACACTGGATTTTTAGAATAAAAACCATGTGTGAACACCTGTAACTATGTATGCACGCCACAATTTTTGCCTCTCAATGCAACAGTAGAAAAAGGCTTTATTTTGTTTTGTATTAAATGTTTCCTGGAAAGCTGCATAAGCAATAACCTGCAGTGAAAATGTGTGCGCTTCACAGATTGTTTGCACAAACAGTAACGCGCTGTCAAAATATGTGCATGTCACAGAAAGCTTCCTAGAACCATGAATGAACGTTTGCGTGCCGTCCAATCAGAGCAGGTGGAAGTTTGGATTTTTTACTCTTCAAATGCACCCTGTGAGAAGAATAAATCTGCGACACACCTTCAATGTGTGCACATCACAGTGTAGAGTACCTCCGCTACACATGCCTCCCACGGAATAAATAACCCTGCAACATGCCTTCAATGTGTGCGTATCACACTGCAGGCTTGAATTGGTGGGTCCCACTTCAACATCGCTGCAGATGTCGGCCACGTACTGAGCTGCGCCATATGTACTTCGTCAGCGACAGGAGTGTGACAGCTGACTGATTCAGTGTGCATTTGGGATCACGATGGACAAGAACCGGCACGCATCAAAGACAATGCATGCACAAGGTATTTGCTTGCGGCCAGCCATTTGCTCGTGCGTATGGCACTGGAGTACAGTTAACCAACACAACCAGCTCTCTGATCTTGCATGAGGCGCCAGGGTAAGTTAATCACCAGCCGCTCTTGCGCACAATGCCAACCCCTCCAAAAGTACAGTGACACGGTTTTATCCTACTGCATCCCAGTCTTTACAATGTTAATCCTCCCACACCAGCACAATTTGTCACAGCTACACGACTGAAGCCTTGCTAAGGGCATCCACACATTATTCCTCGTCATTGTACACAGTCAAAAAACAACACGCCCGCTTCCATCAGCTGACTGCACACCGGTGGGTTCTTCACTGTGGCTAACTTGTCGCCAGCCTTGTGGTAGTGTGGAAGGACCAAACATGGCACACACGGAAAATCTTAAGCGATATGTTTATTGGCCAAAATTTTTGCCAGCTCTCTTCCACAACTGGCATTGACAGATAATTAAAGTCAGCATCAGGGCATTCAGCGGGGAGATCAGGAAAGAATATGGGACTTTATAATAATGGAATGAACTGTGATTTAGCCCCAACAGTTTTGGATTCTGCTAGTAAAAGACTATGGGCCAGATGTAGGTCGGTCAGTAACGGCCGAAAATCGGTATTTTCGGCCGTTACCGACCGGTATTTCAGAAATGGTATGTAGGGCCCTTAATTTTACAGAATCGGTAAATTTACCGATCGGTAAATTTACCGATTCTGTAAAATACCGAATCGGTATTTTTACCGATTCGGTAAATTTGAAAAGTAGGTGGGACTCTTCTGAGTCCCACAAGCCTTACCGAATCGGTATTTTACCATCAAATCCAATTTGATGGTAAAATACCGATTCCGGTGTGCATGCACGTGTGTGCATGCACACCTCTGCCATATGACAGGCAGACCTGCCCTTGGGGCATGTATGCCTGCCACATGGCACCCGAGCCTATTTTTGGGGTGCCAGAGGGTGTCAAAATGACACCCCCTGCACCCTTGCTAAAATCGGTAATTACCGATTCTGTAATTACAGAATCGGTATTGCCCATTGATTCCTATGGGCTTCACAGCCCATAGGAATCAATAGGAAATACCGATTCGGTATTTCCAGATTCGGTAAATACCGAATCTTAAAGATTCGGTATTTACACATCTGGAAATATCTACATCTCCCCCCTTCATATTTACCACTTCTTAAATACTGAATCGGTAAAATTCGGTATTTAAGAAGTGGTGAATAAGAATTACCTACATCGGGCCCTTGGGGCCAGATGTAGCTCGCCAATTACCGGTCGGTAACGGCCGATTTCGGCCGTTACCGACCGGTATTTGGGAATTGACATGTAGGGGGCATGCTATTTACAGAATCAGTAAATTTACCGATTCTGTAAATCAATATGTAGGTGGCACTGTAATCAGTGCCACAGGCCCTTACCGAATCATTATTTACCATGGAATATTATTCCATGGTAAATAACGAATTCCAGTGTACATGCACATCTGTGCATGTACACCTGTGCCATGTGGCACACAGACATGCCCTAAGGGCATGTTTGTGTGTCACATGGCACACAAGCCAGTAACAGGGGTGCAACAGGGTGTCAAAGTGACACCCTGTCCCCCTTGTAAAATCGGTAATTTTACCGATTTGGTAATTACCGAATCGGTATTTGCTATTGAATCCTATGGGCTTCAAGGCCCATAGGAATCAATGGCAAATACAGATTCGGTAATTACCGAATGGGTAATTACCGAATCTTACAGATTCGGTATTTTTACCAAATTATTTACCTGCATAGCAATTACCGAATTGTAAATACCGAATCGGTAAAATTCGGTATTTACCATTCGGTAAATTGCTATTACCTACATCTGGGCCCAAGCCTTCACACTAATGTCATGTATTATGACCAACTCCGGCAATGCATCACTTTAGTTCTAAAAGATGCATCAGAATTTCTGATGCATCCGTGAATTATTGCGCAATGGAGGAGTGTATTGGAAATACAGTGCATCCATGGATGTCATTAGGGCATTTGCGGCAGACCCAAGAAATCTGACGCATTGATGCAGATGTATCACTTCTTGTAAATATGCCCCACAGGTCTGGCAGACCCCTCTCGCCCTTCTCTGGTAACGCACAGGGTTACAAGGAAGCCATCTTCTCAGCCAGGATGCTTTTAAGCTGACTTTGATTTGGCAAAATATACACTATCTTCACTTTTTTGAATATGGATTGCTGTACCTGTTGCCAAGGGCGATCAGAGTCAACCGGGCATGTATTATTTTTTTGCCCCTTGTATAGTCAGTCTCGAAACAAATGGCTAGACTCTCTCTGTAGCAATTTGGGAGTAAGAAAGTATAAGGAGGCTTTCAGAATAATGCAGACAGATACATCCCAAGTTTTTAATGGCAATGTGGATCAGGCGTGCCAAGTGTTCCCTTAATAATACCTAGGTTGTTACACCACTGAAGGGCCTCGTAAAAGTGTATTATGTAACCTGAATTACTCGGTGTGGACTACTGTCATTTAATACTATTCAAGACATCCACTGAATTTTTAAGCTGGTTTTAAATTATTTAAATTATTTTTATGATAAATTCTGTCTATTTAAAAATGTAACTTTTATTGTTTTTATTGTGCTGCTATTGTAATAGATAATGGATGCGTATTGTAAATGCCTACATTTTGTATTTTGCTTGTAAGTGCTTGTTTTTATGTTGTACTTTTTAGGTCTCGTGGCGATTACCGCACGGAAGCGCGGTCTCGCCAGAGACCTATACTCTATACCTATACTCAGCTTCCCAGGAGACAAGAGATGGCCACGTGCATAATCGGATCAGAGCAGGCCGCGCGCGCAAGTGCACATCTCCAGTCTCCTGGGAAGCTCCAACACACACAGCCACACCTCCCCCTGCTTTGGCACACGCATGCGTGCACACATACACACACACACGCAAGTGCATACACAGAGACACACACACGAGCGCACATACACGCACGCACGCACACATACAGAGCCCCCCTGCCCCCCGCCGCCGCCCACTGAATGCCCCTGGTTCTGCATAAAGCGTATAAGGACTCACAGACTCGGAGCGACTCGGAGCTCTGCGTGTCTACGTCAGCGATCCTCAGCTTGCTTGCGTGCACGCTCACTGCGACAGCGACGGCGTCTCGTGCGCACCCACCGCGGTTTCAGTTTCGCTTGTTTTTAAGTGGCATGGTTATCCCTTTAGGCAGCCCAGAACGGCAGTAATACAGGTTTGTAGGTTTCGTGCACGAAACAACGGGCGTGACCAAAATACCCTCAGGGCATTAAATTCTTGGATCACATGGCGAGCAGAGCCTCTCTGGCCCTGGGCCCAGTTTCCGCTCACTCTGCTGTATGTAGTTCGATATGTGAGCGGTGCCCAGAGGCAGCTGGCAGGGACGCGGCAGTGGGAGGGGTCATTGGAAAGCAAGTAAGTGCCTTTGTGGCAGGCTGGATAGTCTGTGCGAATATAACCTTAGCAGGGAGCGCTCTCTTCGAAGCCCAGCCTTCCTGCCTCTGAACTCTTTTTCAACAATGGAAAGTTTCACGCTTTATTCTCATAGTTTGCCAAGTCCATCCCATAATGCAGCCCCGTCATAATACAATTGCATGGGCAAGAGTGTACCAGTCGTGGATGGGCCTCTGATGTGACTGCAAGCGACTGCAAGGGGCCTGACTGACTGGCTGTCTGCGTGAAGCTGCACTCTAACAGCATGATTGATCCTGCTTTATTAAAATATGCATAAATGCGGCGCCAGAATGGCCTGCACAGTGCTGACGCAGAAGTGGCTGCCTAAATATTGATGGGTTACTAGAACTGTGCACGGAGCTGCATAGATCGCCAGATTGGCAGCCATCTGTTTTCCCACCATAACTGCACTAGAATTGACTGTACGTGACTACATCTGAGTGTCCACACCGTGCCGGTTTGTGCACCCACGATCACTGTCCATGCTCCAGCCCCCTGGCCGATCTTCAACTTCCTTTGTAGTGCATTGTATTCATCATAATGTGTATGGCTTTTTTTATTGCTATACTAACCAGCGGAATATACCCGAGAGGCTGCAGAACTCGTAACAAGAGAATGGTTTGGGATCAGCACAAGGGTCACAGAGAGTACTTGTGCAGCAGGCAGAACGAGGGTCTGCTCGGTGTTAGCTATTGTTTGATTTTTGTATGCATACACTATGCACTGCTCGGTGTCATTGCTTCGAAAAACACTGTTGACGCAAAAGCTTCAAAGCATTCAGAGTTGTACTGAAATGGGCTTCTCTGATGCGTTGTACCGCTGCTGAGACCTCCACGGACCTTTTACAGTGCAACTTCCTCACTATTTGCTGAACGCATTGGTATCCCACAACGGACACACCCACAGAGAGCTCTCTCACAAAACTTCCCGTTCTGACGGGCAATGTATTCTTGGAATTTCTGTACTGAGACACTCGGGACATTTTATGTAATACTTGTGACGGGACGGCAAAGTAGGTCTGTTTCACCTGCTGGTTCGCATCTTAAAATCCTGGAGGGGGCAACTCAGCAAGCCCTTTAATACATCACGGATGGGGTTGGTGAACTTATTTAAACCTACCCTAGAATTGTATTATGTTTGTTTCATTTAAAAAAAGAGGCAAGTAAAGCTTGCAGCATATTGGTGAGTTGAACATATGGTACGACACCACTTGAACCACAGTGGGCGATACTACAGCGTCCAACTCCAAGCATAGCTAGATATAGTCACAGCATTCTCACCACATGTTCGCTTAGTACTTACGTTAGCTAACTACCACTTCGTGTGAGTAGACACTCCTGCACTCTCCCAGGTTACCCAGATAAGGCACCGCAGTGGCCCTACTACCTTGGTGCTTAATCTCATTTTGGACCTCAGAAGGGGGTGGGGGGGTTTCCTCGCCATATCCATGTGCACCTGGCACACTCTTTGAACCACAGTGTCATATCCAGTCTAGGCTTCACCCCTGCATTAATATCCCTCCACCCTCTTCACCCTTCATGATGCTTGTTCAAATAAACAAGTTAGACTGTTACAGAAGCCATGGTGATGAGTCTGTATTAGCCTGTGTGCATACACATACATATATATATCACATCGACAAAACATAGCAGACCAGGATAAACAAAGATAAATGCTTCACCACTGAAGAAACTGAGAACGGTGACTGAGTTAGTATTTTTTTCCACTTAATTTTTAAAAGTGGCTGCACATCACTCGGGGACACCACCACATCACTCAGGGGCACCACCACATCACTCAGGGGCACCACCACATCACTCAGGGACACCACCACATCACTCAGGGGCACCACTCCGGGGCACCACCACATCACTCGGGGACACCACCACATCACTCGAGGACACCACCACATCACTCGGGGACACCACCACATCACTCAGGGACACCACCACATCACTCAGGGACACCACCACATCACTCGGGAACACTACCACCACACTCGGGAACACCACCACATCACTCAGGGCCACCACCACATCACTCGCGGACACCACCACATTACTCGGGGACACCACCACATCACTCAGGGACACCACCACATCCCTCAGGGACACCACCACATCACTCAGGGACACCACCACTCATCACTCGGGGACACCACCACTCATCACTCAGGGACACCACCACATCACTCAGGGGCACCACTACATCACTCAGGGGCACCACCACATCACTCAGGGGCACCACCACATCACTCGGGGACACCACCACATCACTCGGGGACACCACCACATCACTCAAGAACACCACCACACCAGTCGGGGACACCTCCACATCACTCGGGGACACCACCACATCACTCGGGGACACCTCCACATCACTCGGGGACACCACCACATCACTCGGGGACACCACCACATCACTCAGGGCCACCACCACATCACTCAGGGGCACCACTCAGGGGTACCGCCACATCACTCAGGGGCACCACCACATCACTCAGGGGCACCACCACATCACTCAGGGGCACCACCACATCACTTGGGGACACCACTACATCACTCGGGGAACCACCGCATCACTCGGGAACACTACCGCATCACTCGGGGACACCACCACATTATTCGGGGACACCACCACATCAGTCGGGAACACCACCACATCAGTCGGGAACACCTCCACATCACTCGGGGACACCACCACATCACTCGGGGACACCACCACATCACTCGGGAACACCACCACATCACTCAGGGGCACCACCACATCACTCAGGGGCACCACTCAGGGGCACCACCACATCACTCAGGGGCACCACTCAGGGACACCACCACATCAGTCGGGGACACCACCACATCACTCAAGAACACCACCACATCAGTCGGAACACCTCCACATCACTCCGGGACACCACCACATCACTCATGGACACCTCCACATCACTCGGGGACACCTCCACATCACTCGGGGACACCACCACATCACTCAGGGGCACCACCACATCACTCAGGGGCACCACTCAGGGGCACCACCACATCACTCAGGGCCACCACCACATCACTCAGGGGCACCACTCAGGGGTACCGCCACATCACTCAGGGGCACCACCACATCACTCAGGGGCACCACTACATCACTCAGGGGCACCACCACATCACTTGGGGACACCACCACATCACTCAGGGACACCACCGCATCACTCGGGAACACCACCGCATCACTCGGGGACACCACCACATTATTCGGGGACACCACCACATCAGTCGGGAACACCACCACATCAGTCGGGAACACCTCCACATCACTCGGGGACACCACCACATCACTCGGGGACACCACCACATCACTCAGGAACACCACCACATCACTCAGGGGCACCACCACATCACTCAGGGGCACCACTCAGGGGCACCACCACATCACTTGGGGACACCACCACATCACTCAGGAGCACCGCCACATCAGTCGGGGACACCACCACATCACTCAAGAACACCACCACATCAGTCGGGACACCTCCACATCACTCGGGGACACCACCACATCACTCGGGGACAACTCCACATCACTCAGGGACACCTCCACATCACTCGGGGACACCACCACATCACTCGGGGACACCACCACATCACTCAGGGCCACCACCACATCACTCAGGGGCACCACTCGGGGGTACCACCACATCACTCAGGGGCACCACCACATCACTCAGGGGCGGATGTATGACATTACAACGCATGCTTTTACCACGCATGCTGTTACAACGCAATTTTTTTGCAACGCATACCATTACAACGCATATCGCTTTGAGGTGCTGGATAGTGAATAGTTTAATTTACTATTCCAACTCCAGTCCCCGTGGACACTAGGGAAGGTGTTGGATAGTAAATTAAATCTATTCCCTATCCTAGAGCGCCCCCCAGCGCAATGCGTTGTAATGGTTTTCGTTGTAAAACCTGCGTTGTAATAGCACTGCGTGGTAAACGTTGTGTTGTAAAGGATGTTTCTCCTCAGGGGCACCACCACATCACTCAGGGGCACCACCACATCACTCGGGGACACCACCACATCACTCGGGGACACCACCGCATCACTCGGGGACACCACCGCATCACTCGGGGACACCACCACATCACTCGGGGACACCACCACATCAGTCGGGAACACCACCACATCAGTCGGGGACACCTCCACATCACTCTGGGACACCACCACATCACTCGGGGGCACCACCACATCACTCGGGGACACCACCACATCACTCTGGGACACCACGAATAAAACAATTACAGTTAATTGCGTTTGTGCCTGGGTGTTAATGGATTTTATTGTCTATGGCCTGGCAGCCCCATTCCTAGAAGGAGATCGTGAATGGTCTTTTCTTTATGCACGTTATTTATGGTCTGGTGGACATGGTATAGGTAGGCTTTATTTATTTATTTATTAGTTTTCACTTTTATATGGCGCAAACTTTACCCGCAGGTATCAGAGTGCTTTAAATCAGCATGCTTATAACAAGCAAGACTAGCACTCTATATGACTTCCAACTTTGATTAGCATAAGCATCAGCTAACCATTCACAAACACTGTTTATATACCAATTGCAAATTAAAGAAAAAAAATTAATGCAAAGCATTGTCATTTACGATGCCAGTAACTCAAACTTTTATGCTGCGAGACCTATTGCATTGCAAATGCTTGTTTTATCTATAGTGATTGAAATAAATCTTTTGAACTGAACTGAATCAGGATTTATCCTTGAAGATCAACTGCTATTACTTGGCCAACCTCTTGCACATTCGTTCCACTAGTACAGGGAAGGGTATAGATGACATTGCTGTTTGAATGAATAGAATGCATCCTGGTGGTGGCACAGGAACACCTGACGTGTTCACAGGGCTCGAGTCGGGGTACCACGCAGGTGGACAGCGTCCCCTCACTTATTTTACCGGGTGGACGCCACCCCCCCTGCCAAACAGCTGAACACAGCACGCTGCTCACGCGCTGACTTCTCAGATGCAATCACATCTAAGGGGTGAGCGAGGGGAGGCGATGAGCCAGATGGTGCAAAACACTTCCTGTTGTGACGTCACTTCCGGTGATAGCGTCCCCCCCACTTCTTTCTTTAGGACTTGTGCCCTGCGTGTACATATGATCAACCTCACCACTCATACAGAGACCCAACATAGAGCAAGTCTGCTAGTCGCCAACAAGTCATACCCTATTTTCAGACGCCTTTCCCTAGATGAACAGCGATATTTTTGAGCCTTAGTAAAATAGAGAAAAACAATATACCTAAAATTAAGCATCAAATTCCACTGATCGTCCCCTCTACAAAACCTGACAAAAAGCCTTTGGTTCAGGGAAAAAGGGCTTTGAAAAATATCTCCATACTTACTTTTAACATAAAAATATTCATTTTGCAAGAAAAAATATGTGTGACAGATATGGGCTGCCTTCTGTAATGCAAAGCTACATTTTACCCTCAAGTTTCAACTTCAGGTCTTGTGGCGTTTGGAAGAAAAAAAGCGCCACTAGTGCATGGCAGACATTACATTATCCCATTTCTATTTAAATATAATATTAACCGCTAGCACTTCTATTTGATTTGGAGTAACACATTTTCAATACAGCTAAAACGCTTTTGATATGCCTGTTCTTTCTGCCTTCACTTCTCTGGTTGGCAGCCCGTGATTTCATTTGTTTCCACTGCTCGAGGTCCTCCCATAATACCATCCGCTGCGTTCAGTCTGCCAACAAGAAAGCATGAACAGGAACCTGGTCTTGATTTTTTGTGCAGAAAGCATGTTTTTTTTTGTTTTTTGTTTTTGCTAATTCATACCCACTCAGATCATCATTTCAAGGCAAAAAAATACCTTATCTCGGATATATATTTTTTTTGTCTTGCCCCCATTTTTACTCGCCACAAAAACGACAATTACGCTGAACACGTAGATTTATACCTGACCAACTCAGTAATAAACTTTCTAAGAGAAAATCTGGAACCAG
This sequence comes from Lissotriton helveticus, assembly GCF_964261635.1. Taxonomy (NCBI): domain Eukaryota; kingdom Metazoa; phylum Chordata; class Amphibia; order Caudata; family Salamandridae; genus Lissotriton; species Lissotriton helveticus. The sequence continues at coordinate 659,612,785 of NC_136065.1, forward strand.
AATGGTCCGATAAAACAAACGTAATGCGAATGAGTAGTTTAAATGAAATTCAAAACGAGACGTTATTTAGATTGGCAGATTTCGATTCCAGCTTGCAGAAAATGAAAAATAAAATAACGGCGCCATACATTATAACGACGAACACAGAAGTAAGAGCATCACCGTAAGAAGAAATTAAAAAAATTCATGGAGGATAGCTGATGAAGGCTCACTGATTTAACCAACCATGATTAAAATCAAGTCTTACTCTGTCGATTGCAATTAATTCAATAAAACATAAAAGATGAAACGCCAGATGGCTGGAATCAGTCTATCACGGTTACTGTGTGGTTGTAAAACCTAACCGCATTGGAAAAAGAAGATTATGAGAAAACTTGGATCCCGCCCTCAGTCACTGTTACTTCGGAGGTAGATGGCAGGGGGCTTTGTGGTTTCTAAAGAACATTTAAGTAAATACAAGAATCGTGGTGGGAACCGGCACAACACACGAGACACGTGCACTTTCCCAGTGACCTCGGTGGGTTGTGGAATGTCCACTGGAAACTAAAGAGGTGAGTAGTCGAAGCATATTTAAGGATGTATAGCAATATTTTAGAGTCAGTGGGTCAATACCTGCATTGATATAGAGACACAATGAACACTCTGGCCAGGCCCCTGCCTAAGTACGCCAACAGTCGTAACTGAGCAGAGTAAGAGTATCTTATCTTTCCCATCGATCCCTCCCCTCTCTCTTGCTCTAATTTTCAATCAATCATGCTCACCATTTATGAGTGGATGAACTTCAGCCAGCTGAAGCTCAACCCCAGCAAGACTGAGTTGGTTCTGATCGGTGGATCCACGAACCCTTGGAGTCCTAACTTCTGGCCCCCAGCCCTTAGTTCCCTCCCCTGCCCAGTCACCTCTGTGAAGAGCCTTGGTGTCATTATTTCCAGTGACCTATCGATGAGGCCCCAAATCAACTCTGTTACCTCGGCCTGCTTTTATCACCTGCGCAGAATTGGTAAAATCCGAAGGTTCCTATCCTCAGAGGCTCTCATCCTTGTAATCATGGCCCTGGTTACCTCACGTATTGATTATGCCAACTGTCTGTACGTGGGGATTCCCGCATACCATCTTCACCGGCTCCAGCTGGTACAAAACCAGGCAGCCAGGTTGGTCTTTCAACAACCCAAGTACCAACACGTCATGCCCCTGTTGAAAAGACTACACTGGCTCCCGGTAGCGTACCGCTGTATTTTTAAAATGGGATGCACTGTTTTCAAATCTCTATCTGCTTCTGCCCCTGTCTTTATTTCTCTCAGCCTTCATCGTCACGCCCCTTCACGGTACCTCAGGTCCGATGCTCACAATCTTCTGATCACCCCTAGGTTCAAACGGAAGAAACATGGCGGTGCCTGCTTCTCCTTCCTTGCTCCTTCTACCTGGAATTCCTTTCCTCTTTCAATTCGGCTTACTCCCGATTACATCACTTTCCGTAAAAACCTGAAAACTTATCTGTTTCAACTAGCTCACGATTAGCCCTTACTCTCCTGCTCCCTCTCTCCACTTGTCTTGAGCGCCATGAAACCAATTGGTGACCGTGCGCGGTAACAAGTACTTTTAACATAACATAACATAACAGTATTGAACTCAGTGGAGAAAATAGGGCTCAAGTTAAGATTTCTTCAGAGTGTAGACTGAAACACATGGGTCGCCAAAAAATAAAGAGGGGGTCGTGGTGGTTGTTTGCTAGGCAGGATTTCTGTGTATACAATGGGGCCTTTTCACAGGGGTTGCAGAGAGAGGTCAGGACATGGGCAAGGGGTTCGGGGAAGAGGCGTGTGACATGTGCATGTTACTCTAGCCACTGCAGAGTTTTTCACCTGTTATGACCTCGATATGTGTAAGGGAGCCATAACAGGTAACAAAAGAAAATAACAGCAACCAACTTGGCGGGAAACTTGAAATGCCGTGTGAGAAGTTGGCCTTGTATATGATGTTCACTATTCTAGTGAGCACCGTGCACCAGTCCAAACAACCCTTATGGCGATAGTTGTAAAGTCAACCTTATAGACCAGCTACCCTAGTGGTAGCATGTACAAAGCAGGCTTAGGCTAAACTCAAGAGGGCATGTGAAGCCAGTTGTTTTACCATATGTAACCCCCTTAATACCAAGTGAAAGGACACCACACAGGTTGTATATCAAAATATATATGTATTTATTTCTAACACAATCCTCTGAACTCTTTATGAGGTCAGAGGCACCAGCACATAACAAGATACTCAATTATAATACAATAAGTTGCACAAAATACAGTAATGCCCTGGGGGCACTTCCAACCATATACTAAAATAGTGGTGTAAGAACCACGTCACGAACAAAGGATAGGCCTAGGGCCTAGAGAATCTCTGGGGCTACGCTGTACTACCAAAGGTTAGGGAGCAGGAGGCCCACGGGATGCGTGTGCAGTGTCTTTACACGCACACGAGTTACCATAGAGTTAGAATGGGAACAAAAGAAATGGACACTAGTTCTTTTAGGACACTTCCGGATGGACTAGGGAAAAGCTACTTGAAACTAGGACACTAGGATAGTCAATACCCACAGGAGTACCGAAATACTCGCGTTACCTCATCCACAGGAAGCGGGTGCATAGGTGTCAAAGTGTGTCGGGTTTCGTCGCTGATTCCTATGGAGCCTTGGAGAAAGATGCTGCAGGCGACCAGGATAGAAGTGTCCGGTTGGATCCAAGGGCGGATCGAGGATGAAGAGTACCTGAAAGCAGAGGGGACAGAGTCTGGGTCACTAGCCAGTGACCAGGAAGGAACCAACAAGGAACCAGGCGATGTCGGGATGCGATCAGGTGATGTCGTGAAGCTTGTCTCTGCAGCCACGTGGACCAGGAGGTGTCGACGATGACCAGGAGCTGGATACCGACTGTCCCACAAAGGCTCTCACTGTCGGCGGTGTCGGCTTCCGTATTGGAGTCAACAAGCCTTGGCAAAGGCAACCCACGCAGGAATCGAAGATGACTTCTTGATCAGACCAGCAAGGTCTGATGGACTTCTCCTTTTCATGGGAGCAAGGGCCAGTCTGAAGCAACCAGACCAGCGGTGTAGATTCAAGGTTCTGTCGTCACAGAGGCCACTAGCCATCGGGTAAGTGACCGGACAGACGCTTCGAGCAGGAAAATGCAGAAGGGCCCCACGCAGAACTCGTGGAGTGTGGAGGGCTGATCTTCGGTGCAGTTGGTGCTGGGGCTTCCCAATCCCCAATGCACTACTTCGAGGGTGCCTCAGAAGTTGCACGGAAAGCAATTCGCTGGCTTTCAAAGATGGCCGGTCCCACATCTCTCGTCGCCTCCACGGGTCTCAGCTCTGCTGTGACTGTGGATCGGGCTGTTGGAAGTCTGGAAGTCCGGGTCTTGTCAGGCTCTGTGCTCGGGCTCCGGCGGGAGCGTCGACAAAGCAAACCGGTGATCGCTTGATGGTGCCTGCTTGCATAGGGTGGTCACTCCTTGACCACAAGGGAGATTCTTCCGTCGTTTTCTTGCAAAGTAGATCGTCGAAGGTCCAGAGTTTCGTTTCAGAGTTTCAGTCAGGATACATCTAAAGTCTAGGGACTCAGCTCCTACCTATATACCAAATTTAGGGACTGGATTACCTGCTAGGTCCCTCCTGTGGGTGGGACCCAGGAAGGGGGTGGTTACACCCCTTTCCCTTTGTCCAGTTTCGCGCCAGAGCTGGGGCTGGAGTGCCCCAGCACCGGTTTGAACTGGACTATGCATGGGACACCTTGTGTGCCCCAGGCAGTGTCTCATTTCATTCAGCCCTCCCTGCCCCAATACACTATAGCCTGTCTGGGGTGGTGCTAGCACCTCCCAAGACAGGAAACCTATTGTCCAAGCCTCCCTCGCTGGAAGGACTCCCAGCAGCAGGAGGTCATACTTGTGTCTGTGGCAGCAGCATCCATTTTGTGATGCTGGGGCTCTGGTTAACTTTAACCGGGATCAGTAGGAACAACATGTCTTCTCCCTCTAGAAGGGTGGAATGCTACCCCCGTCGCCAGAACTGGCGAGGGGGTAGTATTCCAAAGCGTATGACAACTTACACAACATGTTTTGATAAAGCCAAACCAGAGTTAGCATTTAACTGCGAGGTTCATAATGCACTTAAGAGTATATGGTATGGTAATATCCTAGAACAGCTATAAGGACATGGTTCCGAAAGCTGCAGGGAGGCTCAGCTCATGCTAGAGCACCATCTCACATAAAACCAAGCACTCTGCCTCCAGGATTGTTAAGGCCTGCCATAGGAGTGACTTATAGGTGTATATGTGTCTAGATATAAGGGTAGATATAGGAATACTATATCTAAGCAAGGGTTGATTTCACGACCTTGCCCCAGCTTAGTGTGTCAGTTTGGATGGCCAGTCAGGGGTGGCATAATTCATGCTGCAGCCCCTGGTGGCCTTGGATGCACCTATGCCCTGGGTACCTATGGTACACTATACAGGGGCTCATAAGGTGACCCAACATCCAATTAGGTATGTACCTAAAGTACATGGAGTCCATTTTACAGTGAGAGCAGATATCCTGGGGCCCTGATTAGCAGGATCCCAGGCCAACTAAGTCGAAAACCAGCTAAACACTAGGCAAAAAATCTGGGGTAACCATAGTCAGGTATCCTCCTTCCTACATGCCGCAGCTCTTCTATTGCTGGTGTGACAGAGATGTCTCTCTCTCTGCATTACCAGTGGAAGGAAAGACTCACACCCAGGGACAGTTTGAAACCCTTTTCTTCCTGCACAAATCGAAACTCAATGAGTGTGAGTTATAGGTTATTTGAAACACCGGTATCTATAGGGTTCCCATGCACTTTTGGACCTTTTGTCGACATAGAATATTGTACGCTGTGCCAGCTATGACGATGAAACAATTCAGCCAACATTACCTCCTATTTCCCTTTTTGTTTCCGAAATGTTACAGAGGAATATTCTATATTTTTTTCATTTGTAAAAAGAGAGGTGTCTTCTAGTATGTGAGTAAGTAGCAGGGCTGCACTCCATGTTTGAGTCAAATCCCTTGTCCCAAGATGTATGGCACTGGTGCTCACAAAATTCAGCAGCAACAGTTGTAGTGCACTTATGTATCAATATTTGTTCCACTTGGAAAGATAACGAAGAAATTACAAAGCAAATAGGTCTGTCTATAATGGTGTTAACATATGCAGGCGGGGGCAAATGGACAGACATTATTTGTGCTATGTCCCTATGCGACCTGCAGCATTCTCGGTGTATGTCTGTACCCCTGTTTTATTGCATTACATATGTGTAGCTGCATGGCACCAGCAGCATAAGCAGAACATAATAAAAAACAGCACGACCACTGCTTGGGCAATAAGAAACAGTGCTCAGACACTGGAGGTATAAAGAGATAGAGCAGAAATGACTGGGCACATTTGTGCATTGTATTGTTCCCATACATTAGCACATTAAAGCCAATTCTTGTTATCCATTGTATGTGATAACAAGATTTTACCTTTTCCATCTCTGGATTAGTGTGGGGGTGCATTAAGGTCAATATTTTGAAAGGGATAACAAAAGTTGTCTGACCAATCAAATTAGAAAGTGGTAGACATTTATGTGTGTTCTTTCTTTATGAAACTCCATTCAATGTTTATTCGGCATCAATGTCATCATGTTAATAGTTACCAAAACAGTAATAACGAGAATTGTTAAAAAAAACTGGAATACAGGCACTATCACAAAAAAAATGCATAAATCCAAAGATCGGGTAATATGTCAGGCAGGTTCTCTAAAATATACAAAAATTGGCACCAAAAAAAGAAAGCATAAAAATTACCTGTGAGGATATCAGGACGTTACTAGGACATTCTTTTTTTACATTCATGCCAAGATATATATATACATATATATATATATATATATATATATATATATATATATATATATATATATATATATATATATATATATATATATATATATATATATATATATATATATATATATATATATATATTCACTGAAAAAACCATAGGTTTCAGGAGTTATATAGTTAGGAATTAGCTTTTACAAAACCTTTGAAATTCACTCAAAAAACTATAAGTTTTAGTGGTGTTAAAGTTAGCTGGACATTTTACTCATACAAAACCATTGAAATTGCTCCTATATAGTTAGTTGTACTAACTATATTTCACGCACCCGCAATCCACTGCTGATGATGTCACATATTAGATCATTCATGACATGGTCAGTGACATCACTGATGACATCTCAAATGACATCACTGATGACATCACTGCTAATAAATGCTAATTCCTATCTATATAAGGTCTGAAACCTATGGTTTTTTCAGTGAATTTGCAAGGTTTTTTAAATGCTAATTCCTAACTATATAAGGCCTGAAACCTACGTTTTTTTCAGTGAATTTGCAAGGTTTTTTAAATGCTAATTCCTAAATATATGAGGCCTGAAACCGATGGTTTTTTCAGTGAATTTGCAAGGTTTTTTTAAATACTAATTCCTAACTATATAAGGCCTGAAACCTATGGTTTTTTCAGTGAATTTCAAAGGTTTTTTAAATGCTAATTCCTAACTATATCAGGCCTGAAACCTATGGTTTTTTCATTGAATTCGCAAGGTTTTTTAAATTCTAATTCTATTAGCGGATAACGTTTTTATATATTCAAACTTTTTTTAATGCTAATTCCTAACTATATAAGGCCTGAAACCTATGGTTTTTTCAGTGAATTTCAAAGGTTTTTTAAATGCTAATTTCTAACTATAAAAGGCCTTAAACCTATAGTTTTTTCAGTGAATTTGCAAGGTTTTTTAAATGCTAATTCTATTAGCGGATAACGTTTAAATATATTAATATCCTAGTGGGACCACCTGAGCAGCCCTAGGGGGTCAGGGTGTTTCTACCCTGCCCCTTTTTTGTGTTCTACACGTTTGTTTTTCTGCTTTCTTGTGCCTCAGTCTACTAAGACCCAAGATGGATGCCAACACTTCCTGGTTAGAAGTTTTGACAGCCAATGAGCATGCAGCTTTCTCGGGAAGGCATGCTGATTTGCTGTCACTGTCTGTCAACACTAGCACAAGATGGATGCCAACACCTCCTGGTTCGAAGTGTTGACAGCCAATGACCATGCAGCTTTCTCGGGAAGGCATGCTGATTGGCTGCCACTGTCTGTCAACACTCAAAACCAGGAAGTGTTGGCAGCCATCTTGTGCCTTGTTAGAACCAAGGCACAAGAAAGCAGTGAAACAAAGGTGTGAAACTCGCAAAGGGGCCAGAGTAGAAGCACCCTGACCCCCTAGGCCTGCTTAGGGGGTCCCACAAGGACCCCCAAGGCAAAAAAACTTTTTTTTTTTTTAAAAAGTCGCGGGGTACGCATACTGTACGCGTACTGGTACGCGTACGGTACGCGTACCCCGCGATTTTTTTTTTTTGCCTTGGGGATCCTTGTGGGACCCCCTGAGCAGGCCTAGGGGGGTCAGGGTGCTTCAACCCTACCCCCTTTTTGAGTTCTACACGTTTGTTTTTCTGCTTTCCTGTGCTTCAGTCTACCGAGGCACAAGATGGCTGCCAACAGTTTCTGTTTTGGAGTGTTGACAGACATTGGCAGCCAATCAGAATGCAGCTCGCACACTAGAGGTACGCGTACGGTACGCGTACGTGTGCGTACCGTAAGCGCACGGGTAAGCTCACGGGTAAGCTGCTATAGATATATTTATTTTTTTAACCCAAATTACTCAAAATCCTCCGGAGCACATATCTTGAGACATAGCAAAGGCACATCAGGCTACCAGTCCCTACAATTTTGCCAAGTTTGGTGAAAATCCATTCAGCCGTTCGAGCTAAAAGTGAGTTTGACCGCCCTATGGAAATTAACATGGGGAAAACACGTTTTGGGGCCCCCCTTTTATCTCGGCCCCCGCTTGACAAATCCCCCCCAAACTTTCAGGGAAGGACCGGAGCGCCGCGAGGCAAAGTTAAGGAAAAATTTAGGAAGATTCCTCAACCGGCGCCAAAGTTATTCCCAATAGAATGTTGCGATTTACCTATGGAAAACAATCCTAACTATATATACCTACTGGCAACCGCCAGTAGGTAATATATATATATATATATATATATAAATATATATATATATATATATATATATATATATATATATATATATATATATATATATATATATATATATTCAAACTAGATTTGTCCGTGCATGAAGACGCCACTTAGCAACAGTTTATTCAACTGAATTTATTAATTAGGCATACCGGCATTCCAGATCCAGATAAATTCAATGCCTTACGCGTTTCGGAGATGCCTATCTCCTTGTTCACAGGCTGGAGACGAAAACGTTGCCGGAAAAGGAAACTCCGTCATTTTGTTCCTTTTAAGTGCCCTCCAATGGGCTTTTTTTTAATCAGTTCACGGTGCAGGCTGGTACCTGTAGTTTCCTTTATGCAATTATTGCCCTCCAATGGGTCGGCAACGTGCCGTGATTTCTCCTGGTCTAAGACCCTTCAGTGGGCCTCCAGTATGCTTGTGCCGATTGTTTCCAAAGTAACTGTTGCCCCGTATTCAGAAGCAATGGACAGTCCTGTGCCTCCGCGGTCTCCTTCTCATTTTCGGAGTGGTGCAATCTTCCCGGTTTGGACCCACCGGTAAAATATTCAAACTAGATTTGTCCGTGCATGAAGACGCCACTCAGCAACAGTTTATTCTACTGAATTTATTAATTAGGCATACCGGCATTCCACATCCAGATAAATTCAATGCCTTACGCGTTTCGGAGATGCCTATCTCCTTGTTCACAGGCTGGAGACGAAAACGTTGCCGGAAAAGGAAACTCCGTCATTTTGTTCCTTTTAAGTGCCCTCCAATGGGCTTTTTTTGAATCAGTTCACGGTGCAGGCTGGTACCTGTAGTTTCCTTTATGCAATTATTGCCCTCCAATGGGTCGGCAACGTGCCGTGATTTCTCCCGGTCTAAGACCCTTCAGTGGGCCTCCAGTATGCTTGTGCCGATTGTTTCCAAAGTAACTGTTGCCCCGTATTCAGAAGCAATGGACAGTCCTGTGCCTCCGCGGTCTCCTTCTCATTTTCGGAGTGGTGCAATCTTCCCGGTTTGGACCCGCCGGTAAAATATTCAGACTAGATTTGTCCGTGCATGAAGACGCCACTCAGCAACAGTTTATTCAACTGAATTTATTAATTAGGCATACCGGCATTCCACATCCAGATAAATTCAATGCCTTACGCGTTTCGGAGATGCCTATCTCCTTGTTCACAGGCTGGAGACGAAAACGTTGCCGGAAAAGGAAACTCCGTCATTTTGTTCCTTTCAAGTGCCCTCCAATGGGCTTTTTTTTAATCAGTTCACGGTGCAGGCTGGTACCTGTAGTTTCCTTTATGCAATTATTGCCCTCCAATGGGTCGGCAACGTGCCGTGATTTCTCCCGGTCTAAGACCCTTCAGTGGGCCTCCAGTATGCTTGTGCCGATTGTTTCCAAAGTAACTGTTGCCCCGTATTCAGAAGCAATGGACAGTCCTGTGCCTCCGCGGTCTCCTTCTCATTTTCGGAGTGGTGCAATCTTCCCGGTTTGGACCCGCCGGTAAAATATTCAAACTAGATTTGTCCGTGCATGAAGACGCCACTCAGCAACAGTTTATTCAACTGAATTTATTAATTAGGCATACCGGCATTCCACATCCAGATAAATTCAATGCCTTACGCGTTTCGGAGATGCCTATCTCCTTGTTCACAGGCTGGAGACGAAAACGTTGCCGGAAAAGGAAACTCCGTCATTTTGTTCCTTTTAAGTGCCCTCCAATGGGCTTTTTTTGAATCAGTTCACGGTGCAGGCTGGTACCTGTAGTTTCCTTTATGCAATTATTGCCCTCCAATGGGTCGGCAACGTGCCGTGATTTCTCCCGGTCTAAGACCCTTCAGTGGGCCTCCAGTATGCTTGTGCCGATTGTTTCCAAAGTAACTGTTGCCCCCTATTCAGAAGCAATGGACAGTCCTGTGCCTCCGCGGTCTCCTTCTCATTTTCGGAGTGGTGCAATCTTCCCTGTTTGGACCCGCCGGTAAAATATTCAAACTAGATTTGTCCGTGCATGAAGACGCCACTCAGCAACAGTTTATTCAACTGAATTTATTAATTAGGCATACCGGCATTCCACATCCAGATAAATTCAATGCCTTACGCGTTTCGGAGATGCCTATCTCCTTGTTCACAGGCTGGAGACGAAAACGTTGCCGGAAAAGGAAACTCCGTCATTTTGTTCCTTTTAAGTGCCCTCCAATGGGCTTTTTTTTAATCAGTTCACGGTGCAGGCTGGTACCTGTAGTTTCCTTTATGCAATTATTGCCCTCCAATGGGTCGGCAACGTGCCGTGATTTTTCCCGGTCTAAGACCCTTCAGTGGGCCTCCAGTATGCTTGTGCCGATTGTTTCCAAAGTAACTGTTGCCCCGTATTCAGAAGCAATGGACAGTCCTGTGCCTCCGCGGTCTCCTTCTCATTTTCGGAGTGGTGCAATCTTCCCGGTTTGGACCCGCCGGTAAAATATTCAAACTAGATTTGTCCGTGCATGAAGACGCCACTCAGCAACAGTTTATTCAACTGAATTTATTAATTAGGCATACCGGCATTCCACATCCAGATAAATTCAATGCCTTACGCGTTTCGGAGATGCCTATCTCCTTGTTCACAGGCTGGAGACGAAAACGTTGCCGGAAAAGGAAACTCCGTCATTTTGTTCCTTTTAAGTGCCCTCCAATGGGCTTTTTTTAAATCAGTTCACGGTGCAGGCTGGTACCTGTAGTTTCCTTTATGCAATTATTGCCCTCCAATGGGTCGGCAACGTGCCGTGATTTCTCCCGGTCTAAGACCCTTCAGTGGGCCTCCAGTATGCTTGTGCCGATTGTTTCCAAAGTAACTGTTGCCCCGTATTCAGAAGCAATGGACAGTCCTGTGCCTCCGCGGTCTCCTTCTCATTTTCGGAGTGGTGCAATCTTCCCGGTTTGGACCCGCCGGTAAAATATTCAAACTAGATTTGTCCGTGCATGAAGACGCCACTCAGCAACAGTTTATTCAACTGAATTTATTAATTAGGCATACCGGCATTCCAGATCCAGATAAATTCAATGCCTTACGCGTTTCGGAGATGCCTATCTCCTTGTTCACAGGCTGGAGACGAAAACGTTGCCGGAAAAGGAAACTCCGTCATTTTGTTCCTTTTAAGTGCCCTCCAATGGGCTTTTTTTTAATCAGTTCACGGTGCAGGCTGGTACCTGTAGTTTCCTTTATGCAATTATTGCCCTCCAATGGGTCGGCAACGTGCCGTGATTTCTCCCGGTCTAAGACCCTTCAGTGGGCCTCCAGTATGCTTGTGCCGATTGTTTCCAAAGTAACTGTTGCCCCCTATTCAGAAGCAATGGACAGTCCTGTGCCTCCGCGGTCTCCTTCTCATTTTCGGAGTGGTGCAATCTTCCCTGTTTGGACCCGCCGGTAAAATATTCAAACTAGATTTGTCCGTGCATGAAGACGCCACTCAGCAACAGTTTATTCTACTGAATTTATTAATTAGGCATACCGGCATTCCACATCCAGATAAATTCAATGCCTTACGCGTTTCGGAGATGCCTATCTCCTTGTTCACAGGCTGGAGACGAAAACGTTGCCGGAAAAGGAAACTCCGTCATTTTGTTCCTTTTAAGTGCCCTCCAATGGGCTTTTTTTGAATCAGTTCACGGTGCAGGCTGGTACCTGTAGTTTCCTTTATGCAATTATTGCCCTCCAATGGGTCGGCAACGTGCCGTGATTTCTCCCGGTCTAAGACCCTTCAGTGGGCCTCCAGTATGCTTGTGCCGATTGTTTCCAAAGTAACTGTTGCCCCGTATTCAGAAGCAATGGACAGTCCTGTGCCTCCGCGGTCTCCTTCTCATTTTCGGAGTGGTGCAATCTTCCCGGTTTGGACCCGCCGGTAAAATATTCAGACTAGATTTGTCCGTGCATGAAGACGCCACTCAGCAACAGTTTATTCAACTGAATTTATTAATTAGGCATACCGGCATTCCACATCCAGATAAATTCAATGCCTTACGCGTTTCGGAGATGCCTATCTCCTTGTTCACAGGCTGGAGACGAAAACGTTGCCGGAAAAGGAAACTCCGTCATTTTGTTCCTTTCAAGTGCCCTCCAATGGGCTTTTTTTTAATCAGTTCACGGTGCAGGCTGGTACCTGTAGTTTCCTTTATGCAATTATTGCCCTCCAATGGGTCGGCAACGTGCCGTGATTTCTCCCGGTCTAAGACCCTTCAGTGGGCCTCCAGTATGCTTGTGCCGATTGTTTCCAAAGTAACTGTTGCCCCGTATTCAGAAGCAATGGACAGTCCTGTGCCTCCGCGGTCTCCTTCTCATTTTCGGAGTGGTGCAATCTTCCCGGTTTGGACCCGCAGGTAAAATATTCAAACTAGATTTGTCCGTGCATGAAGACGCCACTCAGCAACAGTTTATTCAACTGAATTTATTAATTAGGCATACCGGCATTCCACATCCAGATAAATTCAATGCCTTACGCGTTTCGGAGATGCCTATCTCCTTGTTCACAGGCTGGAGACGAAAACGTTGCCGGAAAAGGAAACTCCGTCATTTTGTTCCTTTTAAGTGCCCTCCAATGGGCTTTTTTTGAATCAGTTCACGGTGCAGGCTGGTACCTGTAGTTTCCTTTATGCAATTATTGCCCTCCAATGGGTCGGCAACGTGCCGTGATTTCTCCCGGTCTAAGACCCTTCAGTGGGCCTCCAGTATGCTTGTGCCGATTGTTTCCAAAGTAACTGTTGCCCCCTATTCAGAAGCAATGGACAGTCCTGTGCCTCCGCGGTCTCCTTCTCATTTTCGGAGTGGTGCAATCTTCCCTGTTTGGACCCGCCGGTAAAATATTCAAACTAGATTTGTCCGTGCATGAAGACGCCACTCAGCAACAGTTTATTCAACTGAATTTATTAATTAGGCATACCGGCATTCCACATCCAGATAAATTCAATGCCTTACGCGTTTCGGAGATGCCTATCTCCTTGTTCACAGGCTGGAGACGAAAACGTTGCCGGAAAAGGAAACTCCGTCATTTTGTTCCTTTTAAGTGCCCTCCAATGGGCTTTTTTTTAATCAGTTCACGGTGCAGGCTGGTACCTGTAGTTTCCTTTATGCAATTATTGCCCTCCAATGGGTCGGCAACGTGCCGTGATTTTTCCCGGTCTAAGACCCTTCAGTGGGCCTCCAGTATGCTTGTGCCGATTGTTTCCAAAGTAACTGTTGCCCCGTATTCAGAAGCAATGGACAGTCCTGTGCCTCCGCGGTCTCCTTCTCATTTTCGGAGTGGTGCAATCTTCCCGGTTTGGACCCGCCGGTAAAATATTCAAACTAGATTTGTCCGTGCATGAAGACGCCACTCAGCAACAGTTTATTCAACTGAATTTATTAATTAGGCATACCGGCATTCCACATCCAGATAAATTCAATGCCTTACGCGTTTCGGAGATGCCTATCTCCTTGTTCACAGGCTGGAGACGAAAACGTTGCCGGAAAAGGAAACTCCGTCATTTTGTTCCTTTTAAGTGCCCTCCAATGGGCTTTTTTTAAATCAGTTCACGGTGCAGGCTGGTACCTGTAGTTTCCTTTATGCAATTATTGCCCTCCAATGGGTCGGCAACGTGCCGTGATTTCTCCCGGTCTAAGACCCTTCAGTGGGCCTCCAGTATGCTTGTGCCGATTGTTTCCAAAGTAACTGTTGCCCCGTATTCAGAAGCAATGGACAGTCCTGTGCCTCCGCGGTCTCCTTCTCATTTTCGGAGTGGTGCAATCTTCCCGGTTTGGACCCGCCGGTAAAATATTCAAACTAGATTTGTCCGTGCATGAAGACGCCACTCAGCAACAGTTTATTCAACTGAATTTATTAATTAGGCATACCGGCATTCCACATCCAGATAAATTCAATGCCTTACGCGTTTCGGAGATGCCTATCTCCTTGTTCACAGGCTGGAGACGAAAACGTTGCCGGAAAAGGAAACTCCGTCATTTTGTTCCTTTTAAGTGCCCTCCAATGGGCTTTTTTTGAATCAGTTCACGGTGCAGGCTGGTACCTGTAGTTTCCTTTATGCAATTATTGCCCTCCAATGGGTCGGCAACGTGCCGTGATTTCTCCCGGTCTAAGACCCTTCAGTGGGCCTCCAGTATGCTTGTGCCGATTGTTTCCAAAGTAACTGTTGCCCCCTATTCAGAAGCAATGGACAGTCCTGTGCCTCCGCGGTCTCCTTCTCATTTTCGGAGTGGTGCAATCTTCCCTGTTTGGACCCGCCGGTAAAATATTCAAACTAGATTTGTCCGTGCATGAAGACGCCACTCAGCAACAGTTTATTCAACTGAATTTATTAATTAGGCATACCGGCATTCCACATCCAGATAAATTCAATGCCTTACGCGTTTCGGAGATGCCTATCTCCTTGTTCACAGGCTGGAGACGAAAACGTTGCCGGAAAAGGAAACTCCGTCATTTTGTTCCTTTTAAGTGCCCTCCAATGGGCTTTTTTTGAATCAGTTCACGGTGCAGGCTGGTACCTGTAGTTTCCTTTATGCAATTATTGCCCTCCAATGGGTCGGCAACGTGCCGTGATTTTTCCCGGTCTAAGACCCTTCAGTGGGCCTCCAGTATGCTTGTGCCGATTGTTTCCAAAGTAACTGTTGCCCCGTATTCAGAAGCAATGGACAGTCCTGTGCCTCCGCGGTCTCCTTCTCATTTTCGGAGTGGTGCAATCTTCCCGGTTTGGACCCGCCGGTAAAATATTCAAACTAGATTTGTCCGTGCATGAAGACGCCACTCAGCAACAGTTTATTCAACTGAATTTATTAATTAGGCATACCGGCATTCCACATCCAGATAAATTCAATGCCTTACGCGTTTCGGAGATGCCTATCTCCTTGTTCACAGGCTGGAGACGAAAACGTTGCCGGAAAAGGAAACTCCGTCATTTTGTTCCTTTTAAGTGCCCTCCAATGGGCTTTTTTTTAAATCAGTTCACGGTGCAGGCTGGTACCTGTAGTTTCCTTTATGCAATTATTGCCCTCCAATGGGTCGGCAACGTGCCGTGATTTCTCCCGGTCTAAGACCCTTCAGTGGGCCTCCAGTATGCTTATATATATATATATCCAAGCTCCAGAGTTGCATCGGTGATCCCGAGGCACTCCCAGGCGGGTGCCGTTTCCCGCGCCGATACTCGCGGTCAGTAATAATAGCTCCAATCGCCTTCCTTTCAAGAAAACGTTAAACGCACTCCAGGGGTCAATAGCCAAAAGTTTATTCAGCCCACAAACAAGTGTGACAGACGCGTTTCGGACAAAAAGTCCTTTGTCAGTGTTTACATTTCGGACCACATGATAGAACACATAGTAAAATGTGATTTTGACTAAAGACTTTGATGCTTGTTGGGGGTGGTATCCACTTAGATTGGTGAAATCACTTGTATGTCTATGAATTTTATTGTTCAGCGGGCCTTTAGTGGGTACATGAATAAAAAGCCGGTGACATGCCGATACACGGCAAGATCTATAAACCCGCACCGGCAGAAGCGGGTTGAATGTTAATATTACATTTAAAAGGAAGGTAGTGTGAATCATTAACGAACCTCCTTTAAAATGGCCGCCAGATTCGCCTGTACCTCTGCATTGGCCCCCTGTTAGTCATACCTTGATGACGTGTATATAATGTTGTCAGGCGGTCCGAAATGTAAACACTGACGAAGGACTTTTTGTCCGAAACGCGTCTGTCACACTTGTTTGTGGGCTGATATACACTTTTGGCTACTGACCCCTGGAGTGCGTTTAACGTTTTCTTGAAAAGAAGGCGATTGGAGCTATCATATATATATATATTACCTACTGGCAGTCGCCAGTAGGTAGTTATAGTTAGGATCGTTTTCCATAGGAAATCCGCAACATTCTATTGGGAGTAACTTTGGCGCTGAATGAGGGATCTACCTGTATTTTTCCTTAACGTTGCCTCGCTGCGCTCCACTTCTTCCCTGAAAGTTTCGGGGGCATCCGTCAAGCGGGGGCCGAGATAAAAGGGGGTCCCAAAACATGTTTTCCCCATGTTAATTTCCATAGGGCGGTTGGACTCACTTTTAGCCCGAACGGCTGAATGGATTTCCACCAAACTTTGCAAAATTGTAGGGACTGGTACCCCCATGTGCCTTTGCTATGTCTTATATGCTCCAGTGGTTATTACAAAAATTAACTTTGAAAAAATATATATTGGGCTACATTGGGCTATATATATGTTAGAGCCCAAATGTAGCCCAATGTAGCCCAATGTAGCCCAATGTAGCCCAAAGATGGCCACCAGAGACAAAAAAAAACAAATGTAGCCCAAATATAAAACATTTAATTTGCAAAGGAACAAAATGAGGGGGTTCATGTTGCCATAGAAATTATGATTAGTGCTGAAGAAAGAAAAATTAGGGCACATTTTGAGTGACTTCTCAAATCCTATTTCATTAAAAGAATTCTGATATGCAGTCTCCCAAGATGGCCACCAGAGACAAAAGAGCCCAAATGTAGCCCAAATATCAGCCAGATGTAGCCCAACTATAGCCCAATGACAGAATGTCCCAGAGTGTTCTAAAGAACAACTAGAACGCTAACAGTCTTACTTATGACAAAAGTATGGCACACCTGAAGTCATCTTGATTGGAATAAAGTGGTAACACTTAATACATTTAATTTGAAAAGGAACAAAATGAGGGGTTTCATTTTGCCATAGAAATTTTATATATGTTGCTCTAAACAAATTAACAGACAAACTAGCCAAGGATGCTTCGGTCATTATCAAAAAATCTGACAAAGGGGGCAACGTGGTCCTGTGGCCTAAACAACAATATGACTTAGAAGCCAAGAGACAATTGAATAACAATGAATGTTATGAATTAACAACGTGGAGTAAATACAATAAAGCGAAGGACAATCTAAAGAAAGAACTATCTAAATGGAAATCTGAGGGGTTGTTATCGAATGATGAACATAAGTTTCTGTTCAACACCCACCCAAGGCTACCCTTCCTATATTTACTACCAAAAATTCACAAGAACACTACTCCGGTTCCTGGACGCCCTATAATCTCGGCGATAGGAAGTATGACGGAAAATGTGGGCTTATACATTGACTTCTATTTACAGGACCTGGTAAGAACTATGCCCTCTTATCTAAAGGACACTGGTGATTTTTTAAGGCACCTCGGTAACATAACTTGGTCAAAGGAATGGATTTTATTAACTCTAGATATAGAGTCTCTCTATACTAGTATACGTCACGAATGTGGTTTACGTGGTGTTGAACACTTCCTAAATATACGTCCTGCTGAATATGCTATGCACAACAAAATGTTAATTTCCCTCATCTCATGGTGCCTAAATAACAATTACTTTTTGTTTGAAAAGGAACTGTACAGACAGAAGCAAGGGGTGGCCATGGGGGCCTGCTTTTCTCCAAGCTACGCATGCTTGCATGTCGGGTTTTGGGAAAAGCAGGTCCTCATGAAGGAACACAAGACTGTGTTTGAAAACAATGTTATTTCATGGCTTCGTTATATAGACGATGTTTTTGTTATTTGGAAGGGCAGTATGCAAAGTGCACTGGAGTTTGTTGAACTTTTAAATACTAATGAGTTCAATCTACACTTCACTTCAAACATAAGTGACACTACGCTAGAGTTTTTGGATGTCCAAATACAGATAACTGATGAGACACTCACTACTACAGCATATAGAAAACCATCTGCTGGAAATGCAATATTACACGCATACAGTGCTCATCCGCGCCATTTAATAGCCAGCATACCCTACGGTGAATTGCTGCGTTTAAAACGCATTTGCAGCACGCCGGAACAATTTAATATCTGCAGTCAGTTAAGTCTGGAACGCATGCGAGCGAGAGGGTATAGCGAGGACATTCTTGACAAAACCATGAAGAAAACTAATGAGAGACCTAGATCCACCCTGTTACCAAACACCATTGAATTAGATGCTGGCACAGCAGATGAAACCTGTTCCCCAAGACTGATCACCACTTACAGTAGACAGGAACGCAAAATACGAAACATCATGAATAAGAATTGGCCCATAGTCCTTACAGACCCTATTCTGAAAACCACGCTATTAGAACATCCTAGCGTGACATTCAGAAAATCAAAAAACATGGGGAATCTCTTATCTAAAGAGATCTCCACTGGGTCTACTAGTATAAAAACTTGGATGCCCTCCAGTAACGGATTTCGTAAATGTGCTACCTGTAGGGCATGCAACTTTGGAGCCAACACTGCCACCTATAACACCCCGTTCAAAACCAAAGCACAACCCATTAGGGGTAAATATGATTGCCGCACTGAGTACGCTATATACGTTCTCACGTGCACTTGCGGCTTACGTTATGTTGGCAGCACAAAAAATCCTGTACATATGCGTATCCTGCAACACATTCGGGCTATTATCCATAGTGACCCGGCTTACCCGGTAGCCAGACATTTTAAAGTAAGCCACAATAAAGACGTGAATTGTCTTACTTACTTTGTAATTGATCAGGCACCGGCTGCCAAGCGAGGTGGGGATAGGGACAAGGCTCTAAGGCAGTTAGAGACAAGATACATTCTTAACCTTGATTCTAAGCATCCTAACGGCCTTAATGACAGGGAGGACATGCATACCTTCCTGTAATTCTGAATTACTGCATCCTATCCAATACCCCATCCACTGATTCAGTCAGATATGTTACTTGGGTCCATTCTATCGCCAATAATCCGTATGACTACACCAGATGCCTTAATGACTATCTGACTAATGTCCCTGAGCGACCTTTATTGAACCTGTAATTTTATATCTCTCTCCAGTATCACTAGTTTTTAAACCTTTCACATTATTTTGGTTGCACCTATTCCACTCAGCACTTTACATTGTAATTTTTGCCTACAATACATTTGATCATTCATTCCTTCTAGAAGGAACCATTGGCTTAAGGGTAGTGGCACTATCCTTCTTGTATTAGCTCAGCATTAGCACTTTATGAATAGTATGTTTTTATGTAACAACGGGACAGTTAAGTGTGACATTTTTATGAGACAGTATGAAAAATTAACTCACAAGTCAGCTACATTACGAGTATAGCCATTTGTTTGGTGAATTGCCATTTGCACAATCATTTTAAACATGATATGTATTTATGTAAATCATCAATTGACCTGTTATGTATATAAGGTCTTTTTTATTATTTTAACATATTTATATGTTATTTATTGGTTGCAATGGTTTTGCATATTGAATTACTATGATATTGTAGTTGCATTGTGTGGTTTTTAATAATTATGCTGTTAGTCTAAATTTGCACAAGTCAAAACGCATTTAAGCGGTTATATGTTCATTGCAAAATGAACTAAATTGAAAATATTCTATTTTATGTGCAATATATAATATGCTGCTAAAAGGTTATAGCCATGCAGGCAAAATTACCAATTTTTCTGTGCACATGTAAAACACCTTACACTTTAAAAAAGTCCGTTTTCTATGTTTTGATCATTAGAACACGTGGTATTACTATAGATGAAAAAAATGAGTGTGTGCTCTATTTAAAGTGACTCTAACTGCATTTCCGTCATGTGATCAAGGGCAGTCCCTGCCCGAAACGCGTCATGCCTACCTGAACTGCTGCAAAATGGATAATAAAAGTTCGCTGTGACACTCTGCAAGCCGTGTGGTGGTCCGTTACTTCTGTGGTTTCAACTGGGAACAGAAATTGATCCATATATATATATTGTTTGCAGTATATATATATATATATATATATATATTACATACTGGCGGTCGCCAGTAGGTATATATAGTTAGGATTTTTTCCCTATGGGATTTTTGAAAATTCTATGTCTAATAACTTTGGCGTTTGTGGACGGAATTGGCTGAAATTTTCTGGAAAATGGAACATTTTGTTTCTGAGCAGCCTCTGAAAATTTGGGGGGGTTCGTCCAGGGGGGGCCGAGAAAAAAGGGGGGTCCCAAAACGTGTTTTTAACATTGAGTTTTCCATAGGGCGGTTGGCCTCACTTTTAGCCCGAACGGCTGAATGGATTTGCACGAAACTTGGCAAAATTGTAGGGACTGGTAGCCCGATGTGCCTTTTGTAAGTCTCAATATATGTGCTCCAGTGGATTTTGAGAAATTAACGTTTAAAAAAAGATATATATCTGTAACAGCGGACCGGGCAGCGCTCCAGTTCGCGTACTTTTCGCGTAACGGAACTTCGCGTAGCGAAGCTGATTGGCTCTCCGGTGTCTGTCAACATTCTAAACAGTCCGGAGCGGCCGCCATCTTGTCTCTCGGGAGGATTGAGAGACAAGAGGAGGCCAAAACAAAGGTGGAAATAACCATAAGGGGGCATAGTAGATCCTCCCTGATCCCCTAGGTTTAATGTGGAGGCTTTAAAAGGGCCCCGCGGGGCAAAAAAAAAAATATTTTTTTTTTGTTTTTTTTCGTGGTTAGCGCCCGGTCCGCGAACCGGGAAGCGTTCTAGGCAGCGTACTATAATGAAAAATGAATGATAGACTTTTCAAATACTGTATGTTAATTGATTGTTGGTTGTGTTGATTATTTTTTCATTTTTTTATTTTTTAAGCAATTATTTATTATTGTGATTGTGTTTCAACATTTAATAACATTTCTAACATTTCACTAGTTTATGAATTACATATAAAAATGATTAAAGACTCAAATAATTTTTTAATATTACATATAATTTTATTTTTCGGATTGTTTTTCAAAATTTAATAGAATGTCTAACATTTGACTGTCAGATATGTCCTCTTGTTGAGTGAACATAACTTCCCACATTTGACCGTCATCATAATGAAGTAAATGATCCACAGATTCTACACATTGAACTAATTCATGGTCCCGTGATTCATCCATGAAATCTGAGTCATCATTGTCCTCAATATCTTTTTCTGTGTTGTTCTCCAGAACAATTTCGAAGGAAATATTCTGCTCTCCTTCCATTTTCTTGCTGTAATTTGCATAAAAAATAAATATATCAGTAGAGATAGGGCACTGTTGGGTTTAAGTTCAGACAGGTACTTGTGAGTTTATAACAGAGAAGTAATCTATGGGCACTGTATGGTTTCAGGCGTGAAGTAGTACTATTAAAAAGTGCCTGTGAAGAAGCCTAAGTAAATTCATAATTATACCACAGAAACCTAAATCAATGCATAATTATAATAAAGAAGCCTTTCTCAATGTCTAACTCTTACAGAGGGATAGTATATAACTATCTGAAAATGTTTTCAAATTTATAAAATAATATCTCACCTTCTAAAAAGAAGTTTAAGTTGTGAGTGAAAATGATCTTGCAATGTAATTCAGGAAGTAGTAGTCAAAATGGCTGTGTTTCTCTCTCTTTCTTTATATATATTCAGGTACATAACCAATCAAATGTCAGGTAAAAAAAGTAGAAAATGAAAGTAACATTTTCATTGGTTGTCAATTCCAACACTTCAGATGTGTTTTGAGAAGTAATTTACCTCAGGGTATTTAGAGAGGTCTACAGGTTAAATGGTTAAATGGAATTCCAATCAAATTTGTGAAAATGGTAGGGATTGGTATGTAGTATGAGCTAATCTATATTTGGTGAAATTGTCTCCAGTAGATTTTCTGTGAACTACTTTCCCACCTTTTTTGATGGTGCGCTTCCCAGGGAGCGACCCGGTACGCGAACTGTTGAGCGCCCCGGTTCGCGAACCTTAAGTGTTACGGGAGTCCACCATTTTGTGTTTCGGTCGAATTAAGATACAAGATGGAGGGCAAATAATGTTCAGAATGGGTAGAAGGGGGCACGGTAGAGTTATCTTGACCCCCTAGGTTTTGTGAGGGTGGCTGAAGAGGCTTATATGTGCGGAAAAAAAACCATTTTTTTTTAAAATTTCGCGAGGTTAGCTCCCGGTTCGCGTACCGGGTAGCGCCCCAGGGAGCGTACTTTGTTGAAAATTTGTGAAAAATGTTAGAGTAAAATAATAATTGTGAGTGATTAGATGTAGGGTAGCTCTGAGAAGAGCTTTTGGGTTTATGGTACATTTAGGTACTTATAAGTAGGTACCAATGCACATTTTTAAATTCAGAGTGAAAATTCTGTTGCCCTCATCTGAGAAGTGAACTCCATCTCCTCTGTAGATATCTTGCATGTAGTAACGCCTCTTTTGCGCCACTGTGCGTCACTTTTATGATGCAGCGGCGGTGCAAAAGATTTGCTATGAGGCGACAAAATTACAAACTGATGCATTTAGGCAGATGTGTCATGGTGTAAAAAAAACGTACCACATGAAACCGATGCAGCAGTGATGCAAAAGATGCACCATGTCGTAAGACAGGCCTCACTTGGGGCCATATGTATCAAGCTAATTAGCATTCGCAAAGATCAAAATTCTACGAATTTTGGCCTTTGCGAATGTTAATTAGACAAATGGTATGTATCAAACAAGTTTGATGCAAAATAAGGAGTAGCAAAATTTGCTATTCCTTATTTTGCAATTGCACTGAAGGATTTGCAAATTTTGTGACTACTTAAATGCAATGTATCAAACAAAAAATATGTAAAAAATGACATTAAGGATTTGGAAACTATTGTGGTAAATTGGTGGTAATTTGTGAATTCTTTTCAAAAAGCTTTTTTTTAAAAAAACAAAAGGTCCCATATGACGCCAACACATGCCCTTAGGGCATGTATGTGTGCCATATGCCCCCAAATTTCTTTTTCAGGGGTGCAGCAGGGTGTTCTTGAGACACCCCTGCACCCTTGGAAAAATTCCTAATTTGTGATGAGCAAATTGCTAATCGCAAATTAAACCTTCATTCCTATGAGCCTCCTAGCCCATGGAAATGAATGGGTAACTTGCAATTAGCAATTTGCTCATCGCAAATTAGGAATGGTAAAGAATCGCTATTTATTCCTTAAAATTCGCTATTTAGGAAATGCTAAATATTTTGATGATACATATGGCAGTTCATCTCTAACAAGATAAGAAGCTAAGGGATAGATTTATGATGACTGGCGCATCACCAGGGATGTGCCAGTCATCTTGCGCCGCTGTTCCGCCACCCATGGTGTGCTGCATTTACAATGCGGCGCAGCATGGGGCAAAAACGGCACAGATGCTTGACGCATCTGTGCCGTTAAGGTGGCGCATTGCTGGAGTTGTATCGCAAGTGCGATGCAGCTCCAGCAAGGCTCAGGGGTGCACCATCTCCACAATGTTGCGTCAAGACCTATGCCTGCTTCAAGCAGGCGCAGGGTTTTGACGCAGGTTTCTCCTATCTGATTGTAAATGCGGCACACCATGGGTGGCAGAGCAGTGGTGCACGTTAACTGGTGCATGCCTGGGGATGTGCCATTTAACATAAATCTGCCCCTTTACATTTAAGTATGTGCAGGGGACACAGAGTCGGTGAGGCTTATCCAAGGTTAAGAAGAGATGAGTCCTGTTCAGTGAAAAATTAGACATAGGCTTCACCTGCTCAGCATCGCTGGACATAGCTAAATAATAGCTGCAAAATGTTACTCTTGTTAAACAATTTTACTATTATAATCTGTGAGATTTGTCTCTTACTCTGCAACATCTCATTGTTGTTATCTTTCTTTAAAGATAAAGACAACCTCAACATGAGCGACAATCTGCAATCAGTTGATTTTGACCTCATCATTGAACTTGTAATTGAAACATCAGTGGATGTTGATCCCTTGGATGATTTAAATCCTGAGGATGAAGAAGAGCGTGCTGAGGATGCAGATTTGTCCGAATTATATG
This sequence comes from Lissotriton helveticus, assembly GCF_964261635.1. NCBI lineage: Eukaryota > Metazoa > Chordata > Amphibia > Caudata > Salamandridae > Lissotriton > Lissotriton helveticus. The sequence goes on from NC_136065.1 coordinate 659,636,690, forward strand.
ATATAGGATGGGAAGCTGACCTGCTTGAGCCTTTGGAAATATAAACATTTATTTTTAAAATTTATAATTAATAAAAAGTAAAAAGGTAAACCGTTTAATTTAAAAATAAAGACACCTTCAAAAGCAGGTTATGTGTAGTGTCTTCAATAAAATATTAAAATATGCTCATAAAATTAGATCAGATTCACATATAAAATAGCATAGGTAACATAAATATAAATGTCATTTCTTTTCTGGGATTTCTGTATTGTAAATTTGCCAACGACTAAAAAATCTTCTAATTAAAATGTCAAGTAGTGTGTTAAGTTTTTGATCACTGTTACTGATTTACTGTTTGGTAATAATGGTTAATAACATTATTTATTATATTTTTCCACAGATTCAACTGCAGATCATTTCAAGATTTCACCATGCCTACAATAGAAAGACAGATAAAGGCTGCAAAACGTCAAAGACAGGAGGTGAAAAAAAATACGCAGCAGTCCTCTAACAAAAAGATTTGTCAAGTCACGAAGAAAGCACCGGGTAAGAGCACAAAACAATTTATAAGAAATATGTGTAGTAAAAAAAATATTACTACAGAAAATGTTTCAGTCCATAAAACGAGAAGGAAATCAAATGGAAAGGAAAGGCCAATGAAAAATGTTACTGCTAGAGCAAGAGATAACTCTGTGCATGATAGTAGAAGGAAACAACAGTTTAGGGAGATTCGTAAACGAATGTTCCGGAACAGGATAATTGGCAATTTGTTAAAAAATATTAAGAAAGGTCAACAGAAACTGGTTTTATATAAGACAAAAAAAAAAGTTGAGAAAGTTATTGATCAGGCATTTGAAATTAAACGTAAGTTATTTATTTTGATAATCAATAGAATTAGGAAGCTAAACAAGGCAATTTTTGATTTCAAAAGAGATAGTAGATGGAAGAGAATAGTTAATCGTAGTAATTTTTGTGAAGTTTTTTCTGGAGAATGGATGCATAGTTCAAGCTGTGAGGCATTTTTTAATGAGGAGAGTTATTTCCAGGATAATGATTTGGTGCATGCAGTTGACACCAGTGGTCGTGCTTATGAAGTGAAAGATGGTTGTCCAGTTGAAAAAGAAAAACTTGTGACAACAGAGGCAGAAGAGGTGTTAGGTAATGAGGTTTTAGGAAGACGTGCTAAGGGTCCTGTGTACACCTGGAAGTGTAGTAGTATTTGCAGTGTGCGACAGGATTCCATCAATTTGCTTTGTGATTTTGTACGGTCATTTAATAAGAAAAGTTTGAAGCAGAAAATGATGTTGTTGCAAGAATTAGATCCTTGCAGAGTAAGAGAAGTGACAGGTTTGCATGGACATTCACTGGCTTGTCTTTCCAGGAGAGTATGCCAGAGTGTTTTTCATCATTTCAGGATGCTAGCAGTGCATCATAACAAAGTGAGGAAATTAGTTAGAATGTTGTATTATGCTAAGAGTCCAGCAATTATGCTTAAACAATTATGCGCTGCTCTTTTGCATGGTTCTGAAATAGATGTGAAGAATATATGTGAAGAAATTGAGTTTTGTTACTTTGGAAGTAAAGAGGAGAATGTTGAAATTGAGCAAGAAGAAGAGGGTCATGTGGAAGATAGTGTACAGGTTTCCAGTACAGATAATTTCCAGAGGGAAATTGCGACGTTTGAGGTGAAATCAAGTGAGAGGCCTAATTTCACTTGTGTGTGTTGTCGACGCACTTATTATAAGAATCAGACTAAGTTAGTGGATTTATATGCAAAAAGTGAAAGGGAAAATAATAGTGAATGGAAGGATTTTGCAACATACTTGATGGTAGAAAATTGTTTTGATTTGGGATTGGATCAACGTGTGTGTACTTATTGTTGTAACAACTTAAATCAAAACCAGATGCCTGCTAGAGCAGTTCATAATAATCTGGAATTGGTTGAGATTCCTTCTGAATTGAAGGATTTAAATACTTATGAATCTATTTTGATTCAAAGTATCCATCCCTTTCAGGCTATTGTAAGAATGGAGCCAAAGACAGGGAAATTGCCTCCATCAGATTTACAGAGAGGATTAAAGGGAAGAGTTGTTTATTTGCCTCTAGATTTGAAGAAAAACATTAACACAATCGGAGTAGAAAAAGTGGAAGAGGAACCTCTGGTTATCTTAGTTAATGGGGTTCCGACAAAGAATAAGAAAATATGGCAAGATTTAGTGGATGTTAGGAAAGTCAAAAGGGCAACATTGTATTTGAAAAAAAAAAATAAATACTATAAGAATGTATATGTTGCAGAAGAGGAAGTAAGTGAGGAAGAGGATAGCGATTTGTGTGCTGGTCAAATTGAGAAAGTAGAACCCTCTACTAGTGAAGAAATATATGAACATTATAGTGTTCATCCTTTGCATTCCAAGGAAGTCATGGGGAATGCTATTGAGTTGTTTCAAATGAAACAAGCCAAAGGGAGTCCCATTAGTGTTTGGGAGGAAAGTTTGGAAGCTCGGTGTTTCCCACAGCTTTTTCCAACAGGTCAGGGAGGAAGATATGATGAGCGACCTCATCAAATTCCTGCTTCTGAATACCGGACTTTGCGATTGTATGCAGGAGATGCTAGGTTTCGACAATGCATTCCTTATTTGTTTCATCTCCTGTTTGAAAGCGATCTGTCTGGACTGTCATATGCAGTGAACCACATCTTGAAAAGTGGTATACACATGCAAAACATCTCGGCAAGTGACTTTATGGATAAAGTCAATGTCCAAGATAGTATTTTGGATTCTCACCTGATTAATCTCATGGCGTGTCAGCGTGGTACTAATGAGTACTGGTACCGTCGTCATGGTGATTTAAAATGTATGCTGAGGAACTTAGGTACTCCCACATGGTTCCTCACTCTGAGCTGTGCCGAGTATGGCTGGGAAGACTTACTTGAATTTCTACGAAAGGCAAATGCTAACGTAGATAACATCGAATTCAAGACACCCGGAGAACTGTGCTCTTTGGATCCAGTCAATGTATGTAGGTACTTCAATCATAGATTTGAAGCTATGATGTCTTTCATCATGAATAAGAAGAATCCACCTCTTGGAGAGGTGTTGGATTTCTTCTGGAGAAAAGGGTACCAAGCAAGAGGTGCTCCTCATATACATATGTTGCTGTGGATCAAGGATGCACCTAAATTTGGAACGGATCCAGAAGACTCAGTGATGAGTTTCATCCAACAGTATTCTACGTGTGCTGTTCCAAACGCAAAGGAGAAGAAAAGCCTAAGAGAAAAAGTTCTGCGTTTCCAAAGCCATCGATGTGGAAAGTACTGCCGTCGTAAATTCCGAAACAAAGACAAGTTCTACACTAAATGTCGTTTCGGCTTTCCACGACCGGTGATTTCTAAAGGAAGAGTAAACAGTTTGATGTCTTCGCTGCGACACAATGTCATGAAGAAATCACCTAAAAACACTTACAATTTGAAGAGGAACGAAGAGTCCAAGTACATCAACGACTACAACCCGGTGATTTTGTCCATGTGGAATGCTAACATGGATATACAGTTTGTGGCAGATAACTGTATGGCTGTGGCTCGGTATGTGACGTCTTACATCACCAAAAAAGAGAAGACAGAATTGAAGGATATGTGGGAGGACATTTCCCATGAAAAGAGCCTCAGCAAGAAGTTGTACAGTTTCAGTCTGAAGATGTTGTCGCATCGAGAAATCGGAGCGTACGAATGTTCTGACCGGTTGTCTTCAGCAAGTCTCTATGCCAAGTCCAGGAGTATCGTTTGGGCGAGTCTTGGTCTTGCTGCAACGCGTAATCGAGTTCTCAAACCTGTGCGGGAAATTGAGTATTTGGCGGAAAAGGAGCCAAACAGTACCGACATTTTGAAGACAAACATGTTGGATACATATTATCCAAATCGAAGCAGTCACCTCGAGAATGTTTGTCTGTATGAGGTTCTGCAAAATTACATATTCAAGAGGAACATCAAAGAAGATACTGAGAAAGGAGTGTATGCTGTAATAGGAAGTGAGGGATGTCTGGTCAAGCAAAGAAAATGCCACTTGGTAAACCATCGAAAATTGAGTGGCGAATCTCCTGAAAAAAAGGAGTTTTTCTATTTAGCACTTTTGCAACTTTTCAAGCCTTGGCGTGCAGAAGAGGAACTGCTTGGAGATTTCCTCTGTTACGAAGACTCTTTCAATGCCGCCAAGGAGACCATAGAATGTCCTGCTTTTCCCAAATATGTAGAAATGTTGAATGCGGAAATTGAGCAGGAAGCAACAATTGCAGCCGAGATTGCCAGAGACAGTTCTCAGGACAGTCAGAGTTCTGCTTCATTGAGTCAGGATCCACTAGGAGGACCTGTTATCGAAAATGAAGCTGCCACTGCTATGAATGAAGTGGAAAGAGCCATGGCACATGCTCAGGAGGATGCGGTTAACTTAGAAGAGTTGGAAAGACAACTCAACGTTGAGCAGAGGAAAATATATGACGAAGTTACCATGCAAATTGATCATGGATTAAGTCATGATAAGAAAGAGTGCTCATGTACGTCGTTGAAGCCTGTCCGACTGTACGTGAGTGGAGAAGCGGGAACTGGAAAAAGTTTCCTCATTAAAGCAATATCATGCTATTTGCAGGAAAGGACAGAGTCATCGCTGTCTTGTGTTGTCACTGCTCCAACTGGACTGGCAGCACATAATATTAAAGGGATTACTTTACATCGTTTACTGATGCTGCCAGTGGAGCATGACAACAAATTACAATATCACAAGCTATCTGGAGATGCTTGTTTTGAAGTTTCAAGAATCTTGAGGAAAATGAAACTTCTTATCATTGACGAAGTAAGCATGGTTTCCAATGTCATGCTTGCCTTTGTGCATTTGAGGATGCAAGAAGTTCTCAAAACAGAGTATGATGTGTTATTTGGTGGCAAACACATCATTGTTTTCGGAGATCTTTTGCAGCTGACACCAGTGAAAGGGCAACCTGTGTTCAAAATGCTCACGCATGAAGATACCAGGAAGTGCCTAGGCAGCATTGGCAACGTCAATATATGGTTAAACTTCAATTATGCTGAACTGCATGAAAATATGCGTCAGGCGAAGGATGAAGTTTACAAGACTATTCTACAAGATGTTAGAATTGGAAAAGTGACCGAGCATGGGAAAGAAGCTTTACATGCACGATTACTGTCAAATTTATATCCAGAACAAGATGTTGTGCCTGAGAATATTTTTCAGAAAATTACTGAGAAGAAATCTGGAATATGTTTGATGCCAACTCTTGCAGAATGTGCCAAATTTAACAACAAAATGTTGCATTTAGAAAAGCAAGAGATTGTGAAACTGGAAGCTATTGATAGAGTAGAGCATATGGGATCAACAATTATTTTGTCTGAGAATCTGAAAACAAAATTGGATTCATTAGAGAAGAATATATCTAAAACTGCAGGTTTTGAAAAGACTCTGAATGTGTGCTTGAACTGCCGTATAATTTTAAGAAGGAATTTACATGTTGAAAGAGGTCTGGTAAATGGATCAATGGGTAATGTTGTTGATTTTGTGAAATACAGAAATAGAGATGGAATTGAATTTTTAAAAATTAAATTTGATGGCATTGAGGAAGTACAGCTAATTGGTCGTTGTTCTGCTAGATTTTTGCTTGTAAGAGACTTATATGTTCGCCGTAAGCAGTTTCCTGTTTGCTTGGCATATGCGGTGACAATCCATAAATCGCAAGGTTTAAGTGTAGATAGTGCATTGGTGAATATTGGCAGTTCTGTGTTCAAGGAGGGTATGGCATATGTGGCATTGTCACGAGTTAGAACTTTATCGGGATTGTACTTGATTGAGTGTGATGTCACAAACATTTGTGCGGATCTAGATTGTGTTAAGGAATACAATAGGTTAAGAAGAGAGTATGCGCCACATTTGCCTCAGTATCCTTTGTTTGAGAAACGTGTGGTAGGCCGGAAACGAAGAAATGAGAACAATACTGGGGAGGTTGTAGCAAAAAGACAAAAAGTCAATGAACCTAAAATTACAAGCAGAAACAAAAAGGATTCTGTTGAAGATGTTGTTGGTTTTCAGTTTGAAAACAGTTCTGGTGTCAACTGCTATGCTAATGTAGTGGTTAATGTTTTGTTTTCTCTAGAAAATGTAAAAGAAGAGATTGTGGTCAATTCTGATCAAAGATTTTGCAGTTTGTTAAATTCTGTGTTAGAGAAATGTAGCACTGATAGAAGAAACATAGAAAGTGTGTCTGAAATTCGAAATCTGTTAGACAGATGTTCAGGCCAAACACAATTCTCTCAAAATATTCAGCAAGATTGTCAGGAGTTTTTAATGTACATGCTTGATGTATTACATGCTGAAGGTGTAGATGTAGATCAGCTGTTTGGGCTTTCTTATCAATGGCAGCATGACTGCGAGAACTGTATGGTATCAAGTACTACTAGTGCAGACTCAGAAAGATTTATATATTTAACTTTGCCAGACAGTAAATCAGTCTCCTTTAATAAGCTAGTAAAAGCAGCTGATCACAACATGGAGTGTAGCCAATGTAAATCTGAAATGATGTCCACATTATTTATACGAACATATGGCCAGTACGTCATTTTAATGTTCCAACGATGTAGGCCTGATGGAACAAAATTGACAACTTTAATTAAAAATTTTGTAGCTTCGCAGTTGTCAATATCAGGAAGGACTTTTGTAACTGCAGCAATTATATATCATGACGGCCCTTCAATAACATCAGGACATTACACAGCTTATTTAAAGTCTAGAAATGGCTGGTCATTCTGCAATGATTCTGTTTTAATTTTCAAAAAAAAATTGCCGTATGACCTTAAAAACTCTTACCTGGTGTTTTTAAAACCAAAATTTTAGGGAAATAATCTCGGGATGTGCTCTGTGGAATTTCAAGAAGTTCTAATGGCTCCTACACAATTTGGCCTTGAGGATAAGTGTAGTTCAGAGACATAACTTCTAACCATAGGACTGGACGTCATGGAGAAATATGTGCACTTTGAATGAGTTCAGAAAAACTGTTTCTTTTTATAAGCTAATTGAAGCAGCCAATCAAAACATGGAGTAGAGGGAATGTAAGTCTGCAATGCTGTCTACTGTTTTACATTGCTTTGTGATTAAAAGTGATGTAGAGAATTAAATAATTGTAGTAGTCATAGAGGTAGTGTAAGTCTGCTTCATAGTAAGCAGTATCAGTGTCATAGGAAATGTAGAACATGACTGAGCAAGAAGGGGAAGATATTACTATTCCAGGATTGTGAAAATGATCTTCAACATTTTAATTCTGAAAGTTGCGGAAATTCCAAATGACGGGATTGGCTTACAAGAAATCCAAGAGTTACAAATGGCTCTGACCAGATTTGGCCTTGAGGAAACTTGTGGTAGAGAGCAAGAAGTCATTTATTCGATGTAACGTGTTTTTAAAAACGATGGAGATTTTCTTTCAGAAAGTGGCGGGCTGAAAGTAATAACAGCACAAAAGAGTGTAAGCTGATCATAGGACATCCTTGGACGTCATGGAAAGTAAGTTAACTTTAAGGAGTTCTGAATTCTGATTTCTGATGTTGTATGGGTTTTTTAAACACAATCATTTTGATTGTGTTTTTTTTCCCCGCTGTTATATGATGAATACCTTTAAGTCACTGTTTTTAGTGAATTTTGATACATTCTGAGAACAGCAAAAATAAACCATTTAACATGTATAATTAATTCTGTACTGTTTGCATTTATGATGTACATGTAGAACTGTGTAGGAGGCATGGAGAAGGTGAGGCTTCTGTAAGTGTCAAAGGTGTTGCATACAGTGCTGCACTTCTGCGTATTCTTTCATATGCTAGACTACATCTGCACAATGAGATACCTAAGCAAAGGAAACGCAAGTGATGTGATTGAGAAATGAGCAAAATAAATTGCACGTATTTCAATTACATCACCTGTGTTTCCTATCATTACGAATCACATTGTGCAGATCAAGTTTAGGTTTGTCCAGGGAAACATAGGAGGTTTGTACTTTGTTGAAGAGTGCAGTGGACATGACTCACTTCATTGGTAGACTTTCACAGATATTATCTCCTCTGTACACTTCAACAAGTGTAAATCTCATCTTGAACTCTGAGTAGGCCTCACCTCAAACAAACCTCTGGATAGGAGACATGTTATTGGCATCCTGAAGCGACACTTTTCTGAAACAAGAGCAATGCAAAAGATGCACCATGTTTTAAGATAGGCCTCACTCCATCTGCATCAAGATACTGTTAGTTTAAAATGTATATCTTTAGGACTGTGTAGGGGGCCTGGAGAAGCAGAAGCTTCTGTCAGTGTCAAAGTTGTTGAAAAACTATTTGTCCTTCAATCTTTTCCCTTGTCTTTTGTAATTTTTAAATACATGTTTTAATATTTTTCAAATGTTGGTTCTCTCTTTCACAGATTGAAAGTATAAAAACAAAAAGTGAGTAATTTAACGGCAATTATAAGGTAAATATTTTGTACTCTTTTCGTTACATTTCTATCACATTCACCTACTATTAGTTCCACTGCTTCACTTCTTTAACCCTCAGTTTCCTGCCTTTGCTACTTTCCTCATTCCTTTCTCTATTACCTACTTACTCAACTCCTTCCACTCTTTTTCTCAGTCCCTCTCTTCTCATAGTTCCTCAGTCTTGTTCACTCACTCCGTCTCTATTACTCTTAGTGTCTGTGAATTACTTTCCCACCTTTTTTTTTGGACCGCTTCCCGGGAAGTGGCCCGGTTCGCAAACCAGCAGCGTTACGGGAGTCCACCATTTTGTGTTTCGGTCGAATCAAGATACAAGATGGAGGGCAAATAATGTTCAGAATGGGTAGAAGGGGGCACGGTAGATGTATCTTGACCCCCTTGGTTTTCTGAGGGTGGCTGAGGAGGACCATAGTTCTTCACTCTTGTTCACTCTCTCTGTTTCTATTAATGTCACTGTTTCTGACTGATCAAAAAAATTATTTTTAAAAAAAAAGAACAGTAACTATAAGGGAAGGAAACAGACAGTTATGTTAAAAGAAAGACAGCTATAGGGAGTAAACTAAGGATACTGTTACCCGCAATCCACTGCTGATGATGTTACTGACCATGTCATGAATGATGTAATATGTGACATCATCAGCAGTGGATTGTGGGTAACAGTATCTCTTGTTTACTCCCTAGAGCTGTCTTTCTTTTCACATAACTGTCTGTTTCCTTCCCTTATACTTACTGTTCTTTTTTTTTAAAAATAATTTTTTTGGTTAGCTTCCGGTTCGCGTACCGGGTAGCGCTCCGGGGAGCGAACTAAGAGAAATAGAGGTTGGCAGAGTTCCAAATATTCTACCAATTTTTTTATAACGGGGAGGTAGTTCTGAAAAGAACTTTTTTTTTAATGTTTTTGTTGTTTTATATTTTTTTTAGTATTTTTTGAACATTTTTTTACTTTTTTTGTATTTTCTGAACGTTTTTATATTTTTTTTGGTTTTTTTTGGGGGGGGGGAAACAAAAACGATCCATTGTAAAGGGCTCAACAGGAGCAACAAAAAAAAAAGAATTTATTTTTTGGGGCGTTTCGGACAAACATTAACATGATTCTGAATAGCTCTCATAATCAAAATGATGCTACTTTCCCTGTAGCAAATGAAATCGCCGCAGTGCACGCACACTTGCTTCACGTGCCAAAACAACATTTGAATGTTTGGGATCATCTCCCTCGCCTCTGGTCCCGACACCTCTGGAACAACCGATCTTCTTGCCATCGGAAGGGGATTTTGTTGCTCATCACGTAGCTGGGCAGCACTATAATTATTAGGATGCCACCTACTCATATGCCGATGCATAGTGTGATTGCCGTAACTGTACTTTTTTTCAGTTCCCCTTGACAGTCTATCACCGCATATACGGCAAAACACGTAGCGTGCATTTACTTTTTTTTGCCCCTCAGGAAATTTATAGAATTGCCAAATGTAGTTCTCTTTTCGATTATACCTCCTGGGCTCCTCTGGCAAAAACCTTGGCTCTTCCTCCTCTTCCTCCTCTTCCTGTTCTTCCTCTTCTTGTTGTAAAATTACTTCAGCAGGTGGTCCTCTCTTCTTTGGATTTGGTGGAGGTGGTGGGTTAGAACCAGCTGAAGCTACTAATGAAGCCATGTCACAATGTAAATAAAGGGTCTTTCTCTCACCAAGATGAAAGTCAGAGTGAGGAAAGAAGGAGGGGTTTTCATCATTTGGGAAAAGCAAAAGTTCTAAACCAATGAAAAGTGTTCATTTTAGATCACATGACCTAGTATTACATCATTAGGAAACCAAAAGTGAAATGAACCAATGAAAAGTGTTATTACCGAGTCACATGACCTGCTGTGTTTACGTTACGCGGTCGGCGCCGCGCCGCGGACCGCTTCCGGTTCGCGTACCGCTGCGCTTCCGGGTACGCTAACGTAGCACGTCATATGACGTATCACGCGAGAACGCGAAACGTCATGCTGACGCGACGCGTCACGATGTTGTTTTCTAACGCGACAGTTGCGCAAACGGAACGTTTACCGGTTCGCGGACCGGGTCGCGGCTCCGAATTGAGCTAACGGGAAGCTAACCGGTTCGCGTACCGGGAGCGAAACAATAAAAATAATGTAAAAAAAATTGTATTAAAAACATGTAAAAAATATTTTTCGATTTAAAGAAGAATACATTGTAAAGGTTTTGATATTTGCTATTAAAAAACCATTGAAATTCACTGAAAAAACCATCGGTTATAGACCATATATAGTTAGGAATTAGCATTTACAAAACCTTGAAAATTCACTGAAAAAACCATAGGTTATGGACCATATATAGTTAGGGATTAGCATTTACAAAACCTTATTTTACTCACACAAAACCATTGAAATTCCATATATAGTTAGTTGTACTAACTATATATCGCGCACCCGCAATCCACTGCTGATCATGTCACATATTACATCATTCATGACATGGTCAGTGACATCACTGATGACATCACTGATGACATCTCAAATGACATCACTGATGACATCACTGATGACATCTCAATGACATGACTGATGACATCACTGATGACATCTCATTTGACATTACTGATGACATCACTGATGACATCATTCATGTGATAATACGATGAACTTCTTCAGACTCTAAAATAACCTTAGATACACTCAGTGTAAACAGACACTCACAGACTGTCACTCATCCATGGAGTTACTCACACACCTACTCAGTCATGCAAAGAATCAATTACACCTCCATTTCCTCAACTATACAGTTATACATACCTTACTTATTCAAACATATACTAACACATATTTACTCTCTTTTACAATCCCTGATACAAGTTCACAATGATCAATACAGCCACTCACACATTCACGGGCTCTTATGCACAGTTATTTATATATGTCAACTCTCACATGTACTGTGTTTTACATATGTTCTTACTTTGACATGTAGCACTCAGATATCCATTCACTCACCAATGCACTCAGTCAACCGCCCATACACCTGTTTCCACATGCACTTTTGAATCCATATATCTAGTGAATCAACTGCTTACACATCTATGCACAGAGTCATACACCTCCCAGCCACCCACACACACACTCAGTCTCCCATACAAATACTTGGGCAACCAATCAATAACCCATATACTTACTCATATAGCTACTGATCAACACATGCAGCAGTTTACAGAACAACAGACATAATGATGCACAAATTAAGACAGTTTACTCACTAACCCATGCACTCAGTGACACACATTTAATCACTCACTCATACAGTCAGTCACACACCTACTAAATCCTTCATCCAGACACTTATACATCCACTCATTCTTCAATATGTAAGACATTTGAGATGTCATCAGTGATGTCATTTGAGATGTCATCAGTCATGTCATCAGTCATGTCATTGAGATGTCATCAGTGATGTCATCAGTGATGTCATTTGAGATGTCATCAGTGATGTCATCAGTGATGTCACTGACCATGTCATGAATGATGTAATATGTGACATGATCAGCAGTGGATTGCGGGTGCGCGATATATAGTTAGTACAACTAACTATATATGGAATTTCAATGGTTTTGTGTGAGTAAAATAAGGTTTTGTAAATGCTAATCCCTAACTATATATGGTCTATAACCTATGGTTTTTTCAGTGAATTTTCAAGGTTTTGTAAATGCTAATTCCTAACTATATATGGTCTATAACCTATGGTTTTTTCAGTGAATATATATATATATATATATATAAATATATATTCACTGAAAAAACCATAGGTTTCACACCAGTTATAGTTAGGAATTAGCATTTAAAAAACCTATTAAATTCACTGAAAAAACCATAGGTTTCACACCAGTTATAGTTAGGTGGAAATTTTACTCGCATAAAACCATTGAAATTCCCACGTTATAGTTAGTTGGACTCACTATAACTTGCGCGTGCAATGCACTGCTGATGACGTCACATATTACATCACTCATGACATGGTCAGTGACATCACTCATGACATCACTGATGACATCTCAAATGACATCACTGATGACATCATCCAGTGAATGTGTATCTTTCTGAAAAATAAATATTTTTTATATATGTATATCTAAAGGTTGATGGAAGAATAAATGGGTAAATAAATGTCTAAATGGATGTTTTTTTGTGTAAAATTGATTGGTTAACTGACTTATTAAATGTATCTTAGTGAATACATATATTAGCGAGTAATGTTTAAATATTTAAATATCTGTATCTGTGTCTCACTTTGTGTATAAGTGGCTGCATGGGTTGGTGAGTAGCTACATGAGTGTGTATATGGGTTATTAGTTGTTTTTTTGTGTATCAGTATCAGTGTCTGTATGGTTCGGTGGGGGATATTACTTAGAGCACAGATGCATGAATGAGTGACTCACTATTTGTATGTATTTTGAAGACAGCATGTGTGCAAGACTGTATGGGTGGATGATTGTGTGTATGGGTGGGTTAGTGAGTATGAGTTTTTATAATTGATTGTTTAAGAGAGTAAATATGTTTCCGTTTCTGTAGAAGTATGTGTAGTGGTGTGTATATAGCAGTATAATCAAGTAAATGTTTTTTTGATAGTTTATTTGCATGTGTGAATTTGTGTGTGAGTAACTATATGGATGAGTATTAGTGTGTAACAGGATGTATAGGTGTATGAGTACATATGATGAGTAAGTACATGCATGAGTGACTATATAGAACTGTTGGTGAATGAGTGGATGTGTATGTAGATGTTGGAATTACCTAATAAGTTGTTGTAATTGGTATTGGTTTCTCCTTTTTTAAGAAAATGTTAGTTTCTATTTTTGAATGTGTGTGTCAAAGGTTATTTTATGCTGATAGGAGGTCTGCCACTTTGTCACAAGGATGTTGTCATCAGTGATGTCATTTGAGATGTCCTCAGTGATGTCATGAGTGATGTCACTGACCATGTCATGAGTGATGTAATATGTGACGTCATCAGCAGTGCATTGCACGCACAAGTTATAGTGAGTCCAACTAACTATAACGTGGGAATTTCAATGGTTTTATGCGAGTAAAATTTCCACCTAACTATAACTGGTGTGAAACCTATGTTTTTTTTCAGTGAATATATATCTATATATATATATATATATATATATATATATTACCTACTGGCAGTCGCCAGTAGGTAGTTATAGTTAGGACCAAGTTTCCATAGGAAGAGCATTTTTTGTATTGGTTATAACTTTGGCGTCATTTGATGAATCTTCATGAAATTTTCTAAACTCATTTTTTGTTCATATCAGCTCCTATGTTGAAAGTTTGGGGGTGATTCATCAAGGGGGGGGCGGGAAAAACGGGGGTCCCAAAACATGGTTTTCTCCATGCAATTTCCTTAAGAAACTTTAGACAAGGCTACAGTTCGAACGGGGGAACGGAATTACCCCATATTTGGCAGGAAGAAGGGCCTTGGTCTAGAAAGCACGCTTTTGTTTATTTGGTGTAAATCCGTTCAGTAGTTTTGGAGAAATATCGAAATTTACTGATATCGATATTTGAGAATTCTGCCATCTGATTGGCTGAGGCGTTACGAGCACGAGCTTGCTGTTATTGGTTGCGAGCGCTGCGAGCAGTTGCAACTAGGAAGTGTTGGCCACCATTTTGTAATTCCGTTGAAGAATGTTAGGGGAAAAGAGGGCAAAAAAAGTGGGAAAGAGAAGGGTAGGAACACTGTAACCTCTGTGGGGTGTTTAACGTGTGCTATAGAGGGGTTGCAAAGTGAAGTATTCACCCCTGAAAGTGGTTGGCTACGGAAATTAGGTAAGGTATTGCCTAGAGGCTGATGCTGCTAAGGTGAGCTGGTGCGGGGCCTGGGGATTAAAGCGTGAGCCCAAATTGTGTGTCTTATGCTATAAAGTCATGTGCCGTGGCCGCTGCACTACACTTGTGGAAGTAGCAGGAGCTTGCTGTTATTGGCTGTGATGGTGTTGCAACTAGGAAGTGTTGGCCGCCATTTTATAATTCAGTTGAAACGAGTAAGGGGAAAAAAGGGCTAAAAGAGTAGGAAAGAGGAGGATAGGAGCACTGTAACCTCTGAGGGGTAGTGCGAATCGAAGTAGTCACTCCTACCGGTCTCAAAGTGCGGTGTTGCTCAGAGTGAGATGGTGCTGAGATGAGATGCTGCTACACTCGGGTATGAAACTGAGAGCCTAAACTGTGAGCTTATTGCTGTAAAGTGATGTGCTCTGGTCTTTGTAGCATACATGTGCAAGTAGTGTTAGTAGGCGTTTATACCGTACAGGGAGTGGGAAGCGAACTACTGACTGCTACTGTGCATTTATACCATACCGGAAGTGAAGTACTCACTCCTACCGGTGTGAAGACTCGGGGATCAAACCGAGCTGATTGCTGTAAAGTGAAGGGCTCTGGGCGCTATAGCATACTGGCCGCTGTAGTATAACTGTGTAAGTAGTGTTAGTTTGCGTTCATACAATACAGGGAGTGGGGAGCGAACTAATCACCCCTACCAGTCTCAAGACTCGGGGATGAAACCATGAGCTCATTGCTGTAAAGTCATGTGCTCTGTGTAGTATTCTAATGTAAGTCATAGTAAAATGTTAGTATGTAATGCTAGTATAATGTAGCTATGTAATGTTAGAATGTAGGGCTGTCATGAGGGGAACCTTGGGGAGTTTGTACACGGTGCTGGAGAAGACGGTTGCCTTGCTGTCTGCTCCTGTTGGTGGCTGTTTAAGCTGTCTTATTTTCCTGCAATAAATCTACTTATCGGATCCACTGCTCTCTGCCTCTTCTCTGTCTCTTCACTACATAAATTTGTCGACGAGTGGGAGAAGGTAAAAACAAGGCAGCATTCACCAATATTTCGAGCTTGCTTGCGTTATGCTGAAGACCCTTTTTCTTTGTGAAGCCGTTTTTACTCATCCCAGGGTCCTCGGCTCATTGAACTATGTCATCCGACCTCTGGTAGGATTTATATTTTTAGATTTTGGGCTTCCTCTGCCTCTTCAGTACACTCTGGTCGCTGTACTACACGTGTGCAAGTAGTGTTAGTGTGCATTTATACTAATTCTGTAGTTATGCAGTAACCAATGAATCATGGTCCTAGGGAGCGCCACCTCCCAGGTGCAGCTCATACAATGTCCCGAGGTGCATGGTTTCCACCCTGTGATAGCAAATTCTTGTTTGCCTTGTTGAAGAGAGAGGAGGAAAACCTTGTATCGCTTTAACAGAGCGTATCCGGATGGTCTCACCCGTTCATTTAAATGAGTACCCTGGTGGGTAATGTTCCGGGGCCAATCCTATTATTATATTGAGGGGTCTCTGCAGCACTGGGGACCTTAATCTCACATGTAAATTAGGCGCGGGAGGGCACAGAGACATTTTGCAGCCTAGGGGATCGCCACGTCCCCGGGTATTGTTTACTAATTGTTCGGGGGGCTTCGAGGCCAGGTCAAGTCCGGGGATCGCCACCCTCCGGGGCTTTACTTAAATATGCAGGGTGGGCCTCGCCAGTCCCTGAAGCCTCAGTGGCCGTAGGCAGTGCCTTATTGGTTCTGTAATCACACGGGCAGTACTCATGGTGTTATAAAGTGATACACTCATAGAACCCTTGCAGCTGTAGAATTACGCAGGCTTCATTTATGTAATAGTCTGTTGGTTTATATTTGGTAGGTGCACTGCAAAATTACAAATGTTTTCCCTCATAACCTACTATAAACAGCCGATTTTCACAATAAACTACAGACAAGTGTTGTCAGAAAAAGAAGACCCATACACTCACTTATTTATTGGTAAAAAAAATAACCTTTATTAAAACCACACAAATAAATGGAAACGCAACTTTATTCGAACAAACAACAGTATAACATGAAATAAGTGGGTGGGACTCCTCCAGAAGCAGCGTACAAAACCTGCAAGACAAGAAAGAAACATAAGTATGTGTGCCATGTCCAAGAGAAAAAGAAAGGTAGTCAGAATAAAAGGAAGATAGTGAGAATGGGGCACAGAGGGAGTGGGTGGAAAGGAGAAGGGGAGGGAGAGTCAAAAGAACAGAGAGAGGAGGATACAGAGCGTCGGCCTACTGCACGCAGCGCTCACTGTTTACCTCCCATCACGCGTGTGTCTAGGATTCTGGGGTCTGCAAGAAAGAGTGCGGTCCAGCAAGTCCTTAAAATGAAACAGATATGAATGAGGCCAGCGATTACATTATTATCTACGGCAACATATCATGCCTGCACCTGTGCGCCCAGGCTGCAGCACCCCAGCCACTTCCCTCGCACTGTTCTCAATTGCAGCTCCTGCGCACCGAGGCTGCACTGCTCACCTGCCACCTCCGGTGTGTCCAACGACGTGCCGGCGCAAGCTCCCACTCCGGGGTGCCTCTGTCAGGGTGGCACAGCAGGTCTCCAGTCATGGACGGTGTCTTGATACCACGATGGAAGGTGTCAGAATGCCCAGGGCATCGTCGCGGGGTGAGCACCCACTCCGCCCATTTTGGCGCAAGCAACTCAGTGTCTGAAAAGGGAGAAACAATATAATGCTGAAAACGTCTTGAGGTAAATGAAGGTTTATTTCAAGCTTAATAGAGAACACCAGTTGAGTGCATACTTCCTTCTTGAAGTACAATCTACCAACTGTTAGTGGTAATTGTGGTTCAAAGATGAGTTGGAGTGTACGAGAATAGACAAGGTTAAAAAGTAAAATGTTATGCCAACGTTTACATACAAAGGAACAGAGCGCATGCTAGAAGCATAATGTGCGCGTGTAATGCAGTGATGCAAGCCTGTGTGCATGAACACTTAGTAATTAGCTCACTACGGTGTTCCAAAAGCCAACGGCACATGTCTGTAGGGTTGCGGTGCCCGCTGTCTCTGGCCTACAGTATGGTCCAGCAGGTCCTTAAAATGAGACAGAGATGTGACTAAATGAGGTCAGAGATCACATCATTATGCACTGCAACATCACTTGTTCACACCTGCGTGCCCAGGCTGATGCACCCCACCCCTCCTGCAGCACCGTGCTCAATTGCAGCCCCTGTGCACCCAGGCCCCACTGCTCACCTGCTGTCATTGTTGTATGTTCAAACACGACGGGCAGAAGTGTTCACAATTCATATGCAGTGTTGATTGCCAGGATGGTGTACACCTCATGGATCCCTTTCCAAACACAACGGACAGTAGGGTTCACAATTCATATCCAGTGTTGATTGCCAGGATGGTGTACACCTCATGGATCCTTTTTTTATTGCACATTGTGATATGCGAGGTGGATGCGGCCATATCACCTGAGGCAGTGTGGAAGAACTGGGGCATGTGACGTCGTCGCTATCCTATTTATACGCACGCAAAGTGGTCTGGGCTTGCGTACGCTAGGCCAGCGTAGGGTTGTGAATAATTATTCCGGGGACCTGAGCGTTCTTCAGTTCCTGCTTGGCCAGGAAGTGTACTTATATGTGTTTCTGTTGCAGTGTTGACGTCGCCGAATGAGCAATTTACATTAATGTAACATGTACCAGGAGGGCAGCAACTATGGCTAATGAGATGCTGTTCGAAAACATTGAATGGACAACATCATATGTCGTTGTCAAGGTTGTGAATATGCGCAGACACGCATGTCAATGGTGTGCAGTATTATTGAAAGTGTTGCTATCGCGAAGCGCACACATGTGAATGTGCTCGGATGGAGAGAGGATCAGCAGTGAGACTACGTCATACATAGTGATAACGCTCATTACAGTCAAGCAATGTATGTCAAACGTGAATCTGAAAGTCTCACATATGACACACTACTATACTGGTAGAGCCTGATAACAGAGCATACTGCAACACAAATCCTCACATTACTCTTTACTGTTTGTCACATGTGATCTAGGATGTGCACTCTGCCTGTGGCTAATGATACCCCTTCGAGTCACCAATACCCAGGCCGAAAGGCAGCACAATAATGTGCACACACACACACACACACCAGGGGCATCGTGTAACACATTTGTTTTTTTATATAACGTTTCAGAGGCATTGCCATCACATGTGGAAGGCTAATGTACAGACCATGATTATTGATCAAGATGATCATTGCATGTTGTGTGTAGTATAAGATATGTGTACACAGCAAAAAAACTTTTCAAAAAAGCTCTCTAAGCAGAAGGAGTGTGTCTCATAAAACGCTGTAGAGAGAATGACTAAAACGGGTGGGGTCCTCCAACTGTTACAATGGGAAATGTTATGAACTAATCAAATGCTTTTTTTAAGGTCACATGGCAATCGCGCATTGAGCGGGCAAGGCGGCCGCACCCGAATATATTTATCATAATATAAGTTTATTACAGTTTGAAATAGGTAGATGTTTAAAGTATTTTAGATTATCGCTTGCTCTCATATACTCTATAAAGTTATTTACATATAGTTTTGAGACATAAAAAAATGAGGGAATGGCGTACCTCGCGCGACACCATACGTCTATGACGTAACACAGGGCCTGGCAGTGTGCACTCGTCGCATACGCAACGTGCAGCGGGCATGACCCCATACGTACATGATGTAACGCGTGGCTTGGTACTGCGTACCCGTCGGATACCAAAGTAGCAGCTGGCGCGACCTCATACATACATGATGTTACGTGGGACGCGGTACCACAAACCCGTCGGATACGAAATGCGCATCATTTACGAGCTTAGCAATATGGCGGATAGGATTCGCGTGGTGAGGGAGCTTGGTACACTACTGGTTTGGGACTGCAGTTTTCTCTGAAAAAAATGTACATTTTTTGGGGGAAGATATACAACATTACATCATTTTTAAAGTAAAGTAGAGTTCCAAAATATTTAAAAAAAATAGAAAAAAAATAGAAAAAAAATAGGTTTTATAAATATTAAAATATGAAATTAACATTTAAAAAACCTTCGAAATTCACAGAAAAAATCATAGGTTTTAAAGACGTTATAGTTAGGAATTAGCATTTAAAAAACTTTTGAAATTCACTAAAAAACATAGGTTTCAGGGTTGTTATAGTTAGTTAGACATTTGACTCATATAAAACCAGAGAAATTTACATGTTATAGTTAGATGAGCTAACTATAACTCGCGCACCCACAATGCACTGCTGATGATGTCACAAATTACATCACTCATGACATGGTCAGTGACCACTGATAACATCACTGTTGACATCTCAAATGACATCACTCATGACATCAACCACATGATAATCTGATGCACATACTGATGCCCTAATATGAACTTTGATACACCTATTCTAAAATGTAGACTACTATTTTTGAAACCATACACACAACAATGCCATATACTACATACTACTCACTATTTCCTAGGTCTGCACACACATCCAGTCACTTATACAAGTAGTTACTCATCAATACAGTACTATAATATGCACTTATACATCTATACATGAAGTCACACTCCGCCACTCATCCATAGAGTTACTCACACACCTAGTTAGTAATGCAAATAATCAACCACACACCCATTTACTCATGTATACAGTTCTACACAGAAACTCCGTTATTTGTAGACACACCACATCACTTATTTATATAGATACTAATACATATTTACTGTCTTATACAATCACTGATAGAAGCAGATACTTATTTATACACTCACTCTTCAAAGAATTTACTCTCACGTATAGTCATTTAATATACTCCAACACTCACATATAGTGCCTTAAAACATATGTACACACCACTGGAGTCAAGCTATCCTGGCTGAAGATGGCTGATACCCAGAAACCGGTCCTAGGATGCTTGATTCCGGTCCAGGAAAGACATGGCTTGGCAGTTCGGGCTAGACTGTTCCCATGAGGCACAGGGTCAAGGCTGATTTGCATATGACCATGTCTGAACTGGAGTGGTGTGGAGTGCAAAAAAACGATGGATTTAGGCCCAGATCCCTGTACTGGGGTGAATGTATGACATTGTTCTGCATTCTGTCCATCAACTGTTGGTTTTGCATTAAAACATATGTAGTCACAGATATACCACTGAGACATTCATTCACTCGCCAACATACTCATACACACACTAACTCACCCATACAGGCCTTCCCAGATGCACTTTTGAATCCATACAACCAGTGAATTACCCACTCAGACATCTATGCACAGAGTCATACACCCCCCACCCACCCACACAGACACTCAGGGACCCATACAGATACTCAAACAACAAATCAATAACCCATATAGACACTCATGTAGCTATTCAGCAACCCATGCAGTTGCTTACACACCAACTGAGAGACTAATACAGACTTTCACACAGTTTAGTCACTAACCTATGCATTCAGTAAGACACATTCAATAACTCACTTATACAGTCAGTCATACACCTACTAAATAATCCCTTCAGGCACTTGTAAATGCATTCATTCTTCAATACACCTTGTCATAGATATATACGAAAAATATTCAAACTTTACAGACACACACACATTCCCTGGATGATGTCATCAGTGATGTCATCAGTTATGTCATTTTAGATGTCATCAGTGATGTCATCAGTAATGTCACTGACCATGTCATGAGTGATGTAATATGTGACATCATCATCAGTGCATTGGTGGCGCGAAAGTTATAGTTAGTTCAACTAACTATAACAGGAGAATTTATCTGGTTTTATATGAGTCAAATGTCCAACTAACTATAACATCCCTTCAACCTATGTTTTTTTCTACTGAATTTCAAAGGTTTTTTAAATGTTAATTCCTAACTATAACATCTGTAAAACCTATGTTTTTCAGTGAATATATATATATATATATATATATATATATATATATATATATATATATATATATATATATATATATATATATATATATATATATATATATATATATATATATATATATATATATTACCTACTGGCGATAGCCAGTAGGTATATATAGTTAGGATTTTTTTCCTATGGGATTTTTGAAAATTCTATGTCGAATAACTTTGGCGTTTGAGGACAGAATTGGCTGAAATTTTCTGGAAAATGGAACATTTTGTTTCTGAGCAGCCCCTCACTAATAATGAGTGACTGTATGTATGAGTGATTGTATGGGTGAATGAGTGAATGTGTGTGTAGACGTAGGAATCAGTGAGTGCGTATGTAGTAACTGGTATTGGTGTGTCATGATGTCATCAGTGATTTCATTTGAGATGTCATCAGTGATGTCATCAGTGATGTCATTTGAGATGTCATCAGTGATGTCATCAGTGATGTCACTGACCATGTCATGAATGATGTAATATGTGACATCATCAGCAGTGGATTGCGGGTGCGCGATATATAGTTAGTGCAACTAACTATATATGGAATTTCATTGGTTTTATGTCAATAAAATGTCCAGCTAACTATATATGGTCTCTAACCTATGGTTTTTTCAGTGAATTTTCAAGGTTTTGTAAATGCAAATTCCTAACTATATATGGTCTATAACCTATGGTTTTTTCAGTGAATATATATATATATATATATATATATATACATATATTACCTACTGGCGGTTGCCAGTAGGTAGTTATAGTTAGGACCTAGTTTCCATAGGAAATCCACAGCATTCTATTTGGAATAACTTTGGTGCTGGTGGAAGAATCTTCGTGAATTTCTCCAAGAAAATGGCCTGCTCGGTTCCGCTCCTGTCCTGAAAGTTTGGGGGTGATTCGTCAAGTGGGGGCCGAGAAAAAAGGGGGGTCCCAAAACGTGTTTTCCCCATGCAGTTTTCCATTGGGACCTTTAGCCAGGGCTACAGCCCGAACGGCTGAATGGAATTACACGAAATCTGGCAGAGAGGTAGAGTTCTGTTTGCAGATAGTACTTTTTGTTAAATGGTGTAAATCCGTTTAGTAGTTTCTGAGAAAATTGCAAGTAAAATCATAGCGATATCTAGAGACGGAGTTCACGCGTACGGAAATCTGTTCAATTGCGAGCGCGAGCTGCATGCTGATTGACTGTGAACTGTCTGTCAACACTCAAAACCAAGAAGTGTTGGCGGCCATCTTGTGCCTCGCTAGAACCGAGTCACAAGAAAACAGTAAAACAATGTTGAGAAATAAGGGAAGGGGTAGGCTAGAAACATTCTGACCCTCTAGGCTTGCTCAGGGGGTCGTACATGGATTTTTAGGCTCTTTTTTTTTTAAGGAAAATCGCGGCGTACGCGTATAGTAATACGTACAATTACGAGCAAGAGCTGCATGCTGATTGGCTGTCAATACTCCAAACCAGGAAGTGTTGGCAGCCATCGTGTTTGTCGGGAGAGCAGAGTCACAAGAAAACAGTAAAACAAAGTTGAGAAATAAGGAAAGGGGGCAGGGTAGAAACATTCTGACCCTATAGTCTTGGTCAGGGGGTGGTACATGGATCTTTAGGCTCAATTTAAATTTTTTTAAAATAAAAAATGGCGGGGTACTCGTGCAGTACTTGTACGTGGTGAAAAAGGTGGGGAAAAAACTAGAAGTCCATTTTATTCATTAGGTTCCGGGGGGGGCAAATTACGGGGGCAATTTGTTTGTATAATGGGGGCTTCTAAGGTGCCCCGAGCACTGGGGAACGGCAATCCTCTGGTTTTATTTTTTAGTATGCGGTGGGGGGGGTTACGGTCCTACTCCCCGCAGTCTCGGTGAGCGGCACCCCTCGGGTCTTTTTTAAAAAAAAAAATGTTTTGAGCTCTCTCTCACTCTCTCCCTGTACACGTTGCGGGGAACGCCACCTTTCTGGGGCAGTGATTTGTAAAATGACCTTCCAGCATTCCTACCTGCATTGTCTGGAGTTTTTTATTAATGTTGGGAGGGTGGGCTTGGTAATACGTCCTTGTAAATTCCCATAGAACCCTATGTTCTGGTGTTAACATGGGCTTCTATGGGAAATAACAAGGCCGTATTATCAAGCTCATTATTGCTGTTTTATCGGCAGTTTCCTGCCAATAAAACGGCGATAATTTTAACACCGGTCCTTGATAATACGCACCTAGGTTTACTGGTCAAAAACAGAGCAATGGGACATATTATCAACAAAAGGCGATACATTATCGTCACTTTTATCGGCAGGAAACTGCCGATAAAGCGGCGATAATGGGCTTGATAATATGCCCTTGTGAATAACCATAGCAGCCCAGGTTAACATCAGAACCTGGGCTGCAATGGGAATTTACAAGGGCCTATGGTTTTTTATTAATGTTGGGAGGGTGGGCTTGATAATACGTCCTTGTTAATTCCCATAGAAGTCTATGTTCTGGTGTTAACATGGGCTTCTATGGGAAATAACAAGGCCGTATTATCAAGCTCATTATCGCCATTTTATCAGCAGTTTCCTGCCAATAAAACTGCGATAATTTTAACACTGGTACTTGATAATATGCACCTAAGTTTACTGGTCAAAAAAAGAGCAATGGGCCATATTATCAACAAAAGGTGATACATTATCGTCGCTTTTATCGGCAGGAAACTGCCGATAAAGCGGCGATAATGGGCTTGATAATATGCCCTTGTGAATAACCATAGCAACCCAGGTTAACACCAGAACCTGGGCTGCTATGGGAAGTTACAAGGGCCTATAATCAAGCACATTATCGCCGCTTTATCGGCAGTTTCCTGTCGATAAAAGCGGCGATAATGTATCGCCTTTTGTTGATAATATGCTCCTTCATTTCTATGATAGTATGTAAAGCTTTCCTTTTTTTGTGTAGCAGTTGTACTCTCTACACATGCGCAGCGTCGTTTCGAAGCCCACGTTTTCTTTTTCTTCAAGTTCAACAAGCAAACCTTTCTTTATTTCAGGGAGTAAATCTGTCGCTTTCATTTCCTGGATCGTGTGTGTCATCCGCTGCTGTAATTTTGTACAGTATTAATAATCATATTTTTTCTATATTTATTTGAAAGGTAGTGCTGAGGCGCCAAGCGTTGATTACGTACTCCGTCCACTGCCATTTTATTAGTTTTTCACCGTTGTTTTTATAATATCTGTTTGTTAGAACTCAGTAGTTTTCAATCCTAGTCTTGAATATCTTACTATAGTATTTCAACATTATTTTTATTGTGGACCGTCATACCCCTCCCCCACAAAATAAAAGAAGTATGTCGTTTTTTTATTAACTTTTATTAAACAATAAATATAAACGAAACTCAATTATAACTATATTAGAACTAGAAAAATAACTTTAACAAACAATGTTATAAACAAATTGTGAAATGGATTCCAAAAGGTGTCCGATTGGTAATCTGCAAAAGAAAAAAGAAAATTAGAGTTTAGAATTATGTAGATGTGAGTAAATGAGCGGAAGCATTACGGGGCATATTATCAAGAACGACGATAAAATTATCGCCGTTTTAGCGGTAGGAAACTGCAGCTAAAGCGGCGACAATGGGCTTGATAACATGTTCTTGTGAATTCCCATAGCAGCCCAGGTTCTGGTGTTAACTTGGGCTACTATGGGAATTCACAAGGGCATATTATCAAGCCAATGATCGCCGCTTTAGCGGCAGTTTCCTGCCGCTGAAACAGCGATAATTTTACCGCCGTTCTTGATAATATGCCCCTACAGGTTTTGGTAACTCTACGGTTTTACGTGTGCAGTGTGACTTGTACATTCCAGTTCTGTTATAGTGCCACGTTCAAGTGGTGTCTATATGGAAGTGCCTATTGCGTTACTGACGCCCCTTATGCCGACTTAGGGGCCTATTAGGATGGCGGACGGACCTACGTCCGTCCGCCACCCCAGAGGTGGAGGGACCGTCCGCTGGGGCAGCGGCGGTCCCTCCGTGCGAATTAGGATGTGACCGCCACCCTGGCGGTCACATCCTGTATTTTTAGCATTGCGGCAGGTGCTGCTTGAAGCAGCATCCGCCGCAATGTTAAAAATGCATGTATAGCATTTACATGCACAAAGCGGCAGGCACCGCGCGGTGCCTGCCGCTTTGTTAATGTAAAAGCAGGGGGGTACCATAGGTACCCCCCCATGTGCACCCCCTACCCCCTGACACCCTGGGGGCCTGCAACGGGCCCCCAAACTGAAAAGACAACATGCTTTTCCACGGCAGAAAAGCCGTCGTGGAAAACCATGTTTACGCATGCCTCCTAATATGGCTGGCGGGGTCTGATAGACACCGCCACCATATTAGAGCTTTTCCGCCGCGGGACCGCGGCGGAGAAGCTGCGGACGGTCTTCCCGACCCCCCTGCCATCCTAAGATGAAGATGCCGATTCACCGCAATCCTAATCGGGCCCTAATTTCTAATGCATTGCTATGAAGGCTTTGTAGATCTAGGCCTCTGTGCTTACCGTTGTATAAACCTTGCGGCTAAACATTTCAGGCAGTTGGTGTTACAACTTGTTTTCAACAATTCTTCTACACGTCCAAGCAGACAGCAGTGTCTAAGTTTAAGAGAGAAAGAGAAATGATGTCACAGAGAGTGAGAGAGAGAAAGAGAGAGAAAACAACATTAAAACTGTGTCGCAGAGTCTGGAGTTTAGATTTTTTCTTGAAAAGTCAGACGTAGATTTACTAGCTCCTTGCGTCACTTTACCCATGTTAAAAGTGACTCAAAAGTGGGGTAATAAGGTGGTGGATCTGTTTGTCAGACTGTTGTAACCTATCTGTTGTCACTGCTCTGAGGTAATTATAGATTTTACAGAGAAGCTGCTGTACACTACGCACTCTGGGCCATAATATCAAGCCTGGGCGACAAAATTATCGCCACTTTATCAGAAGGAAAGTGCCGCTAAAGTGGCGATAATGGGTTTGATAATATGCTCTATGGAATTCCAATCGAAGCTCATGTTAGATGTCCTTCACATCTAACATGAGCTTCGATTGGAATTCCAAAGAGCATATTATCAAACCCATTATCGCCACTTTAGCGGCACTTTGCTGCCGATAAAGTGGCGATAATTTTCGTTGCCAAGGCGTGATAATATGGCCCTCTCTCTTTTCACAAATAAAGGTTACACTACAGTTGTACCTGGTACATTTCACTTGTTATAGCGCCGCGTTCAAGTGGTGTCTATATGGAAGTGCCTACTGCGTTACTGACGCCCGTTATGCCGACTTATTTCTAATGCATTGCTATGAAGGCTTTGTAGATCTAGGCTGCTGTGCTTACCTTGTATAAACAGTGCGGCCACCGGAGTTCACCACTCGACTTGAACTCTGCTTTTATACGTCAAAGTATATTCAATACGTTGGAGACAATTCCATTGCTGTTGCTCGATAGGCAGTGGTTGCTTCTGAACGATGTTTGGTGAAGGAAACAAAAGGATATTTTGATTAGTCATCGTAAACTGAGTTGCGTAACTACTATCAAAAGTGAATTTTAATATGGGTTCTTAATATTCAGTAGTTAGACTGTTGCAGCTTCAGCAAACAAAGGAAGATCAATAACTTAATACAGGCCTGGGACGGCCTCGTGACGCAGAAAAAAAAATACTATCATGGACGCACAATTAATAATATTAGAGGCCTAAGCACGTGGCGTAGTACAGAAATACGACACAGAAATGTATGCACGCACAATTTTTAAAATTAGAGGTGTATAGGACCTTGTGACTTATAAAGAAATATTTCAATTATGTAAGCCCAATTTGAAACCATTGAGGGGTAGGAAAGCCATATGAAGGAGAAAAAAAAGCATTATGCATATACAATTTACAGTGGAGGCTGATGTTGTGACGTCTTCTCTTACCTTTGCTTCTGTCGTCTTTTGTCGTGTCTTTAAAGGCTGTGGTTTCGCTGAGTCTGGGGTGTTTTCGACAGTCTGTCTGTCACCGCAGCACAGGCAGGCAAAAGAGAGCGTGCTCACGTTAGTGCCCGCATTATATGGGAAACACGGGGGCTGACCAAACCAAGCCCAGGGCCGTCATTGGTAGCGTTTTCGCGGTCTGCAAGAATGACGGCCCTGGGGGACATCCCATTGGGTAATTGTTGTAGGGGAAGCATCACTGTCCACCAAGATATAATCGTTGGATCAAATAAAGGTTTATTGAGAGACACAGAGAGATGCTGGTGTCCACATCAAGGCCAACGGGTAACTGCCCTCAAGCCTTAACATAGAACCTCCACATACAAGAGATCCAAATAGAACTAAGCCTTAAAGGAAAATACACATAAGAATACAACATATCCTCTTCCCTTCCTCAACTTAAAAAAAAGAAAACAAAAACAAAGTAGTGAAAAAAAATGTTACAACCATATAAGCATGCATCAAAATTTAAAAAGAAATCATGCATCATCACAGTAATAATCTTGTAAATAATTAGGCATACGTCTGTTCCTCTGAGCTCGCTTAGGACTGTTTTCAGAAGACATTATGTCCCTTCTGTTGCTCTTTGCCGATTGGCTCAACACAACACTGCCCTTGTTCCCCACATTTCCATCCTGTCCATCACAAACACGTTTCCTGTACAGTGCTACCCTTCTTAAATTCCAATGTTCACCATTACACAAAGTGCCAAACTTGTTATGCACCGACCTCACTCTGAAAGGACCTCTAAATTTTGTTAAACCACCGCAAATACGACCTGGCTTAACCTTCACCAAATCATTAACTTTAATCCGGCTCTTCTCATCCAAACGCTCACTACTACTGTCCCTACCAACCACATCAGCCATGCCAATACAATCTTTCATCCAGGCAGGAATTAGCTTCGTGCTTGCCGA
This sequence comes from Lissotriton helveticus, assembly GCF_964261635.1. Classification (NCBI taxonomy): domain Eukaryota; kingdom Metazoa; phylum Chordata; class Amphibia; order Caudata; family Salamandridae; genus Lissotriton; species Lissotriton helveticus. Next base: position 659,664,872 of record NC_136065.1, read on the forward strand.
ACGCCCTCTCATGACTACAAACGGTATTTTCCCAGAAGACCCATTCTCAACGGTCTGATAAGCCCATACTAAATCATTCACCAATTCTCTTATTCCACATCTAGAAGACACAGCCAATTGAATTACACCTTTCACCATTCGGTTCGCCCTTTCGACTATACCATTTCCCTGTGGGTTGTACAAAGATGTCCTAGAATGAACAATCCCACAAGAATTCAGATACCTTACCATGTCATCCAATGTCAACTGCGTCCCATTGTCTGTTATCAACTTAACTGGATAACCCTCTTCTCTAAAAATCTCCTCCAAAATATTAATAGTAGTTTTTGTAGTTATCTCCCTGCAAAACTTCACAATTAGCCATTTTGAAGTGACATCAACCATCACTAACGCAAACTTTAAGTCCAAAGAAAAAGTGCTGAAAGGTCCAATATAGTCCATACACATGGTATTCCAAGGTAAATCAGGGTCCACAATTTCTCCTAGAAAAGATTGACTGCCCACCTTTAATCTCTTTTCACACTCCAAACATTCTGCACACCTTTCAACCCACTCAGATACTTGCTGATCCATCGCAGGCCACCAAAAGTGCTCCCTCAACCTTTTCTTAGTAAGGGATTGACCCAAATGCCCCTCATGTGCAAGTTTAAACAACACAAACCTTAAATCTTGCGGAGGAATGAACTTGTCATCCTTCATCACAATACTTTCTTCTTCATCATAAATTGACAATTCCTCTAAAACCTTCAAATACGGTCTAACTGCAGGTGCAAGGGTGCTCTCACGTCTCGCCCCCTTCACAATAAGCTCCTTTACTCCACGCATCACCTCATCTTTAGCCATACACTCACTCCATTGTGACTTAGTGACAGCTGAATTGCACATTTCTACCAATTCATTTATCGCTGCAACCGATCCTTCGTTTACAAATTGTTCCACACCTTTCCTATCCACCTCATCCCAAGGCAAAGGAAGTCTGGAAAGACCATCTGCTTGACAATTCTTCCACTCGGGAATATATTCAACATTATACAGAATCTCTTGCATTCTTGCCGCCAGCCTCGCTAAACGTGCTGAACCCTTTCCTGCTAGGCCTGGCGACAGTATCTTCACCAATGGCCTGTGATCAGTCTGTAGTCTAAAATTGAAACCCCACAAGTACATTCTAAAATATTCACATCCCCATGCAGCCGGCAACTCCTCCCTCTCAATGATGGAATAATTTCTCTCTGACATGGTCAATGATCTTGATGCAAATGCAACTGTTTTCACTCCCATTGGGTGTATTTGAGACACAACTGCGCCCAACCCCACCGCACTTGCATCAACTGTCAAGACTGAAATCAACTTTGTATCAAACGGAGTAAGTATTCCAGCTTCACATACTTCCCTTTTAATATCCTTAAACACCTTTTCTTGTTCTTCTCCCCAGACAAATTTACAACCTTTCCTAAGCATATCTCGTATTTTCTCTGTCTTATCCGCAAAATTTCGTACGAATTTTGCATAATATTTGATTAGACCTAAGAAAGATCTCAATTGGTCCTTGTCTTCAGGCGTAGGTGCCTTCCTTATTGACTCCACCAAATCACGCTTAGGTTTTACTCCATCCGCATAAAGCGTATACCCCAGGTACTCCACCTCTTCGACTGCAAACTTGCATTTTTCCTTCTTCAATGTCAATCCTGCACACTCCATTCTATTCAACACCTCATTAAGTATAACTTTGTGTTCTTCAATCGTACCACCAAACAGCAAAACATCCTCTTGGAAATAGACAACGTTCCTTATCCCTCCCAGAACTGAGCCCATCATACGCTGGAACACTCCAGCAGCGGACGCCAGCCCAAAAGGCATCCGAGTAAATTGAAAGACCCCCTCTGAGGTAATAAAGGCTGTCAATGACTTTGATTCTTCGTGCAACCTAATTTGGTGATACGCACTGCGTAAATCTAATTTTGTGAAGAACCTACCCCCTTTTAACAACAAGATCAATTCATTAATGTTGGGTAGTGGAAAATTGTCAACAATTATATTCTGGTTCAGGGTGCGCAAGTCAACACAAAATCCGTATTTGCCGTCAGATTTGGTCGTGATGACTACTGGCGAAATCCAACTCGAAGTCTCCACTTGTTCAATTTCTCCTTGCTCTAACATGTCATTCACTTCACTTCTGGCTATGATGGGTACCTTCCTGACTCTATGTTGCATGGGAACAGCATCGTGTTTAAGTACAATTTTGTGAACATAGCCCTTCAGTTCCCCAATCTCCTCTCTAAACAAACTAGCAACACCCTCTATGAGGGTTTCAGTTGATACTTCCCTCACTACCATGACTTGATCTTTAGCCCTCGGATCTATCACAATGTGTAGGTCATACTGGTGACCCCACCCTAAAATCGGTGAACCAGATTTTGCAACATACACCTATCCCACCACAGTCCTACTCTCAAAAGTGATCCTTGTTCACATGAACCCTACTGTATCTATTCTTTCACCCTGATAGCCACATGGGTTTATATCATTTGGTCTTAATTCCACTTCCGGCCAATTTTCTTTATATAACCACTCTGGAATAATTGTCCAAAACGATCCCGGATCGACCATCAACTCCACAGTCTTCCCCTTAATATTAAACATCGCTTTTGGTCTCATCCTCCGACCTGGCTCCGTATCCTGCTCCTCTTCACCCACACACAAGATCTTATTTGCACCTTCTACTTTTCCTTCTTGTACAACAGCCACTTTCACTCTATTCCCTCTTCCACACATTTTCATAAAATGACCTCTCTTGCCGCACTTCCTACATTCTTTATCAATCGCAAAACATTTTTTATACTCTGAAGTGTGATACATACTACCACACCTTGTACACCTTCTACCTGTATTCTTGTATGGCATAGTGTTACTTGATGATCCATCTCCGCTATACCCCTCTACACTACTCTCACCCTTTCCACTCGACTTCTTTACACCAACTGCTGCTACACCTTCATCTGGCTCCACACAAGACACATTTTCTTTTGTCACATCCTTTTTTCCATTACCCTCATGCATGCACTTGACTCCTCGACTGCCTTTGCTATGTCTATTGCGTCCTGTAGTGATGGGTTCTTTGCTGCCCATAGTTTCTCCTGCATCTTTTTATTCTTACACTGGACAATTAACTGGTCCCTTATCATCTCATCCCTCATTTCATCAAAATTGCTCTTCAACGACAGTTCACGTAAGCGTGTCACAAACTGATCTATCGTCTCATCCTGTCTCTGTGGCTGCGTATAAAACTTGAGCCTAACCAATACAATATTCACTTCTTTTGAGTATTGTTTCTTGAGCCTTGCCTTAGCTTCTTGATAGACATTCGTTATCACTCTCCCATCTGCATTCGTGCCTACCGGTAAATACTTAAAGGCATGTTGTCCCTCTTTCCCTAATGTGCTTAAAAGTAACGCTTTCTTCCTCACTGCACTAAATTCCTTTCCATCCAATGCCTCTAAATAATTCTCAAAAATTTCCACCCACTCATCCCACTCTATTGGTGGTTCCCCGCTCTGCTGCAAGAATAGTGTTGGCATTATTACATTTTGCCCTTCCATATCGCAAAATTCTCTCCAATTTACTGGTACTCCTTCCCCAAAACTCCGCAATAAACCAACAACCTTTCCTCTTAGGTTTATATGCGATTCAAACAACACTCCTTTTTTTTTAATGTAATATAGACAGTCTCGCTCCTAACTCTCCTCGTACTCTTCACAATATTGCCAAGTCTTTTTTTTTCCTTCTAATGTTTGTATTGCGCTTCCACCACACTCTCTAAGTGTGATCAAACCTCTTCGTCTTCTTATCTTTTCCAGTCACTGTTTGTCTCCTTATTTCTTCTTTTTCCGCTCTGTTCCTTTGTTCCGATCTTCCTTTTCTCTCCTCGGCATTGCCTAGCAACCTGGCAATTCTTTCTTTTCTTAAGATGGCCGCTACGTTTTTCACGTAAGTGTTATGCGTCACACATCATGCGCCATGCGTCGTACATCACGCGCTGCGAGCGTATCTCATCACAGATTCCACGTTTCCTTTGCTCAAGTACAACGTTGCCTAGCGACCTTCTTCCACGTTGTTCCTTACATTTTCTTCATGTCACTTTAGCGTGTTCGTACACTGTTGCGCTACACTCCACGCTGCTCGTGATGTCCACGCTCCGCCACACTGTAAGTTTACAACTTTTAAAATGTCGCATCCAACGCCCAAACGTGCTACTTCTTTTATATCCATTTACCATTTGCCGTAATGTTACTTTTAACACCGCTTCTTCTCAATCTCATGCTTAAAAATTGTTCACGTCTTCTACTCACGTTTTCAAGCTCCAGTTCCTTTAAGTTCTTTTCTCAATTTTCACTTGTCCCTTGACTCAGCCCTATTCTTTTTCTTAAGTCCTGCTTGTCTCTTTTCTCCGCACTCTTCTTTTCCACTTTTTTTATTTTGCAATACCAGTAATCTCCAATTACTTCTTTTAACACGGCAAGCAAAATCCACTGCACGCGTTGTTCTCTCCACCAGCTGAGCTCCTGGCTCACTCTATGTCCTCTTCTCCCGTCAGCCAATCGTCGCCAACTGTTGTAGGGGAAGTATCACTGTCCACCAAGATATAATCGTTGGATCAAATAAAGGTTTATTGAGAGACACAGAGAGATGCTGGTGTCCACATCAAGGCCAACGGGTAACTGCCCTCAAGCCTTAACATAGAACCTCCACATACTAGAGATCCAAATAGAAGTAAGCCTTTAAGGAAAATACACATAGGAATACAACAGTAATGTATTGGTTTTCAGGCTTAGTGATAGCAAGAATGCTAGGTGGTGGCATGTGGGTAGTGTGGGCGGGCGTGCACCGCGCATGTGCATGTATGAGTGTGTGCACTAACAATTAACAACAGAGAGAGATGGGGGCGGTGTTATAATGTACGCAGTGTCAGGCCCAGAATCGGATCTGCAATGAGTGAACACTTCTAATTATTCTCCTTAGCGCGCCCTGAGCTCTGATTTGTCACTGAGAGGGTGATCGCACCATAGTTTGTACTGCTTATCATACTCAGCGTGTACCCACGCATACGGTATGAATATGCTTTGACGTTACGCGTCGCATTAAAGCTTCCGTGTGACGTCATGTACGGCAATCTGTACGCGAAAGGGGGCAATGTTTCTACTTGGTTTAAAACATTTATTTATGTATTTAATGTACATACTAAGGGCAGACATTTGGGATAACTATTTTTTTTTTAATACTTGTAACAGTCATATATTACTTTTAAAAACAATTACACAAATCGCGGTAGAACATCATGCGTACTGGTTTCGAAATAGCTGCGTAAGCGCATCATAAGCGTGCGCAAAGGCATGTGACTTTAAAAGTAGAGATTTGATTGGTTCATAACTTTTCCTATTGCGACTGTTGAAAGTTCCGTCCCATTATAATTATTCGACTTTGAGTTTCTAAGAAGAAGCATTTCTTCTGAGAATCTTCTCAAATAGAAGGAAGATCACAATAATAAGAGCAATGGAGTCATCTTCCAGCAGTTCTTCAGAGGGAGATTTCATTCCTGAAGAACGTCCAAAGAAGAGGAAAGAAGCTCTAATTTGGAAGTTTTTTACTTTTCCTGAAGGACAAAAAAGGTTAATGCTCCAAAAGTAAATTTTGCCAAACAACTCTTTCAAGGGGTGATCCATGTAAAAAATACTCCTTTGGCACAGCAAACATGGTGCGACACGTGAAGAACTTGCACCCCAAGAACTTTGCTCGAGCTGCAAGACGGATGTTGCACGAGAACCCACCTGCTGCTACAACAAGCACATCAACTGCGGCAACAGCATTTTCAGCAAGCAGTCCATACCCACATATTGATTCTGACTTTGCTAAAGTTAAAATTCTATGCATTAAACTTTTGTGTTATGGGGAACAGTCTATAGACCTGATGAAACGCAGGATGCAGGATCATTGCGGTCCTCGACATTAGTTTTTTTTTTTTCATTCTTTTGTTCCGCTTGGAATTTGTTGAGAAAACACAAAAAAAACTACAAAACAAAAAAAACTGTTCTTTTTAGAACTAACTTCACTGGTCAAAGAAAGAACTATATTTCTATGTTAGTGTGTAAAAGTTTGTCAGAATGAATTTGTAGTTCATAAATGAATGAATGAATATCTTACTAGTGTATGGAGAATGTGAAAGTGCAGAACTATAAGGAAGTGCTACAGCATAAATCTATAAGGTGTTTATCTATATTATACTGTAGTATGTACGAAGCACGTGAATGTAACATATTTATATAAATATGTTACAAGTCTATGCTTCAATGTGCGCTGCTGGTGAAACTGCCTGGGTGAATTTGTATGTGTTAGGGGCGGATTTACAATCCCCTTGTGCCTCTTTTACACAGCCGTTGCCTCACTTTTGTGACACAGCGGTGGTGCAAAAGATGTGCCATGGTGTGTGCTACTGACAATGTGACGCATCTGGAGGGTGTATTACATTGTAAAGCGCTGCGCCAGAAGAGGCTTTCATGTGAAAGGGGGTGCAGCAACGCCTCCTAAAAGTGACTGAGTGAAATGTATAACATTTCATTCAGTCACTTTTGAGCTTATGCTGCGTCAAAACCTTGCACATGCTTGATGCAGGTGTAAGGATTGATACAGCATTGTGAGCATAGGGACCCAAGAGCATTGGTGGTGCTGTGTTATACTTGCAACCGACCTCAAGCAATTATTAATCCAAAAATTCCTTTGCAATTTAGTTTTGTTATTATTTTATAATAAGAATATGAAATATAATCTAAAAAATAAAATAAATACAAATATTTATATTAAAAATATAAGTAATTAGTATAAAAAGAAAGACATAATAATTAATACATTTATAAATTATCATTTACAAAACCTTTGAAATTCACTGAAAAAACCATAGGTTTCACACACGTTATAGTTAGGAATAAGCATTTACAAAACCTTGAAATTCACTGAAAAAACCATAGGTTTCACACGTTATAGTTAGCTAAACATTTCTCTCATACAAAACCTTTGAAATTCCTCCGTTATAGTTAGCTCAGCTAACTATAACTTGGGCGCCCACAATGCACTGCTGATGATGTCACATATTACATCACTCATGACATGTTCAGTGACATCACTCATGACATCACTGATGACATCTCAAATGACATCCCTGATGACATCACTGATGACATCATCCTTGTGGCAGACCTCCTCTCACTGTAATATAACCTTTGATACACACGATCAAAAATAGAAACTACAATTTTCAAAAAAATGGAGATACCAATTCCAGTTAGAATAACCTATTCAGTAATTCCAAAATCTACATACGCATCCACTCAAATCGAATCAAATCAGAATAGCTTTATTCGATTTCTTGTCAAAATCACAAAAGCACACATAAAAACAATATGTTCAATCTGTAATAAAAAGTATCCCCACCCTGCAGAATTAATATTGTTTAAAACAACATTTCATACACATTTGGTAGGGAAAAAGCACATATAATACGGCCTATAACACAATAGTATCTCTCGTTCTCATTACATTTTTCAGATAACACGCCATTGAAAAAATAACTAACTCATTTTCTAGACACTGTAACCGTAAAAAGGCAATTCTACATTGTCTCAGCCCTTGTTTTTTTAAAATTGGTAAAAGATAGTGTTTTCTAGTGGGTGCATAAAATTTACAAAAGAAAGTCACATGCAAGGTAGACTGTGTAGAGATACAATCACATGGGCAGGGCTCCAGTATTTGTGACCAGTTGTTTTTTGTTGGAAAAGTAATGCATCGATGTATAATCCCCATACGAAAGAGTGTCAGTAACATTCTGTCGTAGCCACCAGTCACAGAACATAAGTATGGCTGAATACCTATAGAGACTAACGTACAGTTATTCTCCTTTACCGAGGTTTTAACACATTCAATATCCCAGCACTTCTCCCGGAGATAGGCGTTGTATTCTAATTTAAGCCCTTTTTTGTGACTGTTTGGAGTGAGTCTGGGTTCTCAAAGTATTCACAATGTCCCAAGGTATGGGCTGCATCCCTAATGTGTTTTAGCCATGGGATAAGTAGAGTCCTGTCCAGCCCCAGACAGTCCCGAATCACTTCACGGTTAAAAACTGCTTCCTCCGTTTTCCATATCTTAAGCCATAGAAGTAGTGGGCACATTTTAATATAATCCGTAATATATCCCAGACCTATTTCTGAGTGAGATACGTAATGATATGACGATTTAGGTACCCCTAACAAATATCGAAAGAAATCATTTTCACAGACCTGAACAGAAGTCACATCATTGTAGCCCCATAAACCCGCACCATAGGTTGAGGTTGGTACGCATTTAGCCTTGTAAACGGCTACCAGCTCTCCAATGGGTCTGCATCCTAATTTACGAGCAAAACATCTAAGTGCCCCTGTCGCCTTGACAAATGCAAATTTCCATGCTGATATAGCCGCTGACCAGGAACCAGTTTGTTGAAAACTGATACCCAAATATGCAAATCTTTCTGCAGCTTCAATTACTTTATAATTAATTAAGATGTTACATTTCTTTGTTAACTTAGTCCCACATTTCATGCTATAGGTTTTGGAGGTGTTTACTTTCAGGCCCCTTTCCTCCATGTAATCAACTAAGAGTGTCACAGCTCTTTGCAGCCCTATCTGTGTCCTTGACATTATGACAGCGTCATCCGCGTATAAAATAATGGGTACTTGTTTACTGTTTATACGCGGATAATCATTTGGGTGGTTCGCAAGGTGCCTACCCAGACTATTTATATATAGGGTGAAAAGAAAAGGTGCAAGTACGCACCCTTGTCTTACACCATTTTGAATGTTAAACCTTTTCGTGCACTCCCCTCCAGCCCCATGTCTAACCATAGCTCCCGCATCTCTGTAAAGTTCTTTGATAAATAATAAAATATTTTTATCGATACCCATGTCATTTAAAATTACCCATAATTTGCAATGTAAAACACAATCAAATGGCAAGCTTAAATCTATAAATGTTAAAAACAGATTGCCCTGCTTTGCTATAGTATATTTCGAGATAATTAAGTTGAGATTCAGACCCTGTTCAATGGTCCCGAGACCAGCTCGGAATCCATATTGAAATTTGCATAAAACTTTTGTTTCCGCTGCCCAATATTGTAATTTTTTTAAGATGACACGCCCCACCACTTTCAGGGCAGAATCTAAAAGCGAGATCGGACGGTAGCATTTGGGGTCATTTCGGTCTCCTTTTTAAAATATTGGTCTGACCACCGCATCTGACCAAGTATTTATAAGACCCAAGCTACAACATCTGTTAAATGCATTTAATAACAGTGGAGCCCAGAGGTCTATATTACATTTAAAGACATCAGCCGGTATTCCGTCTGGCCCGGGAGCTTTGTTTGAGGAACTTTCTCGAATAGCGTCCTCAATTTCCTTCAATGAGAAGGACACATCCAACGGGAAAGGTCTTGTATCTGATTGTGACTCGTGTTGTGCTTCCCTCCCAGTGTCATGATTATCACTATACAGACTGCTGAAGTATTGCACCCAGCAGTCCTCCGTGATTGCCACGTCTATTACATTGATATCATCCCTGACAAATAGTGAAGAATTTACCACCCTCCAAAATATTGTGTTATTCTTATTAATGCAAGCCTCATGTAGATTCTGCCATGCCTCCGTTCATATTTCAAGTCTTCTATTTGTCAATGCCTGTTTATACGCAGTCCTAGTCAGTCTTACTGTGCTATTGTTTCTGGGTTTTTCTTTGAGTGCGCTCTTTACATTTTTATGGGCTGCTGAACATGCCTTATCAAACCAGCTGCCCCCTCTATTGTTCCTTTTTTTCTGGTTAACAAATAACAAATGTTTGATTTTTTTGGCAATCATTCCGAAAGATATTTGAACATCAGTATCATTTTTTTCTAAATCTAAACAAACCTCAACATCTTTTTTACATTGCATCATCAAATTTTGTAAGAAGACCCTTGGCTCGACTTTTTCCTACTGTACTACATAACCATTTGCCCTCGCAAGATTTATTTCCACCTGATACCGTTTTTGTCTGTCTACCGCAATCTTTGTGGTCTCCAGCTCTAACAAAAAGCAAATTGAATAGTGGTCACTCAACACCATCTGGAGAGTTTGAAATGCTGGCACCTTTCTATGGTGGAATTTTGAAACCAATATAAAATCGATAATGGAATTGCACCCTCGTCCATTGAATGCTGGCTGAAAACCCACCTTGGGGGTGCACAGTTTGTTCGTATAATACAAATCAAACCGGAATATAATCCCATTCAACAGATCACCCAATTGTGTGTGGGTAAAATGAGACACTCCCTCTCCTTTCTCCTCAGTTATGCCACATAGTCTGTAACTCCCATGTTTGCATGAAGTGCAATTAAAATCTCCTCCCCACACAATACAAATATTCCCAGTAATTTCCTCATATTGTTTGCTCAAGTCTGATTCCAATTCCTTTATGACCCATGACATGTTATTTTTCGGAATAATATTATAGAAGTTAACAATGATAGTGCAAAAGTTTCCTTCTAACCACAAAATTACAAAATGATAATATTGGGACCTATTAATAAACTTTACACATCTGGTTCTTAGCATGTTGGACACACAAGTGCTAATACCTCCCTTATTATGGCCATAGGTCCCACTTATTGCGGGTGTGTGATAGGTCCTAAAGCCCTGCATATGAAGTTCTTCACTCAACCATGTCTCCTGTAGACAAATCAATGTGTGTGTTGTTACCAATTTGTGCCAGAGGGGATTTGAGACTTTCGAGGCCAGGGCAGCAACATTCCAAAATAATATGTTACCATCCACTTTCTCCGTTAGATCATCATCTATTTTGTCACAAGTTATAATCGGATTCAACATTCGAGCCTCATGGTACCAGTGATTTTTTCTTCTTCCTGATTTCGCTTCAATACAATCCTTTTGCTGCTAGCTGTAGTACAATTTTGTAGGATCGTGTCTTCTACTATATTAGTACCAATTACAGAAATCAAAGGGCCTGGCCCATTTTGTTCCTCGGCTACAGGTAGTCAGTCAACATCTTGCAGAGATGCTAAGGACTCAAACTTATTCGGTGTTGATATATTATATTGTGCCCCTCTGTTTGGTAGCATTTGTTTTTCCCAGATATTATATCTGTTATGTACCATTGTGTCGAGGGGATTCCAGCAAGCTGCATTCTGCAGTCTCTCTATTCTAGGTTGGGAGTTATACAACTTTTTCGGCGGGTAAAAAAAACCTAACGGATGGATGGACATTTCTCTCTCTAAAATATGATTCTTGCTGCCCATTTTGTGCAGCACAGTTTGAACAAGTCTTGGGTCTCTCAAAGTTAAAACAATGCAGTCCCCCCCGTCATTTTTCTGCAACTTCCCTCCCATCCTACCCGCGTCACCATTTTAAAGTTTTCGAAAAGTGCATTGGCTAAGCACGTTTCCCCCCCAACCAAAATAAGGTTTTATTTCGAAGTGATTCCCAGTGCTCTTTTTCTGTATGTTGTAAAGGTGATGCATTTGCTATGATTAAGACATATGGAGTTGCTGCAGGTGGCAGATCTAAATGTGTACTGCTTTTCACAGCTAATTGGTCAATAGCCTCTATTCTATGTCCTAGCTTCAGCCTTAGATGTTCAGTGCTCCCGTTTTTATTATTACCATTTGCCAGTTTTATCTCGGAGTTAGTGTCCATTGTTTCCTGTGTGGGAAAACCCCCTCTTGATGGATCATTTATGTGTGTTAACCGGTATTAAAGAGTGATGTTCTTCAGATCTATCATTAGCATGATAGTTGTTCACGCCATTTGGTCTATCATGTCTGTTCTTGTTATCAATTTTTATTAACTGGGTTAGTTCATCCACTTTGTCATTTAGTTTTGAAAAGACATAACTTACAAGGGTCTGTAGGGCACCCACTTTTTTGGTTATATCAGATATTTCAGACTTTAATTTGTCAGCTGTATCAGCTATATCACTCATTGTGCATTGACCTGGGTCTATCATTTTTTTGCCCTCTTTGCTCTTGGGCAAGTTACCATTTGTCTTCTTTTTCTTACTATCACTATTTTTTCTGAGTTTCATTGATTTCCGTTTTTTTGCCGTTTTCAGGGCGGTTCTGTTACCAATTCCAGGCTACTCTCGTGGATGAGATCACTAGTATTTAATGCAATACAACCATTTCCCAGCTACCGTTGTGGGCCATGAATTATATTACTATCATTTTGAACACTCGAGCCCTCCTTTCCCACTATCCTGCCATGTGACAGCGTTTCCTCTACTGTGGTAATTTGTTTTTCTATAGCCCCCATAGCACCCTTTAAATATGTCAACAGTGTTTGTTGTCCTCCTGTTTGTGCCAACTCAGTTTTACCAGGGGAAACAGTCACTATTTTTCGTTTCCCCATGTTTTTCTTTAAGTTTCAGCAACAATTACCAATAGTGGGTATTACAATTCCAAGAGCGAACTAGATATCCCAATTGTCACAGGCGTGGTAGCAATGGTCTCAATGCACCACAGTCATTATTTATATACAACAACCAACCTTAAAGGGGGCTAGTCCAGTCTATAACAGTCTATGACGGGCTAAGACGGGCCCGTCTTGGCCCGGTCTTCGCCTGCGCGCGTCCCACGCAGTGGGAGTCGCGTCTGCCTCTTCTAGTGCTCCGAGGCAGAGCTCCACCCCAGCCCCGCCCTCAACTCACCTGGGGCCGGGGGCCGATTAGGGAGCGTGTGTAAAGTGCCAAGTGCCTTCGCCTTCTCCAAGGAAGTCCAATCAGGGAGCAATTTTAAAAACAAATAAAGTGCAAATGCAGAAGCAGAGGGTTGTGGCAGCAGAAACAAGATTTTCCTCTCCTAAGCAGCAGAATCAATGGCGCGTCCCACGCAGCGGTAGTCGCGTCAGCCTCTTCTAGCTCTCCGAGGCAGAGCTCCACCCCAGCCCCGCCTTCAGCTCACCAGGGTCCGGGGCCCGATTAGGGAGCGTGTGTAAAGTGCCAAGTGCCTTCCCCTTCGCCAAGGAAGTCCAATCAGGGAGCCATTTTAAAAACAAATAAAGTGCAAATGCAGAGGCAGAGGGTTGTGGCAGCAGAAACAAGATTTTCCTCTCCTTAGCAGCAGAATCAATGGCGCGTCCACTCATTCGCCAACAATTCTATATAGTCACTCTTACATGTACTCACTCATCATATGTACTCATACACCTATACATCCTGTTATACACCGACACTCATCTATAGAGTTACTCACACACATACTCACACATGCAAATAAATTATCAAATAACCATTTACTTGCATATACAGCTATACACCCACCACTACACTAACTTCTACAGATTTGTATACATACTTACTCTCTTAAACAATCACTTATAGAAAATCATACTTATTTATACAGGAAGTCTTAGAATCTCTTGCTCAGACATATACTCACTTATATACATCAATACTCACATATACTAAAACCTATGTAGTTACTCATAAAGATACTATTGAGACAGTCATTCACTCACTAACACACCCATACACACACTCATCCACCCATACAGTCCTGCACACATGCTTTCTTCAAAACACATACAAACAGTGAGTCAGTCATTCATGCATCTGTGCGCTAAGTAACACTCCCCACTGAACCATACAGACACTCATTTTGGTACTCAAAAAAGCAACTAATAACCCATATACAGACTGATGTAGCTACTCACCAACCCATGCAGCCACTTACATACAAAGTGAGACACTGATACAGATATTTAAATATTTAAATATTACTCGCTAATACACCTATTCACTTAAATATACTTAATAGGTCAGTTATACAATCAATTTTACACAAAAAAATCCATTTAGACACTTATTTACCCATTTATTCTTCCATCGATGTTCAGATATACCATATATAAAAAATATTTATTTTTCAGAAAGACACACATTCACTGGATGATGTCATCAGGGATATCATTTGAGATGTCATCAGTGATGTCACTGACCATGTCATGAGTGATGTAATATGTGACGTCATCAGCAGTGCATTGCGGGCACGCAAGTTATAGTTAGCTGAGCTAACTATAACGGAGGAATTTCAAAGGTTTTGTATGAGAGAAATGTTCAGCTAACTATACCTTGTGTGAAACCTATGGTTTTGTCAATGAATATATATATATACATATATATCTATCTATCTATATATATATATATATATATATATATATATATATATATATATATATATATATATATATATATATATATATATATATTTATATATATATATATACATATGAAACCAAAAATGAAGTAAAATTGCAAACAACGCTACGCATGCATTCAACACTAAAAATCACTGAAAGGCAAGAGAACATTTTGATTCATCAAAACAAAGATTAGCGAAGGTCACATCATTAAACTAGGTGCCAATGTTAGGCAATAAACCTAATGTATACTACAGATTGATCAAAAGTGCACTGTGCTTTCTCTTACAAAAGTTCAGGGAGCAAAGATTCAAGGCACCTATCTGCCATCAACACTTTGTGATGAGTAGAACATGCACAAGATTATCGAGGCCTGAACAAAGGACAATGGCAATATATTCTAAGTGCTTCATTAACAAATAGTCCTTGGTCCTGGGGGCCTAGGCGGGTTAGGATCTGTCCAGATTCAGGATACTCACTCATTCTACAAAAACCTCATGATGGGTCAGCTATGTACTAACGGTGATATTCAACCGAATGTAACTTAGTGCGTAAATGCGCTATGCACTATGCATGATAACCATTCCTTCTTTACAGGTTATTGGCAGACATGTAAGCTATGGATGTTAAAATTGTGTTGCAATGATTTTCCATCTTATGAACCACACCCTTCCCGGGATTTTCGCTACTGCGCAAGCATGCATAGGGCTAGGGTTCGAGCTTAAAATTATTGAAGCTTCAGCATGTCTCTGGGTACCCATCCGAGTGCAGACTGGTTTTATCCAGGAGAGTCTCAGACAAATATAAATGAGGCAAGCAAACAAGACATGAGCTAAAGTTTCATTTGAGACATTGAAGGCTGGACATAATAGCAAAGGCGAGAGAGAGGCAGTCCATTTGGCCCTAAATGTGTCAAGAGGCAATATTCCTTGCCGTAACTGGAAGTAGAGCTTCCTACCTACAAATTCAGTGATGAAATCCAGATAATTTTCAACCACACTGTGGATGTTAGACATGGTAAAGTCATTAGACAGAGGGCCCCTATTGATATTGTTAGCATAGTTCTGACAAAGACCAGTATAATTCTTTGATTTCTTTCTTTAGAAAGGAAGTGGACAGCTTGCGAAAAGTCCCACAAATGGTGTAACCCCAGAGAGCTCAGCAGTTTCTTAATATTGATGAGCCACTCTATTTTGTGGAACCCATCCATCTCAGTTAGCTCTTGAAGAGCGTCAACATACGGGGCTAGTTCCAATGTAGCTCTCAGCCCCCTCCAAAACTTGGCAGGTCTGATTCTTGCTTTGTCTATGATTTAGATATAAAGAGAACAAAGTGGAAGCCAGGACACAACACTATCGGATGCCCTTACTGATTGGGATAGGGTTTGTAAGGTGTCCGTGGACACCCCCACCGTACAATGGCATGATTGTCCTCTTGTAGACAGACAAGAATGGAAAGGATATTTATTGGCATTCCATATCCATGAAAACCTGCCACAGCATTTGAACAAGGTACTAGATAAAAGGCAGATTTCAGAACAACAAAGTCCATGTTTAAATGGCCCTTGCCAATTAAAAAACGTCTTCTATTACAGTGTCAGGAAAGGAAAGGCAGGGTCTGTATTGCTGGTTTTCTGCTTAAAGCGAGCTTGAAAAGTATGTTGTTTTCAATGACCCAGTCAAGTATTTTGCCCAATACCACACAAAAAATTACCTATCAGATGGTGTCTATTAGACGTATGGGTCTATATTTTGTGGGCAAGCTTATGTCTCCCTTTCTGTAAATAGGCACAACCTCAGCAACTTTTCAGGAGTTTAGGATAGGTGCATCCCTTGCAATTGAATTGGACAGAGCTAATATGTATTTGGACCTGTTTGCCCTGTCACTAATATAGATATCTCCTGGGATACCATTGAGTCCGGGTGCTTTACCACTCAAGATGGTATCCAGGGCCAATCAGATATCTCTTAGTTTGTCCTGTGAGGAATCATGTTTCATTAACACAAGCCTATTGGGGTTTTGGGAATTGTTAAAGTATAATGCCTTTAAAATGATTCTGTGGGGTACTGCATGTAAGTAGAGTAAGTATTTAATAAATTGTAAGTGTTTTTAATTTGGGTATATCTGTGACCAAGGTAGTATCGGGGTACTCTCGAGATACATAGGTGATTGGCTAATGACTGCCTTTACAAAAGTTCAAGGCAGCCACCTTTTTTTCAGCTCGAGTTGCCCCGTGTTCTGCGTTATTCTATTCAATGTAGGTAAGTATTAGGTTTGATATTTTTCCATACCTATTACCTCTTTAGTAAAGTGGTAATAGGTATGGAGAAATATTTATAAGTTTATATATATATTTGTTTTTACATTGGGTACCAACAAAAAAACCAGTAAAAAAACAAATAAAAAAAATGGAAAGAGTCTATAAGACACTATATTTTAATTATATAATGTGCTAAAGTGTTTCTACAATTTATTACATGTTTGAATATGCACACAAAAGGGTACGGAGTAGAGTGTTAATTAGTAATAATTACCACTCCACATTAAAAACAGAAATCTGTTCAATGTGCTCTGCAAACACAAGGATACTATGGACAGAGTGCTGAAACCTTTCAGACACTCAACCCCAGTCACAGATCTGGGTTGAATCCATCATCGTTCTTTAGCTCACTTCGCCCCCCTTGTTCAGGCACAGCCATATGAAAATCAATCTTGACCCTGTTCCTCATGGGAACAGTCCAGTCCGAACTGCCAAGCCAGGTCTTCCCTGGACCGGGAACAAGCTTCATGGGACCGGTTTTG
This sequence comes from Lissotriton helveticus, assembly GCF_964261635.1. Classification (NCBI taxonomy): domain Eukaryota; kingdom Metazoa; phylum Chordata; class Amphibia; order Caudata; family Salamandridae; genus Lissotriton; species Lissotriton helveticus. Next base: position 659,681,935 of record NC_136065.1, read on the forward strand.
GGGCAACACCCTTCATCAGCCAGGCTAGCTTGAATTCAGTGGCAAAGTGAGCAAGGGACCCACTTCTGGGCATACCCTTCCAACCTAGGGCGAACAAAGCAAACACATGGAGAGGATGGACAGAGCGATAAAACCTTTCAGACGGTCACCCCCAGTCACAGATCTGGGTTGAGCCATCATCTTTCTTTAGCTCACTTCGCCACCCCAGCTCAGACCCAGCCATGTGCAAATCAGTCTTGACCCTGTTCCTCATGGGAACAGTCCAGCCCGAACTGCCAAGCCAGGTCTTCCCTGGACCTGAAACAAGCATCCTGGGATCAGGTTCGGGGCAGGACACGCAGGGCTGTAGCTGGTGGGGGGGGGGGCATTTGAAGGCTGGGCCAGCCCATATTAATCTTTGCCCCCCCCCCAAATGACTGGGGCAGATGGCACAGTATTTATTTTAAAAAAAAAACAGTGTACATTCAGTTTGTTTAAGCTGCATTTTCATTTGCATGCACGCAGTCTCGTTAAAAAAACCTGCTTAAGTACAGAAGGTGAATAAGCAATACAAATTTTTTTTTATCTTGTTACATTTTCTGCAGGTTCTAAGATAGAGGTTAGATTTCAGGCTATTATTTTAATGTGGAGATGCTTACTTTTCTTTCCCTGCAAATGAGAGGATTTTGAAAGTAAACTATGTGACAATCTCACCGGGGTACAAGCAGGGCCACTGGAATTATATAGCAGGGGAGGTTCAAACTATGTGGCAAGATAGACAAAATGATGCAACTTAATGAAAACATAAATATTGTTGCTTAATGCTGCTCATTTTGTGATAGTATTACTTCATTATTTTGTCATTTTTTCACACTTTAGCATGGTTTAGGTAAAGATTTCAGTTCATTAGTACCAGTTCCACACCCAAATACAGCAATATGTTTCTGAAAGATGATAGGTCAATCTTTGTGAAGGACCTTCCATTGAGCTGCACAGTGTTTTAGGTAACTTTTGATCCAAATTTTGTGAAAATCTGCTGGCTATGCAGCAGATGATGGATTATGTGGCAAATGCTGCAAATTCATAATTATTAGAAAATGCTGCAGTATCGTATAATTCCAATGGCCCTGCGTACACTCAGTATGAAAAGAATGACTGAGAGATGTTGATTTGTTTCTAATACACAAAAATGTAAATACTGGTAAACTAACTGTATACATACTTCATCATATATCAGCAGTTATGTAAGCACAAATGGAGCACATTTTGTTTCATAATTCTGAAGTGTGATGGAAAAATAGATTTTGAAATAGGATCAAAACAAACCTTGGTGATGCACACATGGTAATTATTGCATTGCATTACATTGTTTTGTTTTGTATTGCAGCATTTGTATGGCGTTTATTGCCCCTATGTGTGGCACTGAAGCGATTACCTACATGGTCAGCAAGCTGCTCTTTATAAGGTGGTGTGTGGTTGGAAATGTGTTGTTTTCGTTTTGTGATCCTATGTGGGAAGTGTTTCCATGTTGTGTGATGATCCTCCTCCCCCCCACACACGATTATTGTGTTATGGGATGCAGCTCATAGGAGTGTGGTGGATGATGAAGTGTGAGAGGCACAGACATACAGTTTATGGTTTTCAGTACGCTGGTAGCTTTGAACAGCTCTGAAGGTCCCTTTATGATATTTCATATGATTAGAGCCTGCTTCGCTGGTTACTGCGCTAGGTTATACAATCAGAGATTTTATGTATATTTGTGCACATGAGTTGGTATGGTTGGAGAGAAAAAGAAGTAGGGAGACCTGCTGGGATGGGCATTGTTACTATCATCCCATATCTGAATGTCATTGTGAGATGTAAAGAAGCAGCCATTGTGTGTAGATATTTGGAACCTGCAGTCGTGGACTAGATTAAAGTCCTATGATTGACCCACAGTGTGTGACAGATCCCTTCAGTTATTCCAATCATGTTAGTTTAGTGGTCTCTGGTTTATTGGCTGCACAGTATTGGTGATGGACAACTCTCATAGCAGATATGTTTTATGTGAATGTAAGAGGTGTAAGTTGCAGTTGGGTGATGACTGATAGGTGTTATGGTATTAGTATTAGTGTGGTCCAACATAGTGTTTTTATTGTGTAGAAGGCAATCTGATGTTATTAACATGTGGTATCAAATATAGGTCTGAATTCATGGTCCCCCTAGGTTTCTGACTCCTCTTGATATTGTTGGATGGGCCTCATATCACGTAGGCCATCGCGGTAAGCTAGTGTTTATGCCGTTGTCTGCAAGTCACAATCTTTGTCGTAGTTAAACTTAGGCGTTATTCATCATCTATGTGTTCATGGGTCAAAGGCAGTCACCAAGTTTTAAATTGTAGTGATCTTCCATTTTTAAAACTGATTTGGGGGTCATCTGCATAGTTGTAACAGGTGAGGTTGAAGGATTTTATTGGGTATGGAAAGGGGGTTAGGTAAATGTTAAACAACAGAGGGGATATGATGGATCCCTGAGGGACGCCATCTGTGTTATGTGTCAGCAGCTGGTGTTAAAGGTGATGACAACACTACTTCATAGTCATAGTTGATAGGACCATAATTCAATGGGCATTTTCTGAACTACCTTCTCGCCTTCCACATATTGTATTTCGGACAACAATTTGCACAACAATCCAGGACATTTAGTCATATTGTTCTTAAGTCTGCCACTTTCATGAGCATAGCTATTTCTGATATATAAGTCATTCCCACTACCTAAACCTACCAGCCATGCAGAAGCAATGCCCCATCAGGAAACTCCACATATGGGATAGTGCTTTGATTAGCCTATTGTGCCTCGGCAGAACCATCACAATTCAGGCATAAGTGACTGACATTGCACCAGTCTACACTAACCTGTTGTGAAATATAGCCTGGTGAGAAAATGTGTCTGCTCTAAAGATTTGTACAAGCCAAATAGTTTGCTAGGTTAATGTGCCTGCTGCACACGACTCACTAGCAGTAGTGTGAATCTGAAATGACCCAATATAGCCTCCCATGTCACAAAGGGCTGCTATAACAGACTAGCTGTCTTCTGTCTTTCAAAAATGGTTTAATATCTATTTAACCCTGCCAGGGTCAACAAGTTGAGGATTCAACCCCTTGAACCAAATATTGCAGAAATTAGAGTCAGTGCATCTGAGGATGAACACATTTGCATAACAATTGACCCCTCTAGACACCTTCGCAGACTAATAACTAACTTTTTATATATTGTAGTTAAAGATCTGTGTAGTATGAATCAGTTTTTAAAAATGTATTGACTCCTTTGAGTTTCTGTTTTCTCTTTATCAAATTTATGCTAATAGCAAATAAATTGCTGTTATAAGGTCCTATGTAATGAATGTATTGAATGCATAATACATGGTAAACGTCTGAGGCAGCGTTTTCTTTTCGAGAAGTGTGGGAACACTGGGTGATAGGAATTGTGTGGATCCTCACAGAATATGGAATTTTCATTCACAGAAGTATGAGGAAAATATGTCATTTAGTCAATGTTTGGTGCTTGCAAGGCATTCTGGGTAAGAAAAGATATTAGAATCCATGGAAGCCACACCACCCCAAACGACCCTAGGTGATTTGTCTTCAGACCTCTCCGGAGGTTTCCTTGTGTGCTGACAGAGCCCTGCCCTAAATACCACAGCTACCCACATTGCCAGAATGGGTCAATTTGCATGGCAAAATCTGAATATTTCTTGACTTGTAAGGGGCATAGGGAGGCTTGACTTTCACAGGTAATATGAGTGAGATACTATTGTTATCAAGAGAAGCATAACAACACTGTATGGTACGACATTTGTAGATCCCTTTAGATTCCATTAGCATGGACTATTTTGACTTTTGTTTTGCTGGTTACTGTGAACACAAACAACATGCCCCGCAGTAGAGCAAAACAAAAAAAAAATTGGACTTGAGGGAAGCATTTTCCTGGCTTACTGACTTTAAATATGGAAAATAAAATGTTTTTGGTGCCGTTACTAAAAACAGTTTCTTTTACAGTACTGTGGATGACCCCTTGAAGTCTACAGTGATGTGGATATCAACGGGTTGACATTCAGTCTGATGTCCTGTCCAACAAGAATTGACAACAAACTGCAGGAATACCGATGACCACATTGCACTAACTTCTTTATTCCATGATTGTAGGGAACTTCTCCTGTTCCAGCCACTTTCCTTACACCTTCAATTATGTGGTTTATATCAATCTTCCAGTGGCTCTTAAGTAGGTAATCCCGGATTTGAAGAAATTAAAAAAATTAAGTTCTGGAGAGGTGATACTTCTCAACCAACATCTCAAACAACATCATATTCCCATTCTCATAAAGGTCCTCAATGTATTGAATACCTTTTGTCCTCCATCTATCTATAATCCTGTCCAAACATATCGGGGGCAAAAGCATGGTGGCGGAGAATGGGGTATAGTGCGAGACCTTCTCGAATCTGTACCACTTTTGCACCACTTTCCACACCTTATACGCAGCATTCAGAACCTTGAATCTGTTTTTTTTTGCAGTAGCTAGGTTCCCCGTTGACAAACAACCAATTTTTCGCATCACTACCCAATAACATTTGATATATTGAAGGTGATTCAGCAATATCAAATGGTTCTATCCCTGTGAATAGATGATTCATGCGCTGCAGCATACGAGCCAAATAATATAAAGTAAAATCTCGAACTGCCCGTTCCCTCTTTTCCTGTGGTAAAACCATATAGCGCATTGCTCTACGGGATTTCCCTTGTGCCCATAGAAACCTCGCACATATCGACTGTAATGTAGCCAATTGCGCACCTGGGATATCTAAAGGCATGGATCTAAAAAAGTATAAGACCTTGGGCAAAATAAGCATTTTAAGGATGTCACACCAGCCAACAAGTGTCAGATGTAAACATTCACACAGGTCTAGCTGCCTTTGTACCACCGTTAGAATGTTACCCCAATTGACCTCAACTAAAGATTTCAAACATGTTCTTATTGTAACCCCTAGATAAGATACCTCGCTTGTAACCCGCTGATCATTAAAACCCTCTTAGTTTAAACATAATATTTGTGTTTTAGACACATTTAATTTATATCCTGACTTGCCTCTGAACTTTGCTGATAATTGTTCTATCTTGGAGATAGCCCCCCACCGGGATTAGGGGTGACCACCGCCACGTCATCAGCATATGCAAAAACCCGATAATGCTCTTGTTTCCAAATTATTGGTTCTATTCCTGATTTTGTTCCAGCGTCATTAAAAAGGGGTGATATACAAGGTAAACAACAAGGGAGAACAAGGACACCCCTGCCTTGTCCTCTGTGTTATATTTACTGAACCTGACTCAAGACCCATAATACATATCTTAGCCATAGGGTGTCTATATAAAACTTGAATAGCCTTAAGGAAATGTTGCTGAAAACCCACCTGCCGTAGTACTGTCCATAAAATTTCCCACGCGACCCGGTCAAACGCTTTTTCGGCGTCTAATATATTCAAACTGAATTTATTCCCCGTAGTATTGGCTATATCTAATAAAGTAACTACACAGCTAATATGATTACTAGTCCCCCTCATCGGTATGAATCCATGTTGCTGTGCTGAGACTAGCGGAGAAATGAGGTCAGCTAACCGGGTCACGAGGATTTTGGCATACATTTTGCCATCTACATTCAATAATGATATTGGCCGATACAAGCCTGGCTGTTCGGCGGGCTTGTCTTTTCTTAAAAAAACTATTATGCTGGCTTCATCCCAGGACAGCGGGGGGCTCCTGTCTGTGCCTGAAGAAAGGTGGTATGCATATCCATTTAAGTTCCCTAAAAAAAGTTTTATATATTTCTGACGGTAGCTTATCGGGCCCTGCTGCTTTTCCCGTAGATAGACTTTTAATATCTCTTTCTAGCTCTTCCATAGTAATGGGTTCCTCAAGTCTTTCTGCATCTAATATATCTATTCTTTTACAGTCAAGGCCCTGTAGAATCTTTTACGCGGCCTGTATATCAGGAGGATTACCTGTATAAAGTGTCTCATAATATCCCTGGAATACTTTCAATATCCCTTCATCCGTATCAGCCAAGTTCCCTCCGGCATCTACTACTGTTCCAATTCTTTGGGCTGCTTCCCTTGATCGCACGCTTTGTGCCAAGCTGCGGCCGGTTGGCTCCCCATATTCATAGCTTTGACCCCTATTGATAACATGTTTCTTGGCTATTTCTTCGCTCCAGTGTAGGTTTATTTTAGCCTTACACCTAGCAACGTGCACCTGTATATGCGAGATCTCGAGCCCAGCCTGGATACCCTGCACAAGTCTTTCTTCTGCTGCAGCCAAATTGCCACATAAATCCTGCTCATATGTTTGTAACTTTCTGTTTATGTAGCCCAAAGCTCAGGGTTTCACCCCTGAAACCCGCATTTAGGGCATCCCACACTGACCCTATCCGAGCCGTACTTCAATAAATAGCCAAGAATTACTCAACCCACACTTTCATATGTGTCACATACTCGCTATCCACAAGCAACTTTTTATCAAATGAAAATGTTCGAGGTCTAATTCCAGTTTTAAACATGTTGAGGTTCAATACAAGAGTGCCGTGATCCGAGGAAATCCGCAAGTGAACCTTAATGTTATCACCAGCCAGTAACAGCCCGGATAAAAAAAATAATCCAGCCTTACCAATTTCTGGTGTGGATGTGAAAAGAGGGTATACCCGTTCTCCGATCCCCGCAGTGTTGCCCATTCATCCACCAGGCCATGATCTACTACTAAAGACTGCAGTGCCTTAAAGACTTTCGGTTTTCTTCCGTTGTAAGACTTGCTGTTATCATGTAAAAGCCCTACCTCCAAATGTATATTTAAATCTCCACATATAATCAGTGGAGTGGGCCATAGTGCAAGTTCCACATTTAAACCTTCAAATACTGCAGCTTTGTCGTAATTCAACCCGTATATTGAACAAACAGTGCACTTTTGTTTACCTATCATACATCCACAATGACCCATCTCCCAGCTTTATCAGCTAATACTCTTGCGGTCCACTGTATATGACTTTTAGTTAAAATAGCTACCCCCCCTTATGGACGTGGATTGCTTTGTGCATGCTAACACATTAAACCCCAGTTCTGCCAACAGTTTTTCGTCTACTCCATGGGATGTGGGTTTCTTGAATGCATACCAGATCTAATTGGAGCAATCTCAACTCTGCCAAAATCTGTTGTCTCTTGTTATAACTATTCAGTCCATAAACATTTGCCTAGGTTTATCCCAATATCAATTCTTCAATGAATGCAAATATTCCTTATCTGCTGCTTCTGTGTTAAAAAAACGCACTTTCTCATTATATATAATCTTAAGCTTGGCAGGTTTCAATAAAAAGGCCTGCGCCTTTTTATCCCTGAATGGAGTAATGAGCTGACCCAATTGCCATCTTTTCTCTACGGTAAGGGGACAGTAATTAGGGCTCACAAAAAACTCTATCACCTTCCCCTTTTACTTCCGATCTGGTTGTGCCAGGTCATATAATATCTCTCTTGCCAGAAAATTGTTGACTGAAATTAAGATTGCCCGTATTCTATTTACATTCTGCCCTGCTCTGTTGGGCACTGTAAAGGGGAACCTATGTGCTCGGAGGATTTCCCAATCCCATTGGGTCAGCCCAGGAAAAGCCTCAGGAAACAATTTGCAGACAAACTTTGGCACATCTTGCCCCTCCGCACCCTCTGGCATGTTCAATATGCGGAGATTATTACGCCGTAGGCGATTCTCCAAGTCCGTAATCTTCCAAAGTGTATCGTCTTTTGCAGTGCGGAGTAACTCAGTTGTTGCTTTCTGCACAGCAAGCTCGCCCTATAAGTTCGAAATGCATGCCTCTGCCTCATTGAACCTATCGGCGAACTCGGAGCCAGATTTTGCCACCCTCTGTACTGAGTTCTGCAGCTTACGACACGCTCCCTGAGTGTGCAAGCTCTCTGTGTGGGTCTCCTGCCTATGGGCCATTATGCTACGGTAGATGAGAGCCAAGGAAATATCTTCGGGGTTCTCTGTCTCATTCAAGTTGGATTGTGTCCCAGAGGCTGCCCCATTTGCCCCGGTGTCACCCATAAATGAATAATCCCACTGGAAGGAATCTGAACTTTCCTCATTATAGGGCCTTCATTCTCCCCTAAATCAGCCTTTTTACCAACTGTATTATGGAGGTCCCCCCCCTGTTTGGACAGGGTACTCACGTTTGTCTCATCCCCCGAGGTATCAGATGGTTCGGACATTGAGAAGAAAGGATAATCTCCCGAGTCACTTTCCTTTACATTGTCCTTGGACTTGTGGGAAGCATTTTCCTCTCTTCCTGACTTTAAACATGAAAAATAAAATGTTTTTGGTGCAGTTATTAGAAACAGTTTCTTTTACAGTACTGTGGATGAGCCCTTGAAATCTACAGTGAGGTGGATATCAATGGCTTGACATTCAGTCTGATGTCCTGTCCAACAACAATTGAAAACAAACTGCAGGGATACAATGACCACATCGCACTAACTTCTTTATTCCATGATTTTAGGGGACTTCTCCTTTTCCAGTAGGTTACCAGGATGGTAGGCTTCCAAGAGTGAGGAACAGTGCAAAGCACATCAAAGAAAGGTGGCAGGTGCTGCTAATGGCCATGCACAGCCAAAAGGAAGTTTCAGTTGCCATGCATGATCTATGGAGAAGAGGGCTACAAGGAGAATACAAATGCTGAGACATACAAAGCAGATAGAAAAAAAGACAGCGAGAAGAGGTTCTAGAAAAGGAGAGAAGATTGAGAGATTTTATGGCTCATCATGTTCTGGCCAAAACACCAAGCTCAATGTGATTTCAATGCAAAAATGTGCACTTTATTTTTTAAAAGGGACCTCAGTGTAAGTTCCAAACATCACCTTGAATAGTGGTCTTAAATGGTCTATTAGGTTCTCACCATTGTTACTTGATCCACATTGTTTTTTGCAAATTGTTTAACAATGGCACCCCCTTGTTATTTGTTAGTATATGTTCTTGGTGAGACGTACTGATGCCTTCCCTTTTAATGCATATTAGCCATGTCTACATTTGCTGGTATAGTTGCTCAAAAGTACAACCTGCTTGCTGAGAAGTCCAAGTTCTATGAAGGAGGTGATTTGATTTTATATTGTACATTTAAACATGGCAGTCTCTTCACTTTTCATAATATGAAGCTTGACTTATCTGCACCTGTAGTAATGCCAAACAATCCTTCCTCAAGTAAATATTTTCCATTTCTAGAACACATGGCAGGCTACCATGCTTTCTACAAACTGCATGTGAAAGAGTGAATAATATCCATAATTCCAGAAGTGGAGGATATTGTAGCATCTACCTGGGAGGTACCATGCAAGCAGCATCAAAGAGAGATGTTCTCACAAAGCAGGATTCTAGGTGCAAACCGTGAAACCTTGTCTCAGATCCTTAGAGGCATTCCTGATGCCTGCCCATCTTCGTTTCCTCTTACTGTAGATGAACTAATGTCCTCAGCCAGGCCAAAGGTCTCAAATGGACCCAGCCCCAGCTCACACAATCACCTAACCTTTACCTGTCCTGCTGTTTGATGTCTAACAAGGGACTCCTTTTGTACAATACATTTCGCACAACCTGCCTGTAACTACGAGGGATGTATGATCATTTCTGAACCTACTTGAAGTCTATATAGTTTTGACTGGTGCTTTTGATCCAATGTAATTGAACTATCGAGTTTCTGTCCGAACCTTATAGTCAAATTCATTGTGGGATCTTCCCAACTACCCCTGTAAAATTACGTCTAAGTTCTTTTTAGTTTTCACCATTGTTGCAGCACTAAAATGTTTAAAAGTCACCGTTTACCACTAATTTCCCCAACTGTTCTGGATGGATATTCTCCAAACTCTCTGTACAGTTATTTTAAATTCATGGTTACATTAAAAGTTTGCTTTCAAAGTTCGTTGGAATTAAGAAACTCCACACTTTACTAAGAAGATGAAGTTTCGTAACTTTGCTTGAAGTAAGGTTAATCCCTTCTGGCCTGTCAGGTGTTATGATTTCATGATGGAGAATGTTCCAGGTAGGACATCCTCCTGTAAAAAAAAATTGAGTATGGATGCTGGGCATCCACCTCCTGAGGTAAGAGGTGTGAGAGGGAGGTGTCAGAGCTGAGGCCAGCTTATTAAAAAAAAAAATAGAACTTTATAAGCTTTGCATTTAACAGAGCTTGCCCCCATAATGATATATTATCGTTCAGGCCCTGGAGGCCTGTGCTTGGTATCAAGACAGCTGGGTGGAGAGCTGCAAAGTGGGCATGTCAAACTGACATGTGTACTTTGGAGCATCCAGCTAGCTCCTACAGACCTCTATGCTGCCAATCAGCAGCAGGGGAGGCCACACACCAAGGCTGGCGGCTGCAGCACACCGCATAAAAAATGAAATGGCAATGAAATCATTTTATTGTCATTGTATGTTCTTCATTTAGCATGGCTGCAGCAGGCTAGGGTGGTGATGCTCCCCCATCCTCATGCAGAAACCGCTGCTGTAAAACTCCAGCACAATCGCACACCATTATGGTTATTTCATTTTCTTTTGATGTTGTAATCATGGGCGTAACACAGGCCCCCGTAGCCCCCGCGGTGCGGGGGCCCCCGCGCTCCAGGTGCTCCAGGGGCCCCCTCACTCGGAGGAGCCAGCAAGCAAGCCTCTTCATTTATTATTTGGTTGTTGCGCATGCGCACGCCCGGGCCCGGCCGGCCCTGGGAGGCTTCCGCTTTTCATAATTAGATGGCGCGCAGTTGACTCCGCCTACGCAGGTCTGTGAAAGAAAATGTGGCATCTGATGGCCCCTGTCTGCATGCAGCGAAGTGCACGGCCTCTGCCAGCGCCACAGGTCAGTACCATACATGCCAACAGACCCGATTCAGGCGGGAGACTACCGATTTTAAAAGCCAAAAATGGCTTTATTTTAGCAGTCTCCCGCCTGAAATTGCATTTTCTACAACAGAAGTCAATGGGGAATTTTCATTCTCCCGATTTTTTCTTTTAAATCTCCCACTTCCTTGTTCTTAAATGTTGGCATGTATGCAGTACTGGAGGAGACTCAGATTTGTTCAGAGGCCAGTCCTGTACTTGCTTGGTCTGGGGGGCAGTGGGCTTTGGAGATGGGCTGCAGAACAAACTATGGTCTTCAAGGCACTGGCAGCTCAAACCTTCTGCACACGCCTCCTTGGCAGGTCACTCGAGAGTGGCCCAGATTAGGGTTTGGTGGCAGCCACCAAGGAGGGAGGGGCTGGCCTGGTTTATTTCCCGAGTTATTAAGCTACGGGACACATTTAGCCACAGGCAGTGTCCAAAGTGGGCCTCTTGATGCGCGGACACCTTACCATTGGTGAGGTCACCAGCTGTGAACTGTCACTAATGACAGTTGACAGCTGATCACCGAACTGACTGGGAGTACTTAGGCTCCGATCTGTGTTGGAGCCCAGTGTTGGCGTTTCCTAATAAAGAACTAACTTTCTTCACACATGCGTTGGGAGTTCTTAACAGGAAGGAAGACAATTTAAGTGAAAGAGACATTTCACTGAAGAAATGAAAAGGGGGCGCATTAAATAAGAGAGGCGCTACAGGAAAGGAGTATTTAATAGAAATTCGGTTTAAAGATGAGTGGCACTTAAAAAAGAGGTGATGTAAGATAGAGCTCTGCTTGGAAGAGAGGATGTGATATAATGTAAAGATGCTGGGCGAATGGAATAATGAGGTGTTTCAAATAAGGCATGTGCCTTAAAGTAGAACGGTGGTGCTATGCTGGACAGAGAGGCTTTTGTTGAGTGGCAACTTGAGGATGGGTGAGGCCATGAACACTAGATTCAGAACACCATACCCTCTGGTCGGAGCCCTCTCACAAAGTAAGGCCTTGAGGGGATCCAGGCCTGGGTGGGAGTAGATTACAACAACCACAAGCAAGAAACGCATCCAACAAGCAAAAAAAATAAATGGAAATATAGTCAAGAAACATGGCTAGGAACAAAAACCTTCTGATTTTGCTAAAACTCCAATTTTATTTTTAAGGCATTTGTATGAAATTGGATCCTTTGTAATCGCTGTTCTAGATGTTTTATTGTCTGTACCCAGGCCCAAAAGTCTGTTGAACAAGCATCAGCTATCTGCTGCAGGACAAAGCCCTCCCTTGGAGAAGGAGGTGCCTTTTCCTTGATGAAACTTTTGCTCAATGCTCTTTGATTGCATTGAGACATGTGTTGAACACTATGTGAATGGGGTGGTCCATTGATAGATTAATCTCCACCCTCCTATTTGAACATAGGGAAGTGCTGTAGAAATATGGATTGCATAGGGTAATCTGTCCCAGCACAAATATTTTTCCCTTTATTGATCCTTCAGACATGCGCTTTCTCAGGATGTCAGCAATGGAGCATAAAGAAGGGAACTAGCTGTCAGGAGCGCCTCACTGATACCTTGCCTTAAGCTCAGAATTTGAGACATATGGATTGCATAGGGTAATCTGTCCCAGCACAAATATTTTTCCCTTTAGTGACCCTTCAGACATGCGCTTTCTCAGGATGTCAGCAATGGAGCATAACGAAGGGAACTAGCTCTCAGGAGCGCCTCACTGATTCCTTGCCTTAAACTCAGAATTTTGATTTTAAATACAGTTACCGGAGAGAGATTACTTTCTTGCCTCTGGATTAACACAAGTAGTCCAATGAGATTTTGATTGCAATCGGGGTCTCTGGACTTTCCAAATGGTAAGGCTTTAACATTTAGAATATGAGTTGACCTTATCGTGCCCCAGTGCTGCCTTAGTTTCTGAAATCGGCATACCCTTGGAATATCCCTCTGCATATATTTATAGTGAAATTGAGGATTCTTATCTAGAAAATCCATGTACTACAATTCAAATGGACCACGTTTTGCTGCCTGCAAGAGACCCACTTCAACAGGGCTGGACTGGCCATACTGGACATCGGGCATTTCCCCGGGAGGCTGGAAGGGTGGGGGTCGGTTATTCAGAGGAGGGGGCTGGTTTTATTTCTGGGGGCGGGTTTCGCAGCGGTGCTGCAATATCAGCCCCCAGTAACAAAAGCGGTAAGCAAGTGTTTCCAACCTCCTGGAGCAAGGCAGTGCTTCCCCAAGGACTGGTCTGAGAAAATTGCCTGGGCTACTTGGGTTCCCAGTATGGACCTGCACTTCAGTTTATCAGGGATGTCACACCCTATCAAAGTATATCAGCTTTTCCCAAGAGCTGCAATTCACAATAGCACAATTTCCACATTCCTTATGTAAAACCAAAGCACAGATTCTTAGGTTCATTAATTTCCCAGACTTCACCTGCACGCTTGCCATTAGCAAAGGTATGTGTTTGTTGATTTCAGAAATTACATCATTTTGTACTTTGGCAGGTTGGAAAATGCGATTTTATCAATCAACTGTAAAGCTGTGATATAAAAGTTGAAACTTCATGGCTGTTGTCCATCTCACAAAGGTGAGTATTATTATTTATTATTATTATGTATTTCTTGATATAGCGCATGACTACCCAGCGTCGGAGCCGCCACTGATGTTATCCAATCTTACTGAAGTGCTGAAAGAACCAAGTTTTCAGTTTCTTCCTAAATTCGAGGTGATTAGTCACTTCCCGAATTTTGGTGGGAAGCGAGTTTCACAGAGTGGATGCATTGAAAGAGAACAGGCAGCTGCCCATTGTGGTCCTCCTAATCTTGGGGACTTTAGCTTGGAGTTTAATTGAAGATCTCAATGTCCGAGAGGGACAAGAGAACAATATCCGTTTTTTTAGTATTTTGAGACCAGTGCCCCACAGGGATTTATGTGCTATACATAGCGATTTGAATTTTATTCGTTCTGTAATGGGTAGCCAATGCAGTTTAATCAGCGCCGGTTTGGCTGATACATTTCTAGGACTATTGTGTAGGATCCTTGCGGCGCAGTTCTGAACCACCTGCAGCTTGCTGGCGGTAGACTTGGGGCCCCCAGATTTAGGGAGTTACAGTAGTCTAAGCGTGTCAGCACCAGGGATTGAACCAATATTCTGTGTGTTGTGCATGGGAGCAAGGGCAGTATTTTCCTAAGTTGTCTGAGAATGCCTTAGCATGAGGCTGCCACTTGTACATGTAGTTTGCATATGTGGTGCTTACTAGAGTTTCTGCAGTACCTACTGTGTGTCACTTTTACTTTATCTCACCACACTGAGTTTAAAGCTGGACTTACTACCTCAAGGCACCCAGCTGACCCCTCTGCAGAACCCTTACATCTGTAGCACTACATCAGTCACCTGCCACCTGTATGATGCTCCTTCTACAACACAATCAATAACCCATTTGTCATCTCTAATGTAGACAAAGAAGCCCAACAGAAAAATACTGTAAGTGATGGTCTCATCCAAAGGCCGATCCTATTTTCTCCCTCTCAATGGAACACGCGACCTCATTCTCCCATAATGTGACTGGAAAGGTACTGCAAAGGAGATCAAAATTAAGGGATAATCAATAATGTTAAGTGTTTTAGGTCTTAGTAAATGAAAGACATCTGAGGAATCTGTCCAACTTGCCATTGTTTACTTTCAGCAGACCTCGTATAGTGGTTTGTTCAGAAAGGTGGGTGCTTGACACCAATCAGGCAGAAGCACCACCCACAAATATTTGGAACCACTTTAGCTCCACTCTGAGTCCAGGAATGGGTATATAGCTCTTCTTGGAGTAATCCTAGGGTGTAATCTTTGATTGGAGAGAGATTGACCATGATTGGATAGAAGTATTTCCCAATCATCAGATAATTCACTAAATCAAATCTATCTCCTGTCCAGTGACTGGTCTGTATCTCTAGTGATATCGAATATGACATATTCAGCTTTTATATCATATTGAAGGAAGAAAATCCGAGAAAGTTCAGAATCCGTTGGAAAAAACACAATTAGCAAACAACACTTTGGCACCAGAGACAACCCAATATGGGCAAAACCAGTCCTGAATTGCTTGTATTTCAGTTCAGGGAGGACCGAGCCTGGCAGTTCGGGCTGGACTGTTACCACTGGAGTAGGGTCAAGACTGATTCGCATATGGCTGGGTCCAAACTGAGGTGGCATGGTGTGCAAAATAATGATGGACGATGGACTGAGATACAACCCCAAGCAATTGTCAGTGGCAGAGATTAATTCAACCATTCTATTCATCAGTGTTTTTGTATGCTTCCATGTGATGCCATATGTAGGACAGGTATGCTCAGACAATGGTCCCGTGAAAAATTTGCTACTAGAACTAGCTAAAATGAGTCCTAATAAGGATGAAAATGGTCCTGGGATTCGGCCGCAAGTAATTACCATAGGCTGAGATTAATTTAAGCATTCCACTCATCAGTTTTTGTAGACATCAGACACAACTGTACCATCAAGGGGCAGTGTAAATGGAAAACGCACTGTGCTGTAAAGTAATGCAGTTTCATGTAGCATTAGTGAGGCTAATCAACAATTAGCCTCACTAAACCGTCAGCTCCCTTATTAGTTTAAATATACACCACACGTTTGACTAGGTATTGCTTCCTCCCCCCACCCCCTCTTCAGCCAACCACCCATAGTCCTTTATTTTACTAGGGGCTAAGAAGGAAAGATGCTAGGATTTTAATATGCTCACTGCATAGGGCTGTGAGTATTCATAATATGACTTCCCAGTAAGGCGTATGAGTGCAGGAATGCACTGAATAGGCCAGTATCAGGCCAGTCCATCTAGCCATCAATTAGAAACCTCTGCTATGTTTAACAGACAAGTGGTTGATGGTAGGTTCATTCAGAGCAGTCCTTCACTTATACTGCAAACCTGGAAACCATAGAAAATGTACCTGATTCAATATTTCTATAGTGCTGCATCCCTCTTAAACAATGACAGGCTCTACTGTTGGCACAGGTACTGAAAGATTTCCAGCTTCTGAATATAACTATCCACCAACTCAATCAAATAACGTTTATATTGCATATTCTTCCACAGAATGGAACTGTGTAACCAAATATTTTCTCTCAAAGCTCAATCATTTTTAATTTTAGGATTTCAGTAGCATAGAGCTAGCAGAATGGAGGTTTCGGTGTGAATAGTACTGGGGAACAGTTTTACATAAGCATCCAGATGAAAGGCCCCAGGGAAAATATGGGATCTGGATAATTCCATTTTCTTTACATTTTTTAATTGGTGACAAATCCAACTCAAAATACAAAGTACAGCATTGTTTTACACCCAGGAGACAAAAGGCCATCTCTAGAAATGTAGACAGCTGAAATTAATGTACCAGCCACCCTACGGGCGACGACAGGGGCCATGGCATATAAAATGGGTAATGGACCCAGAGAGCACCAGGCATTCTTCCGGTGTGTCTGGTGTACACCAGGAAAATTTACCACATAACAAAAACAAACGTTGGCAAAGCCAATAGGTTTCCCCTATGCAAGAGCTATTGGCTTTGCCAGTGTTTTTAGCCATCTTCTACAGCAGTATGAAGTGGAGTAGAGTGGAATGTCGTAGAGAGGTGCGGAGTGGCATAGAGTGGATTGGCATAAAGTGGAATGGAATAGATTGTCTTGGAGTGGCATAAAGTGGCTTGGAGTGACGTAGAGTGAAATGGAGTAGAGTGGAGTGGTGTAGAGCAGAGTGGAGTAGCATAGAATGGAGTGGTGTAGAGTAGAGTGCTATAGAGCAAAGTGGAATGGAGTGGACAGGAGGTGAGTGGCATACAGTAGAGTAGAGTGGTGTAGAGTGGCATACAGTGGAGTGGGTAGACTAGAGTGTCGTAGAGTTGAGTAGTACAGAGTAGGGGGCAGTGGTGTAGAGTGCAGTGGCACGGAGTGGTGCAGAGTACAGTAGAGTGACATAGAGGTCAGAGGCATAGAATAGAGTGGTGAACAGAGCAGTGGTGTAGAGTGCAGTGGCACCGAGTAGACTGCAGTGGCATAGAGTGCAGTTGTTTAGAGTGTAGCCGCATAGATTTCAGTGGCATAGAGAAGAGTGGTGCAGAGAAGAATGGCGTAGAGTGCAGCAAAATAGAGTGCAGTACATAGAGTTGAGTGATGCTGAGTAGATTGGCAGGCATAGAGTGGAGTAGTGTAAAGTAGATTGGTGTAGAGTGCAGTGGTAAAGAGTAAAGTGCTGTGGTGTAGAGTACAGTAGGTGTAGAGTAGTGCATAGTGGAATACAGTGATGTAAAGTGCAGTGCATATAGTGGTACAGAGTATTGTGCAGTGACATTGAGGGCAATGGCCTAGAGTGCTGTGGTGCAGAGTAGAGTGGCATAAAGTGCTTGGTGTAGAATGCAGTAGCATAGAGTGCAGCGATGTATAGTAAAGTGGTGTAGAGTGGCATAGAGTGTGTAGAGTAGATTAGTGCAGAGTAAAGTGCCGTGGAGTGTGGTAGCCCAAAGTGCAGTGGAGTAAAGTGGCGTGGAGTGGCATAGAGCGCAGTAGAATAAAGTACATTGGTGCAGAGTAGAGTCGCAGAATTTAGTGGTAAGAAAGTGCAGTGGTGTAGAGTGCAGTGGCATAGAGCATTTAAGAGTAGAGTGCTGTGGCATAGAGTGCACAGCGTAGAGTATAGTGATGTTGAGTACAGTGGCTTAAAGTGAAGTGGCATAGAGTGATGCAGAGTAGAGTGGCATCGGACATCAAGAGCAGTGGCGTAGAGTAGAATGGTGCAGAGAAGAGCAAAGTGGCATAGAGTGCAGTGGAGTAAAGTACTTGGTAGGGGGTAGGAGGGAAAAGAAGCAACATGGAAGGGGAACTGATGGCAGGGAATAAAAGCTACATGAATGGTGATATGGGAGACGGACTGATAACACAAGTACTCATACGGAGTGCCTGAGCACAAAAAATAAAAAAAGCAGCCCCATAAACGTAAGCAGTGGATGGACACAAATACTTGGTCTGTGCTCCAGGGGAGGGCCAAACACAAGAAGAAGACATAATGCCTGCATGATGTGACGCACATGTACAAAGGAAATGAGAGCAACGCTGAGGCTAACCAATGTGTGAAACCATATGTCGCGCAGAGACAGTGCATGTCCTTTCTAGGTAAAACCTAAAAGGTGCTCTCTCAGTGCAGGTACAAACTCTTCTCTTGCAAACCAGACTGCCTGATTCAATCTCTGACTCTGAGAGTGTACAATTCAACTTATCTCTAGTAAAATGCCTGAGGAGTTCCTGGGACCACCGTTTCCCTTTCATAGGATGTCAGGGGGTGTACATTTGGAGTGCGCCTCTTCATTTGTGGCACATATTCAAAGTGGCTACCAGTTTCCCTTTTCAGCTGCACCCACATCTATAATATGACAATGGTAAAATGCAGTGGCATAACAAAGGCCCCTACAGCCCCCCGCAGTGTGGGAGTGCCCCGAGATACGCGGGGGCCCCTCCAGCACTTGGAGGCCCATGGCCTGAGAGCGTCCGACTTGATCAGGAGTGTGGGGGCCCTACATGTACTTTGCAGGGGGGCCCCTTCAAGTTTCGTTATGCCACTGGTTGTAATGTACCTAAAGCTTAGTACAGACGTGTTTACAATTTAAAAAAAGCTAAATCTTTACTTAATGCTAAATTTATTTTCATTTAAGTTTCTGGTATCAAGTGAACCATGAAAAAACTATTATGCACAGTTTTTGGATTTGGTTGTGATGGGTTTTCAGGCAAGTTATGAAAGTCGCTCATCTCGGACTGGAGGAGATGTAAAACAGAGCAAACATCATTACCTCATCGTCCCTTCCTCGCTTCCTTTACTTACGAAATTGAGGCATCCCTGCCTCACCAGACACCCGTACCCACGTGATTTGTCACGTGGGGACTATATATAGCCCCCAGCCCCCTCATACCTCCTGTTTTTTTCTGTCTCACCACTGTGAGACGCGCGTCCCACGCGCTGGCCGTTCTGCGGAGCTGCGGTCATTTTCTCTTTCTTGAGGGCTTCTCCCTCACTTGCTATCGCCTTCCTGGGTCTGGCGGCGCCGTCCTGGTGTATGCGAGCCTTCCCCACCGCGTTGATGTTTTTGCGGTGCACTTCTCGGCGGCTGGGCGGTCAGGTTCCGGGTGACGGAGTCACCGGCCCTGAGTGGCTGGGGCTGTGGTTCCGGTTCGGATGGCCGGAATGGAGGCGGCGGCTGGCGGATGTGCTGTAGCTTCTCGGCTGGCTGTTTCCGATGCTCCCATGCGGTAGGGGCCTCGTTTGGGGTCGTTTTTTATACATTTTCATGTTTTTGATGATTGGTTTCATTGTCTGCGAGGCTTCTTTATTGGTTGCCTCGTGTATCCTTTGTTTCTATTGGTTTTCTCCCGGCTGGGGCTGTGTTACACTTTATATAAGGGCTTGCCTCGGCTTTCTGCCCTGTCAGTTTCACTATGGCTAAATGGACTTCGAAGCGCTTGAGGGTTTTGTCCTCCTCTGATGAGGATGATGAGGTGCCTGTCCCGGCTCGTAGGACCAGGTCCCAGGGTCCGGTGGATTCTTCTGCCCTCCTGTCTGCTTCTGAGGTGCAGTCCATGATTGAGGCTGCTGTGTCTCGTGCTTTGGAGGCGAGGGGTGCTAAGCCACGGCGCAGGTCTTCTCGTGTTGCGGGGGGTCCGGTGGACTCTCCCTCTGAGGACTCGTCTTCTTCTTCGGACTCTGCCATGCCTTCTACGTCTTCGGGGAAGTTTGTGCGTAGGGAGGAGGTGCCTGCTATTCTCCAGCACATCAGGGAGAACTTGGGGTTTTCTCCTTTTTCTGCTCCCATGGGGTCCGAGGACATTTTTCCCCAATATGTTAAGCCTCCTGAACTCGCTATGCCCTTTCATGGCCGCATCAAAGACTTGATTTCGGGGGAATGGCGGGACCTTGAGCGCTCCTCTGTTCCTCGCTTTTTACAAAAGCTTTATTCCCTGGAGGAGGGGGAGGTCTCTCTTCCTCACTCTGTGAAGGTGGATGCCATGTTGGCCACTCTTATTGGGCGCACTTCTATTAATCCTGAGGATTGTTCGCCTTCGGATGCCACGGATAAGAAGGTGGATGGTGCGCTGAAGAAGGCCTTTTCCGCTGGGAATTTGTCTTTACGTGCTGGCATCTACTCTGCGTATGCGGCGCAGTCTTTGGTGTCTGACTTTGGCAAGCTGGCCACGGCTGTTCAGGAGGAGTCGGACTGCTCTGGCTTGCTTGTCCACATGGAGCAGCAGGCTAAGCTCTTGGCTGACGTCTCTTCGGATGTTCTTCGCTCTGCGGCCATGGCCTCTGGCTCCTTGGTTTTGGCTCGTCGGAACTTGTGGATGCGTGACTGGAAGGCTGATTCTTCGGAGAAGTCCTCACTCCTTAAGATTCCCTTTGATGGCAAGTTGCTCTTTGGTGACCAGCTGGATAGTATGGTCACTAAGGCATTCAAGGACCGTAAGCATGCTCTGCCTTACAAGGGCAAGGCGTCTGCCTCTGGTTCTCGCCGTTTTTGGAATCCTGCTCCTTCCTCCTCTGCATCTTTTCAGTCTTCCCGCCAGTCCTCCAGGAACTTTTCTGCTCGTCAACGCCATTTCAGGCCCAGGAAATCTTCGGCCTTGCCTGGTCCCAAGCTTCCGGCGGATACCTTCAAGAGGAAGTCCTGACGTCGACTGTGTTTCGCCCTCAGGTCCTGTGGGCGGGAGGCTGATGTCTTTCCTGGACGCTTGGCGGCTGGATGTGAGGGATCGCTGGGCATTGACTATTGTCAGGAGAGGCTATCTTATCGACTTTGTCGCCGTTCCGCCCGGCTGGGGCACCATCCTTACTCCTATCCCCAAGTCTCCGTCCAAGCGGGAGGCTCTACTGGAAGGGGTTCGGGATCTTCTGTCAAAGAAGGCGATCGTTCCGGTCCCGCTGGCGCAGCGAGGTCTGGGATGTTATTCCATTTTGTTTCTAGTCCAGAAGGTGTCAGGGGGATTCCGGCCGGTTCTGGACCTGAAGAGGGTGAATGGTTGGGTTCGGACCGTTCACTTCAAGATGGTGACTTTGCAGTCCATCATTCCGTTGGTGGGGGTCCGGGACTTCATGACGTCTATCGATTTGCAGGACGCCTACCTTCACGTTCCTGTGGCTCGGACTCATCAGCAGTTTCTTCGCTTTGCGGTTGGCGGCTTCCACTTCCAGTTTGCGGTTTTGCCATTCGGGCTGAAGTCCGCCCCTCGGGTCTTCACCAAGCTCTTGGCCCCCTTGGTGGCCCTGGTCCACTGTCAGGGGATATTTTTACATCCTTATCTGGACGACTGGCTGGTTCATGCTCCCTCTTTCCAGTTGACTGTCGATCACACAGACTTGGTGCTGGCCGTTTTGAGGGGGCACGGCTTTCTTGTCAATCTGGGCAAGTCGTTCCTTGTTCCTTCCCAGGATCGTCTCTTCATTGGGGCCAGGTTTCGGACAGATTTGGGAGTGGTCACTCTGCCCGAGGCTCGGGTGGTCAAGATTCAGTCTCACATCCTGTCTCTGCTGTCAGGTCCAGTACAGGTGGCGGCGCGTTGGCTGCAGGTTCAGGGGGATATGGCTGCCACGGTGTTTCTGGTTCCTTGGGCCAGATTTCATTTACACACGCTGTTGGCTCATGTTCTGGCGCATTGGTCTCCCCATTGCCTTCCCCTCTCTTCTCCAATCCCGGTTTCCCCTCAGATCAGATCTTCTCTGGGTTGGTGGCTGGTTCGGGGTCATTTGCTGAAGGGTGTCTCTCTCTCCCCTCCGGCTCCGGTTGTGGTGACGACCGATGCCAGCCTCTCGGGTTGGCGGGCATGGCTGGGGGTTCATCAGTCCAGGGGCTTCTGGTCTCCCGCTCAGAGCAGGATGTCATCGAACTGGAGGGAGTTGGAGGCTGTCCGTTTGGCTCTGTTGGCCTTCTCCCAGTTTCTGCAGGGTTCCGTGGTCCTGGTCAGGACGGACAACGTCACGGCCATGGCTTACGTCAACAGGCAGGGGGGGACGAGGTCCTCTTCTCTGGCCCTAGTGGCGGGGCGGTTGTTTGTTTGGGCGGAATCTCATCTGTTGGCTCTCTCGGCGATCCATATTCGGGGGTGTCCAATTCCCGGGCGGATGCCCTCAGCAGGGCCATTCCGTCGTCTGTGGATTTCTGCCTTTGTCGGGAGTTGTTTGTGGCTCTGACGTTGCGTTGGGGTGTTCCGGTGGTGGACCTCTTTGCGGATGTGGGAAATGCCTTGGTGTCCCGGTTTGTCTCCCGCTGTCGGGAGGGGTCGGCCTGGGCGGTGGATGCTCTCTCTTGCCCTTGGCCCCGCGGGCTTCTGTATGCGTTTCCTCCTTTCCCCCTTCTTCTCCGCTTCCTGCTGAGGGTCCGGTCCTCGGGGGCTTCTGTGATTCTGGTGGCTCCGGCGTGGCCTCGTGCCTCCTGGTTTCCTCTCCTGGTGGAGTTGAGGTCGGAGGTGGAGTGGTTGCTGCCTCTGTCTCCTCCCCCTTTGGTCTTCCCGGCGTTTCAACAGGATGTTCTGGGCCGGATGCGCTTGGCGGCTTGGAGGTTGAACGCCTAGGTCTTCTGCGACGAGGGGTTCCGGCTGGTTTGACCTCTACTCTGCAGGCGGCTAGACGCGCTTCGACCATCAAGTCTTACCTACGGCACTGGCGTTCTTTCAGTCGGTGGTGTCTTGTCAAGGGTTTGGACCCCTCTTCCTCTTCTTTGTTTGAGGTGATGCTGTTTCTTCAGGAGGGTGCTTCCTTGGGCTTGAAGGTGTCTTCCCTTCGTTTGCAGTGGGCTGCGATTCGGGCGTTTAGGAGCTCTTGGGGCAATCTCTCGGATTCTGAGGGGTTGGTCAGTCGCCTTTTTAAGGGTTTGAATAACGTTCTTCCTGCCCCTCGGCGGCATTTTCCATCCTGGGATCTTTCTCTGGTCTTGGACGCCTTGATGTCGTCTCCCTTTGAGCCGTTGGTTTCTGTGGATCTGCGCCTGTTGTCCTTCAAGACTTTCTTTTTGGTGGCCATTACATCTGCTCGCCGCCTGTGTGAACTGGGTGCTCTTTCTTCCAAACACCCTTTTTGTCGGGTTTTTGATGACAGAATCGTGTTGCGACCTATTCTTTCCTTTCGTCCTAAGGTGGACTCTCAATTCCACAGGGATCAGGAGTTGGTTCTTCCTTCCTTTTTTGGTTCCCCGTCCTCGGAGTCTGAGGTGCGGCTTCACTCTTTGGATGTTGGGAGGGCTCTCCTGGTCTATTTGGAGCGGGTCGCTCCTTTCCGTCTCTCAGATTCCCTTTTTGTTAATTTTGGTCCTGTGAATAGGGGTTTGCGTCCTTCTACTCCTTCCTTGAGTCGTTGGGTTCGTTCTCTGATTTCTTTGGCGTACAAAGAGGGGGGGCACCTTTCTCCTTTGGGGGTTCAGGGTTGTTCCACTCGCTCCATGGCTGCTTCCTGTGCGGAGGTCCAAGGGGCTTCCGTTTCGGAGATCTGCCGGGCTGCCACCTGGGCTTCCCCGCTGACCTTTGCCTCTCATTACAGGATTGGCCAGGAGGTTGACTGTGCGGATGTGTTTGGACACAGGGTTCTTTCCACTATGATTCCTGAATAGTGATTTTTCCCCTGGTCTTCTGTGTTTTTTAATAAACCTGTTTTTTGCATACCTTCTTTGGTTGTCCTGTTTGGCTTTGTACATCTCAATTTCGTAAGGAAGGGAAGCGAGGGAGGGACGATGAGGTAATGCTTCAATTACTTACCGGTAATTGCATTACTCTGAGTCCTACTCCCTCGCTTCCCTTACTTACATCCCTCCCTCCCTCCCTGATGGTCCAGGCCAACCTTTTGGTGTGGTTTCGATCTGTGTGGTATTACAGGAGGTATGAGGGGGCTGGGGGCTATATATAGTCCCCACGTGACAAATCACGTGGGTACGGGTGTCTGGTGAGGCAGGGATGCCTCAATTTCGTAAGTAAGGGAAGCGAGGGAGTAGGACTCAGAGTAATGCAATTACCGGTAAGTAATTGAAGCATTATTCTACATAACATTTTCGAGTCGCAAACCTTGAGTATGTTTTCAATTTGTATTCACAGTTTTGTGAATTCATTGAGCCTTTTGTCCAGGGAAACACTCAACAATCTACACAAATTACCTCTTGCTGAATCAAACTTCACCTAGTTTTTATACATTATATGTTGACTCATCCCAGAATGTTGGTACTCCTATTCTAAACAAATTGTCAGTATGTACAAAGAGTAAACTATATAACATTGACCATCACCTTCAAATGATGAAATGGTAATAAGAATGTGTATACTTTTTCCACTGAATCGATTTTAGATGCCAGGTGTGTTAAAAGTAGTGTGAACACAGAAAGCCACCGAAAACCCATTGGGCCGGACATATTGCATCTTCAAATGCCAAGGGTGAATAGCAGTGGTACATCGTGGGAACTGATTTTCAACCACACAAAATAAAGAACGACAGGTGATGAAGAAAGAAAAAATAGGAACCTCACATTCCCCCACCCACTTCCCTGTACCCTTCCGAGGGATGCCATGACACAGCACGTGTGTGAGAACTGCCTATTTTTTCTTCCGGGGCCTTTTTGCTAGTTTGTCGATTACCCCTTTTCTACCTCAGGCCTGGGGGATCTGGGAGGAGTCTTAAAATATGTTCAGGTATGCCGGGCATGTTAGGTCCCTGAATTCAGTGGAAAGAATTGAGATGAATGGGGCCCATATTTCAGCATAGGAGGAGCTATGGGATGTAGTAGCCATGATCAGTTGCTCCATGCCAAGCGAGAGCCAAATTTGATGCAGCCACTGCCTGTGATCGGGGGTTCTATCCGTGCCCCAGGAAGACAAATTCACCCAAAGTGCTGTGTTCAATGCAAGAGCTATCCGTCTCCCCCGGACGGAGCGGAGTGGAATATCAGTGCACTTGGGAGTCCTAGACTTGTATAGTCTATAGTGGTATTAAAAGCGGCATTGATGTAGTATAGGATCTGGTCCCAGCATCTTGTCAGCTTTGGGCAGTGCCAGAGGAGATGGAGCATAGTCCCTGAATTGCCACACCCTTCCCAGCAGACCCTAGTGCATTTTTCGTTCCACTTCTGTATGCGGGATGGCGTGTAGTACCAGTAAGGAATAACCTTATATGCTGTTTAAGTGTGCACCGTGGCGGGTGCCTGTGATTGGTTCTGTAGAAGATATCCCTCCATTCTTTGTCGGACAGTGTCTGCCAAGTTTGGCCTTCTATCAGGTCTGCCCAGGGGTCATGTGATGCCTTGTGATGTATTCCTGTCTTAATCAGATGGAGATATATCTCTGAAATTAGCCTCTTATCATTTGCTTCGAGTAACACCCATTTTTCAAAGTGGGTCATCAGCCAGCTTGCCCCTGGGCGAATCTCGGGCCTTATCACCCAGTGTCACAATTGGGTGTAAGAGAACTGGTCTATATATAATAGTTGGTCAAATGTGATCAGTCCTTCCTGGTCAAAAAGACATCAAAGGCCTTACAGCCACCTTCGGTACAACATCTGAAGTTGCTTCTCGGCATGTGGGGGGCGTTAGGCGGCCAGATTTGCAAAATGGGGCATCCGGGGCGATGGGAACGAGATCAGGCCCACAGTAGTCGCTACCTTATCCCAGATGTTGGGAGTCCGACCTGTCACGGGTGAGGTGTAGAGTCCCAAGGGCCTGTGGCACGGCGGCGGCAATTCTGCCCGCTATATGTGGGAGCCTGCTACTGTTTGGTCCATAAAAACTCAATGCTTCCCGGTGAGCGGTTCCACTCGACGAAATACCGAAATTGTGCTGTTTGGTAGTATCTCAGCAGCATGGGCATTGCTAGGCCCCTTTCATGTTTTGCTCGATGTAAGAGTTGTCGCTGCAGCCCGGGCCTGTTATCCCCCAGATAAAAGTATCAATATCTCTTTGGAGTGTTTGATTCGTCCCGGGCGGGGAGGGGGGGGGGGGTTGGAACAAGGGAAGCGTGTGCAATATATAAAGAGCGTGGGGCAGAGTGGTCATTTTCACAGCCACAATTTGGCCCAGCCAAGAGAGTGGTAATTGTTGCCATTGCGCAAAGTTCTTGTGGATCTGGGCGATCAGTGATGTATAGTTTGCTGCTGCGGTTTTGGAAAGGCTGCATTCCAAAGTAAAGCCCAAATATGGGAGGCCTTCACTGGCCCACTAGAAATCCAGTTTTAACTGCAATGCGCGCTCTGTGTCAGAGGCTATGTTGAGGTGTAAAATTTGGGATTTTTGCATGTTTACTCAGAAGCCCAAAATTGCCCCGAAATCTCATAGCTTTTCAACATGGTCTGGGACTACCGGCCACCCCCGCCTTAATACACAGACTGCATTACTTAATTTAACCAGTCAACACCTGAGTCTTTGAAAGTCAGGGGATCAGGGACCCCCTGGCCGTATTTATTAAAATATGAAAACAAAATTAAAATTTTAATAAAATAAACATTTAGACAATTATTAAATGCACACTTCAGAACATTAGATTAACATCCATTTTGACATGGTATGATGGGCTAACCTTAACAAATAGCTAGTACAGCGTGTTTCCTAACCGAATCTAACATCCTGAAAAATTAACTGCATTCTAATAATTAAGTCGTACGGCAAGGTCGCTAACCGGTGTCAGATCCTTTACAGCTACGCTCTCATGTTCGAGATGCGCATGCGCAACCCAGGGCACGTTTCACCCACGTGCGCTCCCTGAACTCCATTTAACCATAACAGGAGGGCCCGTACACTCGCGCACCTTGATGACGTCATAGTGTCTGTGCGGGGTGGCTACCAACCTGAGGAAAGCGTAGACTCCCTCCCCCTTCTAAGTAATGGATATCCTGCCCCTGAATTTCTGGGAGAGACCAATGGCCCCTCCCCCTGGGCGGCGCCTTTCGTGAATGGGCCCGCCCCCCCTAAGGACGTTAAATTGCTGCTCACCGATTATGACCTTACCGCCCGACACACATAATAAATACGACATTGCTATTCTAAAAGGGAAAAAAGGCCTAAGGAGAAAATTTGTTAAAACCACAGCAAAACACCAAACATATACATATGTACATTTTGTCTGTAAACGGGAGAAGAGCCTAAGGAAGAAAACATTGTATTCCTATGATCCTGCATATCGCTAGACAGTATACCTACCAGTGTCCTTACCCAAATTCCGCTAACCAAGGGGATGGAGGGTGGGGAAAATTACGCAGCCCCACGGTGGGGCGAGGAGCGAGCCTGGGAAGCGTGGGCACAAAGAGGCCGCTTCCCGCGCTCCCCAGGCTCTTAACCCCTTCGCAGCCGCGGCCCCGCCCCCCTGGCCCGGAAGTGCACAACTACTTCCGGGGCAAGGGCGGGGGCAAGCCACCACGAAGGGACCGGGAGGGATATGGGAGGGGCCAGGCCCCGCCATGCGTGCGTGGGGGCCGATTGGCCCCCCCTTTTCTCATGGTCTGGGACTACCGGCCACCCCGCGCCTTAATACACAGACTGCATTACTTAATTCAACCAGTCAACACCTGAGTCTTTGGAAGTCAGGGGATCAGGGACCCCCTGGCCGTATTTATTAAAATATGAAAACAAAATTAAAATTTTAATAAAATAAACATTTAGACAATTATTAAATGCACACTTCAGAACATTAGATTAACATCCATTTTGACATGGTATTATGGGCTAACCTTAACAAATAGCTAGTACAGCGTGTTTCCTAACCGAATCTAACATCCTGAAAAATTAACTGCATTCTAATAATTAAGTCGTACGGCAAGGTCGCTAACCGGTGTCAGATCCTTTACAGCTACGCTCTCACGTTCGAGATGCGCATGCGCAACCCAGGGCACGTTTCACCCACGTGCGCTCCCTGAACTCCATTTAACCATAACAGGAGGGCCCGTACACTCGCGCACCTTGATGACGTCATAGTGTCTGTGAGGGGTGGCTACCAGCCTGAGGAAAGCGTAGACTCCCTCCCCCTTCTAAGTAATGGATATCCTGCCCCTGAAGTTCTGGGTGAGACCAATGGCCCCTCCCCCTGGGCGGCCCCTTTCGTGAATGGGCCCGCCCCCCCTAAGGACCTTAAATTGCTGCTCACCGATTATGACCTTACCGCCCGACACACATAATAAATACGACATTGCTATTCTAAAAGGGAAAAAAGGCCTAAGGAGAAAATTTGTTAAAACCACAGCAAAACACCAAACATATACATATGTACATTTTGTCTGTAAACGGGAGAAGAGCCTAAGGAAGAAAACATTGTATTCCTATGATCCTGCATATCGCTAGACAGTATACCTACCAGTGTCCTTACCCAAATTCCGCTAACCAAGGGGATGGAGGGTGGGGAAAATTACACAGCCCCACGGTGGGGCTAGGAGCGAGCCTGGGAAGCGCGGGCACAAAGAGGCCGCTTCCCGCGCTCCCCAGGCTCTTAACCCCTTCGCAGCCGCGGCCCCGCCCCCCTGGCCCGGAAGTGCACAACTACTTCCGGGGCAAGGGCGGGGGCAAGCCACCACGAAGGGACCGGGAGGGATATGGGAGGGGCCGGGTCCCGCCATGCGTGCGTGGGGGCCGATTGGCCCCCCCTTTTCTTGATCTCAGGGAGAGAGGTCAGGGGCCATGTGACCGAGAGTATGACATTGTCTGTGTATAAGCGAATTATGTGCTAGTCCACACCAAACGTGACGCCCTCTATTCTAGGTTTATCTCTCAGTCTCTGCTCCAGAGGTTCCATGTAGAGCTCAAAAAGAAGCAGGGCAAGTGGGCAGGCCTGTCACGTGCCCTGATGGATTTCTGGGCAGGAAGCCATTTACATTAACCGCCGCGCTTGGAGCACTATAGATACTCTGAATTCATTTCCCGAAACGCTCACCTATGCTGAACCGTCTCAGGGTCTCGAAGAGGTAGGGCCAGTGTACTCGGTCAAGAGCTTTTACTGCATCGATGGCCAACAGCAGTCCCTCTTCGCTTGATCGATGTACCATGTCTATTTGGTAACAGATGTGTATCGTGTTATCACGGCACTGCCGGGAGGGAATAAACCCGGCTTGGTCTGGGTCGATAAGGCCCGGCATAAAGGGATTAAGACGATGGGCTAGTAGACTTGCAAATCGTTTTGTGTCGGTGTTTATTAACGAGATGGGCCGATAAGAGCCACGTTGCTGCGGGTCTTTCCCTTGTTTGGGTATGACCGATATGAAGACCTCTAGCAGGAGCCTGTGTCTGCAAAGGAATTAAAAAGATGCATGAGTAGCGGGGTGAGTATAGAGCAGAAGGTCTTATAGAATACTGCCCAAACCCTTCAGGTCCAGAGGACTTTAGGGGTTTCAGTCAAGCGATCTCTGAGAGCACTTCTTCTACACGGATGATGGAAGAGTGGTAACCAACACACCCCTGAGATATGCTTGGTAATTAACTGGTAGGCCGCTATATGTGGAATAAACCTTTGCGTAATATGCTTGAAAAGCGGTAGCGATGCCTTCTGGGCCCTTCACTTTTGCCCAAACTTCCATCGTGATGGACTTCACTGAGTTCGCATATTGTTTACTGCGTAAACAGTGTGACAACATGCAACCCCCCCCTTATTGCCCTCCAGATAAAACTTATGTTTAGGCGTAGCATACCATATTCAGCCCTGTCAAGACCAAGGCGTTTCAGTTGGAGACGCTCTTTGTCTAGTTCTCTCAATACCCGGGAAGCACCACTGCGTTTGTGAATGGTTTCTAGCTCTAGGACCCTCTGCTCAAGGATCTTCCACTTGTCTTGCCGTGCTCTATTCTCATACACTGCTCACGCCATGAGTTCCCCCATGCTACCAGTTTCAGGGCCATCCAAACTGATGTAAGTGCAGTGGAATCCGTGTAGTTGAGGGTCAGCGCAAGGACCCTAGCCGGAAAATGTAGCGGGGCTTCGCGGAGATGTCAGCCCGATGTCTGTGAGGGAGAGGGGGGTGTTGAAGGGTAAGAGTGATTGATGAGTGCATGATCGGATAAACTGCGGGGCTCGATTGTAGAGGTCCTAACTCATTCCCATGCTGATGGGAAGGCCACGAAATGATCAAGTCATGCATATGTCTTGTGGGCCACTGAATAAAAAGTGTAATTCCTACCTCTAGGATTTTGGGAGTGCCACACATATCATCGGCCACATTCAGCATGCCAAACCAAGCCTTCAGGGGAAACTGCCCCGGTTTGACCAGATCTATTTCCAAAGCAGTCTAGCTCCACATCCATCACAATGTTAACCTCGCCTCCAACAATTAAAGCCGGGTCTTGGGACTGGAGTACCCTGGCAAGGGAGTCAGTTAAGAAGGATTCTTGGCATTTTGTTCGGGGGATAGATCAATACCAGCATAAGGTGAAAGGAGCCTATCTGCAAGCGGAGGGTCAGGAGACACCCCTCGATCTCTGCAATCTGACCCAGAACTATCCCACGAAAGTGTTTAGAGACGAGAATGGCCACCCCGCCTTTTCCCCCACCCTGATGACCAATATTGCTGTGGGAATTGTTTGGATTGCATCATGTGTATGTCTCTGGGGAGCAAATGTGTTTCTTGCACCACGCAAATGTCTTCATGAGAGTTTTCAAGCAAGGAGAGGACAGCTGACCTCTTTGCTGGATTATTGAGGCCTCAGACATGGAGGCTTACCACTTCTATTTCCAGGATTAAGTCCAAGGAGAGGGCCTGCCAAGAATCGTGACGCTTGTCTGCCTGCGGCACAGGGTGGCTTGTGAGAGCCAACCAACAACATAGGGCAGTGTATGTTTCCTTGGGTGTGTTTCACGTGAGTAAGAAGACGTGCCCAAGGAGATTCCCTTAAACTAACCCCAAGCCCAAACAGTACGAAAAAAACAACATACATTTGGACAAAGTGTATTAGGATAAAGTCCATTTAGATGGAGAACATGAAAATAGGGGAGCTGACCTCGACCATGATTGCCATTTATGGGATGTTGGTCACCCACCTCCGCCCCCACCTTTCAATACCATCCATCACAATAGGAAGTCTCTGCAATACCTCATGTGGAAGGGCGAGCTTTGTCAATTCCTTCTCTAGAGAGGGAGTGGAGAACCGCCAATCTCTCCTTGGTGATGGTGTCTGGGTTCAGGCGTGGATTTGTGGCGTGCTCTGCACCTGTTTCTGCTATACGACTGGTCACATGTGGGGTTAGCGTGTGAGTCCTGCTCCATAAGTCCAGGTTCAAGACCTTGCATTCTTCCATTAGGGATTGAATCTGGTAGGGTTAGCCTTCCTAACGAAAGATGAGGCGGAAGGGATGGCCTCATGAGTACAAAGTGCTTTACCTTCTCAAATAGCTAGTGACAGGATGAAATTCCTTTTCATTTCTGCAGCGTTATAGCTGCAAGGTCCTGAAAGAGCTGCGGAGAGTGGCATCAAAACTGGAGTTTCTGGGGTTCTCGTGACTTCTGATGGATTGCCTCCTTGGTTTGAAAGTCATGCATGCAGACCAGGATGTCCGCTGGGGGTTTGCTGCATCACGGGGGGCCCACCCGGTGGCATCTATCAAGTTTTATTTCACTTTCAGCTGTGGAGCCCATGGCCGATGAAAACAGGGCCTTCATGTATTCCACCAAATCTGAGCCCTCTTATGCGGTTGGGACCCCCCGATGCTGATATTATTTCTTCTGAACCTGTTTTTGAGATCTTCAGAATGGGCTAGTAGTGCAATCTGTTGTCCTGAAAGGCAAATAATTACCTGTTGCTGGTTTTCTATTTCTTCATCCCGCGTAGAGTTATCTTCCTCTAGGACTGCCACCCTCTCTCCAACCTCATCAATGTCTCGTCGGGACTCCTTTAGCTTGAGGGCGAGATTCTTCTTTATCACCTGTAAGTCTTCATGAAATGAGGCGAAGAGAAATTCAAGGAATTTACGGCTCACCGGACTCTTGGGGTTTTAACCTCCGCCTGTCGTTTTTGACTCACCGGCTCCTGTCTTCTTGCTCTGTGTCTTACTGGCAGTCCTAAGGAGCATGTCACGGACGCTGCGCTCTTTTTTAGCTTTAAATGAAGCCTTGCTGTTGAAACTGAATGCTCTTAGGCACCATTCCTGCAGTTAATGATTAGAGGCACAAGGAGCAGTCTCTGGTGGGTTTGCAGATTCCGCCTGTTGCTTCCTCTGAGCACCTGGTGCCATGGAATGTGGAGATGGTGGAACGGACACCCGACCTGGGGCACCACCGGGCCGCACTGGCTGCTGCTAAACTACAAACTGGACTGAAAGACTCCGGTACAGTCCTCCCAAGACCTCACTGACGTGCTCACAGATTATCCTGGAGGATCATGCAGTTGTGGAGCTGTGGGCTTTCTGGCCGCTTCAGAATGCCACAGCTGCCACCCCAGTGGGTCCACGAAGGAGCCCTAAGGGGGGAAAGGGGCCACTCCTGTGAGGGGAGCTAAGGCAAGAGGCGTGAGCTCCAGGACCAAAACCAGCTGGGCTCCACCGTGAGAGTGTGCTCAGAATGCTCGGACTACCTGCGCACCAGGCAGGCAGTGCTGCCAAGCTTTGAGGCAGTCACCCCTATGGCTTTCCAGGCCAGTGGGGTGATGGGGAGAAAAGGAGAGAGAGACCTCGGCCCCTCTCAGAAGTGATCGGATCTTCCGGTCGCCCACCTGTCCCTCCGGTCTGCGATAGCACAGTTCACCACCTGATGCTTGAGTGCATATGCAGGCATTCCAGCCCTCTTCATTGTCATAGATGGCAGGCCCAGAAGGGTTCCACAGAATACTTCAACTGCCTTCAGGTTCTCCAGACCCTCCTCCTTCAACCCCCTCTCCACCTCTCTTCAGATCCCTCTCGAGGGTACCAGGGCACTGGGATCTCCAACATCAGAGGTCCGGGCTGCCATGCCCAGTCCGCAGTCATCTGCCTCGTGCCTATTGACTGTGCATGTAGGCTGCAGGCAGGCCCAGAGCAGCCGCCCACGTCCAACTCCAACTCTTGTGGAAGTATCCTTTGTCCTGGGGTTCCAGTAAGAGCCCCACTTGGAGCCCCACATAAGAAGTCTGGTGTCGAGCATGACCGCTGCCTAAGGTGATGCCACATGGGGCACACAGAGTCTGGCACAGCAGTCTTGAAGCGGGGATAGGGAGAGCAGCTCTTGTCCAGCAGAATTCGACCGTGACTGCTTCTCCACCTCAACGCACTGGAACGATCAGTGGATAGGGGTCTATGTCAGTGCTAACAGCCAAGCAAGGATGGAGCGGTGTGAAAGTGCGACCGCTCACGCCGCCATCTTGGCCACACCACCTGAACCGATTTCAGAAATGTCATATCAGGGACATTTTAACACAACATAGATTGTGGTGAAAGCCATATTTAGTTTAAACTTAATTTTGTTCAGGCTTGTTTCCAAAACCTTAGCTCACCCTGGGCAGCTGTCAGGCTTTGCCAAAGGAACAAATGCAAAGCATTTAGAAGCACTGAAACAATTGAATAAGAGGGACGTTACATGAAGAAAATCCAACACCACTTTATAAAATCTAGCTCTTATTTTTTATGAATTTTTAGACCCCAAAATGAACAAAATCAACTGAAGGGTTCAGGAGATATAGATTTTCTTAGACAAATAATAAATCACTGCATTTCAGTCACATCAAAAAGAAGAACTGGCAACTACCACAGTTAGCAGTTAATTGAAAAACCTTTGAAAACGTTTGTAAAGTTGTGTCTGACTTCTCCGGCCCACTTAGGGTGGCCAACTCCAGCAGTGAGCGAGTCACAGGGCCCAATGAGGTTTGACAGGACAGTTGCCTTGCAGGCAGATCAGTCTCCAGTTCAGTTCCAGAACCTATGGGCGAACCACCATAGGCATCAATGGAGTGGTCTTGATGCAAGGTATAGACGATGATGAAGATGCTGAAGGATGCTGATCTGGTGATGGGGGTCTTCCTGGGGTCACCCTTCATTCAACAAATATGGTGGAGTGACTTTGGTGACAGTAGTTGATGTCCCTCAAAGTCCACTTGAAGTCCAGACATAAACTAGTTGCCACTGTTCTACTTGTCTCCTGTTAAAGAGAAACCTGCTGTTTCCTTTAACTGAGGCTAGTGTCCATCTTGGATTACCTAATTGCACTCAGACGACTCTCCTGGAATCAGAAGACTCAGGTGCAACTTTTGAGTGTCAAGACTCGGCCAACCAGGCTGCACTTCGGTGATCAGTGGTGGTCAAGTGATTGTGGCTACCAACTTGCCAAGGCAGACGTCTTTAGCTTTTGTAGCCAGTCAACTCACTCTTAGAGCGACTTCTTTTGTCTGGGACTTGAGGATGATTTTTCCTCAAGCAGGGCAACACAGGCACAACCCTTTCTTGCTAGACCAAGGATCAGGAGTAGCAGTCCAGTCTTTGGGGCAGCCTCTTTTTGAAGGGTCAAGGGAACAGCAGGGCAGTCTCCAGTGCAGATGCAAACTGAAGCCAGGATGCCAGGGGTGCCACTTTTATGCTCAGTACTTGCCCTTGGGGGATGGATGTGGTGACTGTAACCAATGGGCTATCAGCACTGTTCAATTTGTAAAAAGCTAAGTGCCAGGGCCCTCAAAAGGAGGCCATTGCAGCTTTTACCACACATTGCCCCAGCCAGCACTGCCGATGACAGTACAACACACTTACTAACCTCACACTTCTACAAGTGTGGTGTGGCACTTCAGACTATTCCAGGCCCACAAAGCTATAAGAATGGCTTGGGTGGCAGGTATTAGCCATTTGTAATGCATATTGAATTAATAAACAATTGCTGTTGTGCTCATCTTTAAATAAAAGAAACAGTACTACCATGAGGAAGACTGTCATAAAAGCCAGTGTTGGCAATAAAGTGTGAGATGGGAACCTGAACCCACTGGCACAAATTCAGGACTGGCTACCAGGTCCCCTCCTGCCTAATGATGACTTCCTGCAATGTGTTGCCTCTAGCTATCCCAGATTGCAATATTCTGCCCTCTCCAAAGATGCAAAACCCCTCTCTCAGTGTATGGAACTTGGTAGCCCACCCTAGGAGTATGGCTACATGAGGGCTACACATTCACTGGAAAACTGGTTTGACCCCTTTTCCCCCTCTCTGTCCTCAACACCAACTTGTATACCAGAACCAAAGAGCAGCGGCTCTCGGGTGTATCCACTATTTGCCCTTCAAAGGTGACTTCCACCTTTAAAGCTCTCCTTTCGGCTCACACCTTGTTTGGCCTTCCTACCAGGGAGAGGTACCACCTGGAAAACATGGGCAAAAGAGTGGCAACTTTTTTAAATTTCCATTTAATTAAAAACTACATTAAATGTGACTTGGGCATCAAGCCGGGTTTAATGTAACTATTCTTTTGGTACCTTAAAGTACCAACTTTTGAAGTACCAATCAGAAGTTAGCACTGCTGAGTTGCCAGCGTGTAACCCTGTACTCACCAGTGGGCTACTAGCCATTCTACAGTAAAAACACCAATTTGGTGTTTGTACTGTTAGGAGATATAGAAATGCATGTCTTACTTATTAATAGACAGTACCCTGCCTTAGGGCTCACTAGGCCTACTTGAGGAGTGATTCAGAAAAGGGGGTGGTGATGAACAGAGTGTCTGAATTAAGCAGACCACTCTTACCCAGTCCAAAGATCAGGGCTTGATCCATCACCGTTATTTATCTCACTGCCCCATCCCAGCTCAGAACCTGGCTATATGCAAATTAGTCTGTCCCTGGCCCAGTGCATCATGGGAACAGGGCAGACCAAACTACCAAGCCAATTCTTCACCAGAAAGGAGACAAGCTACCGGGGACCGGTTTCTGGCATTTCAGCCTCTTCGGCCCGGCTTGCTTGAATCCTGATGGAGCAGTGAGAAAGGGACTCATGTCTGAGTATACCGAAGACGCCTGAAATGGCAGAAACCGGTCCCCGGAAGCTTGTTTCCTTCCCAGTGTAAGAATTGGCTTTTGTAGTCTGGTCTGCCCTGTTCCCATGATGCACTGGGCCAGGGACAGACTAATTTGCATACAGCCAGGTTCTGAAACTGGGATGGTGCAATGAGCTAAAAAACGGTGTTGGATCTAGCCCTGATCTCTTGACTGGGTGAGAGTACTCTGCTTAATTCAGAGACTCTGTCCATCACCACCCCTTGTTGTAATTAATTTTGTCCACCCTAAGCGTGGAAGGGTATACTCAGATGTGAGTCCCTTGCTCATTGCACCATCAGGATTCAAGCAAGCCGGGCCGAAGACGCCTGAAATGGCAGAAACCGGTCCCCGGAAGCTTGTTT
Source organism: Lissotriton helveticus (assembly GCF_964261635.1). NCBI lineage: Eukaryota > Metazoa > Chordata > Amphibia > Caudata > Salamandridae > Lissotriton > Lissotriton helveticus. The sequence goes on from NC_136065.1 coordinate 659,718,147, forward strand.
CCTTCCCAGTGTAAGAATTGGCTTTTGTAGTCTGGTCTGCCCTGTTCCCATGATGCACTGGGCCAGGGACAGACTAATTTGCATACAGCCAGGTTCTGAAACTGGGATGGTGCAATGAGCTAAAAAACGGTGTTGGATCTAGCCCTGATCTCTTGACTGGGTGAGAGTACTCTGCTTAATTCAGAGACTCTGTCCATCACCACCCCTTGTTGTAATTAATTTTGTCCACCCTAAGCGTGGAAGGGTATACTCAGATGTGAGTCCCTTGCTCATTGCACCATCAGGATTCAAGCAAGCCGGGCCGAAGACGCCTGAAATGGCAGAAACCGGTCCCCGGAAGCTTGTTTCCTTCCCAGTGTAAGAATTGGCTTTTGTAGTCTGGTCTGCCCTGTTCCCATGATGCACTGGGCCAGGGACAGACTAATTTGCATACAGCCAGGTTCTGAAACTGGGATGGTGCAATGAGCTAAAAAACGGTGTTGGATCTAGCCCTGATCTCTTGACTGGGTGAGAGTACTCTGCTTAATTCAGAGACTCTGTCCATCACCACCCCTTGTTGTAATTACTTGAGGAGTGACTCAGAGAGGATACAGTGTAACAGTCAGAAATGCTGACTATGGAACTTGGGAACCAGGTTACAGTTTCAGCGCCAGCTCATCATCCTGTGATTCTGGGAAAAATAATTTAGGGCCTTATTATGAGTTTGTCAGTCCTCCCGTGGTAGTAGCACTGTGCTGTCTGCTGGAGAGCCGCTAGAGTCCAGGTGCGCCTGTCTGCCAGATTACAAGTGTAATCCTGGTCGGGCGGTGCAGGGGTGGTCTGACGTGGCATTCTTTTAGGCTCATAGGACAGTCTAACTTGCAGACCGCCATCATGAGAGCGAGGACTGCACGTTCCTGCATGGTGTGGCATGCATGCCACACCGCATAGGGACTGGGGGTGCAATACCAGGGGGGCAGAACATGTGTCACCCTGCATACACCCCTAGGCCCCAGACCGACAGGCGGCCCTGTTAGGGTCCCCTTAGTTGCCTCTCTGTCACCCTCTTCATAGCTGGTTCATGGGCGGTGGAAAGCCAACTCAGAATATGCTTAAGCCCCTTAATGCCCCGTGTGAAAAAAAAGAATGTGTCCTTGTGTTATATAACTTGTGCTCAAGTAAAGTGCTCCAATACCTTCAGATCAAGTTTGCGTTATATAAAACTACAATATATATATATATATATATATATATATATATATATATATATATATATATATATATATATATATATATATATATATATTCACTGAAAAAACCATAGGTTTCACACCAGTTATAGTTAGATGGAAGTTTTACTCGCATAAAACCATTGAAATTCCCACGTTATAGTTAGTTGGACTCACTATAACTTGCGCGTGCAGTGCACTGCTGATGACGTCACATATTACATCACTCATGACATGGTCAGTGACATCACTCATGACATCACTGATGACACCATCCAGTGAATGTGTGTCTTTCTGAAAAATAAATGTTAGTGAGTAATGTTTAAATATTTAAATATATGTATTAATGTTTCACTTTGTGTATAAGTGGCTGCATGGGTTGGTGAGTAGCTACATGTGTAGGTATATGGGTTATTAGATGTTTTTCTTAGTATCAGTATGAGTGTCTGTATGGTTTGGTGGGGGTGTTACTTAGCACATAGATGCATGAATGACTGACTCTCTGTATGTGTTTTGAATACAGCATATGTGCAGGACTGTATGGGTGTATGAGTGTGTATATGTGTATGTTAGTGAGTGAATGACTGTCTCACTAGTGTTTTTATCAGTAACTACATATGTTTTAATCTAGTATATGTGAATATTGATGTATATAAGTGAGTATATGTGAGAGTAAGAGATTGTAAGAGTTCCTGTTTAAATAAGTATGTGTTTCTATAAGTGATTGTTTAAGAGAATAAATATGTGTAAATTTCCTTAGAAGTAAAATAATAGTGTGTGTATAGCTCTATATGCAAATAAATGGATGTTCAATAGTTTATTTGCATGTGTGAGTATGTGTGTGAGTAACTTTTGGATGACTGTTGGTGTGTAACAGGATGTATAGGTGTATCACTACATATGATGAGTGAGTATATGTATGAGTGAGTATATAGAACTGTTGGTGAATGAGTGGATGTGTATATAGATGGTGGAATTACTGAATTGGTTGTTGTAACTGGTATGGGTATCTCAATTTTTTGGAAAATTTTAGTTTCTATTTTTGAATATGTGTTTCAAAGGTTACATTACAGTGAAAGGAGGTCTGTCACTCTGTCACAAGAATGGTGTCATCAGTGATGTCATGAGTGATGTCACTGACCATGTCATGAGTGATGTAATATGTGACGTCATCAGCAGTGCATTGCACGCGCAAGTTATAGTGAGTCCAACTAACTATAACGTGGGAATTTCAATGGTTTTATGCGAGTAAAACTTCCAGCTAACTATAACTGGTGTGAAACCTATGGTTTTTTCAGTGAATTTAATAGGTTTTTTAAATGCTATTTCCTAACTATAACTGGTGTAAAACCTATGGTTTTTTCAGTGAATTTCAATGGTTTTTTAATAGCAAATCTCTATAGGTATAAAAAGTAAAAAAATGTATAACGAATTTTATGTTGTATAATTATGTAAATTTTTTTATATATTTTTTTTGCCCCGGGTCGCTCCCGGGGCTCGTACCGGTGAACGCACGGGTGAGCGCAATGTTACGGCGCGCCCCAGGGCGCGTACCGGGGAGCGTCCCGTTAGCGCTATTCCCGCGAAGGAAAACAACATCGTGACGTATCGCGTAGCCGCGTGATGCGTCATATGACGCACTGCGTAAGCGCACCCGGAAGCACTTCTATTTTTTAACACCAATTGTATCAATATTTTTCTTAAAATCTAGAGGCAAATAAACAACTCTTCCCTTGAATGCTCTCTGTAAATCTGAAGGAGGCAATTTCCCTATCTTAAGCTCCATGCGAACAATTGCCTGAAAAGGATGGACACATTGAATCAAAATAGACTCATATGTATTTAAATCCATCAATTCAGGAGGAATGTCTACCAACTCAAGATTATTATGAACAGCTCTAGCAGGCATTCTGTTTTGATTTAATTTATTATAACAATATTTATAAATACGCTGATCAGAACTCAAATCAAAAGAATTCTCCACCCACAAATAAGTTGCAAAATCCTTCCACTCATAATTATTTATCTTTTCACTTTTTACATATAAATCAACTAATCTAGTTTGATGCTTATAATGAGTCCGTCGACAACACACACAAGTAAAATTCGGCCTTTCACTTGATTTCACCTTAAACCTGGTAATTTCCTGGTCAAACTTTTCTGTATTTGAAATCTGTACATTGTCTTCCACATTACCTTGAATTTCTGTGTCAATTTCTACACTGTCCTCTTTATCACCAAAATAACAAATCTCAATTTCTTCACAAATCTTCTTCACATCTAATTCAGTTCCATGCAAAAGAGCACTGTTTAATTGTTTAAGCTTAAGTGCTGGACTTTTTGCATAATACAACCTTCTCACTAATTTCCTCATTTTGTTATGATGCACTGCTAACATCCTAAAATGATGAAAAACACTCTGACATACTTTTCTAGAAAGACAAGCCAGTGAATGCCCTTGCAAACCTGTGTTTTCTCTCACTCTACAAGGATCTAAGTCTTGCAACATCTTCATTTTCTGTTTTAGAGTTTTCTTACTATATGTACATAAGAAATTACAAAACAAATCGATTGATTCCTGTCGCACACTACAAATACTACTACACTTCCAAGTGTACACTGGACCCTTAGTACGTCTACCTAAAACTTCATCAGTTAACACCTCTTCTGGTTCTCTAGGCACAAGTTTCTCTTTTTCAATCGGACAACCGTCTTTCACCTCATATGCTCGACCACTGGTGTCAACTGCATGCACTAAATCATTCTCCTGAAAGTAACTCTCCTCATTAAAAAATGCCTCACAACTTGAACTGTGCATCCATTCTCCAGAAAAAACTTTACAAAAATTAGTCAGATTAATTACTCTTTTCCATTTACTGTTTGATTTGAAAACATCAATTGTCTTGTTAAGTGTCCTAATTCTATTGATTATTAAAATAAATATTTTTTTCTTAACTTCAAAAGCCTGATCAACAATCTTCTCTACACTTTTCTTTTTCTTTAAAAAGCAGATCTCTGTTTACCTTTTTAAATATTTTTTAACAAATTGAAAACCACCCTATTGCGAAACATTCATTTACGAATGTCCCTAAATTGATTTTGCCTTCTATTCCTATACATATTATTGTCTCCTTCTGCAGTAGTAACATTTTTTGGGAATCTCTCCTTCCTCTTCAAATTTGCTCTCTCCTTCTCTTTTTCTACATTCTGTCCAACATTTTTTTTTATCTACATATGTTCCGTAAGAAAGACCTAGTTGTCTTACCAGGAGCTTTTTTCCTGTTTTTTGAAGTATTTGTTGTAGGAGACTGCTTTAATTCCGTTGCTGTTTTTGATTTTTTCCGCTTAGCATCTTTTCGTCTCCTTTGCCTTGAGGGCATATTTCCTTACTATTGAAATCTTGATTTTAATCTGTGGAAAACAAAAAAAAACAAAAAAATCATTATAGAGCACTATTACCAAACAACAAAACAATGACAATAAGCAAACAATATAAACACTATAATACTTAGACATATGACCTTTTCTCTGTTTTTTAAATATAATTCTAAAAAAATATTTCAGGCACATGAATTGGTTTTACATTATTGACAAGGATTAGATGGTATCTGCATGATTAAAAAAATATATTTGCACATTTCACAATCATATCACCTGTGTTTCCTCAGATTAGTAAACAGATTGTACACATTAGGTAAGGACTGTCCTGGGGAGCATAGGTGGTGAGACCGGTGTCTAAGAGTGCACTGGACTGCACTTCATGAAGCATATCCCCTACTACACTCTTAGACACAGCCCTCACCTCCTTTCCACCTCTGGACAGACCTCTCTTCCACTACACTCCTCAACACAGGCATCACCTCCTATGCACCCATGGACAATCCTCACCTTATCTGCAACCCAGAATAGATCTCAACTCATCTGCACCATTAGACAGCCCTCAGTTCATTTACACCCCTGAACACGCCTCATCTCATCTCCACCCTGTTACCATCAATTATACTCAATGTATTGAGGCCTGTCGAAGGGCCACAGATTACATAATGTTTGTCTAAGGGTCAGAGGAGGTAAGTCCTCTCAATTGCACTCATGGACACAGGACTCAACTCCTTTGCGCCCCTGGACATGCCTCACCTCATCTGTACAATCCACTTCCTAATTTGAGGAAACACAGGTAACATACATTTCCTCTCTCTTGCAAACATTCCTACCAAGCATTACCATAAAAATGACACAAACCCGCAGCAAACAAGCTCAGTCTGCTTCCTAATCTGAGGTAACACAGGTGACATGATTGTGAAAGGTTCAAATATTTTTATGTAATCATGCACACACTATTTATTAATCACAGCATTTATATAGCGCACTACTCACCCGGAGGGTCTCAAGGCGCTAGGGGAGGGGGGCGGGGTCCGCTACTGCTCGAACAGCCAGGTCTTGAGCTGCTTCCTGAAGGCGAGGTGGTCCTGGGTCAGGCGGAGGTGGGTCGAGAGGGAGTTCCAAGTCTTGGCGGCCAGGTAGGAGAAGGACCTTCCCCCTTTGGTGGCTCTTCGGACGCGGGGGACGGCGGCGAGGGCGTGGCCGGTCGATCGAAGCTGGCGTGTGGGAGCGTAGAAGTTGAGGCGACTGTTGAGCTATCCGGGGCCTTGTTTGTGTAGGGCTTTGTGTGCGTGGGTGAGGAGACGGAAGGTGATTCTCTTGTTGACCGGGAGCCAGTGCAGGTCTCTCAGGTGTCCGGAGATGTGGCTGCGACGGGGGATGTCAAGGATGAGTCGTGCTGAGGCGTTCTGGATCCGCTGGAGTCTCTTCTGGAGTTTGGCGGTGGTACCGGCGTAGAGGGAGTTGCCGTAGTCCAGACGGCTGGTGACGAAGGCCTGGGTGACCGTCTTCCTGGTCTCGGTGGGGATCCACCGGAAGATCTTACGTAGCATGCACAGGATGTTGAAGCATGACGAGGAGACGGCGTTGATTTGTCTGGTCATGGAGAGGGAGGAGTCCAGGATGAAGCCCAGGTTGCGTGCGTGGTCTGTTGGTTTGGGTGCGCTGCCCAGGGCGGGGGGCCACCAGGAGTCATCCCAGGCGGAGGGTGAAGATCCCAGGATGAGGACTTCCGTCTTGTCCGAGTTCAGTTTCAGGCGACTGTTCATCATCCACTTGGCTACGTCTGTCATCCCTTCGTGTAGGTTTGCTCTGGCGGCGGTGGGGTCGTTGGTGAGGGAGAGGATCAGCTGGGTGTCGTCGGCGTAGGAGATGATGTTGAGGTTGTGTTGGCGTGCGATGGCTGCGAGGGGGGTCATGTAGACGTTGAAGAGGGTTGGGCTGAGCGAGGAGCCTTGAGGAACGCCGCAGATGACTTCGGTGGCTTCTGACCTGAACGGGGGGAGGCGGACTCTCTGTGTCCTTCCGGCGAGGAAGGAGATGATCCATTCCAGTGCCTTCTCCTGGATTCCGACGTTGCTGAGGCGCTGCACTAGGGTGCGGTGGAAGACAGTGTCGAAAGCCGCGGAGAGGTCTAGTAGGATGAGGGCCGCTGTTTCTCCGTTGTCGAGCAGGGCTCGGATGTCATCGGTGGCTGCGATCAGGGCAGTCTCGGTGCTGTGGTTGGCCCGGAATCCAGACTGCGAGAGGTCGAAGGATCCGTTCGTCTTGAGGAAGGCGGCCAGCTGCTTGTTGACAGTCTTCTCGATGACTTTTGCAGGAAATGGGAGCAGCGAGATGGGGCGGTAGTTCTTGAGGTCGGTGGGGTCGGCTGAGGGTTTCTTCAGTAGAGCACTGAGTTCGGCGTGCTTCCAGCTCTCCGGGAAGGTAGTGGTGTCGAAGGAGGTGTTGATGATGTCCCGCAGGTGGCATGCGATGACAGCGTCGGCTTTGTTGAAGACGTGGTGAGGGCAGGGGTTGGTCGGAGATCCGGAGTGGATGGAGTTCATCGTGCGGATGGTGTCTTCGGTGCTGATCGGGGTCCAGGCGTGGAGGGTGGTGGTGGGGGGCGGTGGTTCGGTCGTGGCGTGCGTCGGTTGAGTGCTGAAGCTGTTGTGTATGTCTGCGATCTTGTTGTAGAAGTAGGAGGCCAGGGAGTTGCAGAGGTCTTGTGAAGAGGTGATGTCGTTGTTTCCGGCGTTGGGGTTGGAGAGCCCTTTAACGATGTTGAAGAGTTCCTTGCTGTTGTGTGCGTTGTTGTCCAGTCGTTCCTTGAATGCAGTTTTCTTGGTGGCGTGGATCAGTTGGTGGTGTTTTCGGGTGGCGAGCTTGAGGGCAGTCATGTTGTCCGGAGTTGGGTCTCTGCGACAGGCTTTCTCAAGGGCTCGGAAGTTCCTCTTGGAGCTCCTCAGTTCGTTGGTGAACCATGGGGCTTTCTTGCTGCCGGGTCTGCTAGGCGGGGTCTTCAGAGGGGCGAGGTCATCTGCGCAGTTGCTGATCCACTTTGTGAGGTTGGTGGCCGCCTGGCTGGGGTTCGTTGCGCCGGTGGGAGGGTTCTTGCTCAGGGAAGTTGCGAGCTGGTCGGCTGTGATCTTGTTCCAGCTTCTGCGTGCAACCTGTTGCTGGTGGTGGTGGATCGTGGTCCTTCTGAAGCTGAAGTGGACGCAGCTGTGGTCCGTCTAGTGGAGTCCGGTGGCGTGGCTGAAGGTGATGTCCTTGCTGGATGAGAACACGGGGTCGAGAGTGTGTCCGGCGTAGTGGGTGGGGGTGGTCACCAGCTGCTTGAGTCCGAGGTTTGCGAGGTTGTCCAGCAGGGTGGTGGTGTTGCGGTCGTTGTTGTTCTCCAGGTGGAAGTTGAGGTCCCCGAGGAGTATGTAGTCAGAGGAGGGGAGGGCGTACGGACTGATGAAGTCGGCGATGTCTTCGCTGAATTGTGTGCGTGGTCCCGGGGGTCTGTAGATGAGGGTGCCTCTGAGGGTGGTCTTGGGGTTGATGTGGATCTGGAAGTGCAGGTGTTCGGTGGGTGCGAGGGTGTCGTCGGTGTTGGTCGTGATGCGGATGGTGTTCCTGTGGATGATGGCGATGCCTCCTCCTGTCTGGTTGACATGGTCCCTCCGGATGATCTTGTAGCCGTCCGGGATGGCGATGTCGGGCGCTGAGGAGGCGTTCATCCAGGTTTCCGTGAGGAAGGCGACGTCTGGGGATGTAGTGTCGATCACGTTCCAGAGCTCGATGGCGTGTCTGTGGACGGAGCGGGTGTTGAGCAGGATGCACTTCAGGTGGCTGCTGCTGGTGCTTGTCTTGGTCGGTGCTGGTGTAGTGCAGGTCCGGATGCAGGTGACCTTGCAGGAGTGGCAGCAGAAAGGTGCGAGGGTGCGCCTCGGGGTGGCTCGGTAGCAACCAGGGATCCGGCCGGCGTTGAGTGCGTTGAGCTCGGAGGCGTCGTAGGTCCGGCGGGTGGGCTGGTGTCTGCGGGGGCCAAGGGTCCTGGCACTGGGCGCGGTCCAGGCGTGGACGGGCTTACCTTTGGCGTGCCTTCGGCGCACAATCGGCGCACCCGCTGCGCGTCAACGCTGCGCGTTTGCCACTCTGCCATAAGTGGAGAGTGGGGGGGGGGCGGAGCGAGGGAGTGGCAGCTGGGAGGCGGGAGGGAGCGGTGAATGAGGGTCGAGGAAAGTAAGGGGGCGGGCCGCAGGGGGGCAGCGGCGGGGAGGGAGGGAAGAGAACGGCAGGAGGAGGAGGGGTGGCGGAAAGGAGAGGCGGGAAAAAATGGCAGAGCGGTGAGGGGGGAGGCCTGAGGGCAGTCCCTAGCAGGCAGCGGGCAAGAGGCAGGGGCAGGGATCAGACAGGCAGCAGGGTGACCTGGCCCCTGGAGACCGTGCGATGGCGGGGTCGGGGGTCAGGCAGCCGGCAGCAGGGAGACCTGGCACGCGGGAACGTGCGAGGCAGGGGCAGGAGGTAGGCAGCAGGGAGGCCTGGCAGGCAGGCGTCAGGCGTCAGGCAGCAGGGGGCCCTGGTACACGGGGACCGTGCGACAGGTGGAGCGACCAGGAGGAGCACAGGTCCTATGTACAAGCATTCAACTTCACTACTGAAACCTCACTATTTCACAAAATAAAAATCCTCTATCTTGCAAATGTAGATACCAAGCATTATCAAAAAGCCTGACACAAACCAACAGCAAAAAAGCTCAGAGCCTAATTTATGAGGCCCTGCATTAGTTTTCCGCTGGTGATGCGTCACTTTTTGTGACGCATCGACAGCATAAAACATGTGCCTTGTTGCGCCATATTTAAAAAATGACACATCTACGTAGATGCGTCACTTTTTAAACCCCTGCGCCACATTATACCTGCGTCAGGTATAATGTATGCAGAGGGGGCGTTCCCCCATAAAAACCTTGTAATAGTGACACAGTGAAATCTATGAGATTTCACTGCGTCACTTTTAGGACACTGTTATGTCAAAATCTTTTACCTGCCTCACAGCAGGCGTAAGACTGACGCAAACCCTTTCACATGGGACTTTCCCCATTTGAAAAGACGCATTGCTGGACTTGCGTCACTTTTGTGACACACTCCAGCAATGCGTCACTTTTGCGCTTACAGATACGTCAGAAATACTGACTTATCTGTAACTCCTTGCGACATGATGCATCATACATTAAATATGACGCATCATTGGTGTCGCAAGGAGTGCACAGTGAAAACTGACGCATCGCTGTTTTCATAAATTAGGCCCTCAGTGTCCTTCCTAATCCGAGGTAACACAAGTGACATGATTGTGAAAGATTCAAATATTTTTATGTAATCATGCACACACTATTTATTCCTTCTCAAAAATGTAAAACCATTGATTTTCCCCAAAATCGTTTTTTGAATAACCTTTTAGAAACACAGCACTGGTCCTATGTACAAGCATTCCATTTCAGTTCTGAAAACTCACTATTTTACAAAATACATTTCCTCTCTATTGCAAACATTCCTACCAGGCATTACCCAAAAAATTTCACAAACCAACAGCAAACAAGCTCATTCTGCTTCCTAATCTGAGGTAACACAGGTGATTAATTGTGAAAGGTTCAAATATTTTTATGTAATCATGCACACACTATTTATTCCTTCTAAAAAATGTAAAACCATTGATTTACCCCAAAATCGTTTTTTGAATAACATTTTAGAAACACAGCGCAGGTCCTATGTACAAGCATTCCATTTCAGTTCTGAAAACTCACTATTTTACAAAATACATTTCCTCTCTATTGTAAACATTCCTACCAGGTATTACACAAAAAATTTCACAAACCAAAAGCAAAGAAGCTCATTCTGCTTCCTAATCTGAGGTAACACAAGTGACATGATTGTGAAAGGTTCAAATATTTTTATGTAATCATGCACACACAATTTATTCCTTCTCAAAAATGTAAAACCATTGATTTGCCCCAAAATCGTTTTTTGAATAACATTTTAGAAACACAGCGCAGGTCCTATGTACAAGCATTCCATTTCAGTTCTGAAAACTCACTATTTTACAAAATACATTTCCTCTCTATTGCAAACATTCCTACCAGGCATTACCCAAAAAATGTCACAAACCAACAGCAAAGTAGCTCATTCTGCTTCCTAATCTGAGGTAACACAAGTGACATGATTGTGAAAGGTTCAAATATTTTTATGTAATCATGCACACACTATTTATTCCTTCTCAAAAATGTAAAACCATTGATTTACCCCAAAATCGTTTTTTGAATAACATTTTAGAAACACAGCGCAGGTCCTATGTACAAGCATTCCATTTCAGTTCTGAAAACTCACTATTTTACAAAATAAATTTCTTCTCTATTGCAAATATTCCTACCAGGCATTACCCAAAAAATGTCACAAACCAACAGCAAACAAGCTCATTCTGCTTCCTAATCTGAGGTAACACAGGTGATATGATTGTGAAAGGTTCAAATATTTTTATGTAATCATGCACACACTATTTATTCCTTCTCAAAAATGTAAAACCATTGATTTACCCCAAAATCGTTTTTTGAATAACATTTTAGAAACACAGCGCAGGTCCTATGTACAAGCATTCCATTTCAGTTCTGAAAACTCACTATTTTACAAAATACATTTCCTCTCTATTGCAAACATTCCTACCAGGCATTACCCAAAAAATGACACAAACCAACTGCAAAGAAGCTCATTCTGCTTCCTAATCTGAGGTAACACAGGTGATATGATTGTGAAAGGTTCAAATATTTTTATGTAACCATGCACACACTATTTATTCCTTCTCAAAAATGTAAAACCATTGATTTGCCCCAAAATCGTTTTTTGAATAACATTTTAGAAACACAGCGCAGGTCATATGTACAAGAATTCCATTTCAGTTCTGAAAACTCACTATTTTACAAAATAAATTTCCTCTCTATTGCAAATATTGATACCATGCATTTTCAAAAAGCATCACACAAACCAACAGCAAAGAAGCTCAATGTGCTTCTTAATCTGAACTCTCTATGTATATTGAATGAATCATAACTCACCTTTACAAATGCTTTGGGAGATTGAGAACAGTGTCAGATACACACACCAATATTTCTTTAGCAGAGCAAAAGGTATGTACTCCAGGCACTGCAACCATGAATGGCACAGAAAACCTCTAATTCTACACACATATCCCTCATGGTAACCAATCAAAACTCTTCCCTCTTTATTTTCAAATCAACACCCTTCCCCCCTCAGCCCTTTCTACCTGTTACCATAGCAACTCCCTCCTCACTGAGCTCTCAGGGTTAAATGTTTATTCTACAATGTTGCACATGGACTCAGCAAGGATGTTTGACCTATCAATAAACCAGCTTATCAGGTGCAATCTTTCTTTTTATGACTTTTTCTTGACCATTCAAATGACTTCTTTCACAGAACACAACCATGCACCCTAACTTTCACTTTTCAACTATCTGAATCCACCAATCATTGCTTGTGCTTCAAGAGCACTGAAACTCCACAGTTTTTTTTTGCAAACTCCTTCTCTTCCAACTGCCATTTCATTCCTACACTTCATCTGACTGCACCAGAACCTCCTCTCACCATGTACTCTGTCTGGATTATTGGACATAGCTACATTCACTGGGCTCAAAGGTATGCAGCTATCAGAAATTTTCGCAACCTTGATTTACCAAATGTGCACATAAAATGGATTGGCCAAAGAGGATTGAGATGTCATCAATTGATACCATTGGTGAAAACCTTTCACCATCTGCCACACCCTACCTTATAATTTTGCACTGTGGTGGAAATGACCTAGGCACTTTGACTGGGGTAGGTCTGGAAATGGTTTTAAAGGACACCTTTGGGCAATTGATGACACCTTTTCCACAAACTGCCTTGGTATATTCCAAAATATGCCAAAGACAGAAATGGAAGTGGTCCAACCAATTTTGTCCACAGATTGAGAAAGCAAGGAAACATGTGAATAAATCTGTTTCTGCTTACATGAGAGACTATGGAATGGGTTCAATATACAACAACAACTTGCGTTACAACATGCAAGATATCTACAGAGGAGATGGTGTGCACTTCTCAGATGAGGGGAATAGAATATTCCTCCTGAATTTAAGATTGTGCATTGGAACCTACTTGTAGGTACCTAAATCAGCCCCAGAACCCAAAAGCTCTTTTCAGGGCTACCCTACATCTGATCAGTCACAATAAGTATTTTACTCTAACTTTTTTCACTAATTTTCACCAAAGTATGCTCCCCACTGCGCGTACCGGGCACTCCCCCCTTTTTTGTTTGGCCTATATGGGCCCCCTAAGCCCCCCTCAGAAAACCTAGGGGGTGAGGGGGTGCCTACTGTGTCCCCTTATACCCATTCCCAACGTTGTTTGTCCTCCATCTTGTGTCTCAAATCTACCGAAACACAAGATGGAGGACTCCCGTTGCGCTGCCGGTACGCGTACCGGGGCGCGCCCCGGTAAACGCTCCCAAAAATTTTAAAAAGTTAATTTACATAAAAACCTCTGTAGAGAAGTTCACCAAATATAGAATAGGACATACTACATACCAGTCCCTACCCTTTTCCCAAATTTGATGGAATTCCATTGAGCCATTTGGCCTGTAGCCCTCTCTAAATATCCTGAGGTAAATTACATGACAAAAACACATCTGAAGTGTTAGAATTTACAACCAATTAAAATGTTACTTTCAATTTCTAGTATTATTTCCTGATATTTGATTGGTTATGTACATGAATATAAATGAAAAAAGAGGCAAACACAGCCATTTTGACTACAACTACCTGAGGTACATCTTGAAAGGATTTTCACATTTTTTCTTCTTCACCTCTCTCAAAAGTAAGTTGTTTATTTGTAATTAGCACTTTAAATTAATTAGTAAAAACTTTTCTGATAGTTATTTATTATCCCTCTGTTATAGTTATAGCTTGAGATACGCTTCTCTATTATATTTATGGATTAAGTTAGGCTTCTCTAGTATAATTATGATTTTAATTAGTCTTCATCACATGCACTTTTTAATAGTTCTACTTCCTGCCTGATACCATGCACTGCCCAAACATAACTTCACTGTTAAAAACTCAGAAGTACCTGTCTGAACTTAAACCTAACAGTGCCCTATCTCTACTGATATATTTATTTTTTATACAATTTACAGCAACAAAATGGAAGGAGAACAAAAGAAATGTAATATTTCATTCGAAATTGATCTCGAGAACAACCCAGAGGAAGAGATTAATTATTTAGACTTTTTGGATCAGTCTCTTGATGAAGAGTATCTTAAATATGTGGAAGAAATGGAATCATGTAATCCAAATGAGGACATTCCTGACGAAATAATGTTGGAAGTATTATTACATTTTGAAAAATTAGAGCAATACATTTTTATTTAATAATTAAAAATTGTTCCAGACATTATTCTTTTTTATATGTAATTCATGAAATAGTACCAAAATGAATATATTATAATGTGAGACTTATAGTATACTGTGCAACTTTTTTATGTTACATAGTAATTTTCCTCATAGTTACTTCCTTTCTCCCACTATATTATCTCCAATGTTTATTTGACATCTCTTTTTCATCTCCTGCCTCCATGTTGTTTCTGCTTTCCTGACAGACTATAGTATAGATTCCATATACCACAATAACTTCTGTAACAGCATGCAAATTATCTACAGAGGACACAGTCTACATTGAATTTAAAACTCTGCATTGGTACCTACATGCTGGTACTTATATCACCCATACAACTCAACAACTCTATCCAATGCTACCCTACCTCTAAGCACTTTAAATTATTATTTTACTGTTTCACTGGGTTTTCCCCATGTGTTAAGGGGGGGGGTGAGGTGTGTGTGGGGTGTGTCTGTGAGGTGTGTGTCTGTGTGTGTGTGGGGGGTGGTGTGTGTATGGGTGTAGGTGTGTGGGGTGTGTGGGTGTGGGTGGTGGTGTGAGTGTGTAAGGTGTGTGTGTGGGTGTGGGTGTGTGGGGTGTTTGGGTGTAGGTGTGGGTGTGTGAGGTGTGTGTGGGGGGGTGTGGGTGTGGGGGGTATGTGTGTAGGATGTGTGCGTGTGTGTAGGATGTGTGGATGTGTCTGTAAGGTGTATGTGTGTGTGGGGGGGTGGGAAGTGTGGGGTGTGTCTGTGAGGTGTGTGTGTGGGGGGGGTGAGGTGTGTGTGAGTGTGGGTGTGTGGGTGTTGGTGTGGGTGTGGATGTGTAAGGTGTCGGTGTGGGTGTGTGGGGTGTTTGGGTGTGGGTGTGGGTGGAGGTGTGGGTGTGTGAGGTATGTGTGGGGAGTGTGTGGGTGTGGGGGTGTAGGGTTATATGTGTGGGGTGTGTGTGTCAGATGTGTGGGTGTGTGTGTGTGTGAGGAGTGTGTGTGTGGGTGTGTGTGTGGTGCGTGTGTGGGGTGTGTGCGTGTGGGTGGGATGTACTTGTAGGTACCTAAATCAGCCACAGAACCCAAAAGCTCTTTTCAGAGCTACCCTACCTCTGATCACTCAAAATGATTATTTTACACTAATTTTTTTCACTATTTTGCCCCTTGGTACACTCCCCGGTACTCTCCTCGGTGCGCGCACCGGGCGCTCCCCCCGCGAAAATCGAAAAAAAATATTTATTTTTTTATGGCCCCCACATCAAACCTAGGGGGTCAGGGTGGGTCTACCCTGCCCCCTTTTGGTTATTTCCCCCTTTGTTTTTGCCACCTCTTGTGTCTCGATCCTACCGAGACACAAGATGGCGGCCGCTCCGGACTGTTTCGAATGTTTACAGACACCCGAAAGCCAATCAGCTTTCCTCGCGCGAACTCGCGGTGCGCGCCAGGAGCGCTCTCCGGGGCGCGGCTATAGATATATATATTTTTTTAAACCTAAATTACTCAAAATCCACTGGAGCACATATCTTGAGACATAGCAAAGGCACATCGGGCTACCAGTCCCTACAATTTTGCCAAGTTTGGTGAACATCCATTCAGCCGTTCGAGCTAAAAGTGAGTCCAACCGCCCTATGGAAATTAACATGGGGAAAACACGTTTTGGGACCCCCCTTTTATCTCGGCTCCCGATTGACGAATCCCCCCTAAACTTTCAGGGAAGGAGCGGAGAGCCGCGAGGCAAATTTGAGGAAAATTTCAGGCAGATTCTTCAACCGGCGCCAAAGTTATTCCCAATAGAATGTTGCGATTTCCCTATGGAAAACAACCCTAACTATAACTACCTACTGGCGACCGCCAGTAGGTAATATATATATATATATATATAAAAAGGAAAGTCTCGACTTTGTCATTAGTTTAAGTCTCAAAGTCAAGTTAGCAGTTAAAAACTGCTCTAAAAGTCTACAGTTTCAGGCTGGGAGACATGTTTGACTCTGTCACACTTGTGGTGGCACACTATGTGCTCCAGTCCATGAGGGACAGTTTAATTTACAGGCACTGGGTACCCCATATACAATATACTAGGGACTTAGAAGTAAATTAACCTAGGCAAATTGGGAATAAAACAATTAAACATACACATTTAAGGGTCAGAGCACATGAACTGAGGCCTGCTCAGCAGGGCCCACTGCATCAGAGTCACTACACCAGTACCTAACAGTACCTAACAGTAAATATATGGGCAAAAAATGGAGGTGAACCTGCAAAAAGCAATTTCCTCACATGGATCAAATGGTCTTATGCTTTGGCATGTACTCGGTTTTTATATGTGAAGAGGCTCTGTAGCCGATATGGCTCTTAAAAATTGCTCTTTGCTACAGCTAAAACAGAGTCAAGGCACTATTCTCTACATCCTATCAGTGGCGGCTGGTGACAGTTGAAAGTGGTATGGCATAAATGTTGATGCTAAGTGTTACGTCGCGAGCGTAACCATGACACACTATTAAACTATTCTCTGTGACACCATTAACTAATTGCATGATATGCTATCAACCAGTGCTGCAGGACTTTGCATATTCTGTGAGACACTATTAGCAAGATTTCTCTCACACTGTCACCCAGTTTCTTGAGACACTTCGTTGTACTTGTTGTAACCAGTTCTATTAGAATATATTAACCAGTTAATTGAGCCATCATTAACCAATTACTTGAGGCACTATTAACCAGTTTCTTCAGAATCCCTATTAAGCAGTAGTATCTATGAACCAGTGCCCTGAGACACTATTAACCAGATTCACAAGCTACAATTAACCAGCAGAATGAGACATTAACCAGTTCAGTGAGACACTTTCAACTGGTTCCCTGAGAATGTATTAAACATCACCAAGACAATTAAACGAAAGTTCATCTCCTCCATAGTTCTTTCTATAGGTTTTGCAGTCACACCTGTTTTGCCAGCTGAGCAGTACAACCAGCCTGGGCAGGGATGTCATTTTTAAAGCTTGCATACCCATAGTGCACCTGAGATTCAATTGATGTAAAGCAGGTTTTTTTTTACGTCCACATTTTTATATTCTTTAAAGAATCTTAGTTTATTTTGTTAGGAAAGAACTACAAGCGTAATACCCACAGTTTTTACTTTGATGTAGACACTCTTAGCAAGGAATTGTTTGAAAATGAGACTATATTGGAACCATACAGAGATTAGCATGGCCCCTGCACAAGGATGACACCAAATTCGTGAACGTTTCCTGATGTTTATCATCAATTAATTATCACTGTATGACTGAGCTGCATATCTGCCGACCAATAAGGGGGTGGCGATGGACGGAGCATCTGAATCAATCAAACACTCACACCCAGTCAAAAGATCTGGATTTAATCCATCACCGTTCTTTAGCCCACTCTGCCACCCCAGTTCAGACATGGCCATATGCTAATCAGTCTGACCCTGTGGCTCATAGGAACAGTCCAGCCCGAACTGCCAAGCCATGCCTTCCCTGGACGGGAAGCAAGCTTCCTAGGACCGGTTTCTAGCATTTCAGCTGTCTTCAGCCATGCTTGCTTGAATCCAGTGGCAAAGTGAGCAAGGGACTCACGTCTGAGCATACCCTGCCAACTTATGGCGAACAAAGCGGTACAAAAGAGGGTGGTGATGGACGGAAAGCCTGAACCAATCAAACACTCACACCCAGTCAAAAGATCTGGGTTTAATCCATCACCGTTCTTTAGCCCACTCTGCCACCCCAGTTCAGACATGGCCATATGCAAATCAGTCTGACCCTGTGCCTCATGGGAACAGTCCAGCCCGAACTGCCAAGCCATGCCTTCCCTGGACCGGAAACAATATTATTACGTCCTTCTTTAGAAGCAAAAAGAGGAGTTGCAACTTTCCTTTTAAACTATTTGTTCATGGTATTGTGACTTTGCACAAACGAGATGTAACATAAGAATATAAATAGATTAGTTATTTTGTGATTGATACTGTATGTTTTTTTAGATTCAACAAATAGTTTTGGTCAACAGTGTCACCAAGGTGAAATGTATTTTCATATTCCCATCTGTGTGTTTAGGTACTACTATTGACTGACGCGGGATGTTTTCAAAGGCAGGAGGTTGTAGATGTTCTGCTGATCTGCTGATTATGCTGCCCTGGGGTGAATGCCATGTTCAGTGTTTGTGCGCGCCTGGTGTCCACAGACAGAGGCCCATGTGTGATTCCTCCCCTCCGTTATATCTTATATCATTACTATGCAGCCTGGGATTTTGAAGCCCCTTCTGATAATACAAGTAACAAGAGACAGCTATCGGCTGCCAGCCTGCCACGCTGCAGAAAGGCGAGGAATGTGCTCTGAAGACACAGAGACAGACATGGGGTAAACACTACAAGACACAGGCATAGGTTGTGCAGTGCACTGCCGAAAGAATAAAAGCACAGGCTGTGCACGAGGTGAAACAGAGATTTGAGAGAGAAAAAAAAAGCACAACGTGCTGCTCGAGTCCTGACGCCGAATAAATCCTGTGATGTGATTCTGGGCAAATCGCTTAACCTGGTGCCTGAAAATAGCTGAGCTCTCTAATGTAGCCAAGGGGCTCATGTAATGGCAGTTAAATGGAACATAGGTGCCAACCTGTATTCTTTTGGGCCTGTGTTGCGTCGAACAAGATGAGAGAGGTGTTCACAGAGAAAGGGCTCAGGCACAGCTTAAGCTTCATGAGTAACGTTTCCAAAAGTGAACGCACTTTAAGACACACGAGGAATGAGGAGAGGATCTGACTGCACCCCTCCTACAGCCCACCCCCTCTTGTGATGAGTTTAAATTGTTACCACCCATTACCTCGTTCTCCTCAGCCTGCCCCGCCTCCTGCTCTTGAAATAAATGGAGTTCTGTGTAACCCTGGGTGTAGTTCGCGTAGTAGCACTACGCGTAGCTACGCAAAGTGCACTTCACACTGCACGAGCTATGAGTAGCTACACGAACTGCATAGTGCACTGTGCAAAATGCTGTTCGCACTGATTGCATAGTGCCGGATGCTTGGCCGCACTGTGCAATCAGTGCAAACCACATCTTGCACAGTGCAAGTGGTAGTTTTCTGCTGCTCAAGTAGATTACTCGACCGGCAGCCTTCTCAACACGGACTGGTATTTTCTCATCGCGAGCGGTCGCGAGCATAAGCGACCACTGGCAATGAGAAACCTGACCTCCCCGCGTTGAGAATCTCGCCAGGAGGTTTATTTTCCACGCTCACGATTGTAAAACTTGACATTGAGGACCGCGAGCAAACAAAAAATGACAGTTATGCTACGCTACGCCTTTGCACTGTGCTAAGTGCAATTTGCATAGTGCGAAGTAGCGCAAACTTTGCAAACTATGCGAGCATAGCATAGTACTTCGCCCAGGGTTAGTTTGGTGAACTCCTCCCAGGGCTATTGTGTAAGTGCCCAAAATTCACCCTTATTCATGACATTGAAAATCGGCACGCGTTCTGCCCTGTTGTCAAAGCAGTAGCTTCTGCCTGCAGTTAGAAGAATACCTCGCCCAGTAGGCGCATGCACAGCAGGAGTAGGACATCTGCAAAGTTCATCACAGCTGCCCATAACAAACAAGGGAGCAACCAGTAGTAGTTTATTTTCAGCTGCATGACGATTTTCTAAACTCTCTTTTTGCCTCTCCTCTGAGAGTGGTAGGGGCAGGGTGACACCCATTTACACCAGCCGCCCCTGCATCCTATCCTCAAAGCAGAGACCCCCTCCAGTGTGCATCTTTGAGGAATTTAGGAATAGTATTTTCTTTTCCAAAGAGCCAATATATAAATGAAAATATCACTTGATTTGTGTTCAAGACCCTCATTCAGAATCGTATAATTTAAAAGCCCTGTTAACCGCCTAAGTGAAAAGTCATTCCTGGACATTGCAGTTTTACACCCTGATGGTCTTACTCAAGGAATACATCGTTTGCATGTCAAAGTGGGGGATAACCTGCAGTTTCAGTGTTACCAATACATAAAAACATATGTGAAATATTTTACCCTTGCAAATGCCTCTGGGTTCTGCCAGGATAAATATGTTTGAGAAAAATCAAGGAAATTTGCACTGTAATTAGAATCTACTATTTACCAACAGTTTTCGTGCTGTTTAAGATTAAGCAAGGGTCTCAGGATGGATTTAACAAGGTACTAAGAACGATCTCCTCTACATGAGGCATACTTACTTCTAAATGTGCTTGTTTCTCAACAGGTCTCTGACTTCTGGGTGGCTGTCTTTGTTGTAACTGAGTCTTATAACCTTGGCAGATCATTGCACCTGAACACACTCGCAAGATTTTTAAACCTGTTTGACCAATCTAAACATTGGAGAATTTATAATGACGAGGATCATGCTGTCCAGTGGACTTTGTCTACTTTGAAGGTATGCCTGTGTGATATTCTTTTCAAGAAAGGCCCTGGGGAGCACTTTGTCCTTTCAGCCATAGAAAATGTATTAAAAACTTAAGTCCAAGAGCCCAAAGTTTTTCTTAAGAGCCCGCGTTGGCTTTGCTGATTACCAAGGCTGCCTAGTTTTGATTCCACCTTGGAGTAGCGCTGTTAGACCTGACACCCTTGGCATGGTTTACCCCTATCTTTTTGCCTCTGCCTCCTGTATTTTTGATGCTGTGCTGGATTTCGTTTTTGCTGATTTAGATGCTTTGGACACTCTGCCACTGCTGATCAGTGCCAGAGTGTAAGTGCTCCCTATGTAAATTATCATATTGATTGGGTATACCTGATTGGCATATTTGTATCACCATGAAGTCCCTAGTAAAGTGCACTGTGTGTGCCAGGGCTGGTGATGACAGATGCTACTAGTGGGCCTGCAGCGCTGATTGCGCCACCCACATAAGTAGCCCTAAAATGGTGTCTCAGGCCTGCCACCGCAGTGCCTGTGTGCAGTCAGTGAACTGCCATGTCCTCCTGGCAAGTGTCCCCACTGGCTGGGCCTAACCCTTCCCTTTATGTACACATTGGTCACCCCTATGGAAGGTTCAAGGTACCCCCCTGGGCAGGGTGCAGTGTATAGGAAAGGTATAGCATGTACTAGTGCAGGTAACATGCTCTGGTAGTGAACAGCAGCCATTTTGTGTGCTAACTGCTGCAAGGTTATCTTGCTCCATAGACTAACATGGGGGAGGCTGGTCCCAATGGATACCGGCCTATCTTCTCATAGGAACAAGATGGGACATAAGTGATTGATATCCCTGAACTCAGAATTTAATAACACATCTTTTAGGAGAGGTTGTTTTGTAATTCTGTGTTTGAGAACAGTACTTTCAGAAAGTGGCTGTTCTCTTGTCTAACCTTTCTGTGTGCCTGGGCCTGCTTGTGGATTGACTGTCTGGTTTGAGGGTGACAGGGGCTGGGGAGCCCCCAGGAGGTTGTCTGAGTCAGCCCGTGGTTGGATGACTGCATCTGCAACTAGAGTGGTGGGAGGAGATAGCACCTGGGAGTGAATAGGGCTGTGCCTGCCTGCCACAATGCTGGCTCCACCTCCTGCTGGGCGACTGACATCTCTGCCCCTCACACTGAAAGGAAGGAAGAAGCCAGGAAGCCCAAGTGCTCCAGCAACAGCCAGAACAGGTTTAGACCGGGCTCAGGGCCCACTTGCACAAAGATTTCAAAGACTTTTTGGGGTATAAGAGAAGGACCCCTGACAACAGATTTTCAGATTCTACAATAAAGAGGAACCTCTGCCAGAAGAAGGACCGCTGAAAGAACTGAAGGAAGACTGCCTTGCTGTGTGCTCTAAGGGCTGACCTGTTCTGCTGTCCAACTGAAGCTGAGGAGAAGAGGGACTTTGCTGTGTGCTGTGACCCTGCCTGCTTGACCTACCAAGACTTTGCTGTGTGCTGTGTCTGCAAGAATCTCCAAGGGCTTGAGAAGAGCTGGCCTCCTGTCCTGGAACCCAGGGTTAAAAGGTTCCCAAGCATCTCCTCAACGCTGTGAAGATCGTGCTGTGTTTTGCCCTTAGTGCGTGTTTCTAACTGCTGGCCGTGGGAGAAGATCGATGTGCTCATCGGCACATATTCAAGGGTGACCAGAGGATCGTGGTACCTCCCTGCGTAAAGAATCACCCCCAACGATCTGGTGGCCTTGTGGGCGGTCTAGCCGCGACCTGTGCCCTTAAAATCCCTTGCCGCCTTTTCTTCGCCGCTGCCCGGGGCCAGAAACACCCTGAAAAGTTCGCCATACCTTGCCGGCGCGACCGAAGCAAAGATCGAGCCCGCTGCTCTTTCATTGGTCGAGAGAGTCGAGCCCCCTCACTAACGCATCATCAGGGGCTCGTCCCGGGAGCCGCACTGCCATTGGCTGATTCCCGGGTGTCTGTGGAGGCTCGCCGTGAGGGCCGCGACCGGATTGGTCCACGTCATCGGGACATCCCTGAAGGCCGCCGAGAGCCGTGTGGAGAGAAAAACCTCGGGGGAGCTGCGC
The DNA here is from genome assembly GCF_964261635.1 of Lissotriton helveticus. Classification (NCBI taxonomy): domain Eukaryota; kingdom Metazoa; phylum Chordata; class Amphibia; order Caudata; family Salamandridae; genus Lissotriton; species Lissotriton helveticus. The sequence goes on from NC_136065.1 coordinate 659,740,625, forward strand.
CCGGGCCATCTGCATGACCGGCTCCCGCCGAGGGAGCAGCGAGTGTGCCCAGCGCCCCAGGCCTGCCGTCCGCGAAGAAGAGTGCTGCACTAACTCCCCGCCACTCGTTGGATTGTCGAGAGCGGGCCGGAGAGCAGACGGGACCGGCCGGGGCTGTTCTTGAGGCCCCACCCACGCTGAGGCAGCAGTAGCGAGCGCAACAGTGAGGGGAACGAAATAAAATACTGCTAGAGATTCCCAAAGAGCTGGCTTTGGCCCTACAGCCCTGTTGTGTTAGCTGGGATAGTTTTGAGAGACTTGAGACTATTTTTCTAAGTAAAGAACTTCCTAACAAATCAAGTGCAACCATTAAGATTAAGAGCAATCATCCTGTAAGTGACCGTTTTTCTTGCTGAAACTAGATAAAGTTATATTTTTTGATATACCTTCCTGTGTGGTCTCAGTTTGTGGTGTGTTGTAGAATTACTGTGTGTGTTAAGTGCAAATATTGTATACCTTGCCTTGGTGATAAGCCTGTCTGCTCGTGCCAAGCTACCTAGGGGGTGAGCAGGGGTTATCTACAGTATGTATTCCTTCACCCTGACTAGAAGTAAGGGTCCCTACTTGGTCAAAGGTACTTACCTCTGCCAATTAGAGACCCCCAGTTCTAACAAGCGCAATTTAGACTCCACCGTTCCATGTCACATAAATACCCTTATGTACCTATATGTGAAACTATATTTACTGTGTGTCATAACTTTATTAATGTGTGTGAACATTTAAACACATTAATGAAATCTATTTAAGTAGAAACTTGAATTTTATAAATGTCCGTGCTAATGATAAGTTTAGGGTGAAAAAGCAAAAGACACACAACTGATGGACGGAATGCTGAACAAATCAAAGCATTCACCCCCAGTCAAGAGATCTGGGTTAAATCAATCATTCTTTTGCTCACCATGCCACCCCAGTTTGGACCTGGCCATATGCAAATCAGCCTTGACCCTGTGCCTCATGAGAACAGTCCAGCCCGAACTGCCAAGCCAGGTCTTCCCTGGACCAGGAACAAGCATCCTAGGACCGGTTTTGGGCTTACAGCCCTCATCAGCCAGGATAGCTTGATTCCAGTGGCACAGTGAGCCCGGGACCCATGTTTGGGCATACCCAGCGCACTTAGGGCGAGAAAACTGGTCCTAGGATGCTTGTTTCCGGTCCAGGGAGGACCTGGCTTGGCAGTTCAGGTTGGACTGTTCCCATGAGGCACAGGGTCAAGACTGATTTGGATATGGCCAGGTCTAAACTGGGGTGGCATGGTGAGCAAAAGAATGATGGATTTAACCCAGATCCCTTGACTGGGGGGGAATGTTTTGAATTGTTCTGCATTCCGTCCATCAATTGTGTGTCTTTTGCAGTTTAGGGTGAAGACATGTATTCTGTACTCATGTTTAAATTTACACTTTAAGTCACATTTGCAGGTATTCTGAAAGTCGTATTTGGAAATGTAATCATGAAAACTTTTACTCACGTTTGCATTTGTTCCTGAGTAACATGTGCACAAGTATAACAATGTATTTGAAGTGCAAATTCAAAGGTGTGATTAAAGTTAGCCTGACTAAAGGCCTTAATTCCAAAATGTACTCTGCATGGTTAGTGTGTTATTTCTTTTGCAGGTGTGTTCTCAAGGTTTCATTAGCTAGAGAAAGGAGTATTGTTGTTGCAGTGATTCTGCGCATACGCAGAACTATGCGCAGGAAAATGAGACCTCGGTGTATAGGGGCTAAGCCTTCCCACCACCTTAGTGCACACGAACCCAGGACTGACTAACTATAGTGTCTCACTCGCTCTCTTACTCACAAATGGAGAAACCAATGATTAGACACCCCAGAACACAACACTCCCGGATGTCTCAGGAATCGCTGTAACAAGACACACCTTTTCGCTCAAGCAAATGTTCCGATAAAGACACGCAAATCTCTGATGACATTTGGAGCGTCAGCACTACATTGTGACCAAACCCAAAGGAATCTAGTCCACGAATCCACTGCAACCAAAAGATAGGCAGTGTCTGATGTCAAAGGACCGTAGTGATCAAGATAAATACATTCAAAAGGTTGATTCAAGATGTATAGGTGCGTGTGAGGTGGACGTGCAACAGTTGACGATTTAATCTGTTGACAAATGTCACAAGAAAGTACATAATTACGAGTCTGTCTATACAGACCACACCACAAATATCGCTGCTGCAAAAGAGACACTGTAGCTGAAACTCCAGCATGAGCAGAAGTCATGCCTTCATGCGCGGCAATGATCAAAGGAAGCCTGCAGTGCTCGTTGGGAATCAGCCAATCCCCAATGGATGGTAAAGAAGCAAAGGGAACTTTTTCCGGTGATAAATGATAAGAATACTTAGGAGAGAAACCTTGTGGGAATGCCGTCCCATTCCTTGTAGCAGCTGTAGCTGTCAGAATTTCATTATCAATCTTAGTCATGGACCCAGTAACTGCTGCTACTGAACAAGTTGCAACTGCAAATTTGGCTGCATGTGCTCCCACATGATGATGGCCAAGTGTATGAATAACATGTGTGAGCAGCAGACTTTCCTTTAGAGCTGCCAATGGAACCCAAAGCTTTTTATGCTTTATTGCGTTATCTTTTGAGTCTTGAATATCATTTTGAGACCAAAAGGATAGATGGTCATTAAAGGACTGTACACAATAGAAAGGATTGCACATTATAAGTTTAGGTACATCTGGATCAGCGAATTTGAGAGCGATTACTAAAGTCTGCAGCTCAGCCAACTGAGCTGTGCAGTCTCCAAAAGACTGTGTGTGGACTAAGGAAGACTTAAACACACAGTCAACCTAACAGACCGCCACAATAGCATAGGCAGCCAAGTAAGTGTGTTTGGAACCAACGGCCGGCTGCGCAGATCCATTTGTATAAGCAAACATTTAGCAAAAATTGTGGCGCAGGATGAACCTGTTCACACTGTAAAAACTCCTGCGTCTGCAAGGATGGGTCAAAGATTAATGTGACATCAGCCAATGTCAAAGAACGCGCCCACTGAATCCAACATGGATGTAAGCCTTTATAATTAGGTACGCTCGCATTTGTGACCGCTTCTAGAGTAGGCACAGGCGATAAGATAATAATGCATTTTCCCCTAGCCAATGAGCACTCCTCAGGATCGCCATCTGTACTGGCGTAAGAATTTTCTCAACGGGTGAAAAACGCATCTCTGCTGAGGTGTACAAATCCAATTTGTAGGCAATGGAGAGCGTATCTCCCTCATTGAACGTTAGGTAAGTGAAGCCTACTGTACCCGGTACAACCCATATGACTAGGTTTGTTGTGTTGTCACGAGTTAACAAGAAGTTGGTCGCAAGCAGATCAGACTGCAAGGACTGAAGAATATGTGTATGTTTCAGAAACCAGCTGGAAGACGAAAAATAAGGTTGTATCAATGCATAAAGCAGTTTGATACGCTGAGAATAGTCAGGAATGTATGTCCTCGCGAAATTTAAAAAAAACAGAAAAGATTGTAACTGCTTAAGAGTGGAAGGAGGCTGTAATTGGACACATTTTTCTAGAAAGTGGGGGGCTAACTCCATTCCTTCATTGTTGAGTTTGTAACCCAAAAACAGAACCGCCAAATAGGCAATGTGCGACTTAGCAAAATTCATTTTGTATCCTAAGTCTGCAAAAGACAAGATGATGCGGTCAACAAGCACCAGATGCGGTATCAATTCGTCATCAGTCAAATAAATGTCGTCAACATAAGAGAAAGCATGGGGGCGTGGCTAACTGCCGAGCATGGCGGTCGGGAGCTAGGAGAGCTCTGGACCAAACCGACACTAGCTTCAATTATCCTGACAGAATGGGCATTTCTGGCAACGTAAACACCTACACATAGTGGCGGAGTATCGGAGGAACTGACGGACTGGGTTTGAAGGCAGCAGATGACCCCCATTCCCTATCTGCACCGAGTCGGGCTTGATGAAGCGGGGAAGTGAGCCCGGAGTGACGGCGTAGACTGAGGGGTAGGGCCGAGTGTGGGACTTGAAAATATACGCCGGGGACTGCTCATCCCCTTTTCCGTACTGCCGGATAATACCCGAGGGACCGGAAAGAGTGGAGCGGAGCGGAGAGGTCCCGGTGCGTGGTTGCGGCCCTGGCTCGGAGTACGGGGCTTGAAAACACTACGGAGAGATGGTGCTCTAAGATGGCGCCAGGGACACCATAAGCAGCGCTAATGGCGGCGGCCGGAGGCAGAGCGCGGCAATGACTTTGGAACTGCAGACCCGGAGCATGTGAGCATACAGAGACACAACTGCTTTGGTGTGGGGAAGGCGGCGGATCGGGAAACGGGTGTGATGGAGACCCGAGGTATGTGAGCTGGACCGACCCACCCTCCTTGCAAGTTACTGAGTCTCAGGAACTGCGCGAACCTACATAGGGGAGCTGGTAAGAGCGGAGTGGGAGACCAGGCGTGGAACGACTTGGCGGCCTGAGAGCTGAGGAGACGGAGAAGGGGCTCTGGGACAGGAAGAGACGCGCAGTGCAGAGTACCCTGGCATCTGAGGGGCTGTGAACACATGTGGAGGAAGACATAACTGGATGGTGATAACATATGGACATAGTGGATACAGAGCTCTGAGTCTGAAAGGGAGTGCTTTTGGACGAGTTGCTGCTCTGCTGGCCTGACCACTGGACGTTCAGAGGCATATCACAGCATATAGAGCGGGGGCTTTCGGGGTCAGGGAGGCCACTGGACTGTTCCTCAGGTGGAGGGTGCACGGAGCTGCAGATATATATAGAGGGTGTGCTTATGCGGATGGTGCCCGGAGGGCATTGAAAAGCGATATTACCCCAGGGCTCTCCATTCCCACCCTTGTGACAGGAATACTGGGGCATCCAATGAACTGCTTGCTGGTTCGACACAAGGACCAGGAGCAAGACCGACCCCCGCTGACATGGGGCGCATTAGGGCGAAACAGCTGGACACACATGTCGTGGAAAACTGGGATACAGCAATGTCGAGTGGCGGGACATAGGAGTCGGACATGGAGGTGGTCCCCCCCACAGATGAAGCGCAACCTGTGGATAAACTAGACCTCATACTGAAAGAAATTAGGGACACATGAGTAGCAATGGAAGCGCAACTGGGATCCCTCTCTACCAGCTTCAACTTGTTGAAGGCGGACCACAAGAACCTGGCTGAAAAGGTGAAATGTAATACAATTTCCATTGATGACTTGATCCCACAACAAACGGAGCACACTACGCAAATGGACCAAGTGTGGCGCCAACTGAAGGGGCTACAGGACAGGGTGGACGACGCGGAAGGGAGGTCCAGTAGGAACAACGTACATATCCTGGGAATTCCGGAGAAAAGTGAAGGTCGCAACCCTACGCAGTTTGTGGAGAACTGGCTAAAAGAACATGTGGCGAAAGAGGGACTGTCGGCGCTGTATAGCGTGGAAAGAGCACATAGAGTGCCAACTAGGCCTCCCCGACCTGGGGCACCCCCGAGACCCTTGATTGCCCATATTCTGAATTACAAGGACCGCGATACGATATTTTTAGGGCGGCACGAGAAAATGCACTTATCCGATTTGAAAATACAACGATTTCCTTGTACCCGGACTTTACGCTGGCGGTCCAGAGAGCCAGGGCCACTTTTCTGGAGGTTAAGAAGAAACTAAGAGCGCACGACATGAAGTACGCCTTGCTTTTCCCAGCCAGGCTGAAAGTGATACACAATCAAAAGTCACTCTTCTTCGAGAACCCGGAGGAAGAAGCAGACTGGCTTGAAATTACTTTATCCCCCCGGGCCACGCAGGACTCACTGCCACAAGGTGGTTCTGGAAATTCTACAAGGCGGCGAGAGGTACCATTGACTCTAGCTGATATGGATCAGAGGGGGTTGGCAACTGGACGGTCGCCACCAATGGAACAGATTACAAGCAGCCAGAAGGACTCTTTGCTGATGGTGGCAGCGCTGGCGTAACATGATGCCAGATCTAGAGAGGTTTCTGCTCACTCGTCGGAGGGGTCAACGGCCCGTTCGAAATCCGAATCCAGCCTGACATTGTTCCCCTTAATAACTGCCCAGACGGTGGACAATTACTGAACTGGTGAAGAGATCCGGACTGAAGTGGTATCGTATACTGTGCTGGCTGGCGATCTGTTCTATTGCTGATGTATTGCACTGGCCTGTTCTGTATATTATTGCATTAGAATGTAAAGGGTTTGTGCTGGGGTAATGAAAGTTGGATACATGCACAGAGTAAATGTCAGGTAGTGCGATGGTAGTTGCCACCCCCCCAAGGCGACTGCATCGCGGTATGATTTCTGTAGATTTATAGCTACATGGTTAACTATGGTTTGGTTCTCTGGCGTTTATAAGGGGACCCGAGTATTGGGGTTTTTTATTGTGTTTGTGGGCTCAGCGTTACTTTTTTTGATAATGTCCAGTCACGGCGGTTCCTGTGGACCCTGGTGGTCACTTTCTGCAAGGTCTGATGGCACACACTGACACATATATATGCCACTCCTGGAATGTTCGTGGACTGGGCTCCATCCAGAAAAGACATAGACTGTTTGCACAACTGCATAGGCGGAAGGTGAATGTGGCGTTTCTGCAAGAGACACACTTAAATCACGATGAGGCAGTAAAGTTAAACAAGAAGTGGAGGGGCCAGCTATTCTTTACATCATATTCGGCCTTCGCTAGGGGGGCTGTGATTTGGCTGAGGAACGGCACACCCTTTAAGCTGCTAGAACAAAAGATTGATAAGGAAGGAAGATATGTGTTGGTTCATGGGTTGCTTGATGGGGGGGCACATTGTTCTAGGCAGTGTTTACACTCCAAATACGAGACAGGAAAAGTTTTGGGAGGTTTTGAACACGCTACTGGTTGGATGGAAAGGGTATCCGTGGGTGATGGGGACTGATTTTACTGCGGTGTTGGACGTTGGATGGGATAGATCCCACCCACCACTACATAACGCACCTAGTAAGAAAGTTGCAGAGGTACTGAGGAATTGGACAGACGGGTGGGGACTGCTGGATGTGTGGAGGGAAAAACACCACAGGATGCGGGAATACTCATTTTACTCCCCAATGCACAAATTACATACCCGAATTGACAGGATATTCTGCTCGGCCATGCTGATGAGTGCGGTTGGGGACTCCACCCACTTAGGAAAAACATTTTCAGACCATTGCACGGTGGAGATTACGCTGCAATGGGGCAAAATCCCGACCTTAGTGCCGACATGGAGTCTGCAGCCACAACTGCTAGAGGACTCGGTGTTCAAATTGACACTGGCTACTACTATAGATACCTATTTCTCTGAAAATGCAAACGCGGCCTCCTCCAGGCAGATTGAATGGGATGCATTCAAGACTGTGTTACGAGGAGTGGCGATCAGTACAAGGGTGGGATTTGCGGCACACTCTAGTCACTCAGATTACAGACATAGAGAATACACTGGGAAGGCTGGAACAGAGAACCACATTGGATGAAACACATAGGGCGCAGCTACAAGAAGCCAATATACGTTATGCTGAATTACTAGAAGATCGGAGACTAGTGGATAGTAGGCTTCTTGCACAGAACCAACATACGATAGCTGACAGAGCACGACCATTGTTGGCTAAGATCATTAAAGATGCCCCACCGGTTGTCCCAATACTGGAGGTTCAAAATGTAAAAGGTGAAATGGTGTGTACACAACTCGACATAAATGAAGCCTTTAGGGAATACTACGAAACTTTATACGCTAAGCCAGATTCTGTAGGTGGGATAGAAATAGATGGCTTCTTCGAAGGGCTGCAACTCCCTCAATTACTGCAGGCACTCAAGGAGGAGCTCCGACTCCCGGTGTCTGTGATGGAAATCAAAAAAGCGACATGTAGCTTGCCCCGGAATAAATCACCTGGCGGGGATGGGCTGCCGGTGGAATTTTATGCCACGTGTGCTGATCAACTGGTACCCCACTTACAAAGACTATATCATTCATCCTTAGAGGTGGGTACCCTTCCGCTTACCACACTGCAGGCTACAGTAGCTTCACTGTTAAAACCAGGGAGGGACAGCAGGGAGATGGCAGGGTATAGGCCCCTTTCCCTACTGAATGTAGATTACAAGATACTGAGTAAAATACTGGCGGATAGGCTTAGTCAATGTGTGCCACAATTAATTCAAAATGACCAGTGTGGGTTTGTCCCCGGCAGGAGTACAGCCCTTAATTTCAGGCGGTTGCATCAGGTAATGGCTCATGCTCCCCAACGGGCTGATGCTGTGGGATGTATTTCATTGGATTTACGCCAGGCCTTCGATTCCATTCACTGGGAATAGATGTTTTATGCTCGGGCCAGATACGGGATCCCTGCAGAATACATAAAATGGGTGACGCTGCTGTATACAAATCCTACAGCCCGGGCGAGAACAGGCAGACATATCTCGAGGCAATATGTGGTTGAAAGAGGCACCAGGCAAGGATGCCCGCTGTCGCCACTGCTGTTTATTCTGGCATTAGAACCCCTGCTACTGGAACTGCGCACTACTGCGAGCCACAGGGGAATAGAAATAGGCCCCACCACACATACTGTATCTGCATATGCAGATGATCTAATACTGTATTTGAGGGATTTGGATACTGGCTGTGACCCTGCGCCTTCGGTTTTTGCTGCATTCCAAAAACTGTCTGGTCTGTCGATAAATGAAAACAAATCCTATGTCTATTATTTTAGGGATGTAGCACGTACTGGGACATTGGTATTCGGGGACTGGTCGTTCCAGATCGCGCCTGGCACTTTCAAGTACCTAGGAATCAATACATACAGAAATGCTGAGGATCTTCTGGAGGGTAACCAGGGCAGGGCTATTACCTCGCTACGATCCCAAATAAACTTCTGGGTTACTCTGCCTATATCTGTTGCAGGAAAAGTAGCGATTGCAAAAATGGTGGTGCTGCCCAGACAGTTGTACTTTTTTACCAACCTGCCCGTGCTGGTACCATTTAAGATGTTTAAAATGCTCTCCTCTATGCTCATTGAGCTGCTATGGGGTGGGGGCAGGCGGCGTATAGGGCTTACAAAATTGTATTTAGATACTCGACAAGGGGGAATGGGGTACCAGACCTGAAAGCCTATTGCTACGCGAGCCAATTGCAATGGCTGGCGTACTGGCTGACAGGGCAAAACTTGCAAGAAATAGACATGACATATTCAGACTGGCAAAGAGGCACAGTTCACACACTCATGTTACCCAATAGTAGACTCCCGCCGTTGGCACCACATCTTTTGAGAATTGCATTACTCTACTGGAGGCATTCCCTTCGATACACTAAGGATGCAACCCCGTATGCCCCCACTATACCCCTGTTGGGGGTCCCCACCAGGACAGGCAGAATCACTAAGAGAAGGATAGAAGCATGGGAAGATATGGGCGTAACCACAGTGGGCGATTTCTTCAGAGAGGGTACTATGATGCCACATGATGGATTTATGCGGGAACATGGTGCGCCAGGCACACTGTTCCTTCTACACGCAAACCTATCACACTACATCCGTACTACATGGGCACCTGGGGGGTGGAACCAGCCACACACACATTGATCACAATGCAGCACTTGATGGGCAATGGCAGGCACCTTACAAAGTGGTTATATAAAGGCATTTGTACGATGGCAGCGGTGTCCCTCGGGACTCTGCGGGATAAGTGAGAGACGGATGTAGGACGGGCATTTAGTGACAAAGATTGGATTGTGTTGGTGGAATACCCTAGGAAGGTGTCGAGGAATCCGAGATTTAAATTCATACAACTCATGCTCCTACATAGAACATAATTGAAGCTGTATAAGCTGAACAGCATGTTTCCAGACTCACCGGATAGGTGCCCACGCTGCCATGCGCAGGCAGCGGATTTGTTACACGTGTTGTGGAACTGTCCACGGCTACGACATTACTGGGGGACAGTCCGTGAGATACTGACAAAGTTAGCTCCAGTACGAAATAATGACGGCCCGGAATACTGCCTGCTGGGGCTGGGCACCAAAGGAAAGAAAGGTAGTCCGGTCATAAAATTCAACAACCTGGCGCTTATTTTAGCCAAACGTAACATTACGATGCAATGGAAAGCTACTAGGGCACCGCCATTGAAGACTAGGTATGACGAGCTGTTGAAATGGGGCAGGGCAGAGGGAGCGGAACTGAAGCGGGAGGAACAGCGCGGGTTGCGTAAGACGCCTATTTCAATGGAGTGGAATTTGCTGATGGAGGGGCTTGGCGCTGTGGACATAATAGAATATTGTATATAGAGTGTATAGTGTAGAGGCTTGTGCAGGGCATTAATGTGAAATAATCTGGCCAATGGGGAATACACGGGGGAGTTGCTGTAGGCCTGTAAGCTGATGTCTGCATGTAACAGGACGGCATCGCGCTGAACTGGACTAAGTATGAGACTGTGCAAATCTCTCATTCACTGAGCCTGGGGAGGGGAGGGGGGTGGGCGGGGTTGTTGAGGCGTTTTTGTTGGTTCTTCTAAAATCTTCCACGGTATGCACAATACTGATAAAGTGATGTCTGGGTGGGATGTCAGATTCCAGGATGTCTCTTGCCAGAGTAGTAGCATGTATGTGAGATACGTATGGGGGGCGGGGGGGGGTTATTTCCTTTCTTTTCAAAATGTAATGAACTATGAACGTGATAACAACTGGGTATGTGTTCAGGAAAACAAATGCTGAATAATAACAACTGTATGTTAATGCTATATCAAGATATGACATGCACTGTGGAGGCATGAATATGTGGAACACTTGACCCAGAGCTGTATTGTGCCATAACCCTCTAATGAAACTGTGTTTAATAAAAAAAACATAAGAGAAAGGATCAGGATCTATGGTGTGTAAAAGTAACACAACACGCGCAGCAAACGCACCAGGTCTATTTTTATAGCCCATTGGCAATCTTGTAAATCTTTTCTGATTGCCAACCACAGTAAATGCGGTCCAGTCACTGCTCTCAGGAGCCAAATTGTGACAGTAAAATCTATTGGAAATGCCAAAAGTGGTTTAATACTTTTTACGGACAATATTGTTTATTAACGCAGAGCTGTGAGTGTTTTGTACGGCAAACATGCAAACATGACTGTTCAAATTTCTATAATCCAAAACTATGCGATATGAACCGGCCGATTTAGATATCGGAAAGAGATGATTATTCATTGATGAAACACAGAGTTCAATTACACCCCAATATTCCTACTGGGCCAAAATGTGACTAACGGACGCTTTTGCCTTCCGTTTGATCCGATACTGCGCCTGAGGCTGCAGCATTGAATGCGAAGGAATCTCATGTGCCAGAGAATCTCTATCCCAGCCCAACTGATTGCGATACACTGCCGGCGCCAAGACTAAAGCCAATTCTAAATCATAAGCTTGTTTAGTCTCATCAGAGACGTAACTTGAAAAACTGGGAAGTACCACGTCCTCAACTCGTGAAGACGCTAAAACAAATGGGGGAGGGTAGTCCGCTTCCGCCAACAAAATGTCATAGGAAGAGGTAAGGTTATCCCAAAAGATACCCTTAATTGTACGTTGTATATCACCTTCAATTTGGAGGAATATCTCATAGTTTCTATCTGGGGGTGCAACTCGTGTATCAGATGTTTCCACAGTAATGAATGCGTCAGTTGCTCTCGCCTCCAGACAAGGACGGAGAACCTCTCGTACTATGGTAACTTCCACTGCGCTGTCAAGGAGGGTCACAGCTCAACTCCAATCCAGGAGCAGGGTTCTCACCATCTGAGGCATACCTCGCTGTTAAAGCTGCAACTTTTTTCTTTTGAAATGAGGCATGATATGGCTGCTGTCCCTCCGGTATGGCCTTTACGTCAAACTGGTGTGGCAGATCACAACGTTGTTGCATGGTCTCGCCTTTTCTACAATCTTGACGCTCCCCTCCACCGAACTGTTGATTCGACAAGACCTGCAAGGAATGAGGAGAATGAGGATCAGGAACCCGAAACCTCTCGTGTTCTAAGCTTAGAGTGGTCACGCTAATCATACCTACACTCAGAAGCATCTGGTGTCGGTGAACCAGCACGCAAACCTGGCTCTGTGGTTGGGGTTGTTGTTGTTTAATCTTGTTCCAATTCTTTTTAGGAAAGAATGGACGCCCCTCCTTCTCGGGTGGAGGTTTATTCTGTGGCTGAGTAAAACGTTTACTCCCCAAATTATTACGCCCTAACGCTTTATACACCTTAGTAATAATCTTAGGCAGATTGGGTTGTTTATCAATGTCTGCTACTGCTTGAAGGCGCTGACTCACTTGCAAGCTAACCGCTTTTCGTTTGATATTGGCAAGTATCATATCAGAGACTATAGGGAATACCCCAGCTAGCCTCATCCCCAACTCCAGGGCAGCGTCCACCCCGTGCTCCTCTTGAACCTTCTTAAGAACTGTCGGTAGCACTGTCATGGAGGGGGTGCCAAAGCAGAGAGAATACAGAACCACAAACACCTTCCTCCAGGTGGTACAATCAACCAATTTGGGAATAAGACTTTTTGGTAAACTCACAGTAAGCATTCTAAGATGCTTATCTAAAGGAGAGGTATTGGGAAATACAGATTTGAGTTACTCAAATCGCTCTGCTACCCAGAACGGCAATTCATCTCTATTTTGGGGATGCTTTTCCATCACTGAAATAATTTTGATTGGGCAAATTATCATTTATCAATGCCGTGGTTGCTGAGGAGGGGCCCCAGCCGGAGCTGCCTGGACCATGCAAGACACATATTGTATCACACTTCTGTGTATATGAACTAAAATGTCCTGTAATTGACGCAGCTCTGCGTGTGTAACGCCACGATAATTTGGGTGTGATGTAAAACCTGCCAACTCGGGCCATGTGGCTCCGTCGACCTATAAAGGGCCTAAACAGACCCTCCCAACAGGATGAGGTAGGGCACCATAAACCAGATGGTGTGCTCCCAAGCTGAAAACGGAACTTCAAGTGACTGATAGGGTCTATAATTCCGGGGAACCACATCATGTTCATATTCATGAAAGAAATTATCATTCCCATCCACCAACGGGAACTTAACCCAACAATAAAACACCTCGAATCGAAAAGCAGCATTTGCTTCAACCACAAAGATAATGTCTTCACCCGTAGCCGGGACTCCATGTTGAGTCAAATGAGCAGTCAGTGCCGCCCGATTATGAGCAGAGACTGCAATAGCCATTATCTATCAGAGAGGAAAGGAGGAAAACGATAGCACAACACTGGGTATTAAAGACGAAAAACAAAACCTTTTTAAAATCCAAGCTTGAAAAACCTATAATATCTAATATAGGAGCTTGATCCCTCAAACCAAGGACGGCTCCGTTATTTGGTGAGAGGGTATTATGGACAAGCACACGCACTACTCAGGGGTCCAGACCAAACGTTGGTGGCACCATGTTGCAGGGATTCTGCACATACACAGAACTATGCACAGGAAAATGGGACCTCGGTGTATCGGGACTAAGCCTTCCCACCACCTTAGTTCCCACGAACCCAGGACCAACTAGCTATAGTGTCTCAATCGCTCTCCTACTCACAACTGGAGAAACCAATGATTAGACACCCCAGAACACAACACTCCCGGATCTCTCAGGAATCGCCGTAACAAGACACACCTTTTCGCTCACATTCTCATACTTGTCCACAATAAGATCTGACAAACCACGGTAATTGTTTAAATTATTTAGTTTAACTAATGTGCTCTAAAATGCAATATACAAGCCACCACCAACAGCAAAATGCATAATATCAATATAGTTTGCATTAGATATAATTTTATAAAGACAGTGGATAAAAGACTTTAAGGCCTAACCACCCTCCCCGTGGTAAGCAGAAGTATAATTATACAATAGAAGATCTCTGGGCTTTGTCAGCAAACCCTAGACCTCAGGACATAGATCGTATTTCTACATCACAGGTGCGCGTTGCTCTTCTCCCTGGAAAGGTCCCTCTCCAAGTGTGTGTTACCTAAACATGCATCCTCATAATATCGAAGTACGATTCTCCAACAGAAACAGCTGCATTGATATGTTATGTCTAAGTGCTAGGGCCTGACCAGAACAGAATAACAAGCGTCAGTGTTTATCAACCTTGCTCACTATGTTCAGACTCCAGGAACAGGCAGAGAGCGAGCACAGCAGAGTTCTCATGTGAAAGGCATAAACAGAGTTAGGCAAAATAAAGACATACAGTGTTGTGCGCAAAAGCTGCATCATGGCTACTGGGCTCATGCTAACTTAAGATGTCGATAATGTTTCTAGTAACCACATGACATTGTTGTCTGTACTAGTTTCTTGACAGTAAGGCCTGAGAGGAGATATCTTGGCAAGAAACGTGAACACCGCATTAGCAGATGAAGCCTCCAGTTCTTCACGCACCAGGAATAAGGAATGCTCAAGGTTGCAGTAACTGTCCAAGTTCTGTGGAACGGGTGATGGAGCAAGGTGGAAACAAACATTTGTGTATACCCCTTGTAAAATTAACTATCCGTAACAATAATATGTACTAAACATGTGGTTTTGAAATTAACCAACATAGAATAGAATGCACACACACAAATACACGTGGGATACTAATTTGCATGAAATTGCCAAGCATAATTTACTAATTTGTCATATATTGTGTCATAAAAGGTATGCATTTGTCGTAATCTAATAGAAAATTGCATGAATGTGCTTTTAGTCTGTTTATTTGTGGCATAAATCATGAAAATTGGTAAGTAGAAAACACGCATATGTGTTGCTTAAAGCTAGGTAAAAACTAACTGGTATATTATTAGAAGGGGGAGGTAAACAGAAGGGCTTTATTTCATAAATTTACGTTTTATTTGTGTTTGTTTCTGTAATACTTCCTAAATTGAGGCCTGTGTGAGCAAACAAAATGGAAGCTGATTCTAATTCCGAGGTGGCGGTCAAAGCACGCATGCGCCAACTGGAGATGCGAGCTGCCTGTGCCTGAGTAGTATGGGTCAAGGACAGCGTGCCCTGCCTCATGAGGCACATATCAAGTTTGTTGAAGTCAGCAAGTTAACTTGTGGGAATGGGACATCGAATAACAATTTAAAGGACACTTCGAAGGAAGTAAAATTCGGACAATTGCACCACTATTTTTTGGTGTCATAATGATGATTCTGCACAAATTGAACAGTAAAGCGATGAGGTGATGCTCATCCAATTCTAAATTGACCAATCACCGACCTTTTAGGACATAAGAGTTACGTATTTAGACAGATAAGTTAATGAAAAAAGGGTAAAAAAGAGGACATTTGGGACTTTGAAGGGAGCTTTCTTTTTGACCTGATCTTTGCACCCCGAGATGCTGTCGGTCTGCACAATTTTCCTTATGGAGCAGGGACTTTGACATTTTCTGAACTTTAACTTTTGAATGGGGGCAAAGTCATATGAGAAGAGAACATCGAGAGAGATAGAGAGGTTTTTCTTTGGGAACTATTTTGCTTTTGTGCTGATGTCTGCGTGTCTACATTTGGGTAATATATGTTTTCTTATTTTCCTAAACTGTCATGCTTATAAATAAATGTTTTGAATGTAACCTTTCTTTTAGGATTATTAATGCATAACTGAATCATTACCTTCGAGTAAAACCTATAGATCATGCTAGAAGATTTAATCTCTAAAAAAAAATTAAATACATGGAGAATTAAGCAGGTCTTGTTATCCTTTAGTTAACTTTTACTAGCTGATCCATCAAAGAAATTAATAGTGGGGTGTTATAAATCCTTCTTTTAGAAAAAACATGGTATTAAAAAAAAACTGCAGCTGAAAATAATGTATAAACTTAAAGTTTAGACACTCCGCTATAGCACCGTGGTTCTCCTTTTAGGTCTTCACTGAATCCTCAGAGTAGAATAAATGTGTGAGTGAATGAAAGGTAAGAGTTAGGGGCCCAGTTGTGAGAACATAGTGACTTGCTCTGTGGGTTAAGGTAATGGTTTATGAAGAATTTTTGGAGCTGCGCTGCATCACGGGAAAGTCTGGTAATGTAGCAAATGAACAACATGAGAGGTGAAATTATTGGTTCCTGGTGGTGCGGGAAGAGATGTGATCATTGTTGACGTTTTCTTGGTTTTAATTAGTGATTGCACTGTTAGAAGTTAGAGCAGATTCCCTCAGACTTTGAGTGATACAGACCTTAATGCTTCCTTTATTCTCGCGAGTGTGAAGCTTCATAGTACACACTTATTCCAATTTAGGGAGACTTCTACTGGAGTCTTTACAATGCTGACATCTTACTGCATTTCCACATTTCCTTGAGATCCTTAATCAGATGACTTTATAATGTATCATGTTTAGGAGAGAGAATCAGAATTTCTCTAAGTAACAACTATTACTATTTATCAGTTTTTGTATTGCTGTGGCTTTCAATATTTCATGTTATTCTACCAAGACAAACCCTGTTGTGATATTTCAGTTTACCTGCCTTAATTCTGTATCTTTTTAATATCCTCTTGACATGCTTATATACTGGACTGATTATTTATTGGTAATAAAACTGCTTAGCTTCAATCACCGATTCATGGTCCTTATTATGGGATCAAATGGGCTTAACAAAAGTTTAATTGTTTTATTAATGCTAACTCCCTTAGCGTCTCAATAAACTTAAAAAGATTCATCAGATGAGAGATTGTAAATCACGCACCTACGCACTGTCAGATGGTAGCTGGTCAGATGGTTTATTGAGGCAGATGGAGTTACTGTATCCATGTGAGAGAATCCAGTCTTGCCCAAACCCAATCCACACCCTAAAGCCCATGTCTCGAGTAGAAGGATCAACAGAATTCCATCAGTTCAGAAGAGAGTTGTAAGTGTGGAGGAATGAACATCAATGGGGTCGCATTTTGCAATTGCTTATGTCTAGCTTGCAGTGTTTTGCGGAGACTGCATGTTGTGATACGATGATGTTTTAAGTTTTTGTGCGGGTGTGGAAGCGCCTAATGCAAAGAAGTTGAAGTGGTTATCGGGCTCGATGTAGCCTAAGACCCAAGATAGTAATTAAGCTATCAGTGTAGACAACACTATGTTGTAATTGTCTGCTAAGTTTTGTGGTGCTTGTCAGGAGTTACATTCAATGGCACAAATGAGATAGGGACATTTATCTTTTTGTGCGGGGTGAAGCTACAGTAACTCGGGTAAATCCCAGCTGGTTGAGGTTTCACTCGAGTGTCAGTCAGAGTAGGCCAGAAAGTGTTGCTGTGGACCATTTCTTGCGTGACTGAATAATATTGATTCTTTAGTGGAGCAGACAAAGTTGTTGAAATGTGTTTGGTATTGTTTTTGTGCTTGTATTGCAAAGTTGGTGAAAATTGTAAAGGAGGCCGAGCCACTGCGAGGAATGAGGAGTACGTCACTGTGTGTCACGCTTGGATTGGACGGTTGTTGACACCGAACGAAAACTGTGGGTAAATAATTATTTCCTGGTTTGAAATAAAATTCTATTTGTGATTGTTGACATTATTCTTGGAAAATTAAATTCTTTAAGACTGTACGAAATCTGATTGGGGGAGATGCGAGAATACCTGTTCGAGAGGCGGAAGAGGCACCACTTGAAGACACCAACAATGGATTAAGATTTGGGGGAAGTGGAACGAATATCTAGGGATGTTGTACAGACCGGATGAGAGATTTGGACAAGTACAAGAAAGCAGTATAGCTGGATGAGTGAGAGGAGAGAATGGTGGGGGGCGAACTGAGGGAAATGTGCACCATTATACTGAAGTCTCACTGTACTATTGTGATGTGAAATATTTCATCATGAGTGGCAAGTTGTTGTTTTAATAAAAAAAGAATGAAAAAAAAAAGATTGCTAGGACAACCCAAAAGATCAGAGTCAGTGCAAGCATATTATGAGAGATTGTTGCAGGTGTTTAAGCAGCACGGTGGAATGGAGGCACTTGAAGCTACAAACATTTGAATTTTTTTGTTTGTGACTGTATTTAGACCCGAGATTAGACTGATGATTCAACAGCATTTGATCTGTATGCAAAATAAATTGGTTGGTAAGATTTAAGATATGTAAAATATTGTGGTGATGAATTGGAAAAAAAGCTGAAGTGATTAAAAGAGAATCTGATGGTCGCACAGATGAAAGCAGCAAAGAGAACATGTCAGAGTCAACAGTATGTAGGGAATGTTTGTATTATGCAAGGTTGCAAGGTGTGTATCTGTAGAGAGCCCCTGTGATACAAGGTAGAAATGGGTTCCTGCAACAATGTAGAGGCCGTGGTATTTCAACTGACCAAGTACTGGGATTTATGTGGCTACTTTGAAGAGATTGAATCCTTGTAATTATTTCCATAAATTAGGGTACTAAAAGTGTGAAGGTCATCTTAATTCTAATAGAGTGATAAATGAGAACCAGGTTTAGAATTTAGGTCTTACACAGCCTCAGAGTAATTACAGTGTACAGTCACAGTGTGAACCAAAATCGAGAATGCAAAATTCTAATTTGCCTCAAGTTGCAGTGATGCAGGTTCCCCATGTCCGGATATCGCAGCAAAATGCAAATGGTCCCTGGTTTAATTCAAATACAGTGCCAAATTTAAATCAGAATTGATTCCAAAATCAGAATGTGTTTCATCAATTTCCTCTGTTTGATCTGCTTGAGGACTACAGCTTCTATCAGTCACAATGGCAGTGCCTGAGGGAGAGTAAGATTGTATTCTTGGTGCAGAAGTAGACCAGAGGGGTCCATCTGTAGAAGGTGAGGTGAATGGCAACCCCTTATCATTCTTGAACGATACTGGTGCTACCCGTTCTACTATTAGAATAATGGTAGTTCCAAACCTACCCCTCTCTGGAAAAAGAATCCAAATTGTGGGAGACGCAAGTAAGCAAATGGCAAACACCGTAACCGAAGAAGTACCTGTTGAAATAGGGCCCTTTGAGGAATATCATCAGTTTGTGGTGTGATAGTCAAGTCCTGTGAGCTTTATTAAGTTATTTATTGTGCAAGTTAAATTGCACCTTTTATTGTACTTCGAAAGGAGTAGAATTTCAGGCCCAGGATGAAGATGTAGGTTTTAAACTGATGAGTCAAGAAAGAGAAGTAACCCATTATTACATCTGAAAACTCACCACTGGACCTTAGAGATACAGTGCACCTGAGGTATGGGACTTTTGAGGAAAAGATATTGGTCTCATAAAGGGAGTTGAGCCTGTTCGCATAAATGTAAAATGCAATGTTGAGTACCCAAGAATTCCACAGTATAATCTGACCCCTGAAACAATTGCTGGGATTACATCAGTGATTGAGTCAATGATACAACAAGGCATTTTGAAGGGGATAATGGGGAGTCCATGTAATTCACCCATTATGGGCTTGCAGAAGGCTAGCGGTAAATGCCACATATTGCAGGACCTGAGAAAAAGTAACAGCATAATTTTCATATTCAATTTTTAATCAGATCCTCAAAAAGACTCTTGAGGCCCTAGTCATGCCCTGTAACTCAGCCCTAGTGAAGTACATAGATAATATACTGGTTGCATCAAATACACAGGAAGCTTTTAAATGAGATACCATTGCATTGTGAACCACTTAGCTGAGAATGAACATAAAGTGTTCCTGAGTAAATTGCAGTATTTTCAGAAGGAAGTTTTGTTTCTCAGATATCACATTGAGAAAGAAGCGAAGAAGGGGTCACAAGAAAGAATCGCAGTCATTCTTAAAATGAATCCACCCACCACAAAGAGAGGTCAGGATGTTTTGGGAATGTTGGGCTACTGTCACCAGTGGATAACCAACTTTTCCCTAGTAGCCAAGCCTTTACAAAGGCTAGCACAAGAGGATGTGTCTAATCCGTTACCATGGGATAACCACTGCTTGAATGACTGTCTAGAGATGAGAGAAAGTCTCTGTCTTGCACTGACACTCGGAATGCCAGATTACAATAAAGCTGTTACTTTTTTCTGAATGAGAGGAAGGACTGCACTCTCTGTGCTTACACAAATGCATGGAAATGCAAGGTGACTTGTGGCATACTTTTCTGCTAGTCTTGATCCGGTTGCTGTAGCACGGCATGGGCAGCAGTTTGTGTCAGTATAGAATGGTGTGAAATTATTGTGATGAGCCAACCCCTTTTGGGGCGTGGCCAACAGCTGATGGGAACCGACGCGCGCTAAGGAGCTCCGACTGCCATTCCCCCACACTTAATTATCCTGTGCCCCGGACACAGCTGGGGGCGCAGATTTGCCGGCCGCAGATTTGCCGGCCGCGGGAAGCCGGGTACTCGGAGCGAGTGGGGGCGACCTCCATAGACCCTGGCATGAACGTAAAGGCTCTGAAATAGGAGCGGGACGGACAGGAGAAAGCAGTGACAAGATGGCGCCCGCGCCACGAGAAACAGAGAGCACCTGTCATGGACAGCCGATACATTAAGGGAAAGCAGCAGCGAAGTCCTTCCTGCACTGCGGATAGCCCTGAGACGTGGCAGATGTGGTAGGAGGACTGAGGGACACAGCAGAGCTAACAACAGTCCAGCTGTGAGGCGGGAGGGGCTCAACGAGGGTGTCGACAAAATGGGACACATACCACGGAGGACCTAAAATGGCGGCCAGGGTGCGGTGATGACTTCCAGAGACGGGGCACCCTCTGTTTCAGGAAAGATCCTGGAGTGCTGTGAGCGCTGGAGAGAAACCGGGCAGCACAGCGGCATTTGCGGAGTACCTTGGCTGCCCAAGAAAGAATCCCATATGTGGTGCAGCTGAGCACAGGGAGGCCCCTGGGAGAAGAACAAGGGGCTGCCCATGAAGGAAGCAGGCTCAGGGCTGATAAACCAGGCTGGCAGTGAGGGGACCGGATCAGCACTGTAAGTACCTGCGGACGACTGAGTAGCGCAGCAACGACGGTGGAGTGCCTGAGCTGGTCAAGGAAAACCCCCTACGCACTACACCTGAAAGCAGGAGGGCATCTGGGGAGAGAATCAGGGAAGCGCCAGCGCAGAAGCAGACCCGGCGTTGCCGACACAGGTCAAAAGGGAAGAGACGTGTCCCGCTGGGGAAGATTGAATTAATACCCTGCTGGAGTACTGGACTTTAAAGTGGCACAGAGGAGACCCAGGAGTCGGAGGCACCAATTGAAGCAGGGACTGGCCTTCACTGGCTGTGTTAGGTTTCTACCAGTGAGACAGAAAAGGCAGTATGGCAGAGAAGTGTAGCTGGCCATTGCACAGAGAGGGCCCAGACATAACCCACAGCAGCGCCTGGACCTGGAGTTGCAATTAGAGCCGATACATAACAGCACACTACATATCTGCACGGCGAGGGGAGTGTTTGCTGGGGGAGAAAGCAGTGGCTGTATGCCCAAAACAGTCCCTGCTACAGGAACCGGCAGTAGAATACACCACCTTCAGAAAGAAGGTTGCGGGCCCTTGCGGTGCTGCTAATATATTAAGCAATAGCAGCTCAGGGGGTGCAACACAACTTTGGAAGGAGACCGTCCTCCAGTCATCGAGGGAGAACATGTACCCCAAGCAGCTTGCAGGAGGCGCGTGTCATGGCATTCTCATGGGTACCTCCTGCTGCCAGTCACTCCTGAGAAGCGGCAACCCTGACCATGAGCTGCGTACTTCCCAGGGAGCCTAGAATGGGCCCTGGGGAGTGGATGGTCTACGGGAGAGATCATTGAGGGCACGGGGACCTGCAGCTTTGGACGATCTGCACTACACCAAGACCGGCGAACGGCCGCAATAGGGCAGAACATCCTACTGGGTTCCAGAACCAGCTGAGCGCAGAGGAGGAAATCCAGTGCTTACCCAGGACCATGGGGAGAACCCAGAAGAAATGAGGATTTAATGCCTTTAGTGTAGATGCCCACGGAACCCAGACGGATGATGAGGAGGAGGTGTTGGAAGTCAGTAAAGAATAAACTGCCAGGAAACCGAAGCTGGTGGATATTATGCAAGCAATCAAGGCCTCCAGAGAGGCTCTGGAGGGGTAAAAAGACATGATATGCACGGATCTGAGCCTATTAAAAGATGACCATCAGAAGCTCAAGGAGCGGGTGACAACCTCTGAGAAGGAACTGGGGGGCATACCAGTGCAGATGTCTGAGATGCAGAAGACGCTCATAGAATTAGAAACGAAAGTCAAAGTGCTGGAAGTTCGGGCTGAAGACAGCGAAGGACGATCTTGAAGCAACAATATCCGACTGATCGGAGTACCTGAAAAGACGGAGGGTGAGAATATGGTTCGATTTCTCGAAGATTAGCTGCGAGCAGAAGTAGCTCCAGAAGGGTTGTCCCCTTTCTATCTGCTGGAATGGGCCCATAGGGTCACAGCGCGACCGCCCAGGCCTAGAACCCCTCCTAGACCGATAGTATCACACCTGTTACATTTCATGGATAGAGAACATATTCACCAAAAGCGAGGATTACAAATTTACAATAGCGCAGTTATAATCTTTCCAGACTTCACCAGGGAAGTCCAGTGCAACAGGGCATCCTTCTTGGCTGTTAAAAAGAAGCTCCACCAATTACAACTACTGTATGCCATGCTCTTTCCTGCGCTGCTTAGAGTAGAAGACCCTGCGGGCCGCGTTTCTTCAGTACACACCAAGAGGCCTGGGATTGGCTGGACATGCAAAAACTTCCCGAGCAGCGTGACTTTCCAACGGAATCGCCTCAAAACAGTCCCGGCAGCAATAAGTCAGGGCCCAGAGCGCCATCTCCAAGGGAGCTTAGTCTGGAGAGGAGGAGAGTACTATAGGAGATAGCAAGACACAGCGACAGCAGCTCCAGCCCTACATCCAGTTAAAGTGGATTGGAAGCAGACCGATTAGAAGGATCACCGGCTCCTAGTGAAACTGATACCTCAGAGACAGAACTTCCAAAAATAACTCCTCAAACGGCGGATGATATTGTTTGAGAATAGGAACCTGACTGTCCAGTCTGCAAACTCCTGGGACGCGGTGTAACTTCCACTTGAAGGGGCGAGTAATGCACTCAGCTGGTAGGGGTATGGCAGCAAGAGACTTCAGATTGCTGGTCTGGGCCGAACTGATTGGTGCAGGTATTGGGGGATGGCGGGTCGGAGATCAAAGCCGTAACTGTTCGCTGATCACTCCTCTACCCACTAGTGGATGTTTTCACAGTTAGATAAAGTTTGGATGGGGACTAGTTCACTGGTACCTGTCCTGGGGAGGGGGAGTTGGGGGTTCTATTTGGTTTGTGTACTAGGATGTTGGGGCAGGCGTGTCACTGGGGTAGACTTTAACGGAGACAAGGTTTCAACACTACAATGGGACCCTCATTAGATCTAAAATGTATTTCGTGGAATGTGAGAGAGATGCCCAAAATTATACGACGGCATAAAATACATGCATATTTGGTCCGCAGGGGGTCCAGATTGCGTTACTCCAAGAGACCCACATCATGGCAAAGGAGGGATTGGCAGTTCAACGTCGATGGCGAGGGCAGATGTTCTGTACCAATTTCTTGGCATTTGAGCGAGGGGTCCTGATATGGGTGACGGCGGGAATACCCTTCCAGTGCACACAGCAGATCATAGACCCAGATGGCAGGTATGAGGTAGTCTCTGGGAGACTAGATGGCAGGTATTTAGTACTGGGCAGTATTTATGCACCCAGCACAGACCAATCCAATGTCTTCTCATACCTTTTTAGGAAACTGGCCTCCGTACTCACAGGTTCAGTTCTATTGGGGGGTGACTTCAATTGTATACCGGATGTTGCCCTTGACCGCTCTCATCCCCCGCTTCCTTATGCACCCACACATAAAATAGCAGAAGTACGGCAGAACTGGCAGCAAAAATGGGGGTTAGTGTAATCTTGGAGAGCCCAGCACCCCGGCACTCAGGACTATTCCTTCTTCTCGGTGATCCATGAACTGCACATGCGATTGGATGCTATTCTGTGCTTCCCTGATGCACATCACGGAGTACGCAGCAGTGAATACCTCTCTCAGATGACCTCTGATCATAACCCAGACTTGATCTGTCTAAATTGCTCCCAAGCGAAGTCCAGAATACCCATGTGGCGTTTGAGGCCACAGGCCTTGGAGGACGAGGTGTTTCATGATTTGATAGGCACGGCTATTGACAAATCTTTCCACGACAATGCTAACACAGCCACGGACTCACTGGTAGAGTGGGATGACTTTAACACAGTCACCAGGGGGCGCTGTACATCAGAAATGATGAGAACCCCGAAGGTACTACTCCAGGATGTGCAAAGGGCAGACCAACGTCTAAGGGAAGTAGAACAGGAAAGGCCGGAGAAAGCAGACAAGCAGGGAGAACTATTAGAGGCTAGGGAAGCAGTAGCAGTGCAGGTAGAAAGCCTTCGCTGCTTTGACTATAAAAAATACTTGACGCAGGCCCATTCCGAGAGGGATAAATCGGGAGCCTTAATAGCCTGATTGGCTAATCCAGTTAGGAGAGGATCGGTCATATTAGCGATTA
Source organism: Lissotriton helveticus (assembly GCF_964261635.1). NCBI lineage: Eukaryota > Metazoa > Chordata > Amphibia > Caudata > Salamandridae > Lissotriton > Lissotriton helveticus. The sequence continues at coordinate 659,765,111 of NC_136065.1, forward strand.
GAGGCCAAAATGACAAAGCGAGATATGATCAACAAGGCATGAATTACTTGTCCCTAGAATACTACACTGAGTTGTATAAGAGCAGGGTGCTCCTAGTAGAAGAGGACATGGACATGTTCATGCGAGACCTGGACCTACCAGCTTCAGATGAAGAGTTAGCAGATACACTGGGGCGTGCTTTGGAAATTGGGGAAGTGAGAGGGGCCATTAGAAATATGGTAAGAAACAAAATTCCAGGAACAGATGACCTACCAATTGAATTTTACCTAAAATATATTGATCTATTAGCCCTCATATTGGTACAGTTATACAATGAGGCAAAACAATAGGGACACCTGCCCATCTCAACCAGAAAGGCGATTATCATACCCCTGCTTAAGCCGGGGGAACTGCTGTGGGACAGAGCAGCATATCGCTTCCTTTCTATGCTTAATCTAGACTACAAATACTCAGCCATATACTAGCTACTCGATTACTCCCACATATGGCAACACTGATCCACAAGGACCAGTCAGGGTTCATTCCCACCAGAAACACAACGCTTAACATCAGGCGACTGCTGCGTGTGCTGGGGCAGGCACCTATGAGAAGGACTTGACGACGATTTTCGTGGTGGCATTTGATAGGAGGTTTGGGCTGGGAGATAAGTTTGTGGACTGGACTGCTCTTCTATACTCCGGCTCCACTGCTCGAGTAAGAACGGGCAACCGGATTTCGGATACCTGTGGGGTAGGAAGGGGAACAAGGCAGGGTGTCCCCTCTCCCGCATACTGTTTGCACTTGGGATTGATCCGCTTGCCGCCCGAGCAGGAACAGGGCAACAGTATCAGGGCCTTGAAATTGATGGGCTGATGCATCACATTGCGTTGTACGTAGATGACTTTTTAATGTTCCTGGCAGACTCAGGGGAGGCGCTCCGGGAAGTGAAGTAATTACTCCAGGACCTGGGTGAAGTGGCAGGATTAAAAGTGAACTGGAAAAAATCTTGTTTATTTCCGACGAAAGACGGCAGAGTGGGACTACAGGAAACTGAGGGAGTGAGATGGGAAGATAGATGCCTCACGTATCTGGGCACCAAAATATATCACACTCAGGGAGATCTCCTAGAGGGCAATATAGGAAGGGCCATAAGAGGCACAAAAAGCAACTTTGACTTTTGGAGCACTTTGCCACTATCAGTAGCTGGCAGAGTAGCCCTACTTAAAATGGTGTCCCACCGAGACTCTATCAAACTCTACTTCACCCAACTCAGATCAATGGTTATGGGGCTTTTATGGGGAACAGGCAAGTGGCCCTTAACGTGCTAATGAGACCGCGAGCAGAAGGGGGATGGGCGGTGCTTGACTTCTATGTTTGCTACCTGTCGGCACAGTTCCAATGGCTCATTTAAATGGGTGGCAGGCGCTTAAGGGGAACGGAGGACATGGGTGAAGATTTGATGACCCTGAGGCTCCTATCCCGACTTACTTTAAGACTCCCCATCCGGATCCAGGCCCTCCCCATGGAGTTGGATACAGCTAGGCACTGCTGGCACAGATAGATACCTGCGGCAAGCCAAAAAATTGGGTGCCTTTATGCCCCAGAAATACAGTTACTTATGTGTGAGGCCTTACCGCATGGGGGGAGTTGACAGAGACGGACGGATTGGGCGGATCAAGGGTTGGTTGCAATGGGAGACTTGTATGAGAAAGGAGCAATGATCCTATTCAACGACCTGTGGGACCGGTACGACTTACCCAGGGTTTTTTTTTTATTGCACTCTGCCCTCAATGCGGCCATATGAAAGCACTGGGGAAGGGGACTCACTGAACCACCAACGTTGTTGGGGTGCCAATATGTAGTGATGGCGGCAGGCCAATTTAAGGCTGTCACCTGTTTGTACAGGAGCATTACGAGGGAAGCCTTATCCTCCCTAATAGAGTTGCACTTAAAGTGGGAGGTGGGCCTGGGAGAAGATATCCCAGAGAAAACATGGGGAGAGCTAGTAGAGAGGGCTTGGAAAAGAACCAGAAATGTGAGATTCCAACTGGTACACTTTTACATAATACATTGAGCGTATCTCACTCCGGAGAAAATAAATAAGTACTTTGCGACCCATACTGCGGCCTGCCCCGGATGTAATAAAGACAATGTAGACTTTGTACCCGGAAAGATCCGCGGGACATCGTTTGCACTGCACCAGCAGACAGTTTTTCTTTTGTAGAGGGCTGTACCCGCCCGTCGCTCGCTGCTTCTGGTATATGGGAGATTTGCCTATACTTTTTCGCCACTACTGGCCGTTCTCAAGCTTCATTACCCATTTCGAACGAGGATGGAATTATCACCGGTTACCCGATCCCGTTTTATTTTGACATCATTTCAGCCCTGAAGTGTCACGGGTGACTACCCGTTTGACGAAACACGTGTCGGCTAGTTTCTCCTTGGTATTTTCCTCTTGAAGGAAGTCCATAATATATAAAACAGAAAAAGCAACCATTGTTTGTCGACCCTTTCTTCTATTATGCTTAAATTCAAGATAATTATTGATATATGTTGCTTTTAATTAACTCACCTAACGTGTGCACAGGAACTTTGTTTCCAATGTGGACTTCAAACACATGTTCTGGGACTGCCCAATACTGGATATTTTCTGGGAGGAGGGGACTACGATATTTTCTGAAATCACTGACAGAGACAATGTGGCATCCCTCAAATACTGCTTGTTGCACTGGTTCCCGCACACGTCCAAAAATAAAGTCACAAGCACATTTTTAGACATGGGCTTACTCCTAGTCAAAAGGGGCGTTACCATGCACTGGAAAGCAAAACAGGGTGCAAGCGCAGCCAGATGGAAGAAGGAACTCATTAAGTGGGCAGAGTGTGAGGGAATAATCAGGTTGCAAATAGCTAAAAGGAAGGGGAGTGAGAAGGCTTTAGATCCAGCCAGAAAATGGGAAGCTTTAGTTGCGGCACTCAAGGCCCCAGATGCTGACGGGGAGGAGGATCCACTAGAAGAGCCCCCAGTGGGAAAAGGTTAGAACACAGTCACCTGCCTTACATAACACAACCTCAAGAAGGGGGTCTATAGAAATAGCATGATGCCGTTGGTACTGTACGAGGGGTCCTGTAGTGATACCTCGGAATTAATGTGCAACGGAAACTGGAGGAGAAGGGGATTACAAGCCAGGGGTCTGTATGCCAGTGACACAACTGAGGGGAGGGGAGGGAGGAAGGGCTATTGAGGGTAAGGGGTCTTCAATCCAGAATAAGAACACATACAAGGGCCCCAAACACTAATGGAAATATGCTCAGCAAGTTGCTCTGGGAGGGGGGAGTAATATGTGACTTGTAATAATCACTACTATTTTTTTCCTACTACTGTGTTAGCTGTATAGCGAATTGGAGAATTATGATCCTGATCAAGGTAACACTAGATGTACTGACGTCAAATGGAACTTTATGTCAAACCCTATAAAGTTTGTTTACAAAAAAAAATTAGACAGCCCCTAAATGTTCTTCTGCCACATTCGGTTGAGAACTTGTTGACACGTACCCGCACACAGCACTTGACCAACGGCCGTTTAACAAGGTACAAACAGATTATACTGGCTGCAGAAAATGTAAACCTTAAGAGATGTGCTACTTTGAACCGTGCCACCTTGATACCTCTCCAAGAGAATGAAAATGATGATGGGGAGGTTGCGCATAGTTGTCTCAATGTCATTGAACTATGCTCCAAGCCAAGACCAGATATACGTGACAAGCCACTAGTAGAAAACAATTATATACTGTTTGTTGATGGTTCATGTTTGAGAGAGAATGCAGGAAAATTGAGAGCTGCATACACAGTCTGCACAGTCTCAGGGGTGTTCGAAGTCTCCTGGGTTTGAGGGGTGTTCTCTGCACAAGTGGCTGAACTGATAGATCTTACTCGAGCTTGTTGTGTCTCTGAATGGATGAGAGTGACCATATTTACAGATAGTCATTATGGCTTTAGTGTTGTTCATGATTTAGGACAGTTATAGTCACAAAGAGGATTTATGACATCATCAGGATCCCTGATCCACAACGGGCAACATGGCATGAGATTGCTTGAAGCATTACAGCTGGCTGCAAAAATTGCAGTTGTGAAGAGCCCCGCTCACCGCAGTGGTGATGATTATGTGACAGTGGGCAACCATTACGCTGACGAGGTTGCACGATATTGTGCTCATGGGTCAAATAAATTAAAGAGTGAATATTTCAATAAACCTGAATGTGAGACTTTTTGTTATAAAAGATTAATACTCCGGAGGAAGAAAAGAGATTGCAGGAGGAAGTGTCAGAGGCAGAACAGCAGGGTTGGATCAGAGCAGCATATGTGAAGAAGAGAAATTATGATATATGGGTTTCTGTAGATGGCAGACCACTGTTGCCAGACAGCATGCTATCCCCAATTGCAAGACATTTTTGTTGCATAGTGGGAGGGATGACATGGTAAGGTTGTTTAAACAACATTGGATTAACCCATGATTTAGATTGCGACTGAAGAATTTGGCCACAGATGTCTTGAGGGTCAACAGATGGATTTAAGGAAAAGTGCTCCACTAGCATGAGTCATATAGGAAGTTCAGGACGGCCATTCAACAAGATGCAGATGTACTTTATCAAAATGCCTGTGTGCAGCGGGCTGAGATATGTCCTACTGATTGTGCACATCTTCTCACGTTGGGTGGAAACCTACCCGACCAGAAGAAATGACAGTCTCACAGTGGCTAAGTTGTTGTTGAGGGTACCTAGATTTGGATTCCGGACTTCGCTGGAGTCAGACTGAGTGATTCATTTCAATAATGAGGTCCTGAAAATTGTGTGTGCAGAGTTACAAGTGGAAAACAGATTACATTGCAGTTATTGGCCAGAGGCATCTGGCATTGTGGAGCAGGTGAATAGAATGTTGAAAGCTAGATTGGTTAAAGTGTGCATCAACACATCTGAAGTGACCAGATGCTTTGCCTGTTGTGCTGATGAGTCTTCGTAGTGTTCCTAACAGAAAAACAGGATTATCCCCACACAAGATAACCATGGGATCGAGCAATGAGACTGCCTGCAGTGCCTGCAAATATGCTTGTGAACATTACAGATGACATGGTTCTTGACTGTTTCAAGGAACTAGCTGATGTGGGCCATTCTGTGACGCACCAGGTTGAAGCTGTTGTTTCCTCTCCTTGTCTGGAGCAGTGCCAGGACCTCAGTCCTGGTCACTGGGTCTTGGTGAAGAAACACGTTCCGAAATCGCACCTGGGGCCTAGATGACGGGGACTGTACCAGGTCATACTAGTGATGAATACTGCTGTTAAGTGTGGGAGTCTTCCCAACAGGATTCATGCAGCTCACAATCATAAAGTGGAGTATCCTCTTGATGATGTGACAATATCTCTTCCTGAAGTGCAACTCACAACTGAGAAACAGAAATAGGAGGATGCACAGAATACTGAGATCAGCAATTGCCTGTGACAGCACATCCTCTGCCTGAAGGGGGGGGGTCTGGATGAACTGACAGTTGAGAAGTCTTGTCCTGAACTGCTACTTGAGCCAGGCTCAGACCCTGATGAAGGACCTAGTGCTGTGTCACCCAGAGCAGAGACTGAGGACCATTGTCTGAGAAGGCAAGAAAGAGAGAGATTAAGATGCCCTGCAGAGGAGACATTTTTTAACTTAACAGAAGATAGTAATAGAGCAATAGATGTGAGGGAGAAACCAGGATGGGATGAAGATATAAAGGAGCGTGGAATAAGGAAAAAGCGAAACACTGAGACTCAGGAGTTTAGCCTGCACTACTTCCAAATTGCCAAAAGAAAGGAAAACTATGTGTGAATAGAGATAAATCGATCCTCAACACTAAGTTGATAGGTAAAAGTGATTGTGATCATATGTTTGAGTCTGTAGGAGTTTGACTTCTGTTCTTGGGAGAACAAGATCCAGTTATTCCTGGAGTTTATTTTGTTTATTGGGAGCATGTATACTTAAAATTGCCCAAGGGATGGTATGAATGATCCTGTGTGAGATACGAAAAGTACAACTAAATGAGGTAGTAATGGTTATGAAATTGTGAGAGACAATTTGGTGCGATGATTCCATCTGTAGGGGTAATCTTGAATGATCTAAAGATTAGAAAGTTGTCCACCATAGTGGATAAAGAGGCTAAAGCTACTGAAATGATAGCTATGAGATCTATGATTTTGCCGACCTGTCTTGAGTTAGACATCCTTCTCGTGAAAGAGGGTGGATTCTGCAAGATGTTAAAGGTACAGCAATGCTGTTATACCTGACAAGAGTGAGGACTTAAATCATTAAATAAATACATTAAGAACATTGATGATCTAAAAGGAGAGATCAAAGGATTAGAAGCTATAGGTGCTTGGGAAGCAATTGGAAATTATTTTTTCTACTATAGGCAGATGGTTTGGAAACCAAGGAAGTGGATGTATCTTGAGATCTCTTATTATCATCAACATCTTTGTGATATGTCTGTTCATTATCTTTAAAGGATACAAAAGTATAAAAGCAAGGAAAGAAGGGCAACATGGTAAGGTATTGAAAATAACTAGAAGGGATGTGGAAATGGAGAAAAATCTGTGTTTATTTTATGATTTTTTTTGTTTAAATATCCTTTATTAGAGTCATAGGAGAATTAAACATGAATGTTACAATACATACATTACTACATCTCAGAGATGTCTGTCATGTTTACGGGGCATATCACCCAATGCATTAGTTCTCCGTTTCATACATCATGGCTATTTATTCCATCACAAATGTTTTAAACCATGTTAACGCTACAAAGGATATAACTTTCTGAGATAAACATTAAGGGAAGGAGGGGAGGAAAGAGAACAGGGGACATAAGGGGGAAAATGGGAAGGGTTGGGTATGGTCAACTGATGCAGGAGTGAGACGAGTGCGTCTGGTCGTGGGTGTATCGATGTGTAGGGCGTGGGCGACGTTCAAAAGCGACTAATGGAGTGAGCATGGTTTGGGGGGGGGCAACGTATCAGTCATGGCGAGTGTCCGGCGTGAGGGGAGCGACGGGGGGAGTGCTATCAGATCCGTCTGCATGGAACATCTGCAGGGGGCGTGTCGTCGGCATTGTTCGGGTGGGTGACATCAGTCGGGGTCTGTGTAAGGAGGTATTCCCTGTGAAAGGAGTTGAGTATTGTATCCCATAATGTCGCAATCGGGAACTGTCGTAGACCTGCTGTTTCCTCGTTATGGAGGGTGGTGCTTTCCGCTTTCGCCCAGGTGTCTAGGGACGTGTGCCAGTGTTCTGGTAATGGTGGGGTAGCTCGCTTCCAGTGTTTCGTGAGCAATCTTTTTGCCGTGAGGAGGCCAAGGTCCCAAAAGCGAAAGGGGGCTTTATTCAAGGTGGTCCGTTGATATAGGCCTAGTATGCATGCCTCCCATGTGTGTGGTACCGTCATGTCCGTGCATTTGTCCAGTATCAACAGTACCGCCCCCCAGTATGTCTGAATCTGTGGGCACTGCCAGAGCATGTGTAGCAGGTCCGCCTCTTCCAGTGCACATCCCGGGCAGCTGGCTGCAGCACCCGGGAAGTAGCGATTAATTTTACTGGGTGAGAGGTACGCTCTATGTAGTATGTAGAACTGTATCAGTTTGAAGCGTGCGTTTCGAGGAACGTGCCTGGGGCCCAACAGGATCATTCTCCACTCCTTGTCTGTCCAGTCCCTCCCTCTGTCAGTAGCCCATCGGTCACGCAGTGGTTGCAACGAGTGTTGTGTGTGTGACAATAGCGCCTGATGTAGCCAGTGCACCACATGTGTGCCGTTTCCCATGACGTGTAGGCTCTGTATCAATTGATGCGTCGGTAGTTCCTCAGTGATGTTACCCCACCGCTGCGTGTATGCTGAAAGTAAGGAGGCGTGTTGTAAAAACTGTCCTGGTGGGAGACCCGTGTCAGCAGCCAGTGTCACAAACGGTATCAGGACACCATCGGCGTACAGGTCTGCCATAGTATCTACTCCAGTGCGCGTCCAGTGCTCTAGCGCTGTTTCAGTGACTATAGAGGTGGACTTGGGGGTGCCTAAGAGCGGGAGTGCCGGGGCATATGGTTTAGTCAGTCTCGTGAGTCGTAGGCTTCTGACGTAACACCGTACCGCCACAGTAATGTGTAGTTGAGCAGCTTTCCTTGGGTGCGTCAGGGGGTGGAATAGGGTATGTATTTGCGTGGAGGATAACACATCCGTTACCGTGGCTGTGTCTTCCAGGTGGTTTCCTGCAAGCCAAGCAGTGACCCATTGTAGCTGGGCTGCCAGATAGTAAAGTTCGAGGTGTGGTACTGCAAGGCCGCCCTCATCGACCGGCGCATATAGTTTTCGGAGGGCCACTCTGGGCCGTCCCGTGTTCCATATCAGGTCTCTGATCATGGAGGCCAGTTCTCTGAAGGTGTGTGCTTGCACGTATACTGGTATGTTGGCGAAATAATATAAGAGTCTGGGGAGGACGATCATTTTTGTCAGTGTCACTCTGCTTGGGACATTGAGTGGTAGGGATTTCCAAAAGGCAATCTGGGATCTTATGGACGTGATAGCGCGTGTCAGGTTGCCGTCTAGTATGTCTTGCGGTGTCCTGTATATGTACACTCCTAGGTATTTAAACGTGGTGTGGTGCCATGGCAGTCGCTCCCCATTAATCATGATTCCAGGGTCTGGGATGTCGGGGTTGAACGAGTATGCACCTGACTTGGCCCAGTTAACCTTGAGGCCTGACATGGTCTCGAAGGACTGAAAGATCTCCGAAAGGTCTTCCGGTATTTGAGTGAGGTCCCTGACATATAAAAGGAGGTCGTCGGCATATAGCGAGACTACGTGTACGCCATCTGCAAGAGGAATCCCCCAGTGTGTGCCCTTATTGCGTAATAGTTCAGCAAGGGGCTCAATTGCTAGTGAAAAGAGTAATGGGGATAGCGGGCAGCCCTGTCTGGTGCCGCGTTGCACTCTAATGGCGTCAGATAGTAGCCCGCCCGTGCGGACTCGCACCACTGGGCGTCTGTATAGTAATCCCACTAGTTCAATATAGTCTTCCCCGAGGTCGAATCTGCGCCACACTGCCAGTAAATAAGGCCATTCGAGCGAATCGAATGCCTTCTCCAGGTCCAGGACTAGGCAGCCCGATCTAGGCCAGTCTTGTGTTGCATATGTTTGTACCCGGAATAGCCTCCGTATGTTGTGGGAGGTGCATCTGGAGGGCACAAAGCCGTTCTGGTCATTGTGTATCAAGTTAGGGACTAGTCCTGCCAGTCGCCGGGCGAGAGTCGAAGCTAGTATCTTATAATCAGTGTTCAGTAGTGCTAGGGGTCTATATGAGCAGAGGAGTGTATCATCTCTACCTGGCTTTAAAAGGGACACCAACGTCGCCTCATTCATTGTCTGGGGTAGGGCCGAGTCTTCTAGTGCCGCTGCATATACCCTCAGGAGCTCTGGAATCAGGATGTCAGAGCATGCTTTATAATATTCCGCCGGTAGTCCATCAGGGCCCGGTGCCTTGCCATTCGAGAGGGCAAAGATGGCCTCATGAAGTTCCTCAGCTATCAACGGTGACCCCAGGTCGTCTCGTTGATCATCCGTCAGGGTAGGTAGCGTGATATCCTCTAGGTACGCAGTTATGACGGGTGGTGCAGTCAGTAGACGGGACTTGTATAGCGCGCTGTAATGAGTTACAAAGGCCTCGTGTATGTGCACCTGTGTGTACACCAACGGGCCAGCCAGCGATTGCACCGCTGTCACTGGCGTTACGCGGTTTTCGCGTTGTATCAGCCACACTAGCAACTTGCCGGGTTTGTCGCCGGTGTGATGGGAGCGGGCCGAGTGGGCCCTGTAGTTGATATTTTTCAACCTGTCAATCAGTTTGGCATGCTCTGCTCGTGCTTGTAATAAGGCAGTGTTTGGGTCTGTGGCTGCCGTCTGCTCCAGCCGCAGCAGGTCAGATTCTATGCGTCGGAGATCTACTTCCAATTGCCGCCGGGAGTGGGCTTGGGTGCCTAGACATTGACCCCTGAGGACCACTTTGAACGCGTACCATTCAATCTGTGGTGTCGATGCCAAGCCTGTGTTATCGTCAAAATATTGTGCCGTCTGTGCGCTAATGGAACCCCTAAATGTGCCGTCCAGTAAGAGGTCGGGTTGTAACCTCCAAGTGGGTATTGGTGGCCGAGGTTGGTCCCACATCAGGTCTAGGAGGTGGGGGTTGTGGTCGGAGTGTGTGCGTCCCATGTAGCAGGTGTCCGTGATATTAGGCAGGAGTGCGTTGGAGACCATGTAGCGATCAAGGCGTACATGTAGGGCGTGTGCTCCCGAGTAATACGAGTAGACCCTGGAGTGTGGGTTGCGAGTGCGCCATGCATCTTGCAGGCCCCATTGTGAGGACCACGCCTGTAGTGCTTTCGTAGTGGTTTGAGCCTGTGAATTGGGTAATGCAGGATGAGAGCGGTCTAGTGCCAAGTCTAGTAAACTATTGTAGTCCCCACCAATTACCCAAGGGATTCCATGCCAGGGGGCCAGGGTGTGAGACAAGCGGGTGAGGAAGTCCGCCAACCCCGTGTTAGGCGCATATATTGATGTTAGTACCAGTGGGTTACCATCTAACCTGCCGTGTATTGCCACGTATCTGCCCTCGGGGTCAATGTGCACATCCTGTGTGGTCCAAGGAATGCCCGGCCTGACCCATACCATTGTCCCCCGAGCGTATGATGAGAACCCTGTGGCATAGAGTTGTCCGCGCCACCTACGTCGTAGCGCGGCAATTTCCGTGTTGTTAAGGTGTGTTTCTTGTAGGAGGGCAATGTGCATGTGATGGCGTTTGAGGTAGGAATAGATTTGGTATCGTCGGGATGGCGTGTGTATACCCCTCACATTCCACGTGCATATCTTAATGGGCAGCATTACAATAACGTAACAAAACCCCCCACCCGTCACTGCCCCCACCCCCCCACACATTTCCACTCGCCGTCATTTAGATGGCCCTCGCCACCCAATAAGCGCCTAATGTGGCGCACCACTGCACTGTGACCATAGGAGGGGAAAAAAACATGGCCATTGGAACAGTAAGCCATTGAACAATATGAACCATCAAAATACCAAAAGGTCGGATGCGGAACGTGCTCCCGTCCATACTCTCTAGGAGAGCAACAATATTCAAGTCTGAGGGGGTGGTCGTGCTATATGCACGAAATCAGATGGTCTGTGTCAGTATGAGTGGTAAGCAAAGGCATATTGCCTTCCCGGGGAGGACGTATCAGTCTATGCCGCCCTTGTAGATAGTGAACCCATCATGTATATGCATAAAACTCCATACATTACGTGTTCCAATCGAACCGCCACCAGGCACGGCAAAGCGTCTCTGTAGCTGCGCTCCGTCGAGCGTGGGTCACCACCGCCAGTTCCTGGATACACGTTCATTGGTGGGTCATTAGGCGCGGGTACTCGGCGTGCACAGCATGGTGGATTGGGGGGGTAGTCCGCCGCCATGATCAGGGTTCGTTGTAGCTGTGTTGCCGTAGGTCCATTGCGGTGGTCACTTGCAAGTGCTTTCGTGGGGTGCCGTGCCCGACACTGGGTCAGCTGATGTAATCTGCCGTTTGGGGAGTGACATCAGGTCGGTCCTCCGAGGTCGGGGAATCTGGTACTCCATAGATGGCCTCATCGTCACTCTGGAGGTCCTGTGCGTTGCCGCTCGCCATTTCGCTTTGTGCAGGGGAACTGCTGAGCTCCATCACCAGGCGGAGGGCATCTTGTTTCTCCTGTTGTCTGGCATCCGCAGGAGGGGAAGGTCTTGTCACTGCACGTGATTCCGGCTGAGAATTCCGGCGAGGTCGTCGTCGCCGCCTGTGATTACCGGAGTGTCGTTGGGACGCAGGACCCGCTGTCGTTTTGGGTACTGTATCTGCTCCGCTGTCCAGCCAGGTTTCCACCTCCGTGGGGTCCGTGAAGAGATGAGTCCGTTCTCCCGCCACAACCCTCAACTTTGCCGGAAAGAGCAGTGAGTATTGAAGGCCCATCTGTCTCAGTCGCTTTTTCACCGCCATAAAGTCATGTGCCGCTGGACCTGCACAGTGTAGTCTGGAAAGAACATCACCGACGCGTTCTCTATCCGAATCTCTTGGAGCTTGCGGGTTTCTCGCAGGATGGTGTCTCTGTCCCGATAGTTCATTATGCGGAGCAGCATGGGTCTTGGGTTGGAGCCCGTCGCTAGAGGCTTGGTGGGGACCCTGTGAGCTCGTTCTATCACGAAGTGTGGGGAGAGTGATCCTTCCGGGAGTATGCCTTGCAACCATCACTCCATGTGTTCTTCTGGGGATCTCCCTTCCCATTTCTCCGGAACCCCGACCAAGCGTACGTTGTTCCTGCGGGTCCTACCTTCCGCGTCTTCAGCCCTGTCCTCCAAGAACTCCACCCTGTTCAGCAAGTCTTGTATGTGCTTATGTGACTGGTCGGCTTGGGGCTGAAGTGTCTGTAGTTTGCCTTCTAAGGCGGTGGTGCGTTCCGCCAATTTCTTGTGATCTGCCCTCAGGTGCGTGAGGTCGATGACCACGCTGTCAATTTTGGTGGCCAAGGAGGTGCCGGTTAGGTTCAGTGACTCCTCGAGCCTTTCCATCGCCGCCAGCATGGTGTCCAGTTTGGCCGCCATTTGGTCCGAGTCGGCGTTTTTCCCGGTTTTGTCCATCTTGGACTTCTGGCTAGCGTTGCCGGTACCAGTTCTCGTTTTGGGCCCAGTAGACATCTGCGTCACCTCGTCGGGCCTCGTCCAGCGGCTTGCTGCACCCCCAGAGGACCGGCCCGTGTATTCGGTCGTCCAACCGCTGGGTAGGTGAGTACTGTACAGCGTCTGTGGTCCCCTAGGTGGGCGCGCTCTCTGGCAGTGGCCTATGGCGTCCTGTGCTTGGCGGGTTGGTGTGGTGGGGCTGGCGCGTGGCGTAGGTTTAGTGCGTGCCGCGCTGCGGTGGGTTAAATACTGAGGTGGGCCATGTAGGTCGTCGTGGCACTCCTAAGGCGTGTGTGGCAGTGAGGGTGCTCCAATTCTTGGACCGAGGGTGTTTGCACAGCCCCACCGGCTCTGGTTGACACGTGGGTGCGTTTTATGAAATGCGGCACTGGTGGGGTCGGCGCTGTCGCAGTAGCGTGTATCACGGGCCTGCCGTGGTCGTCCAGCCCCGTCGCCGTTGAGTTCTTATCAAAGAAGTAGGGTGTCTGGGCCGGGGCGTGCGTCTGTGGCCGGTGTGTCGGTGCGCTCTTACCGCCGCTTAGCTTAGTAGGCCAGGGTGACTCCTCCCGGCCTCGTGTGGCTGCCCCTCCGGTGTGGCATCCGAGCAGGCAGCACTCCGCCAGAAGAGCCTCTGATCGGGCCAGGTCCGGTGGCGCAACTCGACTCCGTGCTCTCCCCGGCGTCACGAGGCCTCAGCGCGCGCAGGGCCAAGCCTCGGGCCTGCAGCCCCAACCGAAGCCTCGGACTGTCCTGCGCGCCTCCCGAGATCGGGAGCGATGACTGCGGCTGTGGCACCGCGAAACCTCCGGTGCGCCTCGGGTGCGCCGATTTTCTCCAGAGTCGGCCGGGAGGTCGGCGACTATGTCCGGCGGCAGCGCCAGTGATTTTCCGCCGTCTGCGGGCGGCGATTCGTCGGATAAATGCCCCGGGAAGGCGAGCTCGGAGCGGAGCTTCACTCCAAGGCGGCCATTCCCGTTGTGTGCTTAGCCACGCCCCCCTGTGTTTATTTTATGATGATAGGAAACACCTGAAAAACATTAGACAAAAGCTGTTGAGGATATCAAGGCTTTGACTTGATTTCAACTGATAAGGATTCATATATATGTATTGTGATAGCTAACCTCGCCGTTAAGAGGGGGGATAGGAGTAGGGCAATTTAGACTCCACCCTTACACTTCACAGAAATGCCCTTATGTACCCACATGTAATACTATATTAACTGTGTGCCATAACTTTATTAGCATTTGTGACAATTTAAACATATTAATGAAATGTATTTACTGAAGAAACTTGAGTTTTATAAACATGTGCATTAATGTTCAGTTTAACATGAAGACATATCCGGTATTCACGTTTGCAGTTACACTTTAAGTTATATTTGTATATATTCTGAAAGTCATATTTGAACGTATAATCATGTACACTTTTACTCACATTTGCACTTGCTTTTGAATTACATGTGCACAAGTATAACCATGAATTTGAAGTGCTGTTAGAAATGGGGGTGTCTAGTTGGAAGTGGTAAGTACCTTTGTCCAAATAGGTACCCTTCCTTCTAGTCAGGGTTAGGGGGATACACACTCTAGATAACCACTGCTCACCCTCTTGGTAGCTAGGCACGAGCAGACAGGTATATCCCAACGGCAATGGGAAAAGTATTTGTACCAACATTAACACAGTGATAACCCTACAAATGGACACCACACCAATTTAGAAAAATAAAGTATCTTTATCTAAACTTAGCAAGACCAAAATAACAAAAATCCAACATACAAGTATTAGGAAAAACTGACTTTCAAAAGATTTTAGCAACTGAGCCCATAGAAAACTATGGATGCATGATTTCTTGCAAAGTACTTGTCGTTGCAACAAAATTCACCAAGCCAAACAGCTGCAGCGATGGGAAGCATCGAAAAATAAAGAGATGCGTTGTTTCCTGAGACCTTCGTGCAACCTTTGTTGCAACAATTCCTCTGGGCAAAGGGGTGCGGTGCGTCGGGTCCAGTCTATAGGGGGATGCGATGCGTCGATTCTGAGTCGACTTCAATCCGTAGGTGATGTGTCAGGGAAAACTTGCCGCACAGAGACGATGCATGGAAATCAGGGATGCGTCGGCGAAAGATGCAGCGACGTCGAGTGGTGCTGCATCCTTCTGCCATGATCCCTCGATGTGTTGATTCTTACAGCGGCTGTAGGCGCTGCGTCGGTTTCAGCAGCAGCGCAGCGATGCGAGGAGATTCGTCTTGCACCATGGCGTTGCATCGGAAAAACTGTTGCAAGAGAGCAATGCATCGATTTTCTTGTTGTTGTGTTGCTTTTCAGCTCCCAGCAGCAGAAACAGTCACCAGAGGCCCAACACACTCACAGGCACTTCTTAGAAGGTCAGAACTCCCAGCAAGGAAGTTCAGGGGAGCAGGGGGTGAAGTCTTTGTGTTCCTGAGACTTCAAAACAGGATGCAAGCTCTACTCAAGCCCTTGGAGACTTTCCTCAAGCAGGGGACACATCAAAGTCCTTCTCTTTTCCTTGGCAGAAGCAGCAACTGCCGGCCAACCTCAGCCACACAGCAAGGGCATTGCTTCTCCTCAGTTTCTCCAGCTCTTCTCTTCGGCAAAGGTTCCTCTTGATTCCAGAAGTAGTCTAAAGTTCTAGGGTCTGAGCCCCTCTTTTTATACAGTAAATGGGTTTTTTCTCTGAAGGCATAGTGTCTGTGCCCAGCCAAAACCAGTGCTGTCCTCTCTGGTGCAGCTGCCCAGCAGGAGGTGAAGACAGCACTGTGGAAAGCAGACCAGGCCCATTCAGGTATAGGGAAATCTCCTCCCCCTGCTCTAAATACTGCCCAGGTCTATCCAGCCCAGCCCTGACCGATCAGGCTCTCTGGAGCCACTGCTCTTCCCCAGCCCCAGCCCCTGACACTCCAAACCCAGACAGTCAATCCACATCCAAGCAGAGGCACACGGGATAGCTAAACAAGAACATACCTACTTGCTAAAAGTGGAATTTTCAAACACAGAATGTAAAAATCACCCTCACTAAAAGATGCATTTTCACATTCTGAGCTCAGGCATACTAAACTATATTTTCCTACCTTGTTCCCAGGGGCAGTTCTGTTTATAAGATGTTATGAACAAATTCCCCATTCTGTCCTATGAGAACAAGTAGCCTTGCAATAGTGAAAAACGAAATTGGCAGTAATTCACTATCAGGACATGCCACACACATCAGGGCATGTCCGACCTTTCACATACACTACACCCTGCCCACAGGGGTACCTTGGGCAGACCTTAAGGGTGACTATCATGTAAGAAAAGGGAAAGTTAGGGCCTGGCAAGTGGGTGCACTTGCAAGGTCGAAATGGCAGCTAACATACTGCTCACAGACACTGTGCTGGCAGGTCTGAGTTAGCTTTTCAAGGCTACTCATGTGGATGGCACAATCAGTGCTGCAGTCCCAGTAGTAGCATTTGATTTACCAGCCCTGGCACACTTAGTGTACTGTACTAGGGACTTACCAGTAAATCAAATATGCCAATCAGGCAGAACCAATTGTAACAACAATTTACACAGGGAGCACTTGCACTTTTACACTGATCAGCAGTGGCAAAGTGCCCAAAGCATCTAAGCCAACAAAAACGAAATCCAGCACAGCATCAAAAATACAGGAGGTAAAGGCAAAAATTCAAGGGAAACCACGCCATAGATGCCAAGTCTAACACATGTTGCCTCCAGCTGAAAGATGGGGAGAACTACCTACCCTCTTGGGAGTGTTCATCACTAATCTGGATAGACCATCAGCATTGGCATGATCTGTAGAGGGGCGGTGTTCCACCGTAAAGTCCATTCCCTGTAGGGAGATGGACCACCTCAACAGTTTCAGGTTCTCACCCCGCATTTGCATCAACCATCTGAGAGGCCTGTGGTCTGTCTGAACCCGGACGTGTGTCCCAAACAAGTAGGGTTGTAGCTTCTTCAATGCCCAGACCACAGCAAAAGCTTCTCTTTCAATTGCACTCCACCTCTGTTCCCTGGGAAGTAGCCTCCTACTATTGAAAGCTGAGGGTTGGTCCAAGCCCTCATCGTTCAACTGTGAGAGCACTACTCCCACACCATGTTCTGAAGAATCTGTCTGCACAACAAATTCTTGGGGGAAGTTGGGGGTCTTGAGCACGGGTGCCATGCACATGGAAGATTTCAGGGCGTCAAAAGAGGTCTGCCAGGCATCGGTCCAGATCACTTTCCTTGGCTGCTTCCTTGTAGTCAGCTCTGTCAAGGGGGCAACAATGGTGCTATATCCCTTGACAAACCATCTGTAGTAACCGGTGAGTCCTAGAAAGGTTGTCAACTCCGTCTGGGTCTTGGTGGGCACCCAAGCCAGAATGGTGTTGATCTTAGGTTGTAGGGGCGCCACATGGCCACTTCCTACCTGGTGTCTTAACTGCACCACAGAACCCTGTCCTATCTGGCACCTACTGGCCTCGATAGTGAGGCCTGCCTTCTGCAGAGCCTTCAACACTTCTCAGAGGTGTTGCAAGTTTCCCTCCCAGCTGGAGCGGAACACAGCAATGTCATCCAGGTAAGCGGCACTGAATTCCTTCAGCCCGGATAGTACCTGGTTAACCAGTCTCTGGAACACGGTAGGGGTGTTCTTCAACCCAAAGGGCATGACACTGAACTGGTAGGGCCTCTCTGGCATTGAAAACGCAGACCTCTCTCTTGCCCCATCAGTCAAGGTAATCTGCCAGTACTCAGACGTTAGATCAAACGTGCTAAGGTACCGGGCAGCTCCAAGCCAATCGAGCACATCAGCTCTGGGAATGGAGTGTGCGTCAGTCCTGGTGATGGCATTGAGCCCACGGTAGTGCACTCGATTTGATTCGATTCGATTCATAAACTTTTATTCGGTTGCAAATCATGTAACCATAAAAAGTACAGGAATAAAATATTATAGTGCATATAAAAAATCAATGTATGTTACATTAAAAACAGTAAGAAAACTTTAAAAACCATAATTATAAACAGTTCATTGGGATACAATAACAAATAAAATAAAATACTTCAAAGATTACAACGAATTTTTAGACATGATTTTAAGAAGCAAGCTACGCATTTGGCAGTATGTTGAGAGTCCAGGAACTGCAAAGCTAAATAAGCAGGCCGACAAGTTCTCAATCCCAACTTCCGAAGTAAAGGAATGATCCAGCGCTTGCGAGGAATCTCATAGTATCTGCAAAACAGTATTACATGGATTGATGATTGAGATGATATACCATCGCAAGGGCATTTCGTAAGAGTATGCGACCAGTCCTTTGCTGTTGGAAAAGTAACTAGGCGAAAAAAGGAATCAAAGCGAAGCCTAGTCAAAACGTACTTTTCATGGTTAGTTAGATGGTAAGATAGATATGGCTGAATTCCCAAAACGGTCTGGACAGACAGAATCTGTACATTTGAAGTTTTCATGGCTTCTTGTGTGAGGCGTAAGTCTCTCAGATGGCTTAAGCACAGTTTTTTCAGATCTTTCCTGGTAATATCTACCAGTGAGCAAGGGTCTGAGAAATAAGATGTACGATTCAAGTCTTTAAGGAAGTTAGAGACATAAAAAAGCCAGGGGATTTTATTCCAGTTTGCCAAGGACAAGCAGTCAGATATCAGAGAACGGGTAAGATGACATTGCTCTTTAGACCAAATACGGTGCCATAACAGGATCGGCTAGCATTTGATGTTATCTGTCAGGTAATCAATACCCAGCTCGACATGGCAACCGTACGTTGGGGCACTTTGTGGTAGAGCCAAAAGATATTTTAAAAACAAATTCTGGACCGTCTGGAGAATAGCTGTAGCAGCGTAACCCCATACCCCTGCTCCATAGGTTGCTACGCTATGACAATTGGCATGATAAATTTTTAGCAACTCTCCTGGGGCTGGTTTACCCAGTTTCCTAGAAAAGGAAACTAGGGCGGAGGTTGCTCTTTGGAAGAGTAGCTTTTTACTTGACATGGCTTGTTTCCAAGAAAGTTTGTCGTCAACTAAAATTCCTAAATAGGGATATTCTCTGGTACGTTCCAACCTGACTTGGTCTATAAAAACTGACTTAGGGTTCTTCGCCTTGGGGCCAAGGTGCATGATTAAAGTTTTGTTTTTATTTACTTTTAGGCCTAAGGAGAGCATGAAGTGGCAGTACTTATTTAGCTGTTTTTGTAGCTGGTTTAATGTTCTGGCTAGGATTACTGAATCATCCGCGTATAACAAAGCGGGACTGGGGCGTTGTTTAATAGAAGGAAGGTCCTGGCAGCCTTCAAGCATGGCAGCTTCCAAGCCGTTAGTATATAAATTGAAAAGGAAGGGGGTCAGGAAACAGCCCTGTCTAACTCCTTTAACAACAGGAAATGATGGTGTTAATTCTCCGCCGATCCCATATCTGCCGCACGCGGTAGCGTCAGAATAGAGTTCGCGGAGAAATTGAATGAGAGGGGGATCTACCCCCAAATTGCCTAGAATGGACCACAGCCTGGTATGAATAACGCAGTCAAATGCTGAACTGAGGTCAACATAAACTAGGTAAAGGTTGCCTTTTTTAGCCCCCACATATTTGCCAATTAGAAGAACCAAATTCAACGCTTGCTCTACAGTGCCAAGGCCCTCCTGGAAACCGTACTGGAGATCGGTCAGGATGTTGTTAGAGGATGCCCAATCCTGGAGGCGTTCCAGGACCAGCCGGCCAGCGACTTTCCCCAAGGAATCCAGGAGGGAGATAGGCCTGTAGCAAGCGGGGTTGTTGCGATCACCCTTCTTAAATATAGGGAGCAGAATAGAGGTGGACCATGAATCTATTAAGCCAGTTTTTGTAATTGCTGACATGACCTGTGTGATAAGGGGTGTCCAGAGTTCTGGATTATGTGCAAAGATATCCAGCGGAACCCCGTCCGGTCCAGGAGCTTTACCAGTTTTTGAAGATGACAACGCGGTAATGACCTCGTTGTGGTCGAAAAGGAGGTCGATAGGGAATATGGGTTCCACGGAGGGGTTACCCGATAAACAAGCCTCAACACTGGTAACCTCTGAGGGACCACTGAAAATCTTTGAAAAGTGAGCCACCCACTCATCTGCTGTCACTGCCACGTCTAGGTGCTGAGGAGATGAGGCATCTGACAGAAAGGGAGATTTTACTGTACGCCAGAACAATGAGCTGTCTTTGTGTAGGCAGCTCTCGTGTAATTGGGCCCACAAGTTCTTTTTAATTTCTTTCCTGCGATTATTAAGCACTTGGTTATAAACCTTTCTAAGTTTAGTAATTTCAGCGCGATCTCTAACATGGTTATGAACCGCTTTTTTTAAATTAGTTAGGGCTATACGGCAGGTAGGGTCAAACCAGCCTTTAATTTCTGGGTTTCTGGATTTTTGTTTATGAAACAACTCGTCTCGTATAATTTTAATAATTTCCAGAAAGCTGCTTAAAATCAGCTGGGGAGAAGAGTCTAGTGCTAAACAATTGTTCATCCATGGAAGAGCTCTACTTACCACTTTACTAGTTATTGCTGCTGGGTCAATTTTAGACCACTTTACAGAGAAGCCATTTACTCTATCCATAGACAGGGATTGTTGATTCAATAGACTGTCCCTTGATGAATGAGGAAGACACTGAGTATTACACTGATACTGATGGGAAAATGATCGCTTGAAATATCAGAGCCTGTATTAAAATTTTTAAGTTGACCCTTTATTATCTGTGAACATAGAATATAATCGATGACACTTGAAAGACCCCTACCATGAAAAGTTGGGGTAAAGTCAACGGGTGGGTCTACAAGGTCATTCGCATATTCTAGTTCCAAGGAAAACAAGCAGTCATTTAAACAGTTTCCCTAACTTCGTATGGGTAAAGTGAGTCATAGGGCAACCGTTATCGTCCTGGAGGCCACATGTACCGTTCTTATAGTTGTTACATAACGGTGCATTACAATCTCCCCCCCAGATCACATACGAGGTAGGAGTGATGAACCTATTCCTCTTTTCCATTAAGTACCATGTAATCTCAGTTAGAGTATTAACACAATCATTAGGGTGAAGGTTGTTATAAAAATTAACCAGGACGAACAACATACATTGATTAAGTAGGACCTTTAAAATCTGAAAGTTATCACCTAACAATAGGACAGTTATATCCATTTTAGAAAGGTTATTGGAAATATATACTGCAAGGCCACCTTTGGGTCTGCCCGAAGATTTTGAGCTAGCTGGGACGTAATAAGTTTTGTAGCCTAAAATGTGTATAGGTTCAATAGCCCAAGTTTCCTGAAAGCATGCTATTTGGTGTGCGTTAACTACGTCCGACCAAGATTTAAGTTTTGTCTTGGAACGAAGACCAGCAACGTTCCAAAACAAAACTGATAGGGTCGGTGATGAGTTTGTCAAGGCAGTGATTTCAGGGGAAACATTACAGGGTCTTGTGCCGGACGGGGGAAGCAGATCATGCCACGGGACTGTAGGTAGCATATTAGCTGGGTCATTAAGTGTAGATGGAGTCGCACTAGGTAAACCTACTTCCACTACACTCGCAAAGACTATCTTCCCCGCGTTACCAGGCGGCTCATTTGGTTCATTTATATTAGCGTGGGACTGTTGGAGATCAGGAGTTATTTGTAGAGTAGGTAGGTGTAAATCCTTCGTCGACTCAGGGACTATACTTGGATGAAAGGCTCTTACAGATTTTATAGGTGGAGATGGGGTTTTGTGTCTCATGGGCAGAAGGCCCTTATATCTCTGATCAGTAGCCAATAGTGGTCAGTCTACCAGTACTAAGCAGTCGAATCTATTGGCGACTGGTAGTCCTCTCCAACTTATAGAAGGGGCTATGTCTCTACCACCATATCCTGACCAGTTAACCCAGTCTCTTCGCCTATCCCAGTTTCCTACATGGGTCCAGTTCCAGGATAAGCTGTCATTATAGCGAGGTGTTGGAGGGTAAAAGTAAGCGACTCTTTTTATATCGACCCCGTCATTGTCAGCTTGCGTGCCCCGGGAGCAAATGTGCTCAGCTGTGAAAGGATCGTCAAAGTTGACTATGACGCAGTCTCCGGGGATTCTTTTCGGCTCATTGCCTATCCACGGGACCCTACGGACCGTTGAAACTCTAGTAGTAGAGTACGGTGGTAAAGGTCTGTTAGTGGATAACCAATGCAACACCTTATTTTTTAGAGACCATTCTGGTTCCTCCGCGTTGGTACTCAGTTCGGGAACCCCGCTCATAATTACCACAAAGGAACTTGCTTCTGGTGGCAAGTGTACTGGGTACCCACCCCTCCCCCTCGAACTGGTGTTAGTGGTTTTTACTCCTGAAGGCTTGGTTTGGTTATGTTTCAAAGTGGTGGGGGGCCTGGAGTTTTGGGTACCTCAGGAATTTTTGTTGTCACTGGGGTTTTTGTTATCACTGGGGTTTTTGTTATCACTGGGGTTTTTGTTGTCATTGGGGTTTTCTTCACCCCTACTGGTGGGGGCTTCGATTTTGCAATTGGTACATCAGCAGGGGTTTTTGTGGCTTGCACCCCTACCTTGGAAGTTTTAGTACTCACTGATAGTCCCCCTGATTGAGCCGATCCCTCCCCCTTATGGGAATTTGAGGTTTTGGTCAGGGCGGCTATCTGCTTTTCTAGCTTAATGAGGGACAATTTGATGCGTTGCAGGTAAGTTTTAACTAGGTCACCTAATCTGGTTAAGAGTTGGTTATTTACCTCACACACTTTGCACCCTCCATCCATGCTGCAATTTGCACTAAGATTTGCAGTATTCAAGGAGAGATTAATAGTTTCGATGGGCATGGTGTTTAGCTCTCTCAATGATGGACTAACTTGTCCTACTGAGTGAATTGTAGGTAGATCTTTGTGCTTAAGATGTTTCTTAGGGTGTTTGGCTTCATACAATATCTTTTTGATTTGTTGTTTGGGGATAGCACCCTCCCTCGAACCCCTACTAGGAGCTAAACTAGGGTCCTCCCGGGTCGAGCTTGCAAAGAGGACGGGGTTTTTTTCTAGCATCAAAGATGATTGAGAGTCCGATAGCTCGAGGGAGGCAGACAGATCAACCATACTTGGCACTGTGTGTGCTTCTGCATGAAAATCTGCGTGCACTTCCAAGAAAGGCCCGACTTCCTGATGCTGTGTGGGTGTGTTAGCTGCAGCTAGGGAACCCAACGAGGATCGTTTGGCCAGGGCCAAATCCATCGATACCCTGCGTTCGAGTAGGATTATGCCCTGGTCAATTTCCTTGTAAGCCCTGGTTATATATTGGTCAATTGGGCCAGTTATAAGTACGTTTCCCTGTGCCATTTTGCTCCTGCTACCACTAGTAGACATGATTGGTAAGTAGCAGGAATCAGTGTTATAACAATAAAGGGAAGGCAGAGGATAATGTATAACCAGCAGAGTACAGAGTAGATAATGTCAGAGTACAGATGTAAAAGGGGGTGGCCCAGTCCAGTTTTACCCGGTCTTTAACGGGCTTAAACGGGCCCACCCTTGGCCCGGGCTTCGCCCGGCGCAACCCGCGCGCGATCCCGTGACGCAGGGGCTGCACGCTGTTTAAAGGGCCTCCGGGCGCAGGTATGACGGCTTCAGAGAGCGCCGCCGCCAAGGATCCTGGGAAGGTGAGTCTCCCGCTCGGCGGCCGCAGGTGTAGGCTAAGCGGCAACGGGGAGACTCACTGTGCAGGGGAAAAGCGTCCAGCGCCACAAGGGAAAGCAAGTCTGTAGATGTGCCCAAAAAGATATTTTATGCAGCACCCGCTCCACCGAGGCTGCACGCTGTTTAAAGCGCCTCCGGGCGCAGGTATGATGGCTTCAGAGAGCGCCGCCGCCAAGGATCCTGGGAAGGTGAGTCTCCCGCTCGGCGGCCGCAGGTGTAGGCTAAACGGCAGCGGGGAGACTCACTGTGCAGGGGAAAAGCGTCCAGCGCCACAAGGGAAAGCAAGTCTGTAGATGTGCCCCAAAAGATATTTTATGCAGCACCCGCTCCACCGAGGCTGCACGCTGTTTAAAGCGCCTCCGGGCGCAGGTATGATGGCTTCAGAGAGCGCCGCCGCCAAGGATCCTGGGAAGGTGAGTCTCCCGCTCGGCGGCCGCAGGTGTAGGCTAAGCGGCAGCGGGGAGACTCACTGTGCAGGGAAAAAGCGTCCAGCGCCACAAGGGAAAGCAAGTCTGTAGATGTGCCCCAACAGATATTTTATGCAGCACCCGCTCCACCGAGGCTCCACACTGTTTAAAGCGCCTCCGGGCGCAGGTATGACGGCCTCAGAGAGCGCCGCCGCCAAGGATCCTGGGAAGGTGAGTCTCCCGCTCTCCGGCCGCAGGTGTAGGCTAAGCGGCAGCGGGGAGACTCACTGTGCAGGGGAAAAGCTTCCAGCGCCACAAGGGAAAGCAAGTCTGTAGATGTGCCCCAAAAGATATTTTATGCAGCACCCGCTCCACTGAGGCTGCACGCTGTTTAAAGCGCCTCCGGGCGCAGGTATGACGGCTTCAGAGAGCGCCGCCGCCAAGGATCCTGGGAAGGTGAGTCTCCCGCTCGGCGGCCGCAGGTGTAGGCTAAGCGGCAACGGGGAGACTCACTGTGCAGGGGAAAAGCGTCCAGCGCCACAAGGGAAAGCAAGTCTGTAGATGTGCCCCAAAAGATATTTTATGCAGCACCCGCTCCACCGAGGCTGCACGCTGTTTAAAGCGCCTCCGGGCGCAGGTATGATGGCTTCAGAGAGCGCCGCCGCCAAGGATCCTGGGAAGGTGAGTCTCCCGCTCGGCGGCTGCAGGTGTAGGCTAAGCGGCAGCGGGGAGACTCACTGTGCAGGGGAAAAGCGTTCAGCACCACAAGGGAAAGCAAGTCTGTAGATGTGCCCCAAAAGATATTTTATGCAGCACCCGCTCCACCGAGGCTCCACGCTGTTTAAAGCGCCTCCGGGCGCAGGTATGACGGCCTCAGAGAGCGCCGCCGCCAAGGATCCTGGGAAGGTGAGTCTCCCGCTCGCCGGCCGCAGGTGTAGGCTAAGCGGCAGCGGGGAGACTCACTGTGCAGGGGAAAAGCGTCCAGCGCCACAAGGGAAAGCAAGTCTGTAGATGTGCCCCAAAAGATATTTTATGCAGCACCCGCTCCACCGAGGCTGCACGCTGTTTAAAGCGCCTCCGGGCGCAGGTATGACGGCTTCAGAGAGCGCCACCGCCAAGGATCCTGGGAAGGTGAGTCTCCCGCTCGGCGGCCGCAGGTGTAGGCTAAGCGGCAGCGGGGAGATACACTGTGCAGGGGAAAAGCGTCCAGCGCCTCAAGGGAAAGCAAGTCTGTAGATGTGCCCCAAAAGATATTTTATGCAGCACCCGCTCCACCGAGGCTGCACGCTGTTTAAAGCGCCTCCGGGCGCAGGTATGACGGCTTCAGAGAGCGCCGCCGCCAAGGATCCTGGGAAGGTGAGTCTCCCGCTCGGCGGCCGCAGGTGTAGGCTAAGCGGCAGCGGGGAGATTCACTGTGCAGGGGAAAAGCGTCCAGCGCCTCAAGGGAAAGCAAGTCTGTAGATGTGCCCCAAAAGATATTTTATGCAGCACCCGCTCCACCGAGGCTGCACGCTGTTTAAAGCGCCCCTGCACGCTGTTTAAAGCGGTAGTGCACTCAGAACTGGAGTTCAGGATTGGCACCGGGCGCAGCAGCTTTTGGAACCAAGGGCACTGGGGTACCCCTGGGCTGCTGGAGGGCTCAATCACCCCCAACAACAATATTTTAGAAACCTCTTCCTTAATGCTGGCCCTGACTCTGTCAGTTACCCTGTACAATGTATGCTTCACATGTTAACTGTCCCTAGTGTCCACACCATTGCCGCACAAATTGGTGACCCCTGGAGTCAGGGAGAAGAGGGAGGTGAACTGTCACAGCACTGGCGACAGTCCCTTTGCTGCTCTGGGTTCAGGGTGGGAGAGAGGTTCACTCCATCCACTGACCCATCATGTTCCTTGGCTGACATGCGGTCAGGAAGAGGCTCACTCTCCTTTTCCATTCCATCATCTGTAGCCAGGAGCACTATGACTTCAGACCTCTCAAAGTGCGGTTTGAGGTGGTTCACGTGCAGGACCCTCAAAGGGTTCTTAGGAGTCCGCAAGTTAACCAGGTAGGTTACATCACTATTGCACTCCACCACCTCAAATGGACCAGTCCACCTGTAGGGGGAGCGCACAAGGCCCCACCTGTGCCATCACCCACACTTTCTGGCCAGGATGAAACTCAACCAGAGTTTTTTCTGGTTGTACCATCGTTTCATCTCCTCCTGGCTAGCTTCCAGGTTTGCCTGAGCGGGGTTCTTGAAGCGTTGAGTTTAGTTTCTGAAGGCCAGTATGTAGCTGAACACATCTTGGGGGGTCTTACCAGGAGTTTTCTCCAAGCCTTTCTTCACCAAACTCAGAGGTCCTCTCACAATGTGCTCATACAGCAATTCAAAGGGACTCAAACCTAAGGATTTCTGTGGTACCTCCCTGAATCAAAATAAATCAAGAGGGGGAGGATAGAGGTATGAGTGATAGAATCAACCTCCAGTACAAATGTTGTCAAACAATAGGATTCTCTCAAATAGTTTTTATTTTTATTTTTAAATGTATACATATATACAGTGAAATATAGGTACAGTGAGTGTTACAGATCCTTGTAGCTGACAAGGAAGAGCACTATGTGTTTTTAAAAATACCCCTCACACACTATGAATCCCATAGTGTCATGCTTCATCATTGGGGTCTTCCCGTCCCTCTACAGGGCGGGGCGTGCTACGACATGCGGACTACGCGGGAGCACTTGTTGTTATGAAAATAGGCTATGTGCAGTGCAAAAATAGTGTGAGTGGTAGGGAATGGAAGGATTATGTGAAATGATAAAAAAATCCCTGGCTAGTAGAAAAGATAATTTATCCACTTCTCTAGCTGGAAATGTTAAAAAGGGGTTGTGGTAGGGTTTTTGTTACACCCTACTTGGTCGACATGTTTCATAAGCAGTCCCCCCTGCTTTACTCAACAGGACCTATGTTGATCCCTACTATACTCAAAAACAACTAACTGGTGTGTTATATGCCTATTTTCCTAAAATAGACTAGCAAAAATAAGCTAGTCAATTTATTTCAATGCTTGAGTGGGCCCTTTAGAGAAAAATGATGACCTAGGGGCCCATTATGATGTCGGGCGGATTGCCTCCGCCAGGCTGGCGGTAGCCACCGCCGGCCTGGTGGAGGCAATCCGCCCAACATCCATTGACCAATTCCCCCCCCGCCATATTAGAATGGCGGGGGGGGGACCGCGGCGGTGAAAAACACCGCCCGCCTGTTTTGCGTCCCGGTCGCCTTGCGGCTGGGGCGGAATATGTTTAATATGGTTACGGTGTCTGTTAGACACCGCCAGCCATATTACAATGGGCATTTTGTCAAGCCTTACCGTGGCGGCAATGCCGCCACGGAAAGGCAGGCGGTCTTTGGTTTGGGGGCCCCCTGCGGGCCCCCCTGGTGATGGCCGAGGTGTTTGGTGCAATGGGTGGGTACCTGTGGTACCCCCCTGCATTTGCATACACCAAGCAGCAGGCACCGCGGGGTGCCTGCCACTTTGTGTATGCAAATGCGTACATTTGATTTTCAGATTGTGGCGGGCGGTGCAGTGAGCACCGCCCGCCACAATGTTAACATGAGGATTGCGCCCGCCACTGTGGCGGGCGCATCCTAATGCACATTTCGGGACCCCCACACTTGAGGCGGGCGGTCCCGTTTCCCGATAGGGTGGTGGGCGGGCAAAGTACGCCTGCCATCCTAATGGCCCCCTAGTCATTTCTCTGAAAGAAAAACGAAAGAAGAATAAAGAGAAAAAAGGATCAAAACAATTTTCTGAAACTTTTTTTCATTTTAACACATCACTATTACGTAGATTTCAGGTTGACCTGTTGAAAGAAGTAATATATTTTTTCTAAGTGATATATTTTTCATAGTCTTTTCTCTTTCTTTTAAAGGATTCTTAGTTTTGTGACCCTTTATATTTAAACAGGCGAAACTCGTAATTATTTGAAGTCATTTTGCCGTTATTTGGTAGCAACACAGAACTCACACACATATGATTCACTCGTACTTTTAGGAACAAGACAAAATGTTTACATATTTTTGCGGGACGTTTCAGCAATTTAACAGATGCAGTGTCAAGGGATTTGTAAATTGCTTCGTATGTCGGTTGTATCCGGGAAAACAACCCTTGGTGCGGAAATAAATATTGTTCAGTGGTATGCCTTAGGACTATATAAAAGTAGTCAATTGCGCAAATGGCCGCTCATTGTCTTAGCGAGATGGTGGCGAAAAAATAATGACATCTTATTCTAAATGCATTCATATAAAGCGATTGAATCAAAGTAGTTCCTAAATATACATACATTTATCAATTGTTATCGTGCCCCATGAGCTTGGCATCAGAAGTCTATTCACGCGGTCACTGTGAAAAGTAAGCATGTTAAAAAATAAGTCTGACCTGTCATGCAAAATGGCCATAGATTAGAGACTTCTGGCCGTAGTCGTACTTACTTTACCGCTGGTAATACCTCTCCATAATGCCTCAGTGCCGCTCCGTGGGTTACCTTCATGTAACTGACACTGAGATATTTATCGTTCTCCCTAACGAGGAAAAAGACCGTGATAACAGCATCTCTGAGTGCTGGTCTGCCGCCTCTACTTCCGTTTGGGAAAAACTGAAGTGTATTTGTCTGGTGCGATGAGTGGAACGTAAACAAAGATGGCCGACAATTATCGGCACCTCCTAGCTCAATAACATCACTATCTGTTGTAAAAGCGAAGGGGTTGAATTTACACGCTATAAGAACTAGAGCGTGATTAGAAGGGCCGATTTGTTCAGCACAATGTTCTACCTTATCTCTTACGCTTTTGCAATGTCGGTCCAATCTCATTGGTTGGTTTTGCCTCGTACTCAATGCGATTTAATGAAAAACTAGAGTGGTACGAGGGGTGCAAAAAGGTGGTGTGTGACCTGCTAATTGATTAAGACCTGATATCAGGCCAAAACTGATGTTGTTTTTTTTAACAAAAAAGTTGAGGAATAGGAAAGTATACCTTAGTATAAATGGTTTCCTATCCTATATGGCATTTCAAAACATGCTTTTCTTTATATGTCCTCATGGTGAGATAAAGCAAAATTCCTCTGCTTGATATTTCCTTATGGTGAGATATTTATTCTGATGCAATCTAGCTACTGCATGCTCTCTCCTTTGCTTGCTCTCTCCTTTGCTTGCCACTGCTTGCTCTCTCCTTTGCTCATTGAGAGAGGGGTGAAGGGAGAGGCCAGATTGTGTTTCATCGATTGTATGATGGATGCTCCCCTGATCGCTGCACTTGACATAGTCACAGGCCATTATATAGATTCCTTATCTTTTGGTTCAAGTTATCATTACTTGGTCGGACTGGCGTCATACAGTTTATATATTTTATGTGCAGGGTTGTGCCAAACTGGTTATAGCTGCCGGCTGCTTTGTTCAGTTAGAAAACTGTCAGTGTTCTTCTAAGATCACAGTTGCTCCCACGGGATTTCATCGTTCAGGCCTTTTAGGTTAGTTTTAAGACGGAATACCCATCTCTGTTCCTTTTCGAATAGATATTTGTCGTTTACTTTTTCAATGATGGTCCATGAAATATCATCCGGTTTGTGGCCTTTATCCAGGAAATGTGAAGCCATTTTGTACTGGCCATTTTACATTTAATGCTGCTCTTGTGTTCACCTATGCTTATTTTTACTGTTCTGGTGGTCATGCCAACGTATTCAAGTTTGCATGGGCACATGATAAGGTAAACAACATTGTGGCTGTTGCATGTGGTGAACTTTCTTTGTTCCCATCAGGTGCCGTTTTGGAATTGCAGGTCTTTACTTTTCTTAGTGAGATGGCAGACTTTGCACCTGCCACAGGGGTGATGGCCTTGTAAGTTGCCCATACTAATCGATAGGTGTGATTCTTCCCTCTTTTGTGGTCTGGTGTGGACTAGCATGTCTCGGATGCTTTTGTCTCTTCTGTGCGAGAACATAGGTTTAGGGATATCTAGACCTCCACTATTTAGAATTTTCCAATGTTTTGTGACTATTTTGGTCACCTGATTTGAGTTTGAGTTGTATGTGCTGATACAAAAAGGTAGTTTGTCTTCCTGTTTAGACTGGGCCTTCTCAAGCAGGCTTTCCCTGCAGTTGTTGCGTGCCCTTTTGTAAGCTTGATCTATTATTTTGTCCTGGTATTGACGTACCTCCAGTTTTTTTTTGCAGATCTTTTGATTGGGACTTGAAATTGGTAATCTCCATGCAACTGCGTCTCAACCGTAAAAATTGTCCATAAGGAAGATTGTCTCTCAAGTGTTTCAGATGAAAGCTTTGGTACATGAGGAGACAGTTCTTGGATGTGCTTTTAAAGTGTGTGGTTGTCAACAACCTGCCTTCTTTTGGAAAAATGTTGAGGTCTAGAAACACTAGGACATCATTGGAAATTGTGCTTGTGAACTTGAGGAAGTCATCCTGGTAGTTCAACCAAGAGATTAGCTTTTTTGCCGTTGTTTCATACCCATCTCATATGATGAAAATGTCATCAATATACCTTTTCCAAGTATTGATGTGTTTTTGAAAGGGGTTGCTGGGGTGTAGTATTTTAGTTGTTTCAAGGTGGTACACGTAGAGACCAGATATGCTGGGAGCAAATGTGCTCTCCCTTGCTGATTCCATGCTTCTGGAGATATAAGGTGTTCTCGTATTCAAAAAAATTCTCTTTGAGGGCCAGATTACAACACTCCATGATAACATTTCTTGGTGTTTGGAATTCCCAGTCATCCTCAAAAAGTACCTCTTCAATGATGTTTAATGTCTCGTTGTGGGGGGAGACTGGTGTATAAACGTTCGACATAACAACTTATTAGTAGTTGGTTGTCGGGGTCAAAAGTCAAGTTTTCCAGAAGAATCAGGACGTCTTTGGTGTCTCTGAGGTGGGTGGATGTTCTTTGCACCATGGGTCTTAAAAAGGATTCTGCAAATTTTGAAACTGGCTCTAGAATCGATCCAATGCCAGATACAATTGGACGGCCTGGTGGATTGTCTAGACGCTTCTGAATTTTGGGCATGGTATTTAGGTAAGGTGTTGTAGGATTCTCTTGACATAAAAATTTCACCCAATTGTGTGCTAATGCTTCTTCTACCATGGTGGAGATTTTGATTTTATTCCTTTCTGTGGGATCATGACGGAGAACCTCATAATTGCGTTGATCTTGTAGGAGTCGTTTGCATTCTTGGTCATATTGTTTTTTGGTTTGTATGACCTTCGCCCCTCCCTTATCTGCTGGTTTTATTACTAACTCAGGATTGCTGCTGAGTTCCTGTATGGCTTTCCTTTGTTCTTTGGTGATATTCTGGAAAATCTGTTTGTTCTGTGGGTCCAGGTCATTGAGGTCTTTCATCACAGCTTTTTAAAATGCGAGTAGTTCTATGGGTAGAGTGCTGTCCATTGGGGTGAATTTTGATTTGGGTTTCAGGCCTGTATCGCCATGCTGTGTCTCTGTTTCCTTATCTTTAAAAACGACTTGTAGTTTAAGTCTTCTCATAAATTCCTGAACCTCTTTGCAGAGTAGGAACTTGTCCATGTTGCACGTAGGTACGTATCCGAGCCCTTTTTCCAATACTGAGATCTGTGCATTTGAGAGGTTGAAGTCTGTCAGGTTTACTAATAGATTCATTTCCGGCTGGTTGAAGCCCCCGTCATGCTCCTGGTTGATACCCTTGGTTGTTCGTCTTCAGTTTTGGCCTAATATCAGGTCTTAATAAATTAGCAGGTCACACACCACCTTTTTGCACCCCTTGTACCACTCTAGTTTTTGATTAAATCCCATTGAGTACGAGGCAAAACCAACCAATGAGATTGGACCAGCATTGCAAAAGCGTAAGTGATAAGGTAGAACATTGTGCTGAACAAATAGGCCCTTCTAATCACGCTCTAGTTCTTTCAGCGTGTAAATTCAACCCCTTTGCTTTTACAACAGATATTGATGTTATTGAGCTAGGAGGTGCCGATAATTGTCGGCCATCTTTGTTTACGTTCCACTCATCGCGCCAGACGAATACACTTCCGTTTTTCCCAAACGGAAGTAGAGGCGGCGGACTAGCACTCAGAGATGCTTTTTCCGCGGTCTTTTTCCTCGTTAGGGAGAACTATAAATATCTCAGTGTCAGTTACATGAAGGTAACCCACGGAGTGGCACTGAGGCATTACGGAGAGGTATTACCAGTGGTAAAGTGAGTAAGACTACGGCCAGAAGTCTCTAATCTATGGCCATTTTGCATGACAGGTCAGACTTATTTTTTAACATGCTTACTTTTCACAGTGACCGCGTGAATAGACTTCTGATGCCAAGCTCATAGGGCACGATAACAATTGATAAATGTATGTATATTTAAGAACTACTTTGATTAAATTGCTTTATATGAATGCATTTAGAATAAGATGTTATTATTTTTTCGCCACCATCTCGCTAAGACAATGAGCAGCCATTTGCGCAATTGACTGCTTTTATGTAGTCCTAAGGCATACCACTGACCAATATTTATTTCCGCACCAAGGGTTGTTTTCCCGGATACAACCGACATACGAAGCAGTTTACAAATCCCTTGACACTGCATCTGTTAAATTGCTGAAACGTCCCGCAAAAATATGTTAACGGCAAAATGACTTCAAATAATGATTAATTTCGCCTTTTTAAACATAAAGGGTCACAAAACTAAGAATCCTTTAAAAGAAAGAGAAAAGGCTATGAAAAATATATCACTTAGAAAAAATATATCGCTTCTTTCAACAGGTCAACCTGAAATCTACGTAATAGTGATGTGTTAAAATGAAAAAAAGTTTCAGAAAATTGTTTTTTGATGCCTTTTTCTCTTTTTTCTTCTTTTGTTTTTCTTTCAGAGACCAGACTAGGTCATAATTTTTCTCTAAAGGGCCCACTCAAGCCCTGGAATAAATGGACTAGCTTATTTTTGCCGGTCTATTTTAGGAAAAT
Organism: Lissotriton helveticus; assembly: GCF_964261635.1. NCBI lineage: Eukaryota > Metazoa > Chordata > Amphibia > Caudata > Salamandridae > Lissotriton > Lissotriton helveticus. The sequence goes on from NC_136065.1 coordinate 659,797,898, forward strand.
AGGCATATAGCACACCAGTTAGTTGTTTTTGAGTATAGTAGGGATCAACATAGGTCCTGATGAGTAAAGCAGGGGGGACTGCTTACGAAACATGTCGACCAAGTAGGGTGTAACAAAAACCCTACCACAACCCCTTTTTAACATTTCCAGCTAGAGAAGTGAATACATTATCTTTTCTACTAGCCAGGGAATTTTTAATCATTTCACATAATCCTTCCACTCCCTACCACTCACACTATTTTCGCACTGCACGTAGCCTATCTTCATAACAACAAGTGCTCCCGCGTAGTCCGCAGGTCGTAGCACGCCCCGCCCCGTAGAGGGACGGGAAGACCCCAATGATGAAGCATGACACTATGGGATTCATAGTGTGTGAGGAGTATTTTAAAAAACACATAGTGCTCTTCCTTGTCAACTACAAGGATCAGTAACACTCACTGTACCTATATTTCACTATATATATTTATAAATTTAAAAATAAAAATAAAAACTATTTGATAGAATCCTATTGTACCTCCCTGTAGGCAAACAACAGGCATGGTAAAAAGATGTCCCACTTATGTCTCATGGGCTCTGCAAAACCCTTTATCATCCTTTCAGTGTTCCGTTCAATCTCTCAACCAGCCCATTCCCTTGGGGATGGTAAAGAGTGGTGACCTTGTACATTATACCACACTCCTCCCACAGTGACTTAATTTACCTGGAAATGAAGTTCGTACTTCGGTCAGAGACCACCTCTCAGGGGAACCCCACATGGGTAAAGATCCCCATCAATGCACGGCTCTGATTGTCCTGAGAGGGACAGCTTCCAGGTACTAGGTGGCATGGACCACCAGGACAAAGATAAACTTGCTGCCTAAGGCTGTCTTGGGTGGCAGTGGCCCACAATGTCAATGCCCATCCACTTGAAAGGGGTGCTCACCACAGGAAAGGGTTGGAAGGGAACCCTCTTGTCTTGCCACTTGCCTGGCAAGTCTGACAAGACCTACAATGTGTTTCAATGTGCCTCTGCATTTGGAGCCAGTAAAAGTGGGTGACAAGCCTCTGATAGGTCTTGTCGCACCCCAAATGTCCTGCCAAAGGCACGTCATGAGCCAGACCCAGTAGGAAGGTCTTGTAGCACACGGATACCACCAGCACACGAGCTGCCCCCGGCTCAGCAACATTAGGCTCACTGTAAAGGAGACCATTCTCCCAAAAATCAAATGTGCTCCAGACAGACCACCTGCTGCCTGGGCTGCAGCCTGCTGTCAAAAACCAACAAAAGTAGGGTATTCCATCTGCGTTTTGCAGTACTCGTCCCTGGAGAGACCTCCTTCCTGCTGCCAATGGGTCAGCTCAGGCAGGTGTCCCAGTTCGGCCACTTGTTCCCCTGAAGGCTCCAGGGCATCACCCTCCGTTCTGCCTCTTCCTGGACTGTGGGAACTTCTGGGGCTGGTTTCAGATGTCCCCTGTCCTTCCTCTTTCTGGCAGGCACCTGGGCCACTCTTTCAGGCTCCAGGTCCTCTTGATCACCTTACTGGCTGCCAATGACCGAGTGGTCATACAGGCCAACTCAGGCAGTCCCAACATCTTTAAATGAGCATGGCCCTCCACCTCCTTCCAAGGTGAGCTCTACAGGTAATTGCCAAGCAGACAGTCAACAGGCATGGACAGACTTACAATGACCTTCAAGGGACCTGAAAACCCCCTCAGTCAAAGGGAAGGGAACCTGTGGCACCTTACACAGGCACTCAGAGTTGTCTGCAGCAACTACAGGGTGAAGTACATTGGGGATAACCTACTCTTCAGACACCTATTGACACCTGACAGATGTCACACTGGATCCAGTGTCTCTCAGAGCCTCCACCCTCTTCCCATTGATGGTCACCCACTGCAGGTACTTTTTAGTGTTATCCTGCAAGCAGGTTTCGTGGACCATGTCTCTGTCTCCTAATGAGACTAGAGTCATCACAGCTGGCTCTCCACCCTCACTAGGAACCGACTCCTCCCCCAGCAGTACACTAACTAACCCCGGTGACGGTGCACCAGTGGGTGCTGGTGGTGCCTTGGGGCACTTGGGATCCCTCGCAATGTGGCCCTCCTGACCACATGTATAACACTTGTGGGGACCCTGGTTGTCTTGCCTTCCCTTAGGGGGCCATGGCTTCCTAGAACTTGATGACTGAAGATCGTTACCCTGGTACTATGTTGGGGCCCTTTAGAGAACTCTTTTTAGTTACCCTTGTCCCCCCACTCTTCTGCTGGGGACCTTGCCCATCTTTGGCTGAGTTTACTACAATCCCCTGGTGGAACCTGGCACTCGTCCAAAGGTCCGACTCCTGAGCAAGCTGCCTGGGATCGGTCAACTTACTATACGTCAGATGCTGGCACAGCTCTGGAACACACAGACTACTCAAGTACTCCCAACCAATCAGATTGTACAACCACTGGTAATCAGTTACCTTGCTGCACTTTATCCAACCATCCAGTGCTCTGCAATACACGTTCACACACTTAACCCAAGTATGAGATTCACATTTTTTTATGGTCCTAAACTTTTCCCTGTACTGCTCAGGTGTGAGCCCATACCGGAGGCATAGACCCTCCTTCATATTGGGATAAGTCAGGGTACCCACCTCCTCCATGGGTATCCCAGTGGCCTCAAAGTGCTTTCATTGGCCCGCCACGCAATGCTTCTCAAGGACCTCATGCATTAGCAATGCAGCTTCATAAGCCGCAAGCCATGCATACACATCCTCCCCCTTCTGGAAATTTTGCACTACATCCTTGGGTATGTAAACCTTGCCACCTTGCAACAGCTGTGTGCTGCAACCATTCGTACTGGACTCCACTTGTTTGGCTGTAATGTCCAGTTCTCTCGTGTTCATCTCATGGGCCAAGACCAACTTTTTCTCTTCCAAAGCAAGAACATTCTTACACTCCTCTGCCTTTAGTCTCATGAACTCTAGCTCATGATCCCTGGCCCTGCACCCTTCCTCTGTTGCCCCTGGCGCCCAATTTCTAGAAGAATAAATGCTGCCAGCCCTAGAGGCTGCTTTTCCTACAGGCAAATGCTGTGATCTTAAACCATTCTCTTGTTTAACTCCCTCCACCTCTGCATCCTCAGACTCCTCAGCTTGTTTGGCCTCCCACCAGGCCCCTAAGACCTGCTGTAGCTTCTCTTTTCTAAAGTGGCTCTTCATGGGGCAACCAAAGTTTTTGTAGAATTGCCTGAGTTGCTCTACCTTGTAACTGCTTTATAATTCAAAGTCAAACTCCAAATCTGCAACCTCACTTGCTGCTTTACCATTTAGAGACATGATGCGTGGATAACTCAAGGGTCAGATCAAAAATAGAACCAAAAATAAAACACAGTATGTGGTTGCATAGTGGTCTGCACTAAACTAGTGATGTACACCAATTACTGTGGTTCAAGTACAAATACAAGTTCAAATCCTCACCGATGACAACCAATGTTAGAGATGTGGGTCTCTAGTTGGCAGAGGTTAGTTTTTTTTGTACAAATAGGGACACTTGCTTCTACTCAGGGTAAGGGGGATACACACTCTAGATAACTCTTGCTCACCCTCTTGGTAGCTTGGCATGAGCAGACAGGCTTATCCCAAAGGCAATGTGTAAAGTATTTGTACCAACAGTAACACAGTGATAACACCACAAATGGACACCACACTGGTTTAGAAAAATTAAGTATCTTTATCTAAACTTAAGACCAAAACAACAAAAATCTAATATAAATGTATTAAGAAAAATGACTTTGAAACGGTTTTAGCAACTGAGCCCATCGAAAACTATGGATGTATGATTTCTTGCAAAGTATTTGTTGCTGTGACAAAATTCACCAAGCCAAACAGCCACAGCATTAGGAATCGTCAAAAAATAAAAAGATGCGTAGTTTCCTGAGACCTCCGTGGATGTGATGCAACAGTTCCGCTGGGCACAGGGGAGCAGTGTGTCGGGTCCGGTCAGTAGGGGGAAGAGATGCGTCGATTCTGAGAGAACTCTGATGCGCAGGGAAAAGTTGCCACACAGGGACGATGCGTGTAAATCTGGGATGCCGCGGAGAACGGTGCGGCGGCATTGATCGGCGCTGCGTCAATTTATTCAGCCGTAATCCCTCGATGAGTTGATACTTGAAGCATCAACAGTTTCAGCAGCGCCGCGGCGATGCATGGAGATTCTTCTCGCACCACGGCGTTGCATTGGAAAGACTTTCGCAAGAAGAGCGATGTGTTTATTTTCTTGTTGTTGCGTTGCTTTCCAGCTCCCAGCAGCAGAAAACAACCTCCAGAGGCCCAACACAGTCACAGGCACTTCTGGGAAGATCAGAATTCCCAGCAAGGAAGTTCAGGGGAGATGGGGGTGAAGTCTTTGGGTTCCTGAGACATCAAAACAGGAGGAAAGCTCTACTCAAGCCCTTGGAGACTTTCCTCAAGCAGGGGACACAGCACACAGCAAAGTCTTTCTCCTTTACTTGGCAGAAACAGCAACTCCAGGCCAACCCAGACACACAACAAGGGCAGTACATCTCCTCAGTCTCTCCAGCTCTTCCCCTCTGAAAAGGTTCTTGTTGATTCCAGAAGTAGTCTAAAGTTCTGGGGTAATAGCCCCTCTTTTTATACAGTAAATGTCTTTGTTCTCTGAAGGCAGAGAGTGTCTGTTCCCAGCCAAAACCAGTTCTGTCCTCTCTGGTGCAGCTGCCCGGCAGGAGGTGGAGACAGCATTGTAGGAAGCAGACCAGGCCGATTCAGGTGAAAGGAAATCTCCTCCCCCTAATCTAAATGCAGCCCAGGTCTATTCAGCCCAGGTCTGACTCATCAGGCTCTTTGGAGCCACTGATCTTCACCAGCCCCTGACACTCCAAACCCAGACAGTCAATCCACATCCTAGCAGAAGCACACTGGATGGCTAAACAAGAACATACCTACTTACTAAAAGTGGTATTTTCAAACACAGAATGTAAAAATCACTCACACCAGAAGATGCATTTTAACATTCTGAGTCCAGGCATACTAAACTTTATTTTCCTACCTTGTTCCCAGGGGTAGTTATGTTTATAAAATTTTATGAACAAACTCCCCATTCTGTCCTGTATGAAGAGATAGCCTTGCAATAGCGAAAAATGAAATTGGCAGTAATTCACTATCAGGACATGCCACGCGCATCAAGGCATGTCCTTCCTTTCACATGCACTGCACCCGGCCCACAGGAGTACCTTGGTCCTACCTTAGAGTGATTAACATGTAAGAAAAGGCGAGGTTAGTGCCTGGCAAGTGGGTGTACTTGCCAGGTCGACATGGCAGTTAACAAACTGCACACAGACACTGCGCTGGCAGGTCTGAGTTAGCTTTTCAAGGCTACTCATGTGGGTGGCACAATCAGTGCTGCAGCCCACTAATAGAATTTGATTTACCAGCCCTGGCACAGTTAGTGCACTGTACTAGGAACTTACCAGTACATCAGACATGCCAATCAGAGAGAACCAATTGTAACAGCAATTTACACAGGGAGCACTTGCACTTTGACATTGATTGATCAGCAGTGGCAAAGTACCCAAAACATCTAAGCCAGCAAAACCGAAATCCAGCACAGCATCAAAAATACAGGAGGTAGAAGCAAAAAGTCAGAGGTAACCATGCCAAAGATATCAAGTCTAACAAGTGCACATGTTAATAAATCAGGAGTGTTACAACAAGGCTATTCACACATGTGGTTATCCAGGCACTGAGAATGTTGCTGGAGGGGGGCTCATTTGAACAGCCAGGTCTTGAGTCCTTTTGTGATTTCCAGCAGAGAGGATGAGGTCCATCGGTGAAGTGGAAGGTCTTTCCAGGACTTAGCAGCAAGGTAGGAAAAGGAGCGTCCTCCACTGTTATTACGGCAAATGCGGGTTATGTGGACGAGGCAGCAGGGGGAGTGTAGGTGTCTGGAGGGAAGGTGATTGATGTAAGCAAGCCCCTGGTTGTGGAGGGCTCTGAAGGTGTGGATCAATATCTTTAACTGGCAGCTCTTCAGGATGGGGAGTCAGTAGAGCTTCTTGAGGTGGGGAGTGATGTGGGTTTGTTTAGGGAGGTCCAGGAAGAGCCTGGCCACTGAGTTCTGTATTGTTTGCAGTCTCTTGAGGGGGTGTGAGGTGATTCCTACGTAGATGGTGTTGCTGTAGTCCAGTCGGCTGGTGACAAGCGCTTGTGTGCCAGACGTCTGGTGTCAATGGGAGTCACTTGAAGATCTTGCATAGCATGAGAAGGGTAAGGAAGCAAGTGGATGAAGCGGCATTGATTTGTCTTTTCATGGTGTATATGATGTTCAGGATAATGCTGAGGTTACAGGCGTGGTCTATCGGAGTGGTCGAGGGTCCTATTTAGAGAGGCCACCAGGCATGATTCCATGGGGAGATGTTGTTCCCAAAGATCGGCACTTCTGTCTTGTCTGTGTTGAGTTTTAGGCAGTTGTGTCTCATCTACTTGGCAAAACTTGTCATGCACCTGTGGAAATTGGTCAGCGTGTCGGAGGGGGTGTACACTCATAATATCGAGTAAAAAATATAGAATTACCTTAATATCGAGTTAAAAATATAGAATGGTCAGAATATCGAATGGACAGAATATAGACTACAAAAATATCGAATGAAATGGACAAAATATCGAATGGACAGAATATTGACAGCAAAAATATCGAATTTGAGGTAAGTAAGTTAATATCGATTTACATAAATATAGAAAGTCAAAATATCGAAGTATTTAATATAGATGTCAAATATATCGATTGTTTAATAATATCAGATTTTTTAAAGTGTTTATTATGTTAGTATATGTGTGAAAAGTGTATATTTATTTTATAATTTCTTTTAAGTAATGAATGTTATGGTATTTAATTTTTGCGTAATTTAAATCTGTAGCGAGTTGTGGGTTTATAGGGGAATAGGGTGGGAAGTAATTTAATTATAATTGATTAAATGTTTTATTTATTTATTGGTATTTATTTTGAATTAATTGTAAATTAATTTTTATTTGGTAATTAATGAAATTATAATTGGTAATTAATTTGTATTAATTGAATAATTGATAATTATGTTAGTTTTATTAATTTATTTTCTGTAGCGGGTTGTGGGTTTATAGGGGAATAGGGTGGGAAGTAATTTAATTATAATTGATTAAATGTTTTAATTTATTTATTGGTATTTATCTTGAATTAATTGTTAATTATGTTTTAATTGGTAATTAATTAAATTATAATTGGTAATTATTTTTTATTAATTGATTAATTGATAATGATGTTAATTTTCTTAATTTATTTACTGTAGTGGGTTGTGGTTTTATAGGGGAATAGGGTGGGAAGTAATTTAATTGTTATTAATTAAATGTATAAATGTATATATTGGTATTAAGTTTTAATTAATTGTTAATCATTTTTCATTTGCTAATTAATTAATTGTAAATTGGTAAATAATTTCTATTAATAGGTAATGACTATTAATAATTATTTTTTATTTGTATTTTTATTCAACTAATTATTATATTATATTAAATTCGTACTTATTTTTAATTAATTTTTAATTGTTTTTTTATTTAATTTAGTTTTATTGATATATGAAGAATTTACTTTCCCTACTGTTGCACTCACTGGAGTGGGAATAGTAATTTTTACCCCTACACTATCCTACGCTTGCTCTACTGTTGCACTCTCTGGAGTGGGAATAGTCATTTTTACCACTACGCTATCCAACGCTTTCCCTACTGTTGCACTCTCTGGAGTTGGAATAGTAATTTTGATTCCTACGCTATCCAACGCTTTCCCTACTGTTGCACTCAATGGAGTGGGAATAGTAATTTTTACCCTCCCACTATCCAACGCCTTCCCTACTGTTGCCCTCTCTTGAGTGTGAATAGTAATTTTGACCCCTAACCTATCCAACGCTTTCCCTACTGTTGCACTCACTGGAGTGGGAATAGTAATGTTTACCCTCCCACTATCCAACGCCTTCCCTACTTTTGCACTTTCTGGAGTGGGAATAGTAATTTTGATCCTTCCACTATCCAACGCCTTCCCTACTGTTGCAATCTTTGGAGTGGGAATAATAATTTGGACCCCAACGCTATCCAACGCTTTCCCTACTGTTGCACTCTCTGGAGATGGAATAGTAATTTGTATTCCTACGCTATCCAACGCTTTCCCTACTGTTGCACTCACTGGAGTGGGAATAGTAATTTTTACCCTCCCACTATCCAACGCCTTCCCTACTGTGGCACTCTCTTGAATGGGAATAGTAATTTTTACCCTCCCACTATCCAACGCCTTCCCTACTGTTGCACTTTCTGGAGTGGGAATAGTAATTTTGACCCTTCCACTATCCAACGCCTTCCCTACTGTTGCACTCTCTGGAGTGGGAATAGTAATTTTGACCCCTACGCTATCCAACGCTTTCCCTACTGTTGCCCTCTCTGGAGTGGGAATAGTCATTTTGACCCCTACGCTATCCAACGCTTTCCCTACGGTTGCCATCTCTGGAGTGGGAATAGTAATATATACCCCTATGCTATCCAACGCTTTCCCTACTGTTGCACTCTCTGGAGTGGGAATAGTAATTTTTACCCTCCTGCTATCCAACGTTTTCCCTACTGTTGCACTCTCTGGAGTGGGAATAGTAATTTTGAACCCTACGCTATCCAACGCCTTCCCTACTGTTGCACTCTCTGGAGTAGGGATAGTAATTTTGACCCCTACGCTATCCAACGCTTTCCAAACTGTTGCTCTCTCTGGAGTGGGAATAGTCATTTTAACCCCTACGCTATCCAACGCTTTCTCTACTGTTGCCCTCTCTGGAGTGGGAATAGTAATTTTTACCCCTACGCTATCCAACGCTTTCCCTACTGTTGCACTCTCTGGAGTGGGAATAGTAATTTTTACCCCTACGCTATCCACTGTTTTGCCTACTGTTGCACTCACTGGAGTGGGAATAGTAATTTTTACCCCTATGCTATCCAACGCTTTCTCTACTTTTGCCCTCACTGGAGTGGTAATAGTAAATTTTACTCTTTCCGCTATCCTACGGTAAAAATATTGTTTATTTTTTATTAATAATATGTTAATACATATATATATGTATTAAAAAATCACATTGTATGTTTTTTTTCTAACTTACATTAATTTTTTTATTAATTTTAATGGAATTTAAGTATTTTAAGTATGTTTAAGTTAATTATATTTATTAGTTCATTAATTTTTAATTGCTTTAAAGCATTTAAAAAAAAATTGATATTTTGACTATCTATTTTTTTACAACGATATTTTTGATTCGATATTTTTGTACTTACCTGTTTGGAGATAGGAAGTTGATATTTTTGTATTCTATATTTTTTACTCGATATTTAGGTAGTTCTATATTTGTGTCATCGATATTATGTCAGTTTTCTGTCGGAGTGGTCGCATGATAGTGAGAGGATGCGCTGGGTATCGTTGGCATAGGATATGATGTCCAGGTTATCTAACTACCTTGGCCAGGGGAGTCATTTAGGTGTTAAATAGGGTAGGGCTGAGGGAGGAACCTTGAAGTACACCGCAGATGGTGTTCCTGGGTTCCGAGATGAAGGCAGGAAGGAGGTTATCAGAGTTCTTCTGGGGTGGAGGGACGCAATCCACTTGAGGGTGTCTCCTTGGATTCCAATGTGGTAAAGCCTTTTGATCAGGGTGTTGATACTGTGTTGAACACTGCTGAGAGGATCAGGAGGATCAGGGCTGCTGTTTTTCCTTGGTCAAGGAGTGATCTGATGTTGTCTGCCATCAGGGTAGTTTTGGTGCTGTGTTTGGTGCGAAATCCAGATTGGGAAGTAACCAGAAGATTGTTGTTCTCATAGTTCTCAAATTGTTGTTCTGGAATTGGTAGGTGATGGCCTCCTCGATAACTTTGGTGGGAAAGGCCTGTAGAGAGATGGGGGCAGGAGTTATTTGGGGTTTAAATGTTTAATTAAAGTCTACCTGACTAAAGGCCTTAATCGTGAAATGTAATTTGCTTGGTTAGTTTGTTCTTTTTTTTGCAGGTGTGTTCAATGTTTCATTAGCTAGAGAAAGGAGTATCTCACTCTTACAGGTTCTTTTTCAGCCCTTCTTTCTCCCATTATCGCATTTTACATTTCTTTCCTTCCTTCTTTCCTTCCTTTTTTGTCTTTCATTCTCTTGCTCTCAGCCAAAGTCTGATGATGAAAAAGAAGTCCTATCCACCATGAGTGCCACCACAATTTAAACACTCAGGCCCATATTTATCATAGTGTTGCATGCCCTGGCGCCCTGCAAATGGGTGCAAGGCTGGCGCAACACTTAAGCCAGATTTATCTAGCCACGCAATGCCACCTTGCATCGTCTTGCATGGCTTGTTAAATCTGGAGTAACACAATGCAGTGCAAAACGCTGCCTTGCATTACTCTGCCTCAGGGAGGTGTTCAATAGGTGGAGTGTGGGTGTTCCCTTGTATCTCACATGTATTTTTGTGCATTCCCAGATTTACCATTAGTGGTAGACCTGGGAATGCAACAAAATACTACGTCTCCCCGGGTGAGACATAATGAGGAGAAATATCTTTATTTCTCCTTGTTTTTTCCTCTTTCAAATGCCTCTGAGGATGGATTTTTTGCAGGAAGGTATCCCTTCCTTCACAAAAAACAATCCTGCCTACAACACAGGCACTCTTGCAACATGACGCAGGGGTACCCGCGTTGGCGCCATGCAGCACATTGTGTGCCAGTGGAAGGAAAGGAGAGGAGTGCTCCTTGTAATGTTAAATATGGCGTATTCTTGTCCTCTCCCTTTCACGGAGCGCAGCACAGCAAGGTGGCTTGCTGCGTTGCCCTGCATGAAAGAATGATAAATATGCCCCTAGGATTCTCGCTGGGTCATCTGCAGCACAGATGTGTCTATGTTATGGGTACCTATGCAGTTGCATATCTATTCTCTGGAATGTGTAAGATGGACCCATTTGAGATATTAAAGTTATGGAATACTAGATGCCAATTATGTGTAATTTCAAGTGCTTTGAACGCTGCTGCTTGTATTAATTGTGGTGTAGATTACAACAGCTGTGAATATTTTCACAAGACTTTTAGCTCGATTATTTTCAATAATAAATCTCAAACAAATTATAAATTAAGGAAGAGAGCGTACATAGACAAATCTGTTATTTAAAGGCAAACATGTGATAGGAAAATACTAAATTTAGAGTTGACCACATCAATACAGTAACACGAACAATGTTCCATCAGGAAACGTGCACTGGCACCTATTATTTTAAAATTCACCACATGCCTTCCTTTCTTTCACAGTAGGTGTTCCAGTGTTTATCCAGTGCTGGTGTTTGGTCAGGCTTTTGCACTTCTTGGTCCCAGAGTCTACACTGGCTGTTCAACCAGAGGATTACATCACTGAGCACAACGGGTAATTTGCAATATGCACCGAAAAACAACTTTGCAGCAGCTGGTGTGACTATGACATTTGCACCAACGTCCGGTTGTCACCTTAAGTTGTTGTTGGCCTCGTGAGTCTTTCTTTAAGTACTTTTCCTACGCAGTCTTAATTCTTCGCTTCTGACATCTGATTTGACCGTTAACTCGTGCGCGCAAATCCCAGCTCAACACTATCTTTTATCATTTCCAGGTCAATAATATACGTGTCAATAAACTAGGCCATAGCTGCACCTGTGCAAATGGGGAAACAAGGGCAACATTAAACGCTGTAGCAAAGCAATTTCTTCTTATTGCACGCACATTTTAGGTACTGTGTTATCGATACAGTTAAACAAAAACCTTGATGCCAACCCTGGAGGGGCAACGCGCCGCTTGTTTGAATTGGAGGCAGGTAGCGAGAAAGCGATTTTATTATTTTTAATGAAAAACACCGTTTCACAGTTGTATGGGAGGACTGCGAATGAACACATCTTCCGAGGAAAATGCGAAATTGCTCTCATTTAAGGGCTGCCAAGCTTCTGTTGGCATTCTCGAAAGGCCATGCATTCCAGAACATGTTCAGAGCCAGTGGGCATGATGAGGGCTAATTCCTGTATTTATCATTACCCGTGCACTTTGCAATTACTATGATCAGCCCTAGGCAGGGCCATGGGGGTCATTGAGTAGACATATTATTTTATGAGTCTCCACTTGCTTGGTGAGTGGGGTCAAAATATACCACATTTTATACACAAATGTGTCGAATTAATAGCCTCTTATGTCTCTTTACGCATAATTTGCCCCTAATATTAAAGCACACCACAGAACCTGATGCTGTTTTTAAAACCAAGCTATACAGGGTGGTTGTATTTATGTGCATGTGAAAAGTTTACTGTCAAATGAATACATTTCTTCACATATTTGTTATTGTAAGCACCTCACATCCTTCTATTGGCTATACATCTCGCATGTGATTGCTTATAACATTTCCTGTTAGTCAGTGGATATAAAATACATTATGTTTCTGATTATTCATTAAACGGGGCAGTTTTGTCTGGATGCCCTGGAAAAGTAATAGCCTCATTACTTGAGCGAACGTTTTTTTTTTTTAAGAGTGCCACGTCATTATGTTTGTTTTTCTTCCTGCTTATAAGGCAAATGAATTTTTGCAACATGTTCATTCCATGAGCAGGTATTTGTTCAAGGGCACTGCGCTGTAATAAGTCGGTGCAATTGCTCTCTGACAAGTAAGAAATAAATGGAAGTGATTAAAAAAAACGAAGAGAAAAAAAAAGGGCCGACTGCCTCCGCTGGCTCGCCTTCGCCGCGCTGTTTGTTGTTCGGTACTCTGTTCCCGTTGGCGTTCCCGGAGACTTTCTTCTTCATCAAGTGAATATAATTCCCTGCCATAAAACATTAACGAGTATACACAAGCCACATCCGACGCCTTGAGAAATGGCGAGGGGATTCGCCACCGGTAATTTGTTTCGGTTTTTGATAAGTATAAAAAAAAACTTCAAAGGAAGCACCGACTGCCTTTCCGCAGAGCTATAGTCTTTTTATAGTGAAATGAAAGGAAATGTGTTTCCGATAGGAAACCACGGGGCATATTATCAAGGACCGCTGTTAAAATTATCGCCTTTTTATCGGCAGGAAACTGCCGATAAAGCGGCGATAATGGGCTTGATAATATGCCCTTGTTAATTCCCATAGAAGCTCATGTTAACGTCAGAACATGGGCTTCTATGGGAATTAACAAGGGCATATTATCAAGCCCATTATCGCCGCTTCATCGGCAGTTTCCTGCCGATAAAACGGCGATAATTTTAACAGCGGTCCTTGATAATATGCCCCCACGTCTCTGTCTACTAGCCATATGCAAGGTTTCAGACAGAAGATGGGGGTTTGGGCAGTGAGCCAATGCTGGGGGCCTCCAAGTCTTGGACTACAGATTATTAAGGTTGACCATAATAAGCACTTCTGTCTCGCTGGCATTGAGCTTGGGAGATTATAGGTTTATCCAATTGACCACCACCTTCAAACATTACTGTCCACCAGCATGAGCATCCACACAGATGAGCAGTTGGCTATCATTAGCATAGGTATAAAATGAAAAGCCAAAAGAATGATTGAATGATTAAGAAGTGCAACATCTAAATATTAAAAAAGGGCTGGACTGAGTCATGATCCTTAGGTGATTCCACATTTAAGGGTTTTCATGGTGGATCATAGAAAACAAGCTTTAGCGGGACCATGAAGGGAAGATGCCTGCCAAAAACATGACTGTCGTTGTTGACATACAGGTTCAACCTAACTCTATAAACCATTTGAATTAGGCCCTAAGACAAGTCTTCACATCTGCCGTATGCACAATGAGCATACAAGCTATTGTATGATTTGAACGTTAAACCTCCAAACTTAAATACAAACGTGGATGTATTTTTCCAAAGGCATGCTAAAAAGGTGTGTGTAAAAATCAGGGACTCAGAATCCATACATTCCATGTTCTTCTGATAGAGACAGTACTTGTGAACTCCAATCTGTACATTAAAGGAGATCCACTATGGACCTCCTGTGTAGGACTGGTACCCCTTATTCTTACTAACAATTATACCTACATTGATGCCGCACAGCAGGAGCAAAAACATTCTTTAACAGGAAGTATGTTCTAGTATTGATTTCAATTTCTCGGAAAGTATAGTATGTGAATTTAGGAGCTCTTAATTATAATCATCCCATATGTCAATGTAACATTGCGGTTGGTCACCTGAATAAATGGCTAAGATCGATACCTCAAAGGCCTTATAAATGCAGTAATAGAATTCGTATACTTTCTTTGACAAATACAGGAGGAACAGTGCGTCATAAATATTTATCCTTTTCTAGAGGGTAACCCATGAAAATAACTGTAGCAGCTAGCTTTCAGATTTTTCGCCACAATTCATCAATGAGCTCCAAAGCCATCCTCCATATAAAAGAAGAAATTATCAATCTTTACTCAAATACTTTTCACTACTGAGGAACATAATGGTGGAGTCCCCATTTTGCTAGGCCATTTAGTATCAACCAAAAATCTGATTTTCCATTGATGAGCAAAATCTCAATTTTCTCAGCATTCAATTTAATTCCTTCTGGGACCAGACGAAAACCATAAGACATTGAAAATCTTCATTGGAATCAACATAGTTGCCTAGGTATAGCAGAATCTGTGTATTGTTTGCATACATATAGGTTGTAAACCTCAATTTGGCATACAACATAAATAATGAACGAATGTGCCAAGCCATGAGAAACTCCAGACAATACAAGGGTCAGTATAGGCCGCCAGTTTCACAGTTTGCTATTTCCCAGTAAAAAAAAAAGACTACATCCAGGTAAAATGCGATGTCATTCAGCCGTGCCACCGTTACATGACTTAGTATGCTGGTATAGTCAACCACTTCAGAAGCAGTGGAACGGTCTAAGCGTATCAGGACATTGATATCTCCGTGATCTAGATCTAATCTTAGGACATTTAAATGAAAAGCAGCACAGATTCAGTATTATATTCTAGGCAAAAGTCTGCTTGTGAACAGTTTTAGAGATTATAATTTTAATAAGAATTTTGTAAATGATTGCAAAGAATTTGGACACATGGTTTTTAATTGTTTTAGCGCAAGATGGGAGCAACGAGATTGAACTGTAATCTTTACAGGGGACTAACCCTTATTCAAGGGAAGTGTTTATATGGTCAAAAAGGGAATTTTTTATTGCAAAAGCGATCAGAAAGTCCAGTAGTAGTGACAGTATTTGCATATAAGACAGACGACACGTGTTTCATCTTGGTTGGACAACTTTTTCAAGGCTGTAAATTCAAAAACACATACATAGAACATATTTTTTGGGGAAACAACCTTCACAACGCAACTTTTACAACGCACTACCATTACAACAAAACTTTTACAACGCAACATCCATTACATCGCATGCCATTTCAATGCAACCATTACAACGCATGACATTACAACGCATAGTACCCTTACACTATCCAACACTTACCCTACTGTTGCACCCCCTGGAGTTAGAATAGTCATTTTTACCCCTACACTATCCAACACTTACCCTACTGTTGCACCACCCTGGAGTTAGAATAGTCATTTTTACCCCTACACTATCCAACATTTACCCTACTGTTGCACTCCCCTGGAGTTAGAATCGTAATTTTTACCCCTACACTATCCAATACTCACCATACATGCAATGTAATGTTATGCGTTGTAATTGTATGCGTTGTAAAGGTAGTATGCGTTGTAATGGAATACGTTGTAAAGGTAGTTTTTAAAAATCCGTTGTAATGGCATGCGTTGTAATGGAATGCGTTGTAATGGATGTTGCGTTGTAAAAAATGTATTGTAAAGAAATGCGTTGTAAAAGTATGCGTTGTAATGTCATACATCCATTTTGTTTTTCAACAAAATGGTGCACCTCCATGCTACCCCCATACTAACATGCCAGCGAAAGCTTAGCCACATTACCACAATGGAATCAAAATTTTCCAGAGAAGAATTCGACGTTGCAATTTTGACAGATCCTGAAGTGGTCCCACATATATACAGTGATCACCCGAGATGTGGACAGGGAGAAAGATATCACTCATTAAGACAACCATGATGTGCCAATAGTCAATTTGAGGATTGCAGTGCCAACCAAATGGCACTGTGCCTGTGGGCACTCCTATTGGAACGTATTCTCTGTGATTGTTAACGATGTAGTCAATTACTTAGAGAAAAATAAACTGTAGTTACTCGTTGTTGATAATAAGAGAATGTTCACGGGACCATTATTATTCTTTGTTTTTTTTGTTTGTCATTCACCACACTTAAACACAGATACACATCCAGCTTAAGTTTGTTCACATCCTCACAACCCGTTATTTCTTCACCTTGATCGTACCAGGCACCAACTGAGTTTCATGTTATCAATTCAGTTCACCACAAGAACAGTAGCCATTCTACAGTCTTTATTTAACCGTTCACCAATAGCCACAGTATGTTCTTAGTTTACCCACCAGCATGCTTCATTTTACACCAGGGCTTTTTGTAGAAAAAGTCTTCGCTCCTGTACAGCACACTGAAATTGAACCTCTTTGTTTTCAGATTGTATACCACTCCCCTGATGAAGGGCATGGGTCCCGAAATGTATAGGGTTATATGCATCGCAATTTGAGCTGGAATCAAATGAAGGAATGATATCTACACGTTTTTGAAAATTGTATTGTCATGAAGGAAATAATACATACTCACCACAAATATTTGGAATAAACAAACTATTGTTTTGATCAACAATGAGTAACTACAGTTTATTTTTCTCTAAGTAATTGACTACATCGTTAACAATCACAGTGAATACGTTTCAATAGGAGTGCCCACAGGCACAGTGCCATTTGGTTGGCACTGCAATCCTCGTGTTGTTACAATTAATCCCCCAGGGCCAGAGGGGACAATACCTGGAGGCACCCAAGAACAGCCATTCACAGCTTACCAAGTAAATACCCAATCAACACCCAAGGTGTGCCGCACATTCCACATAATTTCTAATTGCACTGCACTGGCTAACCGTGCGAGCACCCACTTGTCAAGATGTCTTACGAAGAAATAGCAAATATCACCACAAACCGAGCAGACACATTCGGATTCTCCAGTGAAGAAACAAACCGGATATACTCTCTGATCCAGGAAGTAGACCCTTCCACAACCAGCACCTTTTCCACTCCAAGCATGCTAAAACAGCTACTTTATACATCCCAACGGGTTATTAACCAGCGCTTGCACGCTGGAATGTTAATACGATACCACAAGGATCAACGGATCCCAAGGGGATTACGGATTGCATTGAAGCCTACGCTCTGCAGGAACCACCCCAAGTTTACAGAATGCTGGTACGCAATATTGAATCGCTGTTCCCTTGATCTAATCCTCTTAATAGTTGAAGAACTCGCGAAAGTCATAGAAGACTTGGAAAAAGAAATCAAACAATTGCACCAAAATTTAGATAGCAATTTGTCTACGGATGAACTAGATAAAGCGCTCAATGACATAAACATTCAACTAGACAAATACACGAAGGAGATCAGCGACAGAAAGATACGCAAATATAAATGCGACACAATGGACTACAAACTGTGGGAAGTCTACAGCTCGGCGGAAGTATACGCCCAGCGCAGACAACGTACACCTTACAACCAGTCATCAGATGAAGGTAGTTCTACATCAGACAGTTCGACCCAGCGAGGTGGCCCACAGACCGGAAGATTTTAGAGACCCGGTCTAACTTCCAGAACAGAAGTTACAAAACCCACAGATAAATACACAACAGGTGGTCCTTTTTTAGAGAAGAATCCATCCATCGTCGTCGAACCAGGAGGAGTAACAGAAACAAGAGAATCCACGAGTTCAATAGCTCAGTCAACAAGGAGCAAAAAAACTTAGTGATTAACATTTCTAAAACTTCCATAACCAAAGCTCAGATGGCCATATTACAACGTGGAACCTCTTTTGTACCAACCTATCATTCAAACGAACTGGAATCTAAATTAAGCTTGTACAAGTTTATGAGAAGTTTGAGATTAAGACGTTACTTTTCCAACATTGTAACACAAATGTATCCCAGTCCAGAAGGTACTTGTATGGGCCTGAGGACCAAAAGCGTATTCAATGCACCAATTAGCCACAAAATCTTGGACTCCTATCAAACCATTACTGTTAATGAAATCGGAGAATTACACAAAAAACCCAATCTCAAATACAGTAATTTCAATCTCAAACAAAAACAAGCCATGGATCAAATCATCAATAACAAAGATATCCAATGTTGTAAGGCAGACAAAGGTGGAGCACTGGTAATTATGGATTCTCAATTCTATCAAGACAGTGTAGCCGAACATGTATCTAATGTAGACTTGTACATGAAGCTAGCCCAAGATCCAACGGAAGCATTTTTAAAAGTACTCAAAGACATTCTGGAAAAAGCTTATGCAGCAGGACCAAGAACAGCCAAAGACAAAAATTATTTGATTCAATCAAATCCAAGGAGTCTGAGTCTTCACATGCTCCTGAAGATTCATAAGGATCTCAAAAGACCACCCTTTCGACCAATAGTGTCCACCAGGGGTTTCATACACGAACCCACGGGGAAATACATCGATATGTACTTGCAGCCACTGGTGAAAGAAATGTCCACATATTTGCGTGACACTACTGATTTCTTGAACAAACTCGATCAAACCATACTTGACCCCGACACAAACATCATACTATGTACCATCGACGTATGCGCTTTGTATACTTTGATCCCTCACAACAGGGGTTTGGAAGCGATTGAATCATTTCTTCTACAATGCCCTATGAATGAGGAACTGAAAATTCTACTACTGGAATTGATTCAATATACCTTATACCACAGTTATTTCCTATGGGATGGAGAGTGTTACCAACAACTAATTGGCACATCAATGGGAAATTGTGCAGCCCCCAGTTACGCAAATCTTTTCATGCACAG
This sequence comes from Lissotriton helveticus, assembly GCF_964261635.1. Lineage (NCBI taxonomy): Eukaryota > Metazoa > Chordata > Amphibia > Caudata > Salamandridae > Lissotriton > Lissotriton helveticus. The sequence continues at coordinate 659,816,866 of NC_136065.1, forward strand.
ACTGGAACTTGACCACATCCTGAACAACCCAAGATGGACAAACAAAATAAAGAAATTTTGGAGATACATAGACAATATCTTTTTGATATGGGAAGGAACAACAGAAGAAATCACGGACTTCATCTCTTGCATTAATAACATTGATGATCACATCAAATTTACACACACAGTGAGTACCCAGAGTATACCTTTTTTGGATGTTTTAGTGAAATATCAAGACAATCAATTACATACTGATCTGTACACTAAAACCACGGACAGAAACAACTCATTGCATTTTGACAGTTGACATCCTCTTCCGTTGAAAAAACATTTACCCTATTCACATTTACTTAGGGTGAAAAGAATTTGTTCCCAACCACAAACATATATGAGCAACGAACAGGCAATACTTTCGAAATTCAAAGATAGAAAATACTCGAGCCAGATTCTGGATTCAGCTAAACAACGAGTGGGCAACCTTAGACGTCAAGATTTATTGTCTACCAATCCAGTACGCAAGCCAACTGACAGACCAGTCTTTGTTTCAAAATTTTCGACCAAGAGTACACAAATCAAGAGAATAATCATGAAGAACTGGCAAATTATACAAACGGAATCTGATTTTAATGGAATTTTTAATCACAGTCCACTCTTTGCCTTTCAAAGATCAAAAAATCTTTAAGATTTATTGGAATACACACCTAGAACTATCGGCACAAAATTCACTGGAACTAAACCTTGCTACAACTGCAGTCATTGCCACAATATCATCCTGGGCAACACAATGAACCACCCAAGCTCAGGCAAACCAATGAAATTATTCACCAACGCAACATGTGATTCCAAAAACTTGGTGTATCTCTTGAAATGTCCATGCGGATTGCCCTATGTAGAGAAAACCGAAAGGAAAATAACGGTTCGCCTTACAGAGCATAAAAGTACAATCAGGAATAAGGTCATGAAGGCACTTTTTGCTGCACACTTCGTGAACAACAATCACAACATTAGCCAAATAAGATTTTTGGTATTGGAGGTTGTCCCGCTGAGACAGGGCATCGATAACAAGAAAAGATTGCTACAACGAGAACTTGTTTGGATAAAAAGACTGGATGCTTGTCAACCCAAAGGTCTGAATGACCGTATCGAATACAGCTGTTTTCTTTAATATGACATTTGTAATTAACATGACATTTGTGGCTAATCACTTGATGGATGAACATGTTTACTTCTTTGTTGTTATTATCATCATTACACATTATAACTATAACATCATTCATTTACACGATTTCACACACCGTTTCCTCACATCCGAACACATGATGTTCCCATTTTCGTTGTATTCCAGATTCCATGGACTTATATTCATAGACCATATTTAACACAATAGATAAACACTCTCTTTTTTATTATTTTCTGTAGAGTCACTTAGGTTCGCTCTCATGACATCCCCGTAACAGCTGCCACAGGGAGCAGCATACATCCTCGAGTTTCTATTATGTGTCACTCATCTGATAGATCTGACACCATTCTTTTACCATTTTAAGATGGCTGCCATATTTGAGCCTTCGTACGTTACTGTCTGTAGATGGCAGTCTTGGATTAGTCCATTTTTGAGTTGTAGCGCGACGCGCACACAAATGGTCGTACCTTCGCTATAGAGTTGATTGCAACCTGACCTCCCACGTTGATGGCAACACAAGCGTGAGGACATATGGGAACGCCGCCACGCTCATTGATGCGGTAAGATTCACAAGACTGTGTTCCTCAAGCCCACGTACGACGCTGCGTTGTTTATGACTGTCCGACAACAGTCAGTCGTTAGAGTATCACCTGACTAGTACGCACCCGTGTTTAAATTCACTTGGGCACCCGCCGTTTGCCGATAATAAGAGAATGTTCACGGGACCATTATTATTCTTTGTTTTTTTTGTTTGTCATTCACCACACTTAAACACAGATACACATCCAGCTTAAGTTTGTTCACATCCTCACGACCCGTTATTTCTTCCCCTTGATCGTACCAGGCACCAATTGAGTTTCATGTTATCAATTCAGTTCACCACAAGAACTGTAGCCATTCTACAGTCTTTATTTAACCGTTCACCAATAGCCACAGTATGTTCTTAGTTTACCCACCAGCATGCTTCATTTTACACCAGGGCTTTTTGTAAAAAGAGTCTTCGCTCCTGTACAGCACACTGAAATTGAACCTCTTTGATTTCAGATTGTATACCACTCCCCTGATGAAGGGCATGGGTCCCGAAATGCATAGGGTTATATGCATCGTAATTTGAGCTGGAATCAAATGAAGGAATGATATTTACACGTTTTTTGAAAATTGTATTGTCATGAAGGAAATTATACATACTCACCAAAAATATTTGGAATAAACAAACTATTGTTTTGATCAACAACGAGTAACTACAGTTTATTTTTCTCTAAGTAATTGACTACATCGTTAACAATCACAGAGAATACGTTCCAATAGGAGTGCCCACAGGCACAGTGCCATTTGGTTGGCACTGCAATCCTCGTGTTGTTACAATTAATCCCCCAGGGCCAGAGGGGACAATACCTGGAGGCACCCAAGAACAGCCATTCACAGCTTACCAAGTAAATACCCAATCAACACCCAAGGTGTGCCGCACATTCCACATAATTTCCAAAAGTCAATTTGACATGAACAAAGTAGAAGGGAAACTGGAAAAAAGGAAAAGAGAAAAATGAAGAAAGAACTAAGGGGCATATTATCAAGGTGGGCGATATGAGATTATCTCCACTTTTGCAGCTGGCCGCAACGCGGCGATAATTTTATCGCCCTATTAGCAAGCTGTCGCTAACAGCAGTTAGCGACAGCTTGTAGGCGATAGCGAGCGGTTTGGGGCCCTCTTTGCATGTCAGCGATATTTATCGCTAATGACATGCAAAGTGGGCGTACCCAACCTGTTAGCGACTGAAAGCAGTCGCTGACATCGCTATCGCCTATTATCAACGCAGGCTTAGCGTCAAGAAAATTTGCGCTAAGCGCGAATATCGCTGAAAACGAACGCCTGCTCAGACCAGTTCTTAGCTTGTATATCCAATGTGAGGTGGATATTCAAGCTAAGTCCCTATTAGCATTAATGCCTGAAGATCGCTGGATTTCCAGCGATATTCACGCATTTCTCCGCTATCGGCGGATATTTTATCGCTTTGGAGATAAACGTTGCTAATAGCACGTTATCTCTGTGATATAATCAGTAATGTTCATAATACCTGATAGTGTAGTTAAAAGTAGAAGTCCAATTAAACCATGAAGGCCCGAGGGGTCGATTTCGAACACTGCGAATGAAAGGGCACAGACAGGTCATGTTGAGATTAGCGTCACCCATTGTCATGGATAGCGTTTCAGAATGCACCCAAGAATGCGCACCTGGCATTGGCAGTACCGGAATCCCTGTGTAATGGGCTAAAGTATGCCAGTAAGTCTTCGCTGCACAGTACCGTGCATGTCATCTACATGCTCATTGTCTTTGGATGTGCAGAACATTCGTATACCACTGCTACAGTAGTCTTCTTTGTGTTTATGCGACTTATGTTGAAAACCTGGACAGCCGAATAAAAGAATGGTCCTTATCAATTTCCTGGCCAGTTTTAGAGATTTTATCTATGAAATGCATATTTAACATATCACAAAATGATAGGAAGTCCTTCCAGGAGTAATTTGCGACATATGTGAAAGTTCCCTAACAACTGCAAAAACGTTCTCATATTTACTAGTAGAAATATCCATTTACATTGTGTTAGGATAATATGTTTGGTAGAAAAAAGATAAATATCAGATTTATCATGATTTCTTTGCCATGCTCTTTCGAATTCACAGTTTGTGTGTTTTTTTAGCCATTATTAACTAATGAGAAAACCCAAAAACTGTTTTATGTCGTTTACAAATAAAGGGAGCACGGAGTTGGCCAAAGTTGTTGACCATTTTGAGACTGCAGTACATTAAGACTCCACAAAATTTCGTTGTGGAAAACGAGTGTCTTACAGTTCTGGGCCAGATCCCAAGGCATAATGGCTGACCCCTGGTGCTTGTCAGGGTGCAGATGGGCTCGCCTTGGCTGCACCTTTGGTAGCCTCTGTAAGAGTTGATTTGGTTTCATAAAATGTGTCCTAAACATTATGACCATTTCTGTTCTAAAAGGAAAACACTGCATTTGACAGAACTGCATTGTTGTGCTTGACTAAACTAGGCCCGAACTAGGATCCTAACGCAGCCATGATGTTTGTTTTCATTTCTCAAACTAACCCTGGACGTAATTAAAATTTGATTAAAATGTGCACTGATGCTCTGTATTGCCATTTTGTTCTTCAAGAACTATGAAAGAAGCCTTGCAACATGCAAAGTTCTTCCTGCCTGTATCATCTTTTGTTAGACTGCCATTGTTTTGTGTAAATAGATTTGTACTGCCAGGCAGAGGACATTAGGCCAGAATAGGAACAATTAATATTTAGTTTGGGGATGGTTCTAGGGTGGTGGCAATAGAAGACTGTGTATAATCCTGTATTGCAATTCATTTAGATATGCTCACCCTATGCAGACGGTGCGATTTCCATCAACCTTTATTGTGAATTGTGAATTTCTCTATAAAAATTTGAAGAATTTGGATGTGAGCTCATCACCGACTTTGGAGACTGAAACCTTGTAGGTTTGTCTCATGCTTTGGACTTAGAACAGTTTTGCCTTGACTTAGTGTCTTTCTCTTGCTGTATGTGACGCAGCTTTACCCTTTATTGATTTTACGTGCATTTTGAATATTATTTTTGCCTTCAGTATTTCACATTAAATTACTTTAATAAACCTTTATGGTTTACAATTTACTACAGACCTCAGAGGGCTTATTTCCTTGAGATACTATTTATTTCACGTGTTTGGGGTCGTTTTAGGAACAGATTACCCCATAAATACTTGAGGTTTAACACTCTCCCCCATCCAGTGTAGGTCCTTTATCTTGATTATCTGAAAACATAGCATCAACACCTCGGTTTGCCCTGTGTCCCCTGAGCCAGTTTCTATAGTGATTAAGTAGCATATCCTCTGCCATACTCTGATACACTCTGTACGTGGCTTCAGTGTGCTTGCTTGTAGCTTGGTAGTTGTTATTAACTTGTGGGGTACTCATATTATGTGTTATAGTTAATCATTTCCTCATGCCTTTCATCTTTCCCATTGTTCCTTTTGTCTGTGCACTGATTTAGTGTAATTTGTTGCAGTGGCAGTCTCATCATGTGAATGGATGCTATATGCAATTTTCCATCTCCGGTCCCACTCAGGTTTCTTTCTCTCCAATTATCAGTTTAGATATATTTTGTTGTTTGCTTTTGCTGTCATTTTGCCAGTGTCTAACCCAGGGTGGTGTGGAGTGCAAAAAAACGATGGATTTAGGCCCAGATCCTTGTACTGGGGTGAATGTATGACATTGTTCTACATTTTGTCCATCAAATGTGTTTTTTGCAATTTTCACCTCGAGTGGGCTGGGGATGCTCAGACGTGAGTCCCAGGCTCTCCACACCACTGGAGTCAAGCTATCCAGGCTGATGAAGGCTGATAGCCAGAAACCGGTCATTGCATGCTTGATTCCGGTCTGGGAAAGACATGGCTTGGTAGTTCGGACTGGACTGTTCCCATGAGGCATAGGGTCAGAGCTGATTTGCATATAGCCAGTGTCTAACCCAGGGTGGTGTGGAGTGCAAATAAAACGATGGATTTAGGCCCAGATCCTTGTACTGGGGTGAATGTATGACATTGTTCTACATTCTGTCCATCAAATGTGTTTTTTGCAATTTACACCCCGAGTGGGCTGGGGATGCTCAGACGTGAGTCCCAGGCTCTCCACACCACTGGAGTCAAGCTATCCAGGCTGATGAAGGCTGATAGCCAGAAACCGGTCCTTGGATGCTTGATTCCGGTCTGGGAAAGACATGGCTTGGTAGTTCGGACTGGACTGTTCCCATGAGGCACAGGGTCAGAGCTGATTTGCATATAGCCAGTGTCTAACCCAGGGTGGTGTGGAGTGCAAAAAAAGATGGATTTAGGCCCAGATCCTTGTACTGGGGTGAATGTATGACATTGTTCTACATTCTGTCCATCAAATGTGTTTTTTGCAATTTTCACCCGGAGTGGGCTGGGGATGCATAGACGTGAGTCCCAGGCTCTCCACACCACTGGAGTCAAGCTATCCAGGCTGATGAAGGCTGATAGCCAGAAACTGGTCCTTGGATGCTTGATTCCGGTCTGGGAAAGACATGGCTTGGTAGTTCGGACTGGACTGTTCCCATGAGGCACTGGGTCAGAGCTGATTTGCATATAGCCAGTGTATAACCCAGGGTGGTGTGGAGTGCAAAAAAACGATGGATTTAGGCCCAGATCCTTGTACTGGGGTGAATGTATGACATTGTTCTACATTCTGTCCATCAAATGTGTTTTTTGCAATTTTCACCCCGAGTGGGCTGGGGATGCTCAGACGTGAGTCCCAGGCTCTCCACACCACTGGAGTCAAGCTATCCAGGCTGATGAAGGCTGATAGCCAGAAACCGGTCCTTGGATGCTTGATTCCGGTCTGGGAAAGACATGGCTTGGTAGTTCGGACTGGACTGTTCCCATGAGACACAGGGTCAGAGCTGATTTGCATATAGCCAGTGTCTAACCCAGGGTGGTGTGGAGTGCAAAAAAACGATGGTTTTAGGCCCTGATCCTTGTACTGGGGTGAATGTATGACATTGTTCTACATTCTGTCCATCAAATATGTTTTTTGCAATTTTCACCCCGAGTGGGCTGGGGATGCTCAGACGTGAGTCCCAGGCTCTCCACACCACTGGAGTCAAGCTATCCAGGCTGATGAAGGCTGATAGCCAGAAACCGGTCCTTGGATGCTTGATTCCGGTCTGGGAAAGACATGGCTTGGTAGTTCGGACTGGACTGTTCCCATGAGGCACAGGGTCAGAGCTGATTTGCATATAGCCAGTGTCTAACCCAGGGTGGTGTGGAGTGCAAAAAAATGATGGATTTAGGCCCAGATCTTTGTACTGGGGTGAATGTATTACATTGTTCTACATTCTGTCCATCAAATGTGTTTTTTGCAATTTTCACCCCGAGTGGGCCCGGGGATGCTCAGACGTGAGTCCCAGGCTCTCCACACCACTGGAGTCAAGCAATCCAGGCTGATGAAGGATGATAGCCAGAAACCGGTCCTTGGATGCTTGATTCCGGTCTGGGAAAGACATGGCTTGGTAGTGCGGACTGGACTGTTCCCATGAGGCACAGGGTCAGAGCTGATTTGCATATAGCCAGTGTCTAACCCAGGGTGGTGTGGAGTGCAAAAAAACGATGGATTTAGGCCCAGATCCTTGTACTGGGGTGAATGTATGACATTGTTCTACATTCTGTCCATCAAATGTGTTTTTTGTAATTTTCACTCCGAGTGGGCTGGGGATGCTCAGACGTGAGTCCCAGGCTCTCCACACCACTGGAGTCAAGCTATCCAGGCTTATGAAGGCTGATAGCCAGAAACCGGTCCTTGGATGCTTGAGTCCGTTCTGGGAAAGACATTGCTTGGTAGTTCGGACTGGACTGTTCCCATGAGGCACAGGATCAGAGCTGATTTGCATATAGCCAGTGTCTAACCCAGGGTGGTGTGGAGTGCAAAAAACAATGGATTTAGGCCCAGATCCTTGTACTGGGGTGAATGTATGACATTGTTCTACATTCTGTCCATCAAATGTGGTTTTTGTCATTACCATTGTGGCATTCTGTCCCATGGTACCCAAAATGGATTAGAAGCTGAATTTTACACTAACAAACTTGATGGGTGCCTCAAGTAGCTCATCCGTCAGGTCTAGTTACTCAGGGGCAGTAAACTTTCCATCAGTGCTTCAGAGAGCATTCAATAATCATATACTACATTCCCAAAATTGTTAAAATGAGCCAGAAGAACTGGGTTGTGCTTAGAAAAGTCTGTGTATATGCCAGGGGACTGTGGTAATGTGCAATGTCCACAAAGGAAAGAGTCAAGATTGAGCAACAAGGTGTGATGATGTTGCTACAGGACACATGGTGGATGTAAATTCCAGAGGAGGGATATGTACACCCCATCATCCTCCTTAACATTCCCTTATACAGGATTAACAGGGCCTACCAGCTGGATTAAGGCAATCCTGTCCAAGAGTAGGAGGAGAAAAAGATGTATGGCGTGGTAGTAAAGGAGGCAGGATGTATTGCAGGTGAAGCTTCAAAGGTTCTAACTAAAACGTACTTTCCATCTGCATTTTTATCAATATCCCCCCTCTTTCAGAAATTGATTCCATCTTCCATTTCTTCCTCTCCAGTTCGTGTTGATAAAAGATATATATAGGTCCTGGTTCTTTCAGTACTGATGATACCTGGGTTTGAAATGTTGGAATCATCTTATTGAACTATTTCACACATGAATATGTAATTCAGGTAATAAGTTATTTTAAAGGGATCCCTTGCATCTGTGTTGGATTGATAGCAGGGATCTGGGGCATATGATGGTAAAATAAGAAAGATTGGTCCATTAGTCCACAATTGGGACAGTTAAAATTGAGTTTCCGGTTGGCAAAGGTATGCACCCTGTCCAAGCAGAAGACAAGATCCAAGTAAGGGTAAGCTAAATGCACAATAAAAGATAAACTGTGCTCAACCTCTGGTAGCTTGGCACGAAGCAGTCAAGCGTATCTAAAGACGCAATGTCTGAAGTATATGTGCAACACACACACACAGTAACACAATGAATACACCACAAAAAGACTCCACACAGGAATATAAATATAGATTATATTATAATAAAACAAGATCAAAACAGCAAAAATCCATTGTATACAATTAGAGATATTGAATTTTAGAAGAATAAATGCAGTAGAGCTTAGAAACAAGTAGCGCTAAAAAGGTTAAGTCGAGCTAGACCGATGCAAACTTATAATTACGGCCGACCTCATGGAAGTGCAGGCCAGCAACAGGACCCACACATGGCCCGGTGATCAAAGTACTTTTCCTGGTCACAAAAAGCTAGATGCTTCAATCTTCTCTGTGCAATGAAGGTGATGCATCAGATCTGAAGACGGGTACCAGAGTCGAGAGGGGTTGAGCATTGCGCCAGATGTGGCGGTGATACGCTTTCAGATGCGTCGATCTTTGAAGGCAAAGCGCTAGTTCCAATGCGCTGCGCTGATTTTACTCCTGCAACCAGGTTGATGCGCCTGTTCTGTCGCACACAGACAGGAGATGCATTGAATTCCATGTTGCAACTATCTAGACCACTTCCAGCAAACCAGGCACAGGAGCAGGGGTAGAGATTTTGATTTCCCTGAGTCTCAAGCAACAGGAGACAAACCAACAAGCCATTGAAGATCACTTGAAGTGATAGCAGAGTGCAGCTCTCCTTCAGCAGAGTCAGAAAGCAGCAGGCAGCAGGGCAACACAAGAGAAAACAAGGCCTTCTTAGTCTGCAGTGCAAAGATCAGTCCTTTAAGTAGCACAGCAGTCCGTCTGATAGAGGTTCAGTTCAAGATCCAGAAGTGTCTGATTTTAGGGGGTCAGAGACCCATTACTTATACCCAAAAGTTCCTTTTATTTGGGGGTGACTTCACAGCAGCTCTCTGGAGTGCACAGGTTCCCCTTTCAGCCAAGTCCAGTCTGCCAGGCTAGGCTATATATGGGGGGGAGGGGTAAATTAGCACTTTGTGTAGGGCAGGACACTACCTATTCCAGTGAAGAGTTAGCCCGCCCCTTCCATCTTGCCCAGGCAAGTTACTCAAAAAACACACAATTGATGGACGGAATTTCAGAACAAAACAAAACATTCTCCCCCAGTCAAGAGATTTGGCTTAAATCCATCATTCTTTTGCTCACCATGCCACCCCAGTTTAGACCTGGCCTTATGCAAATCAGTCTTGACCCCGTGCCTCATGGGAACAGTCCAGCCCGAACTGCCAAGCCAGGTCATCCCTGGACCGGAAACAAGCATCCTAGGACCGGTTTCAGAAAGGCAAGGTACTCAGACACACCTAGTCTTCCTGTGTTGTGGCTGTCTAGAGGTATTGCACAAAGTGTAGCTGTCACCCAACTCAGACGTGTATTGGAGACAGTGCTGTCATGCACACAGAGTAGTAAGCTCAGAGTGATGTCCACTTTCTAAACGGAAACACATGATGCCTACAAGGGATTTTTAACATAAATATTTTTAAAATGTGTCTTACATATGATGTTTCACCATGTCATCGCAAATTAATTAAATCGATGCATATAAAATATTTGTGTAGATAAATTAATTCAATTTGCCAGGTGTATCGTTGATAATTCAGTTTGTATAAAAATGCACAGAATTGGGGTTCAAAGCAACAACCTCTCACATACATTGATAACAGAAATCACAGTTGTACTAAATGAAGATTATCTAGTCATCGATGTATAACTATAAAGTCTGTCCTATACATAGGATCTAGAACTAAATAAATGATAATACCAATGACTAAAAGGAAGAATGAGTCACACGTCGATGTTTCAGTCTCCATTGTAATGTATCGATGAGACCAATCTCCAGGAAACAAATAATTCTTGTGAAGATCCATGACCCCTTGGTCAGTAACTTGAAAATTGGAAAAACAGAAGCAAGGTCTCTTCATTCCAATGGGATCGGTCGGAAAGGAATCCAACTAGAATTTCTGTATGGCTTAGGACGGGCTCGTAGAGACCGTCCGCCTTCCGAAAATCCTTCAGAACTCCCCCGGTCGCCTCTATACGACCGAGCGAGTACGATGGCAGTTTTTCACTGCCTTTTCGTGCCGGTGTTTCCGGCTTGAAAAGGCAGTCGGAAACTGTCTTTGGGGGCCCCCAGTAGGCCCCCGTGGGAGCAAGGCCGCCGAATGACGGCTTGAGGGCACCTATGGCGCCCCTCTCTTGATCACTGTACACGGTGGCAGGCACCTTGGGGTGCCGGCCACAGGGTGCAGGGGTGAACTGCACCCTCCATTTCACAATGCTGGCATGCATTCTGCTCGGAATGCATGCTCCCATTGTGAAACATACGAGTGCAAACGAACAGGGTTCGGTCGCATCATACTTGCAGGGCAGTAAACGACGACAGTAGGTAGTTCGGTCACAGTTCTTGACAGATGTTGGACGGATTCAGGTCCGTCCGACATCGGAATTGGGCCCTTAGGCTGCAGAATAAACATAGTTCTAGATTTAGTACACCTCACAAGACTGGCAGCATAAGAAAACATCCTGTTCTTAGATTGGCCTCTTTATTCTCAGAGTGTTGCAGCAAACAAATGATGGACGGAATGCTGACAATGCAAACATTCTCCCCCAGTCAAAAGATCTGGGTTAAACCCATCGTTCTTTTGATCACTACGCCACTCCAGTTTGGACCCAGCCATATGCAAATCAGTCTTGATCCTTTACCCCATGGGAACAGTTCCTACCGAACTACCAAGCCAGATCCTCCCTGGACCGGAAACAGGCATCCTAGTACCTGTTTCAGAGTATGTCACCCTTCTTCAGCCAGGCTAGCTTGAGTCCAGTGGCACAGTGAGCAAGGGACCCACGTCTGGCAATACCATCCCACTTAGGGCGAAAAGTGTTGCAGCAAACAAATGATGGACGGAATGCTGACAATGCAAACATTCTTCCCCAGTCAAAAGATCTGGGTTAAATCCATCGTTCTTTTGCCCACTATGCCACCTCAATTGGACCCAGCCATATGCAAATCAGTCTTGATCCTGTGCCCCATGGGAACAGTCCAGACCGAACTGCCAAGCCAGGTCCCCCCTCGACCGGAAACAAGCATCCTGGGACCGGTTTCAGGGTATGTCACCCTTCTTCAGCCAGGTTAGCTTGAATCCAGTGGCACAGTGAGCAAGGGACCCATGTCTGGGCATACCCATCCCACTTAGGGCGAAAAGTGTTGCAGCAAACACATGATGGACTGAATGCTGACAATGCAAACATTCTCCCCCAGTCAAAAGATCTGGGTTAAATCCATTGTTCTTTTGCCCCCTACGCCATCCCAGTGTGGACCCAGCCATATGCAAATCAGTCTTGATTCTGTGCCCCATGGCATGTTTGCTGTAACACTCTTTATTCTGAGAGGCATCTCTCTTTACTTAAACAGGCACCTGATATGGAGCCTGATTCACAAATAAAGCCAAATATTTATGGAAGGAGGTTCCTGCCTCGATCTGGATGTAATTTTCCAACTTTCTGGAATACCCAAACAGTTAGATAGTAGACCAGGACATTTGCATCAGGGTAGGTTTTCAGACATACTACTGGAAAGATCATGTGATGTTACCAGCAGGATCCCATTCACTGTTATTTCTTCACAGCGGAGAACATTTCATAGGGGAATAGGATCCCACTGCAAATGCACTTTAAAATAATTAGCTCTGCATGGAAAACAAGTGTTCTGGGGCGACAGCCCTTCTCCCTACCCCAACAAATCTGGGGGTGGTCCGTTCCCCATCGCACCCTTAAAGAGGATTCAAGTGAGCCTATAATTCAGTAAATTTCAGACATTTCCCTGGGTTGGAAGGGGATGGATTGGAGTTTGGGATTGCCCACACAGGGACGAGTTTGATGGAGTTTTCAAACTTGCAGGGCAAGTCAAGCTTTAGGGCGGCCGATTTTCCACCACTTGAGTGGAATTTACTTCAGTGGCGATCTCTGTCCCCATAAATGAGCTTATGCCTGCCAGGAATCATTTGGTGAATTCCTGGCATGTGTACAAATGGGCAAATGCCATTGTAAATGTATGTTTAAGATCATGCATGTGCCATATACTCTATAGAATGTGCCAGATCATGTTAATGTGGTATTATGTTTACAAGATGCATATGCATAAACAAATGTTCACCACATAATGCTTTTAACTTTGTATCACTGTGATAGGATATATAGTTTCACAATTTTTAGAATACATGTAGAGAAAGCCATTAAGAAAATCACTAACATTTTGATATAAGCAATTTTGCCTATGCTGTCAGATATTGATAATTCATTGGTGCTTTGAGAATAGTAGCTGCCATTATAGTCCTGGCCCCTTGATATACCTCCATAAAATAACTGTTGTCCAGAGATTTTCATCTTTGATTTTTGTTTTTGTATCATTAGAAAAGTAATTCAGCTTGGGTAGAGATTGCTAATCCGAGCCAAATTTTTCAGGATGACATTTTTAAAAATGGCAGCTGTGTTGCAGTGATGATGTAATGTGTCAGGAACCATGAGATGTATATACTTCATTTTAGTATCAAAACATAGATTTTAGGGATCAAGTAGTCTTATAGAGACAGAAAATAACTCAGTGCAATCATTCCACCATTTTCCAAAATGGAGGCTCTATAATGATGTGTTTTAGCCACCATATTGGTCACTTACTTTAACATTCTTTTTGTTTCAGCTTTTCCCTTGATTCAAATTCATAAACATGAGCGAAGCAGGTGGTAACAGAAGATCTTTTAATACTGACAGAGTGATTCTAACTGTACAATCTGAGGGCTCCTTCAACAAAGAAAAATGTGTCATATACCAAACTAATCCAGATGAAAAGCTAACATCAACTGCAGCTGGACAGAAGAGAGTTTGAGATGCTGCTGAAATGCAGCAACATGAAGTTCACAAAAGATTGAAACTGATGAGTGAAGAGGATCAAGTATTTACCATTGTAAGAAAAAGTACTACAGGTCATATACAGTGGAGAAAAGCCTGAAAAAGTGTGGAAAAAATAGCAGAACCAAACCAAATGCCCATCCACCTACAAGATCGACGGCTACCCCTCGTCCACCTCCAACAACTAATCAGAAAGCAGAGGAATTTCAATGTGTTATTTGTGGTTTTGCCAGAACAAGTGCCTAAGGCATTGATGAAAGAACAAAGTACAGGGTATGTGAGTCTCAAAGGGCAAACATGTTTTTATCTGCAGCTAGGTTCTTACAAGATGAAGTTTTCTGCCGAGTAGCTGATCTAAACAGCGATGTGAATGTATTTGCAGTGGATTTGTATACCCACCCGATCTGAAGGCTTGCATACATTCGAAAATGTGAATGTACAATGAGCTCCCAGGAGCAACGTTACTCCCAGCCTTCAGTTAAGTTTGCACTTATTGAAAATGCAGGTTAAGTTTTAAAGTCACTCTTGAGTGCTGGCTACTGTTTCACACTCAGAGAAAAAATGGTCAACATTGATGAAACTGTATTGATTCGAAATAATGAAATTAAGATTTTTCTGGGGAGAATGTACAATGTCAGAATTAGTTTTTGTTAGTCTAACAAAAAGAATGACGCACCTATGGTGTTTGAAGCTGATTGGACTCCTGAAGTTCTTGCTGACAAAATATCATCAAAGGATGCAGTAAAATAATCAGGAACGATTTTAAGAAATATCCTGAAAGATTTAGATTTTGGACTTAATGACAAATTTTGTGATGCCCTATCACCCCACAAATCATGGGAGTCAACAACAATGGCAGATGTTGTCTTAACATGTTTTTTTTTAAATATTCTTTTTATTGAACTTTGAGTAAATACAGTTCAGCAGCAATACATCACTTTAGCCCGCTGGGGCACAATCTTTCATTACATTCTCAGAGGCATTTTACCAATGACACACTGAAATACCTCATAAGGTTGGAGTTAGGTCCTCCACTCCGTCATTTGTCCTCTCAGCAGGAAGCTTTCAGCTTGTGGAGTGTTACATATATTTCCCTGGAATGCGTTCCATTTTCCCCAGACCAGGTCCCATTTACGGGTGTAACCTCTATTTTTGTAAACTTCCGCTTCAGCAATCATGTACCAGTCCATATTGCTCTTCCATTCAACCAGAGTCGGTGTCTCCGCCACTCCCCATTTCTAGGCAATATTCTTTTTCGCAATCATTAATCCCATGGTAGTCCAGAGCTGCCCGGCACGCTCAAGATCAGTAGGTTCCCACACATTCAATAGGCATACAGTAGGAGATAGTGCTATTGTATCCCCTAATGCTTTTTTCATACATGTGATTATTTCTCTACAGAATCGGTGGATGAGTGCACACTCCCAGATGATATGCAAGAAAGTACCAGTACCTCTACATACTCTTCTACACCCTACATCTTCAAGCATGCCCATTTTAACAAGTGCAGTATAGGTGATATATACGTGTAGGAGAGTAGGGTCTGCTTCCTATGGTCACCCCCACTTTTTGCTGTGATACTCTGGTTTTTTTACTTTAATGTGGCTGTGGGCCTGCTAATCAGACCCACAGACCAGCTGTTCTCTCTCTAAATTGATACCATGCACTTTAGGTGCATACCAGATTGGTTACTGGGTCACCCTTATGAGCCCCTGTATAGTGGACCATAGGTACCAAGGGCATAGGTGCACCCTAGGCCTACCAGGGGCTGCAGCATGTATTATGCCACCCCTGGTTTGCCTTCCAAACTGACACCACAGGTCTGTTCACACAGCCTGGGTATGGTAGTGTAATCACCCCCTACTTAGATATAGTATACCTATATCTACCTTTACATATAGACACATATACACCTATATGTCCACTCCTATGGTAGGCCTCGACAATCCTGGAGGCAGAGTGCTTGGTTTTATGTGAGAGGGTGCTCTGGCATGAGCTGAGCCCCTCTGCAGCTTTTGGAACCATCTCCTAATAGCTGTTCTATGATATAGCCATACCATATACTCATAAAAGCATTATAATCCTCGTGGTTAATGCTAACTTTGGTTTGGCTTTATCAAAAAATGTCGTGTAAGGTGTCAAACACTTTGGAATACTACCCCCCGCCAATTCTGGTGGCAGGGGTAGCATTCCACCCTCCTAGAGGGAAAAGACATGTAAGTTACTGATTTACCCGGTTAAAGTTAAACAGAGTAACTATGGGCGCAAAATCCGTTCCGCTCGCGTAATTTGCGGATTTTTTGCAATTTCGCGATCCGCGAATCTCGCGAAATTGCCGAAAAATCCGCAAATCCGCTCGCGGGCGGATTTCACATGCCCAAGTTGAAGCTCAAATTCAGTAACGTTTTAATCAGCCCAAAAAATTAGTGAGCACGGTCGAGGCTGGGCAAGTGTGCTTTATACCCATCTCTGCCGTCGAAAATTAGCTGTAATACTTGAGGGAGGTCTTTGCATCCATGAGTTTCTCGAGCACCATCCCCGTGTAGTTCCTGTGACCAGGAGGCTGCTTCCCTCATCTGCTGGCCTGCTCGCTCTCTGACCCTTTATACACAAGAGGCATGTGAACACGCATAGCAGCCCCGCCCGTTTGGCCCCGCACACCACACACTAGTGGTATCAAACGTCTTCCCTCCCTTTCTCAACTATGATGGACAGCTCACTCAGGGGACCTCGGAGCCTTTTGGCGTGGTGGCAAAGTTACAGGCACACATGGTCACTGGAGACAAATCTTCTGGTCCTATATGCAGCTGCAGTGTAGGAAAACTTTTCCTACACTGCAGCTGCGTAAACAGGCGAGGCTGCTATGCGTGTTCACATGCCTCGTGTGTATAAAGGATCAGAGAGCGAGCAGGCCAGCAGGTGAGGAGAAAGAAGCCTCCTGGTCACAGGGACTACACGTGGGTTGCACTCGAGAAACTCATGCATGCAAAGACCTCCCTCAATTATTACAGCTATTTTCGATAACGGATATGGGGATAAAGCACACTTTCCCAACCTCGACCGTGCTCACTAATGCTTTGGGCTGATTAAAACGTTACTGAATTTGAGCTTCAACTCGGGCACCTGCTTTAGTTATATCTGTAAGTGCTTCCTGTTGAGGTTTAATTTTTGTGAGAGGAGCCTCGTGCCAGAATAAATCCTGCCCTGCTTAGTTATCCACGCAGATGCCACCGTTGTGTGCAATACCTCTACTCAACTGGAGTACTTTCTACTGGCTAATCAGTAAGTGCTACTTCCTTGGGTAAATGTACAGTGCTTTTCCTACACTGCAACTGCGTAAAGGGCCAGAAGATTTTTCTCCACTGACCATGTGTGCCTGTAACTTGGCCACCGCGCCAAAAGGCGCCGAGGTCCCCTGAGTGAGATGTCCATCATAGTTGGGAAAGGGCGGGAAGACGTTTGATACCGCTAGTGTGTGGTGTGTGGGGCCAAACGGGCGGCGTAGCTATGCGTGTTCACATGCCTCTTGTGTATGAAGGGTCAGAGAGCGAGTAGGCCAGCAGATGAGGAGAAAGCAGCCTCCTGGTCACAGGAACGACACGGGGGTTGCGCTCGAGAAACTCATGGATGCAAAGACCTCCCTTAATTATTACAGCTAATTTTCAACAGCAGATTTGGGGATAAAGCACACTTGCCCAGCCTCGACCATGCTCACTAATGTTTTGGGCTGATAAAAACGTTACTGAATTTGAGCTTCAACTCGGGCACCTGCTTTATTTATATCTGTGCTTCCTGTTGAGGTTTATTTTTTGTGACAGGAGCCTCGTGCCAGAATGAATCCTGCCCTGCATATTTATCCACGAAGATGCCACCGTTTTGTGCAATACCTCTACTCAACTGGAGTACTTTCTACTGGCTAATCAGTAAGTGAAAGCACTATACATTTATCCAACGAGCTAGGACTTACTGATTAGCCAGTAGAAACAGTAGTCTAATATATTTGGGCAAATCCGCGAGTTCGCACATTTTTTCACAAACTCGTGGATTTTTTTGCGATTTTTGCGAGATTTCGCGGACCGCAAATCCGCAAAATTTGCCCATACTTAAACCAGAGCCTCAGCATCACAAAATGGATGCTGCTGCCACAGACACAAGTCTGACCTCCTGTTACTGGGGGAAACTCCAGCAATGGCGGGCCTGGACAATAGGTTTCCTGTCCAGGGAGGTGCCAGCACCTCCCCAGACAGGGGTTATGTGTATTGGGGCAGGGAAGGCACCATTCAGTGAATGCATCTAGACATTGCCAGGGGCACACAAGTTGCTCCATGCATAGCCCGGTTCAAACCATTTGCTGGGGCACTCCAGCCCCAGCTCTGGTGCGAAACTGGACAAAGGGAAAGGGGTTTAACCACCCCCTTCTCAGGTCTACCCATAGGAGGGACCTAGGCAGGTAATCCAGCCCCCATCCTTAGTATGAGTATAGGAGCTGTGTCCCCAGGACTTTAGATTATCCTGGAAAGAAACTATGATACAGAACTCTTGGACCTTCGACATTCTATACCGACTAGAAGACGGAAGACATCTCCCTTGTGGTCAAGGAGTGCCCACCCTGTTCTAACAGGCTCCATCAGCAACTTTGCCAGTCTGCAGCTTCTAGGCTCCCGACGGATCCCGATGACCCTGCGACTACAGAACTAGACTTCCAGACTTCTCTGATCCGACCCACATCCACAGCAGAGCTGGGACCCGTGGCAGACACAAGAGACCTGGGACCAGACATCTTTGATATCCTGCATTTTGCTACCTGCACTCCCTTCCTGAAGGCTCAGTCAGTTGTGCATTGGGGTACAAGAAGCCCCAGGCCCGAGCATCATCTACACTGAAGCCCAGGCCCCCACACAATGCAAGTGTCCCGTGGGCCCCGCCTTCCCATTTGTGCCAGACGCGTCTTCCCAGCTGCTTGCCCATTGGCTAGTGAGCCCCCCGAAGATGCCATCTTGAAACTACTATGCTTTCCTGGTTGCTCCAGGCTTTCTCCAGTTTCCCTGCAAAGGAGAAGCTCCCCAGACTTTGCTGGTCTGACTCAAAGCCCATCTTCACTTCCTGCGTGGATTGCGTTTGCCAAGGCTTGTTGGGTCCAAACCGGATACCGGCACCGCAGTCAACTAGATTCTTTGTGGATCAGCTCGAATCTAGCTCCTGGTCATCGTCGACGCCTCCTGGTCCTCGTGGCTGCAGAGACAAGCTTCACTTCTTCACCTGAGATCATCGAGACATCGCCTGGTTCCTTCCTGGTCACTGGCTAGTGACCCAGACTCTGTCCCCTCTGCTTTCAGGTTCTTCACATCTCCGATCCCATCTTGGATCCACCCGGACACTTTTCCTCTGGTCACCTGCAGCACTTCTTTCCAGCTCTCCATTGAAAACGACGATGAAACCTGATACGAAAAGACACCTATGCACCAAGCTTCCCTGGGTGAGGTAACTCGAGTACTCCGGTGCTCCTGTGGGTATTGACTCTTCTAGTGTCCTAGTTTAAAAGGGTTCCATCCAAGCCCATCCGGAAGTGTCCTTTATCTTTAACTTTGTAACTTCTACGAACACCATAGAAAGTCAATGGGACCTCGTGCCTGTGTTTAGACACTGCACGCGGGTTCCGGGGGTCTCCTACTTCCTAACAACTGGTTGATTAGTATAGCCCCGGCGATTCTACAGGCGCTAGGCCTGCTTTCTAACTCTCAAGTAGTACTTATACCACTTTCTTAGTATATGGTTTGTGAGGACCCTAGGGCAAAACGTATACTGTGCAACTTATCGTATATTAACTGTGTGACTTGTATTGTATTTTTACCTCGGACCTCATAAAGAGCGCAGAGGGGTTGTGTTTAGATTAAATACACATATATTTGATATATACCTTGTGTGGTGTCCTTTCATTTGGTATTCAAGGGATTATATATGATAAAAACAACTTGCTTAACTCGCCTACAGAAGTCTTAGCCTAAGACTGCTGGTCCATGCTACCACTAGGATAGCTTTCTATAAGGTTGACTTTACAACCATCACCAATAAGGGTCGATTAGACTGGTGCAAGGTGCTCACTAGAACTAGTGGACATCGTATGCCAGGCTAACTTCTCACATTGGTGTGCAGCGGTTGGGATAAGAGCTTGCAATTTGTTTTACCAAATAATTTTGTAATATCATCTGAAAGATCATATCAAGTTACCTGTAGGTACATATAAATCAAGTCATAGATATACATAAGTTCTACTGAACTTAGTTGTTGCAGGTGGTTAGGGCCTAGCACACCCTGACTGCAACTCCTAGAGAGGTTCTAGTAAAAAATCATTTAGTGTAGGTAGGTGCACACACCACACCTCACTAGAAAATGTCCTTGGAAGCAGGCCCTAGTGGACCTCTTCGGAAAAAAACAGAGGGTGCCTTCTAAGTATGACTCTTTCACTTTTAATGAACTTAGAAGCCTGTGTGCAGTCAGAAGATTGAGACAAAGACAGAGTCCAACATTTAACCACCTGGTAGATATCTTAGTGGCTCATGATATAAAGAATACATCAGACACAGATAACCAAAGTAGTAGAGAGGGGGGGCCATCCATCCACAGAAGAGAATGTTGGGGAAGATCCAGCACTATCTGATGAGGAGGTGGATGCTGACCAGGATGAGTTTAATGAACCTATCCTGGGCAACACAGGACTATCTGGAGGTGGAGAGGGCCATGAGAGGCCCCCTTCCACTCACCCCAGAAGGTCTAACATCAGAAACAGAAGGCGCAGGTCACTGTCCAGTGGCTCTGAGCATTCTAATTCTTCAGTAGGGTCTGTTGTCTCTGCTTTAAGAAGGATGCCTTCCCCTGAGAGGAGAGAGCACAAAGCTAGAATGAGAGAGGTCAAGCTGAGGATCAGGAGGCAAGAAATTGCCCTTGCAAAAGAGATAACCTAGCTCTTGAAAGAGAGAAAAAGGTAAGTGAGTTAGAACCCACTGGTGGCAGCACAATTCCTAAAGATAGGGAAAGGTCTCATGACCATAGAAAACGGAACAAGATTGTACCTCCTTACCAGGTTGGGGATGACATCCACAAATGGATAACTGCTTTGGAGAGGGCCTGCAAAATACAGCAGGTACCCCAAAGTCAGTGGGCAGCAGAATTGTGGCTCTCCTTTTCAGAAAAAGGTAGTGGCAAGCTCCTGACAGTTAATGATCAGGATGCTGACAATTACTATGTCCTGAAGAGTGCTCTGATAGATGGGTTTGGCCTAACCACTGAGCAGTACAGGTTGCTGTTCAGGGATACCCAAAAGACACAGACTCAGGACTGGACTGATTTTGTAGATTGTTCTACTAAGGCTCTGGAAGGCTGGTTACTGGGCAATAAAGTCACTGACTACACAGGATTGTATAATTTAATTATGAGAGAACAGATCCTTAACAACTGTCAGAACCAGCAATTGCATCAACACCTGATTAACTCTGATCTGACCTCTCCCCAAGAATTGGGAAAGAATGCAGACAAATGGGTCAGAACCAGGGTGAAGCAGAAGGTACAGAACCAAGGTGGTGATCAGAAGAAGCAAGACCAAAAGGGTGGAGAGAAAGCAAAACACCAGAAGTCTTCACAAGGTCCCCAAGAAGCTTCTAATGGTTGGGGTTCCCAACAATCTAAAAAGAAAGAAGGCCCAAAGAAACCATGGTGCAACGTTTGTAAGGTTAATACTCACTGGACCAGTGAGTGCACCAAGAAGGAGGCAGCTCCAGCCACCATTGCCCCTAAGGCAACTGTTCCCCCTAGTACAGCTAATATTGGTGGTTCTCAAAAGAAGGGTGTAGTAGGGTTGACCCTGGGAACTGAGATGGATTCTGGCCTAGTCAGAATACCAACTCAAGCTAGTTTGATCTGTGATGGGGACATAATTATGTCCTCTACTGTGAGTCCCAATAATTTGGGCAAGTACAGACAAACTCCTTTGATTAATGATAAAGTGGCTCAGGCCTACAGGGACACATGTGCTAGTGTCACAATGGTGATGCCTGGCTTTGTGGACCCTGGGCAGATCATACTAGGTGAAAATTACCTGGTGACCAATGCTAGCAATGTCACTACCACTCACAGTATGGCAATTGTTAATTTCTACTGGGGAAGGGTAACTGGCCTCAAAAAGGCTGTGGTTAGCTCAGACCTCCCTATAGAATGTTTGCTTGTCAATGACCTGGAGACTTTAGCTTGGGCTGAAGTGGAGTATAGGACCCATACAGAAATGTTAGGGATATCAGCACATGTCCTTGCTGTGACTAGGTCACAGGTCAGAAATAGCAACACTGAACTGGCACTGGATTCTGGAACAATGGACCCGTTGCCTACCAGGAGGAAAAGCAGTATGATTAAGGCAGCGCCTTCCCTCTTGCCTCAGGAAGAGAGTCAGACCTCACAGGAAGCTGATGGTGAGACCCAGGAGGAAACTGTCCTAGAAGAGCTTGAGCCTGATCAGGTTGAATTTCTTGGGACAGGGGGCCCTCCAGGGCAGATCTGAGGCAGGCGCAGTTAGACTGCCCTTCTCTTCAACTCCTCAGATAGCAAGCTGCTACTGAGGCTGCTGGGAATGCTAGTGGGACCCACAAAGTCTATTGAGATGATGGGCTCCTGTATTCAGAGGCTAGAGACCCTAAGCCTGGAGCTTCCAGGAGGTTGGTCATACCTTTGGCATTCAGGGGCTTCCTTCTCACACTAGCCCACGATATTCCCTTAGCAGGACATCTTGGCCAGAACAAGACTTGGGACAGGCTTATCCCTCACTTTCACTGACCCCACATGTCAGAAGACACCAATGAGTTTTGTCGCTCCTGTGTCACCTGCCAAGCCAGTGGCAAATCAGGTGGACCACAAAGGCCCCCATAATACCACTACCTGTGGTGGGGGTTCCCTTTGAAAGAGTAGGGATTTACATTGTTAGACCAATGGATCCCCAAACAGCATCTGGGCACAGGTTTATCCTGGTGGTAGTGGATCATGCCACCAGATACACAGAAGCTATTCCCCTAAGGACCACAACAACACCTGTTGTGGCAAGAGCCCTCCTGGGAGTTTTCTCAAGAGTGAGGTTTCCAAAGGAGGTTGTCTCAGACAGAGGTGCAAACTTTATGTCTGGATATTTGACTGCAATGTGGAAGGAGTGTGGAGTGAACTACAAGTTCACCACACCCTATAATCCACAGTGCAATGGTCTGGTGGAGAGAATCAACAAGACCTTAAAGAGAATGATCAAGGGTTTACCTGAAAAGCTTAGGCGAGGATGGGACATCCTGCTGCCCTGTCTTTTGTTTGCTTACAGAGAGGTCCCACAGAAGGGGGTTGGCTACAGCCCTTTTGAGCTTCTGTTTGGGCATCCTGTAAGAGGACCCCTTTGTCTGGTGAAGGAGGGATGGGAGTTACCTCTCAAACTTCGCAAACAAGACATTGTGGACTATGTACTTGGTCTCCGCTCCAGGATGGCCGAGTACATGAAAAAGGCATCCAAAAACCTTGAGGCTAGCCAGGAATTGAAAAAGGCCTGGCATGACCAAAAGGCTGTGCTGACTGTTTACCAGCCAGTACAGAAAGTGTGGGTGTTGGAGCCAGTGGCCCCAGCAGCTCTCCAAGACAAATGGTCTGGACCCCACACTATTGTTGAGCAGAAGGGAGAAGTAGCCTATTTGGTTGATCTTGGAACTCCCAGGAGCCCCCACAGGGTGCTTCATGTCAACAGATCGAAACCATATGTTTAAAGGGCAGACATGGGCTTGCTCATGGCTACAAATGAGGGACAGGAGGAGGAGAGTGACCCTCTCCCAGACCTGCTTTCTCAGAACCCTGATGATGGTTCAGTTGATGGTGTAGTCTTGGCAGGCAGCCTCACTGACCAACAGCAACAGGACTGCAGACAAGTTCTACAGTCCTACAGACATATGTTTTCTCTGACTCCAAGTCAGACTACCTGGCACACTCATGAAGTAGACACTGGAGACAGTCTGCCTGTCAAGAGTAAAATCTACAGGCAACCTGGCCATGTCAGGGACTGTAGCAGGCAGAGGTCAAAAAGATGTTGGATTTGGGAGTCATTGAGCCTTCAGAGAGCCCTTGGGCCAGTCCAGTAGTCCTGGTGCCTAAATCTCACACCCAAGAAGGTAAGAGAGAAATGAGGTTTTGCGTGGATTACAGAGGCTTCAATGATGTCACTAGGACAGAGCCCTTCCAATACCAAGGGCAGAAGAACTCATTGACAGATTGGCATCTGCCAAGTTTTTGAGTACATTCGACTTGACAGCTGGCTACTGGCCGATCAGACTAGCCGAAGATGCAAAAGCCAAAACCTCATTTTCAACCCCAGGGGGACATTATCAATTTGTGGTGATGCCCTTTGGTTTGAAGAATGCACCTGCCACATTCCAAAGGTTGGTGAACCAAGTCCTCTCAGGTCTGGTTGACTACTGTGCAGCTTATCTTGATGATATTGCTGTCTTTAGCTCCACTTGGGAAGATCACCTGATCCACCTAACGAATATTTTGGAGGCCCTGCAAAAGGCAGGCCTAACTATCAAGGCTACCAAGAGCCAGATAGGCAGAGTCAGGCTGTATACCTGGTCCACCTCGTATGTGGAGGCCAGGTTTAACCATTGCAGAGCAAGATCCAGACCATGATGGACTGGACTGCTCCAACCACCCAGACTCAGGTCAGATCTTTCTTGGGCCTGACTGGGTTCTGCAGGAAATTTGTCAAGGGGTATGGTTCCATAGTGACACCCCTGAATGACTTAATTTCCAAGAAAATGCCAAAGAAAGTTCAGTGGACAGTAAGCTGTCAAAAGGCATTTGGTGACCTGAAGCAGGCCATGTGTACTGCTCCTATTCTGCAAAGTCCAGACTACTCCAAATAATTCATTGTTCAAACAGATGCTTCTGAATTGGGTGTGGGTGCTGTTCTTTCACAACTGAAAAAAGATGGTCAAGAACAGCCAATAGCTTTTATTAGCAAAGGCTGACCCCTAGAGAGAAACGTTGGTCAGCTATTGAGAGGGAGGCCTTTGCTGTGGTTTGGGCACTGAAGAAGCTGAGGCCATACTTGTTTGGTACTCACTTCAAGATTCAGACAGCCCATAAGCCCCTCTTGTGGCTTAATCAGATGAAGGGTGAAAATCCCAAACTGCTTAGGTGGTCCATTTCCCTACAGGGGATGGACTTTACAGTGGAACATAGACCTGGGACTGACCATGCCAATGCAGATGGACTCTCCAGATATTTCCACTTAGAACATTAAGACTCAACTGGTCAAGGTTAGTTTAATATCCCTGCGTTGGGGGGGGGGGGATTGTGTAGGAGAGTAGGGTCTGCTTCCTAAGGTCACCCACAGTTTTTGCTGTGATACTCTGGTTTTTCGACTTTAATGTAACTGTGGGCCTGATAATCAGACCCACAGACCAGCTGTTCTCTCTCTAAATTGATACCATGCACTTTAGGTGCATACCAGATTGGTTACTGGGTCACCCTTGTGAACCCCTGTATAGTGTACCATAGGTACCCAGGGCATAGGTGCACCCTAGGCCTACCAGGGGCTGCAGCATGTATTATGCCACCCCTGGTTTGCCTTCCAAACTGACACCACAGGTCTGTTCACACGGCCTGGGTATGGTGGTGTAATCACCCCTTACTTAGATATAGTATACCTATATCTACCTTTACATATAGACACATATACACCTATAAGCCACTCCTATGGTAGGCCTCGACAATCCTGGAGGCAGAGTGCTTGGTTTTATGTGAGAGGGTGATCTGGCATGAGCTGAGCCCCTCTGCAGCTTTCGGAACCATCTCCTTATAGCTGTTCTATGATATAGCAATACCATATACTCTTAAGTGCATTACAATCCTCGCGGTTAATGCTAACTTTGGTTTGGCTTTATCAAAACATGTCGTGTAATGTGTCAAACACTTTGGAATACTACCCCCCCACCCGGCAATTCTGGCGGCGGGGGTAGCATTTCACCCTTCTAGAGGGAAAAGACATGCAAGTTACTGCTTTACCCGGTTAAAGTTAAACAGAGCCTCAGCATCACAAAATGGATGCTGCTGCCCACAGACACGAGTCTGACCTCCTGTTTCTGGCGGAAACTCCAGCAAGGGCGGCCTGGACAATAAGTTTCCTGTCCAGGGAGGTGCCTGCACCTGCCCAGACAGGGGTATGTGTATTGGGGCAGGGAGGGCTGCATTCAGTGAATGCATCTAGACATTCCCTGGGGCACACAAGGTGCTCCATGCATAGCCCGGTTCAAACCAGTTGCTTGGGCACTCCAGCCCCAGCTCTGGCATGAAACTGGACAAAGGGAAAGGGGTGTAACCACCCCCTTCTCAGGTCCACCTATAGGAGGGACCTAGGCAGGTAATCCAGCCCCCATCCTTAGTATAAGTATAGGAGTTGTATCCCCAGGACTTTAGATTATCCTGGAAAGAAACTATGATACAGAACTCTTGGACCTTAGACATTCTATACCAACTAGAAGACGGAAGACATCTCCCTTGTGGTCAAGGAGTGACCACCCTATTCAAACCGGCACCATCAACAACTTTGCTGGTCTGCAGCTTCTAGGCTCCCGATGGATCCCAATGACCCTGTGACTAAAAAACTGGAATTCCAGACTTCTCTGACCCCGTCCCACAACCACAGCAGAGCTGAGACCCGAGGCGGACATGAGAGACGTGGGACCAGACATCTTTAATATCCTGCATTTTGCTACCTGCACTCCCTTCCTGAAGCCTCAGTAAGTTGTGCATTGGGGTACGAGAAGCCTTAGCCCTGAGCATCATCTGCATTGAAGCCCAAGCCCCCACACTCTGCGAGTGTCCCGTGGGCCCCGCCTTCACATTTGTGCTTGACGCGTCTTTCTGGCTGCTTGCCCGTTGGCTAGTGAGCCCCCAGAAGACGCCATCTTTAAACTACTTTACTTTCCTGGTTGCTCCAGGCTTGCTCCAGCTTTCCTGCAAAGGAGAAGCTCCCCAGACCTTGCTGGTCTGACTCGAAGCCCACCTTCGCTTCCTGCATTGATTGAGTTTGCCAAGGCTTTTTGGGTCAAATCTGGATACCAACACTGCAGTCAACTAGATCCTTTGTGGAACAGCTCAAATCCAGCTCCTGGTTGTCGTCAACACATCCTGGTCCTCGTGGCTGCAGAGACAAGCTTCACTTCTTCACCTGAGATCATCGCAACGTCGACTGGTTCCTTCCTGGTTACTTCCTGGTCACTGGCTAGTGACCCAGACTCTGTCCCCTCTGCTTTCAGGTTCTTCACATCTCCGATCCACTCTTGGATCCACCCAGACACTTTTCCTCTGGTCGCCTGCAGCACTTCTTTGCAGCTCATCATAGAAAATGACGACGAAACCCGACACGAAAAGACACCTATGCACCTGGCTTCCCTGGGTGAGGTAACACGAGTACTCCGGTGCTCCTGTGGGTATTGACTCTTCTAGTGTCCTAGTTTAAAAGGGTTCCATCCAAGTCCATCCGGAAGTGTCCTTTATCTTTAACTTTGTAACTTATACGAACACCATAGAAAGTCAAAGGGACCTTGCGCCTGTGTTTAGACACTGCACGTGGCTCCCGTGGGTCTCCTACTTCCTAACAACTGGTTGATTAGTGTAGCCCCAGCGATTCTACAGGCCCTAGGCCTGCTTTCTAACTCTCACTTGGTACTTATACCACTTTCTTAGTATATGGTTTGTGAGGCCCCTAGGGCAAAATGTATACTGTGCTTATATTAACTGTGTGACTTGTATTGTATTTTTACCTCTGACCTCATAAAGAGCGCAGAGGGGTTGTGTTTAGATTAAATACATATATATTTGATATATACCTTGTGTTGTGTCCTTTCATTTGGTATTCAAGGGATTATATATGGTAAAACAACTTGCTTAACTCGTCTACAGAAGTCTTAGCCTAAGACTGCTGGTCCATGCTACCACTAGGATAGCTTGCTATAAGGTTGACTTTACAACCATCACAAATAAGGGTTGATTAGACTGGTGCAAGGTGCCCACTAGAACTAGTGGACATCATATGCCATGCTAACTTCTCACATATACGACCTATGGAGTATTTCTAATTGAACAAGTTGAAGCCCCGATGCTATCCACCTCGCGAGGCAAAGCAAGCACTTCCCTCCAGTAATCTTCCCATAGCAGCCCAATTTCTGCCAGCGACCTTATCCGGAGACTAAGCAAAGGGTCTGGTAGGTTATTGATGGTTTTTTTGTATGTCAAGGATATGGCTTTGCTCGGCATATATTCAGAGATGAGCCTATCTTCCAGAGGAGAATTGTGGTAGTGCCATAATTTTACTTAATGCCGCCCTTTCCAGCAGGGTGAGCGGCAGGGCCTGCCAGTGCTGCACATCTTCTTTCAGTCGGAGGAGCGGTGCAAGAAGGTTCAGTTTGTAAAAGACCTCATCACTGGACATATATACCCAGATAGGTGAAACCCTCTATCTCGATTTTTGGTCCGCGTCCCGCCCACAGGGCCAGAGCTGCACCCCAGAGGAGGAACTGCACCGACTTGGACCATTTAATAGTATAGCCAGAGTGCAGCCCAAAAGCAAATCTGAAGGACCCTGGCGATGGAGGATCGTGGCGATGCAACACACAGCAACACATCATCTGCGTATATCGAGATTCTGTTCTCCCACCCCACTGTCCACCTTAGGCCGCGGATAAACGGATCTCCTCATATCCAGCTCGCCAAAGGCTCCAGTATCAAAGCAGATAAAAGCGGGGACAACGGACCGCCCAGCCTTGTTCCCCTAGTTAAGGAAAACATGTGAGAAGTATGTCCATTGACTATGATTTCGTCGTATTCCACTAAAAAAGTTTCACTAAGAATCCTTGGTCAACTGGACCTTTATTACCTGCTGAGAAGTGTAAAGGGGAGAAACAATACATTCATGACTTACTAACATGGACCAATTAAGTACAACTCGGAAAGGATGACTGACTCCGAATTTCAGTTTAGGTTTTATTACAAAGCCAAAAACAATTGAACATACAACCACCTAATGACGAGGTTGTAAAAATAAATAGGCATTAATACACTAATATGCCGGTGCAGCATAAAAAGAATGAGCAACTCCAAAAGTACTAAACAGGCAGTAACTGCCCCAACATCTATATTGGTCTTCTTTAGTAGATGTAAAAAAGTCTGTTAATCTTCCCTACACTATCTCTAAAGTGGCATCCCTACTTAGGATTTCCCAGGCAAGATCAAGAAAAGGTGTCAGCTCATGAAGACTTCCTAAGAAGTACACTCACGTTGCAAGGGTCAGTAGCCAAAACTACAGAATTTGTTCTAAGACTTCCTTCTAAGAGTCCATCTCTTCCATCTGCCCCCTAACTGCTCTCTGCTAACTCATCCCCCGGGGCACTGTCCCTAATACAAAATGCACAACTGATAGAACACGCCACTGATACACCTTCTCTGGCCTGGCACTTCTGGTAGGTAATTGTCCACTAAAACTTGTACTTGGTCCAGCAACGGTTGTTGTGTCCTTGGGGCTCATGCTTCCTCAGCGAGAAAGAATATCGGCTCCCAATTATCGGTCTCCTCCATACCTAACTCCTAAAGCAAAAGCGAACAGTCTAACTAACAAGGACGACGTCCTTGCACCTGCAACAGAAACATGAGAACAGAACAACCTTGCACGAACATGAATTTCGCTGGCTGCCTCCAAATGAGAGCTTTACCAGGGGAAAATGCATTTAAGGACTACATAAACCAGGTAACATAAGAAATACAAATAGGCCTTTCATAGCATGAAAGAGTAAATACTCCATCGAAGCCTTTGAGATCAAATTAAACATGCATTTATACATGTTGCATCTGCAAGCACTACATTTCATCACATTTTAAGGCACTATCAATCATCTCTACGTGTGCAGACTTTAATATGGTGCACATTTAAATATAATGCATTACATTACATATGAGCTACTTTGTTAGGCATTTGCAATGAACATCGAGAATTACATGATTCCATCTAAATGCCATTCTACTTTTCTTGAATGGCTCGACTCATTCTAACACTTCATTTACCATCGATTATTACAACACAATTTACTAACTAAAATGAACACACATAAGAATATATGCAGGTACGGACTATTTGTGAATATAATGTACCCCTAAAATTTCCAGAATATCACTGCACTCTATCAGTTCCCCCCTCTGATGACTAGTGTCATCATCAAAATCACAACTCCCTGGAGAAAGAACCGACCTAAACAGAACTTGCAGCCACTCTTTCCTGTCGGAACTACTCTAGATTCTTGATATTGTCATAATGACTGTCCTGCAGTCTAGCCATTCTTATCTTTCTCTCCCTAAGGGATCTTTCAACTTGGTTAGCCCTGAACCACTGATAAGCCCTGACAAAACCACACATGCAAACCACACGACCCACAATTATAATGATAGGCTTCTGAATGTAACCAAGGATACCTTTTCCCAAGCTTGCAAACCAATTCCCCACACTACCAAATCCTTTACCAACTTTCTCCCAAACACCCTCTTCAGCCAGATCCTGGATCTCATGATAGATCACAGTGATGTTACTTATATACTTCTTGAGATCTTTACTATTATCAGGTATATAAGTACAGCACTCAAGAACTTTCAGCATTTTACAGACTCTGCCCTCTTTTGCCAATAAAACATCTAAAGCAAGACTGTTCTGCATCACCATCATCCTTATCAACAACATCTCCCCATCAACAAGCAACAACGATTTAGCTGTATTCGTCGACAAACTGTCCACAATAGTTGACAACTTTCTAATCTTCACATCATTAAAACCACTCCAAAACTTGGTTTCATTGCTCCAAAAATATCTCCAATCACTCCTCCTACACTTGCATCTCTGCTTGCTCTAGAATACATTCCACCTTCCAGGAGTTCTAGTTCCCCAACATGATAAATCTTGGGGAAAACAGCTGCCAGGTAACAGATACCGTACCAATTGGCAGGCAATCTCACATATGCATTTCTCCCACACACATAATATACCGTTGGCACCACTTGTACCGGACCCTGCAAAAAGTTATTTGCTGACTCTGCCATAGTGAAAACATGATCACACGCACTATTTCCCACATAGACCTTATCATAATAGGTCTGGACACATTTCACTCATAGCTTCCCCTTCTGCTCAAGATCCAATGCTATAGGGCCATAGCTCTCTTTCTCTCTGTGAGCCATCTCCTGCTCTGTCCAATCCAATGGACTTTCTCCAGTGTTACAGGTTTGCGTTAGTTGTCTATATCTATCTTCTACTTGATCTACAAACATCTTCTCTATCTCTGTTAGGAAACATGTCAAATTGTGTCAATGTGCATAAGCAGTACCTAACGTTGTAGTTGGTATGAAATACTTCCCAATTCTATCTTCCTGCTTGTAATAATCGTACTTGTTCAGGTGCTTGTATGCTGGACCCTCTGAAAGCACCGCGTAATAATTTGAAAAGAAGTACTCATAATGACCACTCCCATAAAACACGCTAAGCAACAAACTACGTGAAATCCCATAAGTCGGCGGAAGATGGTGGTACCTAATACCCTCATCTACTGACGCAGGCAACTGCATACACACATAGCAGTCTCTCACATCCATCGTCTCAACATACTCATATAGCAGCTTGTCATACACATTAAGCTTAAAATCATCTCTAGACAAAACTACATGCAATCTACGACTGTTCTGATCTAGCATAGCCTTTTCAGCTCCTATGGTATCCTCTTTCTTGCTAGAAGTACTGGGTGTAGGTGTTCCTTTCACCTCTACGACTTCTGCCTCATGTGTAAAAGTAACTGACACTATAACAACTACGGCTATTAAAACTTTCACTCCTACTATGAATGTACTTATTATACACTTGGACCTACCCTTCAGATTCCCAGACTCCATCTTCCCTTGTCGAGGCAGTTCAATAGGAAGATACGCAACAGTCTCTTCTTTCCACCTCAAATTGCTGCTCAAAAGTTAGAACAAAGTTCATTGAATTCCTGGGAATTTGTTCAAAGCTCAGTTCCTCTGGATTTATTTACACTATCCAAAAAGACTTCCCTAACCCTCTTTCGTCTTCTACTGGAAAAACCCTAATTTTATTCTTCTTCCACTCGGGCCTAGGTTATCTTCTTTAAAACACTTATTTACAGATCATAGTTCATTATCAATCTACTGTGAGTTCAGATCCAATTTCGACTAAAACACGTTGCAGAATTTCAAGACGAACATCTACCATCTAATGAGGTGGTGGTTCAAATCCAAACATTGGGAAAACTAATTTGTTCAATATGAGAATCTGCACCTTGCTCAAAACTGGAGGTTTTGGAACCATGATTGTCAACACCCCTTCAACTTCAAGTCCTGGAACGATCAGTCCCATATCGATTTTCAGTAGAGGATTCCTGCTGACCAATTGCACGGACCTCAGCCTCTCGGAACTCACTACTCCCGTCATCAGTTACCACGTAAGTCCACTCCGGGGCAGCGTATCTCTGGCGAAGCACTCTTGTCCTTCTCGATCTTCTCAGGCTCCTTGGGCTTGCTCTTCTTCACTCACTTCTGATTCAGATATCTCAGACACAGGGGCAAGATCTCTCGGGCCAATCTTAGATTCAGCCTTCTGTGTCTCTCAGGCCACGATTCTTCTGCTCGTTTAGCCCTTTTGCTTTTCTCTCGAACACTCTGTGCACCACTTCCTTCAACAAAGTCTGACTCTATACCACTTGCAACGTTACCTTCTTCCTCAGAGTCAATACCTGGGTTGTCTATAGCGGAACCCTCCTCAGCCTGGGCTGGTGAACAACCAGCTTCGTCAGCAACCCTCACAACTTGGCTTGTCCTCTCTCGTGGCCCTGCGACCACAGCTGGATTTTCATTCCTGAGAGGAGGTGTTTCTTCCAAGGGTTCTGAAACTGCGGGTGTGGGAGGCATGTATCCTGTTTGGCAACCCTCCGCACTTCACCGCTGTGTTTGTTACCAATATCACCTGTTAAGTGCCTCGCCACTGAGCATCCAGGCAGCTCTTCCTCAGGTGCTTGCAGACAAGCACCCAGTCACCCGTGCACAGGCCGTGGCAGAGATCTCTTGAAGCCAGAACAGCAGCAGCTTCCACCTGCTGAGTCACAGAACGGACCACATCAGCTAGTCCCTTGCACTAATCAAGGATTAAGTATTCAGTGATGTTTATCAAAGCTGCGTATGGTACTGCTGGCAATCACATCGCCCTTCCCATAAGGATATCATGCGGGGAACGACCGGTCTTCCTATCTGGGACACTGCGATCACTCATCAAGACCAAAGGCAATGCATCAGGCCATTTCAGAGATGTAGACGAACACACTTTTGCCATACATGCTTTCAAAGTTCAATTAATCTGCTCCACTATCCCAGAAGCCTCTGGTCGATAGCTACAATGGAGTCTCTGATCAACATTTAAAGCAGCGCAAAGCAACTTCATGATCTCGCTGTGGAAATGTGTTCCTCCATCCGAATCCAACGAGGTTGGAAAACCGAACCTAGGGATCAATTCCCTCAATAACAGCTTCGCTACTGTAAGGGTGCCATACCTTCGTGTTGGGTAAGTATCCACCCATCGTGAGAAAACAAACACCACCACTAAAATGTACCTCAATCCATTGCACTGAGGCATTTCGATAAAATCAAGCTGTATCCTATTGAAAGTTCCCCCGACCACCCAATGTGACTCAACGCAACCACAGTTTTCTTCCCAGCATTCATTTGTTGACAGGTAACGTACCTATGACACACTGCTTCAGCAAACTCTCGAAATCGTGGATTGTACCACGTTTGTCTGAACCCTCACACCATTGCATCTTTTCCAAGGTGCACCGCACCATGAATTTGCCTTGCAATCGGGCTCAATAGGTCATCTGGTAAAACTGCGTGACGATCACTTGAAACCCAAATGTCAATATCCCCCTTCTCACATCCTGATCTGATCCATACATCCTTTTCCTGATCTGACGCTTCTCCCTGCAGGCGCTTGAGTTCCTCCCAAGTGTCTACCATGGCAAACATCATGCTGAGCTCGGTTCCTTCTTGGCTCTCTCCAGTGTAATCTCCAGTAAATATACACCCTTGTTCAGTGCAAAAACGTGCAATTTCGTCAGCATACTTATTTTCAAGGGAGAAAAAATCCATTCCCCATTTTACCACTGCTATTTCCCTGGGACACTGCAACGCTTCCAACAGTTGTCTCACATATTCTCCATTCCTGATGGGAGATCTAGACGATGTCAGGAAACCCCTCTGCGACCATAGCTGTCCAAAATCATGAACCACCCCGAACCCATACTGGCTGTCGGTGTAGATGGTCATTTGGATCTGATCAGCTGCCAAACAAGCGCGAGACAAGGCAATGATTTCAGCCACTTGTGCTGAGTAAACTCCTTCTAAGCAAGCAACTTCAACCACTCCAGTAATGGTACATACAGCAAACGCTGCTCTCAAATGACCCACATTGTCTCTTAAAAATGAACCATCGACAAAGAAAATTTCCTCAGGGTCAGACAGAGGTTTATTAATAATGTCATGTACGGGTTCGATGCAAAGATCATTCACATTGAGACAGTCATGGTCTTCACAATCTTCATCATCTACATTTGGCAATGGCCTCAGAGAGGAGGATTTAAAACAGAACACCTTTTTCAGAGTCACATTCTCCGAGGCAAGTATGACTTGCTCATAGCGTGTGAGTCTATTGTTTGTCAGGTGCTGTGTTTTGGTTCTTGTCATCTAAAGCTCAACAGAATGCGGAACATACACAGTTAATGGGTGACCCATGACAATGCTTTCAAACCTCAATGCTGACACCTGTTTTAGCAACGGATTTGAGACATCCGGGCAACGCCGAAGCTACTGGATCTAAAGTAGCTGAAAACTAAGAAACTGATCTACGGACACCCTCATGACTCTGAGTCAGAACTGACATTGCACAACCTTCTTGATCATAACAGAACAATGAAAAGGACTTGTTGTAGTCAGGCATTTCCAGAGCCGAAGCACGACACAGGTCCTTTCTCAACTCCAAGAAAGCAATCAGACAGTCATGGTCCCATGGTACCGGTTCACTCATATCCTTGTGCGTCAGCCTCTGCAGAGGCTTCGCCTTCAGTGAGAAATTGGGAATCCATTGGCGACAATAGCCAACCATCCCCAAGAACATTCTGACTTCCTTCTGAGTGGTAGGCACAGTCATATTCATGATCGCCTCAATTCGATCTCGGTATACCTTTCTCTTGCCTTTCTCAATTCGATGACCCAAGTACTGGACCTTACTTAGACAGTACTGTAACTTGTTTGGGGACACCTTGTGTCCATTCTCCGCTAAATCATTCAGTAAGGTAATCGTATCAATTCTGCAAGCATCCTCTGTTTCGGACTCAATGAGGAGATCGTCAATGTACTGCACGAGAACGGATTTCTGTGGCAGTACGAGACTTTCAAGACTCTTCTTCAAGATCTGATTAAAGATTGATGGACTCTCTGTACACCCTTGAGGGATACAGATGGAAAGCAAACAAAATGTTGCTCTCCTTGTGCAAAGGTATTGAAAAGAATGCTTGGCACAAGTCAATCACAGTGAACCACTCAGCTTCACATGGAATCTGGAATAGTATCACTGACGGATTCGGTACCATTGGACAACATGGAACCACAATCGTGTTGACCTTTCGCAGGTCTTGCACGAATCTGAATTTCCCACTTGGTTTCTGTAATCCCATGATGGGTGAGCTGCATGGACTGCCCATTATCTCCTTCAGAATTCCCTGTTGAAGCATGGAATCGATTACAGGTTTAATCCCTGCGATCGTCTCAGGTGACAGATTATACTGGGACATTCTCGGGAACTCAACATTTTGCTTAACCTGGATCTTAACTGGCTCAACACCTTTAATCAGCCCAATCTCTTCTGCTGCGAAATCCCACACATCCAATGAACAGAGCCTCTTAGGTCAAGTGGAAGTTCTTTCACAGTTAACATAGGATACATCTCTATGCACAAATGCTGATTCGCAACCTTAAAAGTGGCATCATCATCATTTGTCTGTAATTCCACTCCCTTGGGCGTGCAATAGATGGTACAATTCAGCTTGCACAAAAGATCATGTCCTAGCAAACAGACTGGACTTGAGTCGCACACCACAAACTTGTGTCAATCTCGGAAAGTTCCTATTCTCACAGGAATTGGCTCGGTCAATGGGTTAGTCATCCTCTTATTTGCCACTCCTACTTCTTGGATTGGTTGTCCTGAGAGGGGTAGGTTGGGAACTACTGCAGACCTCACAGTAGAGTGGGTAGCACCAGTATCAACCAAAACGGTGGTGGGATGACCATCAGCATCCGCCTCTACAAATGGTCCCCTCTGGTTTACCTCTACGACTGCCCCAAGGGTGCTGCCTTCCTCCCCCTCAGGCACCGTCAATGCAATGGGTCTGAGCTATACTCATCGCAATCCTCGAAAAGGGGCATCTGCTGGTATGTTCAATTTCCATGTGGAATTCTCGGAGGTTGCGGAATTTGCACCTGCGGGCACAATGTCCCCCCTTGCATGGACCTGGGTCTCATTACTGCATTGACAAGCTCAAATACCTGCACCATCTCTTCTTCTTATTGCACCTGGTTTGCTGGATTCAATCTACACCTGAGCTTCCAATGCCCGATCTTCTGACAAAGGTGACACACAGTGGTCTTTTTCAGTATTGCTACATCCATCCCTGTCTTGGAGTCTACAGGTTTCTCTTTCCTTGACCCTGCCCATTCTGGGTCACTCCTTGATTTTTTCCCTGTCTTCTCTGTAGCGTCCCTCCACTTGGTTGTGTTCGGACTACCCTGTCAGGGTTTTGGATTTGGACCAGCATTAGCTTATCCTTAAATTTCCTATATTTCGAGTCTACCCAGTATTTCGTCCACCAACTTGTTCTGCCAGCAGATTAAATGGTGCTGGATCATAAAACTAATTTCAGACTTCACCCCCAAGATGAACTTGGAAACGAACTGTCCCATGTCTTTGGGATCTGAAGTGTCTTGCCCACTGTACTGCTTAAAGTCTTGTAAGAATCTCTCATAATATTCATGTACAGACTCTTTTGGTTCCTGGACAGTTTGATCCATCTTTACCCAATCAATGTCTTGTGGTGAGATTTTGGATTTCAGGCAGGTAGTTACCTGCTCAAACTTTTTCATAACACTAGGTGAAGCAGAATCCCTGTCTGGTTAGGAAGTTGGCCAATCAACTGCAACTTTACAAGCTGCCCACAAATCACTTGGTACTACGATATCAGACAATGTGTTCAGGTCGACCCACAACACTTTCAAGATTTTAACTAAACAATTGACCTGCTTGTACTACTCAACAGGCTTCTCCCTCAGCCGAAGAAATTTGTTCGTAAACGCTGCCAAATCACCTCTACTCCAAGGCACATGCACATAACCTCCATTTTGTACCTCTCACAAAGGGTAATTCTCCACTACTATTATCTCTCTCCTGGAGGCGGTGTCTTTCCTATGCTCTTTTTGGTGCTCTTCTTTTTGTACCAACTTTCCTCCCACTTATCAAGCATGCTCCATGCACGTATCCCTACAATGAATTCTCAAATGCGAGTTTTCAACCCTATGATTCTCTTCTCTTCCAGTTCCTGATCACTGTACTGCAATATGTGACATCCCTGCAACAGATCCACCTCATACCTTCTTGCCAAGTCTGTCAGTTTCTCATGTGCTGTCCTTGCCTTATGAGTTACATCCTTTGCTACAAACAGCAACTTGTCTGGTTCATAAAGCTCTATTCTTTCCAAAGGCAGGTTCCCGCTAATTATCTCATCTACCTCAGCTTTTAACCTCATCACATCCAACATATTTGCTCTTATAGCAGCCTTAAAGGTTCCTCGACTTGATGCACCACTCCACTCTCCATTCTCACTGCTCTGATCTCCACATCGGTCCTCTTCCGCTTTATTCCCAAGTACTGGTCGGCTTCCTGAATTTCCGCGATCCCTATCTTCTGTCATCCATTCATTAGGGCCTCTCACTGGTGGTTCCCGCATCCTCATGTCAGATCTTGAATCGACCAAAGACCTTGGTCTCTCCGTTCTTACATCCACCTGTCCTCTAGAGGAGTCTGCAGTGGCGGGCAATGGCGTACTTGATTCCCTGGGTTTCGAAAGATGATCTATTCTGCTCCCCATGCCATTCCCTCCGGAACTAGTCCCCTCTCCTGCTACTAATCATGCTAGTATTCCATTTCCAGCCTGATCTGGGTCATATACTGACACTATGGGCCGATGGTAACCGTCACTGTAAGAGCATCCAGTAGCCTTGTAACAACTGTAACTCCATTAGCTTCGGTACTTGCTAATGTCTGTGTTCCCATCCCTTCTGTTCCTGTTGAGATTCTTCCAACTACTCTCGCACTAGGTTGAGTCTGCAATTCTCCAATTCCCTCTGTTGGTACTACCTTTCCCTCTTCCGAATCTGGAATATATGGAGGTGGTCGTTCTGATAGTAATCTATCTAAGAAGCTGTCATCTGTGTCACTATCGTCTTCCTCACCACACTTTTTCTGTGTATCTCCTACTTTTACCATCAACGGGAATAGCCTATCCCCTTCAATAGTTTCCACCCTCCATCTCTTCTCCAATGCATTCCATCGTGCATCTTGAAACACCCTGATCGACTTATTTACCATTTCCTGATTTCGGTCTCTTTTCCTATCATGTGCTGCTCTCATCCATGCATGTAGCGCCTCAAACTGTGTTGGCCTGGGTAAAAGTCGCAATGAAGACATCACTGTTTTCAATTGGTACAACACTTCCAACCTGAAAGTACCACAACGGGGAAAAGCCAATTCTCCCTCTTTTTCTGTCATTTTATGCCAATTTTTGAGCCACATTATAGTATGCCATCCCATATTGGTAGCCATGTAATGGGCTGGGGCACCATCAGGTGGAGCTTCTTCTCCTCCTCGAATAATCACTCTTCTATCTCCTCTACACATATCTCTTAAAACTTTAACGCATTTCATGATTAAATCAACTTTTTCTCTTTGCTTGTTTTCGCTCTACTTCCTGATGACAATCCACCAATACCAGCGCGGCTTCACACTGACCTATCGCAGCGCTGCACTCTCTGATGTCACTCTTCCTCCTCATGCAGCAGTTCCCCTCCTTTGCAATTCATCTCTTGCACACTCACACGTCTCTCTCATACAATGAGAAAACTGTTTGTCCACCAAACGACGAACAGTCACTTCTCTGACTGTCTGTCCACGAAATGACCGGACAGTCTCACGTAATTGTAGACCTCAACTCTGGGAACGGTCTACCATAAAACGACCGGACAACTGCCTCAGACTATCTGCCTACGAACGGCCGGACAGTCATGTACTTACTCAATAGGATCCAATCACTCAATGTTCCACATGCAGTAACCCATGACCTGCGTCGGTTACTCACGCACTCACACACACGTTTTCCTATTACCGGTGGGTGACGTCTCATGACTCCCACAATCACTGGTCAGACAATTTCAACTCTGGGTGTCTTCTACACTACAATCTCTTATCCCAGAATATCAATAGATAAAATCTCATGGACCGCACGCGTTCAACCTGAAACCACAATCACTTAACTCTCATTCCAACTCCGCAAGACATCACACAATCAAAACAACACCGCAATCTAACAGACACACATCCCTGTTCATACTCACTCTACCACGAACTGCTGTTTCTGCAGCACCGTCACTCTCCGTCGATTTCCATCAAACGCCGTCGTCCACCACTCACAATCCACTGGATAACCATCACTTGGACTCTATGGGGACTCAATGACTACCCTTCTCTACATCTCCCCATACTACAGAGATAACCATCCTCTTTATTTCCTGCTGAGAAGTGTAAAGGGGAGAAGGAATACATTCATGACTAACTAACATTGACCAAATAACTAAAACTCGGGAAGGATCACTGATTCCGAATTTCAATTTAGGGGTTTTATTACCAAGCCAAAAATAACTGAACATACAAGTACCTCATGACAAGGTTATAAAAATACATAGGCACCAATACAAAGTCCATCCTACGAATCAGTTTAATCCGGTGCAGCATAAACTGCCCCAACATCTATATTAGTCTTCATAAGTGTCTGTAAAAGAAATCTGTTAATCTATCCCTACACTATCCCTAAAGTGGCATCCCTACTTAGCATTTCTCAGGCAAGATCAAGAAAAGGTTTCAGCTCATGAAGACTTCCTAAGAAGTACACTCACGTTGTAAGGGTCAGTAGCCAAAACGACAGAATTCGTTCTAACACTTCCTTCTAAGAGTCGACCCCTTCCAGCTGCCCCTATAACTGCTCTCTGCTAACTCATTCCCCGGGGCACTGTCCCTAATACAAAATGCACAATTGATAGAACAAGTCCCTGAAACACCTCCTCTGGCCGGGCACTTCTCGTAGGTAATTTCCCACTGAAACTTGTACTCGGTCTAGCAACGGTTGGTGTGTCCTTGGGTCTCAGGCTTCCTCAGCAAGAAAGAATATAGGTTCCCAATTATCAGCATTCCTGAATACTTTGTAACAGGTCTCCTCCATACCTAACTCCTAAAACAAAAGGCGTTAGTCTAACTAACAAGGACGACGTCCTTGCACCTGCAACAGACACATGAGAACAGAACAACCTTGCAAGCACATGAATTTCGCTGACTGCCTCCAAATGAGAGCTTTACCAGGGGAAAATGCATTTCAGACCTTCTTAAACCAGCTAACATAAGAAATACAAATAGGTCTTTCCTAGCATGAAAGAGTAAATACGCCATCAAAGCCTTTGACATCAAATTAAACACGCATTTATAAATGTTGCATCTGCAAGGACTACATTTCATCACATTTTAAGGCACTATCAATCATCTCTACGTGTGCAGACTTTGATATGGTGCACGTTTAAATATAATGCATTACATTACATATGAGTTACCTTGTTTGGCATTTACAATGAACATCGAGAATTACATGAGTCCATCTAAATGCCATTCTACTTTTCTTGAATGGCACGACTCATTCTAACACTTCATTTACCATTGATTATTACAACACAATTTACTAACTAAAATGATCATACATAAGAATATATGCGAGTACGGACTATTCGTGAATATAATGTACCCCTACAATTTCCAGAATTTCACTGCGCTCTATCAACTACAACTAGGGCCCGTGGAGCAGTACATAACAATTGAAGTCATGCCAAAATGTTCTCACCCAGACCCAGGCGTTTTAGGACTGCAAACATATATGGCCACTTGACCGTGTTGAAAGGCATACGGGTGTCCAAAGACAGTATTGCAGTGTCGTCCTGTATACTACTCCTTCGGCCTAGAACCACATTGAGCCGCCTCAGGTTTAGGGTGGTGTTGCGACCCGGCATAAAACAAGACAGTTCTGGATGTACGAGCTTGGTCACCACTGGGATCAGTCACCTAGCTAATACCTTGGCTAACATTTTAACCTCTACATTGAGGAGGGAAATAGGCCTTTACGAGGAGCCGGTTTTATGGATGACCACCACGGGCGCCAGCCGCTGATCTTTGGGCGGCCATCCCACCCACTTAGTTTCATCATACATGTTTAGGAGGTGGGGTGCCATCTTTGTGGCAGTCAGCTTGAGGAGCTCAATTGGGATACCATTGGGCCCCATAGCCTTACCAGATTGTATATTCTGTATAGAAGCAACTATTTCTTCTGCCGTAAGATCTTCCCGCAGCTGTTTCCTGTCCTATTCCAAGAGATCTGAAATCCGGACATCTTGTATTAAGTCTAAGATCATTCTGGATGCCTCTGGGGATTAGAGACGGGCATAGTGGTTTGTGAAGGTGTCCGCAATATCTTGCGGGTCTCGCAGTCACTCCCCCTCTGAGTCCCTTATGGTCATGACCCATCTACCTGCCTTTTGCCTCCTGTCTAGCCAGGCTAGTAACTTGCCTGCTTTATCACCAAGCTCATAAACTTTATGTTGTATCTCTCTGAGTTTACTATTTGCTGTTCTTATTGCTTCATTGCAAAGGAGTGAGGAGTGCTGGGTATCTTCCTCAAGCAAGGAGGCAGGAGATCACTCCAGGGTCAATACCTTCCGTTCAATTCCCTCTAACTCGGCCCTTTTCTCTTTCCCGTATCCAACCGCAAAGGAGAGAGACTGCCCCTTTACAACCACCTTATATGCTTCCCAGATGGTCTGCTGGGACTTAACAGACTCAACATTTTTCTTAAAATAGTATTCAGTGGTTTTTACAATGTCTGCTCTAATGTGCGGGATAGCTCAGTACCAGGGGCTTATGGGTATGGATCGCCTCATGAATTTCTTGCTTAGGCTATATGTGGCCCATAGTGGAGCGTGGTCTGAGATTCCTCTAGCTAGGTGCCTAACTTAGAAGAAGTGTGGTTTGTCCCCCGCAGGAGTTAGTATGTGGTCATTCCAGGAAAAGCTATTGTGTGCCCCGGAGTGGAACGTGAATTGTTGCGTATCGGGGTGGGGTTCGCGCCACACATCTATTAACCCCAGGGCCATCAGGAAATCAGCCATGATATTATGGGAGCGTTTTTTGGGTCTAGGCGAAGCTGCACCCCAGGGGGGAAACACCACTGACTTGGACATATTAATGGTATAGCCAGAGTACAGCCCAAAAGTAAAGCAAATCTGAAGGATCCTGGCGATAGAGGATCGTGGCAACGCAACATACAGCAAGCAGTCTGTCTAGTTTGTCTAGTTGATCATTGAGTGTCATGTTTAAGTCTTCCCCTATTACCAGCGCCCCTTCAGGGAATTCCAGAATAGTTTTGCTTATGTGGGGGAGCGCTACGTTGGGTAGAGCGGGGGTATGTAGGCCCACAGGACATTTATCCTCGTATCCTCCCAGTACCCAGTCATCCCTGCGAATCTGCCCTGTGGATCAGTATATGTGTCCGTCACAGTGAAGGGAAACTGTAAGCATAGCAATATCCCTACTCCTCTGGAGCTTGATGTGAACCCTGAATGTCCTATAATCT
Source organism: Lissotriton helveticus (assembly GCF_964261635.1). NCBI lineage: Eukaryota > Metazoa > Chordata > Amphibia > Caudata > Salamandridae > Lissotriton > Lissotriton helveticus. Next base: position 659,859,661 of record NC_136065.1, read on the forward strand.
TATATCCCCATCTAGTGAGTGCCTCACAAGTATTTCTGATCAGGTGTGTCTCCTGGAGTAGCACCATGTCTGGAGCTTGTTTAATATATTAAAGCACTATCGCTCTCTTAAGTTTGTCCCAAAGACCTGACCTCCAGGCTCGACAGACTGGGGGAACGCATCGACGGCCACCACACTTGGAGAAGCCGAGCAGCAACTATCGGACCAGAAATACCGAACCTGAGATAATGGCGCGTAGACTGGAGTGCACAGAGCACCTCTTGAAATCCGTCACCATCAAAAATGAAGATTTGGAGGCCCGGTCCCGGACAAATAACATGCGTATAGAGGGACTTGCGGAGACCACCAGCATGAGCCGGCCAGAAACCGAGGGGCTGCTAAAAGACCTTTTTGGCGTCGAGCACTTCTCCGCCATGTTCGTCGTGGAGAGGGTACATCTGTCCCTGGGCCCGCGCCCGCCGCCAGGGCACCCACCGCGACCCATTGTAGCGCGTCTCCTGAACTACAGGGACAGGGATACCATCCTCTGCCTGGCGAGAGAAACCGCCCCAGTGACCCATCAGCGTTCTGTCCTCTCATTTTATCTGGACCATACTCTGGTTGTCCAGGAAGCCTGATGGAAGGTCATGAAGGCAAAACGACAACTCCGCACCCTGGATTTGAAATACGCAATGCTCTATCCGGGAAACAACCTTTACAACACAACTTTTAGAACGCACTACCATTTCAAAGAAACTTTTACAACGCAAGATCCATTACAACGTATGCCATTACAACGCATACCATTAACACGCATGTCATTACAACACAGTCATTACAACGCATACCATTACAACGCATACCATCACAACGCATAGTACCCTTACACTATCCAAAACGTACCCTACTGTTGCACCCCCTGGAGTTAGAATAGTAATTTTTACCCCTACACTATCCAACACTTACCCTACTGTTGCATCCCCTGGAGTTAGAATAGTACTTTTTACCCCTACACTATCCAACACTTACGCTACTGTTGCACCCCCTGGAGTTAGAATAGTCATTTTTACCCCTATACTATCCAATACTTACCATACATGCAATGTAATGGTATGCATTGTAAAGGTAGCATGCGTTGTAATGGAATGTGTTGTAAAGGTAGTTTTTAGACAATTCGTTGTAATGGGATGCGTTGTAATGGAATGCGTTGTAAAGGATGTTGCGTTGTAAAAAATGCATTAGTAAACTCGGCCTCCTTTTTAATTTCATAGCTCTAATTGCTCTACTGTACTCCTCCCCTACAGCCCGCTTACGGGTTAACGGGTCCTTATCTCCCATCCCCATCACACATGGCACCCGCCAGGGGTGCCCATTGTCCCCGCTCCTGTTTATTATCACAATGAACCCTCTGGCCCGTCACCTCCAGGGAAAACACTAGTTCTGTGGCCTACAATTTCCTGCCGGTCCGCTCTTGATGTCCCTGTATGGGGACGACGTCTTGTTTTTTATACGCCACCCTCAAACCAATCTCCAGCCGCTAATTGACGAGCTTGAATGCTTTGGTTCCGTTTCTGGTCTTAAGTTCAACTGGGGGAAGTCGGTGCTGTTCCCCATAACGGACGTGGCAGCAGAAGGCAAGGCGGAGTATCCCCTGCGAGTAGACCAGGAGACTACTAAATACTCAGGGGTGCAACTACACAGAGATAAGGGCCAGGTCATACAGCTGAATTATGGACCTGCTATTGACTAACTTACCTCGCAAATAGATAGGTGGATACACCTGCCTCTCTCCATGGTCGGCCATATCGCCCTTATTAAAATGAAAGTATTACCCCGTTTCCTTTACTATTTCCGCACTATACCTATCCCGCTCACTAACGCGTTTTTACCCACTTACAAAGTCTCCTTGTCTGTCTTGTATGGGCGGGCCATAGACCTTGGGTAGCTTGGGATACCCTTACCCTCCCATATGCCCGGGGAGGTATTCGTGGTCTCGGACCCTCAACTGTATTTTCTGGTGGCACAGGCACAATTTGCTCATTCTGACGCCAGAATACCATACACAAAAACAGACAAGGAGCTAGCTGGTCTGACTCCCTTGGCATCCCTACTCCCAAAGCGAGTCCCCCTTGATGCACACGACATTCAACCTCTGGCCACTACGTGCTGGGCTTGGTGCAAATTGAATCGGTTTAACAGGTCTGGTCCCCTCTACTCGCCCGTGCTCCCACTCGCCAAAAATCCCTTTTTACCTCTAACTACTGATAGAGGGGTGCTTGTAACTTTCACTAAGCTGGAGCTTGACACCTTCAGATCCCTATTCCTGGATGGTCGAGCTTGTAAACTGTCCGATTTAACACAAATCCCTGGGCTCACCGGCGTGGACTCTCTTAATGTGGCCCGACTTCACAGATGCTCCGCACTACATTTTGCACTTACCCTGCCCCTTATGAAGACTTCCCCCCACTCACCCTCCTCATAGCTGATAACACAGGTTTGTATTTGGTCACAAAACTATATAAGGCGTCCATGGCGCTCCAGGCGGGACAGCGGGGCTCGGCAACAATGAGAGACCGATATCAGGCGCCCACTGACTGACCAAGAAAGGGCCTATTGCTTGGAGCAAACCCACAGGGTATCCCCTAATCATAGACACAAGTTACTTCATTTTAAATTAATTTATAGAATTTATGTGACCCCTGCCCAACTAGTCAAATTTGACCCTTCTAAGCCAGAGAATTGCCCCAAGTGCAACGCCCTGAAAACTGACTTCGCCCACATGTCCTTCTCCTGTCCCCCCCCCCCCCCATTCTTCCATACTGGCTGGAAGTGTTTGCTGTGCTAGCTCAAATAATAGAAATGCATTTGGTACCATCTCCTGAGTTGGGACTGTTGGGGTGGTTCAATGACTCAAACTGTGCTACAGGAGCTTTGCAGTGATTGCCTTATTACTAGCGAAGCACGAAATACCTTCTATCTGGGGAGCTAGGGCTTGCCCAGCCATGGCGGCCTGGCTCCGGAGTCTGAATGTCCAGTCTGAGATATACGCCTCACTCCAGCCTCCAACTTCCAGGCCCCGTTACATTTTGTGCATCTATCACACATACTTACAACGCACACTTGACTCATCACAGGCTGTTTCCACATCACCAGTCCCACTCAGGTTGAGCAGACAATCGTCGGATCTCCAATTGCACCTGATAGATCGCTGCTCCCCTAAATGTATCTTTCATGGCCACAGGCTAGCTATCATATACGCATTAACGACACCATCACTGGAATTAGAGTGATACTTTGTATAGTGTAGTTAACGGAACCCACCTCACTTAAGAGACATGAGTTGGGTATTTTTTGATTTTTTATTATTGTATGTATAATTATATTATGTTTATGGTTTATATGGTATAATTACCTCTCAACCATCCTCTAACTCTTCTCAGTATTGCTTTACTCCATGCTGTGTTCCATAATGTGAAATGCTATTGCACTGTCATATTTTTGATTTGGCGTGATGTCTTTGTAATGTTTTGTCACATTTCTTCATTTTCAATAGAACTTTATAAAAATAAAAAAAAGTTTGTCCCCAAGACCATTAACATTCCAGGAAAGCAGTTGAAAGGAAGCTGCAGCCTCTACCTCTCCTCTCCCATGAGCGTCTACTCCGTATGTTGTCTCACCCACCATTTTTACTGTCTCCTCCAGGAGAGGACAGAGTTCCACTCGTGGCCTGAGCGTGCTCTACTCAAACACCGGGTTGCCTTGATGTCTCTAAGGTGTGCTGCCAAGAGCCCAACCTTGGAGGTGTCAATAATGATGTGCTGCATTGCTGCATATCTCTCGCTGCATGGCAGTGTCCATATGCCCGCCTCCCCAACTGTGCAGAGTACCCGTCGCCCTCCCATTCCTGTTTTGGAGGAGTCATGTGCCAAATCGCCCCCAACCACCTCCCTCCATGCCAATCAAACCGTTTGCTTCAGGAGACACATCTGTACAGTTATCATTATATTCAGCCGCTACTTGTGTCGTAGATCGCTGGCCATTGAGTCCGCCTTCCCCCCGATGTACAGTATTAATCTCTTGTACAAGGCCACCAGCTCCTGAAACGGTCTCCAAAATAACTTGTCCAGTCCAATTGCAAAAGCACAAAAACCGTCCAATGCCCCCTTTTCTCAAATAGTGACTCCCTTTACATTGCTAACGTGAATCCTGATGGGCAGATCATGAGCCACTCATGGTATGTTGGTCTCTGTCTCCCTGGGTTGGATCCTGTTGCTTCTGTGTTTTCCCTGCACGCCCCTCCTGTCAGTCCGGTTTCCTCGATCGCCCACTCGCCGCCATCCTTCCAGACTTCTCCCGGCTCAGTAAAAAAACAACTTTTACCTTGCGCCTCTACTCTCAGTTTAGCTGGGAACAACATGGCATATTGAAATTCCCTCTCCCTGAGGATTTTTTTACCTCCAAGAAGGAGCGCCTTTGCCTCTGTACCTTTGCGATAAAGTCCAGAAAGAATGTTATGGTGCTGTTCACATATTTAAGCAGCGGAGCACTTCGTGCTGTTTGGAGAATAGTGTCCCGGTATCTAAAGTTAAACACCCTAGCCAGGATGGGCTGGGGGGAGCAACCGGCTTAGGCATTCCACCCGGCATCCAATGTGCGAGCTCTATGGAGAAGTAGTTGGAGAGGTTTGTGGGCTGTAGGTGCTTTGTTACCAGTTCCTCCTCTAAAAGATCTGTGGCTGCTCCCTCATCTCTCTCTGGTACTCCCAAAATGTGGACATTATTTTATCTCGACCTGCCCTCATAGTCATCCCGCTGCACTGTTAAGGTTTCGGTGCGTGTTTGTAGATCAAAGACTTGCTTCTTGAGATTTGTCGTGTCTGAGGCTAATTCACAAACGACCTCCTCCACCTCTTTGAGTCCATTTTTCTAAGTGCCTCACAAGTATTCCCGATCAGGTGTGTCTCCTGGAGAAGCACCATGTCTGGAGCTTGTCGTTTAATATATTGAAGTACGATTGCTCTCTTAAGTTTGTCTCCAAGACCATTAACGTTCCAGGAGAGCAGTTGAAAAGAAGCTGCTGCCTATACCTCTTCCAAGAGCATCTACTCCATATGTTGTCTCACCCGCCATTTGTGCTGTCTCCACCAGGAGAGGACAGAATGGTTTCGCTCGTGGCCTGGGCGTGCTCTACTCGTGCGCCGGGTTGCCTTGATATCTCTAAGGTGTGCTGCCATGAGCCCACCTTGGAGGTGTCAATAATGATGTGCTACATTGCTGCATATAAACGATATAACAAACAATTTTACAACTTCCCCCCCCAACTAGGGATATGTCTGTGGAAACGGAGTCTAGGCACCCCTACAAGGAGGTGGTACACTGGTGATCGTTGCCATTACATCATGTAGTGTGGGGGATTCCTGCTCTGCCAGATTTTGCTGTGCCTCCTGGTCCAAGCCAGGGCCTGACGCTCCTCCCTCCTGTAATTTCTGCCATGAAAATTTGTCTATCTTGGGCTGATGCAAGCCACATCCCCCCTTGCCGGTCCCCATTGTCACCTCGGAAGCCGCAGAATCCTTGACCAGCCGTTCTTTGTGTTGGGGTATTCACCGTTTTTCCTCTTTCTGGGGGACCACGCCACCCAAGGAGCACCCATACGTAGTAGTATGTGGTAGCAATGGACTTGTGCAGCGCATGTGCTGTGATTGTTCCAAGTCTCTGTATTACGGGGGATCCTGCCTCGCCCAACGCTGTAGCATGGGCCCTCCACGGCCCCTCAATGTCTAGTATGTATATTCCAACAACATACACCCCACACTCCAACTCAGTGTGCCCAATTGCGATGCCTCCCAGAGCCAGGCCTCACCTCGAGCACCACCGAGGGTCAGTTTCACCTCTTCGCCCAGAAATAGCGCCAGAAGTTGGTCTGGAACATCCCAGCTCGATCGTGCCGCTGTTTCACCTCGCCTCAGTCCAGGCCCACAGTCGGTCACATCATTGTATCAGGGGGAAATCGTGCTTACTAGACAGTGTTTCCAGTCGTGCCCCTCAGTTAGGCTCTTTCACCGCCCAATCCGTATCTTCGTTGTGCTGCTTGCACATTGCAGGAGGAAGGCCAATGTCAGTGTTGGTAGCAAGGGTGCGCCCGTGCTGCGTAGCCGAGACCGCAGCCTCACAGTCAGACCCACACCGTGTCGCAGCTTCTGTGCTCCGCCAAGCTGCTACCTGTGGGCGCCCAGCTGCCTCGAAGGCTGCCCTTAGGTTTCAGGAGCCGAGTCTTTGGGCTCCCGGCTTCACAGGCACCTGATGCACATCTTGTGCAGCCAGATATGTGCAGGATATTTGCGGAGGAGTGGTGTTCGAGGCCGGAGCTGTGCTAGTGTGCGGCCATCTTCTCAGGCGGTTGGCCATGCACCCGTCTTAACATTTATTTTACATTATTGTTTGGTATCAGCAAAGCAATACTATTGCAAAATAAAGCTCTTGAGTTCGGAACAGAAGCCGACAACATTGATGATGGCTTTGGAGATATGAGTGAAGGAGTGGAAGACAATCTGATGAACTAACAGGCTTTTGCTGTGCGAATGTACTGTCTTTTCCAAATTATGTTTTATGAATAACATTATGGCAAAAAGAAAACTCCGCTACATCTGACTGCCCACACAATCTATGACAAGTGCAAAAGTAGAGAGCTAATCACATCAATGAATAGGATTGGTGTATAAACAAGTTATAATTACATAGTACGGAGCAGAAACTTGTTAGAAGCTTATGCTGTAAAATATTGTGAATCCGACAGCACACCACTTTCAAGTCACTTTACCAGCAAAGGGTTTGCAATTGCTTCTGTTCATAATTTTGGTTTGGAATACGGCTCTTCTTTGTCAGGAATATCCAGCACACGATACTGCCATGGAGCTTTTTCAAGACTTTATCAATGAAGTAGTTGATGGAAAACAAGCAGTGTCAGCTGTAGGCATAAACAAACAATGCTGCAAACTTACAACCCAAACTGCCTTGCCAACGTGTGCAAAATCACTCAGCACATCCCAGTCTACCAGAAAGTTTCAAAGTGGCTGAGGACATGGATCTTCTTCTGCCTGATGTAGTTGTCCATGAAGCTGATATAATAGAATTTATCATATCGCTTATTCGAAGCGAACTGAAGGGTAAAGAAAAATCAGTTCCTCCGTTGGGCTGGAAATCATAATCTCACAGAATATCATCTCACTTAAGAAGGTTGGGGTTTTACCAGTAATACCATCTCCAGTCACAATTTATGCAACAGTATATATAGCTCTAAAACATTTCCAAAATGTGCATGCTCAGCTTGAAGACCAGCCTATTCTGTCAATTTTCTGTGCTAAAGGTGTTTTCCGTAATGTAGCAGACATTTTTATGAGCAAGACATTAGAATTTGACGATCTTTATCCAGTGATGACATTTTCCACATGACAAATGTTGCGTTGTAGTGTGCAGGAAGTTATCTCAGTGGATGTGGCATAGACGATGCACTTATTAAGGCTGAAATCTTTGGAAGCAAAACTGTCCAGTCCGTATTGAGCGGAACTCCTTATGTTCGTTCATTACAAAGTATGCTCATCATATCTGAGGCTATAGAAACGTTGCCTTGGAATGCTTTTTGGAACAAGAATGGTAAATTGTGTTTTGCATATCTTATCTCAGAAGTAAACAAGGCACAGTGTCCACTTCATTCAAAAGACATAATGCAAAGACAGGCAGTCTTCAATACACTCAGTTCAAAATCAGAAAACCTGAAAACCAAGTTCATAGAGTTCGTCAAAGGATGTGAAGAAAATCAGAACTTTGCAAATACTAGGGAAATATTTTACACATGATAGGTAGCTCTAGTGAAGACCTTGGTACATACTGACGGGAAGGTGATTGGGAGCTGCACATGAAGACTGTGGAGCCACGATTACTGGGTTTCGTGAATTTGATTGCATAAACTACCTGAGATATGGGGAGTGGTATTTGGAAAGATTGAAGAAGCTAGAGTTGGAAAAAGCATACCCCTACAGAAAATGCATCAAAAGACATTTTGTGGTGAAATACAGAAAAAGAAGGTTCAATGCTGTGGCTCCAGATATGAAACTGGAAGAGACGATCCAGAGATCACAGAAAAGCTCCAAGCGAATTGTTGGTCAGACACATAAAAATGAAAAAGTTGTTCAATAGCAGCTAGTTTACCATGAAGTTCTTTCTATTTGCAATGTTTTCAGGAAGACGACAAATTCAAAATTAATTGACTATCGTAAAACTGTTCCTCACAACAAACTTGTGGAAAAGAGAGGGGAACGTTTTAAAAACATGTGGACAGCCCTCTTCATTTCATGCAGCAGTAAGGAGACCCCTTTGAAATGACTGAGCCTGTGCGATTATACAACTTCGTTACCAAACAATATGTGGCTAACGATATAAAGAGACATCTAGTCGATGCCCTGTAACATGGATCGAAACTATATGCAGAACTGAAGCAGGAGAGATTTGTATTGAAAGAAAAAAAGCTGTTTGAGATAATCACTAAAGCTAACCTTCCACACTTTAATTGCCATAGTAAGAGTTTCATCCAACAAGCCACTACAAAACGGGTTTAGAAAAAACAACTTTTCGCAAGAACACAGAGAGATAATACATAGAGAGATGGATGTAGCAAAAGAAAGGAGTGAATTTATCAAGGGCATTCTGTCGCGGCTTAATCTTCTTCCAACAAATGCTTTATTTGATGGTGATGCTGCAACCAAAACAGTAAAGCACAAACTTGTACAAGAGCTAAAAAAAACTTTCACCTGAAGAATTACAATTAGAAAAGTTGTTCTCATTGAAAACTGCTGTTATTCTGGACTATATGTCACAATTGCGAATGGTGCAGAGGTCGTTCAGGCTGTTCTACAGATATCAAAGTCAGTGTGCACCTTGCAAGAACTGCACATGGTCTTTGACAGTTATCTTAAACTATCTGTTAAAGAATGTGAAAGAATCAGACGAATGTCTCCACAAGTGGAACAATTGACCATGCCTGCATCAAATATTCGATAACTCCACCTGTGCAGCTTGATAAATTCTGGTCATCAACATTGAACAAGATGAACATGGAGATGTTAAGTCGCCAAAACATTGCTGATGCTTCAGTGAACACTAAATTTCCAATTATTGCAAGTGGAATGATTGTCAATGAGGAGTTGGTGGCTGCAGTGATATATTCAAAAGGTAAAGGCCATATTGTTCAAGAATTTAACAGCAAATTGGAGAAAGCTGACCTTCATGTTGTGCCATATGTTGAGTGGGCTGTTTGAAAAGGTTCCAATTGAGTCATTGTACTGTCAAATGACACGGATGTTATTATTGTGCTACTTAGATTTGTTGCAATGGTATAAATCAAGATTGTCAGAGTTATGGATACATTATGGAACAGGCATTTAATCCTACTTCATATTTTGTACAAGAAACTTCACCCAGGGGCATGGCCAACTGCCTAAGGGAATGACCGCAGGGTAGCCGAGCTCCGCTGCGCCACTCCCGATAAATCCAGAAAATACTGTATGCCCGGCTGACTTAACTCCTTAAAGTACCCACCGGTGACATTTGTTGTGCCCTGCGACTGGCCTGGCTGCTGGCTCCATCGGAGATGCCTCTGCGCCCTCGCTGCTTCTTGTGCGCTTTGCCGGCAGTGGTGATGAAGGGGAGCCCCCATTGACTCCTGGGATAAGAGGCCTAATCTACGCCGCAGCTGCGGCCTGTTCGCAACGGGAGTCCATCGCTGAAATATCGCTGTCCTACCTGGGGGTGCAGCCTCTGCCACAACATCTCGAGGGGGCCGGAGCTCTCCGTGGATGCTGTTGTCCCCGCATGAGGCCTGTCGGAATGCGTGAGCAGGGAGTGCAGGACCCAGCCCGTGGGAGCCGGCCTTCGTGGCACCGTCGTGTGCGCACCCTGTGCCTGAGGTGGTGCGTGACGTGAGGGCTGCCTCTTGGTGTCCTCACTGCATAGAGGTGTGCCAGATTTGAACCGACTAAGCAGACCGGCGCTGAGCGATCACCGCAGAGGCTGAGCAGAAGTGGACACGATGCCTGTGGTAAGAGGGTGTAGCAGGGGGCTCTCCGCATCGGACCTAGCCGTGGTTGCAGCATCCTGCATCCCACGATCCCTTCCCCCACTGCGGCCCGACTGGGACCCTGAGATCCGCCGCCCACGCTCCTCTGTTCTCTGTACCCCCCATTGATTTGACCACAAGAGGCACTGGGGCCCTGTAAAGACGTTTCTACTCTGGGGAGAGCGGCGAGTGCACGTTAATGTTAATGTTATGTGTATTTGAAAAGCGCAGACTGATACCCGAAGGTGTCCTGGTGCTAAGAGAAGACCTGCTAAGAGCTGGGTGTGGGGATAACCAGTTAGATTAACAAAAAGCCATGTTTTCAGTGCCTTTCTGAAGGGCAGAAGGTTAGGGATGTTTCTAATGCTCAGTGGTAGTGAGTTCCACGATTTTGCCGCATTAATTGTGAAGCTCCTTCCACCCCAGTTTGCTTTTTTACTCAAGGGATGCTGATGAGTTTTTGGTCCGCTGACCTTAAAGCTCTATTGGGCTTATACCAAGTAAAGCGTTGCTGAAGAAAGTTAGGTCCTATGCCATGTAGAGCTTTAAACACAAGGCAGAGTGACTTGAATTGAGTGTGTTTGCTGACAGTGAGCCAGTGAAGTTGTCTTTTTTGGTTGTGATGGATTTGTATTTTGGGGTGACTGTTAAGAGTCTAGCGGCTGCATTTTGCAGCATCTGTAGTTTGTTCATTGATCCTTTATGAACTGAAAGGTAGAGACTGTTACAATAGTCTAGTCTAGACATTATGAGGGCAGATACTACAGTTTGTTGTGAGTCCTTGGGCAACAGGGGCATGATTTTTTTGCACAATTTAAGGATGTACGAGGTGGGGGAGGCAACCTGGTTTATTTGATCCCTGAAACTCATTTTATCATCGATCAAGATTCCAAGGTTCTCTTTTTTATAGGGATAGGTAAAGGTCCCATCTCATCTGGCCAACAGCTAGGAGTCCAAAAGATGGGGTAATTTCCAAAGAGAACCACCTCCATTTTGCCGGAGTTAAGCTTCAAACATCCAGTCTCCTACTGCTTTCATACAATCCTTCAGCCTTGTTGCAGTTTCGTGTAGGTTCTCTGGTAGTAGAGTCACGACGATTTGGGTGTCATCAGCGTATGATGTTAATACGAACCCAAAACTTTGAATTAGGGGAGCTAGTGAAGATACATACACGTTAAACAACGTTGGGCTTAGTGATGAGCCCTGTGGCACTCCACACGGCAGGGAACAAGATTTGGCTTTGAATCCATCTACTGTCACTGTTTGGGTTCTATCTGTAAGAAATGATTTGAGGAGTTTCCATGCGTTGTTCTTGATCCCAAACTTGTCCAACCGGTCCATCAACAACTTGTGTTGGACCGTGTCGAAAGCCGCAGATAAGTCCAGCATAATCAGTACGGCTTTCCCCTCATGATCTAGAATAGTTCTGATCTCTTCTGTGGACTTCAGGAGTGCCGTTTCCATGCTGTGGGTCTCTCTAAACCCATATTGAGTTGTGTCAAGGGCTTGTGAGTCCTGTAGAAACCTGTTCAGTTGGGAATTCAGGTTGCTTTCTAAGAGTTTTGCGGGAAGGGGTAGCCTAGAAATAGGTCTAACATTATTGGGATCACCCGTGTCCAAATTCGTCTTTTTTAGGAGAGGTAGGATGGATTCATGTTTCCATTCCTTGGGAAAGTATCCCTCTTGGTAGACACTATTAAAGATGTTGGTCAATTGTGTTGCAATGGGCCCAGCTGCCATTTTTGCAATTGAGCATGGGCACGGGTCAGTAGGAGAGCCAGATTTAGCTTTATTCAGTAGTTTGAGAGTATCCGCTACCTCTAAGTGTGAGAACGATTTGAGAGTCTGTATATCAGGATTTGTAGACTGCCCACCATCAGTAAGACTGGTACCATGGTCCGACGATGAAAAAGTTTGAAAAATGTTATTGACTTTGTCAAAGAGACTTTGAGCTATTTTGTTACAAAGCTCCTGACTAGCCACTGTTGGAGGGGTCTGAGAATGAGCCAAGGATTTTACAATTTTAAAAAGTTCTTTGGGGGAGTTTTTTACCAAAGCAATTTTGTTGCTAAAAAATACTTGCTTTGAGCTTTTAAGAAGTTGTTTATAGAGTGCCAGCCCTGCTTTGAATTCTTTTTTATCATTTTCTTTATAGCCCCCCCTCCATATTCTTTCTAGGCGTTTGCAGGCCAGTTTTTGGTCCTTCAACTCCTTTGAATACCATGGGGCGTAGGGATGTTGTCTGGTATGGCTGAGGCTTTTTAAGGGGGCTAGCTTGTTCCCCGTCGATTCCAGCCATGGTGGCATCGTCTATGTTGCTGGGAATGGGGGTGATGGAGTTAGATAACGTTTGAACTAGATCCTCCTCTTTTATCTGATTCCAGGCTCTATTCTTGGTGTGGCTAACTGCTAAATTCTGCATTTTGTGGTCCGGTATTGAAAGCTCAAAGAGGATTGCTGAGTGATCAGACCAGACTAATGCCAAATAATTTGTTGTAGAGATTTGGAGACTATTGGAGAAAATGCTATCTAGTGTGTGACCAGTTGCATGAGTAGCGCCCTTAACCAATTGCTCTAGCTTACCCCCTCTCATGAGGTCATGTAGGTTAGAGGTGTCAGGATCCATGGGTAGTTCTAGATGGTAGTTAAAGTCTCCTAGAATGGTAAAGGAGTCAGAGCAAATACCCCTTTCTATTACACTAGTAATTTGTGTTAAAAAAGGGCCTCTTGGGCCTGGTGCTCTATAGAGGAGTGTGCCTCTGAAAGTATAATGATGGGATAGTTTGAGACAAAATTCGAGTGTTTCACAGTCTTCGGTAACTAGAGGATTAAAAGACGCCGTGATAGAATGATGGTAAATGATGGCAAGGCCCCCTCCACGTTTCTGTTGTCTATTAAGTGTATGGCAGAAGTAGTCAGGGGGGGTAGCATTAACTAAATCTGGTCCAGATACCATATCTGTCCAAGTCTCCATGATGAAAGCCTCGTGTATGCCCTCCTCTGTGATGAGGGAGGCAGTTTCTATGCTATGTTTCACTAGAAACCTAGCATTAAACAGGGCAAATTTCCAGCGGTGTTTAGGGGCATTCTGCTTAGTAGGAGGTTGAGTGGGGCTTTTTACACGAACCGGCTGGATACTAAAATTAGGTATGTTGATATTGCAGCCTTCACAGTGGACTGGGCTCGTAGGACATATTTTTTCAGGATGAAAGATGGTACACCTATGGTTACTAGGGGTGCGATTGAGTTTTGTCATGTTTTCTCTTGAGTATCTTATGCAGGGAGCTCTATCTGCCGTGTTTGGTCCAAGGGGGCTAGTGCTGAGCGTGTGTCGGGTGCGGACGTAGTCTATCACACACTGCGAAGTGGTGGGCGACCAGGGCCCCTTGCGCCCCTGTGGGGAACCTACTAGTGCGGCATCCAATCGGGAGTTAGGGTGCGCGCGCCAAAGCCAACAGAGCGAGTGGATGGCTCCACTGCAGGTGGCGGTGAGTAGCGGTTGCAGCCCGACCCTCCAGCGCTGCCCCTTTGACGGAGCAGGCATGGCGATGGGCCGCAGAGGACGAACAGCAATGCAGACCAAACTAGACAAATTTGCGTGGCAGAAAAACCAGGAGGAGGGCCAGGGCACGGTCGCAACCCACAGAGAGGCCTCCGAGCCTACGAACAAAGATATCCTTGTGGCGATCACCACAGAGCGGTCCTCGCTTCGAAACCCGGATACACACACTCGCCACGGAAGTGGCCTTATTTCGGGAAGACATGAGGAAGATGGCAGATCGTGTGAGTACAGTTGAGAACACTACTACAGTGCTTGTGACTGATACTACCGTCCTTAAAAAACAGGTGTCCGAACTGCGCACCTCTCACGAAGCAATGGCACTTCAACTACACGAGTACGAAGGCAGAATGAGGCAAAATAACGTTCGTATTCTTGGCATTCTGGAGCGGGCGGAGGGGCAGGTAGGCGACCTGTTAGTCGAGAAGCTGATCCTGCAACGCCTTCAACCATGGAGCCTGTCTAAGTGTTTATCCATTGAACGGGCTCATCGTGTGCCTGGGGGTAGGCCATGGCCGGGTGCCCCCCGACCGCTTCTGGCCCGAGTATTACACTTTCGTGACTGCGACGTAATCCTTCAGACTGCGCAAGCGACCCCCCCATTTTCATTTGAAAATAGCAAGGTCACCTTCTTCCCAGATTTCACTTTAACGGTCCAGAAGGTCAGAGCTTCCTGGAAGTAAAACGGGCCCTCATAGACCAGGAGATCAAATACGCCATGCTGTTCCCAGTAAAACTCCGAGTGGAATCAGATGTCAAACTGTGGTTCCTCACGAGGCCCGAAAATGCCTTGGATTGGCTTGATGGCTGGAGGACAGTTGGTAAGAAGTCGCTAAAAATCTACATCTGTGGCTGCTGGAACCCGTGACTGGCACCAGTAGAGACACTCCCCTTCGCACTCTAATTTGTACTCTCAGAGCCCTACAGGGTGAATATGAACACTGGAATATGGAAGGGGACTATCTCCTAGTTTTTTGGCCTTTCACACTCAACTGTCGATAATTGTAATATTCCAGTTGTAATTTTCTTATTCATGTTTTGCCCTATGATCTTGATGTTCTCTTTATCTGATCCACTGATGCCCAAGCGTAATTACCGTCTTTGTTGTGTATATGATGTGTGTTATTGAAAATTCAGGTACTTATGTTTCGCCCTACAGACTTATAGGTCTGCTAGAATAATATATTGTTGCCTTAGGGAGTGGGGTTGTTCACGTTCCCGAAGTTGACAAGGGTGGGAGACAGGCACTCTGCAAGTTGGGCGTGGCGGGTGAGTTCAGTCCTGTTGTGCAGGGAGGCAGGGTGGGGGTGGGGGTCCAGTCTTGGTGGGGAGAGGAGTTTGTTCAGTATGTTTATTTTCTTCTTTGCATCGGTGCGTTGCAACGCTTGGTTCTCCGATCACATGCCGGGTCCCAATGTTTTTTGTACGTGTGAACTCTATTTAAGCTCCTTCTGGCCACTGACTGACTTATGTTTTGCTATGTGGGGGGGCTCGGGGGATCCCCTAATAGATAGACCCATCCGACGACTCACCTTTCCCGCTGAAATGATCTAATGGCACTTGGCTTAGGACTTAAAATATCCATGTGCAATGTCAATGGTCTAGGGGAAAAGATTTGGGGCCCGATGTAGGTAAATCTAATTTACCACTTCTAAAATACCGAATCATACCGATTCAGTATTTAAGAAGTGGTAAATTAGAGGGGGGAAATGTAGGTAATTCTGATTCGGTAAATACCAAATCTGTAAGATTCGGTATTTACCGATTCTGTAAATACCGAATCGGTATCCCCCATTGATTCCTATGGGCATTGAAGCCCATAGGAATCAATGTGGAATACCGAATCGGTATTTACCGATTCGGTAATTACCTATTCTTGCAAGGGTGCAGGGGGTGTCACTTTGACACCCTCTGGCACCCCAATTACAGGCATGTGTGCCATGTGGCACACAGACATGCCCTAAGGGCATGTCTGTGTGTCACATGGCACAGGTGTGCATGCACAGATGTGCATGCACACCTGGATTCGGTATTTCACCACCCAATTGGATTGGGTGGTAAAATACCGACTCCTAAAGGCCTGTGGGACTCAGAAGAGTCCCACCTACATCTGGAAGGTACCGAATCGGTAAAAATACCGATTCGGTATTTTACAGATTCTGTAAATTTACCGATTCGGTAAATTTACAGAACCTGTAAAATCTGGCCCCCTACATCTCAAGATGCCAAATACCAGTTGGAAACGGCCAAATTCGTCCGTTTCCGACCGGTATTTGCCACCTACATCGGGCCCTAAGAGAGGTATTGTTTTACACTATGCCAAACGGCAAGAGCTTGATATTGTGATGCTTCAAGAGATGCACTTGATAGGAAACTCATACGGGGCTCTAAACAGAAAGGGATATTGGATGGTAGTGCACTCTGGATTCACCTCGGGCCCCAGGGGGTGGGGGTGCTCCTCCAAAAAGGCTGTCCCTATATGATCCACAACACCTGGACTGATGCTCAGGGCAGGTATTCAGCTGTCACGGGAACCTGAGAGGGACGTGTCCTTAATGTAGTATCTGTGTATGCCCCCTCAGGGTTGCAACGACTGACATTATGTGATATAGGGACATTGTTACTGTAACTACCCCTGGGAGTGTTGATACTGGGGGGCGACTTTAATTTACCGATGGATGGGTCTCGGGACCATCTTCCACCCCGAGAGGACCCGCCGCGAGTCTCACAACTCCAAGAGATCGCTAATGCCCTGGGTGTTGTTGATATATGAAGGTGGCTGAACGCATTACACACACACTTCATGTTTCAATCGGGAGCACATGGTAGCCAATCTCAAATAGACTACATATTTACTCACTCTCAAGACATACATGCTTTCACTAGCTCCCAGTGTCTGGCACGAGGGATATCCAATCATTCCCCTATTCTTATGATGTTTGGCATACAACGAGGCAGACGCCCCGGCTCTATAATTATTCAGCCGTGGGCGCTAAAGATACCACACATCAAAGAGGCTCTCCTGAGGGACACTGAATACTACTTTGCAGAAAATGTGGGGTCGGTTGCCTCGCTGTGATTCTGTGGGGGGGTGTTTGGAGCGGTGATGAAGGGCATGGCACTGTCATTAATGGTGGGACATTAGCGCTCCGAGCGCTACAAGAGGGTGGTTGAAATGGAGGCGGACATATTGGCCATGGAGGAGGCTGTCTCGCAGGTCCCTGATCCCGCTACTCAGCACACCCTAAAAATTAAGAGGCACGATTATAGACAGCTCCTTTTAGAGGACGCCATGATGCGTTCCCTCCCTACCCGTCATCGGATCTATGAGCAAGGCAAACGTACGGGCAAACTCCTGGCATGGCTGGAACACAAGGAGCATGCAGCGCCATGGGTCCATGCGATAGCCAGCTCCGATGGTGCAATTCTTATTGACCCTCAGAAAATTGCTGACACCTTCACATCCCATTTTGAAGAGGTCTATAAGGTCTCGGAGACATCTCAAGCCTCGCTGTCAGCTCATCTCCTTGCCACTATCAATGTGGTGAGCCTTTCCCCACAGGATAGGGATGCCTTGGAGGTGGACATTACTGAGACGGTGATTCAAAAAGCCATACACAATGTCTGCTCCGGAAAAGCAATGGGTCCAAATGGACTTCCCATTGAGCTTTTGAAATCGATGGCAGCGAAATTAGCACCCCATTTGTTGAACTTATATATGGACTGCTTTGAGTCAGGACTCCTCCCTGCTGATATCCGCACTGCCGCTATAGTAGTCATCCATAAACCGAACAAGCCAGCAGAAGACTGTAGATCATACCGCCCTACCTCCCTTCTTACTGTTGAAGCTAAAATCCTGGCTAAGCTCATGCCCAATCGACTCCTTCCTTATATCACCGGACTGATCGACCCAGACCAGTCCGGATTTATACCAGGAATAAATATGGCTAGAAATCTGCGACGGGTGAATTGGGCCCCGGGTAGACTTAGTACCATCCAGGAGGACACGATTCTACTATCCCTAGATGCCACCATGGCATTTGACACCAGTGAATGGGACTTTCTCTTCGCCGTGTTGACCAGGATGGGGTTTGGACCCAAGGTGATAGGATGGATTAGGTTACTGTACACACAACCCACTGCACAAGTCACTGTTAGCAATCACCGCTCTGCTACTTTTCCCCTCCGATGGGGAAATAGGCAGGGCTGCCCATTGTCCCCGCTTCTTTTCGCCCTGGTGTTGGAGCCACTGCCCGTTTGGATCTGAGGCAATCCAGGGATACGGGGACTTAAATGGACAATTGTTAATGTTAATGTTATAGGGCATTTGTACAAGCGCACGGCTACTCCGAGGAGTGTTCCGGTGCTAAAAAAGGTTAAACAAAAGATCCATTGGATTGACCATGAGGACCGCATTTCGCTGTATGCGGATGATATCTTTTTCTATTTAGCCTCTCCGGCACGCTCTCTGCGGAGGGTACTTCATATATTTCACATATTTGGTGCACACTCAGGATATCGGCTAAATTGGTCCAAATCCCAAATGTATGTATTGTGAGGCAAGCCCCCATCCAATCCACAGGCTATGAGATTCCGGTTGCATCCCAAGGATTCCGAAACCTGTGCGTTTTTGTCACTTCAGATGTTAATATCTTCTTTGAGCGAAACATGCTGGAGCCCCTTCAACGTTTAAAATCAGATGCCAGGCACTGGCGATCTCTCCCTCTCACTCTCCTGGGACGTGCGTCCCTGTTTAAGATGCTTGGGCTTCCGCACTTCCTTTATGCGCTACATAATGCTCCTAACCCTATCCCAGACTCATATTTTTCCCAAATTGACGGTGTTGTACGTAGACTGCTGTAGGAGGACTGCCTGCCACAAATTGCTCTGAACAAACTCACAATGGGATGGTACGACTGGGGCATAGGGTTGCCAGACTTACGACTTTATTACCAAGCTTCCCAACTGACAGCAATCAATAGATGGGTGTTTGGCCCACACGACGATCCCAATTTCCACACAAATCACTGACTCATGGGGCAGGGTGGTTATAAAAGGGCACTATACACAAATCCCCGTAAACTTAACTTGACTGGCCCAACGGCCCGTACGGTGGAGGTTTGGCATGGAGTCACAAAAAAGCTGGGTTGGCACAACCGTCTAACTAAAGCAACGCCTCTCTGGGAACCTGATATTCTGGGTCAACTCAGCAAATGCCCTGATTTTGATAAATAGGACACCATTTGGATTTCGGGGACATGTGGGTGAAAGGGAAACCTGGCACATTTGCTGACCTTCAGACAAAGTACCAACTGACATCTTCGGAGGCCTTTAGATATCTCCAGATCAGTTACGCTATTTCAACCGCTCTACCAAAGGGAATCCCTCTCCCTGACTCTTCCCCCCTAGAAGACCGGCTGTTATTAGATCACAAGGCCATCTCCCTCACCTATAAGAAATTAGTGAATAATCGTTTTGATCCGATGCAGACATTGCATTTGGGCTGTGAGGCGGACCTGGAAGTATAGATGACGAGGACTGGAGAGACGCACTAGCCTCGCCCAGAGAGGTAGCTATTCCCATTCAACTCTGACTAATCCAGCTGAAACTCCTTCACCGGGTTTACTTTGATGCCAAACTACTGATCAGATTGGGTAGGCGACCTGATCCGCTCTGTCTCTGTCTCTGCAACCAAACCGGTACCTTTGTACACATACTAAGGGACTTCCGACACATTCAAAATTATTGGGAAAAAATGACTCGCCAAATTGCTAGGACATGTGACAAACCCCTGGGGCCCTCTCCCAATCTCTGCCTCCTTAATATATGGGAAGCTACTGACCTCTCCCAGGCGGAGCAGGCGTGGGCATCGGTGGGCTGGATCATCGCAAAACGCAACATCGCCCAAAAATAGGGGGTTGCCACAATCCCACTTTTCAGTGATTGGGCGAAGGACATGGATAACGCAATGATAGCAGAGAAGGCGGTATTCAAGGGACTTGGATGCCCCAGGAAATGGGACCACAAATGGGGAAAGTGGAATAAATACAGAGGTGACATTTGCATCTCCCCTACCGTGGAGCTGCGGCGCAAAAGGCAAACACTGATGACCCAGCCAGCAGACGAAGTTAAGTCCTCCCAAGGGCAAGCTAGGAAAATAATGTGTTCACTTGATCCTATCACGTCATCCTATTAATGTATGTATTTCCTTGATTTAATGAGGTATCACTCAGGGGATTGGGCACAGATCAGGGGAAGCGAAATGATGTACCTTCTGTTCAACATTGTATGGAATGTGATGATGTCAGGTACTTGTTTTGGGTACACCAATATGATAATGAAAATGTTATGCACCGATGCAATTTTGTTGCAAATAAAAACAGATTAGAAAAAAAAAGAAACTTGACCCAGAGATGCCCAGTGTTCATATCAATTCTAAAGGAACAATGGTCCTTAGGCGAAGGGGAGAATGTTTACTAGAATAAATATAGACTAGATAGAACTATATTGTTTGGAAACATGTCCAGCCGGACAGTTTTAATATCTCAATAAAAAGTATACACAAAGAAATGTACACAAAGTGTGGTGGAAGTGGGACACCAGCCGATGTCCGACTAACCCAATAGACACACATACACAACATACACAAATAATAGGCAAGAAAAGGTCATCCGAATGTCATAAATTATAAACAGATGATCCACAGTATACACATATGCATGAGCAATTGTTGTCAACTATGCAATTAGTGCATTTCTCGTCGACGACGTTTCGAACCGTACAACATTTTGGTTCATCCTCAGGACAGACAATTATTGCCTAAAGAAGTGACAGTCTGAATTTTGTCCCACTTATGAAAAATTACATGTGCCAACAAAAGTTATTTGTGTCATACAATAACAGAAATGGTAACAGGAATAGAAAGGGGAGGAAGACAAAAGGGGATAAAACATGTCAGTTGAATGAACACTTATTGTAACCACCAAGAACTTTTTTCGTGTTGTGCCAGACTCATTGTGTTGTGCCGGACTTATTTTGTGACAGGCTCATGCCATGACATACCGTAGTGACAACGGTGGCTTTGTGGTGTACACGCAAATTGCATACAGTGTGCTCGAAATTGTCTATTTTCTGCGCAGTAAACCAGCAAGTGTGAGGCTTAGAGTGAAAGGGTCTGCGCGCGAACATGTTGATAATCATATAGAATGTCACATTTCGAGGAAACATGCAGAGAAGGTGTGCCCATGAAACGAGGATCGTGCAGGGGTGGACAGTCTATACTCGGCGTGATCATAGAGAAAGTGAACATAAGCAGACCCCCGGGAAAGGCTTACCTGTGGGGCAGAGCTAATAATATATTTTAGCTCGAAGTCGATAAACTGTGAAGGAGGGAGTATTAATCCTTCGGAATTTTCAGCCAGAAACAGATAAGTCACGGGAAGGCTTACCGCGCGACAAGTCCTCGGGTAATATAATATAAATCTGCGTGTTAAAAGAGGAGGGTAGTTAGAGTTGCCCGGGCTTCAAGTCATGTCACCATAACGATTAACAAGCAACACGCAGTTTGCTTACCAGCAGGGTCGGTGCCCAAGAAATGTAATCTAAGGGAAAAAACACAGGGGGAAGGAATAAGAATAATTCCAAGTGGAGCGTCTGGGCGGGCAATAGTGAAGTAGATAACAGCAGCGGGCTTACCAGAGTGTGATAGCGTAGGTCCACAATGGGGGTCCTTACGAGGAGAGAAGGTTCCTTCACAGCTCGCACTGGCGGCGTCTTTACAAAATATGGCAAGGGGTTCTGGTCACATGGGTGCTGGCGTCCAATGGGAGTGCGCCGGGAAGGATCGGCCATTTTGGGATGGGAAAGGAAAAACAAGACGATGTGTTCCGAAAGTGCTCGGAGTGGGGGCCAGGTGCTTCATGTGCTAATAACGGAATGATCGTGATTCCAAATGCAGACATGCAATATATTTAAGAAAATTATTATATTTATAGATAAGTGCACAAACACAGTGACATATCCATAATAAGCCACAATCCAAGTGAGCAATATTTTGCTTCACGCATGCTTTTGAAAGAGTGGTGTAGTACACAGTTGGCAGATATAAACAAACCGACAAAGAGGAGTCCGACAACAGCTGTTATAGAAAAAGCCGAAAGTTAAACAAATTTCATCGTGGTCATGAGAAGCAGTTATACCGCAATTGAAAGTACAATAGTCTAGATCAAAGAGGTCCAATCCTCAGTGCGGTTCAAGACAGTGTGTAGGCTCTTGGTCTTTAATATCCAACGCAGTTCTTCTTTATTAAGTAGCTGCTGTAGATTGCCACCACGGGTTGGAGGTTTGATCACTGAAATCACAGTCCAAGTAAAGTCCAGTTCAGTGTGCGACAGTTCAGTGAAGTGTTGCACAAGAGGAGCATTAGGGGTACTGCAGCGTATTCTGCTCCTGTGTTGGCACATTCGTGTGCGTACTTTCTGTGTCGTTTGCCCTATGTAAATCATGGAACATGGACAGACAATAGCATAAATCACGTTTATACTGTTACAATTTGAAAACTCCCTGCGAGCATATTTAATATTCTGGTGTATGAATTCTTTGCCTTCAATGGTACTCTCACACATGGAACAATTGCCACATTTCGCGTGCCCAGTAAGTCTCGGGAGTCCCCACAGTGTGTCAATTGTGGACATTTGATCAGGGACCGGTAATGCAGCTCGCACCAAGTGGTCTCTCAAAGTTTTAGATTTCTTGAATGCAAACAGGGGTGTCTCTAATTGGAGTACTCCCGCATTTAACACTGGCCAGTGTTTTTTTATACTCTTCGTCAGGGAATTGGACGCTGGCGAAAAGGTGGTAACACAGACCAGCCGGTTCTTTGTTTTTTTGGGTTTAGGTTCCAACAACACCTCCCTAGGACAAAACCAAGCTCTTTTGAGCGAAGTTCTGATTAGTCTACGTGGGTAGCCTCTGATGCTAAGTTTATCACTGAGTACTTGTGCTTCTTTGAAATAATCATCTTTAAGGTAACAATTCCTTCTCAGCCTCAAAAATTGTGAGTATGGGAGGAAATCGCGAAGCGCTCTAGGGTGATTGCTTTTATAACTTAACAAAGTATTGCGCTCTGTTGGCTTTCTAAACAGACTGGTGATAAGTCTGCCCTCTTTGTCCTGTATATTGAGGTCCAGAAATGGGATACTGGAATGGCTTGAAGTAAGGGTATAGGTCAGGCCACTGCAGTTGCTGTTTAACCAATGCAGGAAAGGAGATAACAATTCTTCAGACTCAATCCAAATCATAAAAATATCGTCAATGTACCTCTTCCATAGGGCAATGCCACTATGGAAGGGATTAGACGTGGTCAGAATTCGTCCGCATTCAAGACTGTCCATATACAGTACGGCCAAGTTGGGGGCAAAAACAGCCACCATGGATGTCCCTTTAATCCGACCGTAATATTGGCCGTCGAACAAGAAATAATTCTTGGATAAGCAAATTTCCAGAAGTTGTAATATGAACATGGTAGGCATACGGTGGAGCCTTGGGCGTGTATTCAGAATCTCTTGGATAACCAACATTGAGTCATTCTGGGGTATGTTGGTATATAGGGACTCCACGTCCAGGGTACAAAGTACATTGGACGTGGAGTTGAAAGGGTATTCCTCAATTAGATTTATCATGTGCATACTGTCCCTTATAAAACATTTCGTGGTAGGCACAAAATCCCTGATAAAATAATCAACAAAAAGGCCCAAGGGTTCTAAAACCGAGCCACACCCAGATACGATGGGCCGCCCAGGGGGGTGTTCAGTGTTTTTATGCACTTTCGGCAGTGTGTAAATTACCGGAGTGCGGGGGGATTTGGCGTTGAGAAAAAAAAATATTTTTTACTGAGGAAGCCAGAGTCTAATGCTTCCTTAGTGATCAATTGTATCAATTTCTGTATTTCCGCAACCGGATTTTTAGGGAGTTTGACATAATGTGCAGGGCTGTCAAGTTGTCGGAGGATCTCAGTCTTATATGTTTCAATATTTTGCAGGACGATTCCACCGCTGAGGTTCCGTGACAATTTTAAGTGATGTTTTCGACTCGCACGAATATGGTCGAGTCTAGTATCTAAGAACCGCAAATGATGAGTTTAGTAAGTGTGCGCAGTTTCGCTGTGCTAACTTAAACCGTTCGTTTGATATGTGGGTTTTTCATCTGTACCCACGGGTTCCATCTTAGATACGGCATCCATTTTGTCTCTTGCCCTCAAGTAGCCAGCGAACGGACACTGTCCGCTTCATCACCCTGGGACTCTCAGGATATTTGTGGAAGACACATGTACTTTGTAAATATCTTTTACGATGAGGGGGATGATACTGTAAGGCAGATGGCCCCGCTCGAGGCTCATCTTGCCGTCCGGTTTATTGTCTCAGCCGTGCATCTCATTAGGCACGTCCCTTTGATGCCTGTATCTCGTGTTTCCCGATACCTCCCCTTTTACACCCTTTCCGATTTCCCCACTGTCTCCATCTTCCTCTGCACCTGTCTTTGTCCCTATTTCGATCTGTTTTACTGCCGATTGGAATTCACTAATGTTGGGAAGATGGGTTTTTACAGTTGGGAACCGCCAAATGTTTCCGCACTTATGTTCCGGACCTTATGTGTACCAAAGTGACCAAAGCGACCCCTCTGGGGGATAATTATGGGAACCAGGTTGTAAACTTTTGTGTACCATGTTGTCCTATGAGTTAATTTTGTATAAAAGGAGCGATCCACAGAATCAATTTGAAGCAGTCTCCCCAAGTTGCACGTGTTGTACTTGTTGTGACTTCTGTGTTCCCTGCAGTAAATAAACCTTGAATCTTTGACGCCGAAGGAAGTGTCCCGTGTCTCTGTAGTTTGTGCGCCGAAACAGGTATCCCATGAAGGTTATAGGTGTTGTTCCCTGGCACCGCTGGTACTGTTAAAAAGTCCAGTCCTTCAGTTGGCGCCCAACGTGGGGCGACTTCAGCGGTACCGGTCCGGTCCAAAGCCTGATGATCGTGAGGAACTTCGTGTGAAATCTCCGAGGGAAGGTGCACCCCGCTTCATCGATCCTGTTGTCGAAATAAGTGGCCCGAAGTTTTTCCCTGCGAAGATTCCCGCCTCCTGACGGCTGCAACGGACCGATGCCCTGACTGTCGACCTGTCTTCGACGCCCGGCGTAGACCTTATGTACAAGCGAGACGATAGACGGGCCTTCCTGGTGACGCCATTGAAGTTCTGAGTTAAGTATTTGTGGGTCGCTCCCAGTCCTTAGTGGTTGTTCTAGCTTTTTTTGAAAGCTTTGTGGTTAGCCTTTAAGGCTTTGTGGTAATAGCTCTCCGAGCTTTGTAATAGCCTTAAGGCTTTGTTGTGTTGCATGGTTCCATTGCATTTGTGGTTCTTAGTATTGGTCCTTAGTATTATTTGACAGTTGCAATTGCCAAAAACCGAGGGTTTTTGACTTACACGAAGTTTCATTGCTTCGGTAATCCTTGAAGTTTGATACTAGGTTAGTGTGCACGATGCCTAGCCATAGTGATTTGTTTCGTATTTTCAAATGTTGCGCAATGGATTCCCGGTTGGAGGACTCGTGTCCGATACCTCCAGTTGGAACTCCGATACATGATCTATATAGTCGACATGGGGTGGGTCCTATAATCTATAATGATTACTGGGTCCGCTATACAAAGAAAGACGGTGACCTTAGATGGCCACCACACGGAACTTTTGAACTTTCGATTTTAGATAATCTTGAGGCTAAATTACTTTTAAAGAAGGCTAGGCCAGCTATGTTTGATTCCTTTCGGATATGGCGTAAGGTGGCCAAGCAGAAAGAAATCAAACAACTTAAAAAGGATAAAAAGCAAGAGTTTGTTCCGATAATGCAAGCTATAAAAGAATGTAGACAAGACAAAGAAGAAAAAGATATGGAAATCGCTACTAGATTTCATCACATGAAAATAGATAAATGTTACCCAGTTTTACCGAATAAACTAGAAAAGAAAGAAGAAGATTTGAAGGAGGATTCCTTGTTATCATACTTGATGAAATCACCACCTCCTTATGTACAGGGTGCTACTGCTCCTGTAGTTCCTCCTATAGCTCCTCCTGTTGTTCCTCTTGTTGCTCCAGCGGCTGCGGGCCAGCCTGCTGTTAACCCTACGTTTGTTCCACCACCTATCCTCGTTCCTACTGCTCCTGTACCTGTACCTTCGCAGACTGTTGTATCTGCTACTCCGACTATCTTGTCCGTTCCTACTATGCCTTCCTTCACCTCCAGTGTTGTTGCCCCTGTTTTTCTTTCCCCTTCTGTTCGTAAGCGTGTTCCTAACTCTGTTGCTACTCTTTATTCACCTCTTTCTGGTCCGTTATTTTCGTCCGATTCATCTGAAACTCCTCAGAGACGGAGTCAGATCCCTAGTGGTAGGGAGAAAGAGACGTTAGTAATAATGGCACATAGGTGGATAAGACATCCTGCTAATTACACTCCGCGTGTAGTCTTTGATACGTTTTCTCAGTTTAATGAGCCTACGCAGAGATTCGTATTTGAGGAAATGTGTAACTTTTTGAGGGAAGAATGGTACAATAATGATGTAGATGATGTACCATCCGACATAATTGAACTTCAAAGTCACTTTTCGAACGGTATGATTATAGGAGACGATGTACGACGTGCAGTGGAACGCTTATTAGCATTCAGACCCACAGCACATTCTCGGGTGACATTAGATGATACCACTGAGAACTGGAAAGCAGTTCCTGGTCAGTATCCCATGAGAGAAGTTCCTCCACTGTGGGTGCCTGGTGATCCTAATGCGAACCCTGTGGTGCTACCGCATTTTCGAAGGGTGTGGATACATCTTCCATGGAAACGATCGGAAGTTTTGCAAGTGAAGCAATCCTTACCCGATCCGCGTAAAAATCCGGCTGGTTATTATAAGGAGTTATCACAACTAATAGAAGCTTCTATTATGAATATTGCCGACATCGACATGTTGTTTGGCAATGTTGTACCGCAACCAGTTTGGGCTAAAATTCGTCAAGCTAATCACGCAGCTGAATTAGGGGGTGATTGGGCTGCACTGCTAGCAGCTGATGCATTACAAGTCGGTGGGGCTAAACCTGAACAATTGATCTTGGATTTGCCTCAGAAAATCATTACGCTCATGAAAACTCTCATGCCAGCGATGAAGGTGAACTGGGATAAGTTATCAGCTTGTAAGCAAAAGAAAGACGAGAGTGTCTCAGATTTCTTTACAAGGTTTGAGGAAGCATTTGTCGACCACAGCGGCCAGGACATGGGCGCTGAGGGAGGTCAGCGGTTATTCGTTGACAAATTTGTGTCAAATTTGTTGCCTGAACTAAGCAACAAATTAAAGAATTCAGAAAGTGCGTGGGCAGTTTCAACCCCTGCGCAAATACTAGCAACGGCTCAGTATTATGAGAATAGGGAAAAGGAAGAAAGTGATCGTGTAGAAAAGAAAACGAAAGAACTCAAAACAAAGGTTTTGTTGCAACAAGCATACCCTCCACGATCAAACCAAAATGATGCACAACAGCAGTATCGACCGCGAGCACAGCCCGATAGGACACAGCCGCGCTCTGACAACTTTGATTCCAGATCTTCACTTGGGTATAATCAGTGCGCATATTGTAGGAAAGAGGGACACCTAAAATATGATTGTCTTGCCTTACGGGACCGTCTGAATGGTGTGTCGACACGAGGAAATCGTGGCGGTGGTCCTCAGCAGGCACCACGTGGTAGAGGTCGTGGTTCATCCCACAATCAGAGTGATCGTTATCAAAATCAATCAGATGCAAATAATTACTTTGACCAGCGAAATGCGGGGTCAGTTCGATCTGCAGAGTATAATGTGGATGATTATTACGTAGAGCACGAGACTGTTGTAAATGACCATTACTAGGACAGCCAACGACAAAGAGAGGGAGTAGTGTCAGTTCCGGTCGATCAGAGTGGGCCTTACGTTGCAGTGGCTACATCGGGTGTAGTTGAGCCTTTTCTGTTAGACACTGGTGCGACGAAAAGTTCCATCATGCATTCAAAACTCCCTGGCGCACCTTTGTCTGGCTTAACGAATGTTTCCGTTGGATTCTCTGGCGCCCCTGTTAGTAACCCAGTCTCTAATCCTTTGCCTCTTATGATTGGACCTTGTGAGCTAACCGCTCCACTGATTCTATCTACAGGTTGTGGTGAAAATCTTTTGGGTCTGGATTTGTTGAAACGATTATATGCAACATTGTATTGTTCTCCCGAAGGAGTGGAACTTACATTGGGACGGAGAGTGATCTCTCCCATGTATTTATCGGTTGATAAATTCCCATCGGAGTTGAGTTCCCTCCCTGCGTCTCTATGGGCCACAGGTCCCAATGACGTGGGCCTGTTAGACATTCCACCCTATGTGATTCAATTGAAACCAAATGCGCGATTACCGCGTTTACCTCAATATCGTATTTCTCTTGAGGGCGAACGAGCGCTGTTAGCAATCGTTCATGATCTCATTGGAAAAGGTGTTGTTGAAGAAACTCGTGGAAACGTGTGCAATAGCCCTGTATTACCAATTCTGAAACGAACTGACCCAACTAAACCTCCTGTGTATCGTTTTGTAATAGATTTGAGAGAGGTAAACAAAATAGTGGTTCCGCAATTTCCTGTGGTCCCTGACATTACAGCCTTATTAACAATGATTCCAGCATCTGCCTCCTGGTTCACAGTGATCGATCTAAAGAATGCTTTCTTTAGCATCCCGATTGCAGAGGAAAGCAGAGACCTGTTCGG
This sequence comes from Lissotriton helveticus, assembly GCF_964261635.1. NCBI lineage: Eukaryota > Metazoa > Chordata > Amphibia > Caudata > Salamandridae > Lissotriton > Lissotriton helveticus. The sequence continues at coordinate 659,888,118 of NC_136065.1, forward strand.
ATTCTCATTAGGAGGTCGCAGTTTTAGGCTAAAACGCGCTCCACAGGGCTACTGTGAGAGTCCGTCAATCTACAGCCAAGCACTTAAAGGACAGCTTGATGCCTTTGTATTGCCTAAGGGTGCAGCTTTGATTCAATACGTTGACGATCTTTTAGTGGCAGCTGATACGGAGGCCATTTGCAAAACAGCTACAGTATCATTATTGCACTATCTACATGACTTGCACCACAAGGTATCGCCTTCAAAGCTACAGTATTGTTGTCAAGAAGTTACCTATCTAGGTCACTTATTGTCAAAAGAAGGGAGAAGGTTGACCCCAGAGAGAATTGCAGCGATTTCCCGAATGACTGTGCCAAAAACCCAAAGAGATGTTCGTGCCTTTTTAGGTATTACGTCCTACTGCAGACAATGGATTCCAAATTTTTCATTGTTAGCGAAACCATTGATAGCCCTTACGTGCAAAGATGTTTCATCCCCAGTACCTTGGTCTGAAGAATGTCAGAAAAGTTTTTCGGAATTGCGTGATGCGTTGTGTTCGGCTCCTGTGTTGGGTACCCCTGACTACAGTAAGCCGTTTACACTATACGTTCACGAGAGGGATGGTTGCGCGTTGAGTGTTTTGACACAATCTTTTGGTGGTAAGCAACGCCCATGTGCCTACTTTTCTTCGACTTTAGACCCAGTAGCAAGAGCTTTGCCAAGTTGCTTAAGGGCAACAGCGGCAGCTGCGGCGTCCATTCGACAGTCCGCAGGTCTAGTCATGGATAATATGCTCACGGTAATGGTTCCGCATGCAGTCGACACTCTATTGAACCGAACGAAAACTCAACATCTGACGAGCGCAAGATTGTCTGGATATGAGTTGACGTTGCTGGCCAGTCATATACGGATAAAACGATGTAATGTGTTGAATCCAGCAACATTGCTGCCGATCGACGCAGAATCAAGTGGTGAAGCAGTACATGACTGCTATCTCAAAACTGAAGAGGAAACTAAGGGTCGCATTGACCTAAAAGATACTCCATTGACAGATCCCGATGGTACTTTGTATGTGGATGGCTCTTGTTTCAAGTTACCGAACGGTGATGTGACGACTGCGTATGCTGTAGTTACATTGAGAACAATTGTGGAAAGTGCAAGATTAAGTCAGAATTCGGCTCAGGCTGCTGAGTTAATTGCTTTGACGAGAGCGTGTGTGTTGTCTAAGGATAAACGGGTGAATGTGTTTACAGATAGCCAGTATGCGTTTGGTGTGGCACATAGTTTTGGACGACTGTGGAGAGAGAGAGGATTCCTTACGTCACATGGTACGAAGATTCAACATGGACAGCTTGTAAATGATCTTTTGGATGCACTTACGTTGCCTAAGCAAGTGGCAATTGTTAAATGTAGTGCGCATCGTAAGGTGACGGATGATGTTGGTCGTGGTAATGCGTTTGCGGATGAGACTGCTAAGGAGACTGCCCGGAACCTTAGCACTCGAATGTATGTGACGAGTTCGGTTAGGTGGCCTGCAGAATCAAGTATGTGTGAGAACACTATCGAGAGTGTGAAAGCAATTCAGAATGAGGCCACCGAGACTGAAAAGGCGAAGTGGAAAGAAAGTACGGGAAAGTTGGATGCGAATGGTTGTTGGACTGACTTATCGGAACAGAAAAGATGGATGTTGCCTGATGCATATGTGCTGGCTGTTGTGACTATGACACATGGGTTAGCACATATTAGCGCGAAAGGTATCTGTAAATTGCTGTTTCCTGTGTGGAAGAATGATGGTATTACGAAATGTGCTGAACGCTTGGTTAAGAATTGTATGGTGTGTTTGATGCACAATCCTGGTAAGGGCACTCCCACTCCACCTGGCCATTTTGCCCCTCCTGCGTACCCTTTCGAAGTTATCCAGTTGGACTTTATCCACATGGAGAGATGTAATAATTTGAAGTATGTGCTGGTTGTGGTGTGTGCATTTTCTAGGTGGATCGAGGCCTACCCCCTTAAGGATAATACGGCTTTATCCACGGCAAAAATTTTACTCAAAGAGTATTTTTCCCGCTACGGAATGCCTCGGGTTGTGTGGTCAGACAACGGAAGTGAGTTTGTTGGGAGCGTGATGAAGAGTGTGTGTCGCGGGTTAGGGATTGTACAGAAATTTCATAGTGCCAATCATCCTCAGTCAGCCGGTTTGGTTGAAGGGTACAATGGCACCCTTAAACTAAAACTAGCAAAAATTCAGGCTACGACAGGTCTTTCGTGGCCTGACGCTTTACCCTTAGCATTACTGTCAACAAGGGCAACTGTACACTCCCGAGTAGGGCTCAGTCCCTATGAAATAGTGTTCGGTCGTCCTGCCAATGTATGGGGGGTCCCTAGACCGGGTGCCTTTTGTGAACTTGAGTATCCAATGTTGATCGATTATCTTTATGACTTGACTGCTAAACTGAGGTTAATTCACCAACAGGTTCACGAAGCATTGCCGACGCAGACGGAGGGTCCAGGCCACCAGCTCCAGCCCGGAGATTGGGTGGTAACACGAAATTTTTCGCGCAAGAACAATTTGGATCCCAGGTTCACTGGACCCTATCAGGTCCTCCTTGCCACGAGAACTGCAGTTCGTCTTGAGGGGCGGAAAAATTGGGTGCATGTCACCCATACCAAGAAAGTCCCCATTCCGTTGCCAGCAGACTCATGGGTGAGGAAAGGCATTGCATCAACTGAAACCGAAAGATTGTCGGCGTTTGTACCTTTCAGCGACGCACAACCTGTCGGAGAATCCTCAGTGCAGCAAAAAGGCATTATTGAACACTTGTCATCAGAAAACTCAAGACCAGAACATTCAGCTGATCAACAGGGCGTTGTCCCTTCAACGGATCTTTTGTTTAACGAACAGACACGTCCTGGGAAAACCCGATATTTTTTAAGATCCAGCACTAAAGACTAATAAAAAACCCCGTTCTGTCCCTTGACAAGTGCATTATCCCGTTTTCCATGATCAGTTTGAACACTCATACTATTGTAATTATTTTGTATATATTCATTGAGCTTCGTTCCTTACATTTTTGTTTCCACAGCTGAGAGACATTTGCTTTTATATATATATATATATTTGTGAAATAAAGGCCGTAGGGCCGCGCGTGTACTTCCTCCTGGTTAGTAGGTCTTGACGCTAGGTTAAAGACCGTCGATTCCTGGGAACTCCTAGGAATTGACTATTGCTACACAGAACGAAGTGCGTCAAGAAACGTTGCGGACGGTCATAGGGAATGGCATTTTCAAAGCTGATGGACTTGGAAAGAGCTCAAGCACAAAGATTCAAGCTGCAGCAACTCAGTCGTACCAAATGTTTTGTGTTCCAAATATTCGTACTGTTTGTGACTGTTTCTGCGTTATTGGCGGGTGGAGTGTATTACACAATGTCTTACTTCTTGCCCTCTATCATACCTACTCCTACCCCTGACTTTAAACTCACCTCCACTGTTTCTCCTCATTCTTTTCACATCTTACCTGAACACGAGCAGGCTAGACGTGCAGAATTCCGCAACAATTCCTTTATTCAGCTCCTTCATCAGCATCAGTTAGTGGTTAACACTACTAATTGTTGGGTGTGTGGGTTGATGCCACATACTACGGATAAGGGAATTCCATATCTGGTGTTACCGTATAGCTCCCAAGGGTCTGCTCGAGCATTTCAAACAATGTTTCGAAGCGCACTGGGTTTCCACCCCATTCGAGAACCACGTTCCCCCTACTCTGGTCCTACCTCGTACCAAAAATCTTTGTCTATAGCAATAGAGGATTTAGATAGCGATATCTATGATCCCTCGCTTATCCCTGAAGAAGAGGTACAAGCCTATAGGGTCCTAAGTAGAGGCGAATATAGTGTGTTCACTGGTGAAAAACAGCTTAAAAGTTTGCCTCCGATATGGGTCGTACCCCACACTGGCAATTTTTTGTTTAATAGGTCGCGGCCGTAGATCGAAAGCCCGACTTGGAGAGAGTGCTTGCACTGAAAATTATATTTTGCCAATGGTCTCGTCCCCTGTGTTTTTGGCTGCCAAGGGTACATACTTTATTTGTCATGATCGTGCGTATGCATGGTTGCCCTCTGACTTCATGGGCTCATGTTTTATCGCAAACTTGTTGCCTCCGACATTTACTGTAGATGCAGATTATCACAAAACTAGAGTTGTGAGAGGCGTAATTAGCGAAGAGGATACTGCCGGTCAAGAGGCAGGAGACTTTTTCAAGGGTTTCCTCCCATTTTGGGGACCTATGGTTAATAGTAGGAACCTGAGACAGTTGACTCGAGTGGTAGAATCGACAGCTAATATTACTGCCAGTGCCCTTGGTAATATCACCACAGAACTTCAGGCGGATAGACTTATGACGTTACAAAACCGTATGGTTTTAGATGTGATCTTAGCAGATCGAGGTGGGGTATGTAAAGTGATCCATTCGAGCTGCTGTATTTTCATTCCTGATAACGCTCCGACTGTCTATCAAGCCATCTCGAAGTTGCATAAGATCTCCGAATCCATACACGTGGATGTAGGGGATTGGACGCTACTTGGATGGTTTTGGGGCCTGATGTCGACTTGGGGTTGGAAAATTCTGACGATCATTGGAGTCGTTGTAGTGTTCCTGTTCACGTGTTGCCTTTGCGTGCAGTGCGGTCCTGCCTTATGTGGCCTCTGTGCTACAACGTGTATGAGACAGCCACCTGTTACCAAAGGGTCTCGGTTGGACAGAGCTATGCTACAGCAACATCTCGAGGGTCTGATGAATATCGAATATGATTCCGACTAGTGCTTGCCTACATGAGGGCAAAAGGAGCGTCTGAGGTTCCGTGACAATTTTAAGTGATGTTTTCGACTCGCACGAATATGGTCGAGTCTAGTATCTAAGAACCGCAAATGATGAGTTTAGTAAGTGTGCGCAGTTTCGCTGTGCTAACTTAAACCGTTCGTTTGATATGTGGGTTTTTCATCTGTACCCACGGGTTCCATCTTAGATACGGCATCCATTTTGTCTCTTGCCCTCAAGTAGCCAGCGAACGGACACTGTCCGCTTCGTCACCCTGGGACTCTCAGGATATTTGTGGAAGACACATGTACTTTGTAAATATCTTTTACGATGAGGGGGATGATACTGTAAGGCAGATGGCCCCGCTCGAGGCTCATCTTGCCGTCCGGTTTATTGTCTCAGCCGTGCATCTCATTAGGCACGTCCCTTTGATGCCTGTATCTCGTGTTTCCCGATACCTCCCCTTTTACACCCTTTCCGATTTCCCCACTGTCTCCATCTTCCTCTGCACCTGTCTTTGTCCCTATTTCGATCTGTTTTACTGCCGATTGGAATTCACTAATGTTGGGAAGATGGGTTTTTACAGTTGGGAACCGCCAAATGTTTCCGCACTTATGTTCCGGACCTTATGTGTACCAAAGTGACCAAAGCGACCCCTCTGGGGGATAATTATGGGAACCAGGTTGTAAACTTTTGTGTACCATGTTGTCCTATGAGTTAATTTTGTATAAAAGGAGCGATCCACAGAACCAATTTGAAGCAGTCTCCCCAAGTTGCACGTGTTGTACTTGTTGTGACTTCTGTGTTCCCTGCAGTAAATAAAACTTGAATCTTTGACGCCGAAGGAAGTGTCCCGTGTCTCTGTAGTTTGTGCGCCGAAACAGGTATCCCATGAAGGTTATAGGTGTTGTTCCCTGGCACCGCTGGTACTGTTAAAAAGTCCAGTCCTTCACCGCCCTTATCTGCGGATTTAATAATAAGAGCAGTGTTGGGTTTGAGGCTCCCTATTGCTTTTTTCTCCCCCAACGAAATGTTGTAGGGAATGAAAGAATTGCGTTTTTCCAGATTGGTAAGTTTTTCAAATGTTAAAATTTCTGAAGGGACCATTGTCCCAATGAGAGAGAAGGTTGAAAGTGGTCTGAAAGGAGTGTTAGATACTGGCAGTGGCCTGGGATGGAGTAGGAAAAATGCATGTAGTCTAAGTTTCCTAAAGAATCGTAATAATTCCGTTTGAACATCCAAGTATTTCGGACGTATAGTGGGGACAAATGAGAGGCCCTTACTGAGTAATGATAATTCACTACTGGAAAGAGAATGTTGTGTGATGTTAAAAATGGGCAAAGCATTAGAGTTTATGGATTCAGTGGGGAATGGCAGAATATCAGTTGGAACAAGGGGCCATGGGTCTACCACTGGTAATGCTGACGTCTGGTGCTGCGTTCCCCCGGTTGATAGGGCCATCGTTGTGTTTGCTTGGGTTTCCCTCTCTTGGGGGGATCTGCTTGGCCTCGGGATAAAAAAGGAGGTCTGTTGGAGGGACCAGGAGCTTCACTTTGGTCTGAACTGTCAGATGACTCAGCCGAGGTATCTGAGAAGCCGACCAATGTCTGGCGTTTGTTGTAACGACCCCAGGGTCTTTGGTTGTGGTTTTGGGGGCCACTATATGCTCTGTTAGTATAAAAGTCTTTGACTAAGTAAGGGTATGCCCTCTCTTGCGAGAAGTTTTTGATATCTTTTTTAACCTTGGTTGTTTTTTTATTCAGCTTGATCCTGTGAAAGTCACTTACAGTCTTTGCTATATCATCCAGTAGTTTCTTACAGTCAGGTACAGGACACTTATCATTAATTTGGTTCTCTATATCTGCAATCTCAAGTTCCAATTTCTTAAGTTCTTCTGATGCAATATCAATGCCTAATGCCATCCACTGCCTCGAACAACCAGTACTGATATGGCTGAAGCCCGTAATATATTTAGGATTGTCGGTGAAGACACCCGGTATATTGCGGACCTGTAGTCCAAGAGGTATAATTTTAGCTTTGAGATATTGTGTAAGAAGCAGTATCATTAATTCCAATCTGACCGCCTTTTTCTTAATTTTCTCTAGTTGGTCACCCAGAGGAACGTTAAGTGAGCTGGGGCTATCTGGGGTATCAGTGAGTAGGGATGGGCCTTCTAAGAGTTTTCTAAAGTACTCCTCGCTGTATAAGGGCGTGTGATCTGACATGCCAGGGAAGGGAGAGAGGTGGGATAAAGGTAAAAGGGGGTTTAGGGGAAGACGGACGGGGAAGGATAACCCACTTCGAGAGAAGGTAGGGGTGCAAGCCCTTGCAACCTAGAGGTTGCGCAACATATTGTATAATCAAAACAGTGTTCATATCAAGGGACCTATTCTTATGGGTGATGACACTATAAGGAAAATTGAAACAAAGCTTGGAGCTTTAACTGCTGAACCTGTGAAGTTTCTGAAAGGATTTGCTGAGACAGAAAAAGAATGTGACTTTGAAGATGTAGAAAAAAAACCTTGTGCGTGGGTGGAAAATTAGTTTTGACTGTCACACATTTGATATTCTTCGGTACAGTGAGTTCAAGAGATCAGTCCAGCAAAGTGACCTTCCACCAACATCACATTCTGTGCATGGATACATTAAAAGAGCAGTCTACTTGATCAGATGCGTTAATGTTTTGGATTATGCATATGTAGAGATAGATCTGTGAGAATTAGGTTAAGAAGATATTGATGGGGTGCTAAAAGCTACGAAAATTCTAAAGCCTTTACCCACAGAACGTACACGTACGTAAAGTGAACTATTAAAATGCATCTAAAACAGGATTGATAAACATTCTTAGCTTTTCATATTCAGATCATAAACCTTGTTTGATCTATACATAACGGATTCAAAACCATTATTATTTGTTTTATTTCTATATTTGTCTCTTCTTCCTCTATTGTAGTCTATGTTTTGACATCAAAATGAAGTATGTACGTCTCATGGTTCCTGAAATATTACATCATCACTACAACTCATCCGCCATTTTTAAAAATGTCGCCCCGGAACAATTTAAACCTTGTTTGATCTATACATAAAGGATTAAAAACCATTATTATTTGTTTTATTTCTATATTCGTCTCTTCTTCCTCTATTGTAGTCTATGTTTTGACACCAAAATGAAGTATGTACGTCTCATGGTTCCTGAAATATTACATCATCACTACAACTCATCCACCATTTTTAAAAATGTCGCCCCTGAACAATTCAGCCTGGATCAGCAATGGCTACCGAAATTAAATTACTTCCCTAGTAATCCAAAAACACAAATCAAAAATGAAAATCTCTGAACAACAATACTTTTACGGAGGTATAGAGGGGGCCGGGATTAGCAGTAGAAAATAGACTGCACTGAAATATTGGTTTGTTGAAATTGTTAAATTGTTTGAAAGTGGCACACAAAACGGGTTCTCCAATATTTTCAAAGTACTCAGTTAAATGCGTTTGCAGAATTCATAATCAAGTAGGGGCAATTGATTTATTTAACACATTTCAGCTTAGGGATCAGGCCATTAGTAATAAAGGTTTTCTTTCAAGCTACGGCATTTAGATTTGTGCTTTTTATGTTTAAAATCAGCCTTTGTGAAGTCGAATTCTGGTCAGTGGTTTTGGATTAGGGTTCAGATTTCGGTTTAAGACTGTAGGAGTAGGCTTCAGAGTTTATACTGATACTAGGATGTTGGATGCACAGGAATGTACGGCAAGATTTAAGTCACTACTATAGTTGTATGGGACTTGTGCTGTAGGTTTTGATGTTTAACCTTATATTTATGCTTATAGGTTAAGCGTTATGGGTTAAAGGTTAAGCATTGATATGTAGCTGTTGATGTTTGGCTTAGAGTACAGATGCAGGCTTGAGTTCCAGGAGTTAGACTTTGTGTTTGACCAGAGTTTAGTTTTAGGTTTGATCTTACAACTGAGTTTTTAGGTTTAAGGCTTGTAGTTTTAGTCTGCTACTTGTGATATGGGTTAGTATTTGAATTAGCAGTTGAGAATGGTCTAAGGGTTTGGGTTTAGGCCTTACTGTCGACCAGAGCCTCTGGAATTATGTAGTGGGGAGGACCAAAGTATGCTGCTGAAGAGGACTAAGCTTTGCTGAAAAAAAGCCAAATTGTGCAGCATAATTACTGCACTATTTTGCTATTTTTATGTTAAACTGTGCAACAAAAGAACTGGCACTCTGCTGCAACATATGAAATGAATTCGCACTTGTATAGCGCACTTATACCCTGAGGTGTCTTGGCGCTGTACAACCCTTCCTGGCTTTTCCCTGTGAAATGTCCACTCCTGGGCACCCCCAAGGTGAAGTCAGGCATCCCAGCGCGGTAGGGGCCGTTGTGGAGATTAAGCAAGCTATTGCCCAGAGTTACAGAGTGGGACTCATGATTAGAATAGGCACCGAGGTGAGAATCATCAGGTCCGAGTAAATTGAGCCCAAGACCCGCCAAGGCGGGAATTGAACCCTGGTCCCGGGCCAGACCTCTGCATCAGGGTCTGCTGCTCTAACCATTGAGCCACACTTCTGTAGCGTTTTTAATAACTTAGAACCATTTGATCAAGAAACAATATATCTGTCAAAATCTGCTAATTATGCAGAAGCTGATGGATTATGTGGAAAGTGATGGAAATAATAATGCTGAAAACGCTGGGACCGCAGAATCATAACTGCCGCGGCCTGGGTGCAGATTTAGGCTAGCCTATGATTTAGAGATTCTATGTCATGACCAGTGGCTCCGATTATGCTCCTCTATCTTTACTGCATTTTTTTACAGCAGCCAATGGTAAAAAAGAAAAACAAAAAGCTTCATTTCCCATGAGCATCACATTATATCAGCAGTCACATACTCCAATCACTACGAAGCCGGCCCTATATTAACTGCAACCACCATCTTAGGTCCTATTTCTTTGCTGCTCTGAAGCCAGTTAAGTATCTTTTTCATCTTATTGTATGATGTATTTATAAAAGCAATTGTAGTGATATTAAAAGATGTTTAGTGGGGCACAGTTTTACATGCAGTGTATTTTGCACTTGTTGAGGATTTAGTAATTTATCACATATTATTTTGGCTAACTCCTGGGTTTTGCTTTTCACAGGGAGCGTGCTTTGCCCCAGAACCCCAGCAACCGTGCCCCAGGAGTCAATTTCTGGGGAGTGAAGTGGTGAGTGGAACAAGCTGATCTCTCTGGCCGGCATAGTCCCTTTTCTATGTTTACAGGCCTTCGCGCCCATGTGCTATGGCAATTGTTGATTCCTGAGAGCACTTATTCAATTGCACGCATCAGCAGCATGTTTTTTCTCCACACATCTCAGCCCTGCTAGCACCCTGGTGACACCCTGTGGTGAAGATATCACGCAGGTTATAAAATATTGATTAGGCTTCCAGCTGACAGTGTTTTTAGGCAGCTCACTCCACTTGTTATTTCATATTGTGCCAAATTGAGGAATACAGGGGCATATTACCAACGATTAGCGATATTTATCGCTAACGAGGCTTAGCAACTATTTTTTTAATGCTAAGCATCGCCGGAAATTATCGCAGACATAACTTGCTATTAGCAAGGTTTATCTCAGAAGTGATAAAAATCCTCACGCTAACTGCAAAATGAGAGATTATCGCTGGAAAACCAACGATAATCTCTTGAAGTTTGGTGTTAGCTTGATAATAGGGGCTCACAAACTTAGCCACGATATCCACCTTCCATAGGATATCATGGCTAAATCAGGAAAATACCAGGTGTAAAAAAAGCAGTGCTAACCGCGGTTAGCGCTACTTTTTTTTATCACTAACAGGGTTAGCTAAATCCTTGATAATAGGAGAAATGTCGCTTGACAACATTTCACCTATTATTTTTCTCTGCAACGCCCCCTTTGCATCTCATTAGAGATGCAAGGGGAAGCGTAGAGAAAAAGGGTGCTAACATGCGAATTTGCGTGTTAGCACCCTGTTGCTGATAGGGAGATCATTTTATCTCCGCTTACTTGGCTTTTAAAGCCAAAAAAGCGGAGATAAATCCCTTGATAATATGCCCCACAGTTCCCTGGTAAAATTGGGTGAAAATACTTCTCCCCCCTTTGTGAAAGGGCACCTTGCAGTCTGTGTGATTGAGAGAATGGCTCTCTATGATATCTTTGAGGTGGATATGGATACCTAATAGGGGGGCCCTGAAGCTTGCTTGGAACAAGACTTGGTGGGACTTTGGACTCCAGTGTCCAGCAATCAGTGAATAAAGCAATCTCTAAGGCTTTGGGCCACATTACACGCCACCTGGAAGGCTACATTCGTTAACAGGACTGGACACCCAAACCAACCCCTCCGATGGAGTTCCCTACTCATTGGCATGGTAAAGCCAAATCCAAATCTGTGAGGGGCCCTCATACAATGGCCTTTGAGAAACTGTCAGACACCCTGTCGGGGATCATAGCTACAGTCCCCCTCTTTTTGATGTCTTTCACACCTCTAGAACCCTCCCCAAGATAGAGTCATGTGCAGACTCCAATACTTCGGCTTCTAGTAATATTGATCAAGCAGATGAGCCAAGTAACAGTAAGAAGAAACCCCTGGAGCACCTCAGTGACTCTTCTTTGCCCTCCAAACATGTGAAAGTGCGGGACTTCGAATTCAGATACATTGTCCATCCCTGCTCAACCAACTGGGCTCCCCCCCTAAGAAGTGGCAGACTATGTATAAGCACATATCAGACAGGGCTTTGAGAAGAAGGTGAGGGCCCATCTCTGTTCAGAATGCCCCAGGCTGGACCTTCCTGGCAGGGTGCCCGAGACTCCAGAAGTTATGTTTTTGAAAAAATAATTTAAGGACCCCAAGAAAGGCCTGGATAGAGCTTGGTGCAACTGCCAAGACTAGACGTCAGGGCCCTCTTACTAAAATTCTGGCGCTGGCCCTTCAACTCAAATATTTGTTGACAGTTGGGAAACGGAAATTGTGCAATTTCAACAGAACGCAGACACTCTATCTTAATAAGGATTGACCCAAAACTAAATGAGTTTGCGTTGTCCGAGGCAAGCCCAGTAGCCCAAGATCTCCTCTTTGGTGGCCCTTTCATCAAAGACTTGGACCAATTCTTTTCAACATACATCATGCTGGACAAGCCTTAACTCATACTTAAAAAGTTTTTCTGCAATCCGTCTTAGGCAGGGTGAGGCGATTCAGGGGCGCTATTCAGGCCATGGTTTCTATCAAGTCCCCCAACGTGACTAATCCCCATGAGGTGGAGAGGACTGCAAAACGCCGACTAGAGTGCCATGTTCTACCCCTCAAGATTTTGCGGCAGTAGGAGCTGATTTCACAGAGGGCAAAACAGAGGGTCAAAGGGAACCTCCCAGGACTATGGAATTACAGGTTAGATTTATTCCTCTAACAGAGGTGATTCTGAGGGGCAGGACCTGTCTCTTTTTGAACAACTGGCAGGCATTAACTTAAGACCCCTGGGTTCTCGAGTCAGTCCAGGGGTACAAGCTGGAATTCGAAGACTCCCCTCATCAGAGATTTCGTCTCCAAGAGATGTATTTACCCAACACAAGTATACTTTCGTCTCCTCTGAAATGCAAACACTCTTAGAGAAGGGAGCAATCTGTTTGTCAGCCCCTCACCCTCACAGGTTTCTCAGTTCCTCTTTTTTGGTGGAGAAGAAAGGGGGCAGCTCCCGATTACTTATGAACCTGAAAGATTTCAATACCTGGATTATCTACAGGCGTTTCACGATGGAAGGGATCTATCTTCTTCAAAACATTCTTCAAGAAGGTGATCGGATGATGACTAGACCTGAAAGATGCCTTCTTAACAATTCCTGTCTTTCCCCTGCATTGATGTTTCCTACATTTCATTTGGCTAGGTTGCTGTTATGAGTTCAAGGTATTTCCCTTTGGCGTTTCCGCTGCTCATTGGTTCTTCACAAAAATCATGAGTCCAGTCATAGAACCCCTACGAGTGAAGGGAGTGCATTTGATCATTTACCTACACAACCTAATTCTAGTGGCACAAGACTATCAGACAGTACTTGTTCATCTGGACTGGACGATTCATCTCTTACAGGAGCTGGGGTTTATTATCAATGTCCGAATGTCACTTCTGATCCCCACGCTCGCATAGAGTTTCTGGGTATCCAGATAGATTTGATCCTTTCTCAACTAATCCTTTGGCCTGAAAAAAACTGGACGAACGAGAGAAAGAGTTGAGGTCTGCTATGGGCAACCCGACTGTATAATTGAGATCTGTAGCCCGGATCATGGGACTTCTGGCCTCGTTAATTCAAGCAAGGTCCCCTTCATTATAGGGCCCTTCAATGGCTAAAGATCCAACACCTTCAGAAGGGTCTCAGGTTCTCGGATCAGGTCAACTTGACTGAGGAAGCCAAAACAGAGATGGCTTAGTGGCTCTACCACACGGAGGCCTGGAACAGCAAAGCAATCTTTCACTCCTCTCTGGAGATAGTTATTGAATCAGACTCCAGTCGATGGGGCTGGGGTGCGAGATGTGGCCTGATTTCCATGGGAAGTCATTGCTCAGAATCAGAGCTGAACCTTCAAATCAACTGCCTGGAACTTCTGGGAGGTTCATTCCCTCCTTGAAGATGGACTGCTGCATCCTGCTAAGGATGGACCACATCTTAGCAGTGTAGTATGCCAACAAACTTGTGCGAACCAAATCGCGGCTTCTAGCAGAAATTCCCAAAGTCTTTTGGCACTTTTGACTCCAACACTGGATTTCTGTCATACAGAATACCTTCCAGGTCAACGTAAAACAACACATCTGGGATTACAGCAACTGGAGACTTCATCCAAAGATCTTCGGCGCTGTCAGTTGCTTTGCCTTTGCGATGTGGATCTGCCCACCTCTTCCCTCAATTGCCAGATCCTGATTTTCTTCAGCTAGCATCTGGATGATACGGCCCAAGCAACTGATGCCTTTGTCCAAGACTGGTCTCCCCTCCTGTTATGTGCTTCGCCAATTCATGATGATCTTTACAGTTTTTTCCTGGTTGAGACATCGAAAAGCAGGGATAGTTCGGGTCACGCCGTTTTGAAAGGCACAACCCTGGTTCCTTGTTCTTCTGGAGTTGACTTGTGCCCTCCCGATGCTGATTCTGTCCTGTTGGAACCAGTTGCTGTACCCAGTGGGACAGACTCATCGTTGATTCTCTCGGGATATCTCTCGCTAATGGCGATGAATGTTTGGGGAGAAATAGAGTTTGCCAGGCAATTTACATAACGCAGCAGCCTACATCAGATGAACATGCTCTGCTAGTACCCATAAACGTTATGACTCAGCCTGGCAGACTTGGTGTGGTGGGTGTGATGGAGGCAGCCACTTTAGCCAGCTGGATGCGCTGGCTCTTAGCAGAAGCAGGTATTGACATATTCCACTCTGGCTTTTCGATGCATATCTATATATGTTTCTAACTTAAATAGTCAATGATAATTGATTGCATTATATGTGTTTGGATTATATTCTCAAAGTGGTTGATTGGTCTTCAGAATCAACTTTCAAGATCTTTTTATTACAAACCAATTGTTGATGTTGCATCAGTGGTGGTGATACAGCTTTAAACGACCATAATTGGAGCATAGAATAAAAAGAATTCTAGCTTACGTGGTAAGATTTGTTTAATTCTATTAAGGACAGGGAGACAAGGATTATCCCACTCTGGCTTTTCGATGCATATGTATATATGTTTCTAACTTAAATAGTCAATGATAATTGATTGCATTATATTTGTGCTTTTATGTGTATCCACCCTGTTGTAATGATTTAGATGTTTATTGTACATGGACAACAGTTATGCTTGATGCTCCTGCCGTAGGAAATGGTCGGAAGCAATCCTTAACCAGACTGATTTCAAGCATTGGCTGAGTAGTTTGTCAAGGTTAGACATCCTTCTTTTCCTAAGAAGTGTTGGTTTGTTCTTCATAGAGAAGATGTTCTACAGAGTCCATGTCCGTTGATGCTTACAACATTTTCCCGTTTTCCTTGGTTGCAGGTTCTCACAGTTGAAGAATCCCTGAATTACAGGTTAAAAGTTCCTGGGCCGATTGACAAACAAAGAGCAACCAAGTTGGTAGTTGCAGTTAATCTAGAGCTGGCTCATAGTGATTGGAGAATGTGACTGTGGATGTGATGTGATGCTCATGGGAAATGTAGTCTGTTGGTTGTCTGGTTTATAATTGGCAGCTGTCAAAAATGCAGTGTGGTAGAGAAGGATAATCTTCACATCTGTGTCCTTAATAGAATTGAAAATTCTTATTGCGTAAGCTAGACTTTTTTTAATTAAAATTCTGATTTACAAGGATACCTGACACATAAGGCAAGGTAATGCAGGAGTCTGAGGATGCCACCTAGTCATGGAAATACATTACTACAAAATTTCCCCAAAATCTTCCCTTTTCAGTGTACGGGGAGTGCTCCAAAAGAAAAGATGCAACTTTTTCCCCAAGAAGCGAACGTTCTTGTATCATTCCTGCTGAATTTTGTGATAATTTAAAATCCTTAAGTTTATAAAGCAGGTGCTAAAGCCTTTGTTGGAAGATTTTCCACTAATTGAGAATTCTTTTGCATTCTTACTTCTGCCATCAATAGCTAACATTGCAGTTGAACCCCCACTTACCGATTCTCAACTGGGAGAAAATCTACCAAAGACTAATTTAGCTCCACCTCATCAAATGATAGCCTTTTCTTTTACCACTCAATTCCAAATCAGACTTTGAGTTTTGGGATTTATAGATGTTGGGATTATGCCTATGCTTACTGTTTGGAGAATATTGTGTATTACAAATACATCTGGGTTTTCCAACTGGATGGTTAGTTTTAGGGGTTTGGGGTTTAGGGTTAGGATATTTAGTTTAGGTGTTTGCTAAGTTTTCAAGCATAAATGTGCTTGAGGATGTTTTAGGTTTTATTTTAGGTGAATGGAATTTGTGTTATGCTTATAGATTTCACTTGTAATTCATTTTACACAGAAGGATATTGTGTTACAGTTAGGATTTCAATTTTGGGCTCTGAACGAGGTTTTCATGTTCCTTTAAATTTTGTGTTTGAGGTTTTGCTTATGTTTAGGGTTGGCAATAGAAATGGGTTTTGTCATGTGACTTGAGTGTCCGTGTTAGTTGTAGGTTTTGCGCTTATGTTAAGGTGTTTGAGTCACATTTAGGCTTTGGTAAATTTTCGTCTGGGCCTTATGTAGGTTTACTGATTGACTTTTTTGGGTCCATTAATCCTAATCGTATCAGTTACCCGAACTATGGCCATAATTAGATCAAATCAAAGATTCCCAAAAGCAATAAAATGAAATTAAGATCCCTCCCCCCACCCAAACTAAGGGGCCTATTAGGATGGCGGACGGACCTGCGTCCGTCCGCCACCCCCGAGGTGGAGGGAACGTCCGCAGGGGTCCGGCGTTCCCTCCATGCAGATTAGGATGTGACCTCCACCCTGGCGGTCACATACCCTATGTTTAACATTGCGGCGGGTGCTGCTTGAAGCAGCGCCCACCGCAAGGTTAAAAGTGCATGCTTTGCATATGCATGCACAAAGCGGCAGGCACCGCGCGGTGCCTGCCACTTTGTGCATGCATATGCAGGGGGTACCATAGGTACCCCCCATGTGCACCCCCACCCCCCAACACCCTGGGGGCTCGCAACGAGCCCCCAAAAACGAAAGACCACATGCTTTTCCACGGCGGAAAAGCCGCCGCGGAAAGGCATGTCTTCTGCCCCATCCTAATATGGCTGGCGGTGTCTGATAGACACCGCCACCATATCAGAGCTTTTCCGCCGCAGTCGGAATGCGACCGCGGTGGAAAAGCGGCGGACGGTCTTCCTGACGGTATACACCCGTTACAACGGATCTTTTACTCCGCACTACCATTACAACGCGACTTTTACTCCGCATACCATTACAACGCATTGCGCTGGGGGGCGCTCTAGGATAGGGAATAAGTATAATTTACTATCCAACACCTTCCCTAGGGTCCACGGGGACTGGAGTTAGAATAGTAAATTATACTTACCACTATCCAGCGCCCCAAGGCGCTATGCGTTGTAACGGTATGCGGAGTAAAAGTCGCGTTGTAATGGTCTGCGGAGTAATAGTATGCGTTATAACGTCATACATCCCTTCCTGACCCACCAGCCATCCTAATCTGGTGGTGGGTCTTTGGAGCCTCCGCAGCGGTGAATCCGCATCCTCCGGGGATTTTCTGAGGATCCTCTGAGGAATTTGCAAGGGCCTTAGCATCCAAGTGGTTAAGCTCAAATCTGGCAGGGAAACCCCAATACCTGAATGCCTTAGCTCATCCTTACTTACCACTGCGCCTTCTTTGCTCTGCCACTCAGGCCAAGTTTTCGGTCCCTAGGGCCAGATTGTCGCAAATGGAGGGGTCGGCCTTTTTCTTACCTGGGCAGCTCTATGTGGAATTCCCTCTCCCTGCCACTTCGAAATGAAACAGTTCATGGGAATTTTCTAAAGGGCTTAAAAGCTTGGCTGTTTAATAAATTGATCTTCCATCCTCCTTCTGTTCCTGTCAGGCGGCGCCGGGAAACCTTCACGTACCTGTTGCACCTTATAAGAATAAAATAACATAACATAACATAACAAGTCCTAAAGTGCTTGTGCTCTCTCCTTTTACCATGGTAAAATTGGCTTACACTCAAATGGCAAAATTATTTTACTTGTAAGTCTCTAGTACAGTGGTACTACATATACTCAGGGCCTGTAAATTAAATACTTCTAGTGGGACTGCAGCACTGATTGAACCATCCACTTAGGCAGCCCTTTAAACATGGCATTACAGCCTGTATGTGCAGTTTTTAAACTGCCTTTTCTATGTGACAAAATAAACCTTTAGCCAGTCCCAAACCTTCCTTTTTAATACATATGTCATCCCTAGGTTTGACCCTGTACAGCTCATAGGGCCGGTACAGTTTATTTAAAATGTTGGACATGAACTTTTAACTTTCATATGTCTTGATAGTGATCAACTCCTAAATTTGTTTTCACTACTGCAAAGCCTACCTAACCCATAGGATAACATTGGGTTGCTTTATTACATTTAATAAGTGTTAACTTTCAATTGGGAGCAGGGAGACAGTTTGAGTTTGGTGTCTAACGAATTGTAATTAAAATCCCTCTTTAATGGTCAAGTCAGATTTTGCCACAATTCTGAAAATGTCACTTTCAGAAAGTTGGCATTTTCTTGTCCTACACATTTGGAGCCTGCAGCCCATTCCTGGGTCACATGACTAGGACTAGGCCTTACACCTCTGATATACAAGTGTATTGGGGGTCTAACACTTGTCGCCACCCAACATTCCTATTTTCTAAGGTCCAGGTACCTGGGTGACCTAGGAACGTTTGGTGGTGACAGGTGTTAGATCCCTTATACACTAGTATATACGAGGTGTATATGCTTACAAAAGATCTAATGTCCGTCCTGATGATCTGTCCTGATAAATGCCATCAACTCAGTTCAGACGCATGGCAGAAACATGTTAAAATTGTAGTGGAGTTGGGGTACTAACTCCCCTATACTCCACACCTAATTTTTATTACCAAGTGGTTCCTATATAGTAAAAACCAGACTGGGTTACAAAATTGGATTTTAATCTATTTTCACGATCCTAGGCTTTTAGCATGTGATTTCCTGATTTCAGGGTGCAGGCCCGCTCACCACCAAACCAAAGTTTTGCAGAGTTGGGGATATCCTAAGATGAAGCATGACATGGCATGTGTGAGGACATTCTGTCAAACCTTTGTGTGTGTCTGGGAATAGACTGATCATTATGCAATAACATAATGTGGTAGAATGGAAAAATAGTATAAATTCACTCAGGTGGCTTTTTTGTAAGTGATATTATATTTGGTAATCAACTATGATGTCTACCTCAAAATAAACAAGTAAAAAAAAACAAGTACACCGCAACAAGCTAGACTATTGTTTATAGCCCCAGAGCACAAAATATAATTTTTCAGAGAAAGTGTCCTCTCTGACTCAACTATTGCAATGTGGTTTAATGCTGGCCTTCCATCCAAAGGCAATTAGAAACTTTCAATATTCTATGTCAAGGTATCCCTTATCTTTTTTCCACATCAACCTATGTGTTTTCTGCTCACAATCATCCATTAAATTCCTGTCATGAGTGGAATGGACCATAGGCTATCAGTTTCAGTTAATGTAGGTAGGAGAACTATCCCAGGCCACTGTGGTTGCCCTTCTGACGGGCCCGGCCTGTCCTGTAAATCACAAAGCTCAAGCCAGAACATGGTGCATCAGGCCAAGAGTTGCAATTGAAGGACTCAACACTTCTCATTTGTCGAAGAACTTGAAAGAGCCTGCGGATAATACTGGGCAGTACACCGATTTTGTAAGATTATGTTAAAAATGGTAACAGTGCACCTAACTTTTTTTTAACCCTTGTGTTGCTTCTTCTTGTCCTACGACAAGTGTTGTTTTGGAAATTCCCAAATCCATTTGTATCCATCATATTGGATTAATAGAATGTGGTATGTTAGGCCTAACTACAGGGCTTATATCTATCTCTAAGTCTTTTAATGGAACAAGTTAATGTGATGAAGAACCCTGTTGATGTTACACATTTTACTAAACAAGTGTTCATCAAATCATTTTACCTGTTGTAACTTATTAGCACATCCAATCTTGTTCCTAATACCATAGGAAAAATCTAATCAGGCTTCATTGATGGTCAGTACCTTCCACCCCGTTAATGGGCCATGTATCAGACTTGATTCTTTATATAGTAACAGCAACAACTGAAAAGTGCTAGCAAGGGAACATTTGGGAGAAAAATTATGTAACCTCTTTTAGGCCCCATGAGGCTAAGTTTTCACAGTTTTCAATAAGTCATATCCCATTACGAATGAGGGACACACCTAGAGACAAAGCTATTCGGATAGATTTAATAAGCTGGGAAGGTATTCAGCATCAATTCACTTAATATGATAAATTGTGAAGAAGTTAATTAGCTGAATAAACAAAGTGCTAATTTGAAAACAAAAACAGGCTTCTTTGACTAGCGTGGTCAGCTTTGAAGTTGAAATGAGTCAGGTTGTTAGAGCGCTCAATCTGAAATTGACAAAATGTCTTAAGAAAATTAGGCCTGAAGTAACAATTATTAAAAGGTTGATGGGAGGTGAGAATGAGGATTGTATATTCAAAAAAGCAGCCCTGGCCCTCCAAAAAAACTAAAGAAAAAATGTCTATCTCAAGTAAAAGAAAATGTAAGGGAATAGATTACCATAATCCTTTAACTTCCACTTTTGTTAGTTCGTTGGATTGTCTTGAGGGTAAGGATAGTTCTTTGGGTTGTATCTACTATATTTTCAGCTGCCACAAAGTCATAAAACTACAATAAGGTCTCTCCATAGAGGACCTTTACATAATTCAGATAAATATCATTGGTTTTTACCAGTGCCACAATCCCACTATATCAACCCTACAACTATTGATTTTTTCAATTAATCAGTTGTGTTTTCATAACTAATGTATGTTATATTATTTAATATAAATAAATCTTACACCTATCCTTATATTTTATAATCAGATTTTATTTATAGTTAATTTTCCTTTTCCTTTGCCTAAACTGAACTCTACAAATATGGTATATTTTATTTATTTAAAGTGATTTATTAGTCTAGCATTATTTGTCTTATACTTAAGGTCAGGTTTGTCTCTATATTTTAAACTATTTTATTTTTATTTCCTTATTATGCATTTTATCCACGTACTACCCTAATACTAACACTTGCTTTGTCTAAAGATATTCTAAACCTAACACCTAATTTAAACCTGACACTTATGAAATTCTAGTGTTAAATTGCATTAAGTCATTTTCTTTAATGCGTTATATGTTTTAGTTTACTTGTAATAAAAATGTATTAGTGCTAGTAAATCTAATAATACTTTAAATTATTTGGTGGGAAATCCCACAAGCCATCGCCTTTTACATTTTGACTTAAATGTGAACCCCTTATTTGTGTAATTAATAAATATGATACAAATATAATACTGGGCAAAGCTAGACTTCTTTTTATAAACAGAATTATCTGAGATATTGTTTCTTTTTAAAAGCTAATAGTTAAAAATGTCTTAATATTTTCTCATACTAACTGCTTGTTATTTATTCCTTTTAGGAACATACGGTTTCCCATGCAAAGCAGTTACCTGGCAATCATCAGACATTCACATTTACAAATCACTTTCTAATTGCGGATTTAAATATTCATGTGTGTTTTTAAGCACTCTTTCCTCTCTCAATGAACTGCAAGAATTCTCTCCCACAGTTGCAATATTTTAGATCCCTAGACACTACTCAGAAGGTAGCTGATTTACACAATAGACTGCTATAGAGGTATTCCTCTACATCCACATGTATTTTTGTTGATCATCAGCTTGACCAAACGGTTTCCAAATAAAAAAAAGAAATAACTCAAGCTTCTAAAAGGTCCTTTTTTTAATTAAAAGGTTACTGTCATTGTCTTTCTGTTTATCTTACTTTTAATTAAAATACCTTGCCTTGATTTTCCTATTCAACTTATGTATGGCAATGTAGTGACAGACAATTTAGTACACGCTGATTTAAAGATCACAATGTAGTGGTCACATGGTTTAAGGGTCAGATGGTGCAGTGGTGGCAATGTAGCCCACTGCAAACTCTGATGGTAATAAAAAATAAAGTGTGTGTGGGTGGGTGGGTGTCTTGATGTTAATAAAATAATGTGTGTTGGATGCATGCATTAATGGCTTTTTAATGTAGAAAAGTGGCAAGAAATTAACAAAGGAAATTGATTCCACTCAAAATTAACTTTCGAACTTTAGTTTTTCCCCTTTTAGATGAAAACACGTAGTGGGGGCCATCTGTTAACTGTCTGAATTAGATAAAAACACATTTTATTGGTGAGGTACTTTTGCTCTGGGTGCTTTAATGTCATTATTATATATCAACTTTATCAGCTCACTGGAAAAACCATTACTGTTCCTAAAAGGAGAGAGTTAATAATAGCTAGTGCAAGTACAAGTGCATCAAACAGAATACGTCTGAATGATGAGTGGCCGCTATTGAATTTAGAAAAGTTCCAATCTTCCAATTAAAATTAAAATTGTTTTTAAGATTTGTGATTTAATCAAAATAGTTAATTATTTGTGTATTTGTTTGATGAATGCTTGTTTCTGTATTTTGTGAATATTGTTTTGTGAGTCAAATCATCGGAAATGCCTAAGGCGGGGAGTCTCCTGCTTACAGCAATGACTCAGTAGGGGATCCCTGGATTCCAATAATGATTCACGAGAGTCCACAACAGTCAAAAGGTTAAAAACTGTTGTTCTAGATGAATATAAATACCCAGAGTAAGTCATAACTAAATATAGCTAAACCAGTGTCTGTGCAGGCTGCAGAAAGGCTTGCCAAAAACAGCATTACAATATAGCCTTTAGTAGCTTGTAAATCAGATGCAACTGGGTTCATCATAAGACGTAATTTGAACCAAACTATTAAATTATCACAAGTTATAAATAATTAAACCAAACAGCAGGAAACAGGATCCTATAAAACTACCATTCTGAATTTGTTTTGGAATGGAAAGACCAAGATGCTATTCTGTGGTCTACACCATACATTAAAAACAGTACTTACTGTTCTTGGAGAGCTTTAAATGAGCACTCCAAGATACACTCCAAGATATAAAACAAACATTTCAGCTGGAATAGTGATGGATTTAATACACTCTTGCAAAATGTGAAAGCTGTACATGAAAATCAGATTGCAGGCAACAGGTTTTACTGCTTTGTGGTAAACGTTGTTAAATCCGAGGTGTTGTAGACCTGGTGGTTTGAATGTCTGTATAAAAAGATGATAGATAAGTGTAAGAAATTGGGTTGTTGGTTGTCTGTCTTGTAAGCAGTGGTCAAGCAGCAACCATAATCCTTGTCAGGGTAAGGCACAAGCAAACCCCAAATTAAACTGTGCTCACCCCCTTGGTAGCTAGACACAGAGCAGTCAGACTTAATTCAGAGGCAATGTGTAAAGAATTTGTTTATCACTTCAAACATTAAAACAGTGAAAACACACCACAAAATGTTTCCACAACAGATTTAGAAAATAAAGAGCAATTTCTAATAAATAAAACAAGACTAAAATGACAACAACCCAATTAGTAGAACTGGAGAAATTCAATTCGAAATATATTAGTGAAAATAGTGTAAAAAAACACAAAATGCCCACTGGGGATAGCTGGTTGCTCAGGTTCAGGAAAAAGTCACAAGTTCAGGCTGACCGTGATGGAGTGTGGGTTTCCTACAGGGACCAATTAGGTCCTCTGAACAATGTACCTTTTAAATCCTGGCTTGAGGAGCATTGAGTCGATCCACATCGAAGATGTGTCGAGCAGCTGAAGTGATAACTTGGTTTCGAGATTCAGTGAGGCTGCGGTGAGAGGTCCTGTTGCGTCGTCGTTGGGTATCCCGCCAACAGAGCTTGTGATGAAAAGTCTGGCTTCAGGGTTGCTCCACGCAGCTGGCAATGCATACGTTCCAAAGAGCTGCGAGGCTGCAATACGGATTTTGGCATTGTCTTCGAGACTACCATACACAAAAGATGCATGGGCCTGCGGTGAGGATGCGTCGCCCAGCGGTGGTTTCAAAAGCGATACTGGGTGCAGCGGTGATGTGTATCCTTGCGTCAAGTCCACTCCAAGCAGCAGCAGCAATGTGGTGGTTCTGCTAGGGGAATCGCTGCTCAGCAGAGAAGATGCATCAGTTCTTTACGGGGATGCACCGCTCAGCAGGGCTGATGCGTCGGCTCTGCTTGGAGATGCGCCACTCAGCAGAGAAGATGCATCAGTTCCCATGGCAAGCATCTTAGGCCAACTTCCAACGGTCCAGGAATTGGCAGGGTATACTCAGAGATGGCAGAATCCAGGTGCCAGTTTGTTGGAAGCCTGTTCTGTCCCTGAGGCTTCAGATCAGTAGACCAGACAACTAGCCCCTGGGGTCACTTTGGGTTCTGGGTTCAAGAGGTGCAGGTCTACTCCTCACCCCGCCAAGAGGGCATCAGATCGGCACAGCAAAGCAGGCGTCCAACAGAGTGCAGTCCATCAGAGGGTCAGTCCTTCAGCAGTACAGCAGTCATTCTTAATGGCAGCGTAGCCACAGGTCCAGAAGCGTACTGAAGAGTTAGTGTTTGAGGTCCTTCTTTTAAACCCTGATGCCATGGTTTTGGAAGGTGGGAGAAGCTGCTAGGCAGTGGCTTTGAAGTGCACAGATGCCATGCCTTCCCTGCCCTGACTCCAAGCTGGCTGGAATGACAATGCAGGGTCGTTAGGCCTTTTTTGGGAAGACAAGACACAGCATATTCAAGTATAAGTGATGCTTGGCCCAGCTCCTCCCTCTCATCATGCCAGTAATGGCCCTACCAGTCACGCCTAAGCTCCAATTGTGTGTGGCAGTCTAGGAGGAATACACAACTGCCAATTACACCCATTCATGTGACCAGAGACAGCCTGCAGCCACTAAATGGATATGGCAAAAAAATGAAACAAGGTAACTTCAATGTTTTCCTATGGGAAAGTTGATTGATTCCAGCCAAAACGGTTGTTGGGATACGCACTCCCTTTTGTAAACAAAAGTCTGTATGGTGGGTGGTGCCCGTGGGGTTGAGCCCCCTGTCCCTGGGTTTGAAACAACTATTTGACGCACTGTTCCCTCGAGAACAGTGTCTCCCCAGAGCACTCAATGCCAAGTTCAGTAAATAGTTCCAAAACGCGTAAACAAAGTTCAATATATCCTTTTACTTATTCTTTTTCAGTTCATATCATGATTTTTCTCATGTTCTGATAACATTTGGCCCGGTGGCCCAATTTATTTCGGGCTTTAGCCCTTCTTCAGGGGCCGTGTACAATCCTGTAAAGTAATCAAGTACAGTTTCAAAAGCAAAATTCATTGTCATGTCCTAGTATACAACTTCATACTTATTACGACATTTGTAAACATGCATAATAATAGCACCCCCACTCTGAAAATAGTTACCACAGCTCTGTTATCAAGATAAAAGGGACAAATGGATAGGGTGTTTTTACTTTTACTTTAGTGTGCTCTCTAAGAATGTGTAATTCAAACCTGTGGCTGACACTTTGCCGACGTGCTTTTCGCGGGTGTAGTCGAGCCTATGCAAACAAGGTGGAGAGGGTCGGTCAACGAGTACACTCGTTGACCGACCCTCTCCACCTTGTTTTCATAGGCTCGTCTACACCCGCGAAAAGCACGTCGGCAAAGTGTCAGCCATAGGTTTGAATTACACATTCTTAGAGAGCACACTCAAGCACTGATGCCGCTTGGATATTACGTCTAAACCCTCACGACTGCACCCCCATGTGTACCGACAGTATTAACAATAAGGCACACACCTTGAGTTTATAATAGAATTCCCAGCATGTAACGAAGTCACCTTTATGTTTTTCTTTTTAAGCAGCATAACCAAGATTCACAATGTGATCTCTCTTGCCTTGCATGTTTACAAATGTCGTAATAAGTATGGAGTTGTATACTAGGACATGACAATGAATTTTGCTTTTGAAACTGTACTTGATTACTTTACAGGATTGTACACGGCCCCTGAAGAAGGGCTAAAGCCCGAAATGCATTGGGCCACCGGGCCAAATGTTATCAGAACATGAGAAAAATCATGATATGAACTGAAAAAGAATAATTAAAAGGATACATTGAACTTTGTTTACACGTTTTGGAACTATTTACTGAACTTGACATTGAGTGCTCTGGGGAGACACTGTTCTCGAGGGAACAGTGCGTCAAATAGTTCCTATGGGAAAGCACATGTCCTACTTTTTAAAAACATTGCGCCCTACCCTTATGGGGTGTCCAGACACTACCTTAGTGGTAAATTATATGTATGAAAAATAATGTTTGGGCCTGGCAAATGGTTTAATGTGCCTGGTAGAAATGGCAGCTTAAACTGAACACACAGGCCCTGCAGTGGCAGGACTGAGACATGTTTGAAGGGCTACTTAAGTGGGTGGTACAATCAATACTGCAGGGCCACTAGTACCATTTAATTTACAGGCCCTGGGTACTTATAGTACCACTTTACTAGGGACCTATAGGTAAATTAAATATGCCAATTGTGTATAAGCCAACATTACCATGTTTAGAGGAGTGAGCACATGCACTTTAGCTCTAGTTGCAGTGGTAAAGTGCTCTGAGTCCTAAGGCCAGCAGAATCAATGTCAGAAAAAATGTAGGAGGAAGGCAAATGTTGGGGGGAAGATCACTCTAAGGCTGACAGGTTTAACAATAAGCATGTTAAATGTATTAGATTTACTAAACAGCGTATACCTAAAGTAAAAGTAAAAACACCCTATCCATTTGTCCCTTTTATCTTGATAACTGAGCTGTGGTAACTATTTTCAGAGTGGGGGTGCTATTATTACTATTACAAAGCAAACACAAGGAGATGATGGATGGAGCGGTGAAACTTTTCAGACACTCACCCCCCAGTCACAGATCTGGGTTGAATCAATCATTATTCTTTAGCTCACTTCGCCACCCCAGTTCAGACCCAGCTACATGCAAATCAGTCTTGACTGTGTTCTCATGGGAACAGTCCAGCCCGAACTGCCAAGCCCGACCTTCCCTGGACCGGAAACAAGCATCCTGGGACCGGTTTTGGGGTAACACCCCTTATCAGCCAGGCTAGCTTAAATCCAGGGGCAAAGTGAGCAAGGGACCTACGTCTGGGCATACCCTGCAAACTTAGGGCAAACAAAATAAACACAAGGAGATCACGAACGGAACGCTGAAACTATTCAGATACTCACCCCCGTCACAGATCTGAATTGAGTCCATCATCGTTTTTTAGATCACTTCGCCACCCCAGTTCAGACCCAGCTATATGCAAATCACTCTTGACCCTGTTCTCATGGGAACAGACCAGCCTGACTGCCAAGCCAGGTCTTCCCTGGAACGCAAACTAGCATCCTGGGACCGGTTTCAGGGTAACACCCCTCATCGGTCAGGTTAGCTTGAATCCAGGGGCAAAGTGAACAAGGGACCCATGTTTGGGCATACTCTGCCAACTTAGGACAAACAAAGCAAACACAAGGAGATGATGGATGGAGTGCTGAAACTTTTCAGACACCTACCCCCAGTCACAGATCTAGGTGGAATCCTTCATCGTTCTTTAGTTCATATCGCCAGTCCAGTTCAGACCCAGCTATATGCAAATCAGTCTTGACCCTGTTCCCATAGGAACAGTCCAGCCCGAATTGCCAAGCCTGACCTTCCCTGGACCGGAAACAAGCATCCTGGGACCGGTTTTGGGTAACACCCCTCATCAGCCAGGCTAGCTTGAATCCAGTGGCAAAGTGAGCAAGGGACCCATGTCTGGGCAAACCCTGCCAACTTAAGGCAAACAAAGCAAACACAAGGAGATGATGGACGGAGTGCTGAAACTTTTCAGACTCTCACTTCCAGTCACAGATCTGGGTTGAATCCATCACCGTTCTTTAGCTCACTTTGCCACTCCAGTTCAGACCCAGCTATATGCCAATCAGTCTTGACCCTGTTCTCATAGGAACAGTCCAGCCCAAATTGCCAAGCCAGGTCTTTTCTGGACTGGAAACAAGCATCCTGGAAGCGGTTTCGGGGTAACACCCCTCATCAGCCTGGCTAGCTTGAATCCAGTGGCAAAGTGAGCAAGGAACCTATGTCTTAGGAGTTGGTCTTAGTGGTTGAGCGATGTCCTATGGTGGTGCGGTATGTGAGGTCTTTGCTAGTGTGCCATTTCATTTCCTTTCTAGTTGCTTGCAGTTGTGTTTGTGGTTCTTAATTCCAGGGTGTACCAACTGGTATGTTTGGTGAATATCTTGGTTATGGTGAGTTTGATGGGGGCAATTCTGTCAGTGATCCAGGTGGTGAGGTTTTTGACAGCCTGTTCCAGGATGGTTGTAGTGTTAGGGTGGGAGGTGTTGAGGGCATCTGTCCATTGGCATTCGGATATCTTGTTCCAGCTATGGTCTGAGGTGCTGGGTGGCTTGGAGGTGGTGCTGGGGGCTGCTGTGATGGTGCAGTGGATGATTGTGTGGTC
Source organism: Lissotriton helveticus (assembly GCF_964261635.1). Taxonomy (NCBI): domain Eukaryota; kingdom Metazoa; phylum Chordata; class Amphibia; order Caudata; family Salamandridae; genus Lissotriton; species Lissotriton helveticus. The sequence goes on from NC_136065.1 coordinate 659,916,085, forward strand.
CCACCAGGTGAGCCCGGTGCCACGGCTGTACTTGATTCTGTCAATGGCTGTGTTAATGGGGTCAAGTGTGTTTCGGGCATTGTGTTTTGGGTTGGTGACTAGTTGGGTGCTGTTAATGTTCTTCATGCTTTCGAGGAGGTTGACTGTGTTGATGTCGCTATGGTCATCGAGGTGAAAGTTGAGGTCTCCAAGCAAGATGTAGTGTTCGGTGTGGACGGCATGTGCTGCAATGAATTTGAGGTTGGCGTCACAGAAGCCAAAAGCGGGGACCTGAAGATTTGTATACAAGCGTGACTCTGATGGTGGTTTTTACATTCGTTTGGGGTTGGACGTTGAGGTGTTCCATGGTCAGGGTGGTGTCATCTACAGCAGTGGTGCAGTGGATGGTTTCCTTGTGGATGATGGCGATTCCTCCTCTGTGTTTATTGGTGCTGTCCTGGAGTGCTATCTTATAGCTGTTTGGCGTGGCCATGGTGACATCAGGAGCAGATGCAGGGTTGAACCAGATCTCTGTGAGGAAACTGACGTCAGGGTGAGGGGGGTGATAGTGTCCCAGATCTCAGTGGCGTGTTTGCATAGTAACCAGGCATTGAGCAAGAGGCAGTTGAGTTGTCCAGGTGTAGTCGTGGTTGGTGTGGTGGTGGTTGCGTGTGCGGGTGCTCTGGTGTTGCAGAAGAAGAGACAGTGGTGGCCTGAGAAAAGTGCTGCTGTTGCGCGTAGAGAGTTGCAGCAGCAGTTGTTGTTGCGGAGTCTGGGGTCCAAGGCTATGAGCGCGGTGCTGGTGTAGTTGTAGGTGACGGGAGGTCCAGGGTTCCTGGCACTGGGTGCAGACAAGCGTGGACGGGCGTACCTTTGTTGTCCCAGTGGAGCGCCCACAGCGTTCATTCGCTATGCCACCTTGTTGCGGCCTCCATTAAGTAAGTCCTGGGAGGGACGCTGGGCGGGATGAGCGGGTGGAAAGAAAACGCTCCAGCAGAAGGAATCAGAAATAGACGCACACCAGTGGTACAAGAGTAAAGTAAAAAGCTTTACTCACAAAATAAACGCACATCAAGGAAACAACAGTAAAGTAAAGTATAGGGTCACAACAACAGCAAAACTATGGAAATTCCAAAATACACTTAAGTTACCACAACATAAGTGCAAGCAGCCGTGGTTCATACAGGTAACAGCAGTGGGGCCATGCAAGGGTGAGTTCCGAGGGACGATGTTGAGGGAAAATGTATTATTTATTTAATTTTCCCTCTGCATCGTCCCTCTGAATCCCCCCTTACACTGCCCTACCGCCCCACTGCTGTTACCTGCACAGAGCACGGCTGAGTGCATGGCTCAGTAAAGGAAAGAGGGAGAGAACCACAGAAGAACAGGTACAATTAGGAAAGCAGGGAAAGATCAGCAGAGAGAACGGGCACAGTACCAAGAAACACAAAGTGCCAATAATAGTCAATGGTCACAGTGGAGCAGGACCCAGGCACAATATGACACTAACCATGTTGGAGTGCAGGTCAGATACACTAACTAGATTTACCCTAGTCAAAGATTTTACCTTCAAACTTTAGCCAATCTACAATAGTCAAAGGGCCACGCACAGGGACAGTTTATACAAACTTTAATAGAATGAATTTACAGGAAATTAGTGCTCAATATTTATGTTAAACATTGCAGCTTTTATGGAACAGACAAATATTTTTTTACTTTGGTAAATAGAACATCTTATAAAGGGACAAAAAAGAATATTTTATATACTGCACTTCATGGTTATAAAAAAAAAGAACTATTTGACTGACTGACTGACTTTCTAACTTTATTCCTTCAAGTCCACCACAGGAGTACTCTTCTAAAGCACCTAAGGGAAGGCATCCTATAGCTTGTTGCATCCCTGTATCAATAGCATTATGTCATTGGAGTGCACTTCTTTGTCCCGGATACAAGAGAGGGCAGGTCTAGTTCTCCTGGACCCTTCTCAGGTTGCAGACAGCAGTTTCAGTCATCTTCGTCAGGTTATGAGTGTTCTGCAATGGGTGTGTGGGGATTCTACATTTATGCCTGGTGCAAGCTAGTGGGGGGGAATGACCACTGAGCATCCTCTAACCAATGGGATAAAGATACCTGGGGCTAACCCAACCCACTTTGGGCATTTTCAAGATTGCAACCGTCTTCTGCCACAATGAATTCAGGCTGTAAGGATTGTGTGTGTGGGGTGAACTATGGTAATACCCGGGTCCCCCCTACCACCAAAATCCAGTTTGAGGCAGCCCACCCATTGTCCCTCCTAGGACCTACTTAATGGAGGCCGCAGCACGACCCCATTGAGCAGGTCCCCCGTGCTAGCTCCCAGCTGCCTCTGCCTCACTTAAGCCCCCGCTTTGCTATTACTGCGCCATGTTTCTGCTGTCTGCTAATCCCTTCTATGCTTTCCACTATTTTTACTCAAACATGTAAAAATCCATACCTCTGGTTCCCCTTCCTGATTTTTTTTCATTATGGTGTCATTTTGTTTATGACATTTTACTCCATTTTTCATTCGATTTGGGATTTTATAGTTCTGCATTTCAACTGTATTACTGTTTGATAAACACTTTACACATTGCCTCTAAGTTAAGCAAGTCTGTTCCGCGCCATAGCTATCATTGGGTTAAGATCAGGTTTATTTAGTGGCTTAAGTGGTTCACACTGACAACGGTTGTGATTATTGCATGAGGTGTGTACTTACCTACCTCAACAAAAAGCTACATTTATTGCAATGTTTATAAGGGCTGCTTCTGAATCTAAATAAGCTTATTATTGACAAAAAATGTTAATCAATGCTGAGGTTGAATGCTTTCTTCTCTTTAAAATGCTATATTTGGGACGGTTGCTTCCCCTCCTATTTTTGGTGCTGAATTATGGGGCGTAGCGGGGGCTAGGGTTGCCACATGGCTGGTTTAATACCAGCATGACCAGTATTTTAAGATCCCTGCTGGTGCAAACATAAAGAAAATCACCGAAAGCTGGTCTTTTCCCCTTTATCAGTACATACTTTAAATAGAAAATGTAAGAAGAAAACTCTTTATCAGTCAGTTGCCTACAATGCAGTTCTACAATACCTTTTAAAGTAAAGCCAAGAAAGAAAAGGCATGTTAAAAATTAATGTAGACGGCTTCATATAAAGTTGTACTTACAAATCATGCCTGGGTCTTTGCAGGACCTTAAAACATGAACAGATGGCAGGTGTTGTCCTCTGGGACGGTGGCAACCCACAGGGACATGAGGGAGTCGGGGGGTGTGTGTGCAACGAAGATTAATCAGACAACGTTGTGCAGGGTAAAATGTGGAGATGGGATGTATCACTTCAGCTGAACTGCCTTATTAGAGGCTGTTCCTTTACAAATAGGGAATTCAAAAGTTTCACCTAAATGCATGTTTTGACTAATGCAATGCTCTTGATGGGGAAGGGGCAAAAAAACATGAATTATGTGCACTATTCTGTAGGGGCAAAATGTTTTAAAAGAAGTACTGGAAAAAACAGTACTGGAAGTAAAAGGTAACACAATTGTTATGTAACCTTCCAATGATGAAATATTTCAAAATGACAGGAACTATGATTGGTCTGGGCTGTATCTTTTGTTTCTCCCGAACGGAGACCTCCAAGCTCACGAAATGTACTTAAAGCTTCCATTGATACTCCTCCTTTCCCCTCATTTGGGAGGAATTTTTCGAGGCCTTGTTAGTCAGGCGAGAATGTTTTACAGCATGGCAGGAATACAACGTACTTTGTTGCCCATCATACTTTATCGCTTGACGTTTTAATTTGAATGGATCAGTCATTAAATATTTGAAGTATTTGTACACTTCACGAATGAGAGAAACAAAATTCTTTACTCTTGGAAGGTATTCAATTGATTTTTTGATTACTTTTTGTCTAACAAATATATATGGTCTTCTTATTACTTTAAGAAAATTGATTATTTTTATGACTACTAAATTAATGGAAGTAACTTTGCAAATTTTGTACAAATTGAACGATTGAATAAATAAAATGTGTATAAACTCAGAAATAAAATAAGAAGGTATTCAAGAATTTTTAATTAAAAAAAAACGAATATAGGACTATCGGTATCGAAGAGCCTAATGAAGCCTTAACTTCCAGGCTGAACACTTGGATTTTAAAACGGGTTCTTGATCATCACCAATAAAAGTCAGAAACAGATGTGGAGAATGCACTTTACTCATCCGAAATACTCGAAAAATAGCCCCTCACTTTCTCGGAGTATTTGTTAATTCCTTAAAATGTTCTCGTCTGTAACTTAACCAAAATAAATAAAATCGAGTTAAAATCATAAGACTTCAAATGGTCGCTGGTTTCTGTACACGGTAAAACCGAGTCCACACAGCTATATATTACATGTTATTCTCTTTAAGCATTTCTTCTTATACCCATTCCATTTACAGATGCAAGTGCTTTGAAGGTGGCCCTCTGATCACATAAGCGCTCGACCAACCCCAATTAGATTAACCAAGAATGTTTAGACATACATATAGAGTCCCATGCCAAGGTGAATTGCTGCATAAATGTCCCCAAAGACATTATTAAAACATCACTCCATGAAAACATGCGTAAAAATCGAGATTGTCAATTTTACTGGAGAAATAGCTGGTTAACTCAAGGGAAAAAAATGGGGATGTGGAGTAGCGCCCGTGCATCCACTTTGAAATCTTTAAGAAATCGAGAGAATGTAGCTATATACAAAAATGCCCTGTGTCAACCCACAGGTGGGAAAGGCACAGTGTACGCGTTTGATGTCAGGTGTAGCAGGAGGGCAGGCCTCCCCCGAGCTGCTGCGTTTCAACTCCTGACCTCTGGGCCAATGTAACAAGGGTGAACTTTTCGCTAGAGTGCCGTCTAACAAGAGTCGATTGTATAGCATGCGCAGCTAAGTAAAGGATTCTGTCTATCACCGGCCTACCTTTGAAAAGCTGCCATGCCCACCTGAGACAAGGGCCCTCCCTGGTCGCGACAACAGCCGTCTTGTGAGACAGCATGGCGATTCCCCGGGAAGCAGCACACCCAAGTGCTCATCTGATTTAAATGTGACCTAACGCCAGGCTCAGGACGCTGCCCTTTTGCTGACTGAAGTATTATTTCCTTAAACCTTCAATAAACGATGTCAAGGGGGCAACACAAGGAAAAGGATGAAAAGGAAGTTCTTGGAATACGGACATCAAAAAATCTTTCAACAACAGTGCGTTGCTGCTCTCTCGGGGCGAAATGGAGAACTGCAGCACCTCTTATGAGTAGGATTACTATGATGGAGCTAGCCGGCGTCGAAATTAAAACCGATTTTGTTGAGAAGCTCAGCGAGCTAGGCGTTTCAATTTATTGCTCGCTATTAGAGGCAGATGTTTTTGATTGTTAGCCATAGAAAATCTAAATAATTTCTTTGTCTTTGTTGTGATAGGGCAAGTAGGACAAAACTATTTCGGGGTTAGACTTTGCAAGATCAGACAAAAATAGAACGACGTTTTCAAAGCTCACTGAATTATTTGCTAATTCCATATAGACTGCTGACCACTGATCCAGTTTGATGCTGGTTTCATTGTTGCAGAGCGCTGCAAACTGGGGAATTAAATTACATATTTAAACATTTCATATAAGGAAGTGGATGGAAATGACTGGGCGAGAAGGGGCTTTAACCTAGTGGGAAAAATGAACTGTTTGCAAAGATATTTGTCTCCGTGGCTACTGAAATAAGGATTATTGCAGGAGTCCAACATAAATCACGTTAATTGACCAATTATATGCATTGTTTATTTTTTTTAAAGATAGGTAAATTATACCACATAAACAGCAACTTGTGACTGGACCTCGATTACAGAAACGAAGCCAGGTTAGAAGCGGAAGCATCAGGTTAATATCATAATGGGAAAATAATACAAAACAATCTCTGTATGAATATAACAGTGTAAACCAGAAAATCATGCGAATGGACCTCAACTCTAGGAATAAGAATGTGTGCAGCGGAGGCCATACAATACGGTAAAATCAATAAATATTTATGTAGCGAATTATTTATTTCTCTCGCTGTTCTTTTGCAGAGAAGACATTGGCTGAGACAGTTAAACGCTAGCGGCTAACATCTGTGGGTGTAACCAGCAGGCCCTCGTTGGAATCCTTGTAAAGCCGACTTAGGCAGCCATCCTTCCAGGTCTATATATGAGCACCATTAAATTGGTAATGCTTGGTACTTATAATGCTACGGGACAGTGGTACAGAGCACATATAATAAGGGTTATTATGGGCTCTCAAGGACAAAACATGCATCATTAACAAAATTAAATGCCCTGTGTAATTCCCTGCATTTTATAAGAAAATTCACCTATTATTCACATATGATATGCAACAGAGGGAATAGCCTGGAAGCAGAGACGTTTTAAGGTCCAGGCAAAGTGGGCAACTGTCCAGGGCCCCACCTTCCAAGGAGAGCCAGTTCAAGTGAATGGGGCACTCAAAATTGCTATTATAATAATGTTGCTCATAAAAAAACTGCTACACTGGCGTAACGATAAGTGAGGGGGCCTCCCTGCACAGTACATAGGGGGGCCCCCTCCGGTCTCAATCAGGAGCTCTCCCGGCCAGAGTTTAGTGCCGAGGGGGCCCCTTGGAGCTAGGGCCCCCCCGCACCGCGAGGGCTGCAGGGGCCTGTGTTACGCCCCTGGTCAGATATACTAAGTGTTAGACCTATCAGCCTTAGGGTGTGTAGCATCCTGCCAGCCCAGGTACTCCCCAATGACCACATCACATATGGAGAGCAGTTTGTACACGTCTTTACTCCGCTGCATGTAAGTCTGAGCTCAACATTCTAAGCCTGCCTTCAACTCATCCCTCCAACTCTTATGTCACAGGCCTACAGTGTACAGTGGGAACCAAAAGAGTTCCAGTGTTCTCTTATTTACAAGACACTGCATCTCCCGCTTTGTTAAATTAAAAGTTACAACTTTCAAAAATAAATCAATAAGTAAACAAAGAAACACACAATATAAATACATGAACAAATACATAGATAGTCATAGATATGCAGGAAATCACACTTCTTCAATTAAGCGTTGTGACACATGAATCACACGTCCTGATCGGGTCACTGGAAGCAGCGAACTGGCATTCGAAGTGTCAGTGATCTGCACAGGTGAGGTTGAATTATCAGCAAACACGGTTTGTCGGGACCCAGTCTCTACACTGACATCGACGTTTGGTGAGTGATGGGCCACATGTCGATAATAAGAGGAATCTCTCATAAGGGACTTACCAGAACGCTGGGCTGTGACCATGTGTCCTTTGTTGTTAGTGATGGTAAAGGGTTCAGCCTCAAACGGAACATTAGTCTTTCTTTTTCTGTGTTGTCTGACAAGCATTTGATCTCCTCTAGTAAAGGGGACATCTTTTAAATGACAACATCAGTCAGCATATATTTTCATCTTTTGTTTGCAACCAAAGTACGTAGCATGAATGTCTTCCTCATTCTTGGATCTGAGGTTGGTCCATTGGGGCAGCTTGGTTGTCATGGCTCTTTCAAACATGAGAGTTGCAGGGCTTTTCTCTTCATTGAGTGAGGGGTCGACAGTAAGCTTGAATAGTATAGTTCAAAACATCTTTGAGGTCGAGCTTCTCCAATGAAGCACATTGAACAACTTTCTTTAGAGTACTTATGAACAGTTCCACTAAACCATTGGCCTGGGGCCAATAAGGAGTGCTTTTCTGATGCTTTATATTGAGGTGATGTCGAAAGTCTTTGAATTCTCGACAATTAAAAGGTGGCTATTGTCAGATTTTAAGAATGTTGGTACACCCCATGTCGCAAAGATGCCATCTAACTTTTGAATAACCTTTTCATGTGTAGTGGATGAAAGGTCTTCTACTAATGGAAACAGCAGTATTCATCAACAATGACTAGAAGATGATATCCCTTCTCAAGAGGACCAAAGAAATCAATAGCAAGTTTCTCCCAAGCATGATGTGCCAATTCTGGCATGTTCAAAGTGTACTGAATAACTTGAGGTGAAAGACAGGTGCATATGTGACAAGTCTTCAACTCTTTTTGGACCCTTTCATTGAGATACGGAAACCAGACTCTATCCCAGAGAACTCTCTTGATGTCCCTCATTGGAGACGTTGATTATTTGTTATTGAAGACTCTCCGGAATTACAATTTCTGTACCTAGTAGAATGAGGCATTCCTGAGTCACTGAAAGTACCTCTCCAACATTTGTTTACTTCACATACTCACTGGCATTAGAGAGAGGTTTAAAGTGTTGGTTCCACGATTGATGAGCCATAGTGGCTTTTAACTTTAACACTTGGCTCGTGACAGTGATCTAAAGGAATGGCAGCTGGTGTGATGTATGCCCCTGCTGTCTTAGGTTGGGTACCAGATCATTGTAATGACAATCTTGAAAAATATTCAGCAGGTTCTGATCCTTCCCTGACGATGAAGAATCGCATAGTAGTGTTCTTGTAACCTCAAACACCAACGTTCAATTCTAGGATGCATTTAGGTTTTTGGGATTGACGAATATCATCAACAATGCTTGATCTGTCACGACTGCAACAGGTTTTCTGTACAAAAATACATGTAAATATTCGCAGGCACAAACCACTGCCAAACTTTCTTTTTCAGGTTGTAAGTAATCACATTCCATTTGTGACAGGTTTCTACTGGCGTATGCCACAATATGTCTCTGCAAAAACAATAGGTGATGGACAGAATGCAGAACAATGTCATACATTCACCCCAGTACAATATGTATCTGGGTATTTGTCTGTCTGTCTTGTTCTATGCAAGGATTGCACCTAATCCAACAGAAGTAGTTTCAACTACAATCTCTATATACAGTTTGGGATCAAAGTAGGCCATTTTAGTGGCACTCTGAATAGCTTTCTTGATCTTTTGGATGCTTTTCTCACATTCTCATGACCAATAAAAATACATATTCTTTTTTTGTTCTTGTAACAGTGTACCGACCCTTGCAAATTTCTAATAAACATCTAGAACAGTAATTGGCCATTCCAAGAAAATGATCGTAACATAGAAATGTCTTGTGGGGGATTTGCAGTTGACAGCACTTGTACTTTAGCTGGATCAGTTTTCTTTCCCCCAGCAGAAAAGACAATGCCAAAGAATTTCAAGCTTTTATTGTGGAATTCACATTTGTCAGCATTCAGAGATAAACCAGCATCGTTCGATACTCAACATACTTGCGTGAGAGCTTTGTCAAGCTCTTTCTGTGTAGTTCCGAAAACCAATGTCAACACTATAGTTAAATGCATTTACTACAGGCTGTATGATATGACGAATGAAGTCTTGGAAAAGTTCTGCAGCAGAGGATATATCAAAATGCAGTTGCTTGTAATGAAACAATACAATATGTGTAGAAAATGTTGTAATGTATTTGGATTTTTCTTCAAGCTTTAATTGGTGAAATCCTTTATTTAGGTTGAGCTTAGAGAAGAACTTTGTACCATTCAATTGAGTTATCATTTTAGAAATGTGTGGACAAGGATGTCGATCTTGCTCAATTGCCTTGGTGGCTTCTCGCATATCAATGCATATACATACTGCTCCATCACTATCTCTTATAAGGCACTATTCCAATGGGAGAAATTCAGGGTGTTGGAACAGTGGAACGTTCAATGATGTCATGTTTAATCAACAAATTAAGGGGAATATTACCAACAAGTAGCGATATTTATCGCTAAATAGGCTTAGCGACGACTTTTTGGATATGTTAGCGGAGAAAACATGCTACTAGCAACGTTTTTCTCTATTGTGCTGAAATATCCAGCTATAGCGGCGAAATGCGTGAATATCGCTGAGAATACAGCGATATTCACACATTAGTGACGAAATGCTCTTAGCCATGTTATCCACCTCCCATTGGATAGCATGGCTAAGAACTGGTCTGAGCAGGCGTTAGTTTTTGGCGATAGCGGGAATATTTCCATAGCTACGCCTGCCTTGCTAATAGGCGATAGCGACGTTAGCGACTGCTTTCAGTCGCTAACAGATTGGGTACGCCCACTATGCATATCATTAGCGATAAATATCGCTGACATGCAAAGTGGGCCCCAAACTGCTCGCTATCGCCTAAAAGCTGTCGCTAACATCAGTTAGCAACCGCTTGCTAATAGAGCAAAATAATTATTGCCGTTTAGCGGCCGAAATCGGCCGCTAAACTGGCGATAATTGCCTATCGCCACCCTTGGTAATATGCCCCTAAGTTCCTTTTCAACAGCTTCTTTCTAGTAAAACGCAACTTGTCTGTGTCTTTGAGCAACAGAACAAACATCCTCCTTGATGTGTAACTTTACTTTCCTTGTTTGGAGTTTTGCTAACCCAGGAAATAATGAAGGAAATTGACTTACAATTTCATGATGAGCATTGATATTGTAGTTCACTGATATCAGTCCCATATCAGCAGCAGTGTTGAAACTCAACAGACAGGCACTTGAAACTGTTCTTTGAAGTACATGAATAAGTGCATGTACCACAGTTTTCTTTAGTTTCATTGTGGCTGCAAACTAACCTTGACTATTAAAGGACGTTGTGGCAGCCCATGTATATACTTTAGTGTTTGACTTTGTAAGTTGAGTTAACAGAGATAATTTTTTAAACTTCCCCTCAGGCAGATATTTATTGACGCACCGATATACATTATTAATGGCAATGAAAACCTGTTTATCTTTAGAGTGATCTTTGGAATATTTGAATTCTTGTGGTGCTTTTTCATTTTGATTTTTCTTTACTTTCGATTTTTCTGCGCATTCAACTAGTCCCACATGTGCATGCCTTTTTGAAGTAAACATCAACACTGCACAATTGCCATTGTCACTTTCAATAGAAACTAATACTGAGGAACTCTTTGTCGATGATTGAGTTGACGACTGACTTTGTTTGGTGTCAAAGACCACTTGGTCTTTTGGGAACACGCCGAACGTCACTAAGGTAGTGTTCAGTCGACCATTTTGTCTTCACGCTGTGACACACTTACTTTTCTCTTTACCTGGAAAGTTGTCATGAAATGGTTTGCTTTACCACAGCGGATGCATATCTGTCGAACAGCAGTACATTTACCTTCATGTGAAAATGACAGTACACAATGTAACACATTTTCTTTTCTCTGAGGAGACATCGCCTTATGTCACTCTGCCTTGTACTTGCTTACTCTTCATGCTCATGACTGACGCACTTTGGGCACCTCCGGCCTCCATATTAGTCACTTGATGATCAGCAATTTGTTCAGCATGGGTAGCCTTGAGGACTTGTTCTCAGCTTGGAGTTTCTTGCAGCATTTGGCATAGAAAGCAATCTGACAGACATCCATCGATTACTATGAGAAGGGTAGCATCCTCGACATTAAATTAATTGGAGTTACAGTGCTTCACCAGAAACTCCAGTCTCTCAACAAACTCATTGATTCTTTCACCTGGTCTCTGGCATTCTTGACTGAGTATGTATCTTTCATAATCCACATTTGGCACTGGATTAAATTTGACATTCAAGACTGTTTTGATTTGATTGTACATCACTTAACTTTCTTTTTGTATATCTTTCATGGTTTCAGTCACTCCTTCACCAGCCATGCTCTTCAGATACTTTATAATCTGTTTCATCTATTGAATCCTTGAAATCTTAAAAAGTCTCTATCCATACAGTCCATCTATTGCCAATGATGTGGTTTTTAGCAGTATCAAATACAGATGGCAGTTTTAGGAATGCAGCAGCTGTATATACATTGGCGGACAGTGGTGGTCTCTAAGGTGCTTCGTGCGTAACTTGATCAGGCAAAGCTACTCTACCACCTTGTGACGTGCTGGGTTCAGGGTCAGCCTTAATGACTTCTAGAGCTTGGACCTTGCCCTGGCTTTCCATCCGAGCTCTTTATTCGATAGCTGTATAGAAAGTTGTTCTGGGCCCCTATGCAGCAGCTTTTGTGGTGGTGGCGCAGCTGTTAAACACAACCCTAACCTTCCGAGGGTAAGCCACAGCACGTTGTGCACGATAAATCGTTGGTGGTTTTGTTAAGTAGATAAACCTGGTACACTACTGGTCCATGACGTTATGATATTTGGTCGGCTATGTGCATACCTGTTGTTTCCAAACACTTGGTTAATCTCTTTTCATAGTACATGAATTTCAGTTTGATTTGTACTTAACTATGGCTGTGCACTGCTTTTGTAACCTGGTTGCATCTTGCTTTGGCGTTATTGCTCCGTATTGCATATGGTATTAATTTGCTTAATGGCACAGTATCTTTCAATCACGGGCATTTCATTCAGATCCTGGGCACTGACACGTACCTTTTCAATGTCTCTTTCTTTATCTTTAAGCATTTTATGCAGGCTGGCGTTGCATCGACACTCCACCGGTACCAACATTGATTCTGCATTTTAAATGCGGCACACGTGGCACACACAAGCAGTTTTCAGGACAATGACAAACTCTCTTAAAGAATGCTTTCAATGTAAAAGCTTCATATGCCCTGTGTCATCATCAGTTGTAGCGTCCTGCCAGTACAGGTTCCTGCCAATGGCCAGGCCACACTGAGAGTAGTTTGTACATGTCTTTATTCCACTGCGTGTGAGTCAGAACTAAACATTCTTAGCATGACTTCAATTCATCTCTCCAACACTTACATCACAGGCCTACAGTGTACAGTGGGAACTAAAAGAGGTCCAGCATTCTTTTACACTAAAGGGTGGTCTTTCCCCAATCTCTTTGCTTTTCCTCCTCCATTTTGCTGAACCTATATTTGCTGACCTTAGGACGCTAGGCACTTTGCCACTGCTTAGCAGTGTTAAAGTGCTTGTCCTCTCCCCCTACAACATGTTAGATTGGCATATACCTAATTGGTATAGTCCCTAGTAAAGTGGTACTACATATACCCAGGACCTGTAAATTAAAAGCTACTAGTGGGTCTGCAGCACTGATTGTGCCACCCACTTAAATAGTCCTTTAAACCTGTCTCAGTCCTGCCATCACAACCAGTGTATGCAGTTTGTTTTAAACTGCCATTTTGACCTGGCAATGTAAGCCTTTTGCCAGGCCAAACCCTTGCTTTTTAATACATATGAGCCACCTGTAGGGTAGGCCCTAGACAACCCAGACAGCGGAGGGCAATATATTTAAAATGCTGGACAAGTACTTTTAAGGTTTACATGTCCTGGTAGTGAACAACTCTTACATTTGTTTTTCACTACTTCAAGGCCTATCTCTCCCATGGGATAACATTGGAGTTGCTTGATTACATTTTTTTAGTGTTATTTCCAAATGGGAAGACATAACCAGCTCATGATCGGTGTCTTTGGAACTGGGGTGAAAAGTCTTATTTAGTAGTGAAGTCAGGTTTTTGATCACAAATATAAAAATGCCAGTTTTAGAAAGTTGGTATTTTTCTGCGCTTCACCCTTTTGTACCTAAAGCTGGCTCTGGGCCACATGACTAGGCGTAACTAACAGTTACACTATGTCACTTCCTCCAGACAGTCACAAAATAGAGGGATTAGGTGTGCCTGAGTGGGCCATCAGCTGGCAGAATGGAGGGGCAGAGCTGAGCACAGCCCCACTTACACCTGAATAGTTTGTCCTGTCCCTTCACACAAGGGGCCTAACAACCCTACATCCTCACTTTAGCCAGCTTGGATCCAGGGCAGGGGAGGCAGAAAATTCGATGCACTTCTGAGCCACTTTCTAGAAGTTTCTCTCACCTTCCAGAACAAGGGCACCAGGGAATAAAAGAAAGACCTCAGACACTAAAGGGTATATTTACAAGTGAACTGCACCACCAGAATGACTCTTTTAGCAACGTTCTGGTGGCGCTATGCCCTTCTCCATATTTACAAAGCGGTGCTAAGCCACTTTTTGTGGCTTAATGCCGCCTTGTAAATACATGCCATTTACATGCACTGTGTGATGCTGTGGGAATTCTACCGCAACACCCACTGCTTTTTTACACTGTTACAAATTTATAAGGATCTGCAAATGTGAGGCAGCATAAAAAACGAACGTCATGCAAGAGCAGGCGTGAGAATGGCAAAATGAGGAGTAATACTTTTATTTCTCTTCGTTTTTGGTTTTTCTATGTGTGCTGCACTCTGCAGCACACTTAGAAGGAGCAAAACACCATTAATGATTGTTTATGTGCAGGAAGGTGTCCATTCCTGCACATAAACAATCATTAAATAATGATGATTTTCTACTGCACACATAGAAAGAACAAATGGCTATTATGGATTGTTTATGTTCAGGAAGGGTCACCTTCCTGAACATAAACAATTATTCCCTGCAACACTGGCACCTCTGCACTATGGTGCAAGGGTTCCTGCGTTGGCACAAGGCAGCTAATTTTAGTGAAAACACCTGGGTGCACCGTATTATTGTAAATATAGCACGTCCCTGATTCTTGGATATGTCGGAGCGTGGCACTGCCAAATTTGGCGCTGCTCTGCGGTCCGTAATTTTTTAATAAATATGCCCCTAAGTCTTTAGTCCATTTCTGGACCCATGGATACTCTTATCAGGAAGAAGTACTTCTCTGCTGCTACAAGGACTGCCACTCTGCTGGACTTCTTCTCTAAAGGAACTGCTGCCCTGCTAAGCTGACCTGATGCCCTCTTGCCTAGGGAAAAAAAACTGGACCTGCAAATGCATCCTGAACCCAGGACCCCAGGTTGACTCAAAGGGCTAGTCTGCTTGCCTCCTGATCTGAGCCTCAGGGACATAAAAGGCTACCCAACAGCTCCTGGACCTGTCTTCAGTGTGTTCCTGACCCTCAAGTGGTGCCTTCCAGGCCCTGGACCATTGGTTTGGCTCACAGGCTCTTGAAATCAAGGTTTTGGCCTGTTTGTGACTGTGAATGGGCCTGTTTGCACCAGAATCGAAATTCCGTGCAAGCTGCCGCAAGCCCGGCTCTTGGCACAGCAAGTATCGATCGCTCACTCGCAGAGGACTGACACCGCGAAGCTCCAACCAACCCGTCTGTGGCGCCCGGCCTACTCTTCGTGCCACGCTGATCACTGCCCACAACGTTCTCCTTGCTCTCTTGACTCTCTCAAAATTGAATGGGTCTCTTGGACTTTTAACTTGTGAAGGTTAACCTTCAGCGGGACTAATCTGGGACTGTATCCGAGTCAAACTTCATCGCAGTCTTCCTAAACTTTTGACTTTGACCAGGTCTGTGGTCAGATAGTCACGGTTGGCGCTTTCTGTTTTTAGGTGGTATTTTACAGGTTATTCTTTAAAAATTCACTCCAGTTCAATTGATTGTATTTTTATCATGTTGGTCTTGTTTTATTTATTACATTCAGGTTTAGTTTTCTAACTTGGTGTGGGATCCTTTTTGTGTGGTGTTTTAACTGTTTTACTGTTTGAAGATTACACAAATACTTTACACATTGTCTATAAGTGAAGCCTGACTCCTCTGTGCCATGCTACCAGCGGGTTGAGCACAGGTTAATTTGTCTTTTTGTTGTGTGCCTTACCCTGACTAAGACTGTGTTTGCTGCTTGACCCGGGCTTATACTCCAATCAACTAGTAACACAGTTTCTAGCACTAAGGGTTTGGCTGGGGAATGTCATGCAAATTGATGCAAGGCAGCACAATCTTTTGCAAAGGCATTTGCTTTCCAGTGCAAAGGGTATTTCACTCTGTAAACAGTGATATTTTCTCAGAGCAAATTGTGCTATATGCTGCTTAGTGTCATTTTGCATCAAGGGCAGCCACAGCCCATCCATATGGGCAAAGGGGCCATGTCCCCTCACTTTTTTCCAGAGAAGAAGAGTGACTGTCAAGCTTAGCAAAGGTCAGCCTGCAGACATCCTTCTTGTTAAGGTCAGGCAGCCAGGAGCCAAACATGTGCTAAATGTGCAGTTCCTGGCTGCCTGAGCTGAACTTTGTCAGGCTTAGGATTTCACAGCCCTGTGGCTGTGACCTCCTCAGCCTGGCAAAAGTGCTTTGTGGCCCTCCCCTCATGATGAGGGGGAGCGTCATTGATTGCCTCAGACCGGGAAGCTTCAGTTTTAATATCTAAAGTGCCTAGGGCTGAGTATCAATCAGTGACACCTCGTCACAAAGTGGGATGGAGTCAGCAATTCTCACTGACCCATCCCATGATGTGACGAGCAAGGGACTGCTTCCCCCCCTCAATGGCTGAATGAGTAGGCAGCCGTACCACCCCACGTGGGGGCCTCCAAGGCTTGCCTCTCCAGGAGCTGCAGGGCAGGTAAGTTTTATGTTCTTAAATGGTGCGTGCATGTATGTATAAATGTATGATTTTGCTGTGAGCTTTGTGAATTAATGTGTGCGTTTTTTAATACGAGTGTGAGTGTATATGTGTGCATGTGTGGCCCACCTGCACCCCTCCCTGCCAAAATTACCAGCCACCACTGGTCAAGGGGGCATTAGTTGACTTTAACTTGGGAGGATTAGCACATGTGCACATAGTTTTTTACACAAAGCCCAATCTTCCTTAAAAAATATATTTTCCCTTGAAGCAGGTGTTAACGTGGAGACATTTTCATTACTCCAAAAGTGCAATACCTTGCATGTATGTTGCATTCAATTTTACAGGGCATGTGTAAAATTGTTCAGATTTTGTCTAGATACAAGGTTTTATACTGGAAGGGTATGCTTCCAGTACAACTCGTATGCTAGACAGCACACTCACACCTCTGCATCATGGTGCAAAAATGTGTGCGTGGCACTAGGTAGCCTGTTTGTGCACCAATGCAGGCATAGTAAGCAGAAGCCAGCCATTGTTAATGGCTCTGTACTGCTTTGTCCTGCTTGTCCAGCATTACAAGATTATCTGTCCCTGAGTGTGTATGCTTGGCCTTGCCCAGCCTTAAACCTCTCATTCAGGCAGTTAGTGGTAATTTATCTGAAAAATAATCTTTGTAAAATTTCTCCCTCTTTATTTCGCCTCACCTCTTCCATCTTAACCTTCTTACTTATCCTAGCTCTACTGTTCTTTGGCTTCCTCACATTCTCAATATGTTTTATTTGACTTCATCTATCTCTACCTATTTCTCATGACCTTTCCCCAATCACTAATTATGGATATATCTATATAACCATTGGTCCCCTGTTTGGATGTATGACATTACAACGCATGCTTTTACCACGCATGCCTTTACATCGCAGTTTTTACAACGCATGCTGTTACAACGCATAGCGCTTAGGGGTGCTGGATAGTGAATAGTTAAATTTACTATTCCAACTCCAGTCCCCGTGGACAGTAGGGAAGGTGTTGGATAGTAAATTAAAACTATTCCCTATCCTAGAGCGCCCCCCAGTGCAATGCGTTGTAATGGTTTTCGTTGTAAAACCTGCGTTGTAAAAGCACTGCGTGGTAAAAGTTGCGTGGTAAATGATGTTTCCCCCCCTGTTTATACCTCAACTCTCTCTACATGATCACCCCTCCCTAACCTCTCTGAATTATTTAATCTGCCCTCCCTGTATCTCTCCACTGTCTACTTCACGTCTCACACAACAGCGTCTCTAACTTTACCTCACCATTCAAGCTCTCTCTTTACGTTTTACTACCCTCTCTCTCTCCCTTTCAGTTCCTTATCACACCCTTAAACTGTTGAATTCTATTCACGAATAAAAATGTTTTTTATTAATAACGTGCAACGCCTACTTTTAAATAGCACATATACTAAACACGAAGATTTGCAGTAGGCAATCATAATTAAATGTTATAAGCCTAATGTGAAATAAAAAAACTGTTGGCTTAAGTTAGCCTAACTATTGATGCCATCTTAACTGAAAAGAATGCATTAACATTTAAATGCCTGTTTTCATGTTAAATAGTTGTTTGCACAAGATGTTTTTCTCTATTTAATGCAGATGTTATAATTTTCCAGACCAAGTATTAGGAAAGATGGCAGGGACATTAAAGCTGAGAATACTTTCTACCTTTTCTTCCCATATTTTAATCATACTGCCTGAAGGACTGAATAAAACACAGTTTTTCCTACCGGACAGGTATTTTTAACCTGACTAAAACCCCTCCAACTCCCATCATTCATAATGTTGTGGTTAGATACTACACAGTACTCCCATGTAACACATAGTTAACAGCACGCCCGATCCATAGTGGAATGGGAAGAACCCAATGATGAAGCATGCCATCAAGCGTTCTGCTTTTTCTAAAGGAAGGCTTTATCCACATGTTTGAGTAGGGCCCTTGTTTTTTGTTGAATTTTTCCAGAAGCCTTCTGTTAGCTGGTGAATAGGCACTTGTTTTGTATTAGACAATTTATAGTCAGGTTCTCACTTGGAGGAGAGGAGGCAACATGAAGGATGAGTCATGAGAAGAACAGTCTGGACCACAAAATATGAACAATGTAATTTTTTATGTCTAACAACTATTGTAGCAGTCTAAGTAAATGGGGAGTTTGCCTATTCCGTGAAGTTTAATGACATTCTTTTGGAGGATGCAGGATACGAAAGAAAATAATGTTGCCACATAGAATATTGTGTGTGTGTATTGGTGTGTGTTCCTAGAGTATCAGTAGGTATCTTTCTGTGAATGGAGACTCATCTTTCGGTTTCTAATACTTCTCTACAGCAGAGGTTCTTTACCTGTTTTCATTGACTGTCTGCTGATCTAGTGCTGAGAATACTTTCCAGCTTATTATGCAAAGGGTTTATACAGTGCATTGATCTCTCTCATCAGAACTCTTCATTGAGAATCTGAACTGACAGCTTATGTTCATCCTTATTCTACTATATTTAGATTAGGGAATTTCCTTTATGGAACACATTTGCTGCACTCTAATAATAATCATTGCTACTTTGACTAATGTATTATTCTAGCTTATATTGAAATGTCAATTATGAACTATGTTAATAATTGACATTAAGACGCTAAGACTAATTCTTACTGAATAAAACAGAGAAACCTGAGACATTGGAAAATACAACTCTTCTAACTCTCTCAAAATTCTCTTTATTGACTGAACTAAAAGTAATAATGATTCAACATGTTATTGGATTAATGTAGATGATTGTTCCTTACTTCTACTTGTTGACGATCAAAGGTTCATACGACTAGTGGCGGATGTTATTTAATGATTACACCTGAAGATTAAGGCATAGAAAAGCTCGCTCCCTCACAACTCTATAGATAATCTTTTGCCTTCTACCTCACATCAACCTCACCTCTCTACCCATTCTCTCTCTCTCTTGCTATATAGCCTCTCAATGTACCTCAGCATTAGTTCACTACTTCACCTCTTGTTTCTATTGTTCTACCTCAGTACTCTTTTGTCTCTTAATATTGTATTTCTTTCTAACAACTGCTATCTCTCTACCTCTACCCCTTTCTTTTATATCATCAGCTTCTCTGTGCTTCTCTCGCCTGTCTTTCCCACACACACATCTCTCTCTGGACTGCCTTCATCATTTCAAATCACCCCTTCCACCATAACTAGCTCTTGCAACCTTTCCTATTAGATCTCTTTATCTCACCATATCTGACTCTTTTTTTATCTTGCAACTCTCTACATGTGTTTAAGCATCAACTTTCCTGATTTCAGATACATCTCTCAGCTTCTTTTTTCGCTCTACACCACATTTCTCTTTCCACCAATCACTCCTCTCACTACCTTTCTCTCTTCCTCAATTCTCTCTATACCTGACCCTTTTTTCTATCCCTCTTGCATGTTGCTGTCTTTCTTTCTTACATCTCTTTCTTTTTCCTCAAGGCTCTTTCTAAGTCTACCGCTTGCTGCCTTTACCCCTCTATAACTCAACTCTTTTTATTCATCATTGCCTATCTCTCTACACCTTACCTGTTGGGGTGTTGTACTCTTCGGCCTCCATCTACATTTCCTTCTTCCTGTCTCTCTCTACTGTACTATAAAACGTTATCTAACTCACTGTCCCTACGTCCTCCTTTTTCCACCTCTGCTTATCTTTCTTTCTGGCCACCTCACCTTTCTACATTTAATTTACTTCTCTGCCTGACACCCATATCTTTCGACATCTCTAACCCTGTCTTTCTTCCTGAACTTCATGTTTCTCACTATACTGTTTTCTGTCCATCTTCTGCATCCGGCTCAGTCCCAATTCTCTTACCCACCAGGTTACTGTCTTGACAGAAAAGTGTATTCCTAAAAAATGGGAAGGACAAGGCAGGGGAAACTAAATTAGGACAAAGTTATAAAAAACTAACCAATGGAGTGATGAATATCATCAGAGTAGCGCTTTGATGTTCATGGTTGCATCAAGAATGCCAGGAGTGAAGGGGGATTTATTCTTGATTACAAATATTCAGCAACTAAAGCTACACTTTCAAGTTACATTTGCTTATGTCTTACTCTAACTTATGCACTAGTCCAATAAACATCAAATAAGTCATACTTGGCATCTTTTTCAGAGCGTGGGAGTAATAATCTTGTTAGACACAGAATTTCACATAAAGAGTAGCGACAAGTATAAAACATCTTGATTCAAACTAAAAAAAATTGCTTTAGCAATGCTTGATAAAGCTTTCTGTTTGGGCTATTTAGCTGGCGGACATCTGGACGTTTGAGATTTCAGCACATTTTGTGTGTTTCAATTTCTGAAGGTTTAACATATAATTCAATATTTTCTGCTGTCACAAGTACTTTTTAGAGCTGAAAAAGGGGAAATAAAGTGTAAGTGGCTCTTAACAGGGAGATTCCAAAAAACGTTTGCCAGGACGCACAATCCCTTAAGGTGTCTCTAGCCAGGATATTTTTTTTTCAGAAACCACTTAACAATGTTCTATTGCTCTTCCTGTGCTCATGGTGGTGTTAGCAGTTGTGTTTTAACCAGCGCCTATAAGCTCAGTAAAAAGGTGCATTATAAAACAAATATAAGATAACATAATATAAAATAATATACCACGTGCAGCTAAGGGTAGGAGCACCAGAACATGAGAGGGTGTTTTAGCTTGCATTACTATTTAGTCTGAGAGAATCTTCTGAGCATGGTATAAATGGGCGGATGTATGACGTTACAACGCATACTTTTACAACGCCTACCTTTACAACGCGGTTTTTACAACGCATACCATTACAACGCATAGCGCTTTGGGGTGCTGGATAGTGAATAGTTTAATTTACTATTCCAACTCCAGTCCCCGTGGATAGTAGGGAAGGTTATTGGATAGTAAATTAACCTATTCCCTATCCTAGAGCGCCCCCCAGAGCAATGCATTGTAATAGTTTGCGTTGTAAAAGTTGCGTTGTAATGGTAGTTCGTTGTAAAAGTTTTGTTGTAAAGGTTGTATACCAAATGGGCTAGATAGTTATAAAATGAACAACAATAGTTATTTTAATGATATTGGGCTAGATGTAGGTAATTCATATTTACAGACTCTTAAATACCGAATTTTACAGATTCTGTATTTAAGAGTCGGTAAATATGAAGGGGGGAGATGTAGGTATTACAGACTCTGAAAATACCGAATCGTTAAGATTCGGTATTTACCGAATCTGTAAATACCGAATCGGTATTGCCCATTGATTCCTATGGGCCTTGAAGCCCATAGGAATCAATGGGCAATACCGATTCTGTAATTACAGAATCGGTAAATACCGATTTTAGCAAGGGTGCAGGGGGTGTCACTTTGACACCCTCTAGCACCCCAAAGACGGGCATGTGTCATGTCTGTCTGTCACATGGCTAGGTGTGCATGCACACCTGGAATCGGTATTTTACCACCCAATTGGATTGGGTGGTAAAATACCGATTCTGTAAGGCCTTAGGGACTCTGAAGAGTCCCACCTACATCTGGCCGTTACCGAATCGGTAAAAATACCGATTCGGTATTTTACAGATTGGGTAAATTTACCGATTCGGTAAATTTACTGAATCTGTAAAATCTGACCCCCTACATCTCAAGATGCCAAATACCGGTCGGAAACGGCCGATTTCGGCCGTTTCCGACCGGTATTTGCCACCTACATCGGGCCCATTGTCACTTATCCATCAGTACCACCAGCAGCTGACTGGTGATGCAAAGCTATACAACCAGGTTGTATGGCGGAACAACGCAGGGAAATACTTCGGATACCTTTACATCGCATTTTCTACCTCGCATTTTTTAGAAAGCATTCGCTTTTACAACGTATGCCTTTATTACGCATTGTTTATATATATATAAGGAGGAGGTGTGATTGGGGATATGGGAGACGTGGCCGCTGGCTGGAGGAAGAACTCGGAGCATGCAATTTTGACCCCCCCATTACCGGATGACGACAAGAACAGTGCATTCTGGAACTTGGAGGCGCCATTGGTGTAAGGCGCGCCAGAACTAAGTCAGGTGTTGGAACATACTCACCTGGGGGGCAGCAGCTCATTAGTTAAGAGAGAGGGCGGGATATTTAAATCGAGCTGTGACGCCCTGCTCTCACACAGACACGCAAGCGGCGCTGACAAGGCGGGATGCCGAAATGCATACGCCACAAGAACGTTGTGCCTGTTCACCTCTGCAAGAGCGGCTAAATAAAGTCTCCCTATCTAATCCTCAAGTGGGTCTCGCTTCTTTAGTGTGGAGAAGGTGTTGGACATGTTAATGCGCGAGTGGCCAGTATCGCGCTGGAGACCCCCACACCACAATGCAGACCCGGTTTACATTGGTCACCGCCTTGAGTGGATTTCTCGCTTTCCAGGTTACTG
Organism: Lissotriton helveticus; assembly: GCF_964261635.1. Taxonomy (NCBI): domain Eukaryota; kingdom Metazoa; phylum Chordata; class Amphibia; order Caudata; family Salamandridae; genus Lissotriton; species Lissotriton helveticus. The sequence continues at coordinate 659,938,770 of NC_136065.1, forward strand.
GGATTACTGTGGTCCACCTCCAAATGCCGGGAGTGACAGAGGCGATACAGCGGATTTATCTGCTAGATGGGTTAAGCAATCCCTTGCTGGTGCCCCCGCGGACATATCTCCTGGCAATGTTGGAGGAGGTGTGATTGGGGATATGGGAGACGTGGCCGCTGGCTGGAGGAAGAACTCGGAGCATGCAATTTTGACCCCATTACCGGACGACGACAAGAACAGTGCATTCTGGAACTTGGAGGCGCCATTGGTGTAAGGCGCGCCAGAACTAAGTCAGGTGTTGGAACATACTCACCTGGGGGGCAGCAGCTCATTAGTTAAGAGAGAGGGCGGGATATTTAAATCGAGCTGTGACGCCCTGCTCTCACACAGACACGCAAGCGGCGCTGAAGAGGCGGGATGCCGAAATGCATACGCCGCAAGAACGTTGTGCCTGTTCACCTCTGCAAGAGCGGCTAAATAAAGTCTCCCTATCTAATCCTCAAGTGGGTCTCGCTTCTTTCGTGTGGAGAAGGTGTTGGATATATATATATATATATATATACACACACATATATATATATATATATATACATATATATATATATATATATATAGTATTTGTGGGGGGAGACCCCCCCACACCCATGAACTTACCTTAAATGTGTGGTAAAGGGCAATCATGTTACAGAAGTGGAAAGCGAGTAGAATAAGAGAGTTCGGTCAGGGTGAGGATTGCGGAAAACGTCTAACAGTAAAGAGTAGAATGGATAGGTCTCAAAACTTCATCATAAGGATCAGATTAGAAAGTGGTGGCGAGCTTTCTGCTAATTTCTCCTCTAACAAGGGTGAGATTGAGAGATTGAGAGGGAGTTTTGTAAATTTTTTCAGGACTTGTATAAGGAGGATCTAGATGTAGATGAGCCAGCCTTAGATCAATGGCTTGTTCAAAAACAGCTTCCTAAGTTGAGCGCTGAAAGTTTAAGACTACTTAACCAAGATATGACAGAGAGTGAAATTGTGGAAGCTCTTAAGAAAATCAAGAAAGGCAAAGCTGCAGGTCTAGATCTGATCCCCAATGAGATCTACACCATACTAATGGATGAAGTTATCCCCATTTGGTTAAAATTATTTAACGACATTTTGAGAGGTCTTTCTCCACTGCCAGATTCTTGGAAAGAGGCAGTTATTACACTGATTTTAAAACCTGGAAAAGATCCCACACAATGTCAATCCTACCGCCTGATATCTTTGTTGAACTGCGATTATAAAACCTTTACCGGAATTATGAACTCTCGGTTGAGTAAAATCGCAGGGGCTATAATACATGAAGATCAGAAGGGTTTCCTCCCTGTGCGTCAGATGAAGGATCTTGTTATCTCCTTAATTGGCACAATAGATTTGGCAACGGTGGGTAGAGCTCCCTTAACAATTATAACGTTGGAAGCCGCAAAAGCCTTTGATCGTGTTAATTGGTGTTATCTTTCTAGTCTATTGGAGGCTTTTGGGTGTGACTGCCACTTACACATTATGGCAGGGCAAACCTGGTCAAAATGTGTGTACTGCTGAAGTTGGCTTACCTTCTTAATAATATCCCCGTCTTTTGAAAAAAATCTTCTAAATAAAATTCAGGGAAAGATCTCTGCTTTTACTTGAGCTGGTAAAGGGATCAGACTATCATGGAAAAAGCTCAGGCAAAAGCTGGCACACGGACGCCTGGGCTTACCAGACCTACAATTATATTGTTGGGCATACCAACTGAAAAACAGCAGGATGCTCTTATCTAGGCCAGATAATTACCTGATTGGTCTTGTGTTCAAGGCAATGCTGCACGACAGTCCAGTTGAGGGTTTTACGTATAAGTTTTGGGGCTCCAAATAGTTTTTAAAAGTCCACCTGAAGTTTCTACATTCTGCTGTCTTATTATGGTTTGACTGCTGTAGCACCTTTGGTATTCCCTATTATTGCGAGTGGGCCCCAGTGTGGGATTCCCCAGGCACTCCGGAATGCCTGAAAGATGCTTTATCTCATCCCTTGAAAGAGGTGGGGTTTAAGAGATGGGGTGACATAGCTGAAGGAAACAGCTGTCTTTCTTGGGACACATGGAGGATCTTAACAAAGGACAAGCTCTCCAGATTTAAATACTATCAAATTTCGACCTGGTGTTAGAACCAACATTGTCAATTTCCAGAAGACAATGCCATGGAAGATGATCTCCAAGATCCAATGCCAAGAAAGACAAAGATTGCTCTCTGGTACAATCATCTACTTGAGGCAGCGGACAGGGAACTGGATCCCCCCTATATGGTCTGGGAGAAGTGCTTGCCAGACGAAGAGCTGAAAACCTTATGGCAAGTATCTTTAGATAAATTATGTCCTCTGATCAAATCTGCTTCCTTAAGAAAGAACCACCTTTTTACCCTTTATAGGATATATTGGTCTCCGTTCAAGATATCCAAAATGAGGGGATGTGGAGATGCCAGTTGTACAAGATGCCGCACCCTGCCCACTGTTGAAGGAATACTGGGACAATGTGGGTAAGACTCTGGCAGAAATACTGGGTAAAGATATGGCGGTAAGCCTTGTTTTGATTTTTTTTGGCATAGTACGCTCTATAGAGGGGGAGGAGGACATTACGGCTGAACAGGGTAAACTGGTGTATTATTTGATTCTCTTAGCAAGAAGAGAAATATGCAAAAGATGGCGTCAGGCGAACCCTCCATCTTGGAGGGAATGGTGGAATTCAGTTAGATACTTTAAGGATCCAGATCAAAAGGTTAATGGCCATAGTAATAGAAGCGAGCATGGCCTTTTCTGGAAACTACTAGATTAGGAGTAATTGGTATGGCTGGTAAAAACTGTCCAATGATTACACCTCAGTCAGCCTACGATGTGCTATGTGGGCCTGGTCCCATAGAACATCCTGCTGAGATCAGACCCCCAAGATATAAGCATTTGGGTTGCTCCCATCGAGAAGATGCTTATACAAAAGTATGGAGGTTATATAAGGAATAAAAGGAAGAAAAAACATGTGTGTTAAAGGCATGCATTGTAAAGGCATAAACGTTGTAAAAACATGCGTTGTAAAAAGTGTGTAGTAAAGGCACAATGTGGTAAAAACCTAGTTGTGTAAAGGCTGTTTCCCATATACCCTATAGGGGTAGCTGTGCGCTCTACAAATCTACATATTTATAATAATAATCTCAAACCATGTGGTTCAAAGACACCCTTTCTTGGCTACTCCAATGCTTTAGGCAGTAATTTTTCAGAATATTTATCATGACCTTATCATTCGGTGAGTGTTTGCTGTCTCTTCCAGATCTGTTTTACTAGGGAAAGTCAAGGGTCTACCCAGTGAGAAGGCAGACATTTTACGACTTAGCCACACAATTGAGCTTCCCCAAACTAAGCTGGAGTTATTGTAAGATTCTTACCGCCACGTCATAAACTTGACACTAATTTTACTCTTAAGTTTAACATTTGCGGAAGCTGAAATGGCACTTTCAAGATCTTTGATTGAACAGCACACGCCAATTTTCACAAGTGTTTTGTATACAGAAAACCCGAGATCTACACTTAAAGCAATATTCAGTTTATTTTAATATCTTAGTATTGTAAGTGAGCATTTTGTTTGATGCTGGAAGTATTTTTTCTTCTCCAAAACAATACACATTAAAATGGATTGTGCTAACGTTATGTATTCCAGTTAACCATGGGTCGTTTGCTCAAGTACTGCCCGTAATTTAAACTGATAGGTAGGGGATGTTTTGTATGTAGACAAATGTTGTATGTGGGAATACAAAATGATTACTCATCTACCCAACAAAATAGTACTCAGGGTCCCCTGAAAATTGGATTCATTCATAATAGATACTTAGGGACCCATTAGGAAGTCGGGCGGATCGCCACCGCCATGCGGGCGGTGGTGATCCGCCCGACATCCTTGCCTGCCCGCCACCCATTTCCCCCTGCCATATTTCTATGGTGGGGGGACCTCGGTGGACGGAAACACTGTCCGCCGCTTTTCCGCCCCTGTCGCCTTGCGGCCGGGTGGAAAAGGGTTTATATGGTGGGGGTGTCTATCAGACACCACCAGCTATATTAGGATGGGCTGTTGCAGATGCCTTTCCATGGCGGCAATGCCGCCACGGAAAGGCACGCGGGAATTGCTTGTGGGGGCCCGTTGCGGGCCCCCAAGGACTCCAGGGGGTGGGGGTGCACATGGGGGGTACAGTTCCATGCACAGCATGGCAGGCACCACGCGGTTCCTGCCATGCTGTGCATGGAAGTGTACAGCATGCCTTCCTGCCATTGTGGCGGGCGGTGCTGAGTGCACCACCTGCCACAATGGTTGGAATGCTGGATGAACCCGCCACTGTGGCGGGCGCATCCTAATGCTGGCCATGGGACCCCGGGCGGGCGGTCCGGATCACTGTTACGATCACGGGCGGACAAAGTCTGCCCGTCATCCTAATGGCCCCCTAAATGAGGAATCCCTGCTGACAGCCTGTGTGTGTTTCACTTCTACTTCAAAGGACAGTAGTTGTGTCACACCAAATATTTAGACAAACCTCAAGATGTGTTGTCTTTCCTTAGTAGCAGCAAATTGTGAACTTTAAGATGGTGGATATCCACATCAGTCACACAAATGCAATATCTTGTTGTAAGAGGTTGTTTTGCAATCTTTATTTTGTTGTTTTTTAGTAGGTAATCCAGGAGCACTTTTTCCATCTATATTTTATTACCTTTTGGGTTAGAATTCCCAGGATTTGCCCTTGTGACTAGCCTTGGAACCTCGATGCACATCTTCAAAGACAGAGGGGTAAGGGCAGCATGGCGAGGACTTAAACACGGTCACTAATGTCCCCAGCATGCAAACTGGAATGGAAACAAGCTTTTGCCACAAGAGGCTGCCAGAGTGAAGTAGGGATCAACTGTAGGAGGCCTCCTGCTAATTGTGCATAGCAGGACCCAAGAGGCAGCCTTCAGGAGTTGAGGGAATAAACAGTTTAGTGATGCCTGGCAGGGGGTAAGGTTAGAGTCGGGTCTCCAAAAAATGGACCAGAAGTATCAAACCAAGCAGACTGGCTGGGGAAGTAATGCCAGATTGGTGCTCGGATTCAGCAAGAGAGGATAGAGGGAGTGATTCTTACATGTGCAGGTTTTATTTAGGAATTAGACAGGAGGGTTCTGACTATGATTGCTTATGATGGCTGTATTAAAGGGCTGCATGAGGAATTACCCAGCACAGGCTGTGAGTTCCTCTTACGGTGCTGGTAGCAAGGTGGTACATGCTTGGAGGACTTTGGCAGAGGTAGGAACCTATCATGCTTGACATTATATTTCAGTGTAACTTTAGGTACCAGATAATATACTAGGTTGTTGCCAGCACTGAAGAAGTCAAGGGTTTAAAACCCGATTGACGAAACGCGTGTTGGCAGCCTGCTATGAAACGCGACAATTAAAAGCGAACATTCCAAAAAGGACACCATTTGTCTTCATCCGTGACCAACATTAATTGTGTTGTACTGTTTTCTTCACACTTTTGCGTGTGCATAGGACTTGTTGTGTATACTTAGTCGGACCTCCTGGTCCCTATTTGAGGGTTTAGGTTTTTTTTCCCTCACCTGTGGCACCGCATTCAACTGTTTTTTCTCTTTAGAAATACACGCTATTTGGTTAAGCGCCATCTGCAAACCTGTGAGAATTAATACCCCCCCCCTTTTGGCTGTAGATATTATACTAGGTATTTTATGGATTTAATGTGTACTATGTTACAATCACACTTAAATATATGACACACTAGTAAACGTTTGTACCACCACTATAGGATATTGGGCTACTCAAGCAGCAATAATAATACTGGTCAAGGTGAGGCACAAGCAACCACAAATTAACATGTGCACCATCATCTGGTAGCTTCACACAGAGTGAGCAGTCAGGTTTAACTTAGAGTCAATTTGTAAAGTATTTATGTAGCACTTCACAGAGTAATAGAGTAAAAACACAGCACAATAAAAATCCTACACCAATGTAAAACCGTATTAGTTTAATAATAGGAGTACACTAGGACCTCGCAAGCTGTGATAAGTCAGGGGAAGAAAGGAGGAAGGAACCGAAAAGGGAGGAGCTACGCAGACAGTGGTAGAGATAGAGTTAAGGAAGGTTGGAGCAGTATGATCTCCAAGTATTGGTAAATCAATAAATATTCATGGATCCACAGAATTGAGTGTTGCTCATTATTTAGAGGGTCCCACCTGACAACTGGTGGCAAAGGGCAGACACAACACCCTCCTGCTGTGCCAGTTCGCACCTTCCTTCATCTGTGGCGGGGATTCAGCTGCACACCCCGATCGCACAGAAGATGTCCTGCCTGTGTGTTGGTCTGGTGTGATTCTGCCACTGCAGAGATAACGCGAAGTCTGGTGTACACCCCGATTGTGTGAAGCCTGTCTCCCAGCGCTGCAGTCTAAGAGGATCGTCAGCATGACATTGGGAGCGCACGGGTCGCGAGCAGCCACAGTGGGCCAACTCCTTCTCCCAAGCCTCCTTTCCTCTGGTGCGCGGAGCCCTGCCTGATGACTGCTTCTCCTGCAAATTCCCCGCTTGACTGAGTCTCTACTCGAAGTCCTGCTAGACTACAGTTTACTCTCAGCAGCTTTCTTGAAGTCAGGCGAGCTTTGTGGGATTGATGGCAACAATTTTGAAGTCAGGCGCCATTGCCAATCATACCTCCTGAATACCTCATTGACACAGGCACCTTTATCATCAACTAAGCCTTCTCTGCCTCCCTGTGCCTTGACAACGTCTGACAGTATCATCACATTACTGTTACACTGTACACTGTATACATATCTGGTGCTTCTTCCTGGTATTCACCTTATGGACATTCTGACATCTCCTGCTCTCCGTTATTTTGGCAGACTTATCCTTTTCCCTCAAGACATACCAACATCACCGGACTCCATGTGAGGCACTCTCCATAATACAGATAGAGTCACATCGGCAGCGCCTGGTTCCCCGTCCAATGCTGTGCACAGACCTGCAATGCTGGGTGTGTCCTTTCTGTGCCCACCGGAACCTCTGGCCCTTGTGGTGCTGGCATGAGTCTTTGCTGGCAGGAGTGGCTTGAGGATTTTGAAGATTTCATGAAGGGGTCACAGACCCAGTTCAACAGCTCATTGTGCTCAATAACATCAATGGTAAAGAGGTTGGACAGATCACCAAGGAACGTTCGATAGAGTTCACATCCTCATATCAAGATGTCCATGAAGCACTTAACAGGAAATTTCTGCAGAAAAGAAACATTGACTATGAACGTTACACCTTCAATCTAGCCTCTCAGGAGAAGGATGAATACATGGTGTAATTCAGCTGGTGACTCTGTTAACGGGCTGGGAAAGAAGGACACAACATGTCTATGAACTGTGTAGGGCTTTATTAAATGATGAAAAGAGTGTCTATTGGTTTTGTTTCTTGTCGCCAGGTCGTATGTTGTAAGTTCAGGCTTCCCTTTCTTCTCTCCCACTCAGGAGGCTTCCGGCCGTCTCACTGTTCTCTGCTTCTCGTCTTCCTCCTCCTTTTATATAAGGCTCAGATGAAAACAGAGAGAAGGGATCAATGCCAGGTTCAGATACGTGACCAGAAAAAAAAGGGGGGGGGGTTGTGAAGGGACACCTCTTAGCGAGTGACAGTGCTATAATGGAGGGGTGGTGCGAGTGAAGGGTAGGAGGTCGTGCAGTATGCAAGGCTCAGTGCGCCCTATGCGTCCGACGCTTCCCACCTCCCTATCCATCCCAGGAACTTCCTTCGTACCTGGCTTAGCCCTGCTCCTCCTGGAGCGTGGCGGGGTGAACCGTGGTTTCTGCTTTCCTGCGGTGTCTCCTTTGACTTCACGGTATCTGCTTCTTCGGGGACACCTGATACACCTTCTCTTCCGTCTTCGGTTGGCGTCTCTCCCTCTCAGCGTTCCACGTCCGGCTTCCGCACATCGGTGATAACACACACCTCCCTTTTGGAATCTCCCGCATTTGTTGGTGTTGGCAGTGTTGCGTCACATCTGGGGGTGGGACTGGTCTCTGACGTTTCCCAGTTAAAGGAGCAGAACGCGAAATCTCCCTGGCTCTTGTCTTCGTAGGCTGTTCTCCAGTCGTCCTGCTGTTTAAAAACAGAATGAGAAGAATCACATGGAGCCTCCCACCAACCCACAATCTGTTGTCTCTCCTGCTCTTCCCCTGCACCCTTGGCCCTGTGACACACCTCCTCCCCTGGATTCTCCCGTTCGGGGAGAGGGAACCTTCTTGATAAGAAATTAACTTTACCATGGCCCCTGCCTCTTCTGTGTTTTACGGAGAATTGGAAAGGCTGAAGAGAGAGAAACCAACGGAGTATCCGTGGATTCTGCGTGTAGTTGTGACTCATACACTGAAGGGACGCATGATCGGTATACAGGGTGAATGGGTGACCCTCTAAATAATAACGTAATTTGTCAATGGCTCATTTCACAGCTAGACATTCTTTCTCTATCGTGGGGTATCTCTTCTCCCTTGGGAACAGTTTTCTACTCACATATACTATCGGGTGTTCTACGACTTCTGCTGAGTTTTGTGATAGAACGGCCCCTATCCCTTGATTTGAAGCATCAGGGTGTAATATGAATGGTCTTGAGAAATCAGGGGATATCAGTACTGGGGAAGTAGTTATGGTTTTTTTCAGTATTTAAAAGCCGTTTTTCATAGATTCGGTAGGATGGGATAGGACTTGGGTTTTCACTTCTTTCCGAAGTACGTCAGTCAAAGGGGCTGCTGTTTCTGCAAACTGGGGAATGAACCTCCTATAATATCCAATTAGACCCAGGAAGGCTCTCAGTTCTCATTTGGTGGTAGGGAATGGTGTCTCAGAAATGGCTTTCACTTTTTCCGCCTGAGGAGCTATGAGACTGTCACAAAGAACGTAACCCAGATGTTTCACCTTTCTATACCCAACTCGAGATTTCTAGGCGTTCACATGTAGTCCCGCTTCTTGTAGGGCTTTCAGGGTCTTCTGTAAATGTTGAAATTTGTTTTTTCCAGTCGAGACTGGATACCACAATGTCATCAAGGTAGGCTGTTGAAAACTCTTGTTAATCTCTCAAAACGGTGTTCATCGGCCTCTGAAATGTTGCTGGGGCGCCATGTAATCCAAACAGGAGCACCGTAAATTCATAGAGGCCGTCCGGGGTGGAGAAGGCTGTCTTCTTTGGGTCCTCTTCTCATAATGGCACTTGCCAGTATCCTTTTGTTAAACTAAAGTAGTGATGTAACTGGCGTCACCCAATTTCTCTATTAGCTCGTCGATGCGTGGAATGGGGTACGGATCAAACGATGAAATTTCGTTGAGTCTACGAAAGTCCATACAAAAACTGATACTGCCACTTATTTCTCAATGGTTGGATAACTCCTAACTTTGACATGTCTTGCACCTCTTTTTGTCTGGCCTTTCTTCTTACTGCCGGGATTCGATATGGTCTTTGATTTCTCACCTGCACCGGTGGGGTGTCGATCCAATGTTCTGCCAAGTGAGTTCTTCCTGGTTTGTCTGAGAAGATATCAGCGAATGGGCGGAGGGCTATTTGGAGGGATTCAGTTTCCTAAGGTCTAAGTTCATCATTAACGTCTAATTGGTCTAGGGTGGTGTTGTTCTCTCTTCGGTTGGGTACGGCAAGGTGGGTAGAGAAGGGTGGAGGACCTATCCATTTCTTAAGCAGGTTTATATGAAAGGTCTGGGTTCGCCTAGGCGTTATCTGTAACCTATATGTGGTATTTCCTATTACTTTGATAACCTTGTATGGTCCCCTCCATTCCGCTTATAATTTTTTTGTAGAGGAAGGCAACAACACCAAGGCTCAATCACCGAGAGACAAAGTTCTCCATCCCTTCCCCTTGTCATAGGCGGTTTTGTATCGCTTTTGTTTTTCTTCCAAGTTAGAGTATGCCAGATCGCGAAGTTTTCCTATTTTGGCTTTCAGTTGTCGTGTGTACTCCAAAATATCCCTGGTTTCTTGCAACTCTTCTTTTTCCCATGCATCCTTTGCTATCTCTAGTAGGCTTCTGGGTTGTCATCCATAAAGTAACTCGAAGGATGAGCAGCCAAAGGAGCTTTGTACTTGTCCCCTGGTGACATTTAGGGCCAAAGGTAGTATCCGGTCCCACTCTTTCTCATTGGCAGATAGCATTTTCTTTAGGGTGATTTTCAGAGTACTGTTGTACTGCTCAACCAATCCGTCTGTTTGTGGGTGGTACACTGAGGTTTTGATGTGCCGTAAATCCAGTAACTGGCAAACCTCTTTCATAATTCGAGAAACAAACGGGGTCCCTTGGTCGGTTAAGATTTCTTTAGGAAATCCTACCCTTGAAAAAAGTTCCAGGAACTTCTCGGCGATGGTACGGCTAGTGGGCAGCCTAAGGGGAAATGCTTCGGGATAACAGGTGGCATAATCCACTATCGCCAAAACATAGGAGTGTTACTTCTTGGTTCAGGGCAAGGGGCCAATCAAGTCCATCCCAACCCTCTCAAAGGGAGTACCTATAATAGGCAAAGGTTGTAGGGGGACGGCTGGAGGTCTATGTGTGTTTCTTCTCTGACATATCTCACAGGACTGACAATAGTCCTTCACGTCTCTATATATTCCCGGCCAATAGAAATGCCTGAGAAGGTTCTGTGTGGTATTTTATGCCACAATATGTCCGGCAGTAAGATGTGAATGAGAAAAAAACAACAGTTGTTCTCGAAAGGATTGAGGAACCAGGAGCTGGGGAGAGTCATTAGATGAGCCTTGTCTATATAATAATCCTTCTCGTATAAGGAACCTAGGGTATATATGAGTATTATTATCTTGAGATGCATGGGCCTGTTCCCATGCATTAAACAAAGTGGCATAATTTGCTTGGGCAAACCTGAAGCTTCTTTCTTGTAACCAAGATTCCGGAGTGGTTAGGGCCGACAAGCTATTTTCTGGGGTGTTCCCTATTTCAGTCTTTTCACCCTCTTCCTTCACTATCTTCATAAAGAGTTTCAGGAACTCAGGGTTATCTGTCCCTATTATTATTTCTTCAGGAAGGTTTTCCATCACTCCAACCTTCACTGTACATGTTGCTCCTTTATCAGATGTTAGAGATATGATAGCCAGTGGATAGGACCTAACGTCCCCATGTACACATCTAATATGAACGTTAGTGTTACTTAAGATCTGATTTGGAAGTACTAGGCACCCCTGGACAACTGACTGTCTACATCCTGAATCAAGGAGGGCTTTCACTGGTCTCTCATTCACCCTGGCACTCACATGAAAGGCACTCCCCATTTCTGCTGTATACATAATGCTCTTGGGTATGTATTCCACTTGCATTGGTTCTTCCGTCGCTTTTTCCGGGGACACAGGCGCGCAATGTGTCCCCATTCTCCGCAATCATAACATTGTGGTCCTTTAAAGCCAGGCGGTTCGGGTTTCAGTGCTTTAGGTTTCATCACATCTGAAGGGCTCTTCAGTCTTTTATCATATCTCCAAGAACTATGTTGAGTTGGTTTTTCAAACTCCCACATTGGAGTTTTAGGTTGGGCTCAGGAGTAGGTGACGGCTATATCAATGGCCTGCTCCACTATGATGAGGGTATGTTGTTTCAGCCACCACTGGGTATTGTAAGAGAGGGCTTCCAAATATTGCTCTAGATAGATCTTATTCATAATTTCCTCCTTAGTACTTGTTGCAGGGGTTAACCATTTATCCACAGCCATTTTCAGACGAAAGAAGAGTGTTTAAGGTTTTTAGCCAGGGGCCCCTCTTTCGTTTCGAAAACGCACCCTATAGGTTTCTGCGTCAAGGCCTAGATGATCCAGGATTATGCTCTTATCATCCTTCTATGGGGTGTCTCCTCCTGCGTTAGCGACCTAATAGGCGGCCTGCGCCTCGCCTGTTAATAAGGGCGCTAAAACAAATGGCCACCTACCTATGGGCCACCCACATGCCCTCGCAACTCTCTCAAAATGTAAGAGGAATGCATCGGGGTCCTCACCGGGTATGCATTTCTGTAGTGATATTCTGGAAGAGTGAGGCGTGGCACCACGAGGAGGGATTGTCGGGTGACCCTCAGTAAACAATTTTTGCAAACCTTCTATGTGGGCTGCCATCGTGTTCTTAAGGGTATCGCGGTCAGCCTGGGCTGATGTTATTTAACGTTCTACTGCCCATTCCAATTTTTATTGGCCCTTTACCAGAAGCTGATTTAGGGACTCCATCTTTGTTACACAGATGGGCTGTCCTATGCCTGCATTCTTCACCAGTGTTAACGGGCTGGGAGAGAAGGACACAACACGTCTACGAACTGTCTAGGGCTTTATTAAATGATGAAAAGAGTGTCTATTGGTTTTGTTTCTTGTCGCTAGGTCGTATGCTGTAAGTTCAGGCTTCCCTTTCTTCTCTCCCACTCAGGAGGCTTCCGGCCATCTCACTCTTCTCTGCTTCTCGTCTTCCTCCTCTTTTTATATAAGGCTCAGATGAAAACAGAGAGAAGTGATCAATGCCAGGTTCAGATACGTGCCCAAAAAAAGGGGGGGGGGGGGTTGTGAAGGGATACCTCCCTGCGAGTGACGGTGCTATAATGGAGGGGGGTGCGAGTGAAGGGTAGGGGGTCATGCAGTATGAGGGCTCAATGTGCCCTATGCGTCCGACACTTTCCGGCTTCCTACTCAGCCCAGGAACTTCCTTCACACCTTGCTTAGCCACGCTTCTCCTGGAGCGTGGCGTGGTGAACCGTGGTTTCTGCTTTCCCGCGATGTCTCCTTCGGCTTCCCGGTCTCGGCTTCTTCGGGGACACTTGACACACCTTCTCTTCCATCTTCGGTTGGCGTCTCTCCCTTTTGGCATTCTGTGTCCGGCTTCCGCACATCGGTGATAAGACACACCTCCCTCTTGGAATCTCCCGTGTTTGTTGGTGTTGGCAGTGTTGCGTCACATCTGGGGGTGGGACTGGTCTCTGACGTTTCCCAGTTAAAGGGGCAGAATGCGAAATCTCCCTGGCTCTCGTCTTCGTAAGCTGTTCTCCAGTCATCCTGCTGTTTAAAACCAGAATGAGGAGAATCCCGTGGAGCCTCCCTCCAATCCACAATCTGTTGTCTCTCCAGCTCTTCCCCTGCACCCTTGGCCCTGTGACAGACTCAAACGCTTAGCTCACTACTGTGCGTTTGACACCTTCACGACTGAAGATGCTCTTCATCTGCGCATTATTGTAGGATGTCAGTCTGAAACCCTGCAAAGACGTCTCTTAAAGAAATGTTACCCTCCGGATGAAATTGAAGAAATGACAAGAGTTAACAATCAAGCTGAAGAACATGTAAAGAAAATGGAGGTGGGAAAGCTAGAAAAACATAAACAGGCCTTCCTGCTTCAAGCTCGTCATACAGAACGTCATTCCTCTGAACATCGGCAGACACCTAAACCTATGGATTATCCTCAACGAGCACGTCGTCGTCGCAGTCCCAAACTGCTGGACAAGAGAAGGGAGCACCAACTTAAAATTTATCACTCTGGACAAGACTTCCCTCATCTTGGGTCATGTCCTTCTATGGGTCAGAAATGTTGACAATCACTCTGAGAAGGTATGCCGAGCATCGCAAAAAGACATTGAAAAAAAGGCAAGGGAATCCAGTTTTCAACATCATGCTAAAGTTGTATGTGACAGATGTGAACACACCCCCAGCTCGTCACAATCAAGTCTCTATTGACACGTCATGTACATATCTCAACACTCCGAACCTCATGTGTCAAGATCACTAACATCAATCTCACAAGCTAGCACTGAACACATTTGCATGGTTAACAACCACGATAAAATAAAGAAATGTCTGAGATTACACATCCAAATGGGGGAACACTCTGCTAAATTTGTGCTAGACAAATGTGATTTGGGAAACTTTTAAAGATATTGTTTTATATCTAAATATCAAAAAAGAACGGAAAGTGTTGTCTTATATCTCTTTCCAAAGCGTCAACCCGGTGGCCATTATCCAAAATTAATAAAAGTTTTGTAAATATCCCACTACTGTAGGGTGAACGCCGAGGGTCAGGTAGTGACCCGTGTTGAAATGTGAAGTTGTAGTGCCGCACCTATGATAGGGTCCGGTTCCACGTATCGTCAGCAAGAGAAGCGTCTCATAGGTTGAGCTTTGGAAAGAGATATAAGACGACACTTTCCGTTCTTTTTTTAACTATTTCCTACTTGGGGTTTGCAATAGCAATTCCTACTTAGAATTCGCCGCATCAATTGGATCTACTTATGGCCTTCTGGAATTAGGTTGAAATTTCCCTATCAAGGTCACGAGCCTCGACTTAGCGAGTAAGAGATTACTTTCTGGTCATCTAATGTGGTTGACCCACGAATTCTGTCCCTTAGGAAACCTATCTCGCCCTGACGAAGTTCCTTAAGGCAAATGGGAACGAAACGCGTTGGCTGTGCCTTTGCTACACGAATAACCTTTGAATAAAGAAGAAGATATTTATAAATCATTTTTGTTACTGACTTCATTTGAGTGCACCTTCCATTTTGTTTCTTTGCATTGCGTGAACATGTTTGGTTCCTCTGCCTTGACCGTCGAAGCCATGCTAAAAGACTGTCCTGAATGTCAACTCATCAGTTGAGAAGAGCCACCCTCATGCCTGCAAATGTCTGAACTGCCAGAAGGTGTCTGGCAGCATGAGATAGTTGACTTCTTTTGTCCTTTGCAGTCAGGCAAATACATTCTCATCATAATAGATGATTATTCTCGATCCCCAAATGCTGAACAAGTATCATCCAACAAAACAGCCATCACCATACCAGTATTGGCTAAAGTCTTTGCAACATGAGAATTCCTGAAGTGTTCAAAACAGATAATGGTCCTCAGTTTAACGGACATGAGTTCTCTGATTTTGCTGGTCACCTCAATTTTCGACATCGGAAGATCACTTCCATTAGACCTCAGGCCAAAGGGATGGTGGAGAGGTTTATGGCCACATTAAGGAAAACCATATAGCAAGTTGAACTGTGAAGGCAAAATGTCCAGATGGCTCTGAATGAGGTACTGCAAACTTACAAAACTTTGCCACACAGCACCACAGACAAGTGTCCAGCCACCCTGATGTTGGGCCTCAGTGTGCGCATTAGAATAACCTTCTGGGAAAACTCAGCTAGCTGTTTCTGTCAAGCTCCAGGTCATGAACAGTTGACTGAGTTAGACAGAACTAAGAAGGTCAAAATGAAGGGGTACGCGGACACTTTTTGAAGAGCCAAGCCATCATCTGTCCAAGAAGGCGACTGGGTGCTTCTCAGGCTAGAACAAAGGAGAAAGTCTGACAGTCAATGCCATGAACTTCCACTGCAAGTACAAATTTAAAAGGCACCATAGGATAACCCGGAACATCGCTCACTTCAGAAAGTGCAGTTCAATGCCTAGGGAGTCAGCATCTGTGTTGGAACCCAGCATCATTGAGGTCATTCAGGCACCAGTTAGTGAGTCTGTTCTTTCCTCCTCCTCAGCTGTGGTGGAGCCTGCGGATCTAAACTTGGCAAGTCGACCACAGCATGCTCATCGAAGACCTGCTCAGCTTATTGAAGAAATCTAAATACTGCTGCCCTGAAATAAGACTCATTTGTGCAAGTGGTGGGGGAGATGTAATGTCATAGTAGTCTAATATTAGGAGGGCACTAGGACCTCGCAAGCTGAAAGTCAGGGGAAGAAGGGAGGAAGGAACCGAAAAAGAGGAGCCATGCGGACAGGGGTAAAGACAGACTTAGAAAGGTTGGAGCAGTGTGAGTTCCGAGTATTGCTAAATTAATAAATATTCATTGATCCACATAATTGAGTGTGGCTCATTATTGCAAGGGTCCTACCTGAAAACCGATTTAGAAAAATAGAGACAAAGACAACAAAAGTCCAATTAATAGATACAGAGATGTGCAATTTTAAATATGTAAGTGAACATCGCCTAAAAGCATAAATCGCCAACTGTGGTTATCTGGTAGTCCAAGACCTGGACAAAGTCACAAGTTGAGGCCATTTGTGATGGAGTCTTGGCCCCATAAAGAGACCATGTTAGGCCCTCTGAACAAAGTACCTTAAATCCTGGTTGCAGAGCGTTGCGAGATACGGCATCAAGGATGTGTCATGCAACAGGGGTTCTGAAGGGTGGAGATGTGAAGTCCTACGTCAGAGATGTGTCATGGAGCTGAAGTTCTGATGAGGCTGTTATTGGACAATGGGATGCGAAGTCATGTACCGTCATCAAGGATGGCGTCGAGAAAGGCCGGTGAGGCAAAGATCTGCATCGGGGATGCATCGCGCACCAGTGGTTCCAAGACGTTGCGTGCAGCGATGAGAGGTCCTGCATCAGGGATGCACTCTGCAACTATGGGTCTTCTGCGACAGAAAGGAGATGCATTGTGCTGTGTCGTTTTGCTCATAGGACCACAACTGGGTTGGCAGAGCAACTTCAGGCTCACTTCCAAGGGTATAGGACTAGTGTGGCAGTACTTGAGGGTATGACTCACAGCAGACAGAGCACAGGTGCTGAGTTCAAGGTAGTTGGAGCTTTTTTTTGTCTCTGAGGCTCTGATCAGGAGGCCAACCAACTAGCACTTGGAGTTACTCTGGTGATCCTGGGTTCAAGAGGCAGGTCTAGTCCTTCTTACTCAGGCATAAGGGCAACCGAGTTGCAGTTCTTCTTGCAGAGCAGCACAGCAGTACTTTAGAATCTTTTGAAGGTCCAGTGGTGTACTGAAGAGTTGGCTATGATGGTCCAATATGTACACCTTGTGCCTGCTTCGAAGTAGAAGAAGGTTGTGGAGATTAGCACTCCAAAGGTGCTTGGAACTACAAGCTTCCCTGTCACGGCCCCAGCTTGCCTGAGTGCACAAAAGACTAATGTCAAAACCTTTGTGTGAGTGCTCAGGCAGGGGCTTTGTGATGTGCAAGTGTGGTAAGTGGCAGTTCCTCCTCCGCCTCATCAAGTCAGAGATAGCCCATCCTTCCAATACCTATTCACCCTTCATATGGCTGTCTGGGAGCAATACAGAAAGGCCAGCTGCCAGCTGCACCTAGTGATGCAACTCAGGACATAGACTGCAGACACTTGAATGGCACTAAATGGTTAGGACAAGAAAAGACAAACTTTCAAAAAGTGGCATTTTCACATTTGTGATTTAATATCAAATCTTATAATGAAAGAGGGTTTTAAATTACAATTCTTTAGACATTAAACTCGATATTCCTACTTGCTCCCAATTGAAATTTAGCACATTAAATATTATAAGTTAACCCCTCATAAGCCAGGCTAGCTTGAATCCAGCTCACTTTGCCACTGGAGTCAAGTTAGCCTGGCTAAGGAGGGGTGATACCCTGAAACTGTTCCCAGGATGCTTGTTTCCGGTCCAGGGAGGACCTGGCCTAGCAGTTCGGGCTGAACTGTTCCCAAGAGGAGCAGGGACAAGACTGATTTGCATATAGCTGGGTCCAAACTGGGGTGGCTTAGTGAACAGAAGAACAATATTGGATTCAACCCAGATCTGTGACTGGGTGTGAATGTCTGAAAAGTTTCAGTACTCCGTCCATTGTCTTACTGTGTTTGCTATGTTCACCCTAATTGGCCAGGTTACATCCAGATGTGGGGCCCTTGATCACTTTGCCACTGGAGTCAAGTTAGCCTAGCTGATGAGGTGTGATACTCCTAAACTGATACCAGGATGCTTGTTTTCGGTCCAGTGAAGACCTGGCCTGGTAGTTCAGGCTGGACTGTTACCAGGAGGAGCAGGTTCAAGACTGATTTGCATATGGCTAGCTCCAAACTGGAGTGACTTGGGGCCATATGTATCAAGCAAATTAGCATACGCAAACGCCGAAATTCACAGAATTTCGGCGTTTGCGAATGTGAATTTGCCAAATGGTATGTATGAAGGGAAATCTGGTGCAAAACAAGGAATCGCAAAATTTGCGATTCTTTATTTTGCAATTGCATTTAAGGAATTGCAAATTTTGCGATTTCTTAAATGCAATGTATGAAGCAAAACAAAATCGCAAATTACCACCAACTTCAAGTTGGTGGTAATTGCGAATTCCTTGAAAAATGCAAATTTTTGCATTTTTCAAAGTGCCATGTGACGCACATACATGCCCTTGGGCATGTATGTGCACCACATGTGCACCCATGCTTATTTCAGGGGTGCAACAGGGTCTCCTTTGGACACCCCTGCACCCTTGAAATTATTCTCAATTTGTGATTCTCAAATTGCGAATCGCACATTGAGAATAACTTCCCATTCATTCCTATGGGCCTCCTGGCCCATAGAAATGAATGGGAAAGTATTCCTTAATTGCGATTTGCAATTTGATAATCGCAATTAAGGAATACTAAGAATTCACAAAAATATTGCGAATTTGTACATACATCCCAATTTGCGATTCTGAAATAGCGATTTCTAAAAATCGCTATTTCAGAATCGCAAATCAGGTTGAAGATACATATGGCCCTTAGTGAGCAAAAGAACTATAATGGATTCTACCCAGATCTGTGACTTGGCGTGAGTGTCTGAAAAGTTTCAGCTCTCTGCCTGTCACCTTATTAAGTTTGCCACTGAAGTCAAATTAGCCTGGCTGATGAGGGGTGATACTCCGAAACTGGTCCCAGAATGCTTGTTTTCGGTCCAGGGAGGACCTGGCCTGGCAGTTTGGGCTAGAATTTTCCCAGGAGGAGCAGGGTCAAGACTGATTTGCATATGCCTGGGTCCAAACTGGGGTGGCTTAGTGAGCAAAAGAACGATGATGGATTCAATCCAGATCTGTGACTGGGGGTACCCATGTAAGACAAGAAGAGATGTTCTGTTTTTCTAGCACACAACAAAAAATAAACTGTGCTGATGCTTCAGAATGACTACAAATGAAGCACATTTTCTTGATAACACTTATGTGTGGTACTAAATATTATTTGAATAAGATCAAAACACTAGGTGATGGCATTTGCACACATGATCATTTATGTGCAAATGTAATTGCCATTTCAATTGAAATGTATTTCTGTAATGGCAGTGCACTACCACACATGCATACTCCACACTATGCCACTTCACTCAAAATCTAACCCAATCAACTCCCCCACTCCAATCTACCCACTCCACCCCAGTCTACTGCACTCCATTCAAATCTACCCCACTCTGTTCCTATCTACCCTAGCCTACCACACTCCACTCCAATCTACCACACTTCAATCTACCCCAATCCACCCCACTCCAATGTACCTCAATCTAACCCAATCTACTCCAATGTACCCACATCCATGCCAGTCTACCCCATTTCAATGGACTCCACTCCAATCTACCCCACTCTAATTTACTCCACTTCATTCCAATTTACCCCACTCCACCCAACCGCCACTGCAACCTATCCAACTCCTCTCTACTCTATTCTACCGCACTCCACTCCAATCTACTGTATTCCCCACAATCTATCCCACTCCAATCTGCCACATTCTACCCTACTCCAATCTACCCACTCTACCACAATCTACTCAACCCAAATCTACCCAACTCCATTTCACTGACATCTACCACACTTCTCTCAAATCTTCCCCACTCAACTCCAATCAAACCCACCCCACTCCAATCTACCCCACTCCATTCTCCCCCAGTCTACCCTACTTCAATCTACCCCTCCACAATCTACCCCACCCTAATCTCCCCTAATTTATCCCATCTACTCTACTCCAACCTACCCCATCCAAACTCTCCATTCTAATTCACTCTACTCTAATCCACCCAATCTACCCCACCCTGTTATACCACACTACACTCCACCCCACTACACTACACTCGTCCAAATCAATTTCCCTCCACTCAATCCAGCTCCACTCCACCCAAATCCACTCCAAATTACCCCAATCCAAGCCAATCTACCCCACTCTAACCTATCCACTCCAATTCACCCAATCTACCCCACTCCACTCTACCCCAATCTACCACACTCCATTCCACTCTAACCAATCTACCCCACTCTACTTAACTCTAATCTACTACATGCCACTCAAATCTAACCCACTCCAGTCCAATCTAACCCACTTTACCCCAATTCACCTCACTGTGATCTACCCTACCCCACTCCACCCCAACCTACCCAACTCCAATCTACCCCATCCAATCTGCCCTACTCTAACCTACCCCAATCTACCCCACTCCTATCTATGTCACTCCAGTCCAACCCTGTCTCCCCCTTCACTCCAATCATCCCCAACATAACCAACTCAATCCACCCTAATCTACCCCACTCTACCTTAAACTACCCCACTCCACTCTACTCCTTTCCACTTGAGTCTACACCACTGCATTACAATCTACCCCGCTCCACTCCAATCTACCTCACTGCACACCAATCTACCCCACTTCCATCTACCCACTCCACTCCAATCTACCCCAATTTCCTGAACTCCTCCCCACTCTACCCCATTCCAATCTACCCCAATATATCGCACTCCACTCTACCTCACTCAGCTCTTCCCCACTACCAATCTGCCCTACTTCAGTCTAACACACTCCAGTTTACCCCCCTCCACTCCAATCTACCCCACTGTACTCCAGTCTACTTCACTCCACCCCAAGCTACCCCAATTCAATTTACACCACTCTCCACTCCAATCTACAGCAATCTACACCATTCTAACCCACTCTACCCCACTCCACTGCACTCCAATCTTCCTCACACCACTCCAATATACCCCACTCCTCTAGTCTATCCCACTTAACCCTACCACACTCCACTCTATCCAAATATAACCCATTCCACTTCACTCCAATCTACTCCATTCCAATCTACCACACTCCACTCAAATCTACCAAACTCCACTTCAATATAACCCACTCCACCCCAGTCGACCCCACTCCACCCCAGTCCAAACTACCCCACTTCAATCTACCCTTCTCCAATCTACCACACTCCAATCTACCCGACCCCACTCCAATCTACCCAACTCCAATCTACTCCACTCCAATCTACCCCATTCTACCCCATTTCACCCCGCTCCACGCCACTGGAATCTACTCCACCCTACTCTACCCCACCTCACTCTACCTCACACCAGTCTACCCCACTCCAAAATACCCCACTCCAATCATCCCTCTACAATCTACCCCACTCCAATCTACCCCACTCCATTCCAATTTGCCCTACCCCAATCCACCCAATCTAACCCACTCCATCCTTACCTATCCCACTCCACTCTTCCCTAATCTATCTCAACCCACTCCAATCTATCTAACTCCACTCCACCGCACTCCACTCCAATCTACCCCACTCTACTCTACCTCAATCTACCACACTCCAATTCACCAAATCTACCCCACTCCACTTATCCCAATCTACCACACTCCATTCTACTCTATCCAATATACCCCTTTACTTCACCCCATACTACCACATGCCACTCAAATTGACCCCAATTCTGTCCAAACGTACCTACTTCACCCAAATCCACCCCACTCCAGTCTACCTTATTCCACTCCACCCCCAAACTACTCTACTCCAAACTACGCCATCCATTCCACCCCACTCCAATCTACCCCAGTCTACTCCACTCCAGTTAGGTAAGAACGTTAAGACTAGGAAGTGCCAAGATACTTATACAAACAGACTACCCCTTTTTGAATTGGATCCAGAGCAGACACAGGGGCTCTGAAGAAGTCCAAGAAAAAATATCTGTACTTGGAAGTGGCAGGTAAGGGGACGAGAGTAAGTAAATGGAAGCCACTAAACAGGTCAAACTTGCCAAGATTATTTGCAGCTAGTAAGACTCTGGGGGTGGTTACACCGTGGGATACAGAGCAAGTAGCCTTCAGAGAATCCATTGTAGGTAGAGAAGTCACAAAGGTTAATTTTAGTTCCCTTGTTTTTGTGGGCCTGGTATTGGAGGCCAGAGATGAGCTCATTAAAATAGTCTTAAGAATTGTGTCTGTGGCAGAAGTAGAGACACCCTGACCAGAGTAGCCCTTGTTGGTTAATCATGCTAGTCTCAATCACGAACAACTAAAGTTGGTAATTGGTGGGGAAGCAAAGCAGCCCCTTTGTCGCATGGTGGGCTACAATTTGGTACCCTGGAGGTAATTATTCCTGCCCATTCGTGTAATGGAGTATTTGATTCAATCCCCATGCATAATAGATTTGTGCATTTAAGTGTGGATAGGGAGAGAAACTCCTTCTGGGGTGGGGGCAGGTAGTTTAGGTAGTAGACACAGCCGCCAACTTGGAAGTCTTGTCGAGAATATACATGGGATGGAAAACCTCAATAGAACCAGAGATCTTACAAAGGTATGGATGGAGCATGAGGTAATCTGTCTCCGATAGAGCTTGTTGGATAGGTGAACAATCCGATATTAGTGGGTTTATGCAATTTATAAAAAGGGGAACAAAAGTGGGACCAGGGTGCTTAAAAGGTTGGCTGATGACCTTAATCTCCACTAATTGCAGCAAAGGAGCAACAGTAATAGCGACAAGAAGTGACTAGCTCCTGGCTGAATTTGTATGATGGGTGCCACAGTATCAACAGTCAATTTATTATTAGTGTCTATGTAAACCATTGTGAGTCCAGGAAAGAAATGTGGGAGGTCTTCAAGAGGGATTTGATGGCTTTGACAGAGCTTCTGGGGGCTCCTCTGATCCTCTTATTAGGGGATTTTAATCATAGACTATCCCCTGCTCAGGTGGAGGTTAGCAGCAGTGATATGCTAGAGTTATGGAATTCAAAATACATTTTTTCCAGAATGCACTCAAACAAAGTATGATTTGCAACTAAAACTATTTTTCTCTGAGTTAGGCTTTGTTAGCCTAAATGGGTGGTTCAGGTGGACATCCCAGCAGTGCACACATTCATGTATAGTAATCAGAGCTGCCCAATTGACTATATATTCATAAAGGCTCGGTTAATTTACCTTTGTACCAGCTTTGAGGTGGAAAAATAAGGGGCACCTCAAAACCACTTGGCTGGCTGCCCAAGCCCTTAAAGAGCAAGTGATCCCAAAGGAAGTATCCTACCCTAAATGTTTGGCGACAAGAATAAATTAAAGATACATGCCCCTCCTGCTGCAATATCAAGTTACCAATGATATGGGGCTCATTGGGGAGTTGGCCCTGAATGTACTGGACTGCTACTCAGAAACCATCTCAGAGAGAGTCAAATGGTTGACCCCCCTAGTTAGGTTGTATAACTTGGAGACAAAAAGGAAACAACCAAGGGTTAAACCACCCCAGGTTTGATAATGTGTGCCTAGCAGCAAGAAAAAGACTGAAGAGCGAAGGGATCATCATGTGCTAATATTGGGAAAGAAGGTTATAACAGTATAAGAAAGGAGTGTGATGTTTTGATTAGTGCTAAGAAGAAGGTTTACTATCAGACAAACTAGGATCTGCACCCTCCAGGATAAAGACATGGAAAGATTTTGGGGCAAGTTCAGAGAGGGTGCACAAGGTTGGATCCTCTGGAGAGCTGTACAGTTCCAGAAAATACTTGGGTTTATTACCTGAGTCATATGTATAAAGCCACAAAGTTAATCATGAGAAGAATCTGGCCAAATCTAGGGGAAAAGGTGTTGGAGTACTGCTAAGTACAATCTATAGTAAAAGCGATAGCCTTCCTAAATTTAACCAAGGCAGCCGGACCGTATAAACTTCCGGCAATTGTAATAAAGTCTACTCCAATTTGGTGGGTGTCCTTCTTTTCAAAAGTGTTCATATCTATAACAAGGACAGATATTTTCCCGTCAAGCTGGAAAGGTGCTATCATTAAACCAATACATAACAAAGGGAGACAAATGACCCGGGTAATTTCCGATTGATAAGCCTTCTGGACGTAAGTGCAAAATGGTACTTAAAAGCAATACTTATCTCCTTGAAGAATTGGACCGAGGATAATAACATTGTCCCTATAAAAAAGGGAGGTTACAAGTGAGGGCATTCAACGCTTGATCATTGTTTTAATTTGTGGGCTCTGGGCCAAAAAGCTATTAAAACTACAGGGACTTTGTATTGCTGTTTTATTGATTTTAGCCCTGCCTTCGATTTAGAGGACCATAGTATCGTGTGGGAGAAGCTGCTTCAATTATCAATTCTCCCTTGCTTATTAGCCCAACTTCAGGAGATACATTCGCAGAACTGAGCCCTAAATGGAATTTGACTTAAATGGGGCCCTTTTAGAAAAAGATTCCCTTAGGAAATGGTCTGAGGCAAGGCTGTGTCCTGGCTTCAACATTGTTTGTTGTGTTTCTTGCAGACCTCCCAGGAATCCTTGCTACCACCAACTCCTTTTCGCCAAAAATGGTGAGCAACCATATCCCATGCCTGCTTTATGCAGATGATTTGGCCTTTTTAGATTTGACCCAAGTTGGCCATCAGAGGAAATTGCATACATTCAGTATCTATTGTGAGGTAAATAAGCTCAAGGATAACCTGTAAAAAACAAAAATTATTGCTTTTGGGAAAGATACTAAGGGCCAGATGTAGGTAATCTCCGATTACCGATTCTTAAATACTGAATCATACCGATTCGGTATTTAAGAACTGGCAATCGGGATGTAGACATTTTTACCAATTGAATTACCGAATCGGTAAGATTCGGTAATTACCGAATCGGTATTTACCTATTCGGTAATTGCCATTGATTCCTATGGGCCTTGAGGCCCATAGGAATCAATGTCAATGTCAATGTCAATTACCGAATCGGTAACTACCGATTCGGTAAAATTACCGAATTTACAAGGGGGACAGAGTGTCACTTTGGCACCCTGTTGCACCCCTGATTCTGGCTTGTGTGCAATGTGCATGTTTGTGTGCCACATGGCACCGGTGTCCATTCACAGATGTGCATGTACACAGAAATTCATTATTTACCACCAAGTATTATTTGGTGGTAAATAACGAATTCCTAAGGGCATGTGGCACTGTTTTCAGTGCCATCTACATCTGGATTTACAGAATTGGTAAATTTACCGATTCGGTATTTTACCAAATCGGTAAATATACAGAATCTGTAACTTTACAGATTCTGTAAATTTAGGCCCCCTACATCTCAAACTCCAAATACCGGTCGGTAACTGCCGAAATCGGCCGTTACCGACCGGTATTTAGCGACCTACATCTGGCCCTAAATTATTTAAGTGGATTTTGGGTGATAGGAAGATGGAGGTGGTCACCTCTTATAAATACCTAGGAATGATATTTACTATAATATTGAACTGGGGGCTACATAAATAAACTGAGGAGATACATGCAGCTTTAATTATTGGAGTACTGGTGCGTTTTAAGAACTTTTTTGTCCTTCATGATCTCCTCTCCTAACTGCCTATAATGAGATGATCCCCTCCCAATGTCTTTACTGGGCCGAGTTATTTCCTTAAGTTTAAAGGCAAGAGGGGAGAAGGCTGAGGTCAAATGTTTGAAAAAATGTTTGGTCTGCCTAGAAGTGCAATGGGCCAGGTGATAAGATTAGAAAGGGATTTGTAGGCTTGGAATTTCCTGGCCTACAAATCAACCCTGCGGAGGCTCAAAAGGTATTGCTCCTCTTTGTAAAGGAAATTGTGAAGAGTGAACTAAGATGGGAGGTTCAGGCTAGGACCAGGGGCTTCATTACGATGGCGGTGGGTCCGCCACCGTCAGCCCGTTGGTGGTGGTCCCACTGCCATCGGACCCAGTATTACCACCTGCCGCATTATGATTGCGGGCAGATACTTGGTGGTCGGAGCGACTGACCGCCATGGATCCGACAGGCTCAAGAAGCTCGTCAATCCATCGGAGGGTCCACCATGCCTACAATGCCTGCCAGGCAGGGCTGCATTACGATGTCCCTTCCCGCCCCCCGTTTCTGTTCCCTGGTGGTTTACCCACCATGAAAAGGCGGGCAGAAATGGACATTGGGGGCCAGAGTGGGGCTCCTTCCCCCCTGACCCTCCGACATTGGCCCTGGGGGGCACTATAGTATCCCTGCACCACTTGGTGCGTGCCACATAGTGCAGGGACATGTACAGAGTTTATTTTTTGTAATGCGGCATGTGCTGCAGGCTGCACCACAATCAGCAATCCAAAAGATATACATTGTGACTGCGGTGAAGGCGGTCTCATTGTGATTCTGGTTGTGGGACTACCAACAGCTAGTCGGGCGGTCCCGTTTCTGAAGGGATGGCGGTCGGATGTCAGTCTGACCGCCATCCTAATCAGGCCCTAGATTAGGAAAATTTGCGGAAGCTTTACACATGGAAAATTTTAGGCTGGCTGGCCTCCCATCTCTCAAAAGGTGAATTGAAAAAGACGAGTAGAAGGGAGTTAGGGGTTGTTGGATTTTGGATATGGATAGAATAAACCCTCAGCAAACTGTGTTGGAATCATGGGAGAACCAGAGGGGGCTCCCATATATAGCCGCCTTGTCCAATGCCCAGTTATGCCTATTACTTTTAAAATCTGGCTGCTCTGAATGTGCATTATCTAAAGCCTGAGAAGTTTAGTGCACTTTTTAATATTGAGAACAATTATATGTGTGGTCTTGGATTTAAAAATGTTAATGTTCATCTTGTATTAGATTGTTTAAATTTTTATACGATCCATTGTATCATTTTCAAACTGCTTTTTATAAAATGCAATATTTCTCACCGGACACAATTTGGGGATTTTGTATGAGCCCTTGCAAAGTTTGTAAAAGCATGTTTGGACTAGAAATATGGTGATCACAAAACTTTGGGTTTAAAGCAATTTAAAATGGATTGGATGTAAAAGTACTATATGGAGATATAGCAGGAATCTAGCTGGCTGCGCAGTGTGGTTACGATAGGGCTCTCTGGGTAGTCTGGGTTTGGCAATAGGTAGGGTGGAGTGGGGTTGGGGGAGTACTATTTTATGTATGTATTTATTGTTTTAAAGACTTTTGTCTAAACATAAATAACCTTGAACAACTCCACCCCAGTCTACTTTCCACCACTCCAATCTGCCCAACCCTAACACCCTCTACCCCACTCCAGTCTACCCCACCCACCCCAATATACTCCACACGTCTCTATCCAGCTCCACTCCAACCTACTCCACTCCAATCTACCCCGCTTCACTCCATTCTACTGCAATCTACCTCACTTCTACCTATCTCACTCCAATCTACCCCACACCACTCTGGTCTAACCCACACGACTCCTGACCTACCCCACTCCACTCTAATATACCCCACCCCACTCTCATCTACTCCACTCTAATCAATCTACCCCAATTCAATCAACCCTTCTCCAATATACCCCAAGCCAATCTAACCCAATCCACTGTGCTCCACTCGTCCGCAAGCTCCCCACTACACTCCAATATGCCTCAATATATCCCAGTCCAATCTACCCTATTCCACCTCAATCTACCCCAATTCAATCTACCCAACTTGATACTACCATGCTAATCTACCCAACTCCCACACTCCAATTTACCCCAATCCACCCACTCCATTCTACCCCATTCTACCCCACTCCAATCAATTCCACTCTACCCCAGTCTGCCCCACTCCAATTCTACTAAATTTTAGCAATGATGAACAGCAGCCATACTGGTGTGCAACATGGCTTAAACACAATTGCTTGGGCGAGACCTATTGACTTTGCCAATGCCTGTTTACTTTAGGGTCCTATATCTCAAAACTGCTAACAATCACATGCTTACTTGGTTGTAGCACCCATGGGGCTAGGGGCATACAGGAAGCACTGGTACAAGGAGGCCCAATTGCGACTTGGTTTGTTAGAGTTATGTCTTGAACTTGACTGAAGTTATTGATTCCTCTTGTACCATGAGATGTTTGCTTTCAGGCCCTCCAGTCAGCTAGGGCATCTGTAGGTAATAAGTAAAATAGTATAGCAATTTGTAAATAAAAATTGTTTCTGTCAAACTTTCTTAAAATATCTTTTGTGTAATCAATAAACCAGTTACTACACTGTGGGGCAAGGGCAACATTGACGTTGCTGTTCACAAAGTGCTTTTTACTAATAGCAGACATCTTGTGAGAAATATGAAACTACTAGAACCAGAACGCAACTGCCCCAAACACTAACATGCAGGAATTGCAGGACGGCAGCACAGAGTCTTGTTCCACAAACGCTGAGTTGAACCAATCAGTAGGAGGGTTGTTTGTTCTTCCAGTTTCTTTCCATCATAAGCTATGTGACTGGTCACTCAGGTTACTCACTGCCAGTTAGGACAATGACTAGGGGAATGCAAGGTATCAATTTATGTATTGGTGTTTATGGACCACGAGCCTAGCAAAATTGCAACAGTGCATTGGACATTAGGACACCTTTTGAATTGCACAATTACATTGTCTTTCACATATTTACACTCATGGGCACAGAATCACAGGATTTTTAAACAAAGCCCATAATGGAACTAAGGGTTCAAGCTTATACTCGGCAGCTCGGCAGTAGACCACAACCCTACCTCGGTGCTGAGATGACTCTTGGAATGGCTAGCATAAAATAAACTCAAATAATCTGAAGGTCATTTTTTAATTGCCGAATTAAAATGACTATACCAGAAATTAAACCTCTCAAGGATCACCACATTGGGCGCCACTTGTAACACGCCAAGCATGTTTAGCAGGTGGAAAACATACTCACTACGCCTGGATACCCTTTGGGGCGATTAGCTGGCTCTATAAATTCCGATTGATTGCCCATGTTCTAGTCTGCTTAACATAGTGCCAATGAAGCAAGCTAGTAGAGTACTACTTAACAGATCCCTGACCTTAAGGTTACCAGCAAACAAGGACACGCTTATGTGCTTTTGAGCTGAGCTTTCGTTTAACAACCTAATGCACAGTGTTGGAGAAGGAGTGCTATTCGCTTATTTAAATCCAATTGACCCAAAACCTTGATTATCAACTTGTTAAAAAACACAAACCAGGACTATAACTCAACACGCAGGATGACAGGAAGTCATCTGATACCCATGACAGAAGTACAAAGTCCACTCAAAATGTGTACAGATTGGCATTAATCAATGCAGCAAAAAGAAAGAAATAATCGTTGGTGGGGCAACTCCAGAAATTCACAGAACCAGGTAAAGATTTGCAAAAACAAGACGCACTATTGATTGAAGCAAATCAATGAAGTGCGTGTTGCCTAGAAGCCGCTCATTTAATGCAGAGACCAGAAGGGGATTCCCTCCTGGTGTTAAGTGCTTGACCTTGCCTAGAGTAAGCGAAGCGTTCCCCCATATAAGCGTTCCCTGCATGAAGACGGGTGCTTTAAGCATGCAGTGCACTCTTGGAGTATGCAGCCACCGTGTTATCGAGTGAAATGCCAACACTGACACCACGCCAGCATGTAACAGCCCAAAGCAAACTACAGCAGATGCCCTGACTGCTGGCCACCCTGATGAACACATATTGAAACACAACGAGGAAGCGCGATAGAAGATGAACAAAGCCTTCTCTGCCCCGTACAAGGAAGAACTCTTAATAGAGTTCAGAACCTTTTAGATTTATTAAAGAAACATTTTTGATGATGAGACCACGAATGTTGGATGCCACAAAAACTAGAGAGCTGCACCCACACCCATAACAAAGTGTAATGAAGCTTTACTTTCTGGCCAGAGGATAAAATGCCACACGAGGAAGACCAGCACTGGAAGGAAAGGGAGACACCCACCTTCCATTGTATACATAAATATACAGTGAAGCTGCGCGAACGGCTTGGTTTGATTGATTACGTTTAGCAACCTGTATATAACTCTGCAGAAAAATAGAAAACACAACAGAAGGCATGCTGTTAGACTTGGCATAATTGGCGTGAGAATCCCTTCCATTTTTTGCTGTTGCCTCCTGCGTTTTTGCTATGTTTTTGCTGGTCTAGATGCTTTGGGCACTTTGCCACTGCTGTTCAGTGCCAAGGTGCAAGTGCTCCCTTTTGTAAATTGTGTTATGGATAAGTGATTCCATGATTGGTTATTTGATTTACCTGTCTGACCCTAGTACGGTGCACCATGTGTGCCCAGGGCCTGTAAATTAAATGCTGCTGGTGGGCTTGCAGTACTGATTCTGCCACCCACAGAAGCAGCTTGTGAAATGTGGCGCAGGCCTGCCATTGCAGAGCCTGTGTGCAGTCTGGAATTGCTATGTCGACTTGGCAAGTGCACACACTTGCCAGCCCCTAAACCTTCCCGTTCCTGCATGTTAGTGACCCATAAGGTAGGCCCAAGGTACCCCTGTGGGCAGGGTATATTCTATGTGAAAGGTAGGGCATGCCCTGATGTGTGTGGCATGTCCTGATAGTGAATTACAGCCAATTTCGTTTTTCACTTTTGCAAGACTATCTGTTCCTATATGCCAGAATGGGCAGTTTGATTATAACATCTTATGAACATAACTGACCCAGGGAACAACATAGAAAATGAAATTTAGTATGCCTGAACTCAGAATGTTATAGTGCATCCTTTAGTGTGGGTGATTTTAACATTCTGTGTTTGAAAATACCACTTTTAAAAAGTAGGTATTTTCTTGCCTAACCATCCAGTGTGCCTCTGCTAGGTTTATGTATTGCATGTCTGGCTTGTGAGTGACAGGAGCTAGGAGAGGGTTGCACTCCAGCAGTCTGATGAGTCAGGGCTGGGCTGAATGGGACATAGGTTGAATTTAGAGTAGGGGAGAAGATTTTGCTTTCAACAATGCTGTCTCCACCTCCTGCCAGGAAGCTGCACCAATGAGGACAGAACTGGTTTTGGCTGGGTACAGACACTCTCTGCCTTCTGAGACAAAGGAATTGTGTGTATAAGAAGGGGGACCCAGGCTCCAGAACTTTCGATCACTTCTGGGAAATCAAGAGGAACCTTTGTCAAGGAAAAGAACCAGAGAAGCCGAAGGAGGATTACTGCTCCTGTGCTGTTTGCTGTTGGGGGTTGGCCTGCAGTGGTTGCTTGCTGCCAAGGAAAGGAGAAAAAGGACTTTGCTGTTTGCTTTGTCACCTGCTTGAAGAAAAGATCTCCAAGGACTTGAAACTCAGCTTGCCTCTTGTTTGAATCCCCAGGGACACAAATACTTCACCACCAGCTCCCCTGAATTTCATTGCAGGGAATTCCAACCTGCAAAGAGGAACCTGCTGCTGTTTAGGACCTCTACAGAGTGTTTGTTGCTGGGAGCTCGAAGATCAACGCAACGAGGAAGAAGCGTGTCGCATCCGCACCTATTCCTGACATATCGGCGAGTCATGGAGAAGACACGTGCCACATCTGCACCCGGTACCGACCCATCGCTGGGAAGACTGTCGCAGCACCTGCCATGCGGCTGCAAACATTCATGCATTGACTGGATCGTCGCATCGCATTAAGCCGCTATTTTGTCACTCCAGATCGTCGGCACGCAACAAGACATCTTCTTGTCACATCGTAACCAGAACGCAGTAAGAAACAGACGCATCCCCTCCTATCTGGTAAGGAACAGACGCATCGCCTCCCCTGCACTGCTGTAAGGAACAGGTGCGCTGCCTCCCCCAAAGCAAGGAACTGACGCCTTCTCTGCGACCCTTTTGTTTGTTTTGCATGACCCATCTAAGGTACTGAACTATTTCTACCATTGAAGAGCCTATTTTTGATACTGTATTGTGGATTTTTGCCGTTTGGTCTTGTTTAGATAAAGATTACTTATTTTTCTAGACTGGTGTGTTGTCCATTTGTAGTGTCTTCGCTGTGTTACTGTATGTGTTCACAAATGCTGTACACACTGCCTCTGAGATAAGCCTGTCTGCTTGTGCCAAGCTAACACGGGGTTGAGCAGGGGTTATTTTAGGATTGTATCCCCCTTTCCCTTACTAGAAACAATCGTCCCTATTTGGACAAAGGTGTGAGCCATTGCCAACTAGAGACCCCCATTTCTAACGCATGCCTTCGGTTAAACAGAAAGAGAGATGAAGGTGGAAAGAGGCTCAACATTCCACGTGAAGTAAGACAGAAGTTTGGAGAATTCATCAAAAACGATTTGCAACGCTTGAGGAAGTTGCGTAAGAAGATATGCCGTGGGTGAAAAAGCAATATAGGAAAAAATGTGCACATAAATGATGTGATGGCCAAAATCTCCAACCTTCTTTGCATAATTTTTATCCTTTCTTTTTTGGAAGTTACAAGACGCGAAAATGGGGCCCCAAACCCAGGACAGGAGGCCAAGAGTTTAAGATAGGCAAAATCTAGTAACAGGACACACTCTGGTAATAAGATTGTGAATAAAAAAAGATGCATTCACACTCATTAGCACTATGAAATATTTGATGTTAACTTTAGAAGGGGCAAACCAGTTGTATACAAATAAAGAGGTGTGACAAGCACACACACTTGATCAGAATGACACGGGTATAAAACAAATAAGTGCAAAAAATGCGCTGCAGACACAGGAGAGGATAAATGAGACAAAATCCAAAGCAGAAAAAATATCAAGAGACCAAATCATTGTCAACATAAGACAGACAATAATAAAGGAAATCCTGTCGTCAAGATTGAGTCAGGCTCACAAAGCAGGAACATGTATAAAATATTAGTATGATAAATTAAAGCCCACCTTTAGGCGTGTACAAACAGAATAACGTAAGCCACAGAGGGGAGAGATGGTGCACCAAGTGTAGAAACAGATCATCAAAATTAAAAAATAACAAAGCGAAATACAAAATCTCAGGAAATGGAATGATTAAGTAGATAATTTAAAGTTTGGTGGAGCAGGAGCCTTGATGTAAAATGGCGGAGCTTCCACTTTGAAAGCTTACCGTTCCCGGATATAATTTACAGGTGGGGAAACCTGGCAGCAGTTTCCCCCAGGGCCCCAATGCATGGCGGGGCCTGGTAGGAAAAATATTCAATCTCCACCCCCACCCCCCGAATCCCCCCCTGGAAAGTAACTCTTAATGCATCAGAGTCATTCATTTTTTGTTTTGCCGAAATAGCTGATTAAGGTCTTTGGGTCTACAAACACAAAACATAATTCCAACCAGTCACCCTTACATGCCATTAAGCAACAACTAAGTTTTGTCTTCAGCATTCCTCCATATCAGTAGAAGCAAAATTGATTGCTACTACCACAGCGCACCCTCAGAATACAGCAGGATGCCTGTTGAGCTCAGTATGAGCTCCAGATTCTCCACTGGACAGAGGAGAATATCCACAGAAACTAAAAAGACAGTAGAGTTAAGCTCGACACAAACATCATAACAGGAGGACCGGATTTCCATGCTCTGTGTCAGAATTCTTTACATTTTTGGGAGCAGTGCCTCCTGAGCCACACTAGTCTTCACCTGTATTCCTGTTTTTTTATAGATCCTGGACACTTGAATGACAATCAATAGGATGAGAGACATTTTGCTTAAAGTGCCTCCTTCCGAGTCTCCTTCAGGCTTTCATTGCACAGCTAACAGTCATGCCATCCTTCTATGTGCCTTATGATGACTTGAGCCTATGGGCCAACCCTTTTTACCAGTGATTTTTTAAACCATCTACAATCCCCCAATAAGTCCAAATCGACTCTGCTCATGGCACTTACTGTGAAATTGTTGGGCTCCTTCCCCACATGTGGGCATGCCATTCAGTGCCAAAGGTCATTGTGTGATTTGATTCTTTAATATTTGTAAAGCACACATTTACCCAGCCAGAGGGTGTCCCACCACTTCACTGATTAGCATGAAAACATGGACTTCTTAAGACTTTGATTAAATCAATGTTTTGAGCTGCCCTTGAAATCCAGCAAAGCTTTAGTAGAGTGAGGATCTGATGGTTGACTGTTCCATGCATGGTGGTCAGGGACGAAAAGGCCCGGCGTCAAACCTAGTGCATTGAAACCCTAGACCACACAGAAGTCTGCCAAGGGGCTGAGCATATGGATATGAGGAAGAATATAGAGGGGGAAATGTCTGCATGTTACTCAGTGCAGATCCATAGAGATCACTATGGCCTTGAACAAGCAATGCTTGTATACTGGTAACAAAGTGAAGGTGATGAAGTGAGTTGGAATACAGCAACATTTACTGAGTTACAAAATGTTTAATTTTCTTTCGTCTCGTCACAAGATAGAGAGGGAGGACATAGAAAAGGAAATTAAAGTAGTCCAGACGAGAAAGCAAAGTAGACTGGATTATGGTTTTAAAATACTGAAGGAAGTAGTGTTATTAATTTCCTATGGACTTCCAGCATATTTAAAAAAATACAGTTTGGTGTCAAAAATTATACCAAAGTCCAAAACACAGGTTGCTGGAAAGGTGTGGAATTTGGGGGTAGTCATAGATCAGCAAGCGCTACAGTTTCTTTCTACGCATCCTCCTAAAAAAGTTTCTTAATTTTATTACTTTCCATAAATTTTGGGGGAAAAAACCTTGTGGCCTTATTCCAAAACCGATATGCTGATGGCATGTTTAGCACTGGGCTGATCCGCCCAACTTCAGATACGATGTTGCAGCATTTAGTATGCTTCGCATTGGAATAGCCAGATTGATTTTTGGTAGACATTTGATAAGAGGAGGCCTGTCAGGTTATGTTTGTTAGAGCTGACCCAATAATGACGTAAACACCAATATTTTTCTCACCCCAAAACTTTTACCACAATAATTCCACTACAGAGTCTCCAGCTGACCTAGCAGTTAGAGACTACATTCTTCACCAGGAAAACACCATTTAGAAGTGTTAAATAAAAATAAAATATTAGACGAATAACGGACCGAGTTCCAGATCAAAAATAGATCAAAAAGGATATTTACTACTGAATAGTCAAAAATGTGGTACACAGAAAAAGATGCATGGAATGCCATAAAGGCCCAATTACAGAAGTGCAGATTATTACAAAACAGAAAACTATATAATCCCTAGTTAGGCATAGTCTAGCAATAATTCTAAGTGCCCACTCATAAAGAGCACTGCCAACATGACGAGTCACCTACGAGGAAAATGGTAAAAGGATCCCACGAAAAACAGAATCCCAGAGATTTTACAGACAAATCATACAAGGTAGTAAGAGATTCTGCAAATTCTGCATGGTATGATGATGGATGGGATCGCATTTGGCAAATCAGAAACAACGGAATAATTAAAAATTACGAAATTATTTAGCACTAGCCATTTTTTAAGGTAAGATAAATCTTCCACTTGCTTCCTCTTCAATTGCACTCCAGAGATGTAGACTACAAATTAAAAATGTCTTTAAACAATGGCTCATAGAACTAGCACCAACATGTCCTCAGCTGAACTTCCAGGACAAGTCCTTGACAATTATACTTTGGGTACCTCATGGGAGCTTCAGTGACAACACACACTTTCTAACAGCGTTGTACATCATCAGTCCATTGACGTCATTCACTTGATTCTCCACAGAAACAAGGGGGAAAGATAAAATAAAGGCGTTTCACACGAAAATATGGCATAACTATTCATAGCATTATTTATACTTCTAAGTGACCTCAGTAACTCGCTTCAGGTCCAACATCATTGGCTCATCGGTTACAACTCTATGCATCATAAAAACTCTACTTATTCAAAAATAATTTTTCACACAATATTTCCACATTTTGCATATTTAAAAAAAAACTATAACACGTTGATCCAAATAGCCCTCAGAAAACTGCATCACAGTCTAGGAAACTAAGCCTGGTGATCACCAATTCAAAACTACATTTGAAAATTGGAACCGAGAAGCAGCTGCACCTTCTTTACTCCAGCTGGGAATTATATAACTATATACCTGCTGAAAAGAACCGTGGAAACCATTTGGTTGGTGTATTCCGATTGGCAACCAATAATTCAGTGGGCCTGGTTATAGTCGGCTTAATAGCGTCGTCGAGAGCCTTACTTCGTTTTTCAAGAATACCTTAGGCAACTCTGACACTAGTATTAGCACAAACATTTAGTCCTAATTTACAAATATTTCCAATACTTTTGATTAATGCTTACTATTTTCTTGAATTTCATGACGGAGCAGTTGTGGCCTCCATTCACTGCTTCCCTTCAACCCTTTAAAGGGTGAGAATTGTTATGGGAACATTAATGGATCCATGAAAGGGCGCCAAGTGAGTTTCGAAGTAGTATGATTGAACATAAACTATGGGGGCGAGGGCCCATGCAGACACTGGATATTCACCACAAATCATTGTCTTGAACATGCTTTATGAAGTCTTAAGAAGTGAAATCAAACTGCAGTATCCTCTCTGAAGCCCTCTAATGAAACTCGATAAAGTGTTGGGCATAAATGGGTAGGCTAAGTAAACAACAAATAAAGAAAAGAAAAATCACGAAAAGGAAGCTGTCAATGAAAACAGATATGGGGTAGACATAGTTGGCCTACATAGCAAGCATAGCATGACCACCCATTTGGGTCTCCTGTCACCATCTCTTCTGTCTCTCCCAGCGGCCTGCAGCACACAGGCTTCCCTGTACCACGTGTATCACCAGCTCATAAGCAGTCTTCTTCAGGAATGGCTTGAGCCAACTGCTCCAACTGCCATCTACGTGCTAGCTGCTGGTCCCTGCA
Source organism: Lissotriton helveticus (assembly GCF_964261635.1). Taxonomy (NCBI): domain Eukaryota; kingdom Metazoa; phylum Chordata; class Amphibia; order Caudata; family Salamandridae; genus Lissotriton; species Lissotriton helveticus. The sequence goes on from NC_136065.1 coordinate 659,975,281, forward strand.
CCATGAGTGTGTAGTGCACTTATCAATACTGTATAACCAGAGGGGCCCTCCGCTAAGGCGGAGGAGCAGCGCCCCCACTGAACAAAAGGAAAAAGAAAATGATAATGTATTGTTATTATCATTTTAGTTTTGCTATTGCAGTCAGTGCCTCTCGGGTGGGGCAGGGCTGGCCAGTGCAGGAGGAGGAGTGGTTTGCACTCTCTAAGTGCGCATGACTGCTTGGCCAACCCTCTTGGGCGGCCAAACAGTCCTGTGCATTTGACATCTTCCCCACCAGGCTGCATTACACAGCCTGGTGAGGAACATGCACAGACTCCCTGTCCCCGTCTGAGCGCCTAACCATGGCACTCAGACGAAGCACAACGCTGCATTGCAGCATTGTGATTGGCTCAGGGGAGCCCGGTTTCTTCCTGCTGCCGGAGCAGAGACAGGAAGAAGATGATGGAGTAGAGGTGGTGAAAGGTCGATTTTTCAGGTGTTTTTTTTTCTTTTCTCGTACCCCACACCCCCCATCCCACCCCACCACCCGGGTCCGGTAGCAGCTGCTACTGTGTATAACATGACCTACAGGTGCTTGCTGAGAAGGATTTTTCAAACCTTGTCAACAGCTTCTGTTTACACTGATAGTTCTCACAGTTGGTTAACAGAGGGCAACATGAACACCCTAATGAGAAAGAGTAGCTGGTTTTGTAAAGTTCACTGACGATTTATGACTCTGTTATACAGTTATGTCACACAAGTAGCGCGTGGTTTATTTTTCCATATGGTAATATATGTACTTAATGGCCCTTATTCTGACTGAACAGAATGTCCATGTACTTTAAGTAAACATGAACGTTCAATGGTCAGCAACCTAATTTTCACATAGAGGCTTAGTTCATTAACAATAACGTGTATTTGTGAAGCACACGTTCACCAAGAGGGTATCTTGGCGCTGAATAACAGATGTTCATTGTTATACCACTCAATGGAACTCGTGTTATCGATCTCAGAAGGTTGAATGGCTGAGTGGACCCGCATGGATTTGAACCTGTGACCGTGAGGTCGAACACAGGCCCCTACAGTGGACATCAGTCCACTAATCCACCAGACTCACTCCTATCCACTGTACCATTTACAATTAGTTGCTGTTATCGATTTATTTATGAAGCTATCTGTTTACGCATCTGTAAATTGCCCTCTCTGATTTCTGGGAGACAACCATGTTAGGTAAAGGGCACCCCAAGTAAAGGGCATTAAGGCACCAATGACACTCTTTTTTCATGTTATCTTTATCATAGTAACCTCTGGCAGATGGCAGGGCTGTGGAGCTCCACCCACCAGTCAAAGGAGCCTCTACAGAGGGGGGACCCTTTCATGAACCAGCCACCAATTTGTCATCACTGTAGCATTCAAGGATTCAATCTAAATCATGCCAGTGCGGATGAATGACTGCACTGCGCATGTTCATGGGAGAGCCTGGGAATTAAATTCTTTATTCAAAAAGACAGACGATTACTATCGTAGCTTGTCAATATGTTTAACTTCAATGATTGAAATAAAGCATGTGATTTGGTAGTCCTGATATCAATGCGAAGCAAACATCCGGACACCTCTTAGTTTGCTCCAGTACATACTTACCCTGACAGTGGTTAACCTCATAGATGTGACCCCTCCCCCCCCCCCAAGCATCATGACCATATGGCTATATTTAGGCCTACTTCCCAAGCACTTAATACACATAAAGCTCAATTACTAATACAACAAAGCCTAAAAAACAGTCTAGTAGCCGTAAAGCATAGAGTAAAAAATGCCCATTCCTTCAAGGACCCTGGACATGTCCAGCCGCAGCTGTAATACCCACATTCTCGTCTCTCCTATTTTAGATACAATTTCAGTTGGGTAGGTTCACCTTTTTAAAACCAACCAACAAATAATACAAGACTCCATTAGATCCTCATTATCGATTAATGACGTTATTCATCCATAGGATGTATGACGTTTCAATGCATGCTTTTACAACGCATGCCATTACGACGCAAGTTTTACAACGCAAGTCGTTACAACGACTTGCGTTGGGGGGCACTGGATAGTGAATAGTTTAATTTACTATTCCAACTCCAGTCCCCGTGGATAGTAGGGAAGGTATTGGATAGTAATTAAAATATTCCCTATCCTAGAGCGCCCCCTAGCGCAATGTGTTGTAATAACTCGCGTTGTAAAAGTTGCGTTGTAATGGTAGTGCTTGTTAAAGTTGTGTTGTAAAGGATGTTCCCCCATCACTATGCCAAATACGCCAACAGCATGCAAAAACCCCTTTGAGGCAAGAAGATGACCCTTTTCTCCTTACTCCTCATCTACCTGCTGACCGTTGTACTGATATTGTTTGACTCACTCCCACTTTGACCAGGGCATATTCAGTAGACTACTTGTCTCTTACCCTGGCCATACCCCATTTTGTCAAATGAGGGTGCCGGGGCAGACATCCTGTCAGATACCCAGGGCGATGAGTTATTGTCCCCAATGGCTAGACACCTCCCTCACTCAGCTCATGGTGGCTTATGGACGAAACATCAAAAATGTATCAGAAAATCCATTTGACAAACGTTGAACTGGGAAATGTGTTCTAATCAGAAAGCTGAATGTTGAAACCTTTAATTGGCCTTAACCCTGTCTTATGCCCACATTGACCCAGACATAATACATTTCAACCTCTACTCTCCAAAGGCACTCAAAGGTTCTTCATAAATCCACAATCCATGTGAGTCCTGCCTCTTAGATTCAGTTGGATGTCTTGCACATTGTCAATATTGCTGAACATGCCTTCTCCAACAGCATCCATACTGTTAATCATCTTCTGAGGCTGGGTCCAACATCCCTTATGCCTCCTGAGTAATACAAATACAACTATCATAACTGAAAGAGACAAAGCAATCATGACTATGAATAAATCAAAGTTGTTCAACAAAAATAAGGCCCCTATTTCCAGTGGACTAGGAAACATTGGGGTGTATATTACATCTAGCATTACTGACACATGAGGGTGGAAGGTTTCCTCAGGAAAGTGAGGAATTACATGGTATGCTCCACAGTGATTGCCCATGCATCAGAACTCCCTTAATAAATTCCAACCTGCCAAAATTTATGAGAGGAAAATGCTGGGGTTGTGGTTTTTACCGCACATCTCATAGTTCCAACCACTACACAAACGTCAGTTTGTGCGGGGATTAGAATTTACCCTCTCTCCCTTCCTGTATTCAGGTCCCATTTGTAAACAAGGGTTTTCTTTTCAGAAAGAGTTTAACTAAGATCCTGTGCAACTATGTTGACCCTTTCAAAGCTTCCGAGATGTTCTCATCTCTCAGTCCATCTGACTATCTATGGATAAATAATGCATATAAAATGGGGTCACCTTTCTTGACTATACAAAGACTCCCCATGGTACTCTTTACAACACAAGCTGTTCTTCATTATTGAGAAAGCAAGTCAATACAATACAATATCATTCCCATAGGAAGGGCGCTCAAGTTGTTTACCTATGTGTGGAGAAGATTGAAAGTCCTGCCCATGAGGCATGAATGCTTAAACTGATGCACATTGTAAAACAAACAAGGCCGTAGCGGACACCGAGCGTTTCCCGGTGGGCTGTCAGGGTGGGGGCCGGTTTTGGACCCCTGGGGCCTTTTATGTTACCAGGCCGGCAATATTGGCTCCCTGTAACAAAATCGTCCGAAACTGGCCCTTGCAAACAGCTCGGCCGCACTCCACGACCCTACCGCCCAGGGGGGCCGGACGAGCAGTTGGCCAGGACCGATTTCGGTTCCCAGTGCAGCCCTAAAAACAAATGTCCACACGCTCATTTCTGCCTTGTCTTCTGAGCCTGTAATGAAAAGTAACTATTACAATTGTAAAACTGTTACATGGCTTATTGAAAAAACATGTAAATCCCAGGTCCAATCCAAGGACAGGGTGCAAGACTGTACAGCAGCATGTGCTCGCGCGAGATGTGTGGTGGAGCGGACACACCGCGCGCAGGCAACGTAGGATAATGGAATAATTCCAAGATACATAAGTGAAACAGCACTGAAGTGAATGAGACAAGTGATGAGGGAAAAGAGTGACACGCTCTTCCAGTGACTGGGTCGCTAATCAAGACAAAGTGTTAGCTCAGGATCTTCCAGGGTCAGCAAAATGTGGATGGATTAAAAAAGGCAAGCACATCTGAGACTCCGGTGCACACTAAAAACATGCGAGGCACTGACACCAATAGGCGCAGATCCGACAAAGGCCTGTTATTAGTATTTTCAGTGTGAAACGAGGCGGCGAACATGGCTTGTCGCTGGCTTTGTTTACACCATACCTCTGCGGCGTGATTTAATTGAGGTAAACAGCATTCAAGCACAGAAGATGAAAGGCGCTTAAAGGTGCTAATAGACTGCGCGAAGGGCCGTACTCACCCGCAGTCAAGAAGACAGGCCACTGCGGGGATGCACAGAGGGGAGTGATACACGAGAGGGGGTTGTTTTACACTTGTACAAGCCAGCACTCATTTCTACAGAGATTGTCTTTCAGCTCCAACACCTTTCTAACAAAATCGGGGTGAAAAATATAAAAAAAAGTGATGGCTGGAATGCTTGAATTAAAATGTGTGAAGGAGTGACTCTTCACTCGATATCTGGTTGGGGGTGTCTTTTCAAACCCAAAATCAACCTGGCCGCTGAAATCTGTTGCATAGTCTGACTAAGGTATTTTGAGGCACCGAGCAGCGTTGTGTTACAATAATCCAGGTGTGAAATAATCAGAGTTTGTACCAAATTCTTCTTTCTGGAATGAGGAATGATAGCTTCTTACTATGTGGAGCAGCTTCAAACCTGTGACACGTGGTAATAGGTGTCTCCATATTAAGATCCTTATCAATAGTTAGTCCTAGATTTTAAATTTGGGGCACAGGCGTTGGAATAGCTCCTAGCTTGTCCAGCCACTGCTCTGTTGTCCCTACATTGTAAGGGCAAAACACAAGCTCCTCAGTTGTGCCTCCATTTATGGTGAGGGAATTGTAATCCAACCAATTGACCACTTCATGTAGGCAAGACTTCTCCAGGTCTACATACAGTCTGATTACTACCTGGGTATCACCTTCATAGGTAAAAACAGAGATATCATAGGATTAATGGGGCAACATAGAGATTGCATAGGCTGAGACTCCATGCTGAGCCCCGAGGCACATCTGCTGTAATGGTTTTAGCAACAGAACAGTAATCGGCAAATCTGTTTGCGCCCGATTGCGAAGCAAAGCAATTAAAAACTGATCCTGCCATACCCACTTCATTTAGTTGTGTGAGATAGTGGCAAATGCTGCCAATACATCTGGTAAAATCAGGGCGCACACTCCACCGCTGTCTCTGATCTGTCTAATATCATCCATCAACATCATAAGAACCATTTCCATACTTGGCATTTGTGAAATCTTACTGCTTTCCATGTAAGATTTCATTTGATTCCAGGAGCACCATCAGCTCTTTGTGTATCAATTTTTCAGTTAATTTAGTGTACATAGGTAGTAGAGAAATTAGCCAATAGTTTAATAGCATCTTGGGGTCTAATTACTGCTTTTTTTAGAAAAGGCTTTGCTATGACCAATTTCCATGCTAATGGAACACAGACTGAAGCTAACGACAAATTATATATCTTAGTAAGCAGAGGTGTGAGGATATCAGAAGGTGGTTAGGTGATGGATCACGTATGATCTAATGTGACGGAGGAAGTCACGACCACAAAGACCTTCTTAAGTTCTTTTTCCAATCTATGAAAGTAGGCCAATATACTTCCACCTCCAATTCGTTGTAACAGGCATGTGCTCTTGATTATCAGAAAAGTTGCCTTCTAGCTTAACTATTTTATTGTAAAAGAACTCTGATATGCCCTCACATAGGTCCTGTGATGGATTCACCAAAATACTCTTTACAGTGGGACACGCCAGGCTCCTCTAGAGTTTAAAAAACTCCCTATTTGGATTTAGGAAATCAGAATTTTATTTAGTAGAAATCTAGCTTTGGTCATCTTAATTGCTCCATGATAATATTGGAGCTTAATTGAAATGGGCCTTCCTTTGCTATGGTCAGAGCCGGGCTCCCAAACCTTTCCTACTAAGGATGAATTTAAAGTTTTTTTCTGGTCCATGGTAAAAACGGAACATGTTTTACTTTCTGAGAAAGCAAACTTGACAGGCCAGTTTTTGCTCCACAAAGTAATTCCTAACAAAGAAGCATATTGGGATGTAATCCTTAAAACATTGGATAGGAAACTATATCATCAGTTCCGTGTGGGCACATTGCCCCTGAGGGCCTTTACTAGCGGCTGGCAGGGGCCGGAGTCGAGCTTCTGTCCCTGTTGTGCCGTTTGTGAAGAAACACTAGGCCATTTTTTATTTGTTTGTACTGCCTATCACCAACCTCGTAAAAAGTGGCTGAAACCTGTATGTACTAGACTAAACACCCGAGTGAGTAGTGAAGCATTGTACACCTTGAAAACGAACACTTCTGAATGGCTAACTATAGGATTGGCGAAATTCCTCGGGTGGGCTTGGTTGATAAGGTCTAAGTCAATTAGTTCATAATTCACGATCTAAACAACCTGTATATCATGTTCCCTGACTGTTTCATTGGTCTATGAATTTAATAGTATTGATGATCTGCTACTTTTATATATGCTCTAATGATTTTACCATTTCCCTTGACGTCTTTATATGTATGTTTAATTGAGATCTTAACCTCATTTGTTTTCTAATTTGGTTATTGTATGTATTTAGATATTTATATTGTTATGACTATGCTGTATCTATTGTAGACTATGTAAATTTTTTGTATATATGTGTCTTTTATGATGAAAAATCGAAATAAAGACGTTAAAAACTGAAACTGAATATTGGAGCTTATTTTTGTAGTGAGATTTATTGGCAGCCTGATAGACTCTCCTCAATTTTCTTCTGCTATCTTACATCCCTGTTTCATATGGTTAGCTTGCCTGAGATTTGCAAAGCTCACGTACATGTAGTTTACCTAGTAACTGCAATGAACTGTGAACAGAAGCAGACATCTATGCAAATGGCATCCAGGACAGCAGAATGTCAGTGACAAAACAGCCCCAAAATACACAATATTCTCACCCAGCCTGAAGACAGATGCTTAAAATTCAACCTGGGGAAGACAAGGTATACATTCCCAGGGGTATGACTACTAGGAAATGTCCTATAGGTTATAGTCATTCTAGAACCATCCATTGGCACGTATATGGCAAACATTTTCTGTAAAACAATAGTGTTTTGCACAACTTATAGATTATCAATACTTACCAAAAGTGGTTGGAATGAGATTGTTGATAATTTGGGAGTATCGAGGATCGTGCGTGCTCCTTTTCAGCTGGTCATCAATTCCGGGGTAACCTCCAAAAGCAACAGGAAAGCTGAAAAATGTAGATATCATGTTAGAAATAGATACCTCCATTGTGCCCCAGATAATGGAAGAGATCAAATTTGCAAGCTTTCAGATATCCTTACTTATAAAAATAATATGGCTCCTATAAATTGCCTGTTGGTTGCACTAATGACAGCTTTGATGATGATGAGATGGCATAGTTGGATTATTCCAAAATAGTCCACAATGGCCTAAAAGCATCCTACCAAATTCATACAAGGCTAGAACTAGGCAGTATAGTTGTGACTTAACCTAAAAAGACACAGTCACACAACTGTTTATTTTAATCTTTACACTGACTCCCACTGAATGCAAAGATACAATTCTAACTCATGTGTACCATGAAAAAGGCGGTCTGTAACTAAGCCATTGGGTAACTACATAAAGTAGACCCTCATTATAGACTCTCCAGGAACTTGATATTAGAAAAGTCAATCAAAATCACTTAGCCTATATTTAAACAGTATAAACTTTGAAGCGGAACCATCGGAGATCAAGGATGAAGATATTAGAATGTCCTAATACCTTCAATGAAGGAAGAACACAACCTTTCAGGATGCAGACAAAACTTGTGAAATTAAACGCTTAAACAAGTGAAATAGACATCATTGCTTTACGGGCATGGCTAACGCCCGAAGAAGATGGCAGTTCTAACTGATGTGCGCCATCAGGGAAATCGCCTTAATGTAGTCAAAAGTAATATTTAAAATACTTATTCTCCATAACAGATGAGGGTTCAACAGTGTTACCGCCGCAGGAACCATTGGATGTGTTATCAAGAGGAAATCAATACCGTTCAACCCACTTTTGATCATTTGCAGCCTCTGTGGAAGCTCACCATGCTGATCAACCCAAAATGGCACCTTGGACACTGCTTGCTGCATCGCTTCGCCTGATCCTACCATCCTTCATTTAAAATCCCTGCGAAGACTTACCTCACTACAGGAAGACATCCTGAAATAGCGATGCGGGTGAAGGTAGGAGCAAGCAGCTCACAATTGCGCCCTGCTGCTGCTCTACAGCCGACTCTGCCGGGCACCATCTCGAACTGTCGTCAGCCATGCAGAGAGGCTCATACTCTCTACCTACTCTCCTGTCTGTACTCACTACCGCCTAATGCTCTCGCCCATATAACATATTACAAGGCCGATGAATGTATGGCGCAAATATATCCACTTGATAGGACCTGGAACTTTGACAATCCACAGGGTAATTACTCATTCAAAGCCAGTGTTAAAATCAAATTCTGTCTATGCCGACTAGGAGAAGAGAAGCCCTAGAGTGTGGTAAGAGAAGGGTGGCCACATATCAATCACTGATCACCAAAAATCACATGAACCCTTATTCATACTTTGTACCACATCGCCAACAAAGGTATTACCTGGTCAGGTTTTGTCTTAACATTTCCCATCCCTTGGTTTCTTACCCAAGAGATGTGTTTTGTGAAACAGACCTTGCACCATGTCCCTGTGATTGAGGGTCTGCACAATCCATGCTATATTTTTTCATTTTTGTGAATTGCATGCAGAACCAAGAAAACATTTTTCAATTCTCTTTCTCAGGTCACTCAATATTAGAAGATGCAGACCAGCCCTACTTCATCTAGAATAATTGCAGCCCGAATTGGTCTGCCTTATGGTGTATATAGATTTATCGCAGCAGCTGTATAATTGCATAACATGGTGGGCAAGTAACTCTGCAAAGACATGATATGCCTTTAGACCTATGTTTTAAATGGGGTAAAAATCAAAATCAAAAAGGGATGATCCTTATGTACAATGGCTCTATGATTTGTCAGTAGGGTTCCATAAATTGCTTTTATCCACTGTACCAGTCGTAGTCCCACACAGTTTGCCAGAATGGTTTTTATCTACGACATGATATGTTCTAGGGGCATTAGTATCAAATACTGTGTTTGCGATTTTCAAATAGCGTTTTTTTGAGAATCGCTATTTGAGAATCGCAAAATGAGATGTAATAAAAAATTCGCAAATATTTTGCGATTCTTTGGTATTTCTTAATTGCGACTCGCAAATTGCGAGTCGCAATTAAGGAATGGCTTCCCATTCATTCCTATGGGCCTAGAGGCCCATAAGAGTGAATGGGAAGACAATTGCAATTTGCGAGTACCCATTAGGTACTCGCAAATTGCAAATGCAATTTCAAGGGTGCAAGCGTGTCATAAGGACACCCTGATGCACCCCTGAAAAGAGCATTTGTGCACATGTGGCACTTTGAAAAAAGCAAAAAAGTGAATTTTTCAAAGAATTCGCAAATTACCAGCAACTGTCAGTTGGTGGTAATTTGCGATTTCCTATGCCAAATTCGCACAACTTAGGTGATTTCTACATCACAATTAAGGAATCGCAATTTGCGATTCCTTAAATGCAATCACAAAACAGAGAATCGCAAATTTTGCGATTCTCTAATTTGCGATGCCCTTATGGGATGATACATCCCAAAAGGCATTTTCCCATTCGCAAACCGGTCGATTCTGAGAATCGGCCCGTTTGCGAATGGGAAAAGGGCTTGATGCATAGACCCCTTTGTCTTAAGTTTAAAGGGTACCTCGTGTTTTATTTTTGCACAAATCACTTCACGTTCTGTTTGTATGGTCACACTCACTGTTATTATTTTTTCCCTGGTGTAGTTGTTCATATATTGTGTCTTGGATTATGATGTGCAAATTAAAGTGAGTTTGGCTTCTAATGTTTTATGTGGCTACTATTTATTGTAGTTCGGTGCAGAAATTAATTTGTATTCTTTTATGGTTTTTACCCGATGAAAGATTTATTGACTGACTAACTATCCTAGCGCTTAACTTTTATGAGTGTGACTTAGACAATATAGAAATTGCAACCTTTATTTAATATGGCATGAACCGATTTGCTACCGACTCAATGTCACTATAATGTTAATAAACCTTCACTGTCATCATTTCATCGACTCTATGTTAATGCAAGACGTGGGGAATATTAGTATGTTATAGTCCACTTGTGTGGATCTGAATAGGGGACATTTCTTTAGATCTATTTTAAGAATACAATCTGAAATCTGAAAAATATGTAAAATAAATACAGAAATTCCCATATTCATATGCATTTCTGTATCAGAAAGAAGATTAGAACTTTACAATAAGAATGCGTATGATTTAGTGTAGAAGACTGAATTTCAAGAAATGATCAGTAAATAAACCAGACTTACTCAAAAGTATTAACAGTGTTCAAATTGGAAGAGGTGTATTTCATAAACTGAAGCCTGAAATTCAGATGTTTTGTGTCAGAAAATTGTATTTTACATTTAGTCTATCAAAGATATCGTAGCCAGAATATCAACCAACACAGTAACGAAAAAGTAAGCATCTAGAAATAAGTACACAGAGGCAAGTATAGATGTATTATTCTTGAAGCCACATATATGTACTTACAGATATACACAGTGCCATGGTATGCAGATGTGTACTTAAAAACAGTTAATCTATACTTGCCTATTTCTACTTGTTTTCATAATACGGTGGTCCGTTAATATTCTGACTAGAATATTTTACCAGATATTTTTAAATTCGATATTGTGATGGAGAAACTGGTGGGTGTCTAGGTCGTGACCAGGGTAAAAAAATATAGGCCAATGTGCCTTCGCTGGCAACAAATGATCAATAATGATAAATAAACACATATTTCGCTGAGAAGTTAGTGATAATCTCTCAGGTGTTATTTCAAATGAGCATAATAAGGCACTAGTCAAATACCAAAGAAGTCTATCCCTATGAATGTGGACGACTCCTAATGTTGAACATCCATTACATGCCTTCTACAATCTGTGTATGACATATTTATGGGTTAACACAAAATTACAGTCACCAAATAGTGTAAACCGCTTCTCGTGGTGTTTTGTGTGGTTTACGTAAGACAAAAAAATTAAACTTACTGGTTTCTAAAGTGTCTTAATTCATCTGTAAGGATTTCTTAACACAGATATGACTTTTCACTTCTATGACCTAAAAAACAAGCCTTCAAATACTTTCACTACAGGTTGGCCATTTTGTTAATATCAGGAAGCGATATTTTTGAAATTGAGAGTGGTGTCACAAGTTTCGTACAAATGCCTGGCCAATAACTGAGTATTAATATAGCATTATAGTCTAGTGCTGAGGGCTTTAAAATTTATTAGAACATTGTAATGTTGGGAGCTCCATTTTGGACAACAGAGAGGCTTAGGACGTATAATGGCTAGTTTGGACTTTGTGCTCCAACATTCCAATGTTTGTATTTTAGCTTTTCCCTTTTTAATTTAGAAAATTCACACGTCAGTATTGGAATGTTCTAATAGCTTTATAGCCCTTCTGCCTAGTGCTATACAAGTTGTTAACCTGCAACTCAGGACTATCACTTGGGTTCAGGGCTTTTAACAAACGACATAGCCATTGGCAGTGGGGTATAAGGCCATAGTAAAGGCCCTCATCCAGAGTTATAGGCATGATCTGCAGACGAGGAAGAGGACCTTTAATAACCAGTAAAGCCAAAGACAGAAGAGCTCAAATGCTATTACAACATTACACTAATCAACAGGACACTAGTCTACAATAAAAAGGGGGAGAAAAATAAAGACTGCAATTGTAATGTTAGAGAAGAAGATCTATATCATCTGTTATTAGCAGAGTCACTCAATTGCCTTCAATGAAGCTCTCAACATTCAAATATTTTAATGAGCATTCTGGGGTTTGTCATACATTTTTAAGTGTACCTGTGCAGTGATTGAGTATCTCATCCATTAGTTCTATCAGTGCTCTGCTTATGTGCATGAATCCGAATCCAAGTTGCATCTCCTAGATGAAAAGATAGAACTCTGGCCCTAAACAATACCAGCAGTTTTGAGTTCCACATTAACAACTTGGGTATGTGTTTCATAAGAAAACGCCACAGTGCTTTTGAAGTACCTTTGTAAAAATGGGTAGTGAGATATAGCAGGTTACCTGTAGTAATAGCTATCATCCAGTGGTATGTTCAATGTAGTGTATGTATCAAGAAAAGTACAAAGTTCCTCAGTGTTAGAGGTGGGGAGTGAGGTCCACTAGATACCTAAATACTAGTTCTTCGCCCCTCTCCACCTTTTAATTAGGCAGTTTACCTTTGGAATAAAAACATTATTTTAGGACTAACTGACCTATTTTAACTCACACATTCCCTTGCATCTACACACACACTAGGGCACTCACCCCCACTGCACCCACCGGAGGGACCAAAAAATCCCCGACAAAGAGCCCCGGTTTCGGGTTCCCGCCAGGTATTGCAGCGCCGACCTGGTGAGGGGCAGGCACAAATGATGAAGCATGACACCTAGCTTGCTAGATGTGTGAGAGCCCTCGTTCCCACAAGGTTTACTCCCCTCCTTACAACACACATCAGCAACCACCCTTGGACCTCACTCCCCACCTCTAACACTGAGGAACTTTGTACTTTTCTTGATACATATCCTTTCGGGCATGTACACTGGACCTCATTAAACTAGGCCATTGTCCCGCTTGTTGTTCACACATGTTCAATGGAGTCACAAAAAACTGAAAGGTCCAGCTCACAGGCAAGACCCCATATCACATTTCTTTTACAAAAAACAATATTATGTGCTTTCTTTTGAAAAAACAGTTTTTCTAAAACCAAAGCATTTTTTAAAGTCTATCAAAACCTATACTGTCCAATGTCCCACTTTTTTCTATAAAATGTGTCTTTTTTATTTTAAATGTAGAAAGAGAGGAGCTATAAATATCATATCTGTGACAAGAAACTCTTTCACAAACCTCTTTTAAAGGGAGAGTTAAAGGAATTAGGGATAATCTAGGGGCATATTCTCAAGAACATGTGGTAACCATCACAAAAGTAACTTAACGCAACACTCAAAATCGCTAGTCCATCGCGAGAAAATGAAGGCGTGTTAACTAAGTATTCTCAACATGGCAGAACCATGCAATAGTCACCAGATAATGTGTCAAATGGCTGCGTTAAAATCAACGTCTCGCCGCAAAAATGCAAAACACAAACGCAAAAAAACCTGCAACGAGGCCAATCGTGATACAAAAATCAGTGAAAACCAGTCACAGGCCTGCAATTCACACGAGTCAGGTGGGAAAAATCACCATAAAAGTACAAGAAAACAGACAAACAAATGCCAAACAACAGGGAAGCACAAGGGATGTTGCCAGAGCAAGTACGGAGGAGAATCGTTACCCCACAAGCCCCCCATAGGACCAGCCTAGGACCTCGGGGTCAGGGAAGGGCAAGGAGAAGAAGGGGGAACATCCTTTACGACGCGGATGTTACCCTGCGCTACCATTACGACGCGTCTCTTACAATGCAAGTCGTAACCACGACTTGCGCTGGAGAGCGCTCAAGGACAAGGAATAGTTAATTTACTATTCCAACACCTTCCCTACTATCCACGGGGACTGGTATTGGAATAGTAAATTAAACTATTCCTAAGTCCGCACCCTACAGCGCAAGTCGTGGTAACGACTTGCATTGTAAAACACGCATTGTAATGGTACGCGTGGTAATAGCCCGCATCGTACCGTCATACATCCGAGAAGAAGAGTAGAAAGAAGCAGTTCAGTCGGCAGGAAAACAGGATCTTGATAACGGAGGTGGCAGAACACCATCAACAACTGTTCGTCATCTCCACTGTGTCATTGGCAACCGAAAATGGACTATGGCAGTCCATCATGGACAAGGTGAATGCAGTGGGAGTGCTGAAGAGGTCAAGAGGCGCTGGAAAAATGTAAAGCACAAAATCAAGCTGAAACTCGCCAAGAACCGGAAGGCAGCAATCCAGACTGGAGGTGGCAGGCCTGCTCCACAGGAGAAGCTGGACTATATGGAGGAAATGGTGTCCACAGCCTTCAGTGGGGAGACGGTGGCAGAAGGTGGGGGACCAGACACTGCTCAACATGACCGGACACAACAGCAACAGGGTGAGTAATGACCAGGGATTGGGGGGGGGCAAGGGGAGATGGGCACAGTGGCACACATGCATAATTGAGCTGGGCACATCTGCGGACAAACCATGCCCCAGCCCCCAACTCCCACGAAGAGAACAATGTACGCAACATCTCAGCACTGTATAAGCACAGAAGTCAAAGGCACATCGTTTAAAATAGAGAAGGTATAGCAAAACCAGAGCTACAGGGGCGACTCCCCCAAAATGCAGCACACACACATAACATGCAGAGCACATCAACACTGACACCTATGTGGTACAAACTGCACTACACCTACAACAGAACACAGGACACAACTGGTGCCGCATGGGTGTTGACACTGGCTAATCACATTTGGCATTGCAGGGAAATGTGAGTTGATAAGGTACAAGTAAAAACACACACACATGTCTGTTGTCGAAATGTCCACTGTCACCAATCAAATAGCCTGCTCCTCCCAAACAGCCACAATGTACACAGTCATGCAGTCTGTATGTAAACATGTACCTCCCAGGGCTCCCAAGAAAGAAAAACACATGGCCTTCCAACGCCGTGTGTTGGGGTGCCAGCTGAGGCTGGCTGAACAGGTGTGGGTGGGCTTTGACCGCATGGCATACAAACTAGATGCCATACGTAGGTGTCTAAGTCCCATCAGGGACCACTCACAGTCCCTAAAGGGCACCTACAGTCCACTCCATGCCCTCCAACGGACCATGGCTGACATCGCTGGAGCCCTGACTCAGAGAATAGAATAACTGTCCAGTCAAATCAATCAAATCAAATCAAAATTAACTTTATTCGGGTTTCGTCGTTTGCAAAACCATAAAAGTACAAATCTAAAATTATTTCTTTTTACATCTCATAATTGTAAAAAAAATCAATGTAAAACATTTATATGATAAAATTGAATTAAAAAGTATTAACATCTCATGATATACAAAAAACAGTTTAAAAAGGACGTCATTGCACCATTACATAGAAATACTAAAGATCCTGAGCAAGAGAGTAATGATCTACTCTAAATTTGGCCTATACTGAACTATGAACTTTAAAAATTTGATTATGATCTTCATTATGCATTCCTCCTCCAAAAACTGTAAAGAGAGCAATGCGGGACGGCATCTTCTAATTCCCATGAATTGTAATAACGGGATAAGCCAGGTCTTTCTAGGTTCACTATAGAACTTACAGAATAAAATTGTGTGAATAGTAGCCTGGGTAGAGAGATCATCACATGGACAAGGTGGTAAGGCTGTTGTCCAGTTGTTTCTTTTTGGGAAGGTAACTAGTCGATGGAAAGTGTTTAACCTAAACCGAATCAGCAAAAATCTCTCATAGCTGGTAGTGTTAAAAGTTTGGTAGGGTTGGATAGAAAGAGTGGTTTGTATAGCCAGAATATGTTTAGTAGATGGTTTATTGGCCTCTTTGGTCAGTCGCAATTCGTCTAAATGCGTTAGGCACTGCGCCTGAAATGCTTTTCTGGTTATCTCTAGAATTGAAGTGGGTGAATGAAAATATTTTCCCATGACTAGACAGTACAAAAAGCTTTTGATGTAGCGTAACCACCCGATCTTGTGAGCAACTGTCCAGTCAGAGTGGCTCTAGCGATGTCACACAGGAGTTGGGAAACATGCGGAGGTTAATGGAGACCATGGAGCGGGCGAATGCGGAAAGAGCGTCTGCCACAGCTATACACCAGCGAGTGATAGCTGGGTTCCTTAATGACCTCAAAACCATCCTCAAGGCATTGCTGCCACAAGGCCTGTCACTGATGCATGCTGCTGCTACCACTACATCCACTACATCCACATCTCCTCCACCTGAAGTGTCAGTGCCACACAGGGTGGCACTGCCACACAGTGCAGGAGAAAGGCCATTACCACCCACACATGAGGTACATGAAACAGCAGAAGACGAAGATGCGGATGTAACCGCCTTCGTAGTAAGGACGCAGAAGCATTCATCTCTGCCATATGGCCTGTTTCTGCTTGGTTCTGCCCTCTGCATCATCACCTTTCACTATCCCCGATGCACCATGCAACAGTCACCTTGGACCTCGACATGGACTGCCATATACTGTTTGATCGCCAATGCCACAGCAATCAGACTACGGATTGAACACTTCCTCTTCCTTTTGACTTGTCATTCCCTGAAGGATTCTGGCTGGCCCTCCATGGGCCAACATCGTCATGTGGGGTTTTCACGGCCCTGTACTGCTCCTGATGCAACACTCCACTGTATGTGCATTAAGCATTCCTAATCACACATACGTGTCATGTCTATGGTCTTTCAAGTGTGGAAGTATGGCTGAATGTAGGATCAGTGAATTCCTCTTACGTCCATGTTTCTCATGTCGTTGGACTTGAGTCACAGGGTGACACATTGCTGAATGTTGTCCGGGTGGCGCCAACGCAACAACAGGGACACACGCATTAGTTACTTCCTTGTCCAGCCCCATACGGAAGCACGCCCAGAGCCCCGGGTCATTGTTCAAACCCTTACGCTGGACTGGTATACACCAGGCTAGCCCACTCCGCTTACGCTCACGGGGGGGGGGGACGACAGCAGCGCTACATGTCCCAGGTCTGCCCTGTAGTGATCTGCTGATCACAGGTCTAGTTGTTAGCATTCCACAGCCACTCCCTCATGGCTGGTATACACCTACACCACACCCATCCAGCACACGCGGCACAGGATATGTGACCCTGCCAATTAAAAGGGCCGGGCTCACGTGCTCGACCTCATTTCAAATCTCTCTCGGAGTGTATCCGTGTGGTGTTCATGTAGGCATGGGGGCCCAGGGCCCTGTGACAGCACATTCCGCTGGCCCGGACGTGACATGATGGCGTCCACACAACAATACCCAATCATACAGGGTCCATGACTTGCGGGGCACAGACTTAGTGGCTGAGCGGGTTTACAGCCTGTGATGATGCCGGGTGCACTGATATGTCCTCTGCCATGGCGAAATCAAGACCCAGAATCAAAGGTGAGACCTGGTGGCCTGCAGAGCGGGGCTGCATGATGTGGAGGGTGCCATGTCTGCGGGCCCAGGGCTTGGGGCTTGCAGCAGCACATGGTGGGCCCTCATTGCTACAAGCCAGTGGCAGAAGGTGAGCAGTGAGGCCTGGGTGCGCAGGGGCGTGCATGCACCACTGGGTGGCAGGAGGGGCTGGGGTGCATCTGCCTAGGGTCGCAGGGGCAGGCATGCACCGCTGGGTGGCGGGAGGGGCTGGGATGTATCTGCATGGGTGCGCAGGGTCGGACATGCGATGATGTCGTGTGCAATTGTATGTACTTTGCCATTCATGTATCTGGACTCTGTTTCAAATGACAGATCTGTTTCAGATGTGGGACCTGGTGAACTGCACTGCAGTCCTGCACGTGGTGGGAGACACACGGGTGTCAGCTGGTGAGCAGAGAAGCCTGACTGCGCAGTGTCGGCGTTCTCTCTTCCTGTCCATCTCTTCTGTTATCTGTGTCTCTCTCCTCCTCTCTGTTCGTCTTTCTCTCTCTCCCCCTCTCTGTCCATCTTTCTCTCTCTCCCCCTCTGTCCGTCTTTCTCTCTCTCCCCCTCCATGTCCTTCTTTCTCTCTCTCGCCCTCTCTGTCCATCTATCTCTCTCTCCCCCTCTCTGTCAGTCTTTCTCTCGCTCCCTCTCTTCCTCTCTCTGTGCATCTCTCTCTCTCCTTCACTCTTTCTCTGTCCTTTGATGTTCGCAAGACACACCTTCTCATCATGATTTTTGTCTTGCAGGCTGTGACCTACGCATTGTCCCGAGGGGGGCCGCCATGTGTCTTCATTTCTGTTCTGTGTTTATTTGCATACATTTTCATTTGTTAATTCGAAGGTGAATGTGTGGTGCTCATTTTTGTGACATTCAAACATGTAAGTGCTTCAATAACCATAAATACAATTTCACTTATATCACAGTAGTCTTTTCAATTAACTCTGCAGCCAAGTTATTTTTTATTTCCTTTTTGTTAACTTCTTACATTAAGGGTTCTTATCACCAAGATTCTTTAACCCCTCCCATGCTCGTGACGGAACCGTTCCATCACGAGCCTCGGGTGGGCTGTGCTGGTGACGGAACGGTTCCGTCATGGCCCGCTCGCCGCACCTGCGCTGCGCGAATTTCGCGCCTGCTCTGACGTTCTAAGGGGCGGGCGGGTCCATGAAGGAACCATTCCGTCACAAGCACAGCTCACCCGAGGGCCGTGACGGAGCGGTTCCGTCACGAGCACGGGACCGCCGCGCGGCCCCGCCTCCCCCTTAGCGCTGCGGCGGAATAGCCGTCGCAGCGAAGGGGTTAAACATACCCTCAGTGTTTTTTAGCAAAGTACAGTGTTGACAATATTTACAGTACAGACAGGCTTTATTCGACGATAGTCATAAAAGCAAACAGTACATACAAATAGAGTTTAGACATATAAATAAAGTTATTTTAAAAATCTGTACATATATACATATAAAACCCATAAGTTCATTATACAGTTAAATCAATTTCTTCTATAAAATTAGCTAAGTTTATACATAATTAAAAGTTGATTTCGGTACGGTGATTACATGTTAATCTTTGAGCATTCTACTTCTAATAGTCCAGGCCCAGCCCAAGTATTTTGCCACGGCTATACAAACTGTCATATCAGTACAGGAACGGATAATACAAACAGCCACCGACTCCCGGTCGGTACCCAATAACCTGCACATTGGGCTAAGCCACGTTCTTCGGGGCTCCGTGTATACTGGGCATTCAAAAAGCAGGTGTCCAATAGTCTCCGGGCGAGCTGAACAAGATGGACAAACAGCTTTAGCCCCCGGAGACCACTTACTAGTGAATGCCCCTACTGGTAGGCTCCCAATCCTCAGTTGAAAGTATAATTTACGATCAAGAGGTTTTGAGACAAAGTCCCAAAAGGTTTCCAGTTTTGGCACATCCTTAATGGCTAAAAACATTCCAGTCAAGGACCCAGGATCAATAGACCTATAGGCCCCAGAGGCCACAAGCTGCCAATACAAAGTCTTTAGAGTCTTCTTAGGTGGAAACCTTGAATTTGTAGGATCCTCCCACAGATTCCGCAAGCCCATATTAGTCAAAATGCCCCGAACATGCTCTAACCACTTGATCTTATGAAAAGTGTCACTATGAATAATATCAAGCAGGCTTCTTGCAAAAATCTCGAGTTCCGGCGTGGTCCAGATCCTCCTCCAGTATAAAACTGGACAAAAGGATGCTATAAGCGCTATTGGGGATAACCCTAGATCGTAAAAAAGGGGATTCATAGGGGTACTCTGAGGTAGTTTTATTAAATTCCTTAAAAAGGAATTTTCAGAGATTGACATCCCCCTAAGGATTTCACATCCCCATATCTCAACCCCATACAGGGCGGAGCTGACTGCTTTACCATTATAGACCGCCAGTACCGGAGATATTGGCTTAGTGAGAGACTTCTGGTGTTCTAGGCACAGTGCACCAGTTAACTGCCTGTGTCTTAGGGTAGCCAGATCAATTTGTTGTTTCCAGGACAAATTGCGGTCAGTGCAAACACCCAAATAAGTAAAGGCTTGGACCCTTTCCAGAGGACGGTGATTCATGTTCACAGTACCCTTAAAAGATTTGGAAGCGTTAAAAGGCATAAACTTTGATTTCTGCACGTTTACTTCTAAACCTCGAGCGGTACAAAAATCATCAAAAAGCTTCAA
Source organism: Lissotriton helveticus (assembly GCF_964261635.1). Lineage (NCBI taxonomy): Eukaryota > Metazoa > Chordata > Amphibia > Caudata > Salamandridae > Lissotriton > Lissotriton helveticus. The sequence goes on from NC_136065.1 coordinate 659,995,402, forward strand.
GCCCTTTTGTAAACTAAGAGACAGTCGTCGGCAAACATTAAAATAGGGACTTTTGCTCCAGCAAGGATCGGTGCATCAATATTGGAGTCAATTAAAATCTTTGCCACATCATTAATATATAAGGAAAATAGAGTTGGCGCCAGGACGCAGCCCTGGTGTACTCCAGTTTCCACTGGGAACTGCGGCGTAACATTCCCTGGACTCCCCCACCTGATCTGTGCATAGTTTTGCTTGTGGAGTCTTTTTACTAACGATAAGAGAGGTGCTGGCAAACCCATGGCACTAAGGACTCTCCATAAAGTAGAACGAGGAACCAGGTCGAAAGCCGCTCTTAAATCTATAAAAGCGGCATATAAACTTCCATGTCCAATCAGCACGGCCTTCCAGTACAGCATAGCAAAATGCAGCACCTGGTCGACCGTGCTGATCGAAGTTCTAAACCCTGACTGCAAATGGGATAAGCTCTTGTTATTACATTACCAATCAAGAATTTTGTTTAAAACCAGCCTACCAAATATTTTTGGGGAGGTGTCTATCAGGCTGATGGGGCGATAATTACCTGCTGAGTCTTATCGCCTTTTTTGAAAACGGGTATGATCTCAGCCCCGTTCCAAGAGCTAGGTATGGGGGCTCCCCTGGCAACCATATTTGCCAGAAGAAGTATGTAACAACCCCATGAATTCTGGTCTTGCAGAAAAAGATCTGCGGGTATGCCATCAATGCCTGCCGCTTTACCAGGGACCACTAGGTCTAATGCACACTGAACATCCTTCAGAGTAAAAAGATCTTCAGTTAAGGTCTCAAAAGGGGCTTCCCCTATTAGTTGCGAGTCCTGACCCTTGGCATATTGTGGCTGGAAATGTTCTACCCACTTTTTTTGGGGGACCCAATTCTGTGGCTTATCCGGGTTGCCCTCCACGCCCCACTTGTAAACATTCCAAAACCTACGCGTGTCTTTACAGGATCCTGCTTCCTTTAGGTCATTCCACCTTTTTTCGTCCCGGTCACGCTTAGCTCTTGAGACAGCAGTTTTATACTTCAGCCTGGCTGCCCTAATATTCTCAATGGACTCAGATTTAATTGCTTCTCCCAGATCAAGGCGGGCCTTCCTGCATACACCAGAGTACCAACGTGGTGGTTCCGGTGCGCAGGAGCCTTTCCGCCTGGAGGGCTTAACAAAAAGGCTTTTAAGTTCACCAAAAAGAACCTCGTGGATCCTAGTTCCTTCTTGTAAGTTTAAAATATTATTGTCCCCTTACGTTATCAGTAATAAATCTAATTTCGCCTGTCCAAGCTTACTAGTTATAAAATCCAAATTCTCCTATAGAGGGAAACTTTGGGCCAACGAACGTGGCGCATATCGTTTGAGATCACAATGTCATGGGAGGGAGTAGGAGTCATTACAACCCCGTGATGATCAGGAGATTTCCAATAAGAGAGATTCATAGACAAGGGGTTGCGGTCGCTCTCAACCCTGTCTATGATCATCATGTCCTGAAGATATTTCCACAGGCTCTGGTTAAGCAGAATATAGTCTATTCTACTCTTACGTATGCCACTTCTAAATGTGAGTGACCCAACCTTATCGCCTGTGGTCCTTCCATTTGCAGCTCTTAGACCTTTGTTTAGGCAAATAGAATTCATTTGAACCGCTATCTCTGACCATTTACTAACTGGTTCAAGGTCCAATTTAGGAATCCCCCACTCTCTGTCCTCCTCCTCCGACACATTCCAGCTTCCCTTCATTAGAGGCTCAAAATTGACATTAAAATCCCCCCCCCCACAATTACATTGAAGGAAGAGCAATGGTTTTCCAATAAGTTTTCCAATAGCACAAAAACCTCTGATTTTCTACCCCCCGCACTTCTTGCATACAGGTTATAGATATAGACTGGTACAAGATTTGGAAACTTATGTCTTAGGACCTGGAGATCTCTATGGTTAGTAGGAATGGTTTTTACTATTACCCCCAGGTCCTGTCTTAACCAGATAGTTAGTCCTCCAGATGGTCTCCCCCTCCCTTCCTTTACTGCAGGGATGCTATAATTTAAGTATCCAGGGAAATGCACTTCCTCCATTGCCCATGTTTCCTGAAATAGGCATATTTCATGTTCTCTAATGAATAATGCCCACTCAGGTGACTCTAACTTAGTCTTTAGGCCAGCTATGTTCCATGAAAGAACAGATCCACAGTTACTAACACAAGGCACAAGACAAGCCTCCCCAGTGGATTTTTGACAAGTATTGGGGGGGGGGGGGGGATAGATTCATCAACGGGACAGACCAAGGTTTGATTTTGAAAAGATTTTGTTAAAATAGGATTAAGATCTTCACCTGGTGTTTTACTGTTGTCTGCTTCACTGGCTAGTTTATTTGGGGGTGGAAATAAAAGTAAATCGTTCAAGTTTAATGTCGAACTTTCCCCATATAAACTATCAACCTGTTTCCCTCTTGTAGATTTCCAAGATTGGGGGGGGGGGGTTGCTCTCATCTGAATCCTAGAATGATCTGGGGAACAAGATCTAAATTCTAGATTTAATAGTTCTCCAGCTACCATTGGGTTTTTAAAGATGAGTTCTATACAGTTGTAGGATCACCCTGGAAAGTTGGTCTAGTTGCGCACTGAATATCCTCCCTAAACACTGATCTACATCCTCTTACATATCTGCTCCAATGGATAGCTTTGTTGGACAGAGAATCGGGAGTTTCGCGTTCCCTGCCAACAGGTAGCTTAGGTATGTTAATCAAGTATACTGGGGGTGATTTGGTGGAATTGAAGTTGGGTGTAGATAAACCAGTGTTTGGTCCTGGATGGCCCATTTGCTGCCGGCTAGGTGGGGGGTTATGCCCAGCTTGGATTAATCTAGATGGTCGATTATCCACAGATTGCCATATTGTGCCCTTTGTTGGAATTGAGCTGTGCCCATGGGATTGGCATTTCTCCATAGGCCCCAAATTCCCTGGTCTAACAGTCTCATTTATTCTAGGGCCTTTGGGTACCGCAATGTCTAGTCTAGATTTTTTATTAGATAAGGCGGCAACATTTCCTGCATGAGTTGATACACTTGCCTGGTTAGAGCTAGGGGCTTTAGGTATTTCAGCAGCTTTAGTTTGTTCCACCTTTAAGTTGTTGACAACAGTAGTTAAGTTATCGATCTTAGCTTGCATACCCTTAATTAGGGCACATAGATGGGTCACTAAGTCAAACAAAGGTTTATCACGATGATCAGGTGCATCAGGAAATATATCAGGGGTGCATTTGGCAGATCTTAAACCAGATTCTATCAAGTCCGGCCTGCTATCTAGATGAGAATTTTCAATATGGGCTAAAACAGTGAACTTATTAGCACAGGGTAGATTTAAGAAACTTTCTGTATTCTGGTCCACATGTGGTTCACTCTCATTTGAATTATCCTCGGTAATCTTAGATACTGGTGGATTATCCCCTGCGGATGGTTTGCCCATAAACATTCTAGGAATAACTGTGGGCCCCCTTATTTGGATCTTTCTACCCTTTGCAACCCCTAGACTAACTACCTCACCTTCATCTAGCCCTAAATTGGGGGTGTCTGCTAGCAAATCAGTACAATCAAGGATCAGTTCATCAATTCTGTCCATCCGTTCCATCACACATCTTTCCCCGGCATTTAGCTGGCGTTTTCTGGCGGGCTTGCATTTCTGTCTCTTAGCATGCTTTCCTCCCTTAGTAGCCCCTCCAGCAGACTCACTGGGATCCTCCAGGTTTTTCCTTCCCCCCATGACTCCAGAGCTTTAGGACCCCAAACAATCGGAGAGCTAGAGCTATGGGTGTACAGTACCTTTTGCTGGTTGATGTAAGTGGGGGGGGCAGCCCTGCCTCCTCCTGCCCTGGACGGCCACAGATGGCCTGCCCTTTGCCCGGGCTTAGCCCGGCGCTGCCCGGCGCGCTCCCGCGACGCGGGAAATGAGGCTCGGTTTTAAACGCCTGCTGGCGCTATGTGGAGTGATGCGTCTTCCGGTCGTAGGGGCTGATGGGGAATGTAGTCTTTTGGCCCCCTCGTGCTCTCCCCCTATTTACATCACTTACATTTACTGCAATGTTGACAGCACAAAGACATTATGTACATAAATCCATACTAATATAATAAAGAGAGAGCCCAAACCTTTGAGGCGGGTAATCTCAGGAACCACAGCACAAATCACAACACCCAATACAGCATTGGAAAGGGCAGTTGCAGCAGAAGGACATAGGATATGCAGACGCCCACCATATACATTGAAAAGGTAAAATAACTGTGCCAGCAAAGTAGTCCCTTGTGGGCATGTCTGCATTGTGCTGTGGGCATGTGCTGGGGGCGTGACAAACGCTGGGTGCGTGTGGTACGTTCCGCCCTTCATGCCATGTCTCATATCGTGTGCTAATCCCACCCTGCTCCCTTTAAATACCCCTGCACCCCATAATCATGACCCACCCTTACTCCTTAAAATACCCCAACACCCTTAAACACTAACCCATCTTAACCCTATAAATATTCCCTGTACCCCAAAACCCAAACCTATCCCTGAACCCTAAAAATACCCCTGTACCCCAAAATCCAAACCTAGCCCTGAACCCTATAAATACCCCTGTACCTCAAAACCCAAGCCTACCCCTGAACCCTAAAAATAGCCCTGTACCCCAAAACCCAAACCTACCCCTGAACCCTAAAAATACCACTGTACCCCAAAACCCAAACCTACCCCTGAACCCTAAAATAGCCCTGTACCCCAAAACCCAAACCTAGCCCTGAACCCTTAAAATACCCCTGTACCCCAAAACCCAAACCTACCCCTGAACCCTAAAAATACCCCTGTACCCCAAAACCCAAACCTAGCCCTGAACCCTAAAAATAACCCTGTACCCCAAAAGCCAAACCTACCCCTGAACCCTAAAATACCCCTGTACCCCGAAACCCAAACCTAGCCCTGAACCCTAAAAATACCCCTGTACCCCAAAACCCAAACCTAGCCCTGTTCCCTTAAAATACCCCTGTACCCCAAAACCCAAACCTACCCCTGAACCCTAAAAATACCCCTATACCCCAAAACCCAAACCGAGCCCTGAACCCTAAAAATACCCCTGTACCCCATCACCCATACCTATCCCTAAACCCTAAAACTACCCCTGTACCCCATAAACCAAAACTATATCTGAACCCTTTAAATACCCAAACACCTCAAAACGTATACCTCGGTACCCCAAAACATATACCCCTACCCACACTTACCTTATCCAAAAATTTTTTTAAAAACATGCTTTTACCAATCATGCATTTACAACGAATTTCGTTGTAAATGTATGCGTGGTAAAAACATGTAAAATGTTATGCCATGCGTTATAATGGCATTGCGGAGTCATGGTACTTTCGTAATGAAAGTATGCGGAGTCATGGTATGCGGAAAAAAGGTTGCGGAATAATGGGTGTTTACCCTTCCCGGTAAATACATTGGTGGCACAGCGGCCCACATCTCCAGCAACATACTAATATTTTTTCACCACCCATTTGAAAAATGCACAGGTCTCTCTCATTGATGGCCAGCACCGACATACACTTTTAGACACACCTCCCGCCACAAGTTCTAGAATTGCGAACTTTAGAGCTGGGGGGCTACGTTCGAATCTCAGCATCAGCTCAACATCCTGTGATTCCAGGCAAATCGTTTTGTCTCCCCGTGCCTACCACAAATGAATGTGTTCTTCTGTAATGTAAATTGTGCTCATGCCATGTTGTCGAGTTCGCGCTATATAATATTGCAAGGAAATATAAAGTAGGGAAACTCGAGTTCACACACTACTGAACGCGCACTCAAGTGCATCAGCAGTGCACTGTGAATCGGAGCATTTCACAGGCCTGTCACAGATAAGAAATGCTATCAAAACGAAATCCTACAAAACAATATACTACTGGCCGGCAGCAATTCATACCCGGACAACGTCGGGATGAGCTGCTAGTAAACATATAAACTCAAACACAATTGTAAAGGTACAGAACGTTCCACATAGAAAAAATACTTTTTCAACTGAATTATTTTCGTCCTACTGATTTATATGTAGTATTGGGACTTTTATTATTTAGTCCTCAATTTAGAGTGTTCTCTAGGTCCTGCGGAGGTCAGAGACTATTTACAATTTCTTAATTCGAGCCTGAATTGTCTGACTCAAGATGCCTGTAGGAAGGTGGATACCTGACTATGGCTACCCCAGATTGTTTGCCTTGTGTTTAGCTGGTTTTTGACTTAGTTGGCCTGGGACCCTGCTATTCAGGGCCCCAGGCTATCTGCTCTCTCTTTAAAATGTACTCCATGTACCCTAGGTGCATAACTAAATTGGATTGGGTCACCTTATCAGCCCCTATACAGTGCACTATAGGTGCCCAGGGCATAGGTGCATCCAAGGCCTACCAGGGGCTGCAGCATATCTTTTGCCACCCCTGGCTGGCCATTCAAATTGACACAACTGGCTGATCACTCAGCTGGGGGCAAGGTCGTGTAATCACCCGTTGCTTAGATGTAGTATACCTATGGCTAAACCTATATCTGGACACATATATACCTATAAGTTACTCCTATGGCAGGCCTTTACAGTCCTGGAGACAGAGTGCTTGGTTTTATGTGAGATGGTGCTCTAGCATGTGCTGAGCCTGTCTGCAGTGGTCGGAACCATTTCCTTACTGCTGTTCCAGTGATACTGCCATACCATATACTCTTAAGTGCATTATAATCCTCGCGGTTAATGCTAACTTTGGTTTGGCTTTAACAAAACATGTCGTGTTTGGTGTCATACACTTTGGAATACTACCCCCTCGCCAGTTCTGGCAACGGGGGTAGCATTCCACCCTTCTAGAGGGAGAAGCATTGTTACTTTACTTAAAACGCGGTTAATCCTAACCAGAGCCCCATCACAAAATGGATGCTGCTGCCACAGACACATGTCTGTACTCCTGCTGCTGACCGAAACTTGGCAGAGGACGCCTGGACAAAGGGTTTCCTGTCACAGGGAGGTGTCACACCACGGATGAAAAACAGAACAGGTGTGTGGAGGGTCAAGGGGAATCTTTAACGACCTGTCTGCTCATACCCCTTATGACAATATACTTTACACAAAAGAACAGACCAGGTCTAGGAACAAAGTGTGGCTCTACCCGTCACCGTAGTCACACGCAGTGCGTATGCAAGTGGAGGTTGCTGTCTGAATGAATTCATTGAGAACACATTTTAACATAAAATTGTTAAACAAAAAGCTAAAGCAATTCCCATCAGACCACCCTTTTTGGTGGATTTCACGTCATGTGGGGATCGCTGAACATTCCATCCGACCTTAAAGTGCCGGTGTGGGAATGAATAACAGTAATGTAGTCATAATAAACATCTCAGTATGATGTTGGCGAAAGAGTGCAGTGCTAAAGTGATGGTGATAGATAAAAATGGCTACACAGACTTAGAAAAGGGTTTAACAAAAGTCTATGTGCCATACGTTAAAAAAGCGCCAAGTAGTGAAGCTACCTACTGGCGCGATATAAAGACGGGAGGTACCGACGGAGAGAGCGGGGCCTCATACTCCCGAGCGGTCGCCGGGTGAGGTGAGGTCTTCACCCACACAAAGCTGGGAAGAAAACACATTGATCCCCTTCCAGTGGACACTTAAGTATTGAAGTTCCTGGTAGACAATAATTTATATATTGTTTATGTAGTACAATTTTTCATATCTCTCACTCATATGAAGGTGCAGTAGCCAATCTATGTTCTATGGTCCTGAAGAAAGCCGGGGTAATGGCCCCTATGGCTGAAACATGTCGACCGCTCTGCATCGCGCCAGTAGGTAGCTTCACTACTTGGCGCTTTTTTAACGTATGGCACATAGACTTTTGTTAAACCCTTTTCTCAGTCTGTGTAGCCATTTTTATCTATCACCATCACTTTAGCACTGCAATCTTTCGCCAACATCATACTGAGATGTTTATTATGACTACATTACTGTTATTCATTCCCACACCGGCACTTTAAGGTCGGATGGAATGTTCAGCGATCCCCACATGACGTGAAATCCACCAAAAAGGGTGGTCTGATGGGAATTGCTTTAGCTTTTTGTTTAACAATTTTTGTTAAAATGTGTTCTCAATGAATTCATTCAGACAGCAACCTCCACTTGCATACGCACTGCGTGTGACTACGGTGACGGGTAGAGCCACACTTTGTTCCTATACCTGGTCTGTTCTTTTGTGTAAAGTATAGGTGTCACACCACCCCAGACGGGAGATAGTGAATTGTAGCAGGGAGGGTTGAATGAAACTAGACACTGCCTGGGGCGCACAAGGTGTCCCTGGGCAGATTCCAGTCAAACCGGTTCTGGGACCATCCAGCCCCAGTCCTGGTGCGACATTGGACAAAGGGAAAGGGGTGTAACCACCCCCTTCCTGGTCTCACCCATAGGAGGGACCTAGCAGGTAATCCAGCCCCTTGATTCGACTTAAAAGTTGGAGCTGTGCAGATGCACATCAGATTATCCTGAGTGAAACTTATGAAACGAAACTCTGGACCCTTCGACATCCCACTCGACATGGAAGATTGAAGAATCTCCCTTGTGGTCAAGGAGTGACCACCCTGTGCAAACAGGCACCATCCAGCACCTTGACGTTTGCTTTGCTGCAGTTCCTGCCAGAACTCGAGTGACAGAGATCGACAAGACCCAGCGTGCCTGCCTTCTAACAGCCCGATCAACAGTCCTTGCAGAGCTGAGACCCGTGGAGGCGACCTGAAGCGCGGGGCCGGCCATCTTGGAAAAACTATGAAGCACTGACCGTGCAGCATCTGAGGCTCCCTCGAAGCTGTGCATTGGAGTCTAAGAAGCTCCAGCCCTGAGCAGCTTTTGCACTGAAGCTCACCCCTCCACACTCGACGAGTGCTGCGTGGGGCCCTTTTGCATTTTTCTGCTCAACGCATTGGTCCGGTCGCTTGCCCGTTGGCTAGTGGCCCCAGTACCGACGAACCTTTCAATTTGCTCTGCTAGTCTGGTTGCTCCAGACTGGCCCTCGCTCCCCCGAAAAGGAGCACCCGCTCAGACCTTGCTGGTCCGAGTAGGAAGCGATCTTCGAATCCTGAGTGGGTTGCGTTTGCCAAGGCCTGTTGACTCCGATCTTGAAGTCGACACCGCCGACAGCGAGAGCCTTTGTGGGACAGCTCGTGATTCACTCCAGGACATCCTCGATGCCCCAGAGACCACGTGGCAGCGGAGACAAGCTTCACGACATCGACCTGATTGCGCCCAACATTGCCTGGTTCCTTCCTGGTTCCTTCCTGGTCACTGGCTAGTGACCCAGACTCTGTCCCCTCTGCTTTCAGGTACTCTACATCTTCGATCCACCCTTGGATCACACCGGACACTTCTCTTCTGGACGCCTGCAGCATCTTCATCTCCAGGCACCATAGAACTGCGTGACGAAACCCGACACATCTTTGCACCTGTGCACCCGCTTCCTGTGGGTGAGGTAACTCTTGAACGCCGGTGCTCCTGTAGTGGTTTACACCTCTAGTGTCTAAGTCTAAAGTTTTGTCCTTCTAGTCCAGTCGGAAGACTCTTAAAACTGTAACTCGATAACTTTTACACACCATTGACTTTGCATTGGTGCATGCGTGTGCTTTCTGCACTGCACCCGAATCCCGCGGGCTACTCCCGTCCTAACTGCTGTTAGTCCAGTGTAGTCTCAGCGATTCACAAGGCCCTAGGCCTTACCCCTGATCGATTAGTGATTGTTATACCACTTTTTTGATATATGGTTTGAGTGGCCACCGGCCTCATCCATAATTGTGCAACTTGTGTATGTTATACTGTGCTTTTATTTAAACGCTTGTACTTCATTGCTCATAAAGAGTAGTGGGGATTAGTCTAAGAATAAATACATATATTTTGATAATATATAACTTGTGTGGTGTCCTTTCATTTGATATTACAGGATTGCATATGGTAAAACAGCTGGCTTCACATGTCCTCTTGAGTTAAGCCTTTAGGCTGCTTAGTCCATGCTACCTCTAGGATAGCTTGTCTTTAAGGTTAACTTACAATAACCACCATAAGGGATTGTTTGGACTGATATAAGGTGCCCCCAGAATTGGGGACATCATACATCAGGCCAACTTCTCACATTGGTGAGCAGCGGTACGGATTTGAGCTTTGCTGTTGTTTTACCTTTGCAATCTTATATCAAATTGAAAAATCACATTAAGTACCATAGGTACATATAAATACAAGCTTAGCATATTTAAGTTCTACTGAACTTAGTAGTTGTAGGTAGAAGGGCTCAGCACACCCTGACTACAACTCACTAGCAAGGTACAGTAGGAAAACACTTAGTGTAGGTAGGTGCATCACTTACACCACACTAGAGTCATGTCTGGCACAGGTGAAGCTACAGGCTCTCTACCTGTGACGGTTGACGCTCCACAGGCAACCTCCAGCTATGACAAATTCAGCCACAGAGACTTGAGTGCCTTGTGCACTGCAAGGAAGCTGAAAAAGGGTCACGACCCTACCATTCCCATCCTGATAGCCATCCTGGAGAAGGATGATCTTGAGAAAGCTAGAATAGTTCCCTCAGGGTCAGGAGAAGGAGTGAATCCCCCAGAGACTGAGAACACCTCCCCAGAAGTAGACAATGAGGAGGCAGACCCTGAATCAGAAGGTGAAGAGTCAGATCATGGTCAGAGGGATACCCAGGTACCAGTGGTAAGGCTTAGCCAAGCCAACTTGGTCCTACATGGGAATGGAGACTTCCCCAGACCCAATAGCAGGATTCCCCCAGGCAATAGGAGAGAGAGAACCCCTTCAAGGGATTCTCACATTTCTAGTGCCTCAAGAGAATCACAGAGAGGAATGACTTCCCCTCAAAGAAGAGAGTATAAGGCCAGGATGAGAGCTGTTAATCTCCAAATAGAAAGAGAGGAATTAGCCCTGGCCCATGCTAGACTAGCTTTTGCAAGAGAGCAGAAGTTAAGTGGGAAGACTCCCACTGGTGGCAGCATTATCCCAAAGGATAAAGACAGGTCCTATGACCATAGAAACCTGAGTAAGATTGTGCCCCCCTACAGAGATGAGGATGATATCCACAAGTGGATAACTGCTCTTGAGAGAGCCTGCATGGTACAGCAGGTTCCTGAAGATCAGTGGGCAGCAATCTTGTGGCTCTCATTTTCTGAGAAAGGGAGCGATAAGCTCCTCACTGTTAGAGCTGAGGATGCTAAAAACTATACAGTCCTGAAGAGTGCTCTCATTGATGGGTTTGGCTTAACCACTGAGCAATACAGGTTGTTGTTCAGAGATACCCAAAAAGCTCAGACTCAGGACTGGACAGATTTTGTGGATTGTGCTACTAAGGCTCTGGAAGGTTGGCTACATGGCAGCAAAGTACATGACTATACAGGATTGTATAATTTGATTATGAGGGAGCAGATCCTAAGTAATTGTCAGAACCAGCTTTTACACCAGCACCTGGTGGACTCAGATCTGACCTCTCCACAAGAATTGGGTAAGAGGGCAGACAAATGGGTCAGAACCAGGATTAGGCCTCAGAATCAGGGTAATGACCAAACGAAGGATACTTCCAAGGCTCAAGAGAAGGGTGGGGATAAATCCAAAGACAAATCTCCCACAGGGCCCCAAAACTCCAAGGGTGGGGGTGGGTCCCAAAACACTTCCTCTGACCAGAAGAAACCTTATTGCCATGTCTGTAAACAGCCTGGCCACTGGAAAACTGATAGCAGTTGTCCCAGGAATAACAATAAGGAAAACATACCTCCAAGGAAAGCTCCAACAACTCCTGTTACTGTCAGCAGTAATCCCCCAGGTGGTGGTGGCACCCCCCAAAATTTGGGTGGGTTTACTTTTGGAGCTCAGGTGGATTCTGGCCTAACCAGGTCCCCTAATACAGATACTCTTGTCTATGAAAATGGCTTGGGGTTTGCCAACTTCACTGATTGCCCAAACACTTTGAGCAAGTATAGACAGGAACCCATCATCAATAGTCAAAAAGTTGAGGCCTACAGAGACACAGGGGCTAGTATCACTATGGTGACCGAGAATCTAGTTCCCTCAAGGCAACTTTTACCTGGTGCCACATATCAGGTGACTAACATTGATGGAGTTCAGAAAAATCATCCCATGGCAGTAGTAAATCTCAGCTGGGGAGGTGTCACTGGCCCAAAGAGAGTGGCAGTGTCAGCAAACTTGCCTATAGATTGTCTACTTGGGAATGATTTGGAAATCTCAGCCTGGGCTGAAATTGAACAAGAAACCCATTCTAAAATGGTAAATCTCCATGGAAAGGTTAGTGGGGCTGTGATGGCTACAGCCCCAATCCAAGATGTCCTTCCTGAAAAGGTTGGTAGGGCTGTGCAAGACTCACCCCCATCTTCAACAGAATCCCTTCCTGAACAGGTTAGCAGAGCTGTTATGATAACAGCCCATACCCAAACTGAGTCCCTTTCTGAAAAGGTTGGTGGGGCTGTGATGGCCACAACCCAACCTCAAACTGATTCATGTGTTGTGAAGTCTGAAACTATGGATCACTCCACACAAACAGAGAGCATTGAGGAGGAAGATAAATCTCCCTCCCACCAGACATTAGGAAAGGATCAGCCTCCTCAGGGAACTGATCTTACCCCTTGTGAAGAAACTGCCCCAGAGGTAGTCAGGCCTAGCCTGGCAGAGCCCCTGATGTCAGTGGACCCTTCCAAGGTGGGACCCAGTCTGGAGCAGGTAACCTGCCCCTCTCTACCCTGCCTCAGTCAGCCCAGGGCTGCAGAGGTCAAGGAGGTCAGTGAGCCCCAAAGGCCCCCCTGTCAAATAAAACACCCCCATCAGCAGATTAGGGGCACCAAAGCTAGCAGCCCTAGCAAGGTAAAAACTTTAAAAGTTACTGAGGGATCCCCCTTACAACTAGTTAGGGACCTCCCCCAAATGGACACTGTTTGGCACAGCCAAACCTGGGACCTCAAAGCCCCAAACCTGACCTGTCCCTCCAGTAAGCCAACAGAAGGGACCCAGACTCCAGCTGTAGGCAGCCAGAGGTTGACCCTGAGAGCACAGTGCAACTCAGTCAAGGAAAGAAAGGCACACATGGTGGAAGATGATTGGAGGTAGCTGAGCCCTACCTTAGTGGAGCCTCACTTCAGTACTCCATCTCAACACCAGCCTTTTACTTTGCCAAAACACACCAAAGGTAGTGATTCCCTATGGTGGAGACCCTCTGATACCCCTAGGGTGAGGGATTGCTTAGTGGACCATGAGACAGGGGGTAACCATGCTAGTGCAGGTACTTCCTTATATGGCCACTTAGGCAATATAGGCTTACCTGGTCAAGGATAGTCTTATCTCCTTTTGTTTGGGGGGCTATGTAGGGAGGTGGATACCTGACTATGGTTACCCCAGATGTTTTGCCTTGTGTTTAGCTGGTTTTTTACTTAGTTGGCCTGGGATCCTGCTATTCAGGGCCCCAGGCTATCTGCTCTCTCTTTAAAATGGACTCCATGTACCCTAGGTGCATAACTAAATTGGATTGGGTCACCTTATCAGCCCCTGTACAGTGCACTATAGGTGCCCAGGGCATAGGTGCATCCAAGGCCTACCAGGGGCTGCAGCATATCTTTTGCCACCCCTGGCTGGCCATCCAAATTGACACAACTGGCTGATCACTCAGCTGGGGCAAGGTCGTGTAATCACCCCTTGCTTAGATGTAGTATACCTATGTCTAAACCTATATCTGGACACATATATGCCTATAAGTCACTCCTATGGCAGGCCTTTACAGTCCTGGAGGCAGAGTGCTTGGTTTTATATGAGATGGTGCTCTAGCATGAGCTGAGCCTGTCTGCAGTGGTCGGAACCATTTCCTTACTGCTGTTCCAGTGATACTGCCATACCATATACTCTTAAGTGCATTATAATCCTCGCGGTTAATGCTAACTTTGGTTTGGCTTTATCAAAACATGTTGTGTTTGGTGTCATACACTTTGGAATACTACCCCCTCGCCAGTTCTGGCAACGGGGGTAGCATTCCACCCTTCTAGAGGGAGAAGACATGTTACTTTACTTAAAACGCAGTTAATCATAACCAGAGCCCCAGCATCGCAAAATGGATGCTGCTGCCACAGATACATGTCTGGCCTCCTGCTGCTAACCGAAACTTGGCAGAGGACGCCTGGACAAAGGGTTTCCTGTCACAGGGAGGGGTCACACCACCCCAGACAGGAGATAGTGGATTGTAGCAGGGAGGGTTGAATGAAACTAGACACTGCCTGGGGCGCACAAGGTGTCCCTGGGCAGATTCCAGTCAAACCGGTTCTGGGGCCATCCAGCCCCAGTCCTGGCGCGAAACTGGACAAAGGGAAAGGGGTGTAACCACCCCCTTCCTGGGTCCCACCCATATGAGGGACCTAACAGGTAATCCAGCCCCTTCATTCGACTTAAAAGTAGGAGCTGTGCAGTTGCTCATCAGATTATCCTGAGTGAAACTTATGAAACAAAACTCTGGACCCTTCGACATCCCACTTGATGTGGAAGACTGAAGAATCTCCCTTGTGGTCAAGGAGTGACCACCCTGTGCAAACAGGCACCATCCAGCACCTTGATGTTTGCTTTGTTGCAGTTCCCGCCAGAACTCGAGCGACAGAGATCAACAAGACCCAGCGTGCCTGCCTTCTAACAGCCAGATCCACAGTTCCTGCAGAGCTGAGACCCGTGGAGGCGACCTGAAGCGTGGGGCCGGCCATCTTGGAAAAACTACAAAGCGCTGACCGTGCAGCATCCGAGGCTCCCTCGAAGCTGTGCATTGGAGTCTGAGAAGCTCCAGCCCTGAGCAGCTTTTGCACCGAAGCTCACTCCTCCACCCTCGACGAGTGCTGCGTAGGGCCCTTTTGCATTTTTCTGCTCAACGCATTGGTCCGGTCGCTTGCCCGTTGGCTAGTGGCCCCAGTACCGATGAACCTTTGAATCTGCTCTGCTAGTCTGGTTGCTCCAGACTGGCCCTCGCTCCCCTGAAAAGGAGCACCCGCTCAGACCTTGCTGGTCCGAGTAAGAAGCGATCTTTGAATCCTGCGTGTGTTGCGTTTGCCAAGGCCTGTTGACTCCGATCTTGAAGCCGACACTGGCGACAGTGAGAGCCTTTGTGGGACAGCTCGTGATTTACTCCAGGACATCCTCGGTGCCCCAGAGACCACGTGGCAGTGGAGACAAGCTTCACAACATCGACCTGATTGTGCCGACATTGCCTGGTTCCTTCCTGGTCACTGGCTAGTGACCCAGACTCTGTCCCCTCTGCTTTCAGGTACTCTACATCTTCTATCCACCCTTGGATCACACCGGACGCTTCTCTTCTGGACGCCTGCAGCATCTTCATCTCCAGGCACCATAGAACTGCGTGGCGAAACCCGACACATCTTTGCACCTGTGCACCCACTTCCTGTGGGTGAGGTAACTCTTTAACGCCGGTGCTCCTGTAGTGATTTACACCTCTAGTGTCTAAGTCTAAAGTTTTGTCCTTCTAGTCCAGTCGGAATACTCTTAAAACTGTAACACGATAACTTTTACGCACCATTGACTTTGCATTGATGCATGCGTGTGCTTTCTGCACTGCACCCGAATCCCGCGGGCTACTCCCGTCCTAACTGCTGTTAGTCCAGTGTAGTCCCAGCGATTCACAAGGCCCTAGGCCTTACCCCTGATCGATTAGTGATTGTTATACCACTTTTTTGATATATGGTTTGAGTGGCCACCTGCCTCATCCATAATTGTGCAACTTGTGTATGTTATACTGTGCTTTTATTTAAACGCTTGTGCTTCATTGCTCATAAAGAGTAGTGGGGATTATTCTAAGAATAAATACATATATTTTGATAATATATAACTTGTGTGGTGTCCTTTCATTTGATATTAAAGGATTGCATATGGTAAAACAGCTGGCTTCACATGTCCTCTTGAGTTAAGCCTTTTGGCTGCTTAGTCCATGCTACCTCTAGGATAGCTTGTCTTTAAGGTTGACTTACAATCACCACCATAAGGGATTGTTTGGACTGATATAAGGTGCCCCCAGAATTTGAGACATCATACATCAGGCCAACTTCTCACAATGCCTAACGATTGGCATGTTTTTATCCTTGTTTACTCTTGACCTCTTTTTACATAAGTGCCAACGCGTTTTGACCTTCGTGAATGTGGGCCTGCGATGCTGTGTTTATATGAAGGTCTTCGTCAGGGCTGGACAGTTTTCTGGTATGACATCTATTGCCTTATGCTCATATTTTGTTGTAGTACAGGTGTTCACAACCTAATCATGGTGCAGGGGGGACTTCCAGTTGCTTTGATCTCCTTATCTTTTCTTGTTTATCTGTTGCCTTCTACATATAGGCGATCTCTTTATGCCGTTGTTGTCGTTGCTGTGAAATCTTTGCATCTTCCGTCTTCACTTCATTTTTCCGTGACAACACATGCATGTCACCAAATGGTATTGTGCGACATCAGGTGGAATATTTCGTACATGATTCCATGTAGTTGATGTGGCATGTCTTTGGCCGGTGGTGCCCGGGGAGGGGGGTCCTGGGGGCAGTGGCAGTGGGTGTTATGGACCTCTTGGGTGTCCAGCCTGCATGATCAATAGCTCCATGGCATCTGTTGCCCTTCAGGTGTGGCTCTGTCCTGGGCTCCCTTTTGTAGTGCAGGCTGTGGTCCGACTTTGCACCAGGTCAGAGCAGGTATTAGTTTCCTGCTGCTAACGCGCCTTATCGCAGGTTTTGTAGTTTTATCGCCAATCTGGCTGGTTGTTGAGAATGTTCCGGAGTGGTGTTGTTGCAGCTTTTGGCACAGGACCGCCTACTCTGCATCTTATTAGCGATAGTTGCGGGGGGTCATCTGTGGCGATGTTTTTTGCGGCTGCTATCGCAGGTAAAATGGTGCAATGGGCTGTTAGCACCAGCTTGTGAATGGGGTGATAATTTTATCGCGACTTTAGCTGCGATAAAGTGCCAATAACTCAGCTATAACTCCTTGAGAATATGCCCCCTAATCTAATAGGCAGATGTGTGATACCTTGGGAAAACTGTTGCTGCTCTTCTAAGTAATGGCATACCACCAGTATCACATCATGCCCCGTTAGCAGCATTTGAGCCAGTTCTCTTTTGTAACGGGTATCAAGGATCATGGTAGAACTCAGCTTAACTCCCTTGCTATTTGTTCAGAGTGTACGGTTGATTGCTTATGACTATAATAAAGAATTCCCTCGAGGAGAATTATGATAAAAGGTAAGAATTTCTTCACCTACAAGTGATATTAATTAATAGTAATAAGAACTAACTATAATAGTAAGCCCACCCCCAACAAATGGGGAGACACTGCAGCACTTGGACCAACACACAGGAACAACACCAATAAGATATCCGGAGTTCAATAAAATTACTAACACTTGTTCTAAACATGGGTTCTGTCTTTTGAGTGACTGTTTGGGGATAATACAGAATCACGCAAATACACCCGTTGAGGAGATTCATGGGTGAAACCAATGGGATTTCAAACAACTGCACATAAAAGGAGGTTTGAGGAGACCACAAGATAACGTTGATCTGTTTCTTGGGTGGACACTCTTTTTCATCGAAATTCATAAGGATATAATCTTATTTTTGATCAATCACCAATTGGTCAAATACAGAATTCCTAAACTGCCTAGGTTCCTCCTCATTTCTAAAATAATTTTTATATCACTTTATCCATACAAGTTACGCATGAGTTGCCTGGAAGATGGATTAAGCTGGCACCTCTTTACAGGTAGAATTGCCCTCTAGAATGGCTATTCAATGAGTGGGAATGTAGTCTGGTAGCCGGATGTTTCTGCAGCATGGGGGTGTTAAAGGTAAATCCACTGGTAGAGGTACTGCCAGGAGACTGGTTAAGGAACTGCCAGAGGTGTTGTTTCTGCAAAATCCAGGGATAGAAAGGCAGGTACAGGTCTCAAGCTCTATAGGGATGCAGTGCCTGAAAACAAACGGACCACAAAAGACATATACAAGATGAAAGCATGCCTTGGAGTAAGTATACAGAGCCTGAAGTGCAAAGAACACGTCTGAATCAATTTCTTAACCCATTCTTTGGAACCCTCAACATCGAAGGGGATGCGCCTGTCAATATTGAGCACGTTGCCTAGTACTCAAGTGTCTTCCTTGACCTTCTTTTACAATAATGACGCTCCTTGGGTTGATGGGATCCAGGCAGGCATACACTACAGTCAAATACTGGTGTTCTCTTTGAGCCTTTTACCTGTTGCAAGAAGGGCATTATAGGGGGGCGTGGCCAGCCGGCACCCAAGATGGTCACAAAGAGTAGAGCTCCGATCGACAGCCTCCTAAGTTCCCCAACATCTATCCAATTATCTGCTTTTGCCCGATAATTTTATTTGTCCCAAGCTCTCTGACGCTTACAGGAGACCAGGTCCAAAAACGGCAAAGTTGCGACGGCCCTGAACGGAGATATCGCTGCAGGAAACAGGACGTGCTGGGAGGTGAAGGGTGTCCCGGCAACTAAGGCCCTCCATGATGTCTCGCGCTGCCTCGGTCTCTGGAGATGAGACCTGCGAGCACCAGGCCACGACTTCTCTGTGTGGCCCGCTTGCCTGGATCATAGGCACAGCCACCGCTCCTCCCACACAGTCACGGTGAGATTCCTGCGGTGGCCCCGGGCGCAACATCGAGACCAGCCGGTAAGCTTATGCGGCCTAGTGATCTCCTGCTTGAACTGCGGGACACGGAGGGTGCAGTTCGCAACTGCATTGCAGGGGGAGAGTGGTGTTTCCCTTCCCCCTGCTATCCTGTGAATTGCGCCTGATATCTGGGGCCCACAAACCCTGTTCCGCCCCTGAGGTCCAATCTCAGAACAGTGTCTGCTCCCTCTCCCCCACCGTCGACATCACGCACTAATGTAGCCAACTTGGTGCAGGAGAGCCAGCGGTGCAATCTAGAGTAAAAGTCAGCACAAGGGCCCCCTCTACCTAGAGGATCAGCAACGTTAATTTTGATGGCGCGGCCAGGGAGGTTGGAGATTCTGTTGGACAGTAATGTTTTTGCTTGCGACCTAGCTAAATGAGTAAAGTCTGCAACACTTGGTGCAGCCATGATCTAGGGTGGAGTGGTGGGCTCTAATAACAGAAGTTGCCCCCTAAGTTTTGAATGAGGTGATTGACCACCAGCACAGCTGGGTGGGGTGCTGGTAATTAATACTTCCGCCTGTCTTTCGGGCATGCTCGAATCCCATGCTTGTGGCCTCTACAGCCTAAGTGCCGTTGGGGCTATCTTCAAGCGACGACTCTGCCACCATGTCCACTGCAAAAGGGTGCAAGCCGACCCACCAGACAAAATTGGATACATTTGTGCACTCCAAGACTGGTACCACAGAGGAGAAAACCACAGGGCACGGCGTGAAGCAACAACCGGAGGAAGGTGCCCGACCCTAGTGGATGTCATGGAAGCCATACAGGGGATTCGCTCTCCGCTGGAACACAAAATCGACAGGTAACGGCTGAGGTCACCCTCATGCGTGCCGACCTACGCAATCTGGGGTAAAGAGGCAAAGCTACCAAAGATTCAGTGTCAACGCTCCAAAAATCTACGAAAACACTGAAAACAACTGTCAAAAAGCTCCAGGCAGAACCTTCGGACCTGGAGGCGAAACTTGGATGGCTGCGAGGGGCACGCACGCAGAAACAATGTGCGCATATTGGGGGTTCCTAAGAGAGAGGAGGGGCAAACTATAGGCCTCTTTGTCGAGGACTTGATTCAGAAACATCTACAGCCCAAACTCTGTCACAATATCTCTCAGTTGAACGTGCTCACAGAGTGCCTGCAGGTCCTCAGGAGCCAGGCGCCCCTCCACGTCCCATTTTAGTGAGAATATTCAATTACCAGGATAAAGACATTATCCTTCAAACGGCATGCACTGCCCCCCGCCCCCACTCAAGTTCGAAAACTCGATTATTACATTCTTTCCGGACTTCACATTAAAAGTGCAAAAGATGCAGAGATCCTTTCTGGAAGGGAAGCGGGCACTCCGTGACAAGAACTTGAAATAAGCAATGCTTTTGTCCGGCCAAGCTGCGTGTGCTGGCAGAGGGGAAGTCCTGTTTTTTTCAAACCGCAGAGGAAACTTGAGACTGGTTAGAAGGATGGCGAACTCCCGGCGCTCACAAACATGGCTCTCCTAGACGTTTGCAAAGTCAAGAGAGTCGCCAGGAAAGTTCTGATTGTGAAGAAGGCGTTTGAACATGTTACGATTACGCTTAACGGCTAACTAGCTGACCCTCCACGAACTGCAGAGTGATATCGTATGCCGGAGGGGCAATGACTGTAGATCTGTCCCAACGAGAGCTGGGTGAATATACCATGCTGGACAATGGACTTGTGTTTGCAGGGGATCGAATTAAACGTGGGATAGTGTTGCAATAGCTGAAGAGGCAGGCCCCGGATGTGGTGCTATTACAGGAAACTCATGTACATGGTTCCCCTTACTGTGCACTCAATAGATGGGGGTGCAAACTGGTGGCTCACTCGGGCTATGCAGGAGGGTCCAGAGGGGTTGGTATTCTTATGCGCAACTCATTCCCCTTCCAGGTTCAAATGGTCACATGCGATCCACTTTGGAGAACTGTCAAGGTGTTGTGCCTGTGGGAGGGTAGGTCCCTTAATGTAACTTCACTATATGTGCCTCCTAGACTTCACTCTATGACATTAACTGATATCGGTTCACATATATTGAATCTGCCTGGGGGTGACCTACTGTTGGGGGGTGATTGTAATGCAGCCCTCATTGGAGACCTAGACAGGCGAACGCCCAAATGGGGTGAAGCGCCCGGGAGGATGCTGACTGATTTTCTTGGGGCTATGGGTCTGGTAGATGTTTAGATAGTATGCAAACTCTCGGCCAGACAATACACCTTTTTCTCCAGAGTCCACTGTAGCATGTCCCAAATAGAATACGTCTTTTGCAAAGCCACCCAGCTCCCCAAGTTTGGAGAGATCTCCTTTCTGTCTTGGGGCATTTTTGGTCATTCCCCGCTAGTAGCGTACTATGGCGGTGCCCCACCCCCCACACGCCATGAAATGGTTCTTAATCCTTGGTACCTCAAGGTGCCGACTATTAGAGATAATCTTACGGAGACCACCAACAAATATTTCAACGAGAACGATGGATCAGTCGATTTGGACGTAGTACTGTGGGAGGCATATAAAACTGTGGTTAGGGTTGGCGGGGTGGCGGCAATTGCCGGACACAGGAAGGAAAGTCAGAAGCAGTTAGAAGGGATAGAAGGTGAGATTGCGCTTCACTAACTTAGTCTCATGACATCAGACACTCCAGATAATCCACACAAACTGCTCAGGAAACAAACTGAATACAGAAATATCGCTGAAGATGCAGATAAGGCCCAATATCGTACCACTCAGCACCTTATATATGATATTGATGGTAAGGCGAGCAACCTGTTAGCTTGGTTGGACAAACGGGAAAAAGCCAATAGATGGGTGGATGAGATTGTATGCCAAGATGGTGCAAGACTGCGGGAGAGATCTGGAATCGCTAAGGCATTCGCGGACCACTTCAAGAAGGTCTTTACCTCCACTCAGGCCTCCTCCCACACAGAAGCAAAAGATTTGCTAACCACCCTGGAACTACCCGTTCTAGACCCCCAGGATATTAAGGACTTGGACTCCGACTTGACAAATGAGGAGGTGTCCAAGACGATTTGTGCCTTGCAGTCTGGAAAGGCCATGGGCCCTAGTGGTCTTCCAATTGAACTTTACAAATCTAATGCATCTACAATTGCCCCATACCTCATACAGATGTACGAGGAAAGTGTGGACAGGGGTGTCCTACCAGAAATGCAGATATTGGCCTACATTGTTGTTATATACAAATAGGATAAACCCCCTGAAAATTATGGCTCGTAGAGGCCTGTCTCCCTCCTAGACCCAGAAGTCAAAATATTAGTCAAAATCCTGGCACGGCATCTCTCACCTTTTCTCCATAAATTAATCCACCCGGACCAATCCAGTTTTATGTCGGCTAGGAATACCACTCTGAACCTTCGACGCCTTCACGGAGTCCTGGGTAGGGCAGCCACAATTCATGAAGAGGCAGTGATCATGTCTGGACGCCAAGATGGCATTCAAAATGATCAAATGGCCCTTCTTATTTGCCGCACTTGAAAGATACAGGTTCGAGGATAGGTTTTTATCCTGGGTGCAACTTCTTTACCCGGAGCCGCTGGCCCGAATTACAGTTAAAGGGGGGGGGGGCGTTCAACTACTTTCACATTACAGAAGGGAACAAGGCCCTTTCACCCTTACTTTATGCCTTGACTCTGGAGCCCCTGGCGATCTGGATCAGGAGGGACCCCCTCATTAGAGGCCTCAATTGGTCTGTGGACTGGATGGATAAAATCTCCCTTTAGGCTGACAATATTTTGCTTTATTTGGCCAGGCCCTGTTTTTCCATTCACATATATTTGCTCTATTTCGAAAGTACTTTGGCTATACCCTTAACTGGGACAAATCCCTGGTATATGTTCTGAGTGGGGAGCATCCAACCCTGCCCAGGGGCTGAGAGGCTAAGATAGTTACAGACGTTTTTTTTTTAACTTGGGAATATACGCTACTACTACTAACCCTTCAGTATTCTACAATCGCAACCTTGCTCCTCCTCTCCGCTGCTTTCATGCGGACATGCAACATTGGAAAACCCTGCCCCTTACTTTATTGGGTAGGGCCGCCCTCTATAAGATGATGGCGCTTCCTTGATTCCTCTATGCCCAACAGAACACACCTTATTTGGTTCCAGCACAATACTTTACTGCTATTGATTTAGAGGCACACACCTTGCTCTGGAATAATGGTACCCCCAGAATAGCTTTGGCTAAACTTACAAAAAGCTGGTACGATGGAGGTATAGCCCTGCCTGCAATTAAAAGCTATTAATGGGCCACCCAATTAGTAGTTATTAATTACTGGGTACACCAACAAGGGACAGATCCTGCTTACAGGATGGATAGAAAAAATATGTTCCCCGGCAATTATCACAGGGCAATCTATAGAGGGAGGAAATATGCACCCATATACACTCGAACCTCCAGCACAATTGATATATGGCACAGGGCGACTGCGGCATTGGGGTGTAAACCTAAAATTTCACGTCATCACATTGCTCGACACATATCAGTTGGGAATGTTATCGAAACACCCAGGATTTGATAAGTGGGACCTGATAGGTCTCTCAAGAGTTGGTGATTTATGGGTGGAAGGCAAGGTGGTCCCGTTCAGTGATCTTCAACGGGATTATCAATTACATAGCAGAGAAACTTTTAGATACCTTCAAGCCCAAAGTGCACTACAAAGGGCGATACCCAAAGATCTCCTGGCCCCTAGAGGACAGACTTCTAGAAGATTACCTCCAGGAAAAGGCCATCTCACTGACATATTGTAAAATACTGAAAAATACACCGGACACACTGGGGGGGACTCGTGCAAAATGGGTGGATGATGTTGGAGACATTAGTGTCGAAGGCAGGCAGGAGGCTCTGGTTTTTCCCGGGAGGTGGCGATTCGATCCCGTTTTAAATGTATCCAGCGCAAACTCCTATACAGAGCTTACTACACCAGTTTGGTGCTTGTCAAAATGGGTGCCTTGAACTCCTCCGCCTGTTCCAGGTGATGTTGTCAAACCGGCACCTACCTACATCAGTGGTGGGATTGCTTGATCCTTCAGACACACTGGAGGAGGGTCACATCAGCACTGTCTTTAACCTGTCATTAAACTTTTGAAGTTTCGCCCGCCTGTGTCTTCTTCATAACTGGGATGCAACTGACTTATCGAGAACTGAGAGAATGTGGGTCTCCCTGGGTTGTATGGTTGTGAAACGTAACATAGCCAGGACGTGGAAAGGGGTCGCTAAGCCAAGGTTCAGGGACTGGGAATCTGATTTGGATTGGTGTATGCAGGCTGAGAGGGTAAAATATGAAAGCAGAGGAGGCCCTCAAAAATTGACTAGAATCTGGGGTCCATGGAATGTAAGCAGAGGGTCGATATGTACACCTTTCAGTGACGTTTCCCCACTATCGGCGGTCCACGAGGTTGAGTAATGTTTGGATCACGAAGTACAGCGCAAAGCACACAACTGCATTAATGATCCTATGTAAAGATATGACGATTGCTATACTACTGCACTGTGAATGTTGGAAATTATGGAGATTGCACTGCCCTTTGTTGTATTCTGTCTTTGATGCTTTTGGTTTTGTTTATGCAATAAAAAGAATCTTTTTTTAAAGGGCATTAAAAAAAATTAAATAAGGCCATTTTAGAAAAAAAGAAAAGCACTTGTCTGTCTGAAAAACAGAAGAAGGAAGCTCTGAGCCTCAAAAGACATCAAGCAAAGAGTTTTTCATAAAGTTTTGGTAGATGTACCAAGCAAAAATGAAAAAGAAGCCCGAGTTAAGGGCTCCACGATTCTGTCACCGGGAACTGGAAAAAAGAACTGTCTCATCAGTTACTAACCAGACATGATGGGACACTAATGAATACTTGACAAATACCAAGGACTAATTTCTTGGTTTACTCCTAGGTTTTAAAATATTTTAAAAATGTATTGAATACCACATGATTTGCTATAACAAAGAATCATATACATATACAGATATGCATTTTTATGGAATCCGTTGTCTAAACCTTGTTTTTTAATGTTTCTGTAATTTTGATATATAGAGGTTTGTCATATTTTAGAAATTAAATAGTTTTTAATGTTCTGTGTATTTGTGAGTTTATGCACAGCCTGTATGTCATCTATATCATTTGTCACTGTTTTATCTAGTGGAGTTTTAATCTTGCCATACTGATGGTATTCTATTCCATAAAGGATCAGCAGCAATTTTCCCAGCCTTTCAGGCTTTGGCCTATTATGTCATGTTGTTTTTTCATCTCACACTTCCTTTGAAAAAAAATGTATGATGTAGTTTTCTTGTCACTATTTAATTTAGAATGACTCTTCTACATTTAAAATTGATTTTTTATAAAGAAAATATGCGGAAATCGGCCAAGATAGCCTTTTTTGTTAAGGGCGTGGCTTGAAGTTCGATTTGTTACGTAGTCCTGTTTCATTTGCATCCGTACTTGCTACAGTATTGGTTCGTTTCTCAAAAAAGGCTTTCAGTCTTAATTTCCTAAAGAAGGAAGCTAGTTCGCACTGTAGTTTACTTTTGCCCCTAGTGTGGCGGGCCTTTATGTCCATGATTTTGAGGAGAAATACATCCTGAGCGACACTAATCCCTACAGCGCAAACATCATGCTATCGAGACGGTACATTGATGATGTGCTTACGATCTGGAAGGGCACTGAAGAAACCTTAGTGTCCTACTTCAACTGGATCAATACGTGTGATGATCATCTGAAGTTCACGTATGTGAAAGATCCGAACACTTTGGTCTTCCTAGACCTAACAATAACAAAAGAGAACGGGAGACTGACAACAGTCACTCATTATAAACCCACTGCTAAAAATAACCTATTATGGTTTGTGTTGGACCCGGCCTCATGGCGTGGTCCTACCGCTCCCGCATGGCGAGCCCAGGACGACATCGGCCCTCCACCCAGCATCGGGCAGCCCTTTTGCCCGACACTGCACGCCCCAACATTGCTGGTACGGCCACCATCCCGGACCCCCACTACCGACCTGGCTCCATCGTGGGCCCCTCACGACCTAAGCATGAGGCCGCGCCCGACTCCATCTTGGGCCCACCACGCCACGACCACGTGGCCTCTGCTCCGGCCCAGGCCCCAGCGAAGCCCAGACATCGAGGCACCAAGATCCACCCAGGTGGTTGAGTGGCCACTCGACAGATCCCGGAGAAAAGGGGGTTTCGATGGCCCTCCAGCCGTCTCCGGACGCCTGGTTTCGATCGCCCTCCGGCCTCCCTGGGCGCTGGCTCCACCCCCCTGCTGGGTGTCTGGACACCATCATCCCGGCCCTTCTGACCCCCAGGCGCGAGGGTCCGGACATCAAAGGACTCCAGTCCTATATCTGGGCCAGCCCTGGATTAGGACGTCAGTTGTATCCTGGACTGGAAGCCCTGCTGACGCTGTCACGGCCGACACCAGACGAACTCATCTCCGGTAACCTGAACCATCTGAGAGCCTGCTGGCGCTGCCGCGGCCTACCTTGCTGAACCCTCTGAGAGCCTGCTGGCACTGCCGCGGCCTACCTTGCTGAACCATCTGAGAGCCTGCTGGCGCTGCCGCGGCCTACCTTGCTGAACCATCTGAGAGCCTGCTGGCGCTGCCGCGGCCTACCTTGCTGAACCATCTGAGAGCCTGCTGGCACTGCCGCGGCCTACCTTGCTGAACCATCTGAAAGCCTGCTGGCGCTGCCGTGGCTCGAACCCCTCGGAACCCCCCAGCTCGAGGATTGAGAGCTGTGCGTAGGGTATCCCTTCCTCCGCCCAGAGCTAGACTGTCCCCCTACCTACCCCCCTTTCCTAGACTTTACGGATCCCCCGATCCATCTGTATATACTGCCAAGAACCAGCAACCTTTACTACTTATAAAAGCTTAAGAACTTGATCTCCTGCGTGGTGTCCGTTTGTAGTGTTGTGATTACTCGGCTGTACGATCCTCGGAGAGGGCCCTCATTCAGGAGGCCCCTCAGTAACGCTCGGCTACTTCTCGAAGGAGAGGTGGACCTAGGGGTGGTCAGTCAGACCTCTTCTGCCTCCCCCGGGGTTGCCTTTCTAACATTGGTGGCAAGCGCCGGGATCCGAGCCCACGCAGATCGCACAGAGAGTAATTCACTCACTACCAAGAAAAACCCACTACGACCATGAGCACAGAATTCCAGAAAGAGAAAATGGAAGACTACAGTCACAAGGAGCTAAAGCAATTCTGCAAAGAGCTAGGCATCGCTACCACTGGCTTAAGCACCAAAGAAGACTTTAAATCGGCCCTGCAGGCCTGGGTGGACGCCGGCGAGGCGCCACCCCCGAGTGAAGATAACCCGGGCCCGAACGGAGGCCCGGAGGCCGAGACGAACCCAGCGGGAGGGAGACCCGCAAACCCAGACACGGGCCTCTCCCACGAAGACGCCCGAGAACGAGAGAGGAACCGGCTCCACGAGTTGGATCTTGCTCGACTCAGACAAAAAGGAGAAATCCAACTGGCAGAAAGGAAGTTAGCCCTCGAGGAGAAAAAACTCATGCTCGAGCACGAGCGCGTCCTCAAAGAAATGGAACTTAAAGCCAAGGCAAACGAGTCTGCCATCGCCGGGGGTAAGACCTCACCCCCGCCGGTGGACACGAAGGTGCACATACCCAAGGATGTCGTCAAAGAGTACTATAAGAACAACGACATCCAACAGTGGTTCAAAGCCTACGAGGTCGCCATGGCCGCCCATCGAGTACCCCTCAAGGACTGGGGCGCCGGCCTGTGGGGGAAGTTTATCAACGAAGGGAGGGACGCCCTGCTGGAGCTCCCTGATACCGAGATGACCTCGTACGAGCACATGAAGACCGCCCTCCTCACTCGCTACAGACTCACCCCCGAGATGTACCGGCAGCGATTCAGAGACTGCAAGAAAATCCCCGGTACACCGTGGGTGGAGTACGTGAACTTTTACAGCAGAGCCTTCGAGGGGTGGGTCAGAGGCTGCCAGGCCACCACCTACCAGCAGTTGATCGACCTCATTCTATGGGAACATCTGTCCAATAACTGCTTCATCGAACTCCGGCAACACCTCCTCGACAGCAAATTGACTGAGCCACGAAAACTCGCTGTCGAGGCGGATAGATGGGTGAGCACCCGAGTTCCCCGGAGTCCACTGGGAGACTACGGCCGGGGATCCCCGGGGAACCACTGACCACGAGGCGGCGGAGTAGGCCAGAGCCGGGGTCGAGACGTCCCCCAGGGGTCCTCCCCCACCTCCACGTCGCCATCCCTGGGCCAGAGAGGGGGCCCCCCAGCCAGACCGGGGCCCCGCCCGAACGTTACGTGCCACAGATGTCAGCGACTGGGTCATTATGCGAATGACCCCCTCTGCCCAATGAATCAGCGACCCGGCACCACCGGTCCCCCAACCCGCCAGATCGCAGCCGCTGCCCTGGGGGAAGAAAGGAGTGAGGAGGAGGACGACAACCCCGAGCAAGCCGAGTGGGAGCCCGCCGCCATGACCTTAGCATGCCTGGGTACTCACGACCTGATCCCCCGAGGCCCGATCCCTGGCAACACCCAGAAATACCGCCAGTGGGTCACCATCAATGGACGCAGGACCGAAGCCCTCCGTGACACTGGGGCCAGCGTGACAGCGGTCCGCTGCCATCTGGTGACCCCGGAACAGATCCTTCCTAACGTCCTGTGTCCAGTCCGGTCCGCAGATAACTCAGAGACTTTGTGCCAGATGGCCCGCATCCCCTTCGAGTGGGGGGGGAGTGTTGGGCGTGCTGAAAGTGACTGTCCGCGACGATGCCCCCGTGGACTGCCTCCTTGGGAACGACCTAGAAAGTTCCCCCTGGGCTAACGTCGAACGGAGAGAGCACCTGGGGATGCTAGGCCTTCCCGAGTGGGTCTGTGCGACCACCCGCTCCATGACCGCCCGAGCCTCCACCCCAGCGGGGGAAGCTCCCACCGAGGAGCCGGAGTGGCCCGCCCCTCCGCCGCCCATCGTCCCCGAGGACGCCGACCCCGAACACGGCCCCCAAGGGCCCGACCAAGAAGATCTCACCGAGCTCGACCACCTCCCAGAGCTCGCCCAATGGCGCCAAGAAGGTGGCCCCACCCGCGAACAGTTCCTGCAGGAACAGAAAACCTGCCCCTCCCTTGAAGGGATTCGACAGCAAGCCGCTACCCAAGCAGCTGGAGACCCCGCGGGGTCCCACTGGATCTATTGGGACAACAACCTTCTCTACAGTGAGCAAAAGATTGCTGAACTAGGGGCCGGCCGGGTACTGGTCGTACCCCTCCGATTCAGAGACTTCCTCCTGAACTTAGCACATGATGTGCCCCTCGCCGGGCACCTGGGGCAGGACAAAACTTACAGCCGCCTGGTGACCCATTTCTTCTGGCCAAAAATGCGCACCGATGTGCTTAACCACTGCAGGACCTGCCCGACCTGTCAAGCCAGCGGGAAGAGCGGGGGGAAAGTCAAAGCCCCACTCCAGCCATTCCCCGTGGTGACTACCCCCTTTGAGCGAGTGGGGATAGACATCGTAGGGCCCCTGGACCCTCGAACCTCGCAGGGGCACCGCTTCATCCTCGTCCTGGTTGACCATGCTACCCGCTATCCCGAAGCCATTCCCCTCCGAACCATCACAGCCCCCGTGGTGGGCCGAGCCCTCATGAGCATCTTCTCCCGAGTCGGCTTCCCCCGAGAAGTCGTGAGTGATCGAGGCTCCAACTTTATCTCGAAGCATATGCGGTCCCTATGACAACAGTGCGGGGTCGCCTATAAATTCACCACCCCGTACCATCCCCAAGGAAATGGACTAGTGGAGCGATTTAACAGAACATTGAAGGGGATGATCAAGGGCTTAGAAGAACCACTCCGGCGCAAATGGGATGTCCTGCTACCTTGCCTCCTGTTCGCCTACCGAGAGGTACCCCAGAAGTCCCTGGGGTTCAGCCCCTTTGAACTCTTGTACGGACACCCGGTCCGAGGCCCCCTCAGCCTGGTCAAGGAAGGCTGGGAGACAGCAGTTCGAGAGGCCCCACCCGATGTCTACCGGTACCTCCTGACCCTCCGCAATCAGACTCGGAAGTTCCGGGAACTTGCCGAGGCCAACCTGGAGGCTAGTCAGGAGGAGATGAAATGCTGGTATGACCAGAACGCCTCGTCCATCGAATTCGAGCCGGGCCAGCAGGTCTGGGTCATGTCCCCGGTCGAACCTTGTGCCCTCCAGGACAAATGGACGGGGCCCTTCAAAGTGGTGGAGCGCAAGAGCCCAGTCACCTATCTGGTGGACATGGAGTCCCCCCGGAACCCCCTCCGGGTTCTGCACGCTAACCGGCTCAAGCCACACTTTGCACGCACTGAACTGAGCCTGCTGCTAGCGACCGATGACGGAGCTGAAGACGACTCCGAACCACTACCAGATCTCCTCAGCACCACCGAGAAAGACGGCTCCATCGAAGGGGTCACGCTCTCCTCTTCCCTGACCCCAGAGCAGCAACAGGACTGCCGGAAGCTGCTGGGGCAGTTTGCGGATCTGTTTTCCCTCACTCCGGGGGTCACCCGGTGGTGTGTCCACGATGTAGACACAGGAGACAGCCCGCCTGTAAAACACCGAGCTTTTCGAGTGCCCGACCGGGTTCGGGCCTGCATCCAATCCGAAGTGGCCAAGATGTTAGCTCTGGGGGTAGTCGAACCCTCCAACAGTCCCTGGGCCAGTCCCGTTGTCCTGGTCCCTAAAGCCGCACCCCCCGGAGCCGCTCCGGAGCTCCGGTTCTGTGTTGACTACAGGGGACTGAATGCCGTCACCAGGACCGACGCCCATCCCATCCCCAGGGCGGATGAATTGATCGATCGCCTAGGGGCCGCCAAATATCTCAGCACCTTCGATCTCACGGCGGGGTATTGGCAGATTGGCCTTACCCCTGGTGCACAGGAGCGATCGGCCTTCTCGACACCAGATGGCCACTATCACTTCAAAGTGATGCCCTTCGGCATGAAGAACGCACCCGCAACCTTCCAGAGACTAGTGAACCAAGTGCTGGCCGGTCTAGAGGAGTACAGTGCCGCCTATCTCAATGACATTGCAGTGTACAGCCTCCACTGGGATGAGCACCTGACCCACCTCTGGACAGTCCTGACGGCTCTTCGGTGGGCCGGACTCACCATCAAAGCCAGTAAGTGCCAGATAGGCCAAGGGTCCGTGACCTATCTGGGACACCAAGTGGGGAGCGGCCAAGTGGCTCCCCTCCAACCAAAGATAGACACCATCCGGGCCTGGGAGCCCCCGGTCACCCAAACCGCCGTCCACGCCTTCCTGGGGCTCACCGGATATTATCGGCGATTCATAAAGAACTATGGGAGCATTGTGGGGCCCCTCACAGAACTGACGTCAAAGAAACTACCACAGAAGGTGCACTGGACCCCCGAGTGCCAGGCAGCCTTTGAAACTCTGAAGACTGCCATGTGCACCGCCCCTGTGCTCCAGGCCCCCGACTACAGCAGAGAGTTTGTGGTCCAAACCGACGCCTCAGAGCACGGCATCGGGGCGGTCCTGTCCCAAGTTAACTCCGAAGGCATCGACCAGCCTGTGGCCTTCATCAGCCGCCGCCTACTGGCAAGAGAGCAGCGATGGAGCACCATCGAGAGGGAAGCCTTCGCCGTGGTGTGGGCCCTCAAGAAGCTCCGGCCCTACCTCTTCGGCACCCACTTCCGAGTGCAGACCGACCACCGGCCCCTGCGGTGGTTGATGCAGATGCGGGGAGAAAACCCGAAACTGCTGCAATGGTCCATTTCGCTGCAGGGGATGGATTTCACTGTGGAGCATCGCCCCGGCAACGACCACGCCAATGCTGACGGCCTGTCCCGATTCTTCCGCCTCGGCGAGGAGAATCCCCAAGAAGATGGGTGACTCACCCCTGCCTTCAGCTGGGGGGGACGCGTGTTGGACCCGGCCTCATGGCGTGGTCCTACCTCTCCCGCATGGCGAGCCCAGGACGACATCGGCCCTCCACCCAGCATCGGGCAGCCCTTTTACCCGACACTGCACGCCCCAACATTGCTGGTCCGGCCACCATCCCGGACCCCCACTACCGGCCTGGCTCCATCTTGGGCCCCTCACGACCTAAGCATGAGGCCGCGCCCGACTCCATCTTGGGCCCACCACGTCACGACCACGTGGCCTCTGCTCCGGCCCAGGCCCCAGCGAAGCCCAGACATCGAGGCACCAAGATCCACCCAGGTGGTTGAGTGGCCACTCGACAGATCCCGGAGAAAAGGGTGTTTCAATGGCCCTCCAGCCGTCCCCGGACGCCTGGTTTCGATCGCCCTCCGGCCTCCCTGGGCGCTGGCTCCACCCCCCTGCTGGGTGTCTGGACACCATCATCCCGGCCCTTCTGACCCCCAGGCGCGAGGGTCCGGACATCAAAGGACTCCAGTCCTATATCTGGGCCAGCCCTGGATTAGGACATCAGTTGTATCCTGGACTGGAAGCCCTTCTGACGCTGTCACGGCCGACACCAGACAAACTCATCTCCGGTAACCTGAACCATCTGAGAGCCTGCTGGCGCTGCCGCGGCCTACCTTGCTGAACCCTCTGAGAGCCTGCTGGCGCTGCCGCGGCCTACCTTGCTGAACCATCTGAGAGCCTGCTGGCGCTGCCGCGGCCTACCTTGCTGAACCATCTGAGAGCCTGCTGGCGCTGCCGCGGCCTACCTTGCTGAACCATCTGAGAGCCTGCTGGCGCTGCCGCGGCCTACCTTGCTGAACCATCTGAAAGCCTGCTGGCGCTGCCGCGGCTCGAACCCCTCGGAACCCCCCAGCTCGAGGATTGAGAGCTGTGCGTAGGGTATCCCTTCCTCCGCCCAGAGCTAGACTGTCCCGCTACCTACCCCCCTTTCCGAGACTTTACGGATCCTTCGATCCATCTGTATATACTGCCAAGAACCAGCAACCTTTACTACTTATAAAAGCTTAAGAACTTGATCTCCTGCGTGGTGTCCGTTTGTAGTGTTGTGATTACTCGGCTGTACGATCCTCGGAGAGGGCCCTCATTCAGGAGGCCCCTCCGTAACGCTCGGCTACTTCTCGAAGGAGAGGTGGACCTAGGGGTGGTCAGTCAGACCTCTTCTGCCTCCCCCGGGGTCGCCTTTCTAACAGTTTGAAAGCTTTCATCCTAGAGCACTACGTGAAAACCTGCCCTACGGCCAATATCTGCGCATTCGTAGAAATTGCAGCGAACTTGTTGATTATAAGCGACAGGCCCAAGATCTCACTGTAAAACTAAAGGATCGAGGTTACCCTGAGAAGATACTGCACAAAAGTCAAAAACGCGCCCGTAACCAGCCGAGAACTGCACTTCTGGAGAATCAAACCAAAGAAGTGGAGGAGCCCCCATTGACCTGTGTCACGACATATAACACCATCTCCAACGCGGTTACCAGAATAATAGGTAAACATTGGAGTATACTGAACACAGGAAACTTGAGATGGGACAAACCCTTGTTCTCCTACAGAAAAGCACGAAGTATCAAAGACGCAGTAGTCAACACCAGACCCAAAAAAGAAATAAGAGAGCAAGAAACAGTTCTCAACATATGGGGGTTGCCAAAAGTAACAGGCCACTACAAATGTGGTAGCTGCAGCGTATGCCCCTTCACTCAAAACACGAAGACTCTACAACTGGAACCCAACAAGACTTGGATTATCAGAGGGCAAACTAATTGCAACAGTGAAAACGTAGTGTACAGATTGACCTGTCCTTGTGACCTACACTATATAGGTATGACAAGCAGAAAGGTCAAGATACGTATTGGAGAGCACAGGAGCAACATTCGTTGCAAAAAAGCCAACACCAAACTGACTGAACATTACCTGGCAAGTGGGCACACACCGGACGATCTGCAATGGACTGTTATTGAACAGGTCAAACCAGGAGCCAATTTGAACCAACGCTTGTTCGAGAAGGAACAGAGATGGGTATATAGGCTCTCAACACACAAAACTGGTTTGAATGATAATATCCCTTGGAACGCAGTGATGTGAGAGTTAATCTCACGAACAATCCGAACTGCCAATGACAGTATTACATACTTCGAACTGTGGGGATTGTTACTAACACAGCACAGACTAAGCACCAACACAGCCCCATTTCTCCTCATGAGCGGCTTTAAATGACGTGATGTATCGCTATAACACCTGCCGTCCCATAGAGATTCCTGATGCTCTTCTATTCCTGCCCTGTTAAATGACCCACGTTTTTTCTTTCACAATTCCGAGTGCGAATGCGTGATCACCACGGTAACCAGACCGCTACACGTCACACCGCTGTTAGCCACGTGATCGGAACTAAAAGATGGGCACACCCCTTGAGCACGTTGTGATTGGTTACTGAGGCGGTGACCCATTACGCCACTCCTAATCAGGAAATACCGATCAGGGTATTTCACCGGCATCACCGACGCACCGATCACTCCACGGGGCTTCGTAAGCAGTAACCAAGTAGGTTTACCGCCAGATGACCACATACCGCAAGTAAGTACAGACCCAGCGGGCACGGGTACAACGAGGTGTTCCTGCTACGCACCCGAGTATCATGACTTTGAGTCTGACACAAGCATTATTTTTGATGTATGTGTGCTTGTGTTTTAAACCTCCATAGGTGACGGATACTTGCCGTCTTGGTAGTTAAGAAGCCCATGAAGCGACAATAACCGCTTCGAGTGTAAGCATTGCATGAATTGAGTTTTTTTCACAAACACTGCAAAGATACTAGTAGCGTGCAACAATGAAATTACGAATCAAACGTCTATCGGCCGGACACGAGTCTAATGTCTATCGGCCGGTATCAATTCCGTTGAAAAACGCACGAGCATTTCGCTTCGCAGCACAAAAGCGATCACTCCTCACTCCTCCCCACCAGCTTAAATAAGCCCAGTACCTCGCAGTACTTGCCTCTCACCACGGTACTTACCTAAGCGCGATCCGGCAATTGACACTGGAGCACTTTTCGATCTTGCACGAACTATGCACCTGTGCGATCGAACAATATAGGTAGTCACCTGACGTGGGTGACCTCACTCAGCACTTTATATGTTAAGTGTATACCCTTGTTATGTCTTCCCTAGTACGCAATCCCAACCCCGTTTCCCCTTTTCTTTCTTACAGGTTTTTTTTTCCTGAACGAGGAAAAGACACACCCTTTTACGCCAGATCACAATTTTGTGGTCTTTAAATTGCACGAGGGTTGGGCGCACCTTAGCGTCTGCGTACCACCCCGTGCAATCTTCACGGTCCTGACGAAAACCATAGAATTTTTACGATGGTTGAAACATGTAGACCTTATTATCTTTCTTTGTAAATATGCACATAGCACACTTCGCTATTTTTAAATACATCATACTTCTTTAGACACCAAAGCCTTCCTAGTTAGGCACAGGTGCCACATTGGTTTTATAGGGGTTCATGCACTCAGGAATAAAGTCTTGAAGTGAGTAGTGTTGGCCCCTTTTTAATACACTTTCACTGTAATTTTTAAGCACATATAAAAAGAAATAATAACCCGCTCCACTGTAGTCAGGTGTCGCAGCACACCCTATGGGCATTCGGCCTTTGGGGTGGGACCCCGATCATGAAGCATGTCACCAACTAGGTTGGTGAGTGAGGGGTCTTCTCAAAGTACATGCACTGTCCAGTAACGGGTTGGGGCACACTGTGCTAACCTGGGCCTTCAGAAGGAAGCAGAGATTTTTCTGCTTTCTTTCCCTACAGGGGGTACTCCTCCTTTGTTGTTAATATCAATACCCAGAAAACCTGCTAGTGGGCCCGGTATACCTACTCAAAATTATTAAGACCCATTGAACTCCTCCTCCTCTTTTGGCTAATAAGTTTGCATCAAAGCAAAAATACAAAGTTTCAGAATGTTTTAGAAAACATACCTCAGCATGAACTAACAAGCAAGTTCACTAAATCAAAGTCTTAAGAAAAACCCTTAAATTTAGCCCACCACAATTCGGCCCAATATATTTGGTGCATTGGTCAACTTAAGTCTAGACCTTAAGACTGGCACCAGCCAATGAGTTTGAGAAACATTTTTGGCAGATCTTGCAATTATATTAACTGACAGTTCCAAAGAATTGACAATTTGAAAGTAATAAAATAAACATCTATGACATTTTTCACCAGATTTCTTATTTTACAGAGTCATGTAGCACAATTTTATTAAACTGTAAGAAATGTTTAATAGACACTGTTGATTTTTTCCAAGAGTTTAAGAGTATCTTCCTCTATTGGTAGTCCTATTTCTTTGGATTCACACAGTTTTATCTCAGTGTGGATTATGGGTTTCTTTTTTGCCTTGTTCAGTGCTGTGCATCTTTTCTTGACTTCTACAAACTGAGAAGGCTTTTGACCTCATGGAATGTTCGCAATAGTACCCAAAAATATGGGGTTTCCTTCCCTCATCATGTGGTTAATCATGAAGCTCTACACAGTACCAACAATCATCAGAATAAAAAATGTACTGGATTTGTGTCCATTGAGGGTCGCAGCAGAGGTGTTACTCTCTCGAATACTTTTTGTTTTGTTTCTAGGGATCACTGCAATTGCCATAAGTAGGAAATTGGTTTTTTGATTGAGGGGGTAAAACCCTTCTCAATCAATCAATCAATCAATCAATCAGTCAGTACTTGTTGAGCACAGCTACTCACCGTGAGGGTCTCAAGGCACTGGGGGGAGATTAGGTGTGTGGGGTGCTACATTGGGGGGTTGCAGGTCCGACAGGGTGCTGTGGTTCATTCGGAGATCCTTCCTGTATTGTGTCAGAGACGGTGAGAGGTATCTCGTTCCAGGATTTGGAGGTAAGAGAAGGCTCTTCTTCTGGCCTTGCAAATCCAAGGGACGGTGGCGAGGGCCAGCTGGACGAGCAATCAACAACCACGATCCTTGTCAGGGTGAACCACAAAAGTCACCAATTAACATGTGCTTAACCCTCTGGTTGCTCAGCACAAAAACAGTCAGGCTTAACTTAGAGGCACTGTGTGAAGTTTGCATGCAGCTCACAAACTGTAATAAAGTCAAAATACTAAAGCCTCGAGCAGCATGTGTGAGAGTGAATGCCTTGTTCCACGGCTTTCAGTAGTCATTGACGCTGAGTGATAGAATCTCACTGTACTCTGACGACATTTGCGACTAGGCAACCTCCTCAACTCTGGGCTGCGAGCGCTGCAAATCTTGGCCATTTTCGGGTCCTACTCAGGCATGCGAATTAACAAAGAAAAGTCGTCTATATATGCCATCTCCCACCATGCAACAGTCATGCAGTGGGCACACAATTACGGGTACCCCCACAGGGGTTTAAGTACCTCAGGGTGTACATCATGGAAGACAGGACCCAGACAAACAACTGCATCCTCTGCTCTGAACTAGAAAGACTGGCCGGAGACTTTAAATTCTGAAACTCCCTTCCACTGTCTTTGCTTGGTCGTTCAGCAATTTTTAAGATGGTCTCCCTCCCAATACTTTTATCAGCCTCAGAACTTTCCATTCCCAGTGCCGAAAACCTTCTTTGCCAGGGCCAATGCCCTATTACAGGAGCTTATTTGGAACAGTGGAACAACCTGAATTGTCCTTGCAAAATGTTGCTGACCTACATTCGAGGAAGGCTTCACCATCCCAGACCAGGTTCTATACTTTAGGGCAGCACACCTGCAGGTGCCCAACGACTAGTGATGCTATAGGTTTGGGGACCCGGCCTTTGCAGTGGAAGGATGGGCTCTAGGCTACAACTACCATCCACATTTGCTGTACAGTAGCGAAGGGCCACACACCATGCTAGTCCCTACATGAAGGGTGCTAGCCAAATAGAAGGAAGTCAAGGGCTATGGGATGGGATGGCCGGCTGACACTAGAGACTCCGCTGTGGAAAGGGACTAGCCTTTCCCAGGTGGCGCACTCCGCAGGTTTGCCAAGTGGGATGCTATTGGCATCACAACACTTGGGGAAGCTCTAAAGAACGGGTCCCTTAAGGCTTTTCCAGAACTGCAAATGAAGTACCAACTTCATTGCTCCCAGCTCTTTCTTTACCTTCATCTCACATTCCACCCTCACCCCATATTTACTCACAGACACTGAAAACCCAGCTTACTCACCCCTGGAGGCGAAAATTCTACTGACTAACATTAGTGTACACAAGCTATCAGCTATCTAGCACACAGCTCAACCAACAACCATACCCCATGGAGGTGGTGAGAGAGGCTTGGTCAAGAGACCTAGGCCAGTTGGAGGACGAGAAATGGACGGAGGCAGTGCCGGCCCAAGGGAGACTGCGATAGCCGCACAATCCCTTCTTATTCAGCTCAAACTACTCCATGCCTTATACCTTATGCAGACATGACTCTTCCATATGGGACTAATCAGTTCTGGGCACTGCCTGTGCTGCAATGATGACACTGAAGATTTAGTGCACGCCTTTTGCAGCTGCTCCGTTCAGTCATAATTTTGGGATGGAGTGCTGATGACTCTTGGAACTGTGTTGGGACGGATTGTCCCCAGGGAGCCGAAGCTGGTCCTGCTGCATGTCACATACGACATAGGGGGCAACAGATATCCAAAAGCCTAACTCTGGCTGGGCCTACTGGTGGTCAAACCAGACATTGCAAGGGCATGGAAGAGTGCAGATGCTCGGTCCAGAGAGAGATGGGCGAAGGGCATAGATTTCTGTATGGGCCCAGAATGCCCGATACCCCAGGCTAGAGGGTGCCCACATAAATATATCAAGATATGGAAAGACTGGAACAAACATAGGGGGATCCAAATGCAAGCTTGCCCGCCCAGGCCCTGGCTCATTGACAAAGAGTTGCCTTCCTTTGAGCTCGTATTAGCAGGCCTCGAAAATCTACTTGCCCGCTCACAATGGAGATTCAGATTTTATCAGGTCAAGCTATTTTTAGCACCTTCTAGTCTGTTCTGGGGAGTGATCATAAGCTGGAAAGAAACAAGTGTTCTGTTCATTCAGAAAAAGATTGGCCAATAAAGATGGCATTAAATGTTGTTTTTATCTTGACACATTAGCTGTCTGTTCAAGGAAAAAGGTCAATGTCAGTTTGTCTTTTTACTAATTGCTCCTTGGAAAATGGAGTTTATTTTTCTTTCTCTTATTAAAGTTAGATGTTTTTGTCAATTGAGCTGTCTGAAAATCTCAATTGTTTCCCTAAAACCTAACATAAATAGCCTGTAGATGAATAGTACAACTATTTCAAAATATATCAGGAATTTGGAAAGCACATTTTTTTGCCATTAAGAAGTGTGATGCAAACGAAGATTTAAATAGTAGCAAAACAAATCAGAACATTTTACTTGGTGATGTGCAAATGACACATATTTGCAGAAACTCTACTTCCAAACAATACTGTTTGCACACTATATAGTTTTATCAATAAAACCATATGTTGGTGGGAAATTGTGTGGACACTTCAATGTAAAATCTGCTGATAGTAAATTATAGTGTATCACTTCATGCTTTAGTATTATATTCATTAAAAGTGATTGTTTTTGAACATGATTTGAGAAATATTCTGCGCCCCTGATGACAATGCTGATAATGAACTAAGAGGTAAATCAGGGGTTGTGTGAATACTATATGTGGCTAGATTTATATTATATATGGAGCAAAAGTTTAGGCTATTAACTCAAGCAAGAGTTTTTTGTACAGCAGACATGCTGAACTTGCACATTTGAAGGTGCTCTTGTGTGTTATAATGAAGAAAATGGCATCTCAATGAATTAAAGTATTTGCCCATGATCACATCATTTGAAACCAGTTTATGGGTCAAAGGCATTATAATTAGGTCGGGCAGATTTTTTAAGTCACAAGACATGCAGGTCTAGTAACATTTTTATGATTTTAGAGGCCTCATCAGGTTGAGATTTAAGATAGGGATGCATTGGCCCTTCAGCTTACTGTGGCCCCTGTGTCTGCAGCAGCCACTGGGAATATGCTTTCTAGCTTATGGGACATGAATATGCCACTACAGATAGATGAGTGGTACAATGATGCTGAAGTGTTTTTATACCTTGTGCCAGGCTTGGCTCTTGTTTTGCTTTATTTCATACAAAGCCCAATAAATAGTTGTTTAAAAAAAAATAAAGTGAAAATGAAAAACAAGAAAACTTCCAAACGAGTTTAGAAAAATAGTGAACATGTTAATAAATAAAATGAGACCAGAATGACAAAAAGACAAAAATCCAATCAGTAGAAGTGGAGATATGCAATTTCAAGGATTTAGGTAAGTATTGCACCTGAAAACAAAAAGTACCACTTGAGGCCATCTGGTCATTCAAGACTGGTGAAAATTGCAAGTTCAGACAGACCGCGATGGAGCACGAGCCAGTAACAGGGACAAGGTTGGTCCTGCAGAAAAGATTAACTCCTCAACGGCCGGAACAAAAAGTTCAGTCGTGGTGGAGTAGACCCCAAGGAGTAGGGAGAGCATTGCAGATGGTTGCTGCTGTAGCGCAAAGAGCAGGCATGGCGTCGCAGACACTCATAGCTGAAGCGCAAAGATCCAGTCAGGTGTCATTGATGATTGTTGCTGGAGCTTTGTGTTGGCGGTCATTGCGGGCTGTTGCTACTGTAGCGCAAAGTGCAGATATGCGCTGCTGGTCATCCCTTGAAAGAGCTGGAGCCATGAAGAGTCTGCTTCACTGGAGCTTTGCTTTGGCGGTCATCATGAGTGGCTGAGTCATGGTGCAAACGGGTCTATTCACAATCGTAAAGAGCTCAAAACATCATGATTTCTCCCCTTCTTCACAGGAGGATCTCAACTGATGTCAGCCATGGATCTAGAACCTGGGGAACTTACTCCAACAGAGGCCAGAAGGGCTCAAGCCGGTCCTGTTGCAGGGCCAAGCAGGTCCAGAGCAGCAGATCAACTGGGCAGTTGCAGGGAGACCTCTGGGGCTTGTTGTGTCCATGTAGCTCAGAACAGTTAGCCACCTGACCCTTGGAATCACTAATGTAGCCCTGGGATCAAGCAGCAAGGCAGTCCTCAGGAACATGGCAGTTCTCTGAGTGTACAAGACAAGCTTGAAGCAGCAGGGCAGTCCTCAGAGGTACAAAGCAGGCCTTAAGCAGCAGGGAAGTCCTCTGAGGATCAAAAGAGGCCTCAAGCCACAGGGAAGTCCTCTGAAGTACAAGTCAATCCTTAGGGGGATCCTCCTCAGGTCCAGGAGTGAAGTAAAGAATTGGCATGAGTGTCCAATATTCATACCTGGTGTCAGCCTTTGAAGTGGAAAAAAGGTCTTGTCTTCCATCCATATCTTATTCTTAAATTTCCTTATTCCCCTGTCCAGGCTCCAAGGGGTCATGGGGGATAATGTACTGGTGTCAGGTTATTTGTGAGGGTGAAAAGACAGCTCCTTTGAAATGTAAGTGGGGCAGGAAACAGCTCCACCCCTCCCATCCAGGCTGGATGGCACACCTTGCCAACACTTAGTCCCCCTTCATTTCACTGTCTGGGAAAAATACGCAAAGGGGAACTGCCACCTACACCCAATCATATGACTTAGGACACAGGCTGCAGGTACCAAACAGTAGGACAATAAAACACCAACTTTCTAAAAGTGTCATTTTCCAAATTGGGACTTAGATTTGGGCTTTACCATGAAAGAGGGTTTTAAATTACAATGTATTTGAGTATAAATGTGATATACCTACCTCCTCTCAAGGAAAAGTTACATGGCACACAAGCCAGAATCAGGGGTGCAACAGGGTGTCAAAGTGACACCCTGTCCCCCTTGCAAATTCGGTATTTTTACCGAATCGGTATTTACCGATTCGGTAATTGACATTGATTCCTATGGGCCTCAAGGCCCATAGGAATCAATGCCAATTACAGAATCTGTAAATACCGATTCATTAATTACCGAATCATACCGATTCGGTAATTAATTCGGTAGAATTACCTACATCCCGATTGCCAGTTCTTAAATACCAAATCGGTATGATTCGGTATTTAAGAATCGGTAATCTGGGATTATCTACATCGGGCCCTGAATGTTATCCTAAGGGAGGGGTAGGCCTTGTGTTAGTTCAAACGAATTTGAGTTTTTCAACACCAGGACATGTAAAAATTAAAAGTAAATGTCCAGCTTTTTTTTAAATACACTGCACCCTGCACTATGGGCTGTCTAAGGAATACCTTAGGAGGGATCTATAGCTAGAAAAAGGAAGGGTTTGGCCTGACAAAAGTTTATTTTGCCAAGTCGAATTGGCAGAATAAAACTGCACATAGGCTGCAATGGCAGGTCAGAGACATGTTTTAAAGGGCTGCTGAAGTGGGTTCCACAATAGGTGCTGTAGGCCCACAAGTAGCATTTAATTTACAAGCCCTGGGCACATGTTGTATCACTTTACTAGAAACGTATACGTAAATTAAATGTGCCAATCAGGTGTAGGCCGTTTTACCATGTTTTAAGAAGTGAACACAAGCACCTAAGCACAGGTTAGCAGTGGTAAAAAGCCCTAAAGCCCAAAAAATAAATTGTCAGCAACAGGAGGGGAGTAGGCAAACTGTTTGGGGGAAGACCACCCATAAAGCTATCAGGTTTAACACCATTATATCTGCCTTAAGTATACAGATCTCACTGGATGGGACGGGCAAGCTAAAAACTATATGCTGACAACATGGTTTTACTTTTAAAGGCTATCAAGAAACTATTTCCTAGGCCTTACATTTAACTGTTACTTTCTAATGCTTGGGTAGCTATCGTATTAACACCTGTGGTTGGAAACACTCCATTTCAATACCATTGTTGCTGCTCTCCGAAGGGTGCTGTAAGCAAGTGAGGCCGTAACATGTTATTTAGGGACTTGGAGCGCTGAGCATTTTGCCTATTTATGAAAGAGCAAATTAATGGGCACGGCTTGCAAGGAACAGGGTAGGACCTGTTTTCATGGAACTCCACAACTGTTGCCCAACATCATCAGCATGAGCCTTGGCAAGATCATTACTTGTAAAAAGGTGAGATCTTAACCCCTTTCTGAAGTGAGTGTAATTGGATGGGGCCTGAAGGGAAATTAGCATGATATTTATGCCTTTGAATAGGCAGCAATTGGCTTCCTTG
The DNA here is from genome assembly GCF_964261635.1 of Lissotriton helveticus. NCBI lineage: Eukaryota > Metazoa > Chordata > Amphibia > Caudata > Salamandridae > Lissotriton > Lissotriton helveticus. Next base: position 660,038,259 of record NC_136065.1, read on the forward strand.
TCTGTTTTATTTTAAACTTCGGTGTTTAGATCAAATGTTGAGACTTATCACAGGAAGAAAAGGGGAATACCAAGAAAACATGGTGACCACGTAGGCACTGATGTTATGCAATGCAATTTTTTATGGCAGAGACAGAGCTAAGCTTAGTGAGCAATGCTGGCAGGTAAGTCAACCATTAGTGAATTACAATAGCCCGGCCTTGATATAATAAGGTTTGCGCCAAATCTGGAGGAAATGCAAAACCCCCTGGAAGAATCACACAAGCAATTGAGAATAAGCTTCCTGAACAGGTGTTGGATGAATCAGGGTGGGACGACACACACTTAACCACCACAAGAAGCAGCTTGATGCATTCCTGACGGCTATCACGGCGATGAGAGAAGCATTGGACTGTACAATTGAAACAGTGGCCATCTATATGTTTCACAATGACCAACGGAAGTTGAAGGATATTGTTAGAAAAAAACCTGAACACCTGCTACAAAACTGTAACCTTATACCATAAGGCTGCAGGAACAGATGATTGAACACAGAGTGAGTACGCTTTCTGGAAGGCAAGGCAAGGCAGAGGATTTGAAAGGCTGATCACTGGGAATAATGTGAGTGTGGCGGGCCTACCAGAGCACACTGATTGGTCTTATATAATGGTCTACGTAAGGCAATTGATCCTTGGAAAGGTAGCCCCGTCAGAGCTATGTGGCCTGTTTGCCACAAAGAGGATGCATGGTGGACCAGCAAAACCTTGTCCCCAGGTGGCACCTGAGATCAGTGGTACTGAGGATCTTAAACTTCATAAACAGATCTAAACCTACAGACAGTAGACAAACTGGACTGACAGTGTAGCTTCGATATGCATAGTTTCTAGAAGTAAAACCAAAACTGAGGGACATGGGGATGAAATATGCAGTGCAAACCCTGGCATGCCTCTAAATATCGACTAACAATAATACTTTTGTTCTTTAAAGATCCCAAGGAGGACTTCATTGAAAAACATGCACAGGATACTTTAAGGCTCACCCCAAAAACAGAAGCTTGAAAAGAGGGCAAGGCCTGAAAGAAAAGAAAGATGCTATCAGCAAGCCCAGTACAATCTCTGCCCGGCAATCACCAGGGAAGCAAACCGATTCAAACTTTGAACCCGCAACCTCTGAAGAAGAAAAGGATTGCCATTCTCTTATACGCAATGATTGGTGTGTTTGGGAGACTGGAAGTAACTCTCTACTGGATATTGCCATTACCTCTCTGTTCCTACCTCCTTTGGTGAGACCTGGAACCTGTTAGTTGATATGCTGTGATCTAGGAAGGTAGACGTTACTCTGTTGTCACGTGGTTAGGTGTTGAATAGGGGAAAACTCTTTTTACGGTTTTGGTGGATGATGATGTTGCTCTTACTATGTGTATGCGTGGGGTAAGGCCTACTAATTTTGTTCTGGCCCTCTACTCTGTTCCTTGGGCATCAAGGGTGTGCAGGTAACTGAGGGGCAGATACATCCACCTGTATGAACAACATGGATGATGCCACTGAATAAATACGCAACCCTGAAATGGAAGACTGGGGATATCAAGAATTTGAACAAGCAACATAAAATCCACTCTGACTTGTGATAAAGTGGGGTACAAATAGCCCTATGACATAAAAACTCACCTGACACTGGGGACGGTGCATGACTGAAAACACTGGAGAGGCCAAGTATTTGACAGAGTATACAGCCTATGCAATGGAATCCCTATTAAACGGAAAAGCCAGAGGTTTCCTTCGTCCCATTATGAGTGCAGTCAGCCCAAGAAGGAAGATATGTCTTTGTGGCAGGATGACTATATGCTGCCCTTCTGGCTATCATTTACACACCAAAGGTTGACCAAGCAGGTATTCCTGACTCAATATTAGAAAGCAAAACAAAATATGTTTGGTTAACAATTACGTGGGGAAGGGTAACTTTAATGGTATAGGGCTAAACCTCGACTACCAGATATATAGCAAACCCTCAACCCTGTTGTTTATTCATATGCTCTTGACTTACATAGCAGACTTGACAGAATCAACTGCACCAAAGATCTCCACTTATCCATAACCCATGCAAACTATTTATGCAGGATATTGTCAGACCACAACCCACTCTTAATATGCTTACAATTGGAGACAAATGTAGGATAATAAGCCCCTCTTCAAAACAATGGTGCTAGAAGACCCTATTTTTAAGATTAACATTGGGAACGAAATTGACCACTACTTTAGAGAAAGTGAAAACACTGCCTCAGACACTCCAGTAGAGTAGGATGCATTTAGGAGTAATACAAGGATACTATATTCAAATGGCATACAGTGTGTGGAAATCCCTCGAAGTTGATGTACAGAAATTGGAGACTTAAATGCACACCTAGGAACAATAATTCATATTACCCCATAGGTCATGGAGGGACTATGCGGACATATAGCGCCAAGATGCATGGAGCTCATGATCGAGCAGGGGTCTTTAAGCCTTAATCTCTTGGTATAGTTATCATCATATACATCTTTATTCAGTTATAAATATAACCAAAAAAGAGCATAAAATGTAAAACATACACTTCATAAAAACTGTAAAAAGAAATACATTGTTATAACACCATAAAAAGTTTAAAGAGAAAGATGTGTTGATGATGCATTTTATTGAGAATCCTTGTGTACAACAGCATAACTAATCCGGTCTACATTGCCTTGATCTCAGAACTGCATGTAAAAAAACATGAAGCAGCAAATAAAACATGTCCATTTGGAAGGGGCCGCAAATACATAAGGGCATTTCCAGCGTGTGAGCAAGGGACAAACAGTCAGACAGGATCAGTACATTCAGCTGGGTACCCTCCCTAGTCCACATCTTAATACAGGACAGCATGGACCTGAGAGCAGCAAGGTGTACAGGGTGTCATATACCAAGCTCCTCATGAACAGAAAGGGGGTACTTTGCAGGACCTGCAGAATGCGTCTTATAAATGGGCTTTCTGCGAGTTGGATTTTATCAACCGTTCTGTAACCTCATACCTCACTGCCATATAGATCCTTCGGAAACACACTTAGCATGATAAAATTTAATTAAGATCTCTAGTGACAATGAGACCAACCTCTGCGCAGGACTGGCTACTGCCCCACTGGCCTCCATCGATCTCCTTCCCTCGACTAGGGGTTTCCAACTCATACTGCCATCAAATAACACCTCAAGATAGGAAAAAGCCCGAACTTTTACCAAGGTGTTACTCCCCACCTTAAATGCTTTGGAACTTGTGGACCGAGAGCCAACTACCATAAAATAATTTTGTGAAGTTAACCACAAGGTCCAAGCTTTCCATAAAGGAAGAAACGTATCCAGCACTCCCACGGCAGTACACGCCATGTGTACTGTGTACTGCGGCATCGGTGTATAACAGTACCGGTAACAATCTCGTTCCCACCCTGGTGCAGTCAGCCTGCACTAAGAGGAGGGCCTGTTCCAACCCATTGAAATAAAGGGTGAACAAAAAATGGGTGAGTATACATACCTGCTGCACCCCCCATGTGGTGCTAAAATGATTAGTGAGATCAACCCCTATGAATACCTCACCGCAACCGAGGAATTGGAATATAGGTTAGATAAGAGGAGTACTATTTCTAGATCCACACCCACCAAGAGGAGCAGATCCCACAGCTTCTTACAGTTGACCTTATGATATGCAAACTTGAGGTCCATAAACACCAGGTGGAGTGATCCTGGCTGGGCAACAGTATACTTATTTAAAATTGAACGGAGGTTTAGGCATTGATCAGTTGTCAATCTGCCTGGCCTGAAAACTTACTGAACCTCTGGGAATATTTTATTTGCATCTGCCCTCAGCATCAACATGTTTAAAAGTAGCCTCCCAAGGACCTTCATCGCTGCGTCAATAAGTGAGATTGGTTGATAACACTAGAGGTTATCCTTGTCCCCCTTTTGGAATATCAAGACAATTACAGAAGTGGAACACGAAAGCGATGCACCCTCCCTCACTACAACATTTAGGACCAATGTCAGGACTGGCCCCCAGACCTCAGTGTTATCCCGAAACGGGTCAGGAGGTACACCTTTGGGTCCTGGGGCCTTATTACAAGATAGCGCCTGGATACCCTGAGAAGCTTCCTCTAGGATAAAAACTACATTAGCTCTACCCAGCGCTAAACCACCCAGATCCTCCACACCCTCAGCGGATCCCAAATTATACACACCTTTGAAGTGATCCACCCATTGCTGCTCCGAAATGTGATGACATGGAGCGGGCCCTGACAGTTCAGAAAAACAAGGCTTATTTATCACCCTCCAGAAGAGCGCCCTATCTCTGGTTTCACTCGCTTGGGCTAGGTCCTCAGAAGCAGACTTATGTAATGTAAGCTTGCGATCAGATAAGGCCTTCTTATATTGCTTTCGGCAGTGGGCAACATACTTCCTGTCTCTTGGAACCTGCTTTAGGGCAACCTTTGAGAAACAAAGGGTCTTGGAGCAGTCTCCTTAAAACCATTTTGGCTCATCTGATCTGGGTTTTGCAACTTGGACTGAAAGTAGTGCAGACACCTTCTCGACAATGCGTACAAATGCAGTCAAGATCGCCCCCGAGAAATTCAGATCCAGGCATGTAGATATCCCCTGCCAACACTCAGCAATCAGCGACAGATTGAATTACTTTGGAACTACTTGCGACCATCTCAGTCATCTACCCTGGTCAGAGAGAGTGGACCCGCCCTGTGTCTCCACAAATGGCCTGATCCCACTCCTTACTCCACCCATGGCTAGAGACAAAGGATTATAGCACTAAACAGGCTATGGATTATCCTAAAGTTCAGTAGAGTCAAACAGATTCCTCCACTGGTCATATGGATCTTTGGTAGTCGACTTGAAGCATTGAGGGAGAGTTATCATTCAGAATGTATTTGCATTTCAATTAAACCAATACAGTTCCACAATAACAACAGACAGAATGGTCTATTTATGAATTGGAAATGCCTAACAATCAGCAAAATTGGCATGAATTATTGAAATGTATTATTACAGCAAAAATATGATTGCGCCAAAACACTCTAAATCAGAGTATTATGAAGTACAGAATGCAAATAATCAATATGTAAAGGATGCAAACTGTCCAAACCGAGTGTTCCATAAAGAAACTATCTCTAAGAAATGAAAATATACAGGGGATTCAGAATATACAGGGGATTTCTAAAAGGGAAATTAGGACGTTATCACCTTCATGTGAACAAACCTCAGTAGAAGTTTAGAAGAATGGAAAGAGAGTTTAGCATGAAGCTTCACACTTGGGGAACTCAGAAAAGGTAGAGATATCTGCTGTCTTCCAAGTCAGGAAAGGGTATTTTATTTTTAATATCCATATATCGCACCCACAGTCCATAGCCTATCCCACAGTGCCATTTTGTCGGGAGCTGGCAACCCCCTAAATTCCTTTCTCAACATAATTAGGCACACATCTGCTCGTCCTTGAGTGTTGCATCTTCCTTGTACTCTGGGTACAAAAGACTCCTTTAATCGTCATTTCTGAGCATCTGCTGCCAACTTTTCTATCCCCATGCCTACCTATCAATCTACTAATAAATAACGAGCCTTTCTCTAGCTAACGAGGGACTTGATAACGCACCTGCAAAGAAAGGAATAAACAGCATACTAACAGCCTCAAAAAGTGCAATACACAGCTAAGGCCTAATGTCAAGCTAAGTTAGTTCGAGAATCAAAAGGGAAACATATTATAATTTTATTGACCATAAGAAAGAAAATTCAGTGCGGAAACACTCCTTGGAGTAACCAGGCACTTTACAAATCCTTTAACATAACATAACAAATTGTCATCATTATAACGTAAACATATAATAAAAGTGAATTCATGTGTTATTTATTCACTCCAACACACTACTTGGTGATTTCTAAATGTGTACAGCAATGTGATCTATGATAATGCATAAAGATAAAACACACAAGTTAATAAATTAAGGCAGACATTCAATATATGGATTATATATTGTACACATGAATATAGTATATTTAGAGGGTAGAGTCTAAATTACGCTGATCCACTTATCAAACATGACCTTAAAAGAGATCCCACTGACCGCTATTCACAATGAATTGGGTTAGCAGAGAAACACACAGAAAGAAAGAAATCAGGCTTTTCAACACTACTGTACAAGTGTCCTTACACACTTGCACCTGTCACGTTATTTATATAGATCTGATCTAACTTTCATACCGCCGGAATATGTAACAAAAATAATGGAAGGACTAATGGCTCTATCTGAAATCAAAAATGCTCTGCTTAAATTAGCAATGCAAAAAATGCTGTCAGCCAATAGCTTAACAGCTGAATTTTATTAAATCTATTGTACGACACTGGTTCCAAAGCTGCTCTGCCTGTATGACACTCTATTGCAAAAGGGAGTGTTGCCACATACCACGAAGGAAGCACTGATAGTTTCTATATTTAACCCGTGTCATGGTGTGATGGCATTTAGGCAAATAACCAAGAATTTTATAATCTGTGTTTGACATGAATACATTTTAACAAATCACATTCTTTAAGTATTACAAACTTTAATCAACCTAGTTCAGAAGGGGGTTGTTCCTTGGGGGTATAAATTGGCAAACATCAAATGTTAGTGTGATGTTTTTCATAGATTATCTGTCCCTGCCCCCAATCCAGTAGCCCTCAGTATTGCTCTAGAAAAGACTTTAGATAAAGATGTACCAAGAGTGTGGGATTAGGGCAAAAGATGCTTTGGTGGATTACATTTTTGCACACATCACAAAAAGCCAGGCATTGGGGAGATAATATCTGTTTCCAATAGCGATTGAACCACTGACTAGTACACTGTGGGCAATGGGTAACTATATTGTTCTCCCAATTTTGGAAACGTTTCTGGTCATAGGACTTGTAGAACAAGGCCACCAAGCTTGAATGTGTAGTAATAGTTTTAAACGAATTTGTACTTGTATCAGGTTTGCGAGTTAATTGGGCTAAATGGAGTGTGTTCCCAATCTAGCCCACCCAAGTTTCGATGTCCTCACCAGCCAATGCACCAACTCTCTTAGGGGCTTGTGAACCTTTGTATATATGTGGATACTGGTCTACCACTCTGCCACAGATGTAGTGGAAGGAGTTGTGGGCAGAGCAAGAAACGAATAGCCTGGGTTATACTCTAGATTATGATCATGGGTAGGATAACAGCAGGGGAATTTTGTACAAAATGTAATATTATTTTATTGCCCCTGATATTGAGCAACACCAAATGTAAGGTTTCGCTACGAACACTTCAACTTCCTTCCTCATATGGGGATGCCGGGTGTCCCGCATTATAAACTCGGCTAGATCGCAGGCACATCTGCAGTGGATGGCCAGGTGGGGTTGGTGATGTTCCCCATGGATGAATTGCAAATGGTGACTGCAGAGCTCTAACTCATCAACATCAGTCATAGTCCTGTTACTCACGCCCAAGCAAATTCGAAAACAGCTCTCACAGCTACTTAAGGTGACTAAACATTGCTGGCTACCATGTCTAAATAGAAGACAATGCGAGGCAGTATATGTACCATGAGTCTCGATAACCACATTGAACTCATGAATGTGGAAGGGACCAATGTGGGTGGAACGACCATGATATCCTGTAACTTCGTCTCTGTGGGAATCTGGCAACTTGATGAGCTTCCAGAACCTCTCAAAGGATTATGGAGCCCTGGTAAACCCCATACTGGGGTCCACTGGGACCTGGCTGTCAGGGATGAGGTTGTTTGGCTCTGATGTCCTGGTGTCCATTCTACTATGGCTCTGCAAACTGGGTCAGTGCAACCCTGTCAGACTTGATTCTCAGTGGTGTGAATGCGGACAGAGAGAGGCTTCTCAGGGAGGTAGCGTGTGGGTGCTTGAATCACGAATCAACAAACACACAGCAGAGAGAGAACTGGTTGTCCAGCCTAAAGTGTTACTTTCAAGAAGAAAATGACATTAATCCAAAATACAGCCAGCTACTACACAAGACATAGTCAAGGTGCAATTTAGTGTCCCGGGTGGTGCATATACCTGGTACTTCCCCGGGGTAGCCTCTTTTTGTCTAGCCTGTTTGCCTCAGAGTGAAAGTAATAGCTTGATTAGATTTAGATGTTGTTCATCTCCACAATATCAAAGTGTGCTCAGTGTTTTACAGGTCACGTTTACAATTCTTACCAGGTGTGGCTTGGTTTCTCAGTCTGGTCTTCAGCTACCGAACAGAGCCACAGACTGGCCTTACTTCTTTGAATAAGGTGGCACACTTTAAGCAGTGATTTTTTCTGGCCCTACAGCTAAGCGAAAGCTGCAATTTTTTCTGCCATTTCAGCCGAGTACGCTCTGCTCTTCTCATGTCGGTAAAGGTCACCCAATCTCAGATCCAAGGCCTGACTGAGTGGACTTTGGCAGTCTTTGGGATGCACTGTCACAGTTCCTACCAGGAACTGCAAGTGGGAAGACTGTTACACACTTACACTGGGGTACATGCACAGCTCTTCACAGTCTATTCTGGCATGAGCACCATGGTCACAGCTGCAACTTGCTCCTCCTGTACAGTCACTTCTCCTGCAGAATCGCTTAACAGGGAGGCTGGATTCTAAAGAATTACTTTCGCCTTGTAAAAATGAGTCTGCAGTGGCACCATTCATCTTCACCATCTACAGCATGACAGTACTTCAGGAAGACTAATCAGCATCCCCTGGGCTCAGAAAAATCCTTACAAAATTTCTAGAGGAGCCATGTCTCCTCTTACCATGCTTGAGTGTCTAGTTCTCCTCCATACAGCTTCACAAATGTCAGCAATGCACTTCCATTGTCTTGGAAAACAACCTCAACTCCATCTTGCGCTAAAGGCCAGACCACAGGTATCCAAAAATGGACCTCATAGCTCTCCATTACTCTGGTTCACTCACCCGCCATGAATGTACCATGCAGGCTAGACACACTAACAAGCAAAACATACACCTGGGATGCTAGCGCTAGAGGTTGGGTAGGCACATATAAGAGGACCTTTACACGAGTTAGCCAGTCGGCCTCCACTCCATTGGCACAGATATAAATTCTTGGCACAAATATGGATTCACAAAACTAAGTCCGCTCCTACAACTGCTCAAAGAGCTAAACCCATTGCAGGGACAGTAGTCCAACATCTCTCAAAGAGGGTGATTTTGGTCCCCCTTCTAGTTCGCGGGACAGGATAGGCCTCTGCACATGTGCTAGCATTTGCATGACACCAGGGCTAAAAATCAAAAACCAGGATACTACATGCTTGCAATAGGCGACTCACACCAGGGGAACAAAACTGTACAGCATGAAGGGCTCATTCTAATCCCAACAAGGCTTCGAAAGAAAGTTCATATTTTGGCATTGATTATTGGGGTCTCTACATTTGGTCCCAGGGGGCAACTTTATTACTGCTGTGCCACTTGTGTGCAGTGCTCTGCAATAGATATGAACACTGTGAATAGAGTTGAAGGAGGGAACGTCCTTTATAGGGCATTAGCATCTGAATGCAAAGCGAATCTTAAAGACCTATGAGACAGTGGTCACAAGACATGGTGAGGGAGTTGACTGTATGATGTAGAATTGAGATCCAGTCATTCTCAGAGGGTCTTCCAGGAATGCTTGATTACATTATGGCTATTCAATTTCTTGCATAGAACAGACCTTACCCCTTCGAGAGCCATCAAACTTCTCTATATGATCCAGAGACTCCTTTCTGTCATATGGTCTGGACATGTGCAAGAGTTTCCGGTTAATGGAAAAAGTTGCTAGCACTCTGGAGTACACCCTGCGCTAATCTCAGAGATGTCTTCTAAGTGTTTGGTGTTGTCCCAAAACAAGAGTTAGGGAGCAAGTTCCTTCACATAGGCTTGTATGTGACTTAAGAGATGTATTGCACTGATTTGGAGGTCTCCTGGTAAACTAGGTTGCACGCACTGGTATAGGACATTGGCATACTGGTTGGATAGTGAGGGAATGGTCCAGCACCCACAAAAACATAAGAGAAGGGGCGAGAGGGACGCTCCACTCAAATGTGACGATATAATTGCAACTTTCAGAAATAACACCAAACTATGATAGGTCGCCCTGTACTCAAAAGTTGGTGTGCAGGAGATTAGCACAGAATTCATTTGCACAGTTAATGCTATTATTAATAATTATGAGGGTTACAAGAAGGAGTGGGGAGATTTGGCCGGGAAGATATTTTCTTTATATTATCGCTGTAGCAGCCATTCACATGTAGGAAGTTTCTAGAGTTGCCAGAAATAGAGAAGATAGAAGAAAGGAAGGCAGGCCAATTTGTGAGAATCTACAGGGGTAATGAGGATGGTCAATATAGTAACTGATAAAGTGAAGGAAGAATCAGTGTTTAAAACCCAATACTGTATTAAGTTGCATGGGAACCTATGACAATCATTAAAGACTTCCAAGAGGCATTGTTAACAATGATGAGAAGAATACCTTGTCAAAGAAAGTTTCATCTGCTTAGTACATTATCATAATGAAACCATTAGTCTAAAAAGTATGAGATCACAGAACATTGTATAATACAGATACAGGGCTTAGGGACACAGAGTGCATAGAATCTCTCTCATCTCAGTACTTTGGGACAGCTATGCACTTTAAAGGGACACATCCTTAAAGGGATGTACATATGGTAGATAAAGGGCAGGCAATACTACGGTGACATCACCAAGAAGACATGAGCATTAAGTTAGACCCAGGGTCCAATCTCCCCATGTGACTCAAATGACACTCGCGGTGAAAGGAAAAAGAAACATGGTTTGCCTACTCTATAAGTCCAAATAGTCATTGCTAAATTCCAACACGTTTTCAGTGAAGACTTAAGCAAATTGAAGGGTTCCAAATATTCTATTTTATTTAAGGAGAATACTGATCCTGCGAGGTAAAGGTTGAGAAACGTGTCCGTTTCATACAGAGGAAAGTTTATAAAAATATTCCTAATGGTCTTTGCAAGAAGAAAATGATATTGGACTTGTGGAGTCCTTGCCATTGGTTTCCCCAGCCGTGACTTTCTTTAAAAGTAAGGGGAGAATTAAGACTTTGCATAGACCTGTGCAGTCTTAAGGAATCAATTCGGATGGACTGCCATCTATTATGTAGTTTACATGAAATGGTAACTGCCCTTGCAGATGCTAACGTTTTTTTGTAGATTATATTTCAATGGTAAATTAATCAAACCATTTAAAATCTTTTGTTACCCTAGAAGGAATGTTTCAATCAATACTTCAGGATGCCATTTGGACTTGCCAGTGAAAGTCAGTGTTCCAACAACTAATGAAGAAAACCCTCTACAATGCATGCCTGACTCAGTAGTTTTTGATGATGATGTTGTTTATAGCAAAATGTACAAAAAGTGATGGAAGGAATTCTTGAATGAATCTCAGCCACTGGTAACTACCCGGGCCGCATCCCGGTCCATCTTTATTTGCACACCATACCACCCCAGTTTAAACTCACCCATATGCAATATAATCTCGAACCTGCTCAAATGGGAACAGTCGAGCCTGAACTGCCAGGCCATTATAAAAGTAAGGATGGAATAATACCTAAGCAAAACCATTTTCGTGTCATCCTAGAGGCACCCGTTAATAAAACGAAAGAGCAATTGTCTTAAATTTTTTGACCCAATTGATTTCTATTCCACGTTTGTTGATAGTTATGCTAAGAAATTTGAACCTTTGAGATTATTGATAAAAGTGTGCAATTTTGTGTGGGGCAAGATAATTACATATTCGTTTTTGAAGAACTCAACAGGGAAATCATGCTTGTATCTCTACTTACACCTGTTGAGGTTGGCCAAGAGTGCATTGTTTAGGTCAGTGAGAGTAACTGTGGGATTGCTACAGTTCATATGCAGCATATGAAGGGAATAGAATGGTTTGTACTAAATGGATCTAGAACTTTGAAGCAGCTGGACAGAATTATTCTGGGATGGAAAGGTAAATGCTCGATTTTTTTAAGGGGCATCAATTTTTATTGAAACTGATCACAAACGTTTAGTTAAAATGTTAGCTCCTGGAAGGGATGCATGTTAACAGTGAGACTAACCAGGTTGGCAGCTAAATTGCAAGCAACCTAGTACAGAACGGAGCACATTCCTGTAAACAAAATGTCCATGTGGATTCCAGGTCTAGACTACATTTATGACAGGAATATGGTAACTTAGGAACTAGTCTGCGTTGTGAAGTAACCTTCATGACTAATGAGGTTGCTCATGGATCGGATGTGAGTGTTGCAGGCCCTATGATAGAGTCAGAGTGATTCACTGAGATGGAGAGAGACTCTACCATGAGTATGATGTATGAGTTCATCAGATCTGGTTGGACAAGAGGATGTAAAATTGAAGGAGAATGAAAGGACTATTTGAGAGTACAGGAAGAGCTCGCATTTGAGAATGGCAGCATGGGTCAGGGGTGAAAGAATTATACCACCACATGGAGTGAAATAGGAAACGTAGCCACGAAGGATATCTTGGTGTGTCTGACACTAAAAACCGAGTAGGGGAGTACTTCTGGTGGCCTTTGATGGATTTCACAATCGGTACATGGGTTTAAGAATTTAAATTGTGCATGCAGAACGATACATTGTTAAAAGCTTGTGGTGTCGAGACCCAAGCAGTCGAACTCTCGGAGTGACCTTGGATAGATATTGATGTAAATAGTTGTTCTGCATGTGAAAAGCGTCTGATGTTGTGCTTACAGACTACTTTTCAAAATTGCCTGAGGTCAAAATAGTGGGACTCACACAAGGGTTATAACTGAATTTTTCTGGTAAAGGCATTTTATTTAGAGGGGATTTCCGAAGAAATTCTATGCAACACAAGCTCTGGCAAAGCCAGTAGGTGCAGTCGGCCATCTTGGAATGTAACTTTTTTATACTTTCAATATGGACGCCTCATTGCATCCATTTACAATATGAATGCCAGGGCACACGTCCTAAAAGAATAAGTGGGGGGGCTAACCTAGTTAATCAGAATTCAAGTGGCATCATGGCACTAGGCATAATGGCGCGTGGCATTACGGCGTGTGACACCGCGATGCATGACATTGCGGCGAGTGACATCATGGCACAGGACATCACAGGAAGTGGCATCATAAGAAGTGAAGCCCTCACATATATGTTTAACATGTCTATCATGAGTACATTGGAGCATATTTCGAGTATATAGGGAAACCCTCCTGATTTAGGCAGAAGAGTCACACTTTTGTAAGCTACTCCTAAAACAATGTTGCCTTTTGCCTGCGTAAACTTCCTCTACCCATAGTGCTTTAAAACAAAAAATAATGGTACTTAGATTATTTCAATGCCTCCTCGTGGGTAGTAAGCATTATATAAATTACATTTATTTTGTGTAAATACAGGGAAAAGACCAACACATATGACGTTCTTACAGTGAATGCATATCTTGTAAACAAGGACTGAACAAAGTGAAAAGCTGCCTCTCTTAAGTATGTGTGAAGTGCTAACAAGGTGTGAACCTTTGCTTCCCCTCTGCTGCATTTGCATCGAGGTGTGAGGCTCCTGACTGCTCCCAGCTAGGAGACTCCAACAAAAGGAGGCCTGAAGACCCCACAGATTTGGCCTTTGTTATGGGCCCAGCAGGAGTCTGAACTGAGAAAGTCCCCTCCCCGCCTGCACGTTGTTGCAGATTGAAAGCAGACAACAATGTGCAGGCACTGCTGAAAGTGTCCTGGTGTTTGCAAATTACACCGGGACAAATTCAGCATATTTTTTCAGTGGGGCCCAACTTCTTGGCAGGGTGGACGGTGTCCACCCTGTGAAAATATGTCTCCCCGCGGTCCACGAAGGGACCCTCCTAAGAGGGCGGCAACCTTAGTGCCACATGAGGGCACACAAAATGCATCCTAGTGCCGAGGGACCACCTCTGGGTCCGCGCATCACTTCCGGGCACTGGTGGGCGGGGAGAGAGGAATAAGTACCTCTCCCGTCAACCTGGCGACCTCTTTTGGCCGCATTCCTCCATGCCGCTACAGACATGTGCTAATGACCGCAGGAGCTGAAAGCTCAGTGAGTGAATTATTACAGCCCCCCTCGCCTCCCCATTAGGCCCCCAGGCAAGGCTTCATGCCCGGCCACTGCCGAGGCGGTGGCCAGCCAGGGGGAGGGGGGGTTGGACAGCTCCATGTGGCACTAGGCAAGATCCGCTCCTGGTCAGCGCTCAGGCATGCCGATTGGCGCTGGCCGGGAACCGGCCCTGCGGGGGCCCGGTTGGTGTCTAAGGGGTGTGGGGAGGGAAGCCAGCAGGAGAAGTGAGGCGCCTCTCTTGCCCGCCGTGTCTGGACAGCAAGAAGGGTCCTGGTGCTGGGCCCGGCCCATGGGGGCCTGGGGGCTGTGTGGGTGATGCCTGCACAGCAGTCCTGGCAGCTGGGGAGGAACGCTGGGTCCGGCCAACGGGGCCTGTACATGCGTGGTGCCTTCTCACTACCTTCCTACCTCGAGTTACATCGTACTCGATGTCTGTACACTGTTGCTAGTGGGAGGGCAGGGAGCAAGAAGAGGCATCTCACCTACTCCCCCCTTTGCCGTTTATGGCCTAACTCAGCTGTGTTCCGGGGCCTCAGCGGTGGACTCGGTGTGTCGGGCTGGGGGGCAGCAAGGTCATGTTGCTCCATCCGCTACGGGGCAACTCCCGACACACCGCCCGCAGGGTCTGGATGAGGCGGGGGCAGTGGGCACTGCGAGGCTCCCTCCCCCGCTGTTCCCGTCAGGCGTGTGCCAGGGCCTAGGTGTGGCGGGGGTCAGCGAGCGTGCTGTTCTTCCCTGCTTTGGTGTTAGTGTAGGAGCCGGTGAACGTGCTCCAGCCAGCACAGGCATGATGTTGCGGGCTAAGTAGGAGGGCACGGGGGCTGCTGGATTCTCCCCCCTCCTCTGCCACGGGCTCACTTTCGGAGCGCAGGTTTCAAGGGCTTCTAAGTAAAGCCAAAAGATAGATACCATGACACATGGGAAAAGGCAAGGCGTGGATTGGGGTAAACTTATAGATCCTATTTCTCAAGGGTAGAGCAAGTACTTTCTAGGTCTCATCTGCAGGATGCTTTTATCCCCTTGTTGTTGTGTCTGGGTACCATACCAAATAGTCAATGGTGGTAAGCCAGCCATTTTGCGCAAAGTTGCGCTGTGGGTTATTTGGGGCCTTGCCGCCACAGGCCAAACCCATGCGCGCGGGTCCAAGGACAAGGAAATGTAGGACTAGAGACTGGATCGAGCCTCCATCACGTGGATGGGATGGGGTAAGTCTTACTATAACCTGTATATTGTCTACTTTTCACTTACGAACTGTACTAATTTGTCTGTTCTCTCCGGTGGCCCCACAGGGGCAGGGCCTGAGCCGGCAAGAGAGAACTTGTATGGTCCAAATGGCATAGCTGGGTGAATTAGCAAAGGAGACTGTCAGGGCACTGGTTAACAAGGCAGTTTAGGGGTGAGTTGTGCATTAATGCCTGCTTTTATGTTCCCAGCTATCGGCACTGAGACTAGCCTTTTCGCCATCCGCAACTTCGAAGCGGCACGCTGCGTACGGATCGCCAGCAGGTACTGGGTACACACTAAGCGGCGTGAGCGGAAAACAGGGTATCCAGGAGGAGAGAAAATGTCCTGGAGAGGATTGTAACGTGTTATCTTTTTCAGGGACAGCGCAGGTCTAAGTGGATTGATTGGGAATAAGCTGCCCTACACAGAGAGCGTATTACAGGGAACAGGAGCAGGTATGAGTTGTGGCTCACGTGAGCGGGGAGGAGGCGCGGGAGACTATCACCTGAACATCAAGAGCGTTAGGCCAGAGTGCGAGGTGCAGGGCTATCTAGGGGAAGGGACAAGTGCAAAATTAAATAATTTGATGGTTTGGCGCTTAGGGTTTCTTAGCTAACCTTTCCCCTTTTCATCTCCGCACGCAGAGTATTCACCAAACCATCAGAAGGGTGCCCGTCAGCCTCTGGTCTGCAAGTCCAGCCTCTGAATAAGTAAGTACAAAGGAGGGGTGGGGGTGCGGAGCGTCTGGTGGTCACAAGGGACACAGAGGTCCAGTCAGTGCAACAGAGGATTAAGTGCAGTGACGTTGTGACACGTAATTTTTCTGCTCAGATTGGTTCAGTGGCCTGCGTGGGCCAAAGAGAGGCATGGAAAGCCAGGGCTCCCTCCACCTATTTTCGCAGATGTCCCAGGTGGAGGAATCGCAGCCAGGCACCTCCCAGGACGCCCAATGGGCGGCATTTATCCAGATGGCCAAGTCCAAGGGCTGGCTTGGGCGACGGGACTCGTGAGGCCCCTACCCCTTAGCAACAGCCCAGTGCAGAGGCAAGACCCTCAAGGTCAAAGCGGGTTCGCAGGCCTACCATCAAGGAATTTCCCGCAGATCCTGCAGCCCCCAGAGGTAGAACGCCGTCGGACCCCCGTGAAGCCGCTCCCCCGCTTGCCACTTCCTCGGGCCCGGCACGGGGGCTGGTAGCTATGAAGGACAGTAATGCAGCACCAGGGACCTGCAGCACCAGGGACCTCCGCCACCAGGGAGGAGTTGGGTAAGCTCATGGACACAATGGGGACTTTCATGGCAGAGTTTAAAGCAGATTCGGCAGGGACTGGCTCCTCCATGCTGCACAGTAGCCCAAGCACCAGGGAGGGTGAGGCGCCAGTGTCCGTGAGTGTGTGGGCAAACCAAGGGAGCGAGCAGCAAGCACAATGTGTGGTCCCTGCTGCATCAGCCCCGGAAGTTTTCAAGGAGGGGGCGAGGTTACCTGGGCCATGTCTGGCAACAATAGGCACGGGGAACGCATTACGCCTGCACTCGCCAGCCCTTCCTACACAAACCAAAGTCCATGGCCAGTTGCAGGTAGTGTGGGCACTCCGGCTGCTCCTGTGGGGACACTTCTTGCCACCATCGCCCAGCGTGTCTTTTCCCCAGTTGCCCCCGGGGACCCCAGGCAGGTCTGCCTCTGCCTCCAGTCACCCCACAGCCCATAAGTGCATCCCCCCTGCAGCCAAGCATGCAACCAGTGCCCCCCCGGCCCGTCACGCCACGACTTTGCTGTCGGGTCGCTGCTCCTTGGGGTGGCTGGTTCCACAGGCATCCAAGGAAGGGATTTGCTGGCGCGACTTTATACCCATTTTTACCCTGCTAATGCTATGCCGGGAGGGACTTGATGTGAGGAAAATAGGAGGGAAAGAGGATCACAAGAAGGTCAAATATCTGGCGTTGCCTGACAAGACCATGGGAAACTGGCTTGAGGCTTTTTCAATCCTGTCCGCAGTTACAAAGGAGAAATATCCAAAGTTGGTCCCCTGGTTTGGTGCAATACACCAGGATGATCGACAATGAGGCAATCAAGTGGTGGCGGGGGCTGGTTGAATTATGACCAGGAGTTCCGCAAAAAGATGTCCATGTGCCCAGAGATAGGGTGGGACCAGAAGGAGGTTAAATTATGGATGGACCACATGGGCTCCCGCTCCCCGCACGACAAAGGTTCACAGACCAAATTCCAGGGTGGGCAGTCAGCGGGCAGGGGTTCTTTCCAGGTGGGGAAATGCGGCTTTAAGCTTCCCTTTCGTGGAGCTCACAGGGGAGTGAGCCAGGCTTTAAAATGTCTCCCACGGGGACCTGTAGGTTATTCAACGATGATCATGCTACTGGGGCAAAACATGCAAGTTTTTGCATGCCTGCAGGAAATGTGGGGGGCCCCACCCAACTGCATCCTGTTATTCAAAGCAGGAGCAGCAGCACGCCGGCAAAGGCAGACAAGACAGCTGAGGATTTCCAGGGCATATCAATAACACACACCCCTCCCCCCGACGACCTTACACAGCACTCCCCTTGTTCTCTCAGCCACAGTAGATGGGGGCAGTCGTCCCCCTCCATGGAGAGCACCCCAGCAATCATGGGCACAGTCAAGGGCCTGCCCCGGTAGCCCTGGCCAACATCACACCCCTTCTCAGGTGGTATCCCAACAAGCAGGATAGCCTGATGCTGCTGGCGGGTTTTACTGTAGGATATAAGATCCCCTATATGGGCCCCCTGGTAAAGAGGGAGGTTGACAACCTGAAATAGGCTAGGGAACAACCGGCAGTGGTGCAGACCAAGATAGAGAAGGATCAGGCCCTAGGGAGGGTGGCGGGCCCCTTTCATCTGCACCCGCAAGACAACTTTGCGGTCTCTCCCCAGGGGGTGGTGCCAAAGAAGGAACCAGGGACATTCAGGTTAATTCACCAACTGTCTTACCCGGAGGGGGAATCGGTTAACCATTGGTTGGAGGAGGACACCTGCTCTGTGATGTATTGTACCCTGGATGTGGCATTAGACTTGGTCAGGAGGGCGGTCAAGGGGGCCTGGCTAGCCAAAGCAGACATGGAATCGGCTTTTCGCTTGCTACCGGTCCACCCGAGCAGCCAGCACCTGCTAGGTTTCAAGCTGGAGGGCAGGTACTATTACGATAGATGCATGCCCATGGGATGTGTGGTTTCCTGTGCGTATTTTGAGGCCTTCAGTTGCTTCCTGCAGTGGGCTCTACAGGAGACCTACAAGGTGGAAGGGGTGACCCATTACCTGGACGACTTTCTTTAATTGGGGGTGAGGGCACACAAGATTGCAAGAACGCCGTCACAGACTTTGAGAAACTGGCCAGTCACCTGGGTGCCCACTTGCTCCAGGGAAAACGGAGGGTCCGGCACAGGTCCTAACATTCCTGGGAATAGAGCTGGACACTATTGCCGGCGAGTCCAGGCTGCCATCAGACAAGGTTCAGGATTTGGCACATTCAGTTAGTCATGGGTCAGGACAAGGCATCACTGGACTGCATTCAGAGCCTGCTGGGGAAGTTGAATTTTATGGCCAGAGTAATACCAGCTGGAAGGGTATTTGCGAGGAGGTTAGCGAGGGCCACTGCCAAGGTAAAGAAGAAGCACCACATGGTAACATTGAGCAAGGGGATGAGGAAAGAATTGGGCATGTGGGCTGAATTCTCGGCAAATTTTAACGGCTCTGTTATCTGGAGGGCCCACTGGGCGGGCATTCATGAGCTATCACTCTTCAGAGATGCGGGTGGCAGAGAAGGCTTTGGTGCGATATTGGACAGTGAATGGTGTGCTGAAAGATGGCTCAACTCATGGCACAAAAGTAAAATCATGGCCAACGTAACTGTGCTGGAGTTTTTTCCAATCGTGGTAGCCTTTCATCTGTGGCCCACGGTGCTGGCAGCAAAAAGGGTCCTTTTCTGGTCAGACAACATGGCAGTGGTGCAGGCTATCAACTCCCAGTCAGATAGCTGTGCCCTTATTTTGTGCCTGTTGTGGGACTTTGTGCGGGCCTGCCTTTATAACAATGTAGAATGTAGAGCACGACACATTCAAGGGGTGCAGAATACAGCAGCTGATGCTCTCTCTCATTTTCAGTGGTGCCAGTTCCGGCGGGCGTGGCCGAGAGCGAGAGAGGAGATTACAACTTTTCCACTGCACCGCTGGTTCCTTCTCAAGTGGAACAGCGTTTGAGGGGACTAGGCGAGCTGGCCTTAGCACCCAAGACTAGTGAAGCGCTATAAGGCTTCTGTTGCAATGTTTTGCTCATTGGTGGGAAGCATGGGAGGAAGGGAGGACATCTGTAGAACACAGGGTGCAAACCTTCATAGCATGGCCAAGGATAAAGGGAAAAGCCACTCCTGGATCTCTGGCCACCTGTCGGCTATTAGTCATTAAGAGGCCAGGACGATCCTACCAAATCTTTCTTGATCAGGGCGGCGCTAAAGGGATGGGTGAGGAGCGAGCTGCAGGCCTGGACAATAGGTCCCCCATTGAATTCCAGACACTGCAGGGCATGCTTGACTGTGTGCACAAGGCAACCCATTCAGCTTTTGAAGCGGCCCTCTTTTCAGCCACTTTCAGCCTGGCTTGCTTTGGGGCACTGAGAATCAGCGAGTTGGTGGCAACGTCCAAATCAGACATGTCTGGGGTGGCATTGAAGGGGCAGGATGCAGTACTCTCCGGGGCTTCCCTCAAAATTTTAATAGGAAGCACCTCTAAAACGAAAAAGAACCCAGATCAAGGACAGAAATCACTGGTTCAGCGGATCCCTCAACAAGGAGAGGAGATACATTCGACAGTCGGAACGAATCTTGAAACAACACCCATCTGCAGCACATCTAAAACTTATTCGACAGGCCAGAAATGCTTACAATAAGAAAATCCTTAGCACTAAAAAAGAATTTTTCAGAACCGAGCTGGAGAACGCCAAAAATTGACCTCGCAAACTGTTCGACTTGGTCAAACACCAATCCAACAAACTAGCGAAAACCGCCAAAGAAACCCCTAAACCCCTAATATCAAGCGAGGAATTCTCCTCTTTCTTCTGTGACAAAATCTCTGCCCTAGGAAATTAACTTAAATCCGCAACCCTCCACCAAAATCAAAATCAACCAGCTCCACCTCTTCCCTCCGCGTTGTCCTCCCTAACCTCACCCAAAAACCTAGCGCACTGGTCTAACTTTAAAACCTATGACGACCACACTATCTCGAGACTTCTTGCCTCTTTAAAACCGAACAATGACTTTAACGACCCTCTCCCCTCTAACCGCCTAGCTGCCGCCTCTCAGGCTATCATCCCTTCCTGGACCGCAATAATCAACGCCTCCCTCCTACAGGGCTCAATTCCTGATTCACTTAAGACTGGCCAAGTTGTCCCCATCCTGAAAAAACCCACCCTGGACCCTGCCTCCGCTGAGAACTACAGACCCATATCCAACATCCCACTCCTAGCCAAAGTTCTGGAAAAATGTGTGCAACAGCAGCTAAGCCTACACATCAACAACTTTCACCTGCTAGATGACTTCCAATCTGGCTTCAGACCTGGGCACAGCACAGAAAACACCCTCCTCCACATTGTGGATGACGCCCTCCAAGCCCTAGACCTAGACAAAACCTGTCTCCTAATCCTTCTAGACCTCTCCTCTGCCTTTGATACGGTGAACAACAAAATTCTCCTAGTACGGCTCAAACTCAGGATGGGATTGAATGGCACCGCCCTTGAATGGTTTAGATAATTCCTCCAAAACCGCTCACGGAGAGTCCTCATCAACGGTGTTCTATCCACTCCCTCTCCAGTTTCTGTTGGTGTCCCCCAAGGATCAACCCTCTCCCTCACCATCTTTAACCTTTACCTTGAACCTCTCACCGAGGTGCTTCGTGCCGCCAACATCTCCTACCTTATGTATGCCGATGATACTCAGGTCTACATAAAAATCTCTTCCCCTGAGGAAATTTTCTGCCTTAACGAGGCCCTGAAACTGACAGTCCATTTGCTCACTGCCAACCAGCTGAAACTCAACGCAAATAAAACTGAATTTCTTCTGATCTCCCCTCCCAAATCCAATTCAGACATCCAGGAATGGATCAAGACATCACGCTCTAAACTGCCCTCCTACCATTGTTGACTCGGCAAAATCCCTTGGCATAACCCTTGACGGCAGCCTGAATATGCAAGGCCATATCAACTCTATGGCCAAAATGGCTAGATTCCACCTGAGCTAACTAAGAAACCTAAAACCCTTCCTCGATGCCTCCGACCTTAAAACGGCAACTCTGGCCCTAGTAGTTTCCAGACTTGAATATGGATGCTCTGCTCTTGCAGGGCTACCCAAGAACTCTCTGGCCACATTGAAAGCCTGCCTCAACACCGCCGCCAGACTCCTAACGGGCTCAGGAAAATTTGACCACAGTTCTCCCCACCTCAAAGCTCTGATCTGGCTTCCCCTAGAGGCCAGAATACAATTTAAACTAGCCTGCATTGCTCCCAAAGCTCTATACCCGAATTCCCCTACATTTTTCGCACAAAAACTCCTGATTTCCGGAGGAGCTAGAAACTCCCAATCTGCCAAAGACCTGCTGCTGCAACCAGAACGCTTCTGGAAGAAAAAAACCCACAATCGGACCTTCTCTGGGGCCGCCCCAAGAATCTGGAATTCTCTTCCTCCCTCCATCAGAAGACTTCTGTCCTTGGCACACTTTAGGAAGGAGACCAAAACCTTCCTAATGGGAAAATACCTCATCTAACGAATACTTTTCAATCACCTCATCGACTTATTCCACCCTCCTCCTCAGCATTATCCATGACCTCCACGGATGACACATTTTTCTGCACTCCGGGGCATCCCCCCATGAGCTGAGACTGCGTGTATATTATACCTACCTGCTTTAATTTTTATCTGCTTTCATTTTTTATCCCACATGTAGCTTGGACCTTTGACGGCATGAACCTCCTGTATAACGTGCTTTCATTTTATCCCACATGTAGCTTGGACCTTTGACGGCATGAACCTCCTGTATAACGTGCTTTCATTTTATCCCACATGTAGCTTGGACTTAAGACTGCGTGCTCCTCCCTTGCAATGTGTCTTTTGCTCTCCCAATGTGATCCCTCCCATCATCACGATTTGTATTCCTCCCCCTCAAGCCTGTAAAGCGCTCTGACACCCTCACGGGTCTGGTTCGCGCTCTATAAAACTATAAAATAAATAAATAAATACATTTCAAGTTTTATGTAAGGCAAATTGTAAATATTCCGGGGGCAACCCGGTGATGCACCAGATGCCAGGTGGTGTGCAGTGTTATGGTGTAATAATGTGCAATTTGGAGTTTTTTGTATTGATTGGTTTGCAGTGAGTCAATAAAGGTGTTCTAGCACCCTTACATGTCATTATTATGCCAGGATCAAAGGCCGGGGTGAATGGCCATTAGGGCGTCTTGAGAGTGGCAGAGTGGGCAGAAAGCAGGAAATGGAGGCATGGCTTTTCCGCCACCAAGAACAGCTTGCGGAAGAAGCTGCAGCAGAGACTGGAGGGTGGATCTCCTCCCAACATCCTGGTCATAGACCTGGGAGCAGGGGCGGCTGGTGAGATTTGAAAGTGGTGGGCCGTAAAATGATTGGCATCAACTGTTAACATATCATTACATCTTTGGGAGTACATAGTCCTACAAGGGTAAACCAGATGTACATATTAATAAATGTGCCCACAGAAAACAATAAGAACTAGAGATACGGTTTTCTTTCTCTCATGCAGGTTCCTACTCATGAGACAGAATCCATGCAAGATGTAGACCACAATGGGTGATGTCACCACAGTATTAGCTATTGTGCTGTCTCTTTTTAGAGTGCTACACCTGTCCGGAACAACTGATACCTTCCGTCAGGAGCTTTATGTGTGTGCATTTATTTACAACCTAAGTAGTGTCATGCTTGCATTTATATTTAACGCACTGCTATGTTGTCAATGGCCACTTACAAGAACTAGCAAACTTTGGAAATAACTACTCGTCAGTTAGATCCAATTTACCTGTGACCTACAGGAGCTCACTGCTAGAGAAGACACCCATGCGTACATACACACACACACACACAACAAATCCTCACAGAACGAGAAGCATCTTAAAAAGATCCAAGGCAGATTAAAGTTGACTTTCATGAAAGTTTTAATATAATAGCAAGAGTTGAAGCACAGCACATCTTAACAGGTTCAGGTACAGGTCTTGTGATACAGTTGGTCTGGAATCTGGAACCCAGGATGTAAGATGCAGGCACGCATCATACATTCCAGGCAGCAGATCCAGAGAGGGAAAACAAGGAGAAAGGGCAAGGCAGAATGAAATGTACAACAGAATGCAACACATCTTATCCCTTAAAAAAAACATTAATCTAGATACCTGCTGGGAACACTCTTATGCCTATTGGAAATTTTAACTCTAGAGGCAACAGAGGAATCCAGATGAACAGAACTGGGTGGAGGCAAAACGGGAAACACATCAGGTCTCCTCTGGTAACTACGCTGAGTAGAGGAAGAAGAGCAACGTACATTTTCAGGATTGCAATATTTAGCCACTCTGCGGACATTCCACACTCTACCATCCTGTGTGGCAACGCTGTTTTTAAAGACTTTAACAATTTTGATAGGAGGGTAAAATTTAGAAAGACCCTTGACCAAAAAACCAGGTTTTCTAATTCGTACCCAATCCCCCACCACAAAGTCATTATCTTTGGTTTTCATTTTGGAATCAAACATGGTTTTCATTTGTAGTTGTTTGTTTTCAACCCGTTTGGCCACAGCAGCAAGGTCACAACCAGAATTATTAACATCAAGTCTTACATCAAGTTTTTTAATCCACCAGGGACATATATCAGAAGGAGGCTCCCTACCCTTAAGGAGTCTGAAGGGACTAACACCTGTAATAGAGTGAGGAGTGATACGATATGTCCACAATCTTTTCCTCACAACATCCACCCAACTATCATCCGAAGTCTGCACAACATTCAAACAATCCTTGAGAACACGGTTAAAGCGTTCAACTTGGCCGTTTTCCCTAGGCTCATAGAGAGAGGTGGTGTAATGCTTGATTCCACATGCACTAAGGAATTTCTCAAAATCATCTGACACAAGTTGAACACCATTGTCTGTGACACAGGTTTCAGGAAATCCCTCCCTGGCAAAGACCTCCTTTAGGAAAAGAATGACTGATTGGGAAGAAACAGAGCTAACGAATTTTACTTCGGGCCACTTGGAGTGGTAGTCTACCAAAACTAAGGCATACCGAGCATTACAGGGCAACTGTTTAAATGGGCCAGATATATCAAAACCCACTTTCTGCCATGGAAAAGTGGGCCAAGACACAGGCTTGAGGGGAGCTGAGGTCACATGAAGCATTTTGTCACTGTTAACACAATGCGAACAATCTCTCACCAGCCTATCCACCATTTTGTCCACTCCCGGCCACCAAAAGCTCTCTCTAATTAGGCGTTTCATCGATGACATGCCAATGTGACTCTGGTGAGCGAGACGAAGAATCTTCTCTTGTAAGGATTGAGGTGGAATTAATTTACCAGCCTTGAACAGCAAACCAGAAAACACATCAATTTCCGATGAAACCTGGCAGAAAGGAGCTATATCCGGAGAAACACCCCTATGGGGTGGCCAACCATTCCTAACAAAATCAAACAGGTGTTGGCAGACCACATCCTTGCCAAGTTCAACAAACCATTCATCCTCCGGTAACGAGATGAATTCCTTGGAAACACAATCTCCAATAGAAGCAACAACATCAATGTCATTATCCGTGTTTGGAGCATCTTCACAAGGAAACCTTGAAAGAAAATCAGCAGTCACGTTACATTTACCAGGAACATACACAATATCGAAATCATACTCTTGAAGACGTGAGGACAAACGAGCTATGCGCGCAGTGGAGTTCCATCCACCTCCAGGAGATAAAATCCCAACCAACGGTTTGTGGTCCGTACGTAGTACGAAACGATTTCCCCAAACATAATTCCTGAAGTGCTCAACAGCCCAAATGCAGGCCAGAAGTTCCTTCTCAATTACCGAGTACCTTCTCTCCGTGGGAGATAAGGTCCTTGAGGAGAAAGCAACACACCATTCATCCTTACCAGATGACTGACTTAACACACTACCAATGCCATAAAGGCTGGCGTCAACAGTAATAATGCACTTTTTGTTGACACAAAAGGACTTCAAAGTAGGAGCATTAACGATTTCCTCTTTGATTTGTTTAAAAGCTTGTTCCTGCTTCTCCGACCAAATAAATTGGGCAGAACTCCTAGTAAGT
Organism: Lissotriton helveticus; assembly: GCF_964261635.1. Taxonomy (NCBI): domain Eukaryota; kingdom Metazoa; phylum Chordata; class Amphibia; order Caudata; family Salamandridae; genus Lissotriton; species Lissotriton helveticus. The sequence goes on from NC_136065.1 coordinate 660,063,924, forward strand.
TCTCTGAGAGGCTCCATTTTGTTAGCAAAGTTTTTGATAAATTTGCTATAATATTCGCAAAGCCCTGCAAAAGATAGCAACTTTTCCTTGTTGTCAGGGGAAGGGGCCTTAACAATAGCATCAACAAGGTTTCTTTTTGGTACAACTCCATCCCCTGAAAGTGAGTGGCCCAAATAGTCTACCGTCTTACAAAAAAACTTGCATTTACTAGCTTTAATGGTCAAGCCAAATTTCTCCAACCTGGAACAAACCTCTCTAAGGTGACAATCGTGCTCAGAGATATTTTTAGAAAAGACAAGAATGTCATCTTGAAAGCATTTGACATATACATTCAGATCCCTGAATATGTGATACATTGCCCTCTGGAAAACAGAAGCGGCCGACGCTAGGCCGAAAGGCATTCTTTTAAATTGAAACAATCCATGGGGAGTGATAAAAGCGGTGAAGTGTTTTGAGTCTTCTGTGAGCTCTATCTGGTGGTATGCGGACCTTAGGTCTAATGTGGAGAACACACAGGCACCGTCAAGCATGCACAACATTTCATTTATGTTGGGTAACGGGTGACAGTCAGTAACCAAACATTTATTTAACGCTCTCAGGTCTACACACAACCTAATTGTTTTGTCAGGTTTAATCGCCAAAACAATAGGCGAAACCCATTCTGAGGATTCTACCTCTTCTATGACCCCATCTTTAACCATGTTGTCCAGCATGACTCTGAGCTCCTCTCTGACACTGATGGGAACACCTCTCAACTTCTGCTTTAGGGGTACAGTATTTGGTTTAACTTTGATTTTATGCGTAAAACCATTCAATCTTCCAAGCTTCTCAGAAAAAACATTGGGAAAAGAGATGGATATCTCTTTAGACATGGATGTCAAGTCATAGTCCCCCTCTGTTATGGCAAGGACACACACAGGATCTTTCAACCTAGGATTTAACGAGATCCCCAACTTAGCTTGGTCCCGCCAACCTAGAACATTCACACCTTTAGATGCTATATACATCTTAATAATGGCTGAATTATTTTTTACAATAATAGGGACTTCTTTAAAACCTATAAAGCTAATTTTGGAAGTATCAAAATTATAGGCATCAATATCAGGTTCACACAAAGAATTAACATCAATTAGGTTACCAAATGACTCTACACAGTAATCATGAGTGATTATGGTCCACGGTGAACAGGAGTCCACCATGAGTTCCAGAGTTTTGCCTAGAATATTCACTGAACTCTTTGGAGGAGGCAAAGTATCTGCTAATGTCATGTCGAATGAAGATTGTATAGAAATTACAATACCGGACTCTCTAACCAGTGGATTATTATCCTCTCTCTCCGCAACATAGGATACATTACTATTAGTACGTCTGGGAGTACTATAAGAAGACTTCTTGTAATCATTAACAGGTTTAGCAGAGGTTTTGCAATATTTAGAAAAATGACCAGTGCGATTACACTTGTTACATTGTCTATTTAGAGCAGGACACTGTGGAAAAGAGGCAATATGATCCGGACTTCCACATCTAAAACAATAAAATTGTTTACCTTTGCCCTCATATTTGTTGGAATTTTGAGTTTTGACATTTACAGTGCTAACCTCACCCGTGGAAATGGACGGAGTAGCTTGAGTAGAGGCTTTGTCTAAAGATTTGATCCATTTGTCGGACTGTTCCAATGCTTTAGCTGTACTAATGGCAGTCTCTAAACTAGGATCCCCTAAAATCCATAACTGCTCCTGTACTTTCTTGCTTTTGACATGCACAACAATTTGATCCCTAATCATTTCGTCGGTCATAAGACCAAAATTGCAATGAAGGGAAAGTGCACGTAAAGCAGTTAAAAAATCATCAAAGCACTCATTCTCATCTTGTACCCTGGTATAAAATTTAAACCTGTTTAAGGCAACACTAGTTACTGGTTTAAACCTTCCCTCTATTCTGTGTACAGCCTCATCATAAACATTTGAATCACCACCTGACCTCACAGGAGGTAAAGTTCTAAAGACAAGTTGTCCTTCTGAGCCAAGACAATGTAAGAAAATGTTTTTTTTTCTTTCTGCAGACATTCTTTCGCCATCCATGGCTTTAAGGTAGGTAAAGAATTCCTCTTTCCATCTGGTCCAAGGGATGGGTGGATCACCTTTGGTTTGCAAAAATTTTGAGGGTGGGTCAAACTGCATTGTAGCTAGCTCTTATTATTTTTTTTTTTTTTGATTAAAAAAAAAAAATATCACAAAATGATAACGTACATAAGAGTTAAAAGAGTTTTAAAGTATTCCTTTTAAATAGTAAAATAGCAGTCACAAGTAAATATCCTCTCGTTAGATGCTGAATGTAAAAAAAAAACGGTAAGAGTACTTGAATATGGAATAAAAGCGATAATAAAGTTATTTCAGTATTGTTTTGTCATCCGGCGTGTAAATGTATTTTGTTTTACCTTCCAGCGTGTGGAAACATTAAGTAGAACATCGACATCCGTTCCGGCGTGTAAAAGCAGTTTCTTTTTTTTCTTCCGGCGTGTGGAAACGTTAAGGAGACATCGGTTTTTCAGCGCAACGGAGAGTGTATACTCCGTTGCTATAGAAACAAAGATGGCGCTGAGGCGTGCAGCGTGATGATGACACAGCGCGTGAAGCGTTACACGTGATCACGCAGCGCGTGATGACGACACAGCGCGTGAAACAGAGGAAGTCTCGAGCTGGCAAAAGCCTCGCGCCAGAAGAAATGTGTAAAACGTTTCAAATTGAAGAAAAGTAGTTTTATACTTCACCCATCCGCCGGAGTAGAAGTGGTGGAAACGCCAGGAAAAGCGCCGATTATGGAGGTAGAAGCGATGTTCTTTCGTTGTGAAAATTGTGGTCTTCGTTTTTTTGCTGAAGACATGAAATGTTTAAAATAAGCAGGAAAACGCTGGTATGTCGTAATTTGTAGCAAAATCGACGTTTCAGTAATATTTGGTGTTGTCAAGGATGACAAACTGATGTATCCCAGGTTTCCTCCTTTGTAAATTGGTTCCAAAAATTAAAATTTTCTGCTCCTGTGCTCCAAGGATGGTGGCAGAAATAGTAGGGTTTACCTCGTCGCCAGTAAAAAGATCCAAGGCAGATTAAAGTTGACTTTCATGAAAGTTTTAATATAATAGCAAGAGTTGAAGCACAGCACATCTTAACAGGTTCAGGTACAGGTCTTGTGATACAGTTGGTCTGGAATCTGGAACCCAGGATGTAAGATGCAGGCACGCATCATACATTCCAGGCAGCAGATCCAGAGAGGGAAAACAAGGAGAAAGGGCAAGGCAGAATGAAATGTACAACAGAATGCAACACATCTGTACAGAGCCCCACTGGCAAGGCCACTAGACATCCATCAGAGCCCCAATACCACAATAAATGCACACAACAAACCCTCACAGAAAGAGAACATTGTATGGGGGTATGAAAGACCCTCAGTACAAGAACAACCCTGCAGCCGCGCTGAGAACCGCCACATAGAGGAAGGAACTGTATGAAAATGGTGCTTGCAAAAGAGAGACACTGACAGAAAGCACTGAATGCAAGAAAGAGGCACTGAGAAAAAGTGCGTCCGCCAGCAGGGCCTGCTTGGACCACTGTACATGATAGAGCAGAGCATCACGCTTACAAAACACTGTACCATGAGCCGAGCCTCGCTGTCAGAAGACACTATACACAGGGCGGAGCATCACTGAGAAGAAGAACACGCATCATACATGCACCCCAGCTGCAGGGAAAACAGCCAAAGTACAACAGAACCTCGCTGTTATAAAACACTACACAGAGCAGAGCATCACTTATAGGAACACCCTACAGCCTACACGCACTAGTCTCATGGACAGAACATGATCCTACATGCGCCCCAGCTGCAGAGAAAACATCGAAGTACAGCAGAGCCTCGCTAAGGCCAACAGACATGCAGCAGAACTTCATGTTAGACACTACCTTGCACGTAGCAGCACCTCGCCGAGAAAGTCACCAATCTCTCTTCACTGGCAGTCAACGCGGCTATATTCATGGCACTGTGATTGGGGTTGTCTCTCAATGAAGCCTCTCAGATGAAGTTCTTTTCAGAAGGGGGCCTGTTTGTGATCACTGCTAGTCCCAACAGGATGAAGAATACCAGACTCCCGGAAGAACTTTAGCTGAACACACAAAATTGAGTGAAGGAGTAGAAAATAACCTATTTTTGGAAAACACATTGTGACTTGTGCCTCCGCTCATGAAACTTTGCGCCATCACTGAAACCTGCTTCATTCTGCAGCTGCTAAGATCCCAAGGCAGTCGTGGCTCGCGCGCGGGGGGGGGTGTCACACGGGGGTGGGGGTGTCGCACGGGGGTAGGGGGGTTTTAAAATCCTACCTGAGGTCCTGAGCAGGTCCACGTCGCTCTGAGTCCGTTCCGTTGGTGCCTACAGCCTTCAGCCCCTCTCAGCCAATCCTGGCGCTATGGCTATTCTTCGCCCGAGGGGCTCCTAATGGGCATGCACCAACAAGTCAAAACACAAGTGCGCATGAGAGGGCACGGTGCGAAAATTCGCCCTCCGTCCCGACTCATGCGCACTTGTGCTGCTGCATGCCCCTGGTGACGTCTGACTGACAATCATGTCAGTCAACATGACGCCAGACCACCCACCCCCTTCAGACTCTGAAGGGGGTAGGCGGTCCGACGTCATGCTGACTGACATGATTGTCAGTTCTCCTTCGGCGTCTCTGAGCTTAAGTAAACTCAGAGTTTACTTAACTTCAGAGACGCCGAGGGAGCAGCTGCGGGCGGGGGGCTACGCCCGCACGCCCCAATGGACGCACTGCCCCTGCCTGGGAGGCAATGATCTGACTCACCTGGGGAGTAGGAAACTGCGGCTAGAAATAAAGTCCTTCATGTGTAAGCTAAGCAACCAATTGGGGGCATGTGAGTTATGGTGGTCAGAGATAGCCATCGGTTAGTGTGGCAAGGAGCACAGCCTGGGGATGCCGTGGAAACCTCATGCAGGAGAGTGAACAGTTCTAAGCGTAAAATCATGAACAGAGGGGGTTTGGCTTTATCAGGCATGGCTTGCTGCATGCCAAGTCTACATGGTGTTTGAGGAAGATGGGGTTCACCTGTCTAGAGTGGGAAAGGACTTGTTTTTTCTGGATCTGGGAGAGGCCCTAAAATCAGCAGGATGTAAGTACAGAGACCTGCCTTGGTGGGTTACCCTGGTTGTGACGGTGGCCACACCCAGAGCTGTGGTGGAGTTACAGGGCGATCCAGAGGCTGAAAGGTACACAGGGGTACCCTCTTCAGGAGCACAACAAGGATGCACATGAGGCCACACGATGCAGCCTAATGCCGAGGTACCCCCTCTACGTCTGTGTGTCACTTCCAGGAACTGGTGGGCAGGGAGAGAGGTATGAGTACCTCTCCCATCCACCTGGTGACCTCTTTTGGCCTCATTCCTCCATGCCATTACCCTCCCTAATGCGTATATACAGGGGGTGGTAGGGGTGCGGCTATTAACTTGTTATTTTGTGTTGCAGGCGGAGTTACAGGGTGATCCAGAGGCTGAAAGGTACACAGGGGTACCCTCTGTAGGAGCACAACAAGGGTGCACATGAGGCAACACGATGCAGCCTAGTGCCGAGGGACCCCCCCCCCGGGTCTGCGGGTCACTTCCGGGCACTGGTGGGCAGGGAGAGAGTTATAAGTACCTCTCTCGTCCTCAGCGTATATACGGGGGTGGGTTGGGTGAGGCTGTTAACTTGTTATTTTGTGTTTCAGGCAGAGTTACAGGACAATCCAGAGGATGAAAGGTACACAGTGGTACCCTCTTCAGGAGCACAACAAGGGTGCAAATGCCAAAGATCCCCAGGAAGTCCTCGCGGTGGACCCTGGAGGAGCGACGGCACCCCAGTAGTCCTGCGGGCGGTTGTAAACCTGAGCAACCGGGGGCTGCCTGGAACGCTCTTCCCATCCCTCAGGGGTAGTGAGTAGATGGGTGGACTGGCGGTCCACAGGTGGGAGGGGGTAAACCCTTCTCCATCATTGGTAAGCACCGATTGGCTGGAGCCATTGTGCAATTTGGCTGGTCACGTGGGCTGGCGGCGAAGGGGCTGCCTGCCCTTGGATCGTCCGTAATCTAACCCACCATGTTGGCATATTTTGTATGCAAATAAACCTGCAGCAATTTTCTCCTTGAAAAAGGTGCCTGGTCTGGTTATTTCCTTAGGAGATTGCTGTATGTGTGATGGGGAGTGTGGTGCTGATTTTGGCACTATAGTGGATGGACGCCGTCCGCCCAAGTGTAACCCGACTCGGGCCCTGGTGAATGCTGTCATTGGAAGTATACAAAATAGCTTTCTAAGATGGCCAGCCACCTATATTGGCTTTGTCACTGCCTGTGCAACTGTACAAACATTGACAAAACCAATAGTGGCAGCGCTAAGAAAAGTAGGCAGAGCAAGAAAGGGGAGCAAGAGAGTGCTACGGCGGTCCATGCTGTAAGAAAAATGGAAGCGAGGGAGAAGTAGATGGAAGAGAAGGATCCAGAGGGTGAGGTATATGAAAATAGAAGAAGCACAAAGGAGAAAGAAAGAACCAGGGCATGCACTTTACAAGTGCTGATTATCAAATGGCACTCACAAAAGCCAAAAGAAAATGAGTTTGCGGGCATCAGCAGTAGATACAGTACAAACGATAAGAAAGCACGGTGAAGCCTAAATGCTGCAGAAGTGGGGTGGAATAGCGTAATTTAGTGCTACATATATTATACATCAAAGTATTCATTGTGTACTAAAATATGAAAAGTATGAAATGTATTCATCAGAGTGTTAGCAAGTGGCTATATTTACTTGTAGCAGAATCCACTTTTATATAATCTAATTATAATTGAATATATTGATTGTGCTAATTATACGCATTGTCTGCCATATTCTCTCTTAATGTTAGTGTGACTGTGATTAGGCCTTAGCCTGACCAGATTTTCTTTAAGTCTTTTATTATGTTCAGAATAAAATGTTCATCTGGGGTGGTTTTCTTTCAGTTTCAGTTGTCCTATCTACTTCATTAATTAGAAATAGGCTTTTGTTTACCATGGAAACTGATAAATTAGACTATAGTAATTGCAACTTGTCTGTGGACATGCAGTGGGATAACATGTTATCCTTGAGTTGTTCCCATGTTTTCTTTCAGTTTTAGGTGTCCTTGCTACTTTGTTACTTGGAATAGGCTTTTACTTATGATGAGAACTGATAGAAGAGAGCAGAGGTCTTCAAACTATAGAGCGCAGCCGCCTGGGGGTCCATGGATGTTTCCAAGCGGGGAGCAAATGCCTCTGCAATTACATGTAAACGAAGATGGACTGGAGTTCCTGCCTTATTCATCTGTGCATTTCCAGGCTGTCTACTTTTACACACAGACCTTGAAAAGGGGATTAAAAAGACCGGGAACTGTGATTCGGAGTGCCATGAGGGGAAGTCACTGAGTGTCAAGAACTTGGCCAATAAAAACGGAACTAAATAGGTCTGAGTATTTTATTTTTCACTGTAAGCTAACTGATTCTAAAATAATGCGCAAACAAGTTAATTGAAAAATAAAAGTAAGTTAAACTAACCCAGGGTAAATGTACTCTTTTAGGTTTCAAAACCTCAGTTGACAAATATCAGAACTGGAGATGTCTGTGTGTGTGAAACCTGAGCAACACATAATTGAAACCGAGTTGGTACACTGGGGGATAGTGACCATTGTACTTATAGTGCTGTGAGGTCCCAACCTGTGAAAGAAAGCGCCGTGATTATGTAAGCTATTATTTTAACCCTACATTACACACAATCTAAGGTAGGCTGCTGCAAATGATGCAGTGTTTGAGATAAAACAAGTTCATACACAATATAGTTTTTAGTAATGAGTAATCAGACTGTGCCTAAAGCAAAACTTTTCACAATTATCTCCGTTATTCCAAAGCTCAGCTGATAACATCCCTACATTACCCACAAAAAGAATACATCTTTGTCATCATGAAGCTTTAAATAGGACATTTGAATTATTTGGCAGGAGAGGACCAAATTATGCAGCAGGGTTGACTCAATTATGCAACAAGAAAAGGTAAATAATTCGGTATAATGCGGCACATTTTGTGGTTAGCTATACTTCACTATTTTGACATTTTTACTCATAACACTGTCAGGGGGAATATTATACCTCATTAGTACCAGTTTAACACCCAAATACAGCAATAAGCAACTTCGAGATGGCCAATCAACCTTTATGAAGGACCTTCCACTGCCCTGGATATTCTGTCCACATAAAATTTTTGTTTCCGATATTCTGTTAGTGATTTATTTGATAAGTCACAAAGAATGTGAATCCCTGATAAACAAGGATCCATAAGGTTCTTCAATTTTACCTACTACCAAAGAGACCCAGACAACTTCAGGAATCACAAGGACAACTTAATGTGTCTGGGTGTAACTCACTGTTGAGCATGTTTTCAAAATATGTCAATTACTTTGTAATGTTATGCTACTGACTTTTTGAAGAGCCAGATGGCAGTAACTGCACCAAACTGAAACATATGCTCATACATTAAGGGCATGTTGAATATTATCAATGAATTGGAGAGCTCTACATTCAGACTGACCAAACTTTTGTCATACTGAAGATCGATCTATCAATTTCAATTTCAAAATACTTTATTCGGCTTTACAGATAAAACCATAAAAGTTACACAGCACCATAAAGCAGTTTAAAAAATACAATTCATATCAGTAAAAAGTAATAGTTACTCCAATAAAAATACAATGGGATATATGTATATGCATCCAAAACAAGCTAATAAGGAGAAAGGGGAAACAGGCAAGCATTATCCAAAGGTACATTGACATGGAGGGAAATGGGAAATGTTGTGCCCTTAGGAGTCTATCAGATCTCCATACAAGTTCTAGATCTCAATGCAGACTTCAAAAAACCTACTACAAATGGTATGCATTCTGGTTTCAACAGTTGTAGATAGAATAGGGCAGGGCAGACCTGGGCATAATTCAGCTTCTTTAAAAGTGGTATTAAAAAATATCTGCGAGGAACTTTGTAAAAATTACAAAAAAACATAAAGTGCCGCAGATCCTGAGAAGACACTCCATTGCAGCCACAGGATGCTAACACCTGTCCTCTACAGCTCCTCTTTGGTACAGCTAAAAGTAAGTGAAAATAATCCAAACGAAACCTGACCAACAAAAAACGCTCATGGGACGACAAAGGCCACAGAAGATACAGTTCCGTAGAGGGAGAGGTTTTGAGCATAACAAATTTACGGATGCTGTGTTTTCCCAGTTCAGCATCATCTCGATCAAGCTTCTTTAATGTCATAAAAGATTTCTGAAGAAAACCCACATCCTCAACAGTGATAAGGTCCGGTTTTAAAAAAAGGTCCGGTCGCCCCAGCTCTTCAAAACAACCCTTGATGTATTTTAACCATGGAATGTGTAGCATGTAGTCGAGACTTAAAATTTCTCTTAAGATCTGGTGGTTGAGAACTAAGGGGTAGATGTATCAACATTCGCTTTTGCGATTTCTTAATAGCGATTTTTAGCGAATCGCTATTATGAAATCGCAAAATGTGATGTATGTATTTTTTGCGAGAATTCTGCGATTCCTAAAATTTCGCAGAATTTTCTGCGATTCGCACAGTATGAAATCGGAAAAAAAGCGATTTCATAAATTTGCGATGCGAAAAAATAAATACATCTTGAAATTCTATTTTCTTGTCGCAAACGGGGAATTTTTGCGATTCGCACCGTTTGCGACAAAAAAAAAGGTTGATACATCTGGGCCCAAATCTTTGTTCAGCCAACAATTGGCCCAAAACAACAAAGGGCGCATATCCAAGTTATCGCAGATGAAAGGCAACCCCAGTTCATCGTGAACCACCAAATTAGAGGTACCCCTTGGCACTCCAAGGAGCCGTTTAAAAAAGTGTTCTCCACCACCTGTAGGGTGTCAATTGCTGCATAACCCCATATTTCGCTCCTATAGCTAACAATGCCGATACTTTTTGACTGGTATATCTTCAACATTGCCAAAATAGGGCGCTTACCCATTTTGATGGCAAAGTGGAAGATTCCTGTGTTCGCCCTTGTGACCTCCCCCTTACTCCTCTGGATAAGGGGCCCCCAATTCAGGTTGTCATCTAAGAAAACACCTAAGTAAGAAAATGTTGCAGTCAGGGGCACCTTTTCATAGCCCACTTTAAATGGATACTGCTTCTTCGGACGGATCCCGACCTGCATGATGTAAGATTTAGAATTATTAATTGCTAGGTCACGGTCTTCCATGAAGCTCTGAAAGGTGTCAAGCAGGGTCTGCAGGCCCCTTGCTGTCCTGGCAATGAGGACTGCATCGTCCGCATATAGTAGGACAAGCAAACCTCGATGACCCACATAGGGAAAATCGACCCCTGTTTTTACCAGGGTCTTGTGTAGGGCGTTAATATTTAAGTTAAATAAAAATGGGGCCTAGATGCATCCCTGCCGTGCACCCCTCTCAATATGAAAATCCCTTGAAACACGGAGATCCTCGGCATATCTGATGTTGGGCCTTGGTGTCCCTATGCAGATCCTCAAGGAAGCCAACTAAGTTGTTCTCCACTCCCATGGCCCTCATGGATTGCCACAATTTACCCCGATTGACACAGTCAAAAGCGGAGGAAAGATCCACGAAGGCCATGTAGATCGTACTTTGGCGGGCAATTGTGTACTTCCCCAGGATCAAGTATAAATTAAGACATTGGGCTAAAGTAGAACGCCCTTGGCGAAACCCATATTGCAATAGGTAAGCAACTATCACATTCTCTTCCGCCCAGGAGGCTAATCTTTTCAGAATTACCTCACCTACAACCTTGACCACGGAATCAAGAAGGGAGATTGGTCTATAGCACAAAGTGCTATTACGATCGCCCTTCTTGAAAACCGGTACAATGATTGAGGTGCCCCAGGACTCCAGGCTACCAGCCCTGGCGCCGCATTGAGCACAGACACCAGGACCGGGGCCCAAAAAAGTGGTTTGTGGTGGAGTGGTGTGGCTCACTGGTTAGAGGCGGCAGACCCGTAAGCAGAGAACGGCCCAGGACCAGGGTTCAATTCCCGACGTGGCAGGGTCGTGGACCAGGGTCAAATCGGACTCGATAATTCTCGCCTCGGTGCCTACTCTAATCAGGGAGCACACTCGGCAACTCTGGGCATTAAGCTTGCCTCATCTCTACAACGGTCCCCCACAGACGCTGAGGATGCCTGGTTTCACCTTGGAGATACCCAGAAAGGGACCATCTTACAGGAAAAACCAGGACGGGTTCCCCAGCGGTCTTCAGCGCCAGGATACTCCTTGGAGTCGCAGTGCGCTTTACAAGTACACCCACACACACATTTTGATTTAAAAAGGTCAGGAGGGATACCATCCTGGCCTGGAGCGTTATTGCACAATAGCCCTAAGATACCCATCTCCACCTCTTTCGGTTCAAACATTACAGGGACAAGAGCATTAGCCCTAGCTTGGGGTTGTTGGATATCGTCTTGCTTTTAAAAAAAGAAGTAAAATATGCCACCCATTCATCCTTATATTTGTGCCTATTTCAATGTCCTTAACCTTCTCAAACAGGGGACGATTAATAATGCCCCAAAACCTAGAGCTACATGTTAGAGTACTGGGCTCCAATAGTTCTCTACAGGTTTCCTCCTTCAATTCACCCTTCCTGAGAGCCAATGCCCGCTTATATATGAGACGGTGGGCACTGATCAAAGATTGATCCCTTGGGATAGTTTTTAAGGCTTCCTCGAGAGTCTTGCAGCTTTAGAACAGGAAGCGTCAAACCATCTGGGTTCAAAAGGCAGTGTTCTATGAGAAGGGGCACTTAACAGTGTCCCTACCTTTGAGATGATACCATCAAAGGCCTTAAGAACACCCACGGGTCGAGTGCCCGGAGACACGCAGGATGCTATCTCAGATGCGCATACAACTTCCAGCTCACCATAGAATAGGTCCGGGGAAACCTGAGACCACTTTAGGCGGCAGCCTTCTATCCGTGGTTCTCATCTTGCCTGGCACTAGTAGCCTAGCTTGACTTGTCAGCAGGACCCCCCAATTGTGCACAGATGGGGTTATGATTACTAAATACACTGTCCATAATTGTAAACTCTCGTAGGTTGCTCTGTAAACCAGCTGAGATTAAAATATGATCAATACTGAACCGACCTTTGAACGAGGGTACAGGCTGTTTGCTAAGCGGAGCAGAAAAGGCCATTGACAGACACAGATCAAATACGTTAAGTAAATTATTAAGGGCTTCCCCTGAGCAGAATGCTCAAAGTGAAAGCCCCACATCCTTGCACACCCCAGCTCTCTCATACAAGTAGTTTCTGGGTCACCACAAGGGTGGATGTTAAAGTCCCCCGTCACCATAAAGCTGTTAGCAACAGGACCACAGGATTGCCTTATAAAGCTAATCAGCTGAGCAATCTAGCACTCCCCCTGAGCGGGCATTACATTATAAAAGTTAATGATTCCCAGGCTATCCTTTCCTCTTTTAAGGATAATAGCTTGAAGATCTTTATTATCACGGGGAATTTCTGGATCTTGCAAGTCACAGCCAACGCTATGAATATGGCCAGACCACCACTAGCTCTTCCATGCACTGACGGGGATGCCGGAACAAAAAATACTTTATATCCCTCCAAAGACAGGTTACAGTCTACCAGCCAAGTCTCCTAGAGACAAAGCACAGAAAACTGCCACAGAGGATCCTGGATTTTCCCTGCCAAACCTGCAATGTTCCACGACAGGACAGTGTAAGTAACTAAACTGAGCTGCTTTCCTTGATAAGCAGCCGTTGAGGTCACCTACTGCAAGGGGCTAAGAAACCCAGACTGCTCCATACCGCAGGACACAACATCCCGGGTGGTTGGGCGGGTGACTCCTACTGTTGAGATAGGTCTCTTACTGCCTCAGGATTCATATACAGTCAATCACACTCATCCAGCCTTGACAGAGCTAAAAATCTATTCGAAAGCTCTAGCCGTGGAGCCGGCTGGCGCCCAACTGGTCGCAACACGCCCCCCCCGAGCGATTGAGAATAACCCGCCCCCAACACCTCGGAGGGTCTTCAATCCACCCGTTGTACAACAAGTTTGGGTTCAATCGACTTCTGGGGTCGGCCTCATAGAAAAAACCCAGGGGCTGAGCCTTTATACCATACTCACTGTGAGTGGAATTAAGATAAACATCCCGGAAAATTCTATCCACAAGGAAGCCACTGTTAAAGTTCACAATGATGCAGTCACCCCCTTCAGGTTTCCTCAAGCTCCCTATCCACCCCACATGGCGCACCATGATGATATTACGTTCCACCATTGGGCCCACAGAGATATTGCTTGATAACCAATAAGTTACCTTGTTTTTAAGTTGTGAGAAGTTCTCCTGGGACCCACGGGAAAGTGGCGGGATATTTGCCAGGATTACTACCAGGGGCGGGATTGGGGCGGGAGGTCAATAGCTGCTAGATGCTGGGGGTCGGATATGGGGGATCCCTGAGGGTCAACCAAAGTTCTTCCTAATCTCTAGGGAGCCTGTCCCTGCAAAGTTGTGGGTGGGTCCCCACTAGATGCCGGTCTTACACTTATACTTCTAACCAGCCTGCCTATGTCATTAGCAACCACGTTTGCACTACAATGTTGGACACTACTTGGAGGCCGTGATTGTACTACTTCCCCAGGTACAGAAAACGAACTTGGCGCCTTGTTAGCTGTATTCAAATTCGAGGACACCAGTTTGGAAGTATGGGAGAATTCTAGAAGCTTGTTTTGTACTAGGATTTCCTCTATGCGATTTAGTTTATCTAAAATGGGACTCAGCCTATCTTCCAGCATACAACTGGTGGGACGGGTGAAATCTGGCTCCCCAGCTGAACCCTGCCCCCATAAAATCTTTAAAATGACTTGGCCGGGCATTGAGGACAAAGTACTCTCTCTCCTGAATCGCTCCTTGGAAACAGGGCTGGTCCCCTCCAATTTTAAGGAAGCTCGGGTGATCCCACTTTTAAAGAAACCTGGTGCCGATTTCAAAAACTTTAAGAACTTCAGGCCGATTTCTCGGCTACCTTTTCTGGCAAAAATTATCGAACAGCATGTATTACAATCTTTTACTCGCCACCTGGAGTCCAATCAGCTTCTTGAGCCTAATCAGGCAGGGTTCAGAGCCCATCACAGTACGGAATTGGTCATGCTTTCCGTACTGGACGATCTGAGACTTCGGACAGACAAAAAAGTGCAGTGTTCTCTGGTACTCCTAGACCTATCCGCGGCGTTTGACACTGTTGATCATCGCCAACTACTAACGCGGATTAGTGACCTAGGAATCCAGGGCATGGATCTGGCTTGGCTGACCTCATTTCTTAGGGATCGCTCCCAGCGAGTACAATTAGGAGATCGGGTGTCCAAGCCAGCTACGCTGGTGTGTGGAGTACCCCAGTGTTCAGCTTTATCCCCCCCTACTCTTCAATGCCTATCTGCAGCCTTTAATTGCTGCATTGAATCAGTTGGATTGCAGGGTTTATAATGATGCCGACGACACCCAAATCTTGATCCAGATCGACCATTCACCTAGGGTTTATTTGAGAATGCAAGACATTCTCAAGATTACCATCAACTGGATGTCGGCAAACTCGTTAAAAATCAACCCTGAGAAAAATGAGGTTTTAGCGGTTACTTCAACCTCAAACCCTTGGAATGACCTGTTCTGGCCCACAGAACTAGGGCCCTTCCCCCAGTCGGCCATGGCCGTAAAAAGCCTTGGTATCAAGATTGATGCCTTGCTATCCATAACACAGCAAGTATCGGCGGTGGTTGGAACCACTGTGGGCTTAATGTGTCAGCTACGGAAACTGTCTCCACTTCTGTCTTTCAGCACCCTTAGACTGGCAGTTTCTGCTCTGATCTTATCACGTCTCGATTATGGGAATGCCCTATATCTTGGTCTGCCAAAAAATCTTTTGGCCTGGCTTCAGGTGGTAATGAATGACGCGGCGAGACTAATTTTTAAAAAAACCACAAGTCACGCCCTTATTGCAGAACCTACACTGGCTCCCGATCTTACAGAGAACCAAATTCAAAAGTCTCTGTATTGTGCACAAGGCTGTTCATGGCTCAGCCCCATGTTACATCAAGGGCCGTTTGACTAATTACTGCCCGAGAAGGGGTCTCCGGTCGGCTGATGCCTGCTACCTGGCCTGCCCCCGGTACAATCGCTCATCCTTGGGTGGGCAAGCCTTCTCAACCGTTGCTCCACAGGCATGGAACCGTCTCCCACTGAACTTCGTAAGGAAACGAATCTCCTCCGCTTTAGGAAGAGTTTGAAAACTGTACTGTTCTTAGAGGCATGGGGATCACTTTGAACAACTCCCTTCTCTCTCAACTAGTTCTGGACGTCCGCTGACAGCGCTTAGAGAACTCTGGGTGATAACGCGCTCTATAAATCCACAGTAACATAACATATGTAACAACTCATGGTTGATTTGAAAGCTTCTATCGTATCCCGGTTGACTGTATTTACCATTGGCGGATCAGCTGCCTTGAATTTGAGGGCAGGTTTAGGGGGTACATTTGGTCTAATTTTTTTGGCCTGACTCCCTATTGGCTCTGACTTCCGTTTTGCGCTCCCACTAGACCTAGAGGCCCCCCTAAGATTTTGTATAGGGCCAGCATTTCCGGGCGCTTCCAGGGGCACATGGTGCCAGCTACCACCAAGCCCATCAATCCCTAATAGGGGGCAGAGGCACCACTCTCCCTATTCATGATGATCACAGCGGGAGAGAGTACTCTATGGGGTGCCACACGAGGAGAACCCTGCATAGGGGTTTGAGCTTCAGTAAACTGAGAAGTGTCACCCGACCCAGAGAATGAGAAAATACTCTGTGATTCAGTAAAGACTTCCCTTGGTGGATTGATGTCCCCCTCCCCCCATGAAAAAGAATAGGCCTTTTTAGGGGGATCTGGAAAGACGCCTATTCACTATTTCGATTTCTTTATCGATGACTGAGGCAGCTCTTATCAGAAAGTCATCCATAGTTGTAACATTAGCCCTCGTAGCAACCCTCGCCCCCTCTTGACACGCTTGAGTCTTCCTTCTCCCCATGGTGCACGCCCAAGATAAAACCCTAACCCTACAATAAGGTATCAGCCCAAGTATCAGCATAGTACCTAAAGCCCTGGTTTGGGTAGACCACAGTTGAATATTTAGAAGAGACAATAAAAGGGCCTCTTAGGTGTGTTACTGTCGGGAATCATCCTTTACAACAAAACTTTTACCACGCAGTGCTGTTACAACGCAAATATTACAACGAAAACCTTTACAACGCATTACACTGGGGGGCGCTCTAGGATAGGGAATAGTTTTAATTTACTATCCAACACCTTCCCTAGTGTCCACGGGGACTGGAGTTGGAATAGTAAATTAAACTATTCACTATCCAGCATCCCCAAGTGTAATGCGTTGTAAAGGTTTGCGTTGTAATACTTGCGTTGTAACAGCATGCGTGGTAAAAGCATGCGTTGTAACGTCATACATCCGTTACTGTCTCCGCGAAATGGGGCTATACCAATACGCTTCTGTAGACAAACAGTTCAACAGATACAATAGCCCAGTCCACAGGATCCTTGACCTCAAATTACTCCACAGTTATAGAAATGAAAAGAAACCCAAGAGGGGGGCCTTGCTCTGCCTTATCCAGCCCCTGACGGGCTCAGACGGGCCTGCCCTTAGACCGGGTTTCGTCCGGGCTACGTCCCGCGCGCACGTCCTGCGCCGCGGGGGGAGAGGCAGCGCTTTAAAAGCGATCACCACACCTCCCCCTCACTCGCGGCAGCTGTGCTCCAGGTGGTGCACCCTGGGCAATGTAGGCTTCCTCCTGGGCGGCGTGACAGCTCTGGGTCGGAGCAGCAGAGATGTGGCAGCCCACAGAGCCCAAACAACACAGTGAGAAGGAGAGTCCAAGGGGATGTTTAGCGACCTGACACAGCTACAACCCCCAATTACAATACTTCAAGCCAACACAAAGTAGCTCTGGGTCAAACAAGTACATTCTGTTAACTAGACATGTATCTGACTACAGGAGAATAGTGACACTGAATCAGTTGGACACTTTCCACATGGAAAAAGGGACCATCAGTTTACGACCGATACCGCCCTTGTCATCATCTGGGCTCCTTCCCACCTGGAAGGGTAATAACTCATACCCACTCAAATATTCATTTTGATTACAATGATGGGTAAACCAGTGAATATAAAATATAAGGGCAAGTGGACGAAACTGTACAGCAGTGCGTGGAAAAATAGTGAGGGTGAAAAAAGTAGTGAGAAACACTAAAATTGGAGAGGAAAGAGGAAAATATGATACAGATATCTACTATATCATGATATAGTAGATATCTGTTTGAACTACTACACTATCGTACTGATTTTATTATTTCGGAAGCAGAGAGGTACCAATCAAACATATTTTCCTCTTTCCTCTCCAATTTTAGCGTACAGATATCTACTATATCATGATATAGTAGATATCTGTTTGAACTACTACACTATCGCACTGATTTTATTATTTTGGAAGCAGAGAGGTACCAATCAAACATATTTTCCTCTTTCCTCTCCAATTTTAGCGTACAGATATCTACTATATCATGATATAGTAGATATCTGTTTGAACTACTACACTATCGCACTGATTTTATTATTTTGGAAGCAGAGCGGTACCAATTAAACATATTTTCCTCTTTCCTCTCCAATTTTAGCGTTTCTCACTACTTTTTTCACCCTCACTATTTTTCCACGCACTGCTGTACAGTTACGTCCACTTGCCCTTATATTTTATATTCACTGGTTTACCCATCATTGTAATCAAAATGAATATTTGAGTGGGTATGATTTATTACCCTTCCAGGTGGGAAGGAGCCCAGATGATGACAAGGGCGGTGTCGGTCGTAAACTGATGGGCACTTTTTCCATATGGAAAGTGTCCAACTGATTCAGTGTCACTATTCTCCTGTAGTCAGATACATGTCTAGTTAACAGAATGTACTTGTTTGACCCACAGCTACTTTATGTTGGCTTGAAGCCCGCAGAGCCCCCCACCAGCAGGGCGCTGAGTTCAGTGGGAGAGACAGTATAGCTGCAAAAATGCAGGCAGACACCAGGTATGACAAAGTCCCCCCTCTATCATTATGTCTATTTTGGAAGACAGAGTCAGTTAACACCAGGAGAAACCTACCAGCTCCATATATTTCTGACACTAAATACCTGGGTAAGTCCAAAGTGATGTGGCATGTGTGGATCCAAATACTTTTCTTACCAAGAATACCATGCAAAAAATTATAACTATGCATCAAAATACCTAATTGCCTGAGACTTTCCCCGGGGTTTGCTGATCTCTGATTTGGGTCCACTGTCAGCTAACACCCATAGAACCCTACCAACTCTGGTCTTTCTAACCAGTTGATTCTGAGAAATCCAGGGTGGTATGGCGTACGTGAATGCCAGTATGTTTTGTTAGCCCTGTCCTCCAAGAACAGAATATTTCTAAGGGCCAGAAGCCACCTTATTTTATTACTAATCTAAGCATTATGCAAACATTCTGTAAACATAGCCCTTTATCACTAACACTATTATGTCCCATCAACCAAATGACTTCCATTTCTGCCTATTAATCAAACAAGATGATCCTCTCCATATCAATCCATCCATCAACCTCGTACCAAGCAAGTCACATACATAGTCCTACACATGGGTCGTAACACCATAAATAGATTGCATTTACATTCAGTCTCCAGCATGTGATGCAAACATGGGAATAGACGGTACCTCAAAGATAGCTAGATCTAGGGATTAATAGCAGGCAGCACAATAACAGAACGTAACATTGCAAGACACACGGACATACCAAAAAAGTTCTTAGTTTAGATCATGTGACTGAAACACTAATGCAAATTTGGCAATATATTTAGGTAACTAGTCAGGTTATGAGTTTTTAACGATTTGACTTATGTGGGGTCCAACTGAATCAATACTTCGAGTAGTTTCTATGACTTGATCGTCAAATACTCAAAACTATAGCAACGAGTATACATAAAACAAATAAAAAAAATAGGAAATATTGTATTGTTTCTTAATATTTCTTTAATAACAAGTAATGAAACATGACGTCATCAGTAGAAACATTCCGTGGAATACACAATATGTAGGCAGCATACAAAGTAAGTGTAGAAATATACATGGGTTGCATCTGGTATGGATGTGCAAAAAAAGGTGGTCAACACAGAGATGACCCGTCCCCAATAATAGCAGAAGAGACAGGGCCATACCAGCATCGTCACACAATCTAGTCCTCGATTCTGGCACAGTTCAAGGGGATTTGTTCAAAGAAACCGAAAAAGTCAAGTGTCACTAGTGCCCTAAGCTATTGAAGCATCAGTATCTCTTTGGAGGACTGAGTACAGCTGAAATGGGACTGTGATAGCTCTGGCCCTGGAAGTGGTAGAGGCCAACTCCCAGAAGGCGTCCAATTATTCATGTCGGTAGGCGGCATCTAAGATCCAGTTTGACTCCTGCAGATGAGGCCCTCATCTCCCATTTCATGTCATTCCAGCACTTTACAAGTAGCAACAACATGACAATGAGTTTCCCTAACTCAGCAGGAATATATTTGACATAGCCCAATAGGTAAAGAAGGGGTTGTGTGGTAACTTTATGTCTGTAACCTTAGCAATAGTGTTAAGAAAAGTTGTCCAATATTCAGCAATCTTAAGTCAGAGCCAGGCCAGGTGAATTAATTTGCTGTCCTTTCATTTGTAACGCGAGCAGGTAGGATCCTCTTATAGCCCTTCTTGCACAGCGGCTGTGGGGTGCGATACATCTGGTTTAAAAACCTCAAATTAATGGGTTGTAACCTGTAATTAGGGGATAGAATCCCGGTTTGTGAGGAGCACATAAGCCACTTCTGCTCAGAATTGACACCTACCAAGAGCGGACTTTTGGTTTACACACCGGGGCAGAGATCTGTATACCATTATACAGTTGAGTAATCAGGTTCTTCAAGAAAGTATGAAGTTAGCATTAGGTGCAACACAAGGAGTGGTTGTAGGAGCTTCAGGGAATGGTGGATTAAGTTTCCTGCAGGTGGCTGTCAGTCTCTAATAGAGAAATGCATCCAGTGGGGTGCATTCCCATTGGTCTGTATTAGTTTGCAATGTTGGAAATTGGCCTTCGGGTAATAAGTTGCCCGTCTTAGCGAGCTGCATCTGTAATTGAAGGCAGGAACTAGGCTCAGCTGTGAGGGCACTGGACAGATTGTGAATGTCAGACATGTCATTCAAGTATTGGCGGTCTATTTTAGCTCTGCATCTCAAGACATTCCTAAGGCCAGGTAGTGAGGCCAACAGGATCAATCTTAGCTCAAGGCCCAAAGGGGGCCATACATAGTGCAGGATTTGATGGCCAGGGAGCAATGCAGTCAGCTTCCAACAAAGTATGTGGGAAACCTAGGATGGGACTGAAAGAGCAAGGCCCACTCATACATGCCTACTCAACCAGATTGTCTTTTTAGCAGCTTTAGAGTTAAGAATGAGAAATAAATCACAATTAAAATTCAATACATTATAACCAATAGGTTCACACAATAATCCACCTGACAACTAAATCTGAGATTAGTAAGATTTAATTACACATTGAGAAACAGATCAATATAAATCAACCTCATCATTCTCTGATGTCACTCTTACTCCTTCAAACAGTTCACCTTCCTTCACAACTGCTCATGCTCGCTCTCATTCACACTAATCATATGTAAAAAACAACAAACAACAAATGTCGGCTCCTCTAAAAGAATCAACAGAATGCAAGCAACCAGAGAACACACACATTCCCAAATGAAACCACGACCAGCGGGGGATAACTTTGATCAGTATAGTTTCCCTCATGCGCAAAAGGTCCAACACACTAATCATAACTCTACCTTGCACAAAAAAGTCCCCTATCTCCATTGGGATGTCAATGACATCTCACGACAAACCCACAAAACTTTAACAGACAATTACAACACAATGTCTTCTGCACCTTTATTATATATCCCGGGATCTTAGGTCACATCGGTCCCAATAACAACTTCAACAACAACTTCAGCAACTTAACATTACATTCACATGATTCTCACAACATCTCCTCCACACATCGCACAGTCAATATTTCAGCACAAGCAAAGCATCGTCCTCACTCACACAACTCTACTAATACTCAATCATCTGCCGCCGCTGTTTCAACACACACCACTGGAACTCCATCTGTTTTCCACGTCTCGAACCTGGACTCTGGGCCACTGGGGTTGGGGTGTAGACAGTTATAGGTTAGGTTTGATCTCCCTCTACTTCAAGAGCCAACCATCCTACTCTGCTACCAAGTGAGAGAGTTGGACCCACTCCAACATTCCTACTCAACCAGATAGTCTTTTTAGCAGCTTGGGAGGTAAGAGGGAGAAAACAATCACAATTAAAATGCAATACAATGTAACCAATGGGTCACACAATATTCCACTTGACAACTAAATCTGAGATTAGTAAGATGTAATTATAAATTTAGAAATCGAACGATACAAATCAACCTTAGCATTATCGTATAGAAATACAGAACAAACTAAATGAGCCCAAATCTCCTAAAGAGATTTACCCTATATAACAAAAGCCATACAACTAGTTTTATAATGACAATGCAAGTAATCAGGAAAAAGAATTGAGCATTAAATTGCATTAAATGATTCTCAAAGGTAAGCATGAGCATCCTATCTTTCCCTACAGTGCCTTAAAAGGGAAATCTCTAAACTAAGAAGTATTGAATAAGGGTGAAACTAGAGATGTGTCAGCTGTCAGAGTCTTCGGTAGAAGAAACTCAAGCAAAGGGCCAAGTAGCATGGAGCCACTCAAAACAAAAACAGAAGCAGACATACCTCATGAAGTCCTAAGATGTCTCCTGTCCCTCACTATGTTACAGCATAATACATTAGTTGGACTCAAGGTAAGCCACATGCATCTCCAGTAACTTTCCTCGCTTCCAGCACAAATTGGTCACTGGCACCATCTTTCCCACACCAATAAGTTGCTACTTCATTCGTCCTTGGCCACTATTCTCCTCCTCTATGAGAACTTGCCTCCTTGCTCATTACATACATTTCTTTTTGTTAAGATCTCTTCTTATACCTTGCTATCTAACTAAAACAAAAACCCTTTTTTTCTAGTTAAATAGGTTTTGTCTGCACATGCAGTTGAAACAAAATACAAGCAAATACACTTTACGTGGAAGGTTAAATACAAATTTCACTTTAGACTTTAAATGTGAGCTTGTACTAAAGTGGTTCTCGAGGTCCAAACGTATGTCAATTCAATAGTGGATAGGGTTACAAATATGTGCAAATTTCTACCCATATAGCAAATGCAACTTGTTAATTCATGAATATATGACAAATAATTAATATCATTTCTTGTTACATGTATAAATGTTTAAACATTAGTGTGCACATACACATTATGTTTCATTAGCCTAACAATGGACACATCTAAACGTTAACTTCTCCTAAAATATTAATATGTAAATGTTACAAACACCATTATTAATCATGTTTGTATGCACACAATTATAAGTCTACTTCATTTTAACATGGAGTACTTTAAATATGCAATACTCCATCTTTTCTTGATAACATTAATCACACAGATTATATTTGAGTTCTGACTATGCATTATTATGATGTACCCCTACAGAATCTTATGATGGGATCAAAATTACGCTGCTTCAGGACAGTAGGAAAAGTTGGTGAAATTAGTCTGAGCACAATAGTAGTTTAATTATACCTCATGGGTGCATATTATGCCTTGACCAAAGGGGTGTGCATGACACCTGTGTTATCCGGTTCACACAGTTATGTGGCCTCAGATGTACCTCAGTTTATTGAGAAACTGTTGCGTTAGCAGTTTAGGAATATTGACGTGAAGGTAAAAAATGTAGGTAGGACAACCATTTCGGCCACAACAGTTTTACCTGCCATGGACAATGGGCGTCTTAACAATGTGGTCCCTAAGTCCTCTAACTAGGTTATGGCTCTGCCATAATTTTTTTGACACAGTGTCTTGCTATCCCAACAGACCCATAATCCCAGATATTTAGCACAGTCTCTGACGGTTTCAGTGGGAACTCGAGAGAGAATCAAGGATAGGAAAGGGTCGGGGGGAGATTGTGAAGTTGGACCAGGTAATCATGATCACTGCTATGGTGCCAAATATTATGAATTCATTGATCACTGGCAAGACATTCATCTCAGGGTCATGGATGTAGAGGGTGACATCCTCAACATACAATGATATAAATGATATAAGCAGTCAGTGGTCTGGCTGTACAGTTGAGTCCTTTCTGGCAGAGAGTTGTCGAAGTCGTTCTGCAGTAATTCACTGAATAAAACGGTGAATGAACCACAGGTGTGTTAGCAGCATGAAGAGATATTTCCACTCCTAAGGGTCAAATGCTTTAGTAGTGCCTATGAGTATCGCTGCTGCATGCATTGAAATATTTCTTTCGTTCACAAGCAAAAAATATACTAAACTCAAAATTTTAATTTTATTGGAAAGATTGAAGATTTTCATTAATGTATTTTTATTTAAAAATGACAAAGCTGCTAATGCCTGCTCTTTTGGTTAACACTTAGCAGCTCTTCAATTGATTCTTCCAATTGCCCATACTAGATGATTTGCTGTACTTGGTCTTCTCTACTATGAATGAAGCAAATAATACCAAAATAATTTTTATCCTCCAATTTCGAATTCCTTCACATTTATAGGCTTTTAGAGTTTTAAAATGTTTTATTTAAAACTGTCTCTATGTATATCTACATTATTAACCTGCTAATATTTATTTTCTAAACAATTGCAGTCCATCCTGAGTAGGCATTGTGTAGCTCCATTGGTCTATAGACTCCAGGTTAAGAACCAATGGCCTAGAAGGCAATCACACTTAATCCTTGCCTGCAGAACGAAGAGCAGACTTCGGTTTCAGGTACGGGACATCTACATCCAGCCCTGTGCACAGTGCATCATGAAAGTTCTTCAAAGGACAAAAGCACCAAAATGTAAGCCAGGCAGAATATTTAATTTGGCCAGCGGAATTGGAGTAATTTGGTAATTCTGTGTTACTCTTAAAGTGGAATGACATACAGTCTGCCTCTCCGCAGGCAGAATTAATCTACAGCAAATTGTTTCTAAAGAGGGCTGGAAGAGAGAGCAGTACGTCTATGTTTAAAATCATTGCAGATTAAAGTTTAATATGCAGTAGTTTTAAAAATAGAGGAAGCTCTCTCTTGCGGCCCTGTTTAGAAACCACTCCAGTGCATACTCCTCAGTCTACAGTGATTACTGCAGAGTATGTAAGGTCGCCAAGGGGTATGAACAGCAATGATTTTTAAAGAGGGCGGAAGAGGGAGCATTCCCTCTATGTTTAAAAACACTGCAGTTCAAACTTTAATCTACATTGGTTTTCAAACAGAAGTACTGCTCCTACTTCCATTCCTTAAAAAAAATACCTGCCCATCTGTACATACCCCGCGGCACCCTTACCTACTCTGCAGTGATTACTGCCTAGTAAGTATGGGCGGCGATGTATATGCGCTGGAGAGCGATATACAGTGGCTTCTAAAGTTTAGAAACCACTGCCTACCAGTAGGCGGCGCCACCTTTAAATACTGTGTAGTAATCACTGCAGAGTACTAAAGGGAGTCAAGTGGTAATTGGTTACACTATTTTCTTAGCGCAAAATGCATCCTCGCATCCATTTTTGGTCGTGAGGGTGCATTTTGCACCAAGAAAATAGCCCCAATGCCGACTCCGTACTATCACAGAATTCCACAGAATATTGCTGAATTTTAATGTAATTCTGTGGAATCAAACACGTCAATTCCGCCCACCCTTGCGAAATATTAGTTGATGACAGTTGATATATCAAGAAAGAAATTTGAAAAAAACATAGGTGAACAACGACACTGCCAAAACGTAATATTTGGGGCCAGATGTAGGTCGCCAAATACCGGTCGGTAACGGCCGATTTCGGCCGTTACCGACCGGTATTTGGAGTTTGAGATGTAGAGGGCCTAACTTTACAGAATCGGTAAAGTTACAGATTCGGTATATTTACCGATTTGGTAAAATACCGAATCGGTAAATTTACCGATTCTGTAAATCCAGATGTAGGTAGCACTGAAAACAGTGCCACAGGCCCTTAGGAATTCATTATTTACCACCAAATAATACTTGGTGGTAAATAATGAATTTCTGTGTACATGCACATCTGTGCATGTATACCGGTGCCATGTGGCACACATACATGCCCTGAGGGCATGTATGTGTGTCACATTGCACAAAAGCCAGAATCAGGGGGGAACAGGGTGTCAAAGTGACACCCTGTCCCCCTTTGTAAAATCGGTAATTTTACCGAATCAATATTTACCAATTCGGTAATTGACATTGATTCCTGTGGGCCTCAAAGCCCATAGGAATCAATGGCAATTACCGAATCGGTAAATAACGATTCGGTAGTTACCGAATCTTACCGATTCGGAAATTGAATAGGTAAAAATACCTACATCCCGATTGCCAGTTCTTAAATACCGAATCGGTATGATTCGGTATTTAAGAATCGTAATCTGGGATTACCTACATCTGGCCCTTGGTGTGGTAATTAAACCCTGCAGTCAATTTAGAACTGGGACATAAAATAGGCCTGGGCTCCAAAATAAAGTGGCCACCATTAGCGAATCGGGAAGCCTTTAACTTGTAAAAACACGCTGTATAAGTGTTTTGCAATTTATGGGGGACTACATGCAATTCTGCTTGCTGTAGGCAATGTATGTGGAAATATCAGGAAATTTATCAGTAAAAACCAGCCCATCAACCCATGAAACACGGCCGCAAAAAGAACGAAAGCTTGCCCACACACTGATCTATCAGACCAGCCATTCAGGCACTTTAATCAGCAAGACCTAACTGCGGACATTACAGTGGTCCAGTGGCGTAGTTTGACTTACTGCCACCAGGGATGGACACCAGGGGCCAGATGTAGGTGGCCATTTACCGCGACCGGTAAATGGGTTTCTGGTATGTAGGGAGCTAAATTTACCGATTCAGTAAATTTACCGAATCAGTAAAATACCGAATCGGTAATTTTACCGATTCGGTAATTTCGGGATGTAGGTGGGACTCTTCAGAGTCCCTAAGGGCTTACAGATTCGGTATTTTACCACCCAATCCAATTGGGTGGTAAAATACCGAATCCAGGTGTGCATGCACATGTGTGGATGCACACCTATGCCATGTGACAGACAGACATGCCCTTAGGGCATGTCAGTCTGCCACATGGCACACATGCCAGTATTTGGGGTGCTAGAGGGAGTCAAAGTGACACCCCCTGCACCCTTGCTGGAATTGGTATTTACCGAATCGGTAAATACCGATTCGGTAATGCCCATTGATTCCCATGGGCTTCAATGCCCATAGGAATCAATGGGCATTACCGAATCGGTATTTACCGATTCGATAAATACCGATTTTTACAGAATCGGTAATTCAATTACCGATTCTACCTACATCTCACACCTTCATATTTACCGATTCATAAATACCGAATCTGTAAAATTCGGTATTTATGAATCGGTAAATACGAATTACCTACATCTGGCCCTATGTTTGCCGCCCAATGCAGGTAAGAGCAGGGGGGGTGGCGGCTTATGGACGACTTGTTCTTGGGGGGAGGGGGTCTGGCGGGGGTCTGGGGGCAGAGGCATTGTGGTAGTAAACAGGGTTGACTTGCTCACCACCGCCACCCTCAAAAACAGTGCCTCCTGGGGAGGACACCCCTCCCTCCACACCACTCCAGTGCTCTACATTGTGCCTGAATATCAAAAACACAATTTAAGTTCTGTGTGATGCTCTTTGATCAGAGGGTGGTATGCCAAACACAGCGGGTGGCATACACAGCTGTGTTAGAAGATGACTTCAATTCGCCAGGGCACATTTCGGGCTAACCTTTAATAATTCGTTGGTTTAGGGTGTAGTAGCCCAATACTGGCTCAATTGAAGGGCACCAAAACTAGAAATCCCAGAAAATGCTGCTTTGTTAAATGAATTTCTGGGACTGGAAACAGTGTTCTTTGTAGCATAAACTCATCTAGTCACCCTAGTCAAAGCCATAAAGAAGCGAAGGACGTAATGTCATTTATAGAAAATAATAAAAAAAGTAAAGAAACACTACTTCAGCAAAATGTGTTTTAAACTATCCCTCAAGGCCCTATGCCCAGAAAAGCATCTGGCACGCTTCTTGTGGATTTGAATAACGTTATTTAACTTTTTAACTATTTTTTCTGATCTATTTGTAGCTTAACAACCTTTCAATCAGAATCGTATTCAGCAGCTTCCCATCCTCGACAGCTGTATGCCGCATTAAATTACTTCTAAACCCCACTTAATCGCGATTGTAACAGCTAGAAAAACAATTAAATAAGTTATAATGCATGCAGGGTTGGAGAATGCCAAGGAAGAAAAAAAGCAAACGTTATTCAAATCCAAAACAAAAGAAAGAGAAGCAACTACACCGAGGAAAAGAAGTTTCCTTCAGGGGAAGCTGCTTTAGGTGGGACCACGTAGCGTTGTCTGGAAGAGAACAAATGCAGGGGGGATGAAAGAGGTAATCCGAGCAGCTAAGAGGTATTTGACGAGCCCAGCTGGCGTTACTATGAGATGCATCTTTCTTCTTATTGTGCCTGAAATCAAGAAGACAGCTAACTAACCATGAAAGGAAATCGAATTGAGACCGCGTGCTGTTGTTTCCTAACGTGGCATGATTCACTTTCCGGTAGGGATTAGTATTTATTTCTGTGATGGGCTGCTCTGTTTGGAATCCTATATTTGGGGTTTTCTTTTAATGTGCCATCAGACAGTAAAGAGGACATAAACCTATGGCCCAGACCTATAATTCTGGTCTACGGCCTTTAACAATAGATATTGCTCCGGCACTGGGATATTAGGATACAGTATTAACCTTGATCCGTAGACAAACATGCAATTAGAAGGAGGGGTAGTGAGGCAGCATATGAAAATTGACACCAGTCCTAAAATTCCAACAGAGATTGGACAGCAATAAGACCTGAAAGGGAGAGCACTGCTTTCCTGGCTTCCATCAAGTTGGATGCGATGTTGCTTGTCAGCTATATTGAAGGAGTCCATGATAGTATTTAACTGTAGTATGTATATATATATATATATATATATATATATATATATATATATATATATATATATATATATATACTACACATTTTATATCCCTGACAATCCAAAAGATGTGCTTCCAACACAAGGATTGATGCAAACTCTATCACCTTGCACACCTCCACCGCTAGGCATTTCGACCACCACTGATGGCCTTCATCGTGTGTGTGTGTACGTGTGTGTGTGTGTGTGTGTGTGTGTGTATATATATATATATATATTACCTACTGGCGATAGCCAGTAGGTATATATAGTTAGGATTGTTTTCCATAGGGAAATCGCAACATTCTATTGGGAATAACTTTGGCGCCGGTTGAGGAATCTTCCTGAAATTTTCCTTAACTTTGCCTCGCGGCGCTCCGCTCCTTCCCTGAAAGTTTGGGGGGGATTCGTCAAGCGGGGGCCGAGATAAAAGGGGGTCCCAAAACGTGTTTTCCCCATGTTAATTTCCATAGGGTGGTTGGACTCACTTTTAGCCCGAACGGCTGAATGGTTTTCCACCAAACTTGGCAAAATTGTAGGGACTGGTAGCCCGATGTGCCTTTGCTATGTCTCAAGATATGTGCTCCAGTGGTTTTTATTAAAATTAACTTTGAAAAAATATATATTGGGCTACATTGGGCTATATATATGTTAGAGCCCCAATGTAGCCCAATGTAGCCCAATGTAGCCCAAAGATGGCCACCAGAGACAAAAAAAAACAAATGTAGCCCAAATATTAGCAAGATGTAGCCCAACTATAGCCCAATGACAGAATGTCCCAGAGTGTTCTAAAGAACAACTGGAGCGCTAACAGTCTTACTTATGACAAAAGTATGGCACACCTGAAGTCATCTTGATTGGAATAAAGTGTTAACACTTAAAACATTTAATTTGCAAAGGAACAAAATGAGGGGGTTCATTTTGCCATAGAAATTATGATTAGTGCTGAAGAAAGAAAAATTAGGGCACATTTTGAGTGACTTCTCAAATCCTCTTATATTTCATTAAAAAATTCTGATATGCAGTCTCCCAAGATGGCCACCAGAGACAAAAGAGCCCAAATGTAGCCCAAATATCAGCCAGATGTAGCCCAACTATAGCCCAATGACAGAATGTCCCAAAGTGTTCTAAAGAACAACTAGAACGCTAACAGTCTTACTTATGTCAAAAGTATGGCACACCTGAAGTCATCTTGATTGGAATAAAGTGGTAACACTTAATACATTTAATTTGAAAAGGAACAAAATGAGGGGTTTCATTTTGCCATAGAAATTTTATATATATATATATATTCACTGAAAAAAACATAGGTTACACACCAGTTATAGTTAGGAATTAGCTTTTAAAAAACCTTTGAAATTCACTGAAAAAACCATAGGTTTCACACCAGTTATAGTTAGCTGGAAATTTTACTCGCATAAAACCATTGAAATTCCCACGTTATAGTTAGTTGGACTCACTATAACTTGCACGTCTGCAATGCACTGCTGATGACGTCACATATTACATCTCTCATGCATATATTTAAATATTTAAACATTACTTGCTAATATATGTATTCACTAAGATACACTTAATAAGCCAGTTAACCAATCAATTTTTTTTTTAAAAACACTGAAAAAACCATAGGTTTCAGGCCTTATATAGTTAGGAATTAGCATTTAAAAAGCCTTTGAAATTCACTGAAAAAAACATAGGTTTCAGGCCTTATATAGTTAGGAATTAGCATTTAAAAAACCTTTGAAATTCACTGAAAAAACCATAGGTTTCAGGCCTTATATCGTTAGGAATCAGCATTTAAAAAACCTTTGAAATTCACTGAAAAAACCATAGGTTTCAGGCCTTATATAGTTAGGAATTAGCATTTTAAAAAACCTTTGAAATTCACTGAAAAAACCATGGGTTGCAGGAGTTATATAGTTAGGAATTAGTTTTTAAAAAACATTTGAAATTCACTCAAAAACCTATACGTTTTAGTGGTGTTATAGTTAGCTGGACATTTTACTCATACAAAACCAATGAAATTGCTCCTATATAGTTAGTTGTACTAACTATATTTCGCGCACCCGCAATCCACTGCTGATGATGTCACATATTAGATCATTCATGACATGGTCAGTGACATCACTGATGACATCTCAAATGACATCACTGATGACATCACTGATGACATCATCCACGTGACAATCACATACACCTTTTCATACACTATTACAATTTTTCATCACTGTTTGTAAAATACAGAGTATCATATTTAAATCCATTTTCACAGCAATGCAAGTATCTAAAAATCCACTCAGTGATTCATAGATGTATACACACATCTAATCACTTACCTATGGATTCACTCATACATGCTGTCAATGAACAATAGAACACTATCAAAAATACTTATACATCTATATCGACATTAAACAACAGCACGCATCCTATTCACATATGAAGTCATCCTACTCACTTATGCAAACAATGGATCATACTTACATATTTACTTAGCAAAACACTTATACAAACACCACTTCTTCTATTCATTTAGATAGTAAGTCATACTTAGTGAATTATAAAATCATTATTACAAGTATACAGTTATCCATACAGTCACTCACACAATCATTGTGTCTTATGTATACTTATTTATATACAACAACTGACACATACACTGCCTTTTATTTTTCTAGTTTGTTGGACCTGTACCTTTGAGAAATATATTTGCTCATCACCACCCCCATAAAGAGATTCCCTCACCCAAACTGTTAGAACATGTAGTTTTAACTTCATATATCTACTGAATCAACTATTCACACATCTTTGGACAGTCACACACCCCCCACCGAACCACACACACTTTCACACTCCCATACAAATACTCAGTTAACTAATCAATAACTAATATAGACTTTCACATAGCTAGTAACCAACTGTAGAATCAGTTTACACAACAACTGACAAAGTGATACAGATATTCACACAGTTTAGTCACTATCCACTATATTTAGTGAGACATTATAAATTGGTCAAGTAAACAGTCAATTACACTGCTACTAAATCCTCCATCCAAATATTTATTTATATATATCCACTCATTCTTCAATGTAAATTGCTATATATATAATGCATATTTAAATAACGAAGCAAACCACATTCACTGGATGATGTCATCAGTGATGTCATTTGAGATGTCATCAGTGATGTCACTGACCATGTCATGAATGATCTAATATGTGACATCATCAGCAGTGGATTGCGGGTGCGCGAAATATAGTTAGTACAACTAACTATATAGGAGCAATTTCATTGGTTTTGTATGAGTAAAATGTCCAGCTAACTATAACACCACTAAAACTTATAGTTTTTTGAGTGAATTTCAAAGGGTTTTTAAAAACTAATTCCTAACTATATAACTCCTGAAACCTATGGTTTTTTCAGTGAATATATATATATATATATATATATATATATATATATATATATATATCAAAACAATACCCTTGCAGGCATAGAGTGATGCATAAATTGCAAAAAAGAAGCAGAGAACTCTGGGAACTACCCAGAGTTTTCTGCTTCCTTTTTGCATATATGTATATATATCCACTGAAACAAAAGGTTAAGGGGATGTTATTGTTAGGTAAAAATGTTAGAAGTGCTTTCCACAATTTGGAGGCCAGGTAGGTGAAGGATCGCTCGCCTCTTCTGGTGTTGTGAGTGTGGGGAACTTGGAGCAGATTGAGATTATTAGATCTCAGAGCTCTGGATTGAAAGTAGGGCTTGAATCTTCTCCTCAGGTAAATAGGACCTTTATGAGTGAAGGCCCTGAAGGCAAAGGTGAGTGCCTTAAATTAGATCCTCTTGATGACATGGATGCCAAAAGGGATGAGACAATGGCAGGCGCAAGGGAAACTTCAAGATGAGGTGTACAGTGGAGTTCTGCATTTTTTGAGCGTTGGGTAAGGAAAGTCGTCAGACCCAAATATAAACTGTTGGCGCAATCCAGATTAGCCCTAACCATGACATGGACAATCGTTTTCCGCAAGGTGGAGCTTCCTTCTAAGAGATCTAAGGGTAGCAAAGAAAGTAGTGGGTAAAGACTTGATTTGGGGCTTAAAAGTGAGATTAGAATCGAATTTTATCCCAAGATTCCTAGCCATCTATGCTGGGGCAGGAGCAGCACCCAGTTCAGGTGGCCACCATAAGCTAGTCTCTGGGAAGGTCTTGGTGCCAAGCGAGAGGATCTCAGTTTTCTCTGAGTTCAGTTTGAGACAACTTCCCTCCATCCATTCCACCACTGCCTTCAACCAGCGCTTGAAGGAACTAAGGGTTGCTGGCACACTTTCATGGAAGGCCAAGAGGAGCTGGGTGTCGTCTGCATAAGACACCACCATCACCCCCCGCCAGTGGCTTAAGGTAGATACTATAAAGGGTGGGGCTGAGTGCCGAACCCTGGGGCATGCCGCAATCCAGTGGTTTCGATAAAGAGGTGAAAAGTAGAAGGAAGACTGCTTGAGAGCGATCAGTCAGGAAAGATTTAAGCCAAAGCAGAGCCTGGTCTCAGATACCAATTCTCTCGATTCTATCTAGTAGCAAGGCGAAGGAAACAGAATTGAAAGCTGAGGACAGATCGAAGAGCATGAACATCACTGACGTGCTCTGATCGAGCTATTCCTTAATGAATTCTAATACCTTGAGTAGGGCCGACTCGGTACTGTAACCAGCAAGAAATCCCAATTGGGAGATGTTCAGAAGGAGATTAGACTATAGGAATTGTGACAAATGCTTGTTGATCCTTTTCTCCAAAGGTTTAGCAACTATAAGGATAAGAGAAATAGTACTGAAGTTGCTGAGGACTTTTTGGATTGGTAGATGTTATTTTTAGCAGGAGGAGCAGTTGCCCAGGTTTTCAACTTTCAGGAACCAAACCCAACTCAAGAGAATTATTCATCAAGTTTTTGAGGGCGGGGGTTAAACACACCGGTGGCCAGATTTAGAATAGAGGGTGGGCAGGGGTCCAGAGGGGATCCTGATTTACACCTATCAAGTTCTGGGAAATTGGGTGAAACCTAGTGAGAAGAGGACCTGACTGAGTGAGGACAGGGGCGTCCGAATAAGGAGGGGGATGCATAGTGAATTAGTCATAGAGGTTTTGTATTTTTTTATAGAAGAAATTTGAGAGATATTGGCATAGTTGGAATGAGGGGGAGAGAACATTTTCTACAGCAGTGGGAGACAGGAAGCTTTTAACAAGTTTAAATAGTTTGCGATATTTAGTGTCTGCCTCAGAAATGGATGCATCAATGAAAGTTTTCTGAGTTTTCCGGATGGCGGAATGCTAGCATTTCAGCGAGGCTAAGTTGTTAATTTCATCTCATTATCATAAGCCATCCTCCAACTCCACCCAAGTCTTTTACAACAAGATTTCTCCACTTTAAGTGCATCAGGAAACCATGGTGCGGAAGGTTCTGATCTATTAGAGATGTGGGTTTTTATGGGAGCAATAGCATCCAGTGCAGAGATAAGCCAATTATTGAAGCTGGCAGCTTCCAATTCCAATGCTCCATTACAATTACAGAGAGTGGACTGTAATGTCTTCACAAGTGGTGCTTCAGAGGTTTTATGCCAGGGTCTGGATCATTTTCTGACTGGTCCTTGCACCAGGCACAAGGTTGGGGAAAGAACGTGAATGTGACCAAAAAATGTTCGGACCAGGAAAGCTTCAACACATGCTTAACCACAACTGTAGAGGGGTTTGAGAAATTAGATCAAGAGTGTGACCTGCTTTGTGACTGGGTTCCATAACAAGTTTTTCAAACTTAAGACCTTCTAGTGAGGTCAGGAATTGCTGCGTAGATCAGTTATTTTGAACATCAACATGCAAATTGAAATTACCCAAGTACTACAAAGGTAGCATGCAGAGGTGACAATTGACCAAGTGAATCCGATAATAGTTGTAAGGAGTGGGCCGGAGCATTGGGGGGGGTCAGTGGATAAGTGCTCCAGATAGGGCAAAGAAAGGGGCTAAGCCAATATTAAATGACAAACCTTCAATGTTATTGATGCTCAACAATTTACAGATGGAGCAGGAGTAGGAGGAACGGTATATAATTGCAAGCCCCCACTGGTTTTCTGCAACCAATCAATGTGTTCGATAGAGAAGCCAGGAGGGATAGCCAAACCTATACCAGCAGCCGACCAATCCTTTAGCCAGATTTCTGTTAGAAACATCAGATCTCAGCGATTCTCGGTGAGTAGGCTGAAGGTATCTAAGGCATGTTTAGGTAGAGATCACCAATTAATGAGATAGGTAGAGAAAGAAGGGCTCTTAGTGGATGAGGTTGTAGGATCTGACTCAAAGCAAGGAGTTAAGTCACCGCCCTTACCAATGGACAGACCAGACTTAACATAATTGTCTAGGGAAAAGCCGCAATCAAGGCATCAGTTCCACCGCCCCATTCTCACCACCCATGGCAGGCTCAAAAACATTATTGCAGGAAGCAGTATTGAGATTCAGAAGCTCAACCCTAGTATATGCTCTAATGGGGGCCTTATGGCTAGGTTTACTGGCAGCATGACTTGCCCTGGCCGTGATCGGGCGCAGGCGGGCTGAGACAGGCTTGCCTTTGGCACACCCGCTACGCTCGTCCACTGTGTGTCCGGTGCTTTGAGGCCTTTTATTTTGATGAAGGGAATCCCAACACTGGGGCGCAACTCAGCAAAAATGCCATCTCACAGTGGGTTTGTAAGTAGGTATGAGGTCGTGGGAGCGGCATGTATAACAGATGCAACAGATACAAGAATTAAAAGTTGAAACTGCCAAGAACAATATTTTTTTAATGCTGCTTTTTTACAATACCCCAAGTCAGTGCCAATACAACTGTAAGCCCCACAAGTGCAAGAAATCAGAGCATAAAACGTTAAAAAATACAGATTCAATCAATTAATGCAATTTGTGCAGAACTAATGAAGAAAATCATCAAGATGGGACAGGTTGCCAAGTACAAACAGTGAATGGAGGGTTTTGGGAGCAGAGTGGGGAATATATTGCGAAGAGTTAGAGCCAGATGTATGACCGTTTTTTGCGGTCGCAAACGGGAAATCAGCCCATTTGCTACCGAAAAAATTGTTGTGCCCCGTGTACAAACCCAATTTTGCGATTCAGCAACCTATTATCGACTTGCAAAATAGGGTTTGCAACTCGCTATTAGGAAGGGGCGTGCCAAGAGAAATACCCCGACAGACTAGTGTCCAGACATTAAGGTACAGTACTAAGCGGCACTCAACCTAGCAGGGGGGACCCGTGCAATGCAGCACTGAGGGGGGGGCTTTGAAGAGTGTGACGCATGCAATACAGCGATACAGCTCCCTCCATCAGTCGTGCCCCATAAGGAAAAGC
Organism: Lissotriton helveticus; assembly: GCF_964261635.1. Lineage (NCBI taxonomy): Eukaryota > Metazoa > Chordata > Amphibia > Caudata > Salamandridae > Lissotriton > Lissotriton helveticus. The sequence continues at coordinate 660,099,659 of NC_136065.1, forward strand.
AAGCCAAGGGGACACGACGACATATAATGGAATGCAGGAAAGAGTGACTCTGCTGCGGATGGGGGGCCCGGACACCCAGGGCAAAGAAGAGAAGCGAGACATTATCTGCTGGAAAAGCGAGTGGAAGCAAAACTGAAGGCGCACTGGGGAACTCAAAAGAAAATGGCGCTGGGCAGACGGGAGCGCTAAATACATAGGAACTGTGTTAAATGCTGCAACGCCACAAGCTTTCAACAAATGAGCCCACACAAGTGCTCCCCAAGCCATCTCGCACGGACACATCAGCGCAGACCGGACCGGAGACATCAAGCGTACCACACAAGTAAGCACTTTAGATCGACCAGCTCAGGCCGATTGCCTGACCTCAAAATGGCGGCTGCTGGGACACTCTAAACGCGGCTCCCACCAATGGAACCTGGTCACCGGCCATAAGGAACATCTCAAGGCAACTCCAGGAAGGGCTGACATAATATTACCCCTGCACACGGAGGCACAGCACCAGCAATCCACCAAAAGGAAGGCTGACGGCTAATCACCAGCAAACAGAGCAGCACCCAGGAACCCCCCTATACTGGGGAGTGGGTGTGGGCCTACTACCTGCCACCCACAATAGCCCCCCCAGTGATAACGCGAGCTCAACTTCCTAACACCGGCACAACAGAGGTGCCCAAAGCAACATAGTAAGGCCATATAGACGATACACAAACGCGCGAAGGACATAGCACAGCAGTCTCTGGGACGGTGAGGGCCAAAGAGTCGCCAGTGCCAGCCAAAGACGGTGCACAAGTCAGCTACTCTACCCAACTGTTAAGGTACCTTCCACTCTGTGCCTTGGTGGCTGTTAAATGCAGGAATATCTGGATAACACCCATATAAAATGTCGGAAAGAGAATCCAGGCTGCACTAGCAAAAGAAAAGCAAGGCGGAGCCGGCTAAATCAGACTCCCCGATGAAAATTAAACAGGACATCAACAGTACACTTGAAATGATACCGAAAAAGCTGTCAGATGTCTACGATCTAGCAAAAAGTACAAAGCAAACTACCGACGCCATCCAATTGGACGTAGCAGCCGTCAGGCCAGACCTGAACACAGTGAACACCAGACTAACGGCGGCCGAGCAGAGGATCATCGATATAGAGGACATCTCCTCCACATCAAGTAAGGAGGTGGAGACGCTGTCAAAACTAACGGCTAATCTACAAAAACAAACAGCAGAATTGGAAGACCAAAGGAGGCGGGGTAACATACGAATTCTGGGCGTTCCGGAAGGCTCGGATGACCAGGCAGGTTCTTGTCTGTCCTTCCTGGAAGACTGGATCCCTACGATCACCAACATAAGGTTCGACTGCCCATTTGAACTGGAACGAGCACACAGAATACAACAGCCCGACCTATCATATGCAAACCGCTAAGATACCAACACACAGAATCTATTCTCAACTATGCTCGGAAAAACCACCAGATTATATGGAACGGAAATAAAATCGTACTCACTCAAGATTACTCAAACCCCACGGTCGATACCAGGAAAGGATTTCTTGCCCTAAGGGAGAAATTCAGTAGCAGGAACATGCAGTTCTCTTTCTCAGGACCCGCCAGATTCAGGATAGGTAACTGCAGCAGGCAACACTTTTTCGATGACCCTAAAGAGCTCGCTTCATTCCTGGAGGGGACAACACCTCAAGAAATGGAAGCTCCAGAATCTACGTCAAACAAAAGGTTATCTTCCCCCGAGACGGTCACTGGTTGATGGTCACATGCACCTTGTGGTCCGACCTAAGCTTCTTAACATGCATCTAACAAGGAGCATCTCCAACCATATCTACCTCATTATATACCTCAGACTTGCACTCCTAACAGGCTGTGAGCTCCGAAGATGCCGGCGGACACTCTGCAAAGAACCTTAATCCATATCCTTTTAAAGTCGACAAACTCCATATCACCTCTGTGCACAATGACTAGGGGGGGCCTATCGGTGTACACACCACAGACATCTACGCACACCAACCCCACCAGGTAGATCTTCTCCGGAGACAGAATGACGATCTTGTAGTCGCACCTCCTATATGCAAGGTTTTCAGGGAGGTGAGGGAGGGGGGAGGGAGTAAGTGTGGGCCAAAAATCTGTTCCGCTTGCGGAATTTGCGGATTTTCGGCAATTTCGCGATCCGCGAATCTCGTGAAATCGCCGAAAAAATCCACAAATCCGCTCACGGGTGGATTTTTTTTGGGCTCACAGGAAGCACTTACAGTTAATGTAGGTGCTCGCGTTAAAGCTAACTTTGTAACCATTTTAGAATGGTGCCGGCAAGCTGCCAGAGTTGAAGTTGCAACTTCAAATCTGGCAGCTTGCCGGCGCCATTCTAAAATGGTTACAAAGTTAGCTTCAACTCGGGCACCTGCCTTAACTCTGTAAGTGCTTCCTGTGGGCCAAAAATTCAACCTCAACAGGAAGCGCTTACAGCTATAAATAAAGCAGGTGCCCGAGTTGAAGCTCAAATTCAGTAACGTTTTAATCAGCCCAAAACATTAGTGAGCACGGTCGAGGCTGGGCAAGTGTGCTTTAACCCCATATCTGCCGTCGAAAATTAGCTGTAATGCTTGAGGGAGGTCTTTGCAGCCATGAGTTTCTCGAGCGCAACCCCCGTGTAGTTCCTGTGACCAGGAGGCTGCTTTCTCCTCGTCTGCTGCCCTGCTCGTTCTCTGACCCTTTATACACAAGAGGCATGTTGACACGCATAGAAGCCCCGCACCACACACTAGCGGTATCAAGCGTCTTCCTGCCCTTTCCCAACTATGATGGACAGCTCATTCAAGGGACCTCGGCGCCTTTTGGCGCGGTGGCAAAGTTACAGGGACACAGGGTCACTGGAGGCAAATCTTCTGACCCTTTACGCAGCTGCAGTGTAGGAAAAGCACTATACATTTACCCAACGAGGTAGCACTTACTGATTAGCCAGTAGAAAGTACTCCAGTTGAGCAGAGGTATTGCACAAAACGGTGGCATCTTCGTGGATAACTATGCAGGGCAGGATTCATTCTGGCACGAGGCTCCTGTCACGAAAATTAAACCTCAACAGGAAGCACTTACAGATATAAAGCAGGTGCCCGAGTTGAAGCTCAAATTGAGTAACGTTTTAATCAGCCCAAAACATTAGTGAGCACGGTCGAGGCTGGGCAAGTGTGCTTTAACCCCATATCTGCCGTCGAAAATTAGCTTTAATACTCGAGGGAGGTCTTTGCATCCATGAGTTTCTCGAGTGCAATCACCGTGTAGTTCCTGTGACCAGGAGGCTGCTTTCTCCTCACCTGCTGCCCTGCTCACTCTCTGACCCTTTATTCACAAGAGGCATGCTGACACGCATAGAAGCCCGGCACCACACACTAGCGGTATCAAACATCTTCCCGCCCTTTCCCAACTATGATGGACAGCTCACTCAAGGGACCTCGGCGCCTTTTGGCACGGTGGCAAAGTTACAGGCACACAGGGTCACTGGAGGCAAATTTTCTGGCCCTTTACGCAGCTGCAGTGTAGGAAAAGCACTATACATTTACCCAACGAGGTAGCACTTACTGATTAGCCAGTAGAGTACTCCAGTTGAGTAGAGTGCAAATCGCAAAAAAATCTGCGAGTTTGCGTGAAAATCCGCTAATCTGCGGATTGTTTTGCGATTTCTCGTGAATTTTGCGGACCGCAGATCCGCAAAATTCGCCCATACTTAGGAGGGAGTGGGGAGAGGGGGCATCATCTCTATCTGCTTTTTCTATACTTTACTTTCTTTCCTTTTCTTCTCTTCCTTGTTTCCTATAACAGTTTCCCATCACGACATGAGAAATAATCACTTGAGGAGCTGTAGTGCACAATAGCTGGCAAGAACATGGTTTAGAATGTATATATGTACTACTGTCGTGCAATCTCACCTTTCAAATGTAGGAGTCCAACAGACACCCACTGTCAACTCTATGCCCGGGGTCTCAGTAGGGTACACTGGCCCAACTCACGTGCTAGTGTCACTTAAGCCATACAACATGTCACCTGACAGCCCACCATAACAACACACTAAGCCTAGCAGCTGACTTCAAGATAGTGTCCCTAAACGTCAAGGGCCTTAACCACCCAGTCAAGCGCAGGAAAATTGTGGACTACTTAGCCAAAACCAAAGGAGATATCATCCTAATCCAGGAGGCAAAACTGTCCTTGGAGGATACCAAACTTATTAAAGGCAAATTGATCTCACAGGTGTCCTGCTCGCCGGCAGTTAAAAAGAAAAGAGGGATTATTGTAATCATCACAAAAAAAGCCAACATCTCACTAACAACACAGACGCAGGATAACGAAGGCAGGCTCCTAGTTACACATTTGAGTAGGGAGGAGGAACTAATCCACGTGGCAAACATAAACAGTCCGAATGCCGACGTTCCAGCTTTTTGGTCAGAGGTTTCCAACACGCTGGAAAGGCTCCCCCAAATTGACCTCATGGTGGTGGCAGGGGACTTTAACATTCCACTAGACTACATAATAGACAGATAATCCACCTGCCAATACCACCCCACGAACTTGCACGCAGTACTCCGGAACATCTGCTCTAAGTATAATGTTAAAGACGCTTGGCTGCTCCAACACCCTCACACAAGAGATTAAACCTTTTACTTTAACCCTCACAACTCATATACCAGGATAGACTACATCTTCATCTCAGGCCCCCACAACCGGTTAATTGATCACACTGAGATAGTCCCCAGACTAGTGTCCGACCATTCGTGCATTACCCTAAACTAAAACTAGTGGGCTGCCATACCAATGCTGTCCCCAAAAGAAAGCGTTTCAATAATTACGTTCTCTCTGACCCCGCAGATAAAAAAAGAATCGAGGAAGCAATAGCAGGCTACCTCAATAACGATGACACCCCCGAAACTAACACCAACACACTTTGGGACGCTCTGAAGGCCACCATCAGAGGCATAATAATAGAAATTAGGACAAAACTCAACAGGAAAACAAATCTCGCCCTAAAACCGCTTGAGCAGGAGTTTAAGACATTAGAACTGGCTTACTCTTCATCATTACCTGATGGCAAAACCCTCACAATGCTAACACAGAAAAAATATGAATATAATAAACTCTTAAGTGAAAGGGCAGGGTTGTGGATTAATAAATACAAAGCACTAAACCTATGTGAAGCAAACAAAGCGGGAAAACTTCTTGCCTCATATCTTAAACACAAGGGAAATCAGTACGCCATCTCGTCCATTAAGGACACTTGCAATAATATCCACACCAAACATAAAGACATCCTTAGGATATTAAAAAAATTCTATTAGGACCTGTATAAAACTGCCCAGACCTTTAGTCTAGAGAAATGCACAGAATAGCTGGGCAGCCTCAACTTACCACAACTAAATAGGGAGGATAAGAACAGACTAGATCAAGAGATCAACTACATAGAGATTGAAATGGCGGTTAAGTCCCTAAAGAGCAACAAAGCCCCGGGACCAGACGGCTTTACAGCTTCCTTCTATAAAACCTTCTCAGACCATCTTAAACCGTCAATGAAAAGAGTATTTAACCACACAGCATCTCAGGGAATCACGCCCCACACTATGTCGGAAGCCAACATCATAGTAATCCCGAAGGAGGGGGAAGGACCAACTCTCACCGAAGAACTATAGACCCTTATCATTGATTAACGTGGACTGCAACATATATGCAAAGATACTAGCGGTCAGACTTAGTACTATCTTACTGAAGTTAACAGGCAACTCCCAGGTGGGTTTTCTGCGAACACGCATGTCTAATGATAATACCAGGCTTCTGTGCCATATCTTAGAACATGCCGCCATCAAACCTGAACCGGTGGTCGCCATCACCCTAGACGTCGAAAAGGCCTTTGAAAGAGTCTCATGGCCATTCTTGGAGCAATGTATGTAAACCTATGACCTGGGGAGAGGTACATACGAATGGTAATGGGCCTATATAGGAACCCAACAGCGTGGGTAGTGGTTAACGGCTCGCTCTCTGAGCCCTTCGCATTACACCAGGGCACTAGACAGGGTTGTCCACTATCCCAACCTTTATTCCTACTAGCACTAGAACTCCTCATCCAAGACATCAAAGCAAACCGCAACATCAAAGGTGTAGATATCAATGGAGCCCAAACAAAATTAGCGGCATACGCAGATGACATCCTAATAGAGACTGAGAAACCACATCAATTGTAGACCCGATGGACACAATAGCAGAATACTCAGACCACTCAGGGTACAAAGTCAACAGAGAAAAATCAGAGCTCAAACCATGAAACATACACTGCACAAGAGACTCCCTGGGGGAGACGGGCCTAAAATGGCAAACAGGCTACATCAAACACCTATTCATAGAGTTTGGCAACAACTTAATAGAAACTTTACACCAGAACGAGAAAACAATGCTAGAAAAAAAAGGGAAAATCTTAGATTGGTGGTCCCCAAAATTCATCACCTGGTGGAGCAGAATAGAGACAATTAAAATGATGATCACCCCGATGGTTAACTACCTCACCAGCATGCTACCACTCCTCTTGACAGACGACTTCCACCGCAAATTAGACATCCTTATAACGATGATTTTATGGCAAGGGAAGAAGGCTAGGGTCAGTATTAAAAAGTTAAGACTAAACAAAACACTAGGAGCGGTAAACTTAGCAGACTTTAGAACATACCAGCTGACCTTCCTGGCAAAGCAGGGCTCATATTGGATCTCTCCACCTACTGGATACACCCCAGTGTGGCTAGAGATGGAGGGGGCTTTCCTCAATAACCTAAACCCATTGGCACTCTTAACAGCGGACAAATTATACCCTCACGTGTCCAGGTCTATATTTATGAACACAAAAATAGCTCTACTAAAAGTAGATAAGAGCCTAGAGAATAGCATCAAAGGCTCAAAAACAGAGTCTGGACCAATAGGAAGATACTGTACAAGGGCAAAAGCCTAACTTTCAACACCCCGATCCAAAAAGGCATACACTTCCCCTGGCAACTAGAGAACACATAATACCCAGTCACCTTCTCAGACCTTAAAACAAAATACAACTTAGAAGACATCGAATTTTATAACTTCCTAAAAATCAGAGGGGCACCCTCAAAAACCAAACTGTCCACTGCCCAGTCATCACTTATACGATTTGTAGCCAACATCCACAAAGTGGGCCACCAGGTCTCTCAGATCTAAAAACTCCTCCGCCCCCAAACCACTCTCCCCGGTCCTCTCACAGACAAAATACTGGCTACTGCATAAGGCCTTCTGGACCCCGGCCTGACTGTTTTTACTAGGTCTCCGGGAGGACACAAAATGTTGGTACTGCAACCAGCATAACGGGGACCTAGCCCACCTTATCTTACAGTGCCACCAACTAGCGCCGTTTTTGGAGAACGTTTTTGTTTTCTTAAAGGCCTTTTTGGGTATGAGGCAACCAAAGACTTCTCAGCATTACCTAGGTCATTTACGAACGCAAACCTCAAGTCGGACTCTGACAAGGACCTACTTGACCTACTAAGTACGTCGGCAGTTAAAATGGTTCTAGCAAACTGGAAGGGTACAAGCAACGTCCTTCAAGGGCTGGTTGAATTGGATTATACACCTAAGAGGTGCGGACAACATCTCACTTCGCAACTCCCCCTGGAAACCTTCATCAAGGAGGATGTGGGACTCTTTAGACAAATTTGTGGTTGCTTACGACCCTCCTTGACCTGTTGGGCCCACAGAAGGTCAATAACAGGTCCCCCCAGGGTTGTATTTGTATAATAATAGGATCACCCTGGTTGCCAGCACTTTGGGTACAGCATGCATACCCACCAAGCTGAAACTGCACTTTTGCCAACTAATCCTCAGTATATCAGAACTGATCAATATAGCCAGACTACTCATTGCGCTCTCTTTTCTGTTTCTCTTTTCTGCTTCTATCTCTGTCCACCTTCTCTTTTCTCTAATCTCTCTTCTCCACTATACACACGGGGGTGATCTTATTGACCAACCAGAAATGCTTTTCCCTCACAGTTCATTATAAATGTATAACCTTGCCTTCTAACAACTCAAGATAGTTATGCTAACCCTGTTAATTTCTCTTTGTAAGTAAGTAAGCTTTATTTCGATACAGTACATATCCTAAAAGCAATACAAAGCATCAAATAAAACAATACAATTTACATAATATAAAATACCTTCAGGTTTGATAATAAAAGCAATAAAAGCAATAAGAGCGAGATGCGCAAATAAGGGTAGCATTAACATTTGAACACCCATACGGAATATAGTTCATCAAGGGGCACTTTACTGAAGCAGCAGCTTCCTTGAGGTTCTTATACGCCAGGCCCAACCTAAAAATTTTGCCATACAACATGCAAAAAATGGGCGGGCATCTGAGCATAGTATGCGTAGGGCTTCTGAGTGTGATCTTGTTCCTAGGCTCCTACACAATGGTTTTAGCCATTTCGATCTAGGTGCTGCATAAGCCTTACACTCAAACAGTAAGTGGGCGATGGACTCAACCCTTGAAGCACAGAACGGGCAATGTGGAAGCGTTTGAAGTGGAGGTTTCCAGGTAGAGGTAAACGAGCCTAGGGGGAGCACACCCACTCTAAATTTAAAATACAGTGATCTGTCTCCAGAATTATGAATCAGGTCCAGATAGGGTTCCCTATAGGGGATCTCTTTGACCAACAAGAACTTGGCGACAGATTTGCAATGGTTGGAATTGTGTATTCTCTTATTGTGTACCCATAGCCAATACACCCTCTTCAGGAACTGCTTGGGGGGTGCGGTTTTGTTGACCCAGGCGTCACCCAAATCCAGCTCATAAAGCAGGCGTTTGACTTCCCTAAACCAGGGTATCTTACTGCAACCTGGAAGCGACAGAAGGTCTTTTAGGGCGTCAGCGTAGCTACACAATTCGGGGACGTTCCAGATCCGGGACCAGAGAAGCAAAGGTCGTAAATTAGCTTGCTCACAGATTGGGTGAGTGCCTGTATCTAACAGTAGTGGGATTGTAGGAGTACTATGGGGCAACCTCATCAAATCCTTGTGGAAATTATTTTCAAGGTGGGCCAGGGTATCAACTTTCTGTAAGCCCCACAGTTCAGCCCCATACAGGGCGGCACTCACAACCCGCGCTCTGTAGATATCTATCAATGCCCCGATTGGTTTTAAGGATGAGGCTCGCTGTTCCTTAAGCAAGGCTCCTGTGGCCCTTTTGTGAGTCAGGAATACCTTTTGGTGGTGTGCCTTCCAGCTCATGGTATCACAGAGCCGTATTCCGAGGTAATCAAATTCCCTGACTCTTTCAAGGGGGATAGAGTCTAAGGCAGGAGGGGTAACGGATTTCTTAGGAGGGTTAAGGACAAGGAATTTAGTCTTGCCTATATTTATTGCCAATCCCCTAGAGTCACAAAAAGATTTAAAACTTGTGAGCAACTAGCGCCGTTTTTGGAGAACGTTTTTGTTTTCTTAAAGGCCTTTTTGGGTATGAGGCAACCAAAGACTTCTCAGCATTACCTAGGTCATTTACGAACGCAAACCTCAAGTCGGACTCTGACAAGGACCTACTTGACCTACTAAGTACGTCGGCAGTTAAAATGGTTCTAGCAAACTGGAAGGGTACAAGCAACGTCCTTCAAGGGCTGGTTGAATTGGATTATACACCTAAGAGGTGCGGACAACATCTCACTTCGCAACTCCCCCTGGAAACCTTCATCAAGGAGGATGTGGGACTCTTTAGACAAATTTGTGGTTGCTTACGACCCTCCTTGACCTGTTGGGCCCACAGAAGGTCAATAACAGGTCCCCCCAGGGTTGTATTTGTATAATAATAGGATCACCCTGGTTGCCAGCACTTTGGGTACAGCATGCAGACCCACCAAGCTGAAACTGCACTTTTGCCAACTAATCCTCAGTATATCAGAACTGATCAATATAGCCAGACTACTCATTGCGCTCTCTTTTCTGTTTCTCTTTTCTGCTTCTATCTCTGTCCACCTTCTCTTTTCTCTAATCTCTCTTCTCCACTATACACACGGGGGTGATCTTATTGACCAACCAGAAATGCTTTTCCCTCACAGTTCATTATAAATGTATAACCTTGCCTTCTAACAACTCAAGATAGTTATGCTAACCCTGTTAATTTCTCTTTGTATGCTCGATATAAAATCAATAAAGAATTTTGAAACAAGAAAAACAAAATCACGAAATTTTCGATCCTGATCTTCATGGGAATCATAGGGAGTGAAGATTGCATGATTTAAGCTATGCATTGCTGAGTTAAAGATTCAGATGCCCCTTCCGCTCGCCGTAGAGAATACGATTTGCTTTTTCCCTGGGCAGATTGCTTTCTCACTTGATTGACTGAATTGTCATCTTATTCTGCTTTTAGGGTCATTACTTGATGACACCTTCTGCCTGGCTCCACATACATTTTCTGATTACTCTAGCTTATTGCAAATGAGCCTGCTTTGATTTGATGTATACATTTTCTAGGAAATTGTTATTATTACATTTTTCATCAAATAATCAGGACTGTACATGAGTTCAAGCTGTCCAAGAAAGACAAAATGCAGAAGTAACAAGCGTTTCAGCATGACATCAGTGCTCAGTGCAGGGGACAAAGTGCATCATCAGGACGAGAGGTCCTCTCGTCCTGATGAAGACCCGCCGCGACACATCAGTTATGCGTTGCTAGGGTCGAAACATCGACACTAAACCTGATTCAGTCTTAGAGATCTCTGGGTCCCAGTGTGGAGCCATCTATCCCTTACCAGAGAGATTTATTTAATCTTTGTTCTGACCATTCATGAGAATTGTATATATATGTACATGGTTTCACAATTGTACATATGCACTTTGTCACCTGCACTGAGCACTGATGTCACGCTGAAACACTTGTCACTTCCGCATTTTGTCTTTCTTGGACAGCTTGAACTAATGTACAGTCCTGATTATTTATTTTTTTATTTTTTTTTTTAAACTTTTTTATTTGACAGACAAGTCACAAGCAAAGAGACATTACAAATCAGAAGGAAAAAGAAAAAATAAAATACAAATATAGCATAATTTAAAGTGACATCGGGGGAAAAAAATCCATAAATTAGTAAGATCAACAATCTTTAAATGTTACAACTTGGCCTAACAAAAAGACATTTATAAGAAAATAGAAAGCAAGGAAAGAGAAACACTAAATATTTATACAAAGTTAGCCCAAATCTTTTCAAATCTATCTACCGTTTTCCGGGTCCTATTTTTAGCAAGGGCCTTCTCCATTGTGTATATTTCATGAAGTAGTATTAGCCATTCCGACCTCTGAGGTGGATTTGGTGAGATCCAGGCTCTAGCTACTACCAGTCTAGCACAAGAAATCGCTATGTCAAGCCAACTTCTATTATCGTGGCCCCGCTCGTATATATAGAGTAAAACCATAGATGAGGTAAGTGGGGAGCTGATCAGTTGTTTTTCCCATAATGTGGTTTCTATTTCTCGCCAGAACAAATTCAGTGCTGGACAAGAAAAGATCATATGGATAAGATCAGCTGCTTGCAGATCACATTTAGGGCATTTGGTACGTTCGTTATTTTGTGACCATTTAGAAATTTTCTGTGGGGTGTGGTAGAGTTGGCTGACCGTTCTATATAATTGAAGTTTCAAACTGGAGGAGTATGTTATTTTGTTAAGAGTTGTGAAAGCCTTTGAGATATTCTGGGGGGTCACATTAGTTCCCAATTCAAGCGTCCATTTTTGAGAGAGTCTGGGACAATCATCCAAGTTATGCTGGATTAATTGTTTGTATCCTCTGCTTATTAAAGATTTCTCCTTAGAGCTATACAGAACTTCCCAAATATCCGAGCTAGTAATTTTTATTAGGTTCATTTTCCGTATAAGATAGTCCCTTATTTGCAAGTATTTAAGTGCCATTTCACTTGGTAGCGAGTAAATTAATTGTAAAGTGGAAAACTGTAGAAACCCCTCATGGCCATATAGGTCTCCCAGTCTCTTGATCCCATAATCAGCCCATCCTCTCCCAATATTATCGTTAAAAATACCTGGTAGCCCTGGATTATCTAATAATGGCAAATCAGAGTGAAAAAAAGAAGTGTCGCAAAACTTCATGACTAACTTAAACAACCCTACCACATCCCTTGCTGTCTTGAATTTAACACGTTTGAAGAAATTCGGGTCTTGTATTCTTGTTAGAAATTGAGATGAGTTTCTACCTAACATAAGTTGATGAAAAAAAAAGGTTTTATTTTTATTTAATAGGCTCCTAAAGCGCCCTATAAAAGATGCAAAATAATAAGACTTAAAATCCGGAAAATCTAATCCACCCTTCTCTAAAGGTAGTTTTAGTATCGCTATTGACCTCCTAGGTTTTTTATAGCTCCAGATAAAGCTGCTGCAAATTCCTTCCAGCTTCTTAAAAAAAATATTATTAACTCGAAGGGGAATAGAACGAAAAAGATATAAAAACTTGGGCAAAAGATTCATTTTAATCAAATTAATTCTTCCCAAAATATTCATCGGAATTTTGTGCCATTTTTTAAGCATCAACGTAACTTGTTTAAGTAAAGGTTCGTAATTCAGTTTAATTATTTCATTTATTTTAGAAGATATTGTCACCCCTAAGTAAACAGCCGAGTTGCAAAGCCCAGTAACAGATTGATTAGCTTGGTAGTTCATAATGGTTTGAGTTTTGTTAAAGTTTAATTTGTAGCCGGAAATAGCTCCAAACTTTTCTGCTTCTTCTGAAATTCCTGCTAGAGCATCTATAACATTAGTAGTAAAAATGGCTAGATCATCGGCGTATGCAGTGATTTTAAGAATTTTATGTTCATGCTCTACCGGAGTTATCTTCTCTTGATTCTGCAGGGCGTTTATAAAAGGCTCCATAGAGAGGGCGAACAGCAGGGGTGAAAGTGGACATCCCTGTCGAGTCCCCCTAGATATAGCGAAAGTTGAGGAAAGTGCTCCCGCATAACTGATTTTAGCGTTAGGATCTCTGTATATCGACTGTATGCCTCTAAGGAAGCGATCCTTAAACCCGTATTGCATTAGCACTTTCCACAAATAGTCCCACCCCACTCGGTCAAATGCTTTTTCTGCATCCAGTAATATCATACCGAGTGGGGTGAGGTTAATTGCAGCAATATCAAAAGCCGTAATCGCCATATTGATATGGGCGGTAGTATCCCTTCCCTCTATGAAGCCATGTTGTTGTTCATTAACTAATTGCGGCATAATAGACGCCAATCGCCTTGATATCAGTTTAGAATAGGCCTTAGCATCGGCGTTTATTAAAGAAATAGGCCGATATGACCCGCATTCCAATGGAGGTTTATTCTTTTTCAAAAAAAACATAATCTTCGCCGTTTTCCAAGATTCCGGAGCTTTACCAGATGTGCCTATAGAGTTCACCACTAAGCAAAGCAGAGGGAGTAGCTCTTCGGCGCAGATCTTATATAATTCAATCGGAATCGTGTCCTCCCCTGCCGCTTTATTAGAAGGGAGCGAGAACACCGCTAAGCGCAGTTCTTCTAATGTGTAATTAAGTTCTAAGCTATCCAAAATCTCCTGATCTAAAAAGTGTCCCAGAGAGAGATTATCGTTTAAGTAAGATTGGATCTGCTCTGGCCTAGCCCTACTCTCTGGAGTATATAGTGCTTCGTAGTATGAAGCAAATTGCTCCATTATATCTTCTGGCTGTGTATAGATAATACCATTAGAGCCTTTTATAGCTTTAATTAATGTAGAAGCTCGGCCTTCCGCTACTTTGTAAGCCAAGAGCTTTCCTATTCGATCTCCAGATTCATACTGAGATAATCTATATTTAAGTAACTTGCCACTATTTTTTTCTTTAAAAGCGCTTTTCATGCCTGTACGTATATTTATAAGTCTACTTTCCAGAAGTGATATGTCTCTGCTATTCCGATCCCCATCTCTAAGCTTATCTGCCAGTAGTTTTTCTATATGTAAAATATCGTCCATCATTAACTTTGTTTCTCTTTTCCTTGTTGCGTTTTGTTTAAGTATATATTGTTGGGTTGTTCCTCTAATAAAGGCCTTGCAGGCATCCCAAACTGACAGCACATTAGCAGAATCTTTATTAAATGTAATGAACTCCTCTATCTGTTTTTTGAGCATGGTTACAAAGACCTCATCTGAGAGTAAGTACCTAGGAAAAGAAAAAGTGCGTCTTTTTTTTATGCCTAAAGCCGAATCAAATATAAATATTATAGGATTGTGGTCCGATGAAATTTTTGGCATGACCTTCATGTCTCCTCTCCTCAGTAGTTCATCTGAGGCCCAAGCTAGATCGATCCTAGAGCAAAGTTTATGAGGAGCAGAGTAGTACGTAAATCCAGGCAGACCTGGATATAAGCTACGCCAAATGTCTTTTATATTGTGTATTTTAGCTAGTTCCAGTATTGCTGCTCTTGTTTGTCGCATACGTAGCCCTACTCCTTTTTTTGTTGTATCCTGTTGGTAGTTCATTACACAGTTAAAATCTCCCATTAGGATAAGTTCTCCTGCCCAAGAAAGTAATTCCATATTCAACCAATCAAATAACCATGGCTCATCTTTGTTGGGGCCATACACTGAACAAAAAACATATAAAGTGCCCTCCAATCTTATTTGCATTATTGCCCAACGCCCTCCCTTGTCTGCTGCCGTTTTAACAACTTCCCCTTGCCAATATCTTTTCTTTAGGATAGCCACCCCTCTTATTGGTGCATTTAGAGTAGTGCAAATCACCAAATCGTATCCTAATTGACTCAACAATTTTTTATCTTTATAGCATATATGGGTTTCTGTAAGCATTACTATCTGTGCATCATACATTTTAAGTTCTTGATAGATTAAATTTCTTTTAGTCTTATTGTTCAGACCAGAAACGTTCCAGGCAAGACACCTACAGTTCGTCATTTATATGCAATAAATCAATAGCCGCTTCCCTTATATTATTTCTCCATAAAGCTCTCTTTCTTGTTAAGTACATTGTAGCTTCGCCATGGCATGTCTTGTCATTTTTGTTTTTTCCCCCCCTCCTTCCCCCCCCCCCCCGTACCAAAGAAAAACACCCCCCCTTTATACCTGCTGCCTTTTGGTACAGTCCTGATTATTTGATGATAAATTTGACAATAATAATTTTCTAGCAAGTACGTTTAGTTTTTACTTTTTTCATGGTGTTCTGATACTTGTTTTTGGGTTTGTTGCGCACATTGATTTGTCACTGGATTCTTTAAGTAAATATAAGTTTCCATATTTCTAAATATCTTTAATGATCTTGATCAACAAAGTAATTGTTGCTCCCCGACAGAGCCATTGTAGCTCATTATATATTTACCCAGGCTCTGAGGGACACTGGGTTACCCCATTGTGTTCACCTTGATTTGATATATGACAACTTTAAACAGTTTGTCTTTGTATTTGTGGTTTTGAATTGCTTTGAATTATATTGACTAATGCATTCTTGTACTGATTTACAGTTAATTTGACTGATTGGAGTTTGTAACTTTGTTGATCTGCTAATAAACCTCTACAATTTGCAAATCTACTACTGTGTCATCCTTGTAGGGCCTATTGTTCTTCACTATATTTAATGTATTTTAGTTTATTTAGTCACACCTCCGTTCGGGACTAAGGGTCCATCCAGTGGGATCCAGCTTGTACTTGAGTTTGCACCAAAGATCTGCATGATGCAAATCCAGTGCAACAATACTGTATCAATAAATTGAGTGACATTTATTGTAAGTATTTATTTGTAAAAACTTGAAACATTCAAGAATACCTCCATGTCATGAAGATAATGCCACAAGTTACCAAAAAGTGTTTGTCATGTGCTACGACCCACTGGTGGGTCACACGCCGCTTTTTGGTGGGTCATGTACGTCCAAGTAATAAATAAAGGTTCCTTTAAATTCTGTATTTATCTTATCACATTTGCTGTGCTTCAAAGACAGAGGTCCCAAAACATGTTTTCCCCATTCATTTTTCCATAGGAACTTTAGACACCACTACAGCGCAGAGCGCAGAATATATTCACATCAAATTTGCCAGAAAGTTAGATTTGGGTCCAGAAAAAGTGTTTATGTAATTTCGTGTAAATCCATTTAGTCGTTTATGAGCAAATAATGTTCAAAAACTTAGCATATCTAGGGAAGTGGAGGATTCACGGATAAGACAGATCTCCTGCTGATATCTGATTGGCAATTAATGCTCCAAAACTTTGTATATATAGAGACATGTAGAAACTGCAGATCAGACAGATCTAATGCTGAGATCTGATTGCCTGCCACCACAACAACAAGGAAGGGGTGGCAGCCATCTAAGGACTAAGTCCAGAGTCCTACATTTTTGGGGTAAAAGACATAAGGCAGCAGGGTAGGGATACCCTAACCCCTTAGGCCTGGTGGTGAGGTCCCAGAGGGACCCTGTCTGGGGCGCACAAAGTAAAAAAAAAACTATATTTTACCTCTGTGCCAGGATCCCTGTGAATATTTTGAGATCAACATTAAGGAGAGAGATAGGGCGATAAGACGCACAGTACTGCTTATATTTCCCCGGTTTAGGGATGACAGTGATTAACGCCTCCAGCATCGAGGGCGGAATAAGGGAGGATGAACCGATCAAATTGAATACCCTCATGAGGATCAGGCCAGGATATGGCAAAATGCCTTGTAAAAGAGAGAAGAGAAGCCATCGTGCCCGGAGATTTAAGTGGTTTTAATCGTGAAATAGCGGAAACTACTTCCTCAAGACAAACCGCGCTTCAAGTTCTTTCACCTGGCTAGGAACCAGCCTTGCGGTGTTAACATCTTGCAAATACCGCGTAGGAGCCGTTTCTGGAAGTTCCAACGCCTTGAGAGGGATGCTTAGAATTGCCGGAATCTGTCCGCAATGCCTTGATCAGTGGTCTCCTCCTGCCCGGTGGGATCTATAATCAGTAAGACGTTGGTCTGTTGCCGCTGCGAGCGCAGCTTGTTGGCCAAAAGCCTCCCCACCTGTCTCCCTTGGAGTAAAAGGCATGCCGTAGCCTCAGAGCCACGTACTCAGCCCAATGTCTAGGCCGGCAAGCTGGGCTCTCGCCACCATCAATTGCTTCCGGACCCTAGGAGCACCGGTTCTTTGTTGTATCCGCTCCAACTCCACCACTTCATCTGAGAGTTGCTCTTTTTTCTCTTTGGGATTTGTTATTCTGTGTGGGGATTGCTAAAAACTCCCCTCTAACTACAGCCTTCAATGTGTCCCACAACATGGCTATGGGGGTGTCTGGAGTGTCGTTGTTGGACAGATAGTCCTCTATAGACTTGGTGATACGCTGAACCACTGCGGGGCGTTGTAGCATCGTCTCTCTCAGCCTCCACAGCCGCCGGGCAACGCGTGGATAGGAGAAGGCCAGAGATCGGTACATCGCTGAATGGTCCGACAGTGCGCAAGGAAGGATGTCGACCTGTTGGGTCTGTTGAGATATCACGTCAGTGGTCAATATGTAATCAATTCTGGCATATGTCTTGTGGGGGTGAGAATAAAACGTGTACTCTCTTGACGTTAGATGTCGAGCCCTCCATATGTCTGTCAGTCCCATCTCCCGTAGCATTCGTCTCCCCTTCTCAGAAAGTGCCCCTGTTTGGCCATATCTCTGGGCTGATCTGTCCATGTTGTGGTCCAGTACGAGATTGAGATCCCCCTATGATTAGAGACCTGTCAGGGGATTTGCCACTCCCGTTACCACCTCGTAAAGAAACTCCTCCTGTCCCGAGTTCAGAGAGTAAACTGAAGCAATAGTCGGTGCATGATGACCCAAGGTGAAAGTGTGTGCTGAGAGTCTACCCTTGACTTTGGCCCACTTGGGACCTACTTTGCCCTGGAAAGTCGATGAAACTAAAATGGCGACTCTGGTGGTTTTGGCCGAGTGAGAAGAAAATAGCTGATGAGGAAATGCCCTGGCCCGCAGCCCAAGTGTCGCAGGGCAATAAATGCGTCTCCTGTAGGAGGCATATGTGTGCATGTGAGTTTTCAAGAAAGGATAGGACAGCTCGTCTCTTGGAGGGGCTGTTAAGACCTTTGACATTAAGTGAAATTATTGTAAGGGATGCAGCCATTGGGAAAGGTCAGGGGGCGTCTTTCATGGTTGTGCTATCATGGTCTGCGCAAGAGCCGGGGGCGCTAGGGGGTAGAAGCCCTTCTGACATGCGGGGGCCTGCCCCTAAGTGGAAACAGTGGGAAAGGTATTGTATGGCCGAGAGAGGAGAGAACCAACATAACCCAAAGACATAAACTAAACCCCAACAAGGAAACATGTAACCTTGAACCTTCACAGGGATCCTGGCGCAGAGGCTCTCTTCTAGCCTTCCTGGGATACTCAACCCTGACCAATCGGGCTTTGTACCGGGCCGCCAGTGCTCGGACACCACAAAACGTCTTCTCCACATAATCGACAAAGCCGATCATTTTCAGGATGAATGCATGGTCCTTTCAGTAGATGCAGAGAAAGCGTTTGATAGGGTAGATTGGCCCTATCTCAAAGCCACTTTACTTCACTTCGGGCTTCCAGACCGCTTTGTCAGTTGGCTCTTTGCTATTTATAACACCCGTACGGCTTTGGTCCGGGTAAATGGAGTAATCTTGGCCCCCTTCTCTATCCAACAGGGGAAAATACAGAGGTGCCCTCTCTCACCTCTCTTATTCGCTCTATATATGGAGCCCATGGCGCAAAGAGTGCGGGAGGACCTCTTAATCTCCGGAGTAAAGTTTGGTGGCGAAGATCATAAAATCAGCGTGTACGCTGACTATGTGGTAGCCACCCTGGAGCATCCGGAACAGTCGCTTCCTGCCCTGCTGGCTCACGTCGGGATTCAAGATGAATGTTACTAAGTCCCTGGCTCTGAGTCTGACACTCAGAGTGGCTACGTTGGACTCCCTTAGACAATCTCACTGCCTCCAGTGGGGTCCAGACTCTATACCTTACCTTGGTCTGCAACTGACAAGCACTATACAAAGCACTGTCTCCTTGAACTACACAGCACTGCTGTGGCAGATTCGCAACTGCCTTCGACGATGGCGACCATATTCACTTTCTTGGCTGGGCCGGGTCGCAGCCATTAAAATTACAATATTACCTAAAATCCTATATACATTCAAGACCTTTCCACTGGCCCCTCCCACTGGGGTGCTGCGGGCACTGCAGACGGACATAGAACGCTTCATCTGGCCGGACCAGCGGCCCAGGATGCGTAGAGACTTACGTTATAGCGCTCCAACAGAAGGGGGTTTAGCAATCCCAAACCTACAGGAGTATTACTGGGCAGTGCAACTGCCGGCTCTGGTCGAATGGTCTCGGCCGGAGTCCGAGAAACACTGGCTGTTCATGGACAGGGCGCTGGCTAAGCAATCCTTGTGGGGGATTCCCTTCCTTTCTAAACCAGCTAGGCTGCGCAATCTATACCTATCCAAGCTGACACACTCCACTATTGCGGCTTGGGATAGGGTGGCGGTCTCGCTGGGTCTTACGACATTCCGTCCCCAATCACGTCGATCGTAAAAAATCCCGACTTCTCTCTGGGAATGGATGAAATTAGCTTTGTGCAGTGGTCAACAACAGGCTGTCGCTTAGTAGGCCACTTCTTTGATGTGGAGGGCCCGTTGACCTTTAATGACCTGCGAGCACAACATAACCTCTCTAAAAACGAATATTACTGCTACCAACAGATTAGACCCTGGGCAATGCAGCCAGAGGTACGAAAAGGGGCAGAAAGGCAGCTGACATCTTTTGAAAAATGGCTACTCACTAGGCACACGGACACTCAGTTGACTACGGATCTTTACAAACTAATCTGTGGGGGTCCCAGTCTTGAAAAAACACCTAGTCAGCAGAAATGGGAAAAGGAACTGGGCAGGACTTTAATGCAGAAGGAATGGCAGGTCATCTACTTCAGGGCGCACCACTCTGCACATAGTGTAGTTAATATAGAGACTGCAACGAAAATAGTGACTTATTGGTACCTGACACCTCCACGGCTCCACAGAGGCAACCCAGCACATAGTCACTTATGCTGGAGGGTCTGCGGATCGGAGGGTACATTGACTCATCTACTTTGGGAGTGCCCCAGCTTTCCCACTACTGGCAACAGGTTCTGGATGACATTGATTCCCATTTCCAGACTCAAATACCTCGTTTTCCATCTTACACTCTCCTGGGTCTGCCCAACGCTATTACCTTCCCGCTTAAGTCAAGGAGGGGGAAACAGATGGTATTAGCACTAGGGGCAGCGTTACAAAACATCCTATCTCATTGGGGGGAAAACAACAACGTCTACCTATGTTGGATGGCTGCATAAATTGTGGGGGGTACACGGAATGGAGAAAATCTCCCTCTCACTGAAGAAGCCGGGGGCCTCCTTTCGTGACCTGTGGGGACCTATCATCTCGCTATTGACTTCTGAATTCAAGGAACTCACTTGCCACAAATACCTGAGGCTTCTACGTTTAGCAGACCCGCTCAGAGTGCACCCTCCACTGAGAGGCCAACACAGAACACACAAGGCTAATCGACCTAGACTGGGGGGGAGCTTGGTTACACTAATGATATGCACCTTAAGTCTTCAAGAGGCGTGGGAGGGGGGAAATTCCGGCTGTTGCTATGTTCTTGTCTTTTGGTTTAACGGCTACTGTCTTAGCTTACAGGTTCGCAGATCCTGTTGCAGGGTTCATGAAATGTATGCCATTTTCATATGTGGTTTGTCTACCTTAAAATCAATAAAGTAATGTAAACAAAAAACATATATTTTGCAACAAATTCATGGGGGACTCACGAATCCTCTGTAAAATTAGAAAAAAGGGACTAAAAAGAGAAGGACACGATTGATGTTGTTTGCTCATTGAAACAACTGTTTGGAGAGCAGAAAGGGAAGCCATAGTAACAGATGACTTTGGAACATGCTGTAGAGACCCTCCTTCCTTATCAAGTACCACCTGACCTTACTCTGTAGCAGTGGATAATTCCCATATTTGCCTGAGTGCAAGTGGCCTAATTAAGGAGATGCGCAGGGGGAGGTCCGACTGCATGCATGAAGAAGTGGATAATAAGGGTGATGGGATTATGGGAATGGACCCAACGCCAACAGGAAGCTATCACCATCAAGCTGCTCGGAGAATAATAGACTTCGGGGCATATTACCAACAAGTAGCGATATTTATCGCTAAATAGGCTTAGCAATGATTTTTTTATCGCTGAATATCGCTGGATACGTTAGAAGAGAAAACATGCTATTAGCACCGTTTTTCTCCATTGTGCTAAAATATCCAGCGATAGCGGTGAAATGCGTGAAAATCGCTGAGAATACAGCGATATTCACGTATTAGCGACGAAATGCTCTTAGCCATGTTATCCACCTCCCATTGGATAACATGGCTAAGAACTGGTCTGGGCAGGTGTTAGTATTTGGAGATATTCGCGCTTAGCATGAATATTTCCATCGCTAGGTCTGCCTTGCTAATAGGCGATAGCGACGTTAGCGACTGCTTTCAGTCGCTTACTGGTTGGGTACACCCACTTTGCATGTCATTAGCAATAAACATCGCTGACATGCAAAGCGGGCCCCAAACCGCTCGCTATCACCTAAAAGCTGTCTCTAACATTAGGGAGATAGAATTATTGCCACTTAGCGGTCGAAAACGGACGCTAAAGCGGCGATAATTGCCTATCGCCCTGCTTGATAATATGCCCCTTCATTCCTAGTACTTTTTCTCACTCTTTCATTCACTCCACCACTTCTATACCTGTCTCAGTGGCTGTACCTTCATTTGCCATGCTAAATCTGTAGGCAGAATCATTCCATCTACTTCCGCAAAATGGGCTAATGATCTACGAAGATGACCTGAAAAGGCCCTCTTCATGTGGCGCTCATTTAGAACACTAAGAAGAACTGACCATGAATCTTCCTTTTTAGATTTCATTGAAATATTTTCTCATGTGTCTATTAGGTTACCCCTAAATAGATCACATATACTGGACATCTTTTACTTGATCCCACCGTTATGATCACTTGCTTCCAGTAAGTTGGTTTTTGCGGACACCATGATCCAAGATGGAAACCACAATATCTACTTTAACAGTGTGGAATGTAGATCTACACATGTGCTAAAAATGATCATGGAGAATGTAGAGGGCTTGCGGAAAATGAGGGATGATGAAGTACTGTTTTATCCAGTGACAAGAGATGACTTTGCTGGTCTCGAGGCTCTCGACCAACAGCCCAACAAACCCTTTCGCAAACAATTAGGTGTGGTGCAAAGCAGTTAGTGGTCAAGTCGAAAGAGGATGAGAGGGGTAGTGCTCGATCAATCTAGCAGGAAAGAAAAGGAAAGACAAAGCATGTATGACTCACTTGGGAGGAATACGTGGGCTTCGCTACCAGTGGCTTTAACAAATGCAACGAGGGCAACTACTATCTTAGAAAGCAGAGCGGGTTTAGAGTGACACCCCTAGCTAGCCCACTTGCGAATAGGGAGAGACAGTGAGGCTGGTGGTAAATGGGCTAAACACTTTGGGAAATTTTATCTGGAACCTTTTTGGCCTATGTGCCAAAGTAGAACTCTGGGAGTGGCAAACATTCATCAGGAAGAATTATATTTGCTATTTCCAGGAGACGTGGATAGTTACAGAACTAAGCATGGAGGGCAATAGTGCGTATTGTACACCAGACACCACGTTGAGAATGGGCAACCCATCACGTGGGCCAAGTGATTTGGGTGCCCTCGAAATTGTCAAAACCTAAGGATGTATTAAGTATGTCTACCAACATTATGCATATTAGATTGGGCAGGAATTGTCCTAGGAAGGGAATTATGGACATAGTAAATCTGACTGCAGTAACCTATCACAGAACATCATATTAGTATGTGTATACTTTAATACTTCCCTGGGACGTGATGTACAAGGGAGTGCACTCCCCGAAGAAGATCTTTCATGGGGAGCACCCAAATCGGGTATCGGGAAGTAGCAGGGGAAGTAAGTCCCAAAGGGAAGGATTGAGGGGGAAACATCCTTTACAACGGAACCGCTACAATGCGGTACCGTTACGACGCAGTTTTAACAACGAAAGTCGTTACACCGACTTTCGCTGGAGGGCGCTCTAGGGTAGGGGATAGTTTAATTTACAATCCAACACCTTCCCTACTATCCACGGGGACTGGTGTTGGAATAGTAAATTAAACTATTCACTACCAGCGCCCCCCCACGCAAGTCGTTGTAACGACTTGCGTTGTTAAAACTGCGTCATAAAGGGACGCGTTGTAACGGTACGCGTTGTACCGTCATACATCCGATTGAGGTCTGTGATGCTGACCTGTGGATTAAGACATCTTAATGGCCGTACTTTATCTGATGTTGCAGCACTTATGATTTATTGTCATTGATTTTATTTTAGTAAACATTAAAGCCTGGACAATGGTGACGGATATGTGTGTAGCACCCTGCCCAAATAGCGATCACAATCCTCTTGTATTTCTTTGTGCTGGAAAAATGTAATCATTTTATTTATGATTAAGGTGCCAAGAAAAGTTGCACCTTAGTATCCCACCAAGGCACTAGAAGGGCCGTTAGTTGGAATTCCAAAATATATAACTATCTTGCCCAGGAACTGAGGAATGCAATTCAGCCTAGTATAGAGCAAGTATTGATGACAGCACCTTAAGACATTGATGATAATATGGTGTTAGTGCTATTTGAATAAATTATTGCTAAGATATCCACCTTTTTGATGACTATGAACAACATATGAGCTGTAATAACCGTATTGACAACTGATTTGATTGTGAGTGTTGGAAAATAAAGAAGGCATTGTCATATCCTTGGGTGAGACACCAGGAGGCCATTGATTCTGACGAGACCTTTATTAGACTAAAAGCAATATTGAGCTGACTCAGGAAAAAAGCTTGAGATGCCCCTTTAGGCTTGGGGACAAGCAGCTGGTGATAAAAGGGTAGATCTAATTTCTCAGATGTGGAGGTGGAAGAGGCTATTGTACAACAAAAAAACAAGCAAAGCCTAGGGCCCTGACTTTGTATCACTAGATCTCTACAAGCCGGAACTTTCACTATGGATCCCAATTTTTGCCAGGATCTTTAATGCAGTTTTGAGATCCCAAAGCACACTCAGATCAAGGCATCCGGCAATAATTGTTCCAATATCTAATAAAGTTAGCAGAATGGATCTGTCTAACTATTGCTCGATATTATTGGATGGTACAGGTAAGAACTATGGAAGGGTGCTTTATTTTTTAAGTTCAAGTTTATTGAAACCAAGCATGATAAAAAATATGAAAAACAATGCAGCAAAGCAGAATGAGATGATAATAAAACAAGGCAACAGTGATATGGAAAATGCATAGAAATGGAATCAATAAACATTTATAACTAAATCTTAAAGGGGGGGAGGAAGGGGAAAATAAAACTGAGGGAAATATAAATATGCCAATTTTAAAAGTATAACATCGTATGCAATAAAAGATCAACAAGAAGAGAGAGATAAAATAGAAAATACATATCAATGGTCACACATGGGAGAGATTGGAGGAAAAAAGACAACTAATAAATCATGGAGGTTTCCGAACATCATCTGAGGGGTTAGTGTGAGGAATAATTGTGGTGGAGTTAGGGGAAGAGAGTGTGGAAAGGTAAGTAGTAAGTGGGATCCATAATAGGTCTCTCTTTATTGCAAGGGAGACAGGGGTAACATAGTTGGTATCAAGTCTATGATGAAAACAGATACCGTTCCACCAAGCAGAGTAAGTGACCTTTGTAAGGTCTTTCTAGTTGGAAGTAATCAAATGAAAGGCGACAGCAAGAAATAGGTCAAAAAGTTTAAAGTGAGAAGGGGACTGAGTTAAGTCTGGGTATAAGGAGCCTAGAAGGACATTGGAAGGGGAGAAGGAAAGGGACATGTTGAAAATAATGTTAATACGGGGCCAGACTGAGCTCCAAAAAGCAACAATAGGGGGGCAATAAAATAGCATGTGGGTGAGGTCAGCATCATGAGAGGGACAGGACCAACATTTAGGAGAAAGGTCAGGGGAGAAGGAGGCCAATTTTTTGGGGGTAAACAATAAACGCTGGTAAAGGAAATAAAGAGTTTGGGAGGTGTTGGCAGCTCTTGACGTTTTGTGAATTTTTAACCATAATTTGTCCCACAAGGAGACCGGCCAGGATATAGACAGATCCCGTTCCCAAGCCAATCCAGTTTTCGATTTGAGACGTTCAGAGGGGGATATAAGACATCTATAAATACGAGATGCCGGAGGAGAAGTATGCAAGAGTGGGAAGAGTGTGGAGCAAGACGAAGGTAGGTCAGAAGAAGCGGGAAGAGATTGAAGATATTGAAGAAGAGAAGGAAGTAGAAGATCATATTGTTTCCGAAAAGAAGAGGAAAGAAGAAATTGAGATTGAAGATCCTGAAAGGATAAAGGAACGTTATTGGATAAAAGCTGAGAAATCCAGAATAAACCTTTGGAACGCCATGACTTCCAGAAGAAAGAACGATTTTTGATACAGAGTGCTTTATCGTGCCAAATAGGTTGGTGAGATAAAGAAAGGAGAGAAGGATATGAGGAGGGTAAGAAAGGAGAAAGAAGACGATAAGAATGGGCAATAACATGGGAACGTAGAAAAGAGGTGTTAGCAGAAAAAGTAAGAGCCTCGGGAAAAGTAAATGGTGAAATAAGAGATTTTTCCAAAGACAACCAGACTGGAGGATAAGTGGGGGAATCCGAAGAAAGCCAAAGAGAAGCCTGTTTAAGGATAAAGGAGGAGTGATAGGACCGAATGTCTGGGAACTTAAGACCACCAATCGTCTTATCCTTTTTTGAGAAGGGACAAAGCAATGCGTGGTGGTTTGTTCTTCGAAAGAAATTTCTGAAGAAGGGAATCTAGTCGTTTAAAATAATAAGTAGGTATGCGGACAGGTATCATGGAGAGTGAATAAAGGATGACAGGGGCCAGCATCATTTTAATCGAGTCTAATCGTCCCCACCATGAAAGAAAAAGGGGATGCCATCTAGTGATAGAATCAGTAAGTTTTTTAGTGATATATTCAAAATTAGCTTTCAAAGTGTTGGAAATAGTAGGAGAAAACCATAAACCTAAATATTTAATTTTGATAGTGTTGGACCTGGGATCTCCAAGTCACATAGGGTAGCTTGACACAAAGTATAAAGGCCTAACTCCAAGGTACATATGTTAAGGTTGTGTCTCACCCATTCAATAACTCAGTGCCCATCCATCCAAAAATGACACTACACCTTAGTTTTTATAAAAGTAGAAAAGCTTTATCTTTCCTTAAGTTTAGTCCCGCTGTTGCACGTTTTCCTATGACTCAGCCTTCAGGCTACTTTCCAGTTACACTTATTTTTGGGAACACATAAGAAACTGGGGTACAAGATTCAAAAACAATTCTCTCTTTTTGTGTGCAGATTATGATGTTGGGAATCAGGAATATTCTTCAAACAGAAAGGATTTCATCAGCTGTTTTTCTTTTTTTTAAAAGGATACTGTAAACTCTGGATTACCTCAACTGACAGTTCCACTCTATTTACATTAATTCTTTCTCGCTCCTCCACCAGATTTCAGCAACTCATCGTTTCTTAATTCAAGAGATATTATACAACAAAACCAGAGTCTTCTATACAGACATTACTGGAGCTATTTAACCTGGCACAATGTAAAGCAGAGTCTGTTGACTATAAAAGAAGAGAAAGCGGGTTGTTCTTCTTAGGACCAAGGAATGAAGCAAATCCTTCAACCTGCTTCACTAGGCTATGTCAGATTATTGTCACGGAGAATTCACAGGGGTCTCTCCCCTCCTTACTCTGTAAAGGAAAAGTTACGCAAAATTCTCCACTGGATTCCAAGGACTTTCTCCTGCCTCGATACTCTGGGCTTCCAGTCAGTGATTAGGAGAAATGGGGGAAAACTCTCCTTTCTGGAACCTCTTTTCTAGGTGAAAGACCCCAGTCCCCCAACAGCTCCCAATTCACTCCTTACTTGTTATTCAATGTAATTCAATGTAATGAAGTCTGTCCATTAACACTGCACCAGCCCCGAGGTTCAGCTCTCCTCAACAGGCTCCTTCTACCACAGCAGCGCCTCCCTCGAGAGCCAGGCCGTAAATCACCCCAAGCCAGCTCTGAGGGGAGGTCGCACTGAGACGGCTCCGAGGCCTGCTCCTTCCGTATTCCGCCTCAGGCCGCCTTCGTCGTCTTCTTCGCGTTCGGCGTTCCTGCACAGGCGCGGAAGTGTAGCGGCCCCGAGCAGAGGCTGCTCCGTACAGCCCACACACGAAGTGGCCTTCCTTTGAGCCTGCGCGAACCTAGGCCCCTCCTGTCAGGGTCTCCGCCCCCCTCAGGGAAAGTGAGCTCCGTTTGGAGAATGCGCAGAATCGCGCTGCCTCAGGCCCGGTTGGCCACCGGTTCCACCCGGCCTCACCTCTGCAGCTCCAATTGTCCCTAGCCTGGACCGTCAGCAATGGGCCACAGGGCGAGCGGAATCACCCCACCGGAGCCCCGACTCTCCTCACTGCGGACTCCCAAGGTGGAGGATGTAACCCCTGGCTGCGCCTCTCGACAAAGGTGAGGAGTCAGGAACTAAGCGCAGGCAGCAGTTGGGCACAACGGCCAGAGGAGGAGGTACGAGATAAATTCCCTCGCTCCGGGGTCCCAGTCTTCCAACTTCCTCACAGGTCTAACTAGCCCTCAATACTGGACAGGGGGGGGCTGTTTCTCACATCCCTCTACTTATCAAAAGTCTCCTGTGCCTCCCCTCAAGCTAGAGTCAATTCCTACTCCTTACTGGAGGCAACTTCCTGCCCAGGGTCAACAGATCGGTAACTAACTAGGTCAGATCTACAGGAATGGGGGGTGGTGATCCCAGTAGAGAGGCAACCTTTGAAAAGAAGTCCACCCTCTGAAGGCCCTACCCCTTCCAGACCTACAACCTGTACTCCAGCTGTCCCTCACTAAAGACAAAATGGCCGCCTTACAGTTAACCTATTTATACCCCTAGTTCCATGGGTCCAGAACAGGTCAGAAGGTTCTGGAAGGTTCCTATTCAACCCTATAGGCCCAGTCCCTGAGTTGGCAGTTATGGCAGTTACTGTCCACCATTTTTTGGTTCTTGTGAATTCCAGTCAGAAAGGCCCCTAGGCCTCAGGAAAAACTATGAGGGCAAAGAGCACCTAACCCATGGGTCAACACCTCAAAAATCCAGTGAACATAAAGAAAATAAAAAGATTGAGGGGCAAAAGGGGACAAAATAAATAAATAATTAGGAGTGACTACTCAAAGGGCATACAGGTCTAACATGTGTCCCCCCCAGCTGAAAGTGGGGAGAGCTACCCAACCCCTTGGGAGTCCTCATCACTAAGGCGGAAATAACTAGAGAGACCGTCTGCATTGGCGTGGTTCACTCCAGGCCGATGTTCCACCCGGAAGTCCATTCCCTGTAGGGAGATGGACCATCTCAACAGCTTGGGATTCTCCCCCTTCATTTGCATCAGCCAACGAAGAGGTCGATGGTCAGTCTGAACCAGGAAGAGCGAGCCAACCAGGTATGGGCGCAGCTTCTTCAGATCCCACACCACCACAAAAGCTTCCCGCTCAATTGCACTCCACTTCTGTTCCCGGGAAGCAGTCTCCTGGACAGGAAGACTACAGGCTGATCCAGACCCTCTTCATTGAGTTGCGATAACACTGCCCCAATGCCATGCTCTGATGCGTCTGTCTGGACAATGAACTCCTTGGAGAAATCTGGGGCCCTCAGGACCAGTGCTGCACACATTGCCTGTTTCAATTTCACAAAAGCTTGCTGACAAGCCTCTGTCCAGACTACCCGTCGAGGTTGTTTCGTGGATGTGAGCTCTGTGAGGGGCGCTACAATAGTGCCATACCCCTTCACAAAGCGACGGTAGTAACCTGTGAGGCCCAGGAAAGCTCCGACCTCAGTCTGGATCTTGGGGGGTTCCCAGGCCATGATGGCCTCAATCTTTGCCTGGAGGGGCTGCACTGTTCCCCTACCCACCAAGTGGCCTAGGTACACAACCGACCCCTGCCCGATCTGACATTTACTGGCCTTGATTGTCAAGCCAGCCTGTTTCAGGGCCTGGAGAACAGCTTGCAAGTGACGCAAATGGTCCTCCCAACTGCTGCTGAAGACGGCAATGTCATCCAGATAAGCAGCGGAGAAAGCCTCCATTCCAGAGAGGACCTGGTTCACCAGCCGGTGAAAAGTGGCAGGGGCGTTCTTGAGCCCAAAGGGCATCACACAGAACTGGTAGTGACCCTCAGGCGTTGAGAAAGCTGACCTTTCCTTTGCTCCATCTGTAAGGGAGATCTGCCAGTACCCTGAAGTAAGGTCAAAAGTACTCAGGTATTGGGCAGCTCCCAGCCGGTCAATCAATTCATCCGCCCTAGGGATCGGATGAGCATCAGTCTTAGTCACTGAGTTCAGTCCCCGGTAATCCACACAGAACCTCAGTTCTGGAGTGGTGCCCGGTGGGGCAGCTTTTGGTACCAAAACCACCGGACTGGACCAGGGGCTATTGGAACGTTCAATAACTCCTAGCTCCAGCATCTTGGTAACCTCACCATGGATGCTGGCCTTCACCTTGTCTGACAGCCGGTAGGTCTTTGACTTCACTGGTGGGCTGTCTCCTGTGTCCACATCATGGGTACACAGGTGGGTCCTTCCCGGGACAAGGGAGAACAACGAAGATTACTGCTCCAAAATTGCGCGGCAGTCCTCCCGCTGCTCAGGAGTTAGGGATGGGGAGAGAATCACTCCCTCCACCGACCCATCCTTTTCCTGAGACAAAAAAAGGTCAGGGAGAGCCTCGCTTTCCGCTTCCTCTCCTCCATCAGTCACCATCATCAAGATGACCTCGGGCCTCTCATGGTGGGGTTTGAGGCGATTAGCATGCAGCACCCGTAGGGGCTGTCGAGGGGTCTTAAGATCCACCAGGTAGGTGGCCTTACCCTTCTTCTCCAATACCTCAAAGGGGCCTGTCCAGCGATCCTGGAGAGCACTTAGCTCTCCAGGTTCCATCACCCACACTTTCTGGCCAGGCTCCAACTCCACCGGGTGAGCGTTGTGGTCATACCACTCTTTCATTACTGCTTGGCTGGCTTCCAAGTTATCAGAAGCTTGCTTCCACAACTTTGCCATTTGGCTCCGGAAGGCCAGCATGTAGCTCACCACATCCTGGGGAGGCTTTCTGGGAGACTTTTCCCAACCATCCTTCACCAGGCTGAGAGGTCCACGCACAGGGTGCCCATACAGAAGCTCGAAGGGGCTGAAGCCCACTCCCTTCTGCGGCACTTCCCTGTAGCAAACAGGGTAGAAGGACGTCCCATTTCCTCCGCAGGCTCTCAGGCAGACTTCTTATCATGCCTTTCAAGGTCTTTTTGAACCTTTCTACCAGCCATTGGCCTGGGGGTGATAAGGAGTGGTAAACCGGTAGGTAACTCCACACTCCTTCCACATAGCCCGCATGTACGCTGACATGAAGTTGGTCTCCCTGTTGGACACAACCTCCTTGGGGAAACCCACTCGGGTAACGATCCCCATCAGGGCCCTAGCCACTACAGGTGCAGTGACAGTCCTCAGAGGAATTGCCTCTGGGTACCGTGTGGCGTGATCCACTAGAACCAGGATAAACCTGTGACCAGCTGTAGTTGGTGGATCCAATGGCCCCACAATGTCGATGCCCACCCTTTCAAAGGGGGTGCTAATGACAGGAAGTGGTTCCAGGGGAGCTTTCAGCTTCACCCCTGTCTTCCCACTGGCTTGACAGGATACACACGTCCGACAGTATGTGTCGGATGCCACTTTCATCTGAGGCCAGTAAAAGTGGGGGACAAGCCGGGCAAAGGTCTTGTCCTGACCTAAGTGTCCTGCCAAGGGAATCTCATGAGCCAATTCTAGAAGAAAGGCTCGGTATCGTTGAGGGACTACCAAGGCCCGGGATGAACCGGGCAAAGGTACCTTGGGTTCACTGTAGAGGAGTCCGTCCTCCCAGTAAATGTGGTAGTGCCCTGCAACGTTCCCTGCTGCCTGGGCTTCGGCCTGTCGCCTCAGTCCCTCAAGGGTAGGGCACTCCTTCTGGCCCTTACAAAACTCCTCCCTGGTAGGCCCTCCTTCCACATGCCACTCATCAGGGATAGGTAAGTCCTCCAGGGAGACTACTTCCCCCTCCACGGACTCCTGGCCCACCACCGCAGGTGGCCGATCTGTCTCATGGGGCGTGGAAGCCAAAGCAGGCTTCTCCTGTCTTCGGGTCTTTCCCTTTTTGGCAGCGGGCTGGGCCATTGTTCCAGGCTCCAGCCCAGGCGAACTCCCTCTCCGGGTAGTCGCAGACCTTGTGCTTGCACAGGCCCAGTCAGGTGTACCCAGCATCTCCGAATGAGTCAGGTATTCCACCTCCTTCCAAGCATTGTGCTCCATATCATTTCCCAACAGACAATCGACTGGCACGGCAGGGCTTACGGCAACTCGAAGTGAACCTGCAACCCCTTCCCACTCAAAGGGAACCTCGGCCACGGGGTAGTGGCCCAATCTGCCGTCAGCCATCGCGGCGGGGTGGAGTACATGTGGAATCACCTGCTCTGGAGACACCAGTTGACTCCTTACCATAGTCATACTTGCTCCTGTGTCTCTCAGAGCCTCCCCTCTTTGGCCATTGATGGTGACCCATTGCCCATACTTTACAGTATTTGAGGGCACCTGGATCTTAGGAACCATCTCCCGATCTCCCAGGGACACTAAGGTGACACCCGCCCACTCACCCCCCTTATTAAAGGGCAACTCCTCCCCAAGCACTACACTAGGGACTCCCGGGGCTTTTCCTCCGGTGGGAGGGGGTGGTCTTTTTGGGCACTTGACATCTCCCTTATAATGTCCAACACCATCACACTCAAAGCAGTGGACAACACTTGGCTGCTGGCTTTGGCCAGGATGAGGGTTTCTGGGCAGGTTAGCCTTAGGGGTGAATCCTGTTTCCTTCCCCTGGAAACTGTTTTGGGGACCTTTTGAGAACTCCCGCTTTTTATCTCCCCCCTCCTTCTTCTGGGGGGCGCCCTGTCCGGCCCTTTGGGAATTCCCTCCAGTCCCCTTTGAGGACACCCGGGTACTTGCCCAGATGTCCGCCTCCTCGGCAAGCTTCCTGGGGTTGGTCAGCTTGCTGACCATCAGGTGTTGACGCAGCTCGGGAAAACATTTCTCGAGTAGGTGCTCTTTGAGAATAAGGTCGTACAACCCCTCATAGTCCCTCACCTCGCTGCCTTGTATCCAACCCTCTAGGGCCTTCCTTGCATAGTCCAGGAAATCCACCCAATTTTGTGTGCCTAATTTGTGACTTCCCTGAACTTTTGCCTGTACTTCTCTGGGGTCAGTCCAAATTTCTGAAGTAGTGCCACTTTCATGGTGGGGTAGTGGGTCTGCTCATCCTGCTCTAGGGCCAATAGTGTATCCCGTCCAGTAGGAGGCATGTACTTGTATAAACCACCCCCCCAGTGTTTTTCTTGGATCCCATGGGCTCTTAATGAGACCTCATAGGCAGCCAGCCACTTGGCGATGTCATCCCCTGGGCTGTAGCTGGCAACTATATCCTTAGGTAGGTAGGGTCTGGATTCCCTAGTCAGTTATTTTGTTTCGCTGCCACCATTTGGAGAATTGGAGGGTCCCATCTGTAGGGCCTTGAGTTCTAGCTCCCTAAGTTTCAACTCGTGAGCCATCCTCTGTTCCTCCCTCTCCTTTTCCATCTTAGCCAACTCCCACTTTAGCTGTCTCTTTTCCCTCCTGTCCACTAGTTCAGCTTCGGTTAAGCTTCTTCCGGAGACACTGCTGCCCTCTCTTGAAAAGGTCCTAGGTCCTGGTAGTAGGTTCCCCATCTCAAGTGGAAACAATCCTTCTACCTCTATGACTGTGTCCCGGTCCGTCCCCTCTTCCTCCTCCTTTCCCTCTCCATGTGCTGCCACCCAAGCCCTCAAACTGGTCTGAAGTTCCCCCTTCTTGGCACCACGCTTAAAAAAAACTCCCATCTTCTGGCAAAAGTCTCTAAGCTGGGCTGTAGTATAGGTCTCCAGTTCCTCCAGAGCAAATTCCATTTTGCTTATGAGAGATATAGGGACAACCACTCGGGAAGAATTGGTTCAAAAGGGCAATTCGAAGCTAATTCCACCCACCACCAGGAGTAAATTTGGAAAAAGCAAAATAAGTAATTGGGAAGTCCGCCAGGAGAAAACTCCTAGGGCTTCATTTATGAGGCCTTGTGTCAGTTTTGCGCTTCCGATGCGTCACTTTTTGTGACGCATCGGCGGCGTAAAACATGCCTCCTGTTGCGCACTATTTACAAAGTGACGCATCTAAGCAGATGCGTCACTTTGTAAACCCCTGCGCTACATTATACCTGCGTCAGGTATAATGTATGCAGAGGGGGCGTTCCCCTGCAAAAAGCCTCGTAATAGTGACAGAGTGAAATCTATGAGATTTCACTGCGTCACTTTTAGGACGCTGTTGCGTCAAAATCTTGCGCCTGCCTCACAGCAGGCATAAGACTGACGCAAGCCCTTTCACATGGGGCTTTCCCCATGTGAAAGGACGCATTGCTGGAGTTGCGTCACTTTTGTGACACATTCCAGCAATGCGTCACTTTTGCACTTACAGATACGTCAGAAATACTGACGTATCTGTAACTCCTTGCGCAATGATGCGTCATATTGTAAATATGACGCATCATTGGTGTCGCAAGGAGGGCGTAATGAAAAGTGACGCATCGC
Organism: Lissotriton helveticus; assembly: GCF_964261635.1. Classification (NCBI taxonomy): domain Eukaryota; kingdom Metazoa; phylum Chordata; class Amphibia; order Caudata; family Salamandridae; genus Lissotriton; species Lissotriton helveticus. The sequence continues at coordinate 660,133,500 of NC_136065.1, forward strand.
TGTTTTCACGCAGCGATGCGTCACTTTTCATAAATGAGGCCCCTAGTGTAGGCCTATGGAATACACCTTGTTACTAAAGAGTGGACGCAACCACAGTTCTAATCCCACCGCTAGACACTAATTATGTTGGACCTGGGATCTCCAAGTCACATAGGGTAGCTTGACACAAAGTAGAAAGGCCTAACTCCAAGGTACATATGCTAAGGTTGCGTCTCACCCATTCAATAACTCAGTGCCCATCCATCCAAAAATGACACTACACCTTAGTTTTTATAAAAGTAGAAAAGCTTTATCTTTCCTTAAGTTTAGTCCCGCTGTTGCACGTTTTCCTATGACTCAGCCTTCAGGCTACTTTTCAGTTACACTTATTTTTGGGAACACATAAGAAACTGGGGTACAAGATTCAAAAACAATTCTCTCTTTTTGTGTGCAGATTATGATGTTGGGAATCAGGAATATTCTTCAAACAGAAAGGATTTCATCAGCTGTTTTTCTTTTTTTTAAAAGGATACTGTAAACTCTGGATTACCTCAACTGACAGTTCCACTCTATTTACATGAATTCTTTCTCCCTCCTCCACCAGATTTCAGCAACTCATCGTTTCTTAATTCAAGAGATATTATACAACAAAACCAGAGTCTTCTATACAGACATTACTGGAGCTATTTAACCTGGCACAATGTAAAGCAGAGTCTGTTGACTATAAAAGAAGAGAAAGCGGGTTGTTCTTCTTAGGACCAAGGAATGAAGCAAATCCTTCAACCTGGTTCACTAGGCTATGTCAGATTATTGTCACAGAGAATTCACAGGGGTCTCTCCCCTCCTTACTCTGTAAAGGAAAAGTTACGCAAAATTCTCCACTGGATTCCAAGGACTTTCTCCTGCCTCGATACTCTGGGCTTCCAGTCAGTGATTAGGAGAAATGGGGGAAAACTCTCCTTTCTGGAACCTCTTTTCTAGGTGAAAGACCCCAGGCCCCCAACAGCTCCCAATTCACTCCTTACTTGTTATTCAATGTAATGAAGTCTGTCCATTAACACTGCACCAGCCCCGAGGTTCAGCTCTCCTCAACAGGCTCCTTCTACCTCAGCAGCGCCTCCCTCGAGAGCCAGGCCGTAAATCACCCCAAGCCAGCTCTGAGGGGAGGTCGCACTGAGACGGCTCCGAGGCCTGCTCCTTCCGTATTCCACCTCAGGCCGCCTTCGTCGTCTTCTTCGCGTTCGGCGTTCCTGCGCAGGCACGGAAGTGTAGCGGCCCCGAGCAGAGGCTGCTCCGTACAGCCCACACACGAAGTGGCCTTCCTTTGAGCCTGCGCGAACCTAGGCCCCTCCTGTCAGGGTCTCCGCCCCCCTCAGGGAAAGTGAGCTCCGTTCGGAGAATGCGCAGAATCGCGCTGCCTCAGGCCCGGTTGGCCACCGGTTCCACCCGGCCTCACCTCTGCAGCTCCAATTGTCCCAAGCCTGGACCATCAGCAGTGGGCCACAGGGCGAGCGGAATCACCCCACCGGAGCCCTGACTCTCCTCACCGCGGACTCCCAAGGTGGAGGATGTAACCCCTGGCTGCGCCTCTCGACAAAGGTGAGGAGTCAGGAACTAAGCGCAGGCAGCAGTTGAGGAGGAGGTACGAGATAAATTCCCTCGCTCCGGGGTCCCAGTCTTCCAACTTCCTCACGGGTCTAACTAGCCCTCAATACTGGACAGGGGGGGCTCTTTCTCACATCCCTCTACTCATCAAAAGTCTCCTGTGCCTCCCCTCAAGCTAGAGTCAATTCCTACTCCTTACTGGAGGCAACTTCCTGCCCAGGGTCAACAGGTCGGTAACTAACTAGGTCAGGTCTACAGGAATGGGGGGTGGTGATCCCAGTAGAGAGGCAACCTTTGAAAAGAAGTCCACCCTCTGAAGGCCCTACCCCTTCCAGACCTACAGCTTGTACTCCAGCTGTCCCTCACTGAAGACAAAATGGCCGCCTTACAGTTGACCTATTTATACCCCTAGTTCCATGGGTCCAGAACAGGTCAGAAGGTTCTGGAAGGTTCCTATTCTACCCTATAGGTCCAGTCCCTGAGTTGGCAGTTATGGCAGTTACTGTCCACCATTTTGTGGTTCTTGTGAATTCCAGTCAGAAAGGCCCCTAGGCCTCAGGAAAAACTATGAGGGCAAAGAGCACCTAACCCCTGGGTCAACACCTCAAAAATCCAGTGAACATAAAAAAAATAAAAAGATTGAGGGGCAAAAGGGGACAAAATAAATAAATAATTAGGAGGGACTACTCAAAGGGCAGACAGGTCTAACAGATAGGTTGCCAAGAAAAACCAGCCTGGTGAAAAAAGTGAGGAAGACATAGGAGATTGAGAGGTAAAACTTCGCATTTGTCGCGATTGAGGCGGTAGCCAGAGACTATGGAGAAGGCGTCAACTTGACGAAGGAAGGCGGGTAAAGAAGATTCCGGGTAAGAGCAGTATAAAAGAATATCATCTGCATATACAGATAATTTGATTTGATTGGGACCTGGATTGTAGCCGGTAATTTGTGTATCCTGCCGTAATTTCGTGAGAAATGGTTCCAGAGCTACGATAAACAATAAGGGGGAGAGGGGGCAACCCTGTCGAACCCCTCTAGAGAGGGAAAAATAATCAGAAATGTTTCCATTAGCAAAAATGTAAGCTCTAGGGCCTGAATATAAAAGGGAGATTAGAGAAATTAATTTAGGGGGGAAGCCAATCCAGGTAAGGGCATGGAACATAAAATCCCTACTAATCCTGTCAAATGCCTTTTCGGCGTCTAAGATAATGGCTGCAAGCGGGTATTGTAACCAAGAGGCTTTGCTAAGTACATTAAAGAAAACTCTAGAGTTGTCAGAAGCTAAACGACCTTTGACGAAGCCGGATTGCTCAGGACCAATGAGATCAGGGAGGATGGGGTCAATACGTAAGGCAAGCAATTTGGCAAAAATCTTATAGTCCGTATTTACAAGGGAAATGGGGCGATAGTTCTTACAAAAAGAAGGGTCTTTATTATGCTTGGGTATAAGACAAATCATGGCTTCTTGAAAAGTACCAAGGGAAGAACCAGTCATAATAAAAGAGTTGAAAAGAAGGAGCATGTGGGGAAAAAGAAGTTTGGAAAAGTGGGCATAGAATTCGATAGAAAAACCATCGGGACCGGGTGCTTTGCCACGTCTTAAAACAGAGACAGCATGGGAAAGTTCCATCAGGGTTATATCAATTTCAAGGGAAGTGAAATCAATGTGGGAAGAGGGAGGAGAGGCAAGTGAATGAAAGTAGGAGGATAAGTCAGAGGGAGGGGGTCGAGATTCAGGTGTGTAAAGTTGCTTATAAAAGGTGACAAACTCCTGCAAAATAGCTTCATCTTTGAAATGGGAGGTGCCATTGGAGTCTGTAATGGAAGCTATGCGGGTGCGTTCCTGACGAGTTTTCCAATAAGAGGCCAATAGCTTTCCCATTCTATTTTGACCTCCATAATAGCGAGCGCTACTTTTCAAAAGATAAGAAGCCGCATCATCGGTGGACATTTTATTGAAAGTGATTTTAGAAGTGATAAGATCTTTTAAAGAAGAGTCTGTAGGGGAACGATAATAGGAGTATTCTAACTGTTTGATTTTAGAAAGGAGTTGGGAGGATTGGAGTTCAAAATTCTTATTTTTGCGAGAGACAAAATTCATTATAAATCCTCTAGCCGTCGCCTTGAAGGAGTCCCAAATGATAGATGGAGAGGAGTCAGAAGTAGTATTAGTGGTGAAGAAATTCTCAATAAAGGAACTGAATTGACTTGTAAACTTAGGGTCCGCAAGGAGAGAGTTATTGAAACGCCATCTGCCTGAGGAAGGGGAGAAGGGGATGAGATCAAGGTCAACACTAACTGGGGCATGATCGGATATAAGGATAGAACCTATGTCTGAGGAAAGGGTACATTGGGTAAGGGGTTTACTAAGAAAAAGATAATCAATACGAGATTGAGATTTGTGAGGAGGGGAGAAGAAACTGAATTCTTGAAGGTCAGGGTGACAAAGTCGCCAGACATCAGTAAGAGATTTGCGTTGAATAGCAGTGGTAAATTGAGTGTGCATTCTGGATTGGACAAATTTAACGGGGGAGTGTCTATCAAGGATAGGGTCAAGGACTTGATTACAATCGCCACCAAAAACAATATATTCATCATCCAGAGAAGTCAATTTGTCAGAAATAAGTGGCCAAAAGGAATTATCTACAGAAACTGGGGCGTAAATATTAAAAACAACCAACGGTATATTGTCAATCAGCAATTTGGTGAGTACCCAGCGACCATCAGAATCAATATCTTGAGAAGCAACAGAAACAGTAAATCTTTTGTGAACTAAAATGACAACCCCATTTTTCTTGCCAAAAGCTGGGGAAGAAAAAACTTTTCCAACCCAAAGTCTTTTTAGTTTAGAGGATTCAGTGTCCGAAAGATGGGTCTCTTGCAGCATGGCAATGTCCGTTTTTAATCGAGCCAAATGGGATAAAACACGTTGCCTTTTAATAGGATTATTTAACCATTTAACATTCCATGAGGTAACTTTGAATGAAACCGATTAAGAACAATCATGTAAATGTAAACAGCATACAATGCAATACAGAACTGTAAAATTAGGAACCGATGGAAAGAAAAAAAAAGTAGAGCCAGAAACGTAGAAAAAGGAAAGAGAGAGATGGAAAATGAGAAAAACAAGTGAGGATGAGGTAGAGTATAGAGAAGAGGAAGGGCAGAAAAACCATGTAAAGGAAGGAGGAAAAAAGGTAAGAAAAGAGGAGGTAGCCAGATAAGAAAACAAATAGGAAGAGATAGAAGGAGAAGAAGGTGGAGAGGGCATTACAAAAACAGTACATATGAAGAAGTAGAGGAAAACATGAATCAAAAACATACCTACAAAGGGAGGATTCAAGGAGAAATGGGGAGGGAAGGAACCAGACGGGGTGAACAGCGGAACCGGGAACGAGCAAAACGGAGGACCAGGAAGGCATCACATCATGAGAAGGGGAAAACTGTGGGAAGAAAAATAACAACATGAAAGGGGGCAATGAAAAGAAACGGAAGAGACACAAAGGGATAAAAATTAGTCAGCAAAGCGACAAGGCAAACAACAGTGAAACAGGGGAAACAGATATTCAGCCAACAGTTGAGGTCGAAGAATCCATAGCATCTGACTGATGAGCGTTAATAAAACTCTGAAGACGGAGAGGATCTTCGTAGGTCGTCGTCCTGTTGTTATAAGTAACCCTGAAGAGGCAAGGATGAAAGAGTCCGTAGCGAGCGCCCATAGCGCGAAGAGCAGGTCTCATGTTGAGGAAGGCCTTAGTTCTGTTCGCCGTGGCTTTGGAAGGGTGCTTTTAACTGCATGCAAGATTGGTTTGAAACTAGGAAAATACTAGCAGACAACCAATCATGTTTTAGGAGAGGTATTGGAACGATCAGTCAGGCCAACTTCCTATATTTAAGTTTGTGTCAAGTATGTTCAGCAAAGGCCTCTTTACTTAACGTTTATTGATCTGACATCAGCTTTTGACTTTGTAGATAGAGACCTGTTATGGCTGGTGTTGCAGCAGCAGGATTGGATCAGTACGTGTAAATATCCTTGCAAAGCTTACATAAGGATACAATAAAGCATGTATATTATGGGGTGGGGGGTGGGAGTACAGAGTGTTTACCGACTAACAGAGGTGTGCACCAAGGCTATGTACTAGCCCCCTTGCTTTTTTCATTATTCTTCAATGATGTAGGCTCATACTTGGATAGTTTCAAGTTAGATAGCCGTAGACCTGGTAACTGGAGGATATTTGTATACATATTTGCTGATGATGCGCCCTTCCATTTCTCACGAGCTTCTGATCCATAAGCTGACCAAGGGGCTTGTTGATTGTGTGGAAGAACACTTGATTATTAGCATATGTAAAACTAAATTCATGATAGTGAAACCAACGGCTGTGCTGAGATGCTCCTTTTCTGTGAATAATGAGACACTGGAATGGATGAGCACATTTAATTACCTTGGTATGCATTATGACATTAAATTGACTTGGAGCCATGATAGGGTAAAGGTAGCAACCGTAATAAAGCAAGCCACTGCTGCAGTGACTTAGATGTAAGCCAAGGAGGCGGGGCAGTCATTGAGTATGTTACTACATGTATACAGAATATTATCTGCTTTATTCTATGGAGCAGAAATTTGGGACTATATAGATGTTTCCATAATCCAAGAAATTGAGAACAGGTTTTAAGATCAATATTGCCCCTTGGGCCGGGTATGCCCTTAGTTGCCCTCTCTCTGGAACTGGGTATCATCGTTGCCTGTGCTCCAATATTTTTTGGGCTTTGCCTACACAGGAAATGGCATGTGGGTATATTTCTTTGTCCTCGTGACTGTTTTGTGGAGAGTCAATCATGGATCAATTCTTCCTTTTAAAAATTCAGACACTGAGCGACTTAAAACTCAACTGGGCTAATGTCACTAGAGTGGTATCGATTTTTGTCAAGACCAGCAGTGTTGTCTGTAGAGTTTTTAATTCTAATGCCTGTTACTGTACAGATTTGAGAGTTTGTTTTTAGAAGTTCGTACCTGTCAAAAAGTAACTTTACAATGCTGTAATTCTGTGCATATAAATGCACTTGTGCATTGTACAGTCCCCTGGTAAAATATAATTTAATCGGCTGTCTTCAATGCTGAATTTGTAAAATATTATGTGTCAGAACCAAAGTTTCATTAAAGTAGCCATCGGCTGATGCTATTGAAGGTCACAGTATTGAATATAAAGTCTTCTTGCCATCAACTCGACTCATGCCTCTTTAATCTATAACCAGACACTCGCTGCATCTTTAACTCCTACAGGTTATTTTTCACCCATGCTTTCTCCCTTTGTCACTGTTTATCTGTCTCCTTTCCTCCTCCTTTCCAACTTCTGTGTTTTTTCGCTTTTATGCTGGGGATCAAAGTTTTCTGACATAAAAAAAGGGTTGGTACCCTAAAATGAGTGCTGGTGGCCCACACCTAGAACCACACGTTCAAATTAAGCATAATTGTCTTCCTAGAGATTTCAAGGTAAATGTGCCCAATAGTTTAAGGTGTATTGTATATTTTCAATTTCTCACGGAATGATCATATTTTCATGATGCATCCACATATCATGTTTAACTATTCCAGCAAATTTCAATTACACAAAAAATACCAATTTGCCAAGAAATTCTATCAATCTAATATTCTGGGGTCCACAGAAGCCGTACTCAGTTTATGCAGAGATCTTCAGGTGGTAGAACCAGCCCTCATTGTATAGAATCTAGAGTAATTTTTAGTATCAGACATTGGCCCAGGGAATAAGGAAGGGAGAAAAGTGATGGAAGAGGGCAGAAAGGAAAAGAGTGACAAAGGGAGAAATTAGAGACGAAAAAGAACCAGCAAGAGTGACATTAAGGGACGGGAGCCATACTGCATAGGTGAACACTGAGAGCACCAAGTTGAGACACAGTCTCTACCACAGCTTGAGGATGACTGTTGCCATAAGTAGCCAATGAGCTTAAGTGGCATTGTTTTACTACTTCAGGCAGTAGTAAATGGTTGCTTGTCACAGGAGATTTTAAGGCATGTGCGCTACTTGTGGCTAGAAATAGACCAGCAATTGTTGACATACTTAAAGTAAACAACCGACCATAACACAATAGCATTAACAAAGCAACATTCTAGGCTTCCTCACAATCAAACAATCTAAATAGAATGCATCATAACAAAATTGCTTTGCAATCCTGCAACACAAATCATAGCAATACATAAAACAGAACACACCACCGTACAAAAAGGCGCACAACAAATATACTCAAGCGTTCTTGTCACAATTCACCACCTATATAATCTTTAAATAATTTGGTGGTAAAAGTTGTTGGGAGGGGGCACTGCCTTAACTTAGCACCAAGGACATAAAAAGGTGTCAGTTAAAATGTTTGGAGATCCAGCAAGTGGTGAAAGAAAGAGGAATGAGGGAAATAGTTGGTATGTGTACATCCCGGCATTTTAGCAGCCGCCGCAGAGGGCTGCCAAGAAAAACCCCTTGGCCTCAGCACATATTTTCTGGGGACTTTTTACCCTTCAAACAGACTTCTGTGAAATTGGTTGAAAGAAGAAACTTGCATGCAATCAGGGCACAGCCATAACCCATTTTTAGGTCTGTCTTGACCGCACAGATGTTGCCAGTCCGACGTGATCAATCTAAATAAACATCTTTCAGGAGTACAACAGACACTTTGGGTCTGCCCACTTTGGTGAAGAGGAGTGCATATTTTAAAGGGACAGGGGTTGTGTGCTTCAACAGAAAAAGTGCGGAACTGCAAGGGATGTAATTAGTTATCAAGTTGCATGAGCCAGAGTTATTTATCAAGTCCAGCTATTTTTTTTAGAGCAAAGCTTGACCTTTAGGTCAAACACATGCCACTTCAATGCTATATGTCTCCTAGATAATGATGGTGTTTGTTCTCTGGGAGTAGCACAAATGGGAAGAGAGCTATGAGGAATGGGTTTGTGTATTGTACACCCAGCCACATCCCCTTTCCTTGCAATTATCTTTAGGGATACCTTAACATGGCATTCCTTGAGAGAAGGGTGTATTGTATCCTGTTTGCCGAAATAAAAATCCCATTATATCCTATGGCATTTATATTTGGGCGGATGGGATATCCGTCATCATTGCGACAGAGTAACTCATGCCCTAAGTTAATTTAATTATTTTTAATACTATTTGTTAGTGTTTTTATTTAAAGCAATAATAAATCTTCCGAGCAACCCACAACCTCGACCAGAAAGTACATACCAGCAACTTTTCTCTACAACTAGGTCAATCTATTTCCCCTATGGAACCAAATAAGGAGAACATTGTGTAATGCTTCCAAGTGTGAATCCTTCCACCACATTCAACTGTGATCAGTGGAGCATCCAGACTATGTATGACTTGAGAGCAATTCCCTGCGCGGAGCAGATATAGGTGGGAGAAGATAGCTCATAGATTCAGGGTCTGACTAATCCCACCAGGCCAACATCTTATGATTCCCATAGCAGCCCTAACCTCGCATAACTTTTTTGTCCACAAAAGAGCAGTGATCCATCCCAGTTTTGCTCTCCCAGAGGGGAAACAACCTTTACAACGCAACTTTTACAACGAACTACCATTACAACGAGATTTTTACAACGCAAAAACTATTACAACGCATGTTTTTACAACGCATGTTTTTACAACGCAGGTACCTTTACAACGCATACCATTACAACGTAAGTATTGGTAAGTATATAGTTTGTATAGTATTATAGTTTTTGGGTAAAGGGGTATTTTTAGGGTTCAGGGTCAGTTTTCAGTTTTTGGGTAAAGGGGTATTTTTAGGGTTCAGGGTCAGTTTTCAGTTTTTGGGTAAAGGGGTATTTTTAGGGTTCAGGGTCAGTTTTCAGTTTTTGGGTAAAGGGGTACTTTTAGGGTTCAGGGTCAGTTTTCCGTTTTTGGGTAAAGGGGTATTTTTAGGGTTCAGGGTCAGTTTTCAGTTTTTGGGTAAAGGGGTACTTTTAGGGTTCAGGGTCAGTTTTCAGTTTTTGGGTAAAGGGGTATTTTTAGGGTTCAGGGTCAGTTTTCAGTTTTTGGGTAAAGGGGTATTTTTAGGGTTCAGGGTCAGTTTTCAGTTTTTGGGTAAAAGGGTATTTTTAGGGTTCAGGGTCAGTTTTCAGTTTTTGGGTAAAGGGGTATTTTTAGGGTTCAGGGTCAGTTTTCAGTTTTTGGGTAAAGGGGTATTTTTAGGGTTCAGGGTCAGTTTTCAGTTTTTGGGTAAAGGGGTATTTTTAGGGTTTAGGGTCAGTTTTCAGTTTTTGGGTAAAAGGGTATTTTCAGGGTTCAGGGTCAGTTTGGGGTTTTTGGGTAAAAGGGTATTTTTAGGGTTCAGGGTCAGTTTGGGGTTTTTGGGTAAAGGGGTATTTTTAGGGTTCAGGGTCAGTTTGGGGTTTTTGGGTAAAGGGGTACAGGATAAATTAAATTAATTAAATTAAACTAAATTAATTAAAATAAATTAAATTAATTAAATTAATTAAATTAATTAAATTAAATAAATTAAATTAATTAAATTAAATTAAATTAATTGTATTAAATTACATTAAATTAATTAAATTAATTAAAATAATTATATTAAATTAAATTAAATTAATTAAAATAATTAAATTAAATTAAATTAAATTAATTAAATTAATTATATTAAATTACATTAAATTAATTAAATTAAATTAAAATTAATTAAATTAAAATAATAAAATTAATTATATTAAATTACATTAAATTAATTAAATTAAATTAAAATTAATTAAAATTAATTAATTATATTAAATTACATTAAATTAAATTTAATTAATTAAATTAAAATATTTACATTAAATAAATTATATTAAATTAAATTACATAAATTAAAATAAATTAAAGTAAATTAAATTAATTAAATTAATTAAATTAATTAAATTAATTAAATTAAATTAAATTAAATTTAATTAATTTACATTAAAAAAAATATTATATACTTACTAATATTTACGTTGTAATGGTATGCGTTGTAAAGGCACCTGCATTGTAAATACCAGCGTTGTAATGGTACTTCGTTGTAATGGTTCCTGCGTTGTAAAAATTGCATGGTAATGGTAGTCGTTGTAAAAGTATGCGTTGTAACGTCATACATCCTCCCAGAGTGATGACACCATTCTAGAGTTCCATCTGGCAAGAACACAACCGGAAACACAACCGGAGCCAAGAACAATCTGCTACATCTAGAGCCCTCCCAATCCTCAAACAGTCCCAGGGGGGCCGGCTTGGGTTTCAGTTGGATGGCTCTGCCCAATGTAGCTGCCAGGGAGCTCCTAATACAGGACTAATGCCCACATGCATCACAGTCAATTGCATTCGCAAACGGTGCGAACCGCAATTTTCGGCCGTTTGCGAATGCAATTGACTAATTTGGAATGCATCATGCATTTCGCAATTTTAGGAATCGCAACCATGTTGCGATTTCTAAAATTGCGATTGCATTTAAGAAATCGCAATTTCAGATTTCTTAAATGCAATGCATGATCATTTTTTGATTGCGAATTCGCAATTTGGAAGTGGTAAAATAGCATGAAGTTGACCTTCATGCTAATTTACCGAAAACGTTCAAATTTGCACAAATTGCATTTTTGAAAGTAATAATTTACACACACACATGCCCTTGGGGCATGTGTGTGTGTAAATTGCATTTGAAGTTACATATCAGGGGTGCAGGGAGGGGTTCTTTGGACCCCCCCTGCACCCTTGAAATTGCATTCACATTTTGCGAATTGCAATTTGAAATTCGCAAAATGTGGATGCCTTCCCATTCATTCTTATGGGCCTTTTGGCCCATAGGAATCAATGGGAAGGGTTTTCCTTAATTGCGATTCGCAAATTGTGAATCGCAATTAAGGAAAAATACCAAATCGCAAAATAAATGCGAATTTTTCATGCATTGCAGTTTGCGATTTCTAAATTGCGATTCCTTAATTTTCGCAATTTAGGAATCGCAAACGGGTGCAATGATGCATGTGGCCGTAAAAGTGCTAATTGACCGGGCATTGCCAGTCCATGTTAAAGGATGTGAATAATCGGACCTGAGCATCTGGTTTATATAGGGATCAACCCGGGTACTCATTTTTCCAAAGCTTCTTCTACATGTAGTCCACTTTATGGGGATATTTGAAATGAATCAGGAGGAAACCACCATCACACCTGGTGACATCTTAGCTCTCTCCATTCTTCAACTTTCAGTCAACATAGCTCCGTCTGAAACTTGGCATTCAAAGCTTTCAGAGGGTCAGTTGCATTGGTAGTAGATTCTCGATATGCCTTGAGCACCAAGGAGTTCTAGCATTAATTGTGCTATTATCGGGTCAAATTCTGGGAGAGTCTCTAGAAGAGAATCAAGTGTTCACCTCAGTTGAATAAACTGAAAGAATTGAGTTGTGTACCATGGAGTCCCCTTTGAGCTCATCAAAGAACTTATAATGATTATCTGACAAAAATATCTTCAATTTAGAGGCCAATGTAATGCCCCCTATTTAAATCCAAGACCCAACAGACACTTATGAGCTAGTTCCACATCCAGAATGAAGTTTCTTCTGTAGATTTTCTGTACAACTTAATGTGTCGCAGGGCATTCTGCCTCACATGAAACATGTCTTTTATAACCTGCCATAGTGAAGCATGATCCATGGAAATATAAAGGTAGCATGGGATTCCCCTACTTCTAAGCCAAACCAGCTCTAACTGATTGGGTGGATTAATTCTGTCCCCAAAACACCAGTTCTTGATCACAATCATCTGGACAGCCCAGTAATAGAGCTGAATGTTTGTGACCCATATACCTCCCTCATATGTAGATCATGTACATTAAAACTAAAGAACAGGAAATTCTGTAGGGTCTATAACAATCAAGGATGTGTTATCTTATAGAGGGCAATTGTACCAAGAATAGATCATGGTAAAGGAGGCCATTTTTTCAAAGCTCGGTTAATTAATTCGGGCATGGAGGTAATGTTAGCCTCCCAATTTGTGTAAGGACCCAAATATTTAAACTTGTCTGTAAACATTTCCATTTGTGAGCGTTTCCCTGATATTCTATCTCCTACTTAGTTGGAACCAGATTAGACTTCTTCCAATTGACCATAAGACCAAAGGGTGTACCATAGGTTTCCAGGATCTTCATAATCCAATCACCTGTTGTGGGATGATCCTGAAGGAAGAATCAGACATTATATGCTGATGCTTCATCAACTCCTCCCACCTGAGGCCCCACACTAATGCATCCCTCCACCAATAGACTGATGGCCAAGGCAATCGGCAGGATGGAGAGGGGGCAGCCTTGTCTGGTGCCCATATCAATAGGTAAGGGTCGGACATCAGCCTACTGGCCCTCAGCCTGGACCAAGAGAATAGAGAGTCTTGATACAGGCTAGGAACCTGGGGCAAAAGTTAATTTTGATCAGAACCTGGACCAGGAACTCTCAATTTAATCGAATCAAAAAAAAATTCAAAGTCCAAGTACATTTTTATTATAACTTTTTGTGTATTATTTTTTTTTAAAGGACATTTCTAGTATATTTATTTTACTATAACTTTAATATTTCTATAGATTAAATTAAATATACTTATTTGATATACGTTCTTTTTAAATTACCCTTCCCTAAACCCTAAAAACCCTCACTACTCCTTAACATTACCCTTCCCATTCTATAGAAATGCCTTGCTTCCCTTTCCCAAACTCTACAAATACCTTGCTACGCATTCACACACCCCACTGAACTAAAAACAAGACCTTACTGGCCCTTAATTTTACCCATACTTAAACTTAAAAAAACCCTTACTACCCCATAACGTTACCCTTGTTTGAACACTACAAACCCATACTGCCCCTTACCGTTACCCATCTTTGAACAAGAAGTACCCTTACTACCTCTTAATGCTACTCATCCCTGATCCCTAAAATATTCTTACTACTCCTTAATTCTACCCTTCACTGACCCATTAGCCCCTTACTACCACTTAAGGCTATCCTTCACTGATCCATAAAAGGCTCCCATTGCCCATCAACACTTACATTCCATCAACTCTAATAACTACTCTCCCCTTATTGCTGCCTTGCTTGGACTCGACAATCCCCTTAATACTACCCTTTCCTGTATCCTACTAACTCCTTATTACTCCTCAACACTGACTAAGGGACTCTGGGGCATATTATCAAGTAAGGGCGTTACATTATCGCTGCTTTTATCGGCAGGAAACTGCTGAATAAGCGGCGATAATGGGCTTGATAATATGCTCTATGAATTTCAATCGAAGCCCATGTTAGATGTCTTCACATCTAACATGGGCTTCGTTTGGAATTCATAGAGCATATTATCAAGCCCATTATCGCCGCTTTATCAGCAGTTTCCTGCCGATAAAAGCGGCGATAATGTATCGCCCTTACTTGATAATATGCCCCTCTGTCGGCTGAATGCTGGGGGGTTGGCCGAAGGAGGAAATACTGGAAACAATTTTGAATCAAATTACTGATTCCCTGGTAATTCATTTCTATGGTAACCCTCAGAGTCTCACTTGTGATTCCTGTCATTCTATCAAAATCATCTTCCTCACAGTTATGTATGGTCCCGGTATCGGGAACTCTTAGAAGGATTTATATGGTGTCATCAGGAACGTTGTTATAAGGCCCGTAGTGGTGCTGAGCAACATAAAACGTTTACCTCCTTACAGAGTTAACCCCTTCCGTGCATGGCATGGCCGGGAGCCGTCCAACATCACAGTGGACGTGGGCGTCAGACGGCTCCTGGCTGTCCTAGCACCCACTCAGGGAGGAAGCACTGGCACTCCCCCCGTGGGCTGCCCTTCAGGTTGCCCCCACCAAGGAAGGCAGTGGAAGCCTTTTAGCTGCCCCCCGGATGCCCACTCCACATCATCTAATGGCGTCAGCGCGTACCGCATGCTGACGTCATTCTATGCAACCGGATGCGCTGGAAGTCATTTGGTTCCAGCACGTCGGCAAGAGAGGAGGTGAGTTTTTCCTCTGGGAGGTGGGGATTTAAACAAAAGAGGCATCAGGAAAAGGAAAGGGTTTTCCTTTCCTCCTTTTAAGCATTCCTGCTGCACAATCGTGCATGGGGCGCGATCGTGCAGCAGGAATGCCCACTAGACACCAGAGTTTTACATTTTTTATTTTTTTTAGAGGGATTCTTCTGTTTGCGGGGAGTGACCCCTTGGAAAGGGTCGCTGTCTTTTGGGGAGCATTATTTCACTGTTTCAGCCCCCATGGAGGGCAGATCGGACCATTAAAAAAAGAATTTGTGCCCTATGAGACCACCAGGGATATGTTTGCAGGGAGCGGCCCTTTGGGCAAGGGTCGCTCCCCTTTGGGGAGCATTATTTTGGCCATGTCGGCTGATTTTTTTTGTGTGTGCCCCACTAGGCCACAAGGGATTTCAGGTTTTTTTATGTAGTGGAGTGGCCCCTTGGGCAAGGGTCAGTCCCCTTTATGGAGAGAAAATTTTGGCCTTTTCTGCCCCCCTTGGGGACAGATTGGCCTTCTGTTTTTAGGCTACTCTGCCCGAAGGGGGGCAGAAGACATTAGACACCAGGGATTTTTTAATATTGTTGGGGAGTAGCCCCTTGGTCAAGTGTTGCTCTACTTTATGGGATGATTATTGTGGCCATTTCTGCCCCCTTTGGGGGCAGATTGGCATATGTGTTTAGGCCCATCTGTCCGCTAGGGGGGCAGAAGCCACTAGACAGCAGTTTTAAAAAAAATGTTGTTGGGGAGCGGTCCCTTGGGCAAGGGTCGCTCCCCTTTATGGGGTGATTATTGTGGCTGTTTCTGCCCCCTTTTGCGGCAGATCGACCATATGTTTTTAGGCCCATCTGTCCCCAAGGGGGGCAGAAGCAACTAGACACCAGTTTTTATTTAAATGTTGTTGTTGGGGAGTGGCCCCTTGGACAAGGGTTGGTCCCCTTTATGGGGTGATTATTCTGGCTGTTTCTGCCCCCTTGGGGGAAGACCGGCCTTATGCTTTTAAGTCACCTTCCCCCCAGCTTGGGTGGTGGGTTGTGTGTGGACTGGTGCAATATTTGCATATGTGATTGTCATGTTTTATTTCTCCTTTTTATTTTAGTGCAAAGCTTTTGATTCTTGTTTGCGGTTTCAGCAGTTGTTGATCTGCAGTTTGGGTAGTTGCATCTGTTTGGTAAGTAAAACATTTTTGTTGTGTTTATTCCAAATGAGTATTATTATCATGCATGAATGTATTTTTTGTAAGTTGTGTCATAATACCAGCATATTTAATTTGTGTTTTTAGCGTGCAATGTGTTTTGCGTTGTCTTATGGGTAATTTTCTTTTCTTTTTTAGTGCGATATTGTTGGTCCTTGCTGTGTCTGTGCAGAGTAGGTGGTGGTGAGTCTTGCTGCATCTTGTAAGTGAGTGGTATTGTTTTGGAGTATATAAGTCTTTGTGATAAAGCAACATTTTATTACTTATTTTCAAAGTGTTTGTGGTTGTTGACTAGTTTGACAAGTTACCTGCATTCGTAAGGATTATGGCTAGCCGCAGAATTACAGCTCAGCTGGTGGTTTGTATGCTTTTTGAATCTTCCTCTGACCATGATTATGAGACTGACAGTGCATCTGAGGGAGAGGAGGAAGTGCATGATTCTGGCAGTGAGTTTTCTGTCCACGAGGAATCATCTGATAATGTAGCTACTCTCAGTGCGGATGAAATGCCTGTTTTATAGGAGGACAGTGATGTGTTGACGGTGCAGCAAGAGGCATCTGGATTGCAGCCTGGGGCTGCAAGGCTTCCCATTGGAAGTGCTGGACTCTGGGTTGATTCAAACATGGTGCAGCCGGTGTAGCCTACCTTTAGTGGTGATGCAGGGTGTAGAGTGAATTGTAAAAATCTTTTGCCCATACCGTGTTTTCATTTGTTTATGGATGATGTAATTTTAGCTGAGATTGTTGAGCAGTCTAATTTGTATGCTGAACCGTATTTGAGGGACAACACTGCCAGACTTAGGCGCCGCTCTAGAGCTACTCGGTGGACTCCCACAAATCTGGATGAGAAGAAGAAGTTTTTAGGTTTCACTTTTTCTTTTTTTTATAAATCTTTTTATTAAACAAGCGTCGACATCTAAGTAATTACAAGATTTCTTAGTATAATGCAAGGTACGGCAATGTGAGCCATTAATCATTAATTTTACACACAGCGGGAGACACTCAGGGAGGAAGTAGATCACCCATTACAATATTTTGTGGAGGGGTGCAGATATCACCATGGTATCAGTTCCATTGTGTCCAAATGCGGGACCATTTTCTGGGACAGCCCGGGAAGTATATACAGTCTTCTCTCTGAACATACACCAGTCCATTTTTGTTTTCCCACTCCCTTAATGTTGGGGGGATCACCGCTCCCCAGGTCTGAGCAATGCTTCTTTTTGCTAGTGCAAACCCCAGAGTGGCCCAGTGCGTTTGTTGGGTATTTAGGTCAGTTGGTTCCCATATGTTTAACAGGCATCTACGTGCTTCAGGGTGGATAGTGATACCGAGGACTATACTTAAAACTTCATATACCTCCCTCCAGTATAATTGAATGTGTGTGCACTCCCATATGATATGCATAAAGGTACCTAAATGTCCACACTTTGTGTGACAGTTTCCCGTCTCCGCTCTACCCATCTGTAGTAGTCGGGGGCCAGTCATATATATTCTGTGTAGGATTTTAAGTTGTATTAGCCTTAGACGTGTAGGAATAGCTACCACTCGGGGAGAGGACACTGCCTCCACCCAGTGTTCATCATCCAATTCTATCCCGTCCGCCATCCATTTCTGTCGCAATCAGCCATATAATACATCAATTTATTATATATCAAAGAGATGGTTTTGTCTGGGAGGTGCCCATCTAGAGCCCTATCCTCTAATGGAGATGACTCGGGAGGGAAGGAACCCCTTGGGAGGAGTGAGTGCAGTGTATGACTAACCTGCATGTATTGAAAAATCTCTGAGTCAGCCAACTCATATTCACTTTGGAGAGTGGCAAACGTTTTCACTTCCCCCTTGTCCCAGAGATCTTTAACTTGCGAAATGCCGATCATGTCCCATTTATCAAACCCCTTTGACGTCCATAGGTTGCCTAGTTGTGCGGAATCCCACAGGGGGGTGGCCAGCGTCAATTCATGATCCCATCCTAGGGATCTACTCACGGTGTGCCATATCTTAACCGAGTGACTAGTGGGACCTGTTAGTCTTTGCTGTCCGGGTTTCGAATAAATCAATCTGTTATAGTTCCCACCGGGGAGGAGCCATTTATCGATACGATAACCTGGGTTTTCAGGGCTACCATATGTGCCATGATTAATGGCTGCTAGGTGTGCTGCCCAATAGTATTTCTTTATGTCTGGGAGACTGATCCCTCCATCATACCATTTTAACGTAAGTTTAGCCAAGGCTATGCGAGGTGTCCCAGTCCATATTAGGTCCCTCTGAAGGTGTCAATGTCTTTGAAATATTGCTGCGGAACCGGATCAAGTGAGTTTTGAAGGACATAGAGAAAGCCGGGGAGGGACATCATCTTGAAGAGAGCCGCCTTGCCTAATAAAGAAAGAGGAAGAGATTTCCAATTGGCTATGTCTCGCTTAAACCGTTGTAGAGGCGGCAGGAGATTTTTCTCATATCTAAATACAGGGTTCAGGGAGAGAAAAATCCCCAAATATTTAAATCCCATGTCATTGATCTGAATTGGGCAGTTGCGGGGCAGGTCTGGAGGACCTCCCCTCAGGACATGAAGATGGGGCTTAGTCCAGTTGATCATGAATCCAGAATATCTGCCAAATATTGCTGAGATATCTAGGACTGTCATTAGGGATCATTTGGGGTAGGTTAAGTAGAGCAGTACGTCATCTGCATAAAGCGATATACGGTCCTTCCATCCAGGTGCCCAACGCACACCCCGTATGACCAGATCCCATCTGATTCATGCTGCCAGGGGTTCCAATGCTAACGCAAAACAGAAAGGGGAAAGTGGGCATCCCTGACATGTAACCTGACTCAACGTAAACGTTTCAGATTTTTTATTATCAACCACTACTTGTGCCAGTGGCGCCGAGTAGAGGAGGCGTACCCACCAAATGAATTTTGGGCCGAACCCCAGTTTCCGGAGGATGGCTATAAGATAGGGCCATTCAACAGTGTCAAATGCCATTGTGGCATCTAGGGAGACTAGGATAGCTGGTTCCATAATCGTGTCTGCTCTGCCAATGACTCTGTGAACTCGGCGCTGATTTAATGCTGTGTTACGGTGCAGTATAAAACCGGATTGGTCTGGTTGTACCAGGTCAGAGATAATCTTGATTACTCGATTAGCTAACACTTTGGCGAGGATCTTAAGTTTGGCGTTTAGGAGGGAAATCGGACGGTAGGAGGCACAGTCAGTTTTGGATTTCCTCTCTTTGTGGATAGTCACAATATTAGCTATTCGTTGATCTATCGGCAATTCCCCTTTGTCCCTACTCTCTTCAAACATGCCTTTTAGATAAACAGCCATCTTATCATGGTTAAGTTTAAAGAATTCAATGGGAATGCTGTTAGGGCCCAAGTCTTTTCCTGAATTCAGTGACCTGATCGCCTCCGCAATTTCGTCTGCTGGCAAGGGGCCCCAAGTATTGGCCACCCTCCAGGGACTCTATGAGCTCTTTCCACAACGTAAAATTTGCCAAGTCCTTTAGGTTTAAGATGTTGAAGTATAAGGTCTTCCACAAACAGGTCCATTGATTCCCCTTCCACTTTTTCTGGGACCCCCAAAATGCGTACGTTATTGCGCCGGAGAGGGCCTTCGTAATCGTCCAGCTTGGTTTCTGCGAGCTTTCTAAAAATGTTTAGTTCTTGAATTTCGGTTTGTAATTGTGAGATATCTTCCAATAGACTAGTAGTCTTGATTTCCATATGTTTAAGCTTCTCATTGTTTTTATTGAGGTCTGCTCGGATTAGATTCACTTCAATTGTTATGGCGTCCATTTTGTATTTGAGCGAGGTTTTTATGTCCACTATAGCTGCCATGACATCTTTAAGAGTGGGTTCCTTGTCCGATTTCCTGCCTCTCCTGCGTTTCTGTGCTTAGGGGAGGACTCAGAGACGTTGACCCTCGTGAATGCATATTTGTCCAGTTTATTCGCTTGTACAGTCTTGAGGGCTCTTGTGGAAGCCCTTTTGTCTGCCTTTTGGGGTCTCTACTGTATTTAAGTTCGGCGCTGTGAGTAGGTCTAGCGCCGGATTGATTTTGCTGAATGGTATGGGCGATGTGAAAGATTCAGAAGCCAGTTCACCACCCGTGGGCTATGTTCAGGAGGGCAGTGCGCTTTGTTTACCATGGGCGATTCCCCAGCTGGCAGCTGTGGGGGATCTTTCAACAGTCAAAGGGACCTAGCATCACTGTCCCATTGGGGTACCCCTACAGGGCTGTCGATCACTCCCTCACCAAGGTGTGTATGGGTCAGGCCACAGAGGGCGCTTACAATGCCTGCCTTTCGCGCCTCCACTATTCCAGTCACTCCCAAGTATTTTCTCACCGCAATTCCACTAGTTCTGGCAGTCTTGTGGGGGCGGAGAGAGGGGGTACCCTCAAGGGAGAGGTCACCACCCTGCACCCTGAGTCTTTTCCGCTACCTTATCCACCACGGCCCAACAAGCTGCTCACTCACGGTGCACAGTTGGGGCTTACCGGTGCTCAATGATGAGATTGCCGAGTCAGGTCTGCGCAGTCCGCCCCATGGCAATTTCAGATTCTGCCGCCCGGCTCCCATTATAGTCAGGGACCAAAGCAGCAATCAGGCCAAAGCACGCGAGTCGGGACTAAGGTCAGCGTCCCGCCCTTCACCTCGTGACGTGCTCCACGCCGCCAGTCAATTGAGGCCCCGGTGTTCCGTCTCTCCATGGACCGTGCGGCATCACTGAAGATATCTCGGGCCAGGGAGCGCCTGCAGACTCTGTTGTTCTTGCTCCACACTCCAGGGGTCTTCCGGTTAATAAATTCCTCCTCAGGTACCAGGATATGTGTTTCCGATGTGTGTTATTAGGGTTTGGGCTGCCGGAGCTCAACTAAGCAGCAGCCATTACTGTACGCCACGTAGCCAGGCCCAGGTTTCACGTTTTGATGGCTTGATAAGGAAGAGGTCCCTGGCTTCATATTGGTCTGCCAGCCCATTGATGCACTTGCTATATTTCCTTCAATTATGAGTCGTGATCGGTATTTACTTTTACTTCGGATGCTGCATTTTGTTTATAATGCTTCGGTGTTACCATGAAATCACCCTGGCTGTGACCATCTTTTTAAGATTTGGCCCGTTCTTGATCACTTTGTAGATCAATTTTCAGGTGATCTATTCTCCAGGGAAAGAAATAGCTGTTGATGAAAGGTATGAGACCCTTCATGGCCTCCTTCAACTGTTGTGTGGTGGTATCCGTCTGATCTATATTCTTTGTGTCAATTACCCTTCTAACTCGGGGCAAGTATCCACTACTACGCTGCAGCTGATGATCTTTATGATAATTGGGCAGAGCAAAATACACCGGGGGAAGAAGAAAAGAAAGGTAACATCTGCCTGACCATCCCCTAGAAAGCCAGACATAAGCTTGGGATCCACAGACCAACTAGTCATTAGGGGGTAGGATCGAAGGCGGGCTATTAATCGTGCTGAGTCTGTAGGTGAAATTGTATTTACTCTCTCCCACCTCTACCTCCCTAGTCCCCTGGATGCAAAAAGCAGCTGCTGAGCTAACCACAGACACCGGCACTGGTTTGTCCTTAGTAATATTGCGAGCTTGGAAAGATTGTAAATCCTCAGAGGTGTTAAACTCTTGGAAATCAGCCATTTCCATTTGAAACCATATGTTGTTCTACACTTTTTCATACTTGCTCATACAGGAGTTCGGGAACAAAGTCCTGGAGATCCCTTGTCCTGCCTTTCCTCTGGGAGTAAAACTGTGATCAAAACATATATACCCACAGTGTGAGAATCAGCAGGCGTCATAACCCGAGTAGAGAGTTGGAAATGGTAGTGTACCATAATAAACAATTCAAACCACCTTCACAACTTCCAATGCATGACAATGGCAGGTACAACAAGTTATTACTTTTATGGGTTACTGAGGGGAGCAATCCACAAACCCAACAATTAGTTGTATTGGACACATCATGAGCTTGATGCAAGATTTGTATAACAACATTATCTGTTTAAGAGTTTTGGTGCTCTACTTTGTGAGGGGCCGAACTAATAAAAATGTGTCCTGGGGGAATGAGCGTTGCACCAACCAAGGAATGTACAGGATACTTCTCCTCTAGAAACTATGGGCCCGATTCACAGAACTAACTTAAGACAAAATCCTAAACTTACTACCATTTTGTTATTCACAGAAGACACTTACTCATTTTGGTTAGGTTAGGAGTCCTAACTTTAGGACTCCTAAATGCCTTCTGTGAATACCGAAAGTCTTAAAGTTAGGATTTTTTCCAGTTTAGGAGTAGTAAAGTTAGGACTCCTAACTTTACTACTCCTAAACTGATAAAAATCCTAACTTCAAGACTTTCAGTTTTCACAGAAGGCATTTAGAAGTCCTAAAGTTAGGACTCCTAATTTCTGTGAATACCGAAATGAGTAAGTGCCTTCTGTGAATACCAAAATGAGTGAGTGCCTTCAGTGAATACCAAAATGGTATTAGGTTTAGGATTTTATCTTAAGTTAGTTCTGTGAATCGGGCCCCAGGATATTCCAAGTATTGTTATTAGTGCAATCACAACTATTAATGCTAAAACTATTTTACTCTTTGTGGACCAACCCCGTGCTGGATGCGGTGGTACACATGGCTGTTCCTCCTCATTAATAGGCCGGCCAAATGGATGCATTATGAAGCAAGAAAGAGAATGCTATAACAATTGATAACAAAGGCAATTTTGCCCAGTGTCCGTCTGAGCCTCACTGGTACAAGCTTCTATTGTTCATCAACGTTGGCACTCTTGAGCACCGGTGGTGGAGCTTGCTCAGTCCTAAGCTCTTGATGAATCCCATGTCAATCAGGATAATGTACCCCCCTCCAAGGGAGCACGATCGATTCATCCTGGCCAATGTCAGAACAGTGCACCAATCTCGCCTCACCCTAAACTAACTCTCTTGGGACTGTAGCAAAGTACACCCTAACTTGCACAGTCCATCCCTAACTAATCTGACTTCTCCTTTGGTGCACTGTTCTTCAGTCGTGGATGGAAATTGTACCTGGTAACTCCAGGCACAGAGGGGTCAACAAACAGTGGCTCTTTAATGGCTCGGATTTCTGAAGGGACTGCTGCATTTAGCATATCATTGTTTTCAGCATCCGTTTAGGTCCATGTAAGCTTCGCATCACCAAAAGGGACAAACTGAGGCACTTTTTCACCCTCAGTGTCCCCAATGCAAAACCGCACCCACTGGTCTTAGGGTAAGGGTAAGGGTATCTTGTGGCAATGGCTGGAATGGATCCAATTCTTTCGGCTGGCAACTTTCAAAATGGTCTGAGTTCCAAGGAGGACCTGCTTGGGCTCCTTCCATTGGGGATCCAAGCTCTTCTTCTGCTGAAAATTACGCAGCAGAACCCAGTCCACAGGCTGGATATTGTGACCAGGCCTCTTTGGTATGGGTGGGATTGACTCATGAATCTGTTGCTGAATAGAATGCAAACTTTCAGTTAACCTGCACAGGTAATCTGTCAATAAAGGGTACTCAATCTCAGTAAACCTAGGCGGGCTTGGGACGCCCCAGACATTTGCCGGGCATCCAAACACGACCTGGTAGGGTGACAGTCCTGTTCTGAATGTGCTGTCGTTCTCGTTGGCAAAAGAGCTAAAGGCAAAGCATCGGCCACTGTAACCCTGTCGTCTCCTGAATCTTTGCCAATTTCAGCCTGAGAGTACTATTGTAATTCTCAACCAAACCTGCTGACTGGTAGTGATTCACAGCATGAAATTTCTGTTTTATGTGTAAACCCTCACAAACTAACTGCATAACCATGGCATTGAAATGATTTCAGTTATCACTCCAGATAAAATGCGACAAGCCAAAGCGAGGAAAGAACTCCTTCAGGAGTACCTTAGCAGTTGCAATGGCTGTATTTTCTTTAGTGGGGTAGGCCTCAACCCATTTACTGAATGCACAAACAACCACCAACACATACTTCAAATTATTGACCCTGTCCATTTCTATGTAGTCCATTTGAAGGACTTCAAAAGGGAAAGTGGGAGGTGCAAAATTGCAGGGTGGTGTAGGAGTACAATGAAAAGGAGTGTGCATCGTGCACACCATACAGTATTTTACTAAATGTGCAGCTGTCTTTGAAATGTTGTAATTCTGCCATACGGGGTCTAACAACTTGCGAATACCCTTAGCATTAATATATGAGCTGGGCCATGAGCCATCGTGATTACAGGAAGAACATATGAATCTGGTAACATCCATCTCTGCTTTTCTGGCTTGTCAATCCAATATCCCTCATCATTCAAGTTTGCTGTACTTTCTTGCCATACTGCTAATTCCTCCACTGTGGCCTCACTCTATACTTCCTTTACATTCTCTAGTGTATCCTGAAACATGGTGACCTCGGGCACAAACCTAGCGGTACGTGCTACAAACATTCTTTTCATCTTAGTTCGGGCTGTTTCCTTAGCAGTGTGATCTGCAAAGGCATGCCCCTTACCCACATCGTCAGTAACTTTCCTATGGGAGCACTTCACTATTGCCATTTTGTTAGGGAGTGTCAAAGTGGATAGAAGCTTATATATAAGAGGGCCATCCTGAATTTTCGTTCCATGGGAAGTAAAGAACACTCTTTCTGCCCAGAGCCACCCAAAATTATGGGCGGCTCCAAAGGAGTACTGACTGTCAGTATAAATATTGACAACTAGTCCCTCACTCAATTCACAGGCTCGAATAAGGGCGACTGATAGGGAACTCGTGATGTCTTAATTACCGTACGCAGTGTAGTAATGGTGTACACAGCAGTTGTAGTGCCATTTGGTAACTTTAAGCAAGAGCCATCAACATATAGTTCCTCTTGAGGATCAGATAGGGGAACATTAGTCAAGTCTACCCGTCCTTTCGTCTCTTCTTCCATACAGAAGATACAATCATGTATGTCGATTTCCTCATTCTCAGAAGGGAGGGGTAGTAATGTGGCTGGATTAAGAGTGGCACAGCGTTTGATCGTAATGTGCTTTGCAAAGAGTGTTAGCTCATACCCTGTCAGACGTGGACTCATGAGGTGCAGTGTCCTTGTCTTATTCAAAAGTATATCCACAACATGGGGTACCATAACTGTTAAGTCAGAATCAAGGACGAGTCCAACCAATTGTCTTATTCAGACAGACACAGCCGCGACCGCTCTTAGATAGCTCAGGAGGACTAGTGCGACGGGGTCAAGCACAGCAGAGAAATAAATACACAGTGGTTGCTTATCCACAAATTTTGGTGTTAAAACAAAAAACGCACAACCATCCATCTCATGCACATACAATACGAAGCATTTAGCGTAGTTAGGGGTACCAAGCACTGGAGCCGAGCAAAGTGGCGTTTTTAATTGCTCAAAAGACTGCTGACACTCTGACGTCCAAGCCAGGGGTTCATGCACATCTTCTAGTGTTAACGCAAGCGGGGGCTTAAT
Source organism: Lissotriton helveticus (assembly GCF_964261635.1). Classification (NCBI taxonomy): domain Eukaryota; kingdom Metazoa; phylum Chordata; class Amphibia; order Caudata; family Salamandridae; genus Lissotriton; species Lissotriton helveticus. The sequence continues at coordinate 660,158,770 of NC_136065.1, forward strand.
AAACAGCGAACAGCCAGGTATCCACTGCCTGCAATAGAAAGTGATACCTATGAAAGAATGCACCTCTTTTTGAGTTTGTGGAACGGGGATTTTAACAATGGTACTGATGCGCTCAGGGGTCAATCCCCTACCCTCCTTTGACAGTAGGTGACCTAAGTAGGTGATCTCCTGTCGACAATACTGACATTTGGAAAGGGATACTTTATGGCCATGTTGAGCTAAATGTAGCAACAATTTAACTGTACTGTCTCTGCAACCTTGTTCTGTATCCTAGGCGATGAGCAAATCATCAACATATTGAAGCTATACATTACCTGTAGGGAGCGACAGGGAATCCAGCTGGCTTTTCAATGCCTGACTATATATACTCGGACTCTCTGTATAACCTTGAGGAGCACAAGAGAATCTAAAGCTTCTACCATCTAGGGTGAACCCGAATAGATATCTGCTATCAGGATGATTGGTAATACTTAAGAATGCTTTTTTCAAGTCAATGACAGAGAAGAATTGAGCAAAAGAAGGAATCATTGTCAAGAGAGTCGTAATGTCAGAGACCACCGGAAACTGGGGAATCACTATTTTATTAACTTCATGCAAGTCAATCACAAAGCGATAAACATCTTGATACTCAGAGGGACCCGAAAGTGTCCGTTTGAGAATGGGAAGAATAGGGCTGTTACAAACAATTGCAGGCGTCTCCTCAACCACTCCTTTCTCAATCAAATCCTGCACAATATGTATCAAATCTCACTCACCTGCCTGCGGTATTTAATACTGAGGGACAAGGGGTAAAATAGCGCCTTTCTTGACATGTATCGAAACAGACAATATCTGCAACAAACCCACATCTGTGTCGCCTGTTGCCAACAGTGTTGGTGGCACATCCTTAAATTCAGCAGGGAGGGGCGCATCTTTGGAAATACGCTGCTTAGCGCACACCACATCAGGACCCATCATTATATAAATGCCTGCTGGGGAGCAATACGTCATAGCATGCAATTTCTTCAACAAGTCCAAACCCATCAAATTCTCTCCACAACTAAACATCAACAAGAATGGCGAATCCACAGTGCAAAGACCAATAGTCAACGCAAGGGGTTTTGGAAATGGGGCTCACAAACGGTACACCTGAAAAATCTATCAAAACTTTATTATGGCCAAACAGAGCCGCCCCAGGGACCAAGGAATGAGAAATAGAGCTGTTTGCTACACCTGTATCCACCAAAAACTCCTGAGCCGAACCATGCACATCCGCACTAACATACGGACCGCGTGGATCTACAGGTTTCAGAACTGGTCCCTCACTCTATTCCTGGCTGTCCTAACTGTAAGGCATTCCTGTCACCTCATCCATATCATAATCATCATGATAATACTGTCCGCCCCGAGCGCCATCGAAATAGTTCTGATCTTAGCAACCCTGAGAAGCCACTGCATTCTGAGCCCTGTCATGTCCACCAGCTGCACGACCCAGTCCACGAGAAGATCGACCTCCAGGGACCGCGACCTTCTGCAACAACACCAGACACTCGCTACGCCAGTGTCCCTCCTCTTTACAGTATGCACACTGATTTGCTCCTAAAGGCACTGTATTTACGGGACTGATAGTGAGCGGAAGTTCACTGGCCAAACCACCACGTACACTACCATTTCCTGTGGAAGCCTGCTGCAACAACACCTTTGTCTTCAAATCCTTATGCTTCTTTTCTGACCTCTCCTTATCCTCGTTTTCCCTATGTTCATAATACTGCACCATATTCAGAATAACGGAAGGGGAAGAGATGGACCAGGTGCTTTTGGAAAATATCAGGAAGCAAATTGGAACTAAACCTATTAACAAACAGTTGCACACCACCTTCAATCGACAAGTCCTGTCCTCTATAATCTAGAAACACATCTTCAAACCGAGTAAAAAAAAAATCAGACACACTCTCATCTTTCTTCTGACGACAAGCCGATAACTTGTCCCAATCAACCTTCCTCAGGGGAATAAGTGAATGCATGTACGTAATAATACGGCCGGGCAAGGCAAGTATCTCTGCTCTAGGCTTGTCACCTGGCTTCCGTTCCTGATCCCATACTTTAATTTGATCCCAGGTACCACACAATTCCGTAACGTGATCCTGTGTGTGCACTTGTCTCCAAATATCGACCGGAACTAGAAGACCAAAAAACATTTCAATATCAGCAAGTGTCATTACTGGTGAAGAGGCTGCTTCAGTCAATTCCTTATAATAATTTTTCCTAGGGTCAGGTAACTGAGTCTTAAGAGACAAAACTTCACTCCATTTCCATAGAGTACAAACCAATTGTTCTTGGAAACGGGCCTCTACCCTTGGCCTAGTCACATTATCATGCTGATCCCGTAGCTCTGGTTTCTCATGATGGTATATAGGATGAACCTCCCAACTCGGAAACTGAGGTACCGGGGGGGAGCTCTTCTCCAGCTACCTTCCCCGATAAGCAACCAACGTTGCAACATTACCAAAGACATGAGCAGGCTCCATATCAGTAACATACACATGCTCTCTAATATTGTATATGATCTGTGGTGCTGCACCCTTGAAATACTGCTCTCACAAACTGATCAAAGTAACCGACATGTGTTTAAGGGCATGTTGTTGTACAAAAGGCTCATCATTTTTCATCACACTCCACACATCCTCCACACTGTAAATGGGGTTACGAGCTCACTGCGGAGACCAGTGTCTCACTACTCAGTAATGTTAGGGAATGGAGGAACACAGTGGGGGTAACAATAGAGAGAGTGGGCACTAATGTAATTGTCGGCTGCGTCATGGGTATAAGAGCTGGAGAGAAAGACGCCAAAGCAATAGGTGTTGCAGGAGTACTAACTGTCACAGTTGCCACAGACAGCGAGGGCAAGGAAAGGACAGGAGGTGCTGTGGCCAAGGCAGTCTGATAAACAATAACAGAAGCAGAAACAGCAGAGACAGAAGAACCAGGCAGATGGACCTGTGAGGGAAGAGCAGGATATACCCTCTGTGGGACATACGGAGGTGGGGAGTCGAGTATCTAACAATTGTTCCACAAACTTATCATTTTCTTCTTGTGCCACAAAAGATTTATCAATCTGTAACCCGAATCTCCTAACTTCACGTTCAATCCTTATCCTGCTTCTCTCTATCATGCACTACAGCTTTCTGAGTCAATGTTTGCATTCTCCCCTTCCAGGCCGCCTTCTCTGCTTTTGTTTGCCTCTGTTTAACCTGCTTTTGTCATGTTCTGAGGGAATCAAACATAGACTGCCTTCTTCTTCTTGCAAGCAACTTCTACTGTAAGAAAGCAATTTTTGTGTTCCTCAAAGGTGCCCGTCAAAGGCCACTGCAACTCGGGATTGTCCCTCATATATTTGTGCCATAGCATACTAAACATAATAGGGCCAAGGCCATGCTTCACATACATAGCAAAATTCAGAGTGCCTTACGGAGGCGCTGGCTGACTTTCTTCCAGTTGAGCATCAGCAGAACAACGACGACAACAGGAAACCAAAAGTCAGCTGAAACCAGGCATTTTCAAAAGTAAACCAAATTTGTTATGTTGCATGGCAAAGTGTGCACAAATTGGTCCTCAGACTGTACCAAATGCAAACCAAAATCGGTCCTCAGACCTTACCAAAGACAAACCAAATGGTACCATATCCACAAGGAACCAAAACAATCTCACCTGGTGCACACAGGTCAAACATAGTTATTCTCCACTGCTGACTCTTTGGACCAAATGGGCAGATCCAAGGGTTTCGCTGTTCAGGATCCCAGTCGGTATGACCACTGGGTGAAGCACTGACTGGCCAGACAGATGGGGCAGCTGTGAGTTCAGGAACTCTCTCATGCAGGGATCCCTGGTCCTCCCGTCCGACCCGACAACGGCCCGACCTCCTCACCCGTCCTTGGGCGAGGATGGGTCACCCAATGGAGTTCATGTTCGGTTGCCAACTGAAGGAAGTTACCTGATTAGGGCCACCCGGGTCACTCACGACCACCTCTCAGCCTTCCATACAAATGAAGAGTCGGTCAGACAGTAGAGAATACAAACCAAGTATATTTATTCATGTACACTCGAGCGGAGTCCAGTCTGACCAGCCTCTTAGGATTGCTGCAGAGGGACTGGCTTCAGCAAATATAGAGATACATTATGTACATTTCTGAACCAAGGAAGTCCCGCCCATGATGGAATTTTACTAGCAGGTGCAGCTAAAACAAAGAAGTACAGTAGGATGAGTTTCGACTCTGAGGCCGGGCACACATTATCTCTATGCCAAGGTTGTTCTGTCCAGGCCTACTGCTAGACTAGTGGAGAAAGCCTCTATCTATGGGAAAGGTATGCGTTAATAAGAACAGTGTATTCATTGGCAGAGCAAGGCCTAACCTTGGAGAAATGGCACTTTCTATGGCCTGCTTCTCGAGAAGGGAATACCCAGTTGACGAAATGATTAAAAATGGTGGCTAAACATAAAATGGTGCAGCGAATGCTAACTTAACATAAGAACAATGCACAAACAAAATAGCAAAAACAATTTAATTTCATCAAGAATACCCCTGCAAAACTCAAATTTAGCTGAAAAAAATCACTTTTTCAACTTATTTATGTGTGGGATCCCAGTGCCAGCGTTCCACTTGGTCTCCCAAGTAAAATGATACCTCACTTGTGGGGGTGTCCAATGCTGAATCAGCTAAAAACTTATGTTTTAAAAAATATAGCGCTTAGAATTCATTGTGCTATACCCTTAATCCCTATGTTTTTGGCCGTTCCCATTCACAGGCCCTTGCCCCACCCACACAAGTGAGGTATCAGTTACAAATTTGTTTTGTTTTCACAAAGTTTGAGATTTGCAAGGGATTCTGGGTACAGAACCTGGTGCGAACCACACAAGTTACCCCATTCTGGATTCTCCTGGGTGTCTAGTTTTAAAAAATGTATAGGTTTCCTAGATTTCCCTATGTGCCAGCTGAGTTAGGGTTTAAAATCCACAGCAAGGAACTTTTAAAAAAAGAGTCTGTTTTCACTGTAAAAATGTGGTCTGCCAATGTTGCATTTTGGGCCGTTTCCTTTCATCAGCACTAGGCCTACCAACACATAGAGGTACCATTTTTATTGGGAAACTTTGGGGAATGCCGGGTGGGTGGAAGTTTGTGGATCCAAGCAGATTCCAGAACTTTCCTCACAGAAATGTGAGGGAAATGTGTTTTTTTGTACAAAGTTGGAGGTTTGCAAGTGATTCTGGTAACAGAACCTGGTGAAAGCCAAACTAGTCACCCCATCCTGGATTCCCCTGGGTGTCTAGTTTTCAAAAATGTATAGGTTTGCTAGGTTTCACTAGGTGCCGGCTGAGGTAGGGTTCAAAATCCACAGCTAGGCCCATTGCAAAAAAAGGGTTTGTTTTCACGGGAAGATTTTGATGTGTCCACGTCGCGTTTTAGGCCGTTTCCTGTCGCAGATACTAGGCCTACCCACACAAGTGAGGTAGCTTTTTTATTGGGGGATTTAGGGGAACACAGAATAGTAGAAAAAGTGTTAATACCAATTGACTTCTCTTTGCATTTCGGCCTTCCAAATGTAAGAATTTGTAAAAAAAAAAAAGCCTTTTGAAAAACTGCTCATAAGCTCTATTTTTTGTGTTCCCATTTCAGAAATATAATGATTTCCTGGGTACCTATTGTTCACTCTTTATATGAATTGCGATATACCCGGTACAAAATGAAAAACCATTGCATGACACAGCTTAGTTATTGGCTCTAGGTTCCTCGGGTTCGTGGTGAACCTACAAGTCCTATATATCGCCACAACCTGAAGGGTGCAGCGAATGTAACGGTATATTGATATCAAAACTTTGTCATACTTAGAAGCAGTTACAGGTAAAAACGTTGGCACAAATGGCTGTTTTTTTTAACTCAATGTCAATATTTTCTATTTTCAACTGTTATTTTCTATAAAAACACCTTGAAGGATCTACCCCTTGCTGAATTCAGAATTTTGTCTAGTTATCAGAAAGGTGTAGCTTTCTGGGATCCATTATTGGTTTCCCACCCATTTCTACCACTAACTGGAAGGAGGTTGAAAGCAGGAAAGAGGAAAAATAGGAGGTTGAAAGCAGGAAAAATAGGCTATGTTTCAATAAAACGCCCAAACTGTATAGAAAATGTTGGTTTTCTGACAAAAGTGTGCCTGTCCCTGAAAGCTCAGAAGATGGTGATTTAGGCAACACAAAACTTTTGTTGATCCCATTTGCAGGGAAAAAACAGACACTTTCATCTGCAGCAATTTATTCCCATTTTTAAAATGTTTAGAATCCTCAGGGTGCTGGAATAAAAGGGTGTAAATTTGACGTTGATACGTTATGTGGACAAAAAGTTACAGTGGTCTAAGTATGAACTACCCAAAATAGCCCAAAAAAAGGCTTAGCACAGGGGAGGCATAGCAGCGAAAGGGTTAAAGGAACATTTTTAGGCCATCAGTGGACTCTGCGGTTTATGTACACAGGAGCTGGGCTGCATTGCCATATGGGAGAAATGTGTAGCGCCCCACTAATAGAGTCATTTACAGGATGTTTGGATGGTTTGCTGTTATACCAGAATTCGGGTTACTACAACCAGTTATCATGACATAGCACAAATTTAGAGATATTCATGCATTGTTTCTGTCTCTTTTTCCGTAAATATTGGTGTAAAATTGGGACCCGTTTTTAGCTTCTGCTCCAGCACTACTTGGCATGGAATGAAGTACATTTCTCTTAATGCTATAATAGCATTCAATGCACTGAGAACCACTTACCACACATTTCACCAGTGTTTTCTTCAGCTTCTCACATATTTTAAATGACTGCCAAAGAAGCATATCAATGATGACAAAATACACCAAATATTAGTGCGTGACTATGCTACATGTTTCTTAGTAATGGCCTATGTAAGCAAGGTAAACTTCACACTTTAGGTCTGGCTTCTCAGGGCACCTATCTGGATGACATTTTTAGCAACTTTTTATACTATGCTTAGAGTGGGCTATGGCTAGTCGTTTACCTCATGTTATTAGCTGGCAATTCATCATTCCATCTTGCAGGAAGTGCTTACTTTGAATGCACAGGGGATTATTCTAAATCTGAAAAATAAACTCAGCTACGTTGTTTGTCACATTCATTTCTTTCTCATATATGCATTCTACTCAGAAAGCAATATTTTTTTCTACCTTTTCCCAGCATTGGCAAAGACTAATATGTGCAACAACATTTTGTGCATACAATGACTACAAACAAAATGTGTGCATGCCTGTGATTACAAATGATGGTACATTAAAACCAGACCTATTGGACGATTAGCAATCCTGAAGGGTGACAGTCTTTGCAAGTACTACTTTCAGTCTGATCTGCCAAGATCCCTTGGGCCTCATTTATGAAAAGTGACGCATCGCTGCGTGAAAACAGCGATGCGTCACTTTTCATTGCGCCCTCCTTGCAACACCAATGATGCGACATATTTACAATATGACGCATCATGTCGCAAGGAGTTATAGATAAGTCAGTATTTCTGACGTATCTGTAGGCGCAAAAGTGACGCATTGCTGCAGTGTGTCACAAAAGTGACGCAACTCCAGCAATGCGTCCTTTCACAAAGCCCCATGTGAAAGGGCTTGCGTCAGTCTTACGCCTCCTGTGAGGCAGGCGCGAGATTTTGACGCAACAGCGTACTAAAAGTGACGCAGTGAAATCTCATTGATTTCACTGTGTCACTATTACGAGGCTTTTTGCGGGGGAACGCCCCCTCTGCATACATTATACCTGACGCAGGTATAATTTAGCGCAGGGGTTTACAAAGTGACGCATCTGCTTAGATGCGTCACTTTGTAAATAGTGCGCAACAGGAGGCATGTTTTACGCCGCCAATGCGTCACAAAAAGTGATGCATCGGAAGCACAAAACTGACGCAAGGCCTCATAAATGAGGCCCCTTGTTCTTTGGCAGGTTTAAACACTTTTAGGGCTGAGCCTGTTCCCTTGCAAGACCCAGTTGTTTTCAATTTCCCTTCTTCGTTAACAAGTTGAAAAGATGTTCATCAGAAGGTGTGACTTGTGCGGACATATCCAGTACAACCTCATATTTCGTGCAGTAGATCGAAGGTGAATTGAATAACATTATAGATATTTATTCTAGCCTATGGTACGCTTTCTAACAAGTAGAGTTAAATTAGAACCTGCCCATGCCACGCAACCAACTTATCCACGACAACAAATGATTCGTAATAAGCAGTGGCGTACCTTCGGGTGGGGGCATGGGGCTGTTTGGGTCGCTACACCTCCCAAATAATTGTATTCTCCAGTAAATAGTTGGGTACAGGTTATTTCAGTCAGTTTTCACCTTGGATTTTTACATACATACACAGACTCGCGCATTCACTTTCTCCCTTTAGAAGGTCTTCAAGAGTGTTGGTTATTTTACAAAATATTGTGTTTCCTCCCAGTTAGTACCCCTAGAAATCCGCACTCTTCTCCCTTGCCACCACCCCATCAGTCCTGGTCCAGCCCTACTTGCCGTAGAATGTGATTTAACAGGATATTTAAGCGTGGTTGTTGGAAAATCTGAAGGTTACGCCTCTCCAGTCTTGCTGACCATGTTACACCCATGGTAATAATGCATGCCCTGCTGAAAATATGTTCTGCCTTTAATTACTATAGCATGTCATTTGTAGATTAGGTAAATCCATTTAAACAGCAGCGGGCTATAGGTTAGACAGCTTGAAGTGGTATTTATAGATAAGAGCATTAACACAATTTTTTAAATGAGGAGCCAGTATAGAATCCCACCAACCTCCCTGATTATAATTTTCATTTCGCATTTTTTATATTAAAACAGTTAAATTGAGGAAAACTTTCCAATCCAGCTATGCATTTGAAAGCTATTTTTGCCTCTGCACGTGACGAAGCAAACTCTAGGAAGCAAATCAGTTACAAAGCATGGCGGGAAAAGGCTTAGGGCTTTTTTACGAGTGGCCTTACCAGCTCCATTGGAATCACCGGATCCGCCGTGGCACCTTGGATCCGTCCAATTTCACCCAGGTGAAAATGAGGAGTGGCCGGTGGAATCAGACTCTGCTCATCATATCAAAGTGAACCCCACAGAGTCTCATTTGTAATCCCCAGTAACTCCACCCCAGAGTTACTAATACCTCTGGGACATTGTAAGGAGAGTCTTAGTGTTGTCTGGTAATGATAAGTGTTCGCGTGCATTGTCCTGAAACATATGTACCCTGTTCTATAGGGTAATCATCTCCTGGGTATATGGCAAACTGTAACCCCGAGCCAGCCTCCCATCTTGAAATGTATAGCACTGTTGGGAGGGGGCAGCTTTTCAAGCAAAAATAAAGTCTGAATTATTTAATCTCTTCAACTGCAGTTTCCCGTTGTGCGCTGAATACAAACCTAGCCTGTCACACATTCACCACCAACAGGGCAAGCACTAAAAAAAGAAGTGGGAGGACGCTGACATCACGACAGGAAGTGACGTCACGAAAGGTGGCGTGCACCATCAGACTCATTGCCTCCCCTCGCTCATCCCTTAGATGCGATTGCATCAGAGAAGCCAGCGCGTGAGCAGCGTTCAGAATGAGCTCCGATCTCGCCCCAGAGAGGCCAAAGAGTGAATGTGTGGCTCCATTTGCTCCAGTTATCGAGCTCCCGGTAAAATAAGTGTGGGGACGCCGTCCACCCGCGTGGTACCCCTACTCGAGCCCTGACCACCAATCAGATGAGAAAGCTGTAGGCAGGGCCTGACTGGCCGTAGCAAGCATCGGGCGTTTTCCCGGGAGGCTGGAAGGCTGGGGGCAGGTTTTGCAGCGGCGGGGGCAGGTTTTGTTATTGGGGCCTGGTTTTGCAACAGTGCTGCGATATCAACCCCCAGTAACAAAAGCGGCAGTGCTTCAGACCTGCACTACGCTCCTTTAGGGCTCATCTGACATAGAATTGCCAGGGTTGCTTTGGGTTTCCAGGCCGGCCCTGGATGCAGGGGTGAGTTTTCATTCAGCCCGTGCAGCTCATTGGGGCCCAGACAATTTAACTCATCATGTTTTCTCCTCTGTAATGTAAAGGGCCGAGTCAGTCAGTGGCTCTTAGAGTTATTATGAATCTGCGTTCATGATAGCTAATCAGCGACACGTGTGAGGGGGTGGGACTTAATTCCATGGTCCAGAACCCTGTGTTGTAGGAGCATGCAGCAGGGTTGAACCGGCCTGTAGGACAATCAGACAGTTCCGGAGGGGCTGGTCTGACAGGTCAGTGAATGGCCCGTCTTTTTTTTGGCTCCTTGAGGCCTGTTTTATGGTCTGGTGAGTCGGTTTTTGCTGTTGATTATCCTGATATTACCACAGACATTGCCTGCAGCCAGCCAGCACAAATACACCAGGACCTCTGCTGCCCAAGCCACTGGATTGCTCACCAAGCAAATACTAAATGTCCCCCTAATGCTTGAAATTGCTTCTCTACCAAAAAGTAAGCTCCGGATACATTTGGAGGGCTGTTTATATACCTCTGGGAGTCCTCCTGAACAGGCTGTTTGCAGGAACTGTGCAAAGGATATAGACATGTTTAGAAACATGTCCCTAAGATCTCAGAAGACCCATGACACCAGTGAAGAGACACCAGGTTTAATTTAAATTTCTTAAATGTATCAACACTTTCTGCAACAGACAGTGGCGGCTCCTCCACTAAGGCGGGGGATCATCGCCCCACTGTCTTCAAGCAAGAAAAGAAAGGAAAAAATAAAATAAAATGATAAAAATGTAATGTTATTATCATTTTATGCTGTCCTCCTGCTGCGGCAGCTTGGGTGAGAGGGCAGGGCTGAAGAGCCGGGGAGGAGGGTACAACCCTCCTAAGTGCGCAATAACTGTTTGGTCGGCCTCTCGGGACGCCCAAAACAGTCATGCGCATTTTTCCAGTTCTCCATGCAGGCTGCATTACAGCCTGCATGGAGAACATGCCCACCCCTACAGCCCCTGACTGAGCGCTCCGACCAATCACAATGCTGCATTGTGATTGGTCAGAGGAGCCTGTGTGCAGGGTGCTTCCTGTTCCTGATAAGAGCAGGAGCAGGTACGCACGGGACCCGGCTGGAAGGTGTTTTTTTTTATTGTGACACTTGTGCCCCCCAGTTCTCACCTGTGCCCGCCTAGACCCCACGCCCGGCCCGCCACCCACAAGTCGTGCTGGCCGCCACTGGCAACAGATTGATCCGTCACCTGAAGGAGCATTCAAACTTGAAAACGACTGGGATGCATAATAATATTAATAGTAGTAGGAAGAGGAGGAGAAGGATGTGTAGTAGTGGAAGGAAGAGCTGTAGCAGTAGGATGAGGAGGAGGAGTAGAAGTAGGGTAACCACCTGGGGTGGGGCCAAATTTAGGGCAATGACTGCAGAAATTCAGGACAAAGTGTCAAAATTCCTGGCAAACATTCAGGACAAAAGTCAATTTTAAGGACACATCAGTGTAGGCGAAGCAATTATACAAAAGTGAGCAAATAGCCGACAGAAAAACAAGTAAAAAATGGGTTTATGTTTTTTGGTTTGTATATTACATTGCTGTACTGAACAAACATTCACACGTAACTGGCCTTATTTAAACATTTAAAATAAACAAACATATGCACATTGAGCAAAATTTGACAGCAGACGTAGGGATAATTTGTCACAGGATTCTGCCCCCTTATCAGGAATGATAGTATCTGACGCAGTGCTCTGTTGATGAACGTGGATTCCTGCGCGTTGGCCGTAGTACTAGTACTACTACAGTCAGCAGAAGGGTGAAATGCTGAATACGTAATTAGATCAAATTTGAGATAGTACATATGTGGAGTGTGTGCTAAACAATTAAAGGACTTGTGTATACAGTGCCTGGATGAGATAACCTAAATTCATAATGACAGTGTATACTTCTGAGATGTAAAATAGTTCCTCATACATTCCATAGGAAGCAAAGGTATACACCCAGCCAATACAACTGTCAAAAAAAAGAAAGCGAGACTAAAATACTCCTGTAGTCAGATCAAATATGCGATTGACAGTGTCTTGCGTCAACACCTGGAGGTTCCTGAGGAAAAGAAGCTATTGGCAGAAAAAGGCTCACCCAATTACAGGTCAATCTAAAAACATGAAAGTGAGCATATACAACTGTTTCACAAAATCCTACACATGTTCACTTCAATCTGCATACCAGGGTTGTTCCAAACAGGTCACTGCTATGTGTTCCACAGCTCACTATTACCCACTGCATCGTGTACCACAATCAATAGCATTGTTCACCAGTCCACAAAGCACTAGGCACTACCATTTACAGGACCGTGCACTGAAAGCCTCAGCACATACAAGTAAAAGCTTTCGCACATTGCCCCACCAGCCTCAGAACAGTGCGTTAAAACATGGGACAAAGCACACCCACCATCCGCTACATAGTGTAACCACACCAGTGGCATAGTGCCCCATCATACAGTTTTCAACATGTGGACAGTATTCATGAAGAGTTTGGTCCCATCTGTCCATTCATCCATCTTTTCACCAATCAAGATTCACAGATCCACCTATAACCATCCATCCACCCAGCAAGATCTATAAAAGCACCCAATCATAAATCCATCCAAGCACTTATCATTCCCTCCATTAATTAATCTATCTGTCCATGTACCCACCAAGATCGGCCCATCCACCATGGTCTATTCATCCAATCACCCACCCATGCATCCTTCTGAGTATCCATCTATGCACCCACTAGGAGCACACCACTTATGTGGCCATCCATTCAGCCACCAAGATTCACCCATTTACACAGATCCATCCATCCAAGCACCGATCCATCCATCTATACACCTATCTTGATCTAACATCCATTAATCTAGCTACCTATTTATTCACCAACATCCATCCATGTATCCATCTTCCCAGTCACCCGTCTATTCAACCATCCCCCCATTTACACCTTCTCTATTTAGACCCACTCTCCATCCATTAATGAATCCATCCTTGTACTTTTATATCTATACCTATAGTCACCCATCCATTCAGAAACCTGTACACCTATCGACTTAAAACAATAGTTATCAAAACATCAGCATAGTCAAGTTGTTGAGTTAAATGAAAGCCAATGTAGGTAAACATCTTAGTGCCAAATTACAGCATAGAAAGCGTGAATGAAGCAGTACCGGAAATAGGCTAGAGCTTTTCAAATGTCTTGCAATGTTTTCGATTTCATTTACTGTTTAATAATCTTTGCAATGCACTGGAAACCATTTCTGATATATGTTCTGGAGAAAGGTAAAATAACATCATGTCAGGGGCGGATCCTGAGTTATGGCGGAGAGGCGTTGCCACCCTGCCAGTGGAAGCACACCTGGGAAAAATAAAGTGATGATAAAACAGGTTTGTTATCATTTTATTTTTCTTCGCTGAGCCATCTAGGGGCGGGGCCATCCATTGTGATGACTGATGAAGGGCATGGAGGAGGAGTGGTGGGCACTGCTATCAGTGGGCATGTCGGTTTGCTCAGTCGTCTTAGGAGGGCCAAACCAACATACTGAGATGTCTCCAATCCGAGCTGCGTTGCAGGGTTAGAGACAGCAGGCAGTGACACCCGGAGCCTCTGGGAGCGCAAATACAAGGTGCTCACTCCAATCCCGGTGCTTCGATCATACTGCCAGCAGCATGAGAGCAGCATCTGGATTGGCTGTAGGGGAGTCTTGGAGCCTCAGCCTGTGATGCAGTGAAGCAAAGAAGACCAGCAGCGAGTATGTATTTTTTGGGGGGGGGGTATTTTTATTGCCCATCCCCCCCAATGTGCTGCCCCCCCGCTACCCACCACTTATCCCCAGCCACCAGCCACTACTGCGTCACATAGCTGCCAACTGCATAGTATGCCAGAAAAATGTCAGAAGTAAAATAGCGAAATTATGGACAAATGCTGTCCGTTATCAGATTAGTAACAGTCCGTGTAATTTACTGACAGGTGTTCACTGTAAGGAGGTAGGCAGAGTAGAGGAGTTGTAGTGGTAGTAGTTGTAGTGAAGGCTTTAAGAGAACCATATATTTGATTCTAAAAAGAAACACGTATTCGCTTATCCAGAGTAATGATAATAGCCATAACATCCATAAGATTATCCAATTTAGTGGAATGGAGGATGGGAATTACAAACTGTAAAACACCTACTACAGAATAGCATGACACTTCATATATAGAGGCAGAGATGTTAGTAAGCCTGTTCCCAGATCACCCAGGTGTGTGATGAATCATTGCTTGCCCATTACTAGCTACTGAGCAATAGCAACAACTTCCACCAGGGTAGACGGAGGTTTGAAGCACTACTACCCAGGTACATAATATTCTCGAGTCTAGCATTTTGTGTACCACCCCTTCCACAACTTCTGGGTCTGCTGTATTGCTGTATGTTAACCGCAGTGTTTCAACATATTGCAATGTCTTTAGAAAACGCCACACAAATCAAAAGATTATATTTTTGGTTCCTAGTTCTCCTCGAAATAATAAGCGTTTTGTTAAATATCAAATTCGGTTTGGTGAAGAATCTCAGCTATTAAGAAAATATATATATATATATATATATTATTAAAGTATTGTATTGGATTACGCCAATGCCCTTTATTTTGGACTTCCTACCTATCTGTTAAAAAAGCTTCAGATCGTTCAGAACGCGACTGCCAGAGCATTACTGGGTACGCATGGTAGGTCCAACTCCAAACAGATGCTATGGGAGCTGCATTGGCTCCCGGTAGATCAGTGTGTGTTATTCAAGGCACTTACACTTGTCCACGGTGCTCTTTATAAAGTGGGGCCTCTGTACTTGAGGAGACGTTTTGATTGTTATGTACCACCTAGGCATCTTCGCTCCACGGGGCAATGCCTCACTGTTATACCTAGGTACCGTCTTGTTAGAACGGGAGGCAGCTCCCTCTCATTCAGAGCTGCTAAGGCTGGTATACACCCGTTACAACGCATCTTTTACTCCGCACTACCATTACAACGCGACTTTTACTCCGCATACCATTACAACGCATTGCGCTGGGGGGCGCTCTAGGATAGGGAATAAGTATAATTCACTATCCAACACCTTCCCTAGGGTCCACGGGGACTGGAGTTAGAATAGTAAATTATACTTACCACTATCCAGCACCCCAAAGCGCTATGCGTTGTAATGGTATGCGTTGTAAAAGTCGCGTTGTAACGGTATGCGGAGTAAAAGTATGCGGAGTAACATGGTACATCCCTAAGGCTTGGAATGTCCTGCCCTTTGAGCTGCGGAACATCAGCGACCTCAGGCTGTTTAAAAAGCAGTTAAAAACTTTGCTTTTCAAGTAACTCCCCAGCCCTGGCGTTCGCCCCTGTGTCTCTTCTACCTAGGCTGTCGTGCCAGGACACTTCCGAGTATCCGTGCGTGTTATAAATCTGGCATAACATAACATACCATATTGTATTGTAATTGCATTTATATAGCGCTTACTACCCCTGACGAGGCGTCAAAGCGCTTTTTCGGCAAGTTGCACGCTACTCCGGATCCCATAAATGATTAGTGGTGAATTAGTATAGTGATATATGAAAGTAATTTGAGTGGTGGATATGTTAGTCAGTTATTTGATTTGAGACGAATAGTGGAGGGATAGAAGAGGTAAAAAAGTTTGCATTTATTTAGCGCCTGCTACCCCTGAGGGGGTGTTGAAGCGCTTTTTCGGTGAGTAGCACGCTACTCCGGAACCCATAAAGGATTAGAGAAACTTTAGCATGCTTGGCGGCACCCAAGATGGCCGCCTGATTCCGGGGCTCCGTGTTGCGTCGGGAACGCCATTTTTGATATGGAGCTCTAGTGACTATAAAGGGGGCTTAAATGGACAAGTAATTAAATCGGAACACTTCCTGCACTGAAAGTATATTTTTTTGTTTTCTTTTCTTGATTTCTTCATCTATTATGGGCTCCTAAACTCTTTACTTGGTCTGCTGCTGCCATTTTGTTTTTTTGTCATTTGAATCTCCTCAGCACTGGACTTTCTTTTTGGAGCTTTTGCATTTCATTTCCTCACACTATGGATCAGTTCTTATCTCATCTGCCCTGAGCAACTTGGTTTGCCAATATAAACATATTTTTTCTCCTTCGCCATTTGGCTGACTGGCTGTTTGTTTTTCGGCATTGGGATATTTGGAGAAGGCAACACATATTTACTTTCAGCTGCATTCTTTTTCTCTACTGCATGGTTCAAATTTTACCTATGGACAGAAGTAAAAGTTTATTACATTCAAATAAAAACGGGTGTCTAAGTCTGACTCCAGTCTACTGTGCCCTCATTGGACTGTTCGCTCCTTGCAGTTGACATGACTTAGTCCTCAGCCTATCGGTAATCTCCTCTACCTCTGTTCAGTTCCAAGATGCAAACAATGCCTACTGCTAATAAGCGCCTCAAACAAGACCCTTTTTCTCCTCCTAAATCTCTTACTCCTGTATCTTTACATACTGTTCTGGAGGAGATACGTGCTTTGCGCTCATTTATTGAGGAGACCAATACTCGTTTACAATCACTGCATAATAAGTGATCATCTATGGACTCTCCTCATTCCTTGGTGGATCAACGTGTCAGTGATGTCCAGGATGTAGCGGTAAAAATCGAGATCCTTGGGAAAGTTGTCTTATTCCTTAAAATAATCAGCTGAGGATCTTGAAAACAGGAATAGACGTAATAACCTTCGCCTACATGGCTTTCTGAAGGGTCTTTCAGGCAATGATCTTGTTGCGTTTTTCACTTCCTTTTTTCCAAAGCGCCCAGATCTTCTAGCTTCGACTAAATTGAACATTCAGCTTGCTCACAGATTTGGCCCCCGCCTGTCTTCTACGTCATATTCATCAAAACCTAGTGGAGTGATTCTTCTTTTCTTGTTGTTCACAGACCTTCTTCAGGTGTTAAATCCAGCAAAGTCAAAAAACATTTTCTTTGGTCTGGTCCTAATTTATTTATTTCCCAAGATGTTTCTACAACAACGGCTAAACGGCGGAAAGACTTCCTTGAACTAAGACCTCCACTACGAGCCCTAGGTGCACGATATGGGCTTTTTCATCCATGTCTCTTTAAAGTGACATTTCAGAACAATACGTCTACGTTTGAGGATCCTGTAGACTTAAGGAAATTCATTCATTTTCATTCTACATCATTGATGGAGATTCCTGGTCCTTCTTCTTCTACTTGAATTTCATGCAATTGTTGTTGTATGTTTAACTAATGTTTCTTTTCCTTACAGACTGCATATTGATGCTGATTCTCTCACTCGTTTCATGTTATTGTCCCTGTTTAATTTCTTTGAAGGATATTTGGAGTTCTTTTTCCAGTTTCCCTCCTTTTCATAATGTTTGCCTCCTGACTTGATACATCCTCCCCTGTTGGTTGCGTCATCTTCATCTGTTGTCTCCCCTCCTTATTGTTGTCCTCATTTTTCTCTGAAACGGTACGTCTTACAGTCGTCATTTGACATGTACTGTCCCTTCTCACTGTGTTTTTGTCCCTTTTTTCCACTCCTTTTCCTCTTTTCGCTTTTCTCGTTTCTCTAGATTATGTTCCTGTATTTTTTCCCTTTCATAATTATTTCTCTTCTCTATTCCTTTCCTTTCTTCTCATTATTGATGGTCGCATGGTGTTTTATGTATTGTTAAGGTTTTTACATTCAGGGTCATATCCTGGAATGTAAAACATTTTGTTAATCCTATTAAGAGACAGAGAATTTTGTCTCACTTGGCTTCCTGATTTGTTTCTTTTGCAAGAAAATCATCTTACTGAAGCAGAAGCCACCAAACTTAACGTACTTGGGTTGGCTTAGTTTTAGTTTCCCGCACCCGGAATAGAAACGTAAACTCGACCGAGTTACCGCCGAACCATCTCCGCACTACGGGGACTTCTTGGCCTACACGCCTATTACTGACCACCCAGAAGACGCGGACACTCAGCCCTGCAGGTTGACTCCTACTTCGCGAACCGTGTCCTGGTTCAGGTTTTACGAAGGATCTTCACTTTATACTGCAACAACATCGTTGCATTCCTGTGACAACTGTATACGACTTCAACAATACCCGGTCTCGAGCGGAGCCGGGTCGGAATTATCACCGGCACCGCGACCTGCAGATCCTTACCTCTACTCGTATAGCCCTGAGGAGTCGCAGAAACAGTGTGTTTCTGGCGACGAAACACGTGTCGGCTGGCGCATGTTTGGACAATAAAAGAAGAATCTTTACTAAATTTGTGGACAACTCCTTCACTCTTGAACTTTGAACTTTATGTCCATTGAGACATCATCTCTACTCTCATTTCTCAACAAGTGTGCTGCGAATTTGTTTTTTGTTGTACTTGGTGTGTCCTCAAAACACACCGTGAGGGGTTACAGGGCTTTGCCCCTTTTCTGCATGCACCTTGTCTGCCTGTAAGCTTCTAATTGTGCGTCAACCTAGCAGTGCACCCAGATCTTGGCCTCACATCTAAAACCCTGCCCCTTCAAATTGCGTTACTGATTTTGAGTTGCTCCCACCACATCTCAAGTCCAATAGATGGAGATTTAATAATTCTCTATTGAAAGATCCCTTCTTCTCTTCCTCATTTATTTCCTTTGCTAATTAATTCTTTTTATTGAACGTATCGCCTGATACCTCTACCCAACTTCTGTGGGACACGTTTAACCCCTTTGGTGCTGATGACGGCTCCCGGTCGTCATCAGTTACGGTGGGCGTGTGCTGATGACGGCCGGGAACTGCAAACACAACAATGATGGACAGAATGTGGATCAATGTCACACATTCACCCCAGTCCAAAGATCTGGGCCCAAATCCATCGTTTTTCCACTCCAAACCACCCTGGGTTAGACAATGGCAATATGCAAATCAGCGCTGACCCTGTGCCCCATGGGAACAGTCCAGTCCGAACTACAAAAGCCATGTCCTTCCCAGAACGGAAACAAGCATCCGAGGACCGGCCCGGTTTCGAGGTAACACCTCTCATCAGCCCGGCTAGCTTGATTCCAGTGGTGTGGAGTGCCTGGGACTCACGTCTGAGCATCCCCAGTACACTTAGAGCGGTAACTGCAAACACAATAATGATGGACAGAATGTGGATCAATGTCACACATTCACCCCAGTCCAAAGATCTGGGCCCAAATCCATCGTTTTTCCACTCCACACCACCCTGGGTTAGACAATGGCGATATGCAAATCAGCGCTGACCCTGTGCCCCATGGGAACAGTCCAGTCCGAACTACAAAAGCCATGTCCTTCCCAGAACGGAAACAAGCATCCGAGGACCGGCCCGGTTTCGAGGTAACACCTCTCATCAGCCCGGCTAGCTTGATTCCAGTGGTGTGGAGTGCCTGGGACTCACGTCTGAGCATCCCCAGTACACTTAGAGCGGTAACTGCAAACACAACAATGATGGACAGAATGTGGATCAATGTCACACATTCACCCCAGTCCAAAGATCTGGGCCCAAATCCATAGTTTTTCCACTCCACACCACCCTGGGTTAGACAATGGCGATATGCAAATCAGCGCTGACCCTGTGCCCCATGGGAACAGTCCAGTCCGAACTACAAAAGCCATGTCCTTCCCAGAACGGAAACAAGCATCCGAGGACCGGCCCGGTTTCGAGGTAACACCTCTCATCAGCCCGGCTAGCTTGATTCCAGTGGTGTGGAGTGCCTGGGACTCACGTCTGATTTTGAGTTGCTCCCATCACATCTCAAGTCCAATAGATGGAGATTTAATAATTCTCTATTGAAAGATCCCTTCTTCTCTTCCTCATTTATTTCCTTTGCTAATTAATTCTTTTTATTGAACGTATCGCCTGATACCTCTACCCAACTTCTGTGGGACACGTTTAACCCCTTTGGTGCTGATGACGGCTCCCGGCCGTCATCAGTTACGGTGGGCGTGTGCTGATGACGGCCGGGAGCCGTCATGACTACGCCCGCGATCAGAATATGCGGCACAGGCGCAGAATTCCAGCCACAACCAGGGGGTTAAAGCTGCAGCTTGTGGCTTTATTATTGATTAAGTTTCCAGAAAGAAGAAACAACTTCTTACACAACAGAACGTTCTCTTAGCAAATATTAAACTTTTAGAACATCAATTTCACACTGCTTCTTCTGACATCTCCCTACAAGAACTTATTCGGGCTAAGCTGGAATTTAGTAAATCCTCTACGGAAAAGGCTTCCCCAATATTATTATGTAGTAGCGCCCGCTATTGGGGAGGCAGTAATAAGGCAGGGTCCCTTTAGCCAACTATCTAAAATCACGGAAAGAACGTTCGCTCATTATATGTATTCATTCCTCGAACGGGTCCCTACTTTTTAAAGATCAAGATATCTTGGATGAATTTACAAGACTTTTGTTACATTTATATACCCCTGAGTCCCCTGCTACCTCCTCTCTTATAGATACTTATTTCAACGAGGGTCAAGTTCGCTTTGAGGCATCGCCACGAAGCTCTGTCACAATGTACTCTTATCTGGCAATTTCTGAGTACCGCTGTTTGTTAGCTGGGGGCAGTTTGGGGGGAGTGACATTTTTACTATTTTTAATCAATTGATGCTACACTTTTAACACTTTTAATTCAACTTGCGGCTACTTGTTTTTTTGGAATCTTTGTTCATACCATTCTGGTTGCTCATGGGTGGTTGTTCTGTTTCCGATCTCCTCGGTCCACTGCCCGGCATTGGCCAGTTTGAGTTGAGGGAGCCGGAAGCAGGCTACTTACCCCCCACCCCTCCGTACTTACTTCCAGGCATGGCAGCCATCTTTAGGCGGTTGGCGCTCTAGTTTTTGTCTCTCACCCTCTCATAAATGGGGGTAAGGGACCAGGTGTGCAGCGGATCAAGTTTGCTTTGAGGCAACGCTATGACGCTCTGTCACAATCTACTCTTATCTGGCGCGCCGAAGGCAAGCCTGTCTGCGCCCGTCAGCGCCTAGACGGTGCGAGGGGCCAGGAACCCTGCCTCTTTCATTACATATATGAGGAGCGAACTCCTCGCCCCAAGACCCACCGGCATGAACAGGTACTGTTCTCCTCAGGACTGGGGTATTAGCAAGGAGACATATAAGTGCAACGGCTCTGGTTTTGTTAACAGCCAAAGATATGCTCCCCGCAGCACCTCTAGTACAAAAGGTCTGGGAAAAGCACCCTCCTGCAAAGGCATACCACTGCCTGCTTCTCAATACAAGGTCCCTCATCAAGCACAAGCTGGAATTTGCTGATTCAATGACCCAGCATAACCCGGATATCACTTTCCTCACGGAGACCTGGGCCGATAATGCATCAGACCCAGACTTTAAGGGGGCTGTTTCAGCTAGATTCAACATTGAAAGACTGGACGGACCGGACCCCAGGGGGTGGGGGGGAGCGAATATTTATCGCAGTTCGTTTGTGGCCAGTTTTACCCCAGTATTTCATCTAGAATGGGAGATTCTTATGTTTAGCCTCAGTTTGATCAAATCCTACACCTTCCAAGGACTATTAGTATACCGCCACCCTGGGCCTATGTGGGGTTTCATTGATAAAATACAAACTTTTAAGGAATCTAGTATCACCTATGCCAATTTTACACTGGTTGGGGACTTTAATTTTCATCTAGAGTCCACAACTGATGTGGATACAGGACATTTGGTGGACATTCTTAAAAGCGTTGATCTATCCCAACGCATTGATGCACCAACTCATATAGCCAACCACACACTGGATGGCATTTTTACCAATAATGCAGATTTGAGCACAATTAAGATAATTCCACTTCCATGGACGGATCATTCAGCTATCTTTTTTCCCTCTTAACCCAGTGTAAGGGAGCGTAACTGGGTAACTCCGCCAAAGTGGTTGAGTTCCGGCCTTGGAAAAGTGTGAAAATAGAGGCACTACAGGAGGATCTCTCTAATTCCATATTAGATCTTGTTAAGGATAATAACAAAGCTGCCACCAGCCTTACTCAGTGGCTGGAGCCTGCATGCAGCAAAATAGTCATGGTGAGAACAATAAAAACCCATAGGAAACATCCCTCTGCGCTGTGGGTTTCCCCAAAGCTGAAGGAAGCACAACTAAGTTGTAGACAGGAAGGGCATCTCTGGAGAGTAGATTACTCCCCCGAGAAAAAAGCTAGGGACAAAAAGATCCTTTCAGGGTACAAAGAGCTTAATAAAGCCGACCGACTTTCTGCTCTGTGCCACGGAGGGTAACAGTGCGCTGAAGGAGGGGCGGAAGGAGGTGCGGCAGCAGTCCTGGCTCCGGCAGCGGACGTGGTGCGAGAGCGAGGCTGTGCGGGGTCGTGCGGAGCTGGGAGGCTGTGATTGACTTCACCGCTGTGCTCACTATACTCGCTGCTACATCGCTGTTACATCGCTACATTGCTGCCATACTTCAATGAGTGTCACCAGCGGCTGCAATAGACGCCTTCACAGCCACATTTTCTGCCATCTCACCTGCCACGTTTGTTGCTGCCTGTAGCACTCTGCCTCGCGGGTGCTCCACGGAAGGCAGGGCCGAGTCCCGAGTGCGAAGGGCCGCCATCGCTGTATCGTCATCTGGGGACTGGAAAACTACGTCCCCCCGCATTCCTTGCGGCCATACCTTGTGGTTTTATTTTCTCTTAACCCAATGCAAGGACTTCAACCCGTAATTCGTGGTAAGACTGAACTGATACATGTGTTTTGGCAGGGAAGGACTTATTTGGACTTTCCATAGGCCCCGTTGATGACACTGAAAGTGGGGCTTTTCATGTTATGTAAGCATCTGGGATTCACTTTTATATTGTTTTAATTTTATATTCCCTTTTTACTTCTTTTCTCTGAAAATTTGCAGTTTCCTCCCACGTTCTGACTCTATTTTGAGTTGAGTATTTGTTGTTATCACCACTGCATCTACACAAGGAAGCATTTGTAATTTGAGTAACTCTCCCCTGCACGCTGATACCTCAAGTCCATCTTTATTTGTATCCCTACCTTAAAAAAACAGTTTGGCCTGCCCCCCTTTTCATATATAGAGGGTGAAAATGGGGAAAAGGAAGGCAGCCGAACTGATTACAGGGAGGAAAAAGATTGCAAAAACATTAAAGCCACCAAAATCAGCAGCAGAGAATTGCACACTTGATGCTATTGATGAATTAATTGAGGAGGTAGAAAGCATGCTAACATCTGGGAAAGTGAATAACGATAAGGGAAAGGGTAAAATCTCCTCTTATTATAATACTAAAGAAAAGGTGGGAAGGTTAAAGCCAACCACTCCGCCACTTATTGTGCATGAACCCCAGAGGGAAGAGTTAAGTCAAACTCCAATTGTGTCCCCATTAAAGAATGGTCAGGGTACAGGCACAACTCCTTCGCCGGCTATAAGTAATTGTGGAAGTTTGGGATGGGATCGGAATAGCCTACCTGGCAGCAAAGTAATAACTATAGAGTGTACTAATAGATACCTTCCACTATAGGTCGATGAGGGGGAAACCCATGTGGATTGTCCACTAATTAAAGTTGCGACTGGCGCCACAGATTTATTCCTGTTACGGAAAGACTTGCAGAATGTTATAAACCCTACCCAAAAACTGGTGCAGGCCCTTTTTTAGAAAGACTTGACACTGTCCAGGATGAGGTCACTGCAATCAAAAGAATGATAGAAGCACTCACGAGTCGTTTATTACTAGATCAAGTGATATCACCTGTTGGTTGTGGGGCAAAAACACTTATTGGGAAAAAAACAGTTCCCCCTAACATATGGAGGCAGGTATCTAACCCTTCGGCTAGAATTACTGAACAACACCACTCAAGTAAGACTGCTAATGGCAGTTCTCATTTAATGCAGAAATCACATATGAGACCTCTGCAAAACGGAGGGCTTCTTGAAAGGTCGAAATTCCCTGAACCCCTTCATTCCTCACGAGGATCGACCCTGAGTCCAATACATATTGGGGACCAAAATAGACGTGCAAATAGGCACCTTGATACCCAGCGTATATTACAACCAAGATTAGGGGCACCTATTATGGGAAGACATCCTGGAGTCATCGAGGGAATCCGAAATGTAAATCAAACCAGCCATTTTTCGCATAATGTGGAACAGAAATCAAACTGTGTTTTCTTAACTAATGTACCGAGGTTGGCCCCTACTTATAGAGAAGATAGGGAGTCCCTTGTGAACAAAGTTATACACTGGCTTAGGAAGGAAAGGCAATGTTGATCA
Source organism: Lissotriton helveticus (assembly GCF_964261635.1). Taxonomy (NCBI): domain Eukaryota; kingdom Metazoa; phylum Chordata; class Amphibia; order Caudata; family Salamandridae; genus Lissotriton; species Lissotriton helveticus. The sequence goes on from NC_136065.1 coordinate 660,183,010, forward strand.
GTCATTAGATCGGACATAAAAAATGTGGCAAGGATCCCCCAGGAATCAGGCAACTTAGATGACATAATGATATCTTTTTGGTCTAAAGATATCCCTGAGAATTTAATTATTATGAATCTAAGATCCCATTTTCTCTTTAACTCTAAAATTAGTATTAGACAGTGCAGAACAGGGGGAATTACTGATTCTAATCGATTTATCAATGGACAATGCTATAGTGATTTAGAGGCAATAGATTGACTAGTTAAAGCCCCAAGTAGCCGACTTGAAGACAACGAAACAGTCAAGTCCTCCTTAACAGCATTACCTATTGATTGTCCAGAAGTGTCTTTACCATGTGAAGATAACTGGATAGATGTTAATCCAATGGCTGATGGCGAACCTTTGGATGGGTTAGTAATTCCCTTTAGTAATCCTCCTCTATTGGAACAATGTAGGGATCTTCCAACTAACGATCCTAGCTCTGATTCCCTAGTACAAGGCTCATCCCAATCTAGTCTTAAGATGTTATCATGGAATATAGCCGGGCTTGTAAGGAAAATGCATGAACCAGATTGGCAGTCATATATTGATCTTTTTGACATTTGTCTTTTCCAAGAATCTTGGGCTAGGGAACCTCTTTTTAAAAGTGGCTAGAGGACTTTTAGCCTAGAGGCGCGTCAATCCGTTATGGGGAGACCGTCCGGAGGATTATTAGTCTGGATAAAAAATGACATCAATGTAACTGCCGATATAGTTCCCATTGACTCCGATGATATCTTGGGCCTTAGACTTATTTTCCCAAACAAGTTCCGGATGTATTTGTTTAATATTTATATAAGACAGAGAGAATCTTCCCAGGAGTCATTCATTGTCACCTTGTTAGAGGATGTTCTTGACACTCTTCACCCTAAAGATCTTGTGATACTTGGAGGTGACTTCAATTGTTTTTATGAACCATTGCAGGGAGTAAGTATGATTATTGAAGAGAAGGACCTGGCAATGAGTATTCCCTTATTGGAGGTAGATGAAGTGTTGAGACCGTCTGTTTCTGCACTTCAATTATTCAACTTTACTATTGAGAGGGGATTAAGATCGTGTAACAGCAGAAGCCAGCTAGACCGTAATTGCTCACATACTTTTTTTAGGGGGTTATCAACTTCACAAATTGATTATATTATGTTGAGTTTTGGCCATTGGGACCTTATCCAGGGATTCAAGGTAGATTGTAGCAGGAATGATAGTGGTAAGTTCCCACTTTGTCTGGACCTTATGGGAAACCCATTTATGCTACACTCTTCCCTTCGACTGGCTAAGGCTCCAGAAGTAAACCAACCATACGCTTCCAATAACAGGAGGGCACTAAAGTGGCCATCTATTTTGGGTAGTACTGAGCTCCTAACACAAGTGTATAACATCTTTGCTGATTTAGTAACACACTTTATAGAAAGATGCTCACCGGGCCAAACGATAACCCAAACTCATCAATCTTTGATGGAGGGCATTAAGCCCCATTTAACCAAATCTGTTGGTAAAAACACTAAAATTAAAAACAAATTGGGGCACCCCAACTCCTGGTTTGATTCTGACCGTGCCCTTGCAAAACAAAGGCATTGGACACAAAAAATACTGTTTAGTTAGGGTAGTGAGGGGTGTATACCAAAAGGCTCGGAAAATTGCATGCAGGAGATGGGATGATGATAACTGGGAGGAATTGCTCTTAGCCTCTAAAAGAAATTATCAATTCCTGTTTTGGAAAATCATATCGAATGATACTAAGGCAAACATCCCGGCCCAAGATTATAACCTGGACCCCAAGTCCTGGTATAATCATTTTGCTCGTCTTTATGCTGTCCTATGCCAGCCAAATGAAGCCCCCCTAGCCATAGCCATTGCTGATACATCTATGTTACTAACTGAGAGTACCCCACTTCAATTTAGTATGGCAGAGATATTGAGGGCAATTGCTGCTATAAAACCTTCAAAAGCACCTGGTCCTGACATGATCCCGGGGGATTTTTTTAAGCATGAGGTAGATGTCTGGGCCCCTTACATAAATCTCCTTTGTAATGGTATTGCAAACAGTCAGCCTATTCCTGACTCGTGGAAAGGAGCGGAGATTGGCCCAATTTACAAAAAAGGCTCTAGGGACGCCCCGCGAATTATAGACCCATCACCCTTTTAGATATACTACAAAAGGTATATGCAAACCATATTTTAGATAGGCTAAATGATTGGATCATCGATACTAATGTACTCTCTCCTTGCCAAGCTGGCTTTAGAAAGAAAATAAGCACAATAGATCAAGTGCTGAGGCTAATAATTATCTCATGGGAGTACACAAAGCTGCGTGATGGTCATTTGTATGTAGCCTTCATAGATTTTAAGGCAGCATTTGATTCTATTCCTAGAGATCGTCTCTGGGCCAGTCTTTTACATAAAGGAGTCCCGAGTAACATTGTACTTCAGCAAGTCAGGTTACATGAGAATACTTATGCAAAGGTGAGATGGGGGAAAGCGGGAGAATTGACAGAAGACATCCCTATAAAAAGGGGTGTGCGCCAGGGCTGCGTCCTGGGGCCAACCCTGTTTCTCCTGTACGTTAATGATATGGTTACAAAAATGTAACCATGATTCCCCGAAATTGGGCGGCGAACATATTTGCGCGCTAACCTTTGCGGACAATACCATTTTACTTTCTCAAACTCCCAGGGGCCTTCAGAACCTTTTAAATGCGCTAGATGTGTACTGCAGACAAAATGGGCTCGAAATAAATCCAATAAAAACAAAGTACATGGCCATTAGACCCCATAAATGCTTTAAAAACAATATGCAATCAAATGGAGTTAGTCTGGAGCGCGTTCCAAATTTATCTGGGGTGACCATTGATTCCAGACTCTCATGGAATCCTCAGATTGCGAAATCAAAATCCATACTTAGTCAAAAAGCAGCTCCAATTGTAAAAAAACTTTTTTGACATCATCGAAGGCCATTGCTCCTGCATTGTTAGTCTATAAATCTGCGGTCCAAACAGCTGCATTATATGGTTCTGAGTTATGGGGAGGGGGGCACTCTCGCCATTAACTTTAGAGGAGAATAAAATCATGAGGAGATTTATGGCCCTTCCACAAAACACCCCGGTGATCCCCTTGATGTTGGATCTAGGCATTAAGCGGATCGAGTACAGGGCTATTTGGATGTCGCTCTCATATTGAATCAGAATATGGACAACGGAAGAGTTATATGTATATAAGCAGGCATTAAGTGAACTGATTGCTCTTGATACTTCCATCACTTTTCCATGGCTGGCCCATATCCGTAGGTGGTTCCTGAATCTGGGCTTGATTAGGTTTTGGGAAAAACCGGACCAGCTTACTCCCGATTCAAAACAGGAATGCAAGGCCATCTTTTGGAATTTTATTGACCAGAGTGTTATCATAGGCTTTAAATATGGTTCATTGACTAATCAGTTCTTAAGTTTTAAAATAAGCCCCTCCTTTGAACCATTTCTGGATGCAATCGAACCCCTACTAGCCAAAATACTCTACCTAAAATTTAGATATGGTACGCTATTAATTAAGAAATTTACATCTCGTTGGGGTAAAAAGGCTAGTGAGGATATTGATTGTATTTGCACCGAGTGTTCCTATAGAAGGGAAGAAGATATTGCCCACGTTTTATTCTTCTGTACCCTTTATGAAATTCCAAGAAAAAGGTGGATACGACCCTTGGGCAGGAACCTTGGTAAAAGACAGTATATTGAAATGCTGCGAATTTTAGAAACGGACACCTCTAGATTGGCTGTATTTGGAGTGAGCAGATTTTTACTGTCAGTCAATTTTATTAGATTAAAGCGAGGCATAACATTCTAAATAGAGAAGGAATAATCTAAAATATGCCCTTAGTGTTTTGTCTGAGAATTGTAATTTTATTAAATCAATTGTATTCGTACATTCTGTCACTAAAGACCATATAGCTAAAGGCTAAAATCATGGTCGATGAAACACCGTAAGGCTTATGCTTTTTATACAGCTACAGTTCTGTTAGGTGTATTTGTTACTTACGTTGAAGAATACCTTATGAGGGCCTAAATTGATATAACCATCAAGAGTTTGTATGATTATCTAAGTACTCATCTTCTTGCTCCCGGGATCAATGAAGTTGCACTGTTGTCTGTATAGGAATGTCAGGGAATTGCACTTTGTCAACCAATGTTTACACTTCCAATTATTGTACTTTTTATACATCGTCTTTTAATCTATTTATATACTCTATTTTAAGGAAATTATGTGTTTTTATTTCTTTGATGATTCTGTGAATCGAATAAGGATGCTTTAAATATAAATATAATAAAGCAGAAAAGACCACATTTTTCTCAGGGAAAAGTAGAACAGCTGGGAATTCCTTCAGGGAACAGTTTAAAACAGTTAATAATCTGTCACACTGGAGTAACAACAAGGTTTTTGAGATGGATGAAGCCTTCTGCGGCAAGCTGGCGGATCACTTTCAATCCAAGGTCAATTCCATTTTTCATGCATTTTCTCAGCAGCCTCCCAGTACGAGCCTAAGTTGGAATTCGAAAGTGGCCTGGGTCCCAGACTCAGATAACGGTCGGGAAGACTCCCCCACTTTTGAGGAGTTCCTTCTCCTTATGCAGGAAAAAACTATCAGCCTGATGAACTCTATTAAGTCGGGTGCTCCTTCCGATCCATGCCCCCCTGGGATCATCAATAAGTTGACCAATCAGGTGGCTGGACCACTCAACGACCTCTTGAACCAAGTACTGAGTTCTGGGATATAACCTGGCATCTGGAAGAAGGCCTCTATTCTTCCTCTTGTGAAAAAGCCCTCTCTGGACACCAGGTCAGTCGACAGTTACAGACCTATCTCTCGTCTCCCGTTCCCGGCTAAGGTCTTAGGGAAAGCCATGAATGCAGAGCTACAGACCTTTCTGGATGCTTATTGATTGTTGGATCCTGCTCAGCATGGGTTAAGACCCCATCATTGCACCAAGTCCGCTCTGGTGGCGGCGGCAGAGGAAAGTAGAGGGAGGGTGGACAAGGGTGGCAGAGAGCTACTAATTCTACTTGATCTCTCTGCTGCCTTTGACACGGTCCACCATGTGCTCCTGAGAAAACGCCTGCATGTACTGGGTTGCAGGAGCATGGCACCATCATTGCTGAACTCCTTTCTTGAAAACAGGCAACAGTGGGTTGAGTTGGGAATGGTTAAATCCTGCCCTTTTTCTCTCCCATGTGGGGCCCCACAGGGATCGGCACTTAGTCCAACGCTTTTTAATGTTTATGTCACCCCTTTGGTACAGCTTATCACGAGCTTTGGCTTGTCCGTGCTCTCTTACGCTGACGACACACAGATTGTGGTGTCGGTATCATCCCAGGTTGAGAACAACGCCAACAATTTCCGGAGCTCCATGTCCACTGTTTCAGGCTGGAAGGAGGAGAACTGCCTAAAGCTAAATTACGGGGAAAAGGAGGTATTGCTTTTTTGGGAATGAAACTTCCTTCTGGAATGCATCATGGTGGCCCCAGTAGTTGGGGGATTTAACGAAGCCAGTTCTGAAGGCCAAATATTTGGGAGTCATTTTTGACACCAAGCTCTGCTTCAGTGCTCAGATTAATGCAGCGACCTCCAGGGGCTACTATCTGGTACGTTTAAAAAAATACTCCTGTTTATTCCGGCTGAACTTCAGAAGACCGTAATGTTGGCCCAAGTTGGGTCAAAGCTAGATTACTGCAATACACTCTGTCTAGGTATTCCGAAATACTCGATAAAAAACTGCAGTCTCTCCAAAATGCGGTGGCCAGAACATTTCTGAACATCCCTAAGTTCAAACCGGTGTCGCATCTACTGCATGGCCTGCACTGGGTCCCAGTGAGGAAGAGAATTTCTTTCAAAACTCTGTGCCTAATGCATAAGGCACTTCAAGGAACTGGCCCGCTCTATTTTCAGAAGCTATTTACATGGTATACTCCTAGCAGAACATTGAGATCTAGCACGGAGCACAAGGTTCATATTCTGAGAATCAATCGATTAAAACGGGGTGGGAGGACTCTGACATTCCAGGGGGGGAAAGTTATGGAATTCCCTCCCTCTGGCCCTCCACTCCCAGCACAGCCTGCAGCTGTTCAGAAAGCAGCTAAAGACCTGGCTGTTTCCACCGACTGAGCTCTAGCATCCGGGGACCCACTTCTTGGGTCCCTTACCCTTTTCCGTCTTGCTCCGCTCAGCGCTAAGACTCCCTCGGGTATTGCGCGCTTTACAAATCAATTCATTCATTCATTCATTCAATGATGTGCCCTTTCCCTCTCAATTGCCTCGAATTTCTCCTCTCTTGATTTGGATTTATCACTGGAGGAAATTTCTAAGGATTTAAAATTTCTTAAAAAACGTAAAACTCCAGGGCCAAATGGTTTTATAGTAGAATTTTACTTACATTTTTCAAATTTACTCCTCCCTAAGTTTTTACAACTTTTTCTTTACTCTCAGGAGACGGGTGGAGCAAATGGTATGTTTCAGGAATCCACTATATGTCTAATTCCCAAAGAGGCTAAGAATCCCCCTGTACTGTAAGAATTATCATCCTATTTCCTTGATAAACCTAGATTACAAAATATTTGCTAAAACACTTGCTCTGAGACTTGCCCCTATTCTGTCCTATCTCATTGGTAAGAAACAGTGTGGGTTTGTCTAAGTTAAATTGATTTCAGACAAATCTAGGCTTTTCTTCAATGTCTTGAATAAGGCCCCTCATCGTTCATACTCTTTGGTGGCAGTCTCCATTGTTGCAGAAAAGGCCTTTGACAGAGTAGATTGGTCTTTTTTACTTAAAGCCCTTACGTGGCATGGATTTGGCCATACCTTTCTTTCTCTTTTTTCTCTGCTTTATACAGCTCCTTGTGCATCGGCACTGGTTGATGTACGGACCTCCCAACTCTTCCCATTACAGCGGGGTGTCTGTCAGGGTTGTCCCTTGTCACATCTTTTGTTTATTTTAGCTCTCAAACCTTTCTTATCTTGTATCCGTAATAATAAATCTATTTCTGGCTTTCATTACCATGAATGACACCTAGAAATATCTGCCTATGCTGATGATAACTTGCTTTTTCTTTCCAATCCAGATATTTCTATCCCCCCTTTATTACAGGAAATTTCAGATTTTTCTTTAGTTTCAGGATACAAAATCAACTCAGATAAAACGGGGATTCTTCCTATTACCAAATTTTGTGTAAAGCAATCTTTTGATTCTACTGGTTTTCTTTGGAATAGTTCTAAGATTAAATATCTAGGTATTTGGTCTACTAGTTCTACTATTGATACTGTTATCATTAATATGAAGGAAGGACTAAACAGAGTTATTCTTGGAACCTGTTATTCCTCTCATTGTAGGGATGTCAGGGTTCTATTCAGATTATGATTCTCCCCATCTTGTTATATATTTTGTCTATGATTCCCCTTCCTATATCCTCTATCTATTTAAAAAAGCTCGACTCTATGCTTTCTAAATTTCTCTGGAATAATAAGATACCTAGAATCTCTTTACTTCGTCTCAGGAAAGCTAAATCAAATGAAGGGGTACACTTTACCAATTTCCGCCTTTATCATAAGGCGTTTTGTCTTCAGCAGACCTCTAGGTAGTTTCTTTCTGACTCCTCTCCCTTTCTACCCTTATGGCATATTATTGAACATTCTCTATTGACATTTTTTTCTGTGAAAGAAGTTCTTGCTTTTTCTTCAAAGACTTCTATTACCTCTTCCCCATTATTTAAACATTCTTGTTCTTTGCTGAGACCTCATTATCCGCTCAAGATTCTTTCTCAAGAGGATTTTCTCCAGTCATCCTTATAGTATAATAGCCTTATCACTCTCAAACATACACCCCTTTATTGGAAGACTTGGAGACTCAAGGGCATAATTAGGGTTCGAGATTTTTTTGATGGTACGATTCCCTGTTCTTTTCCTCAATTTCAGGCTACTTTCCGTTGTCCTCGTTCCTTTTGGTATAAATACTCAATTCTTGTGGAGGTAATTCTGGATGTTCTTTAGTCGCTAGCGGCATCTGATGATACCCCTCCAGATGATAATCTTTCATGTTCAAATCATGTTCTACAAAGCAACACTACACCCACAACAAGCCAGTACTATAGGCTCACAATGCCTATTAGTTTCATAGATCAATAAGACACAATTGTGGCTGTGTTGCAAAGCACAATGAAAATTGCTTCCATTCTGAGATGGTGAGACTGTGTCGCCTTAAGTTTTAAACATTCAATTGTATGTCTTGCTTTAAACTGAAAAGCAAATGCAACATCAATGAGATCATTACCACCAAGCTTTTCATCATCGGGGGGTTGTCAACAGCACAAACCAAGAGCCACCTGGGCCACCCACAGCCCCAAAAGGAGGGGGAGGTCAGTGCCGACTCCACTTGCCCACACAGTGCAGCTTCGCCCCACACAGTAGGCTTAGCACCTGTGAATAGTGTGTGCCCACACGTGCTCCCCCGACACTAATTGTCGTGTGAGAGCTCAGCCTGGCACCCCACACCAAGAACCATGCACAGGCTGTCACCGCGACCAGAACCCAGCCTTCCAGCTGCCCAGCCAACAGCTTTAGCCGTAGGGCATCTCTACAACACAGGCAGCATCCCCTCAGGGGCCGCAAGCCACCCTCATGTCTCCCAACGGATCCTCCGCTCCATAGAGAAAGAAATGTGTGCCCCTCACCCTCTTAGCCAGTGGATGGCGCTGCATGGGCATTAGTCAATTTTCAATACGCAATCAATGTGCCTCATTTAGACCCCATCATGCCTTCCAACTTGTGGATATACCACCCTAACCAAAAGTATCCGACGACGTGTACGGCAGCAAAGAGGGTGCCCAAAAGGCGGGGGCAGGTATTTTAGGCAAAGACTTTTTTTTACCTTTCCTCCTTTTTTTTTATTTCAAATGAAAGCGCTTTCAAATGCCTGAGTTCCAAATATCAATTGTAAAAAACTTAGGGGTCGATTCCGATCCGGTAAAAAGCGCTCCGAATCGTCGTATGGAGCGTTTTTTCCCCGTACGAATCGTACCTGTAAACGTCCCTTACGTACGACGAAGTACGATTCGTACCAGGAGCCGTACTCCGTACGAGTCGTACAAGACACCGTACGACTCTAATCTCCGTACGATTTTCCCTCGGAACCTGCTGTACGCGATATCTGTACGGTTCACGGCTGGTTTTTACAACCCAGCAAGTACGATACGTGTCGGGTACGCACCGTACAACCCTTTTTCTACGGGAGCTGAAAACAGCCGTAAAAGCAGAGTTTGCGTCGAAACAGGTACGGAACGGCCCCCCCGGGTACAGTGCGTACCCCCCATGATCGCAGGGGTACGCACCGTACCCCTGTGATCATGGGGTGTACGAGCCGTACCCCATTGTTTGATCGGTGTACGAGCCGTACCCCATGTACGATCGGTGTACGAGCCGTACCCCCATTGTACGATCGGTGTACGAGCCATACCCCCATTGTACGATCGGTGTAGGAGCCGTACCCCCATTGTACGATCGGTGTACGAGCCGTACCCCCATTGTACGATCGGTGTACGAGCCGTACCCCATGTACGATCGGTGTACGAGCCGTACCCCCATTGTACGATGGGTGTACGAGCCGTACCCCCATTGTACGATGGGTGTACGGCTCGTACACCAATCGTACATGGGGTACGGCTCGTACACCGATCGTACAATGGGGGTACGGCTCGTATACCAATCGTACAATGGGGGTACGGCTCGTACACCCCATGATCACAGGGGTACGGTGCGTACCCCTGCGATTATGTGGGGTACGGTCTGTACGGTGTGTATGTGTTTGTGTGCTTTTCCGTACGACTCGCCCTTACCTGACGTGGACCGTACGAATCGCGTCCTCATACCTCGGTCCGGATCGTACTCGTCGGGTCGTACGGCATGTGTACGAGTCGTACGGTATGTGTACGAGTCGTACGGTTCACGGTTTCAGCCTTGCAATACGTACGGATCGCGACGATTCGGACGGATTCACGGAATACGGATCGTACTTCGCGACTCGGACGGACGGGTACGATTCGTATGGAGAAGGCTCTGGATACAAATCGTACGGACTGTTTTTTTCCCGAATCGGAATCGACCCCTTAGTGTTTGATTTAATAGACTATATTGTTGCTCTAGCTACAACAATCTTGGTCACATACACGGTTTCCCTGGCTACTGTTTTGCCTTACAGTTCACTAATGGCACTGTCGCAAGAGTGGTGGGGGTCAGAATGGTTATTAGTTCATGTTCAAAATGTATCACTTTTATTAAGTACTTCTCAGTGCAATGCTATAATGGATGTATTATTGTCAAAGGTTCCTCAAGTGAAAGAAATATACTATTTTAAATTGTGATTTGACAACATCATATTTTATCTGTTGTTTGTTGGATGATTGACTTGGAAAACATTTTCAGAGCTCAGCTCTAGCCTAGTCAAACCAGACCCTTGGTTCTGCTTTAGCTTGACATGCACTGTTAATTTGTTGGCTAGCTCACTTCTAATGCATGTCCTATCCTGGCCCTCATTTCCTGTTGGATGGGAAAGCCAATTGCGTTACAAATGAATATAGGATTACAAACTTTGAGGGACCACTGCATCCTGATTTATTAGGTTGAAGCCTACCAGACAGCGCAGGTGTCTGGTGTGCTAACAATATCTTTGGGACATTTAGAAAGCTTGCCTGGGAATACATTCCACCTGTTGCTTACCACTGGGTTTGTGGTTTATAACTCACATTTCTATTTGCTAGCTTTATTTGTTCTATGCTGTGCAGGTTGAGTTTGTCCCTCCGAAGAAGCAAAGTCTTTTCACACCAACTCCCCCTTGTATTCTTCCGCGAGTGCTCCTTTCCTTAAACAGGCCTGTAAAGCTTGCTCTTTTCTTGTCACATGTGCTAGGCATTCAAAAAAGGGGTCAAATGTCAGGCTTTGTCTTCGCAGTGAGCTTGGTGTTTTCTGGTCACTTCATTCTAGGACTTTAAAGTGATAGGATTCATGTGACAATCTTCCTGAATACTGGGATAGGAGAGTTTTTTTCTGGTACATTCAAATGAACTGTGCAAGTATTTCAGAATATATCATTATTATGAACCCAGAAATTAAGCAAATTTGTTGTTAATTCTGAAGTAGGTTGGAAACACATACTTTAAAACAAACAGAACAAATCAATACACTAAGTGATGCCCTTTCCACATATCATCGTTTGTGTGTTGGATAGTTTAATAGCAAAACTGTACGTCTGTGCAAATGTAATGGTCGTTTCAACTGAAAATGTGCTGTCTGTAATGGTTGTATGATGTTACAAAGCATGCTTTTACTCCACATGCCATTACAATGCAAGTTGTTACAACGACTTTGCTATCGGGGTGCGCTGGAGTTTGGAATAGTACAATTTACTATTCCTACTCCAGTCTGTGCAACAGTAGGGAAGGTGTTGGAGTTAAATCTAGCACCGTATACCCCCTACAGCAAGCCATTCCTTGTAATGGCATGCGGGCTAAAAGCATGCGTTGTAATGCATGCGTTGTAACTGTTGTTTCACCTCTGCAATGGCAGTGTGCTACCACATCATACATACTCCACTCTATCCCACTCCACAATGCACAGTTCCACACCACTGCACTCTACACCACTTCACTTTCCACCACTGGATGCCACTGCACTCTAATTCACCCTGCACAACCCCACTCAATGCCAATACACTCTACGCCACTCTACTCCACTGCACTCTTCGCCACTGCACTCTACACAACTTCAGCCTATCCCCCTCCAATATACTCCACTCTACGTCAGTCTGCAACTCTGCATTCTACTCTACTACACTCTATGGCAATACACTTTACGCCAATGCACTTTACTCTGTAAGACTCAACTCTACTACCCTGTAATCTACACCAATCCACTTATGCCACTCTAATCTACTCTGCACCTCTGCACTCTACATCGCTTTACTCTATGCCATTGCTATTCAAAGAACTGCCCTGGGGCAACATGCGGCCCTCCTGACCTTTTCATGTGGCCCCTTGGTCCAATGCAGCACTGATCTGTTGTTTACGCGACTCAGCACTAAACTTTTTTTTTATTTAAATAAACAAGCAAGTATTTATTTAAAGGTTAATCAATATTAAAGAAAGGAAATAACTAGGGTGTCCTGCACCCTTTACTTTAGGAACACCTTAAAGCCATCTTGCAGCAAAAGTGTAAACATATTTTAAAAAATCAGAAAGTGTATTTTATTAACATGCAGTACTGTTTCATTTTAAAACATCAGATTATAACAGTTCATTGATTTTTTTTTAAAGTGATAGTTTTCAAACATGAACGTATAAACTTTACTCCCCCCCCCAAAGCTGACAAAATTGCCAATAGTGAAAGAACAGGCAAGTCAGTTGTTATGTGCACTCTTTGGGTGGTCTGCGTTAGTACTATACATGCCCAAAAGTATACTTTATTAATTCAAACACAGGAAAGTTTTTGTACAACACACTTCCTGAATGTATGCATTTCGAGGTCCTCTTATGTATGATAACAAAGAAATAGGAAGGAATTTGGAAAAAAACAATTGCATAGGATCACACATTAGATAAGGTAGGGAACCTGGGATTCATCCCAGGTCTTCTGGTTTCTCGTTGTGCAATTCAGCCATTAAACGTATATGCTTCACTTCCCCTACACCCACCTTACCGCCAAACTCCCCCCACATTCGCCACTGCTGGCATCAGTGCGGCCCTTTGTCACATTACAGACCAAGCTTTTGGACCCTGTGAAAATGTTTGGGAGTACATATGTTCTACGCCATTACACTCTACACCTCTGCACTTTATCCTGCACAAGCCTACTCTCTGCCAATTTAGTCTAGTCTGTGCCACTTTATGCCAATCCACTCTACACTACAGCATTCTACGACACTCTACCCTGCAACACTGCACTCTCTGTCCCTGAACTCTACGCCACTCTAATCTGTACTACTGTGATCCATGCCAATGCACCCTATGCCACTCCACTCTGCATCACTGCACTCTAAGCCACTGCACTCTGCATCACTCCACTCTACACCACTGTGTGCCATTGCACTCTCGTCCTCTCGTCCTCTCTCCTCTCTTCCACTCTACTCTCCACCACTGCACTTTACTCAGCACCACTCTAATCTGCTCCACTGCATTCTACTACCCTACACTGTATGCCGCTGAATTCTAGGCCAGGCAGCTGCGTCCCTGCCTGCAGCGTCAGTAAATAAGCAATGCAGAACAAATGACTTTAAAACAGTTGCTGATTCAAAACCATTTGTTTTTTGCATTTGGGTGGTTCCTGTCTCCTGCAATATCACCTGAGCTGTGCTGATCTTCAGGGCTTTTGGGGGCATGGGATGGGAAGGGGTTGGAGTGTGGTTCCTACAAATGAAGTAACATTACATTATAGTGTTTCGTTTTTGTGCAGGCAGGGCCAGGACTGGTTACCGGGCAGTTGTGTGTGCTGCAGAGCTGGAGGCTGATTTCGTTGATGGGGGCCTGCGTGTGCAAAACGAAATTCGTTTTGCTTTTTTTATTTCAAAGCGCACGCAGGTCCCTATCAACGAAATAAGCCCCCACCACGGAGAAATTAGCCCCCAGCTCGGCAGCGCACAGAAACGCCCGGGAGCCAGTCCAGCCCTGTGTGCAGGGCACACTCTGAACTGGTGTATTCTAAGGTGCTCTCCTATGATGAGTGAAAGGGAGTAAACGAGTAAAAAGTACTTGCCTAGGATCAAACGACGTGTTAGGTGGAAGCAAGGATTAATGCAAGCTTTTTGTGCAATTCAGTCACAACATGGTTATCTCATTCTCTCTCCCGTTTTAGATTAAAGCATAGAGCCTCATTTATGAGGCCTTGCGTCAGTTTTGCGCTTCCGATGCGTCACTTTTTGTGACGCATCGGCAGCGTAAAACATGCCTCCAGTTGCGCACTATTTACAAAGTGACGCATCTAAGCAGATGCGTCACTTTGTAAACCTCTGCACTACATTATACCTGCGTCAGGTATAATGTATGCAGAGGGGGCGTTCCCCTGCAAAAAGCCTCTTAATAGTGACGCAGTGAAATCTATGAGATTTCACTGCGTCACTTTTAGAACGCTGTTGCGTCAAAATCTTGCGCCTGCCTCATAGCAGGCGTAAGACTGACGCAAGCCCTTTCACATGGGGCTTTCCCCATGTGAAAGGATGCATTGCTGGAGTTGCGTCACTTTTGTGACACACTCCAGCAATGCGTCACTTTTGCGCTTGTAGATACGTCAGAAATACTGACGTATCTGTAACTCCTTGCGCAATGATGCGTCATATTGTAAATATGACGCATCATTGGGGTCGCAAGGAGGGCGCAATGAAAAGTGACACATCGCTGTTTTCTCGCAGAGATGCGTCACTTTTCATAAATGAGGCCCATAATGCTTTGTGTTTAATTCTTTAAGGCACTAAATCAGTGCACTGTGTTATGTACATCTCTGGCTCTCCAGGTTTCACAAGGATTGTTTTACAACGCATCATATTTGCTTTTTTGTTCCCAAACAGTGCTTAATTTGAACCAGTGGTTTCCGGTGCTCCACATCGGCACTTAATTCTCAACACCAGCACTTATGACATGGTGGTGTGGTTTGCCTAATATGAAGATGAGAACATTAATTCAATATACAATAAAAAATTATTAATACCTGCCACCAAAGCCATTCTTATAACTTTGGGGCCCTAGAATAGTCTGAATTGTCACCCCTGTAAGAGTGTGGAGGTTAGCTCAGTTGGTACGATCATTGGCAGCACTGGCAAGGACAATGGGCGGTGCAAGCTGCAGTGGCCCTGGCCATTATTTTGTTACAAATTAAGCACTGGTGATAACTTCACCATTCCCTCGTGACAGTGTCAGTCTCGCTCACTACATTGAATCCAGTATGGGGGGCTGATCAGGCCAAACTTTCTTGGGCTCTTTTTAGCTCCCAGTCCGGCGCTTCTGAAACCGATCCCAGCACAGGAGGGAAGCAGGGCTTCTCAGCGGCGCCTTTTCTCTCAGCCCGCATCTCTCCCTTCCCTTCCGAGCTCTCGGCGCTCGTCCTTCCACATCAAGGATCACTGCCTCCCCGAATCACTCGATTAAATTGCTAATATCGGATTGTTCTTTAAGATTTTGAAACTTGCTGGGAAACATTTTGCAGATGATTTTCCCTCGCCTGCAGTCACTGTGCCTAATGCCCAGTCATTGCGCGCCATATGGGTTTATATGCGGTGTAATTTTCCACTTGGTTACATTTTACCACGCGCGCTTCCCGCCACACGTCGATGACGACAGCAGCATATCCATAACGGCCATTTCCCCATAGACCTACCTATCCAGTCGCGCTTATCAGAGGGCTTGGGGCTGGCATAGTTGGGTTAATCAAGGACCCCTGTCTGATGTCAGATATAACTGTAAGGTCCTTTTATTTGCCGTTTCTGAGGTGAGGTGTGATGTGATGGTTCCATAAACTGTACTGGCTGCTGGGCTATTAGGTTCATCATCTTATGCCATAAAAGTAATGTGGTGGCGTCATTTCACCAAAACAAAGGGGGTGAGGTAGGGGAGGGGTGCTGGGGCATTATTAGTAGCATCACATATCTTTCGACCCACCATTACTTTCTGTGGAGGTCATAGAGGCAAGTTTTAGGGAGCCATTTTAATTTTAAACAAAGAACCTCAGTAGTGTTGATGTGGATGGACTTTCATGTGAGAAGCTTCTTTTAGTCCTAATGTTCCACGCAATGACCCGTCTTCTTAATATGAAGCATGGCCTCATTTATGAGGCCTTGCGTGAGTTTTGCGCTTCCCATGCGTCACTTTTTGTGACGCATCGGCGGCGTAAAACATGCCTCCTTTTGCTGACGCATCTAAGCAGATGCGTCACTTTGTAAACCCCTGCGCTACATTATACCTGCGTCAGGTATAATGTATGCAGAGGGGGCGTTCACCAGCAAAAAGCCTTGTAATAGTGACGCAGTGAAATCTATGAGATTTTACTGCGTCACTTTTAGGACGCTGTTGCGCCAAAATCTTGCGACTGACGCATGCCCTTTCACATGGGGCTTTCCCCATGTGAAAGGAAGCATTGCTGGAGTTGTGTCACTTTTGTGACACACTCCAGCAATGCGTCACTTTTGCGCCTACAGATACGTCAGAAATACTGACGTATCTGTAACTCCTTGCGACATGATGCGTCATATTATAAATATGACGCATCAATCATGTCGCAGGGAGAGCGCAGTGAAAAGTGACGCATCGCTGTTTTCACGCAGCGATGCGTCACGTTTCATAAATGAGGCCGATCTCTAAAGCATAGAGTGGCATATTACCAAGCAATAGCGATAATTATCGCTATTGCTTGGTTAGCGGGAAAAAAATATCGCCGAGCACCAAGGATTTTTACCGCTGAGATACCTTGATATTATCAAGGTTTATCTCAAAAGCGGTAAAAATCGTGCGAAATGCATGAATATCGCTGAAAGATCAGCGATATTCATGCATTATCGTGACAATGCTCTTAGCCATGTTATCCACCTTCTATTGGATAACATGGCTAAGAACTGCTTTTAGCAGGTGTTAGCTTTTGGAGATATTCGCGCTTAGCGCGAATATTTCCAAAAGTTGTTAATAGGAGTTAGAGATGTTAGCGACTGTTTTCAGTCGCTAACATCTTGGCACGCCCACTTTGCATGTCATTAGCGATAATTATCGCTGACATGCAAAGTGGGCCCCTAAATGCCCGCTATCGCCTACAAACTGTCGCTAACTGGTGTTAGCGACAGCTTGGTAATAGGGCGATAAAACTATCGCCGCATTAGCGGGAAAAAGTCCCGCTAATGCGGCGATAATGCCCTTGGTAATATGCCCCAGAATTCTCTCTCAGCTATCAGGAATACCATAGTTGAAACTCCAAAATCTACTCCTTGGTAATTGACCCCTGTTTATCCTCAAATACACCACGAAAAAAGCAAACCAACTTCAGTGTAACCCACGACCCCAACTCATAAAAAACCTAAAAACGATCTGAACACTAGGAAATTTAACATTCGTCAAGCCCGCATTCAACACTGTCCTGCAGAGGTTCTTAAGTCCCAAAGTAAACCAAAATAAATCTTTACGGTGGTAGTGAGACTTACTGCTGCTCCTCCTATTCTAGCATTTCCTGTCTGGAAAATGTTTTTGCAATGACATTGCTTCCTTTTTACCTTCCAGTATACATAGACGCTCCATCTCATCGGAGCTTTCATATTCTTAGCCCCTTCATATGTTTTTACGTCTCCCTGCCTTGCCTTGCTGGAAAGTGTTCGAACAAACTCTGGATGACTTGGGCATCTACCTAAGCTGTAAATCAGGCTCTCGATTTGATCCCTTACGGCTTACTGCATTAAAATCTCTCTTCTTTTAGACATCTTCAACTCATTTCTTCAGGAGTGCTGTCTCACCTTTTTAAAGCAGGCAGAGCCACTCCTCTGTGGAAAAACCCACCCTCAATACTTCTTGATCTCCCAACTACCGTCCCACCACCCTTCTCAAGACAGCTGGATTTCTTGAGTCACTTGTCTCTAAGCAACGGCACTCCTTCCTGAAAACCTGCAATGTACTGTATGACAACCAAGCTGGGTTAGGTCCAAACAGATGTGCTGAGTCGGCCATTCTCACCCTTGGGGATGATCTGTGTTTGACTTCTGGCACTGTTACTGTTAATGTCTTCTTGATTTACAATCACCCACTGTGGCATTTGACATTGTCAAACATTGCTATTCTTTTACTTGTACTTCAAAACATAGGCATACACATGCAGGGGCGGCTCCTTCACTGAGGCGGAGGAGCGTCGCCCTACTTCCTTTCAGCGCGGCAAAAAAGGAAAAAGAAATGTTAATAACGAGATGTTATTATCATTTTTATTTTTCTGTGCTCGGGCAGTTTTGTGGGGTGGGGCTAGGGTGCGCAGGAGCGCACTTAGGTACCCTCCTAAGTGCTCATGAATGTTTGGCCGCCCCTCTACTTCTGCAAATCAATTTCAGAGTAGGATTAAATATTTTATAGAAACATACACATATGGCCGACGAGGAACCGTTATAGAGATAAAAGGCAGTATTACGTATACAAGTCTCAATGCATGTGAACAGAACGTCCGACACATCTATAAATGGCCTTCAACCATGAAATAAAGTTAATTTCAGGATTCGATGTATCCATATAAATGACTTTAAGTGCACGTGGCCATGGTCTGGCATTACCAGAAAGGCATGGATATGCTTTTATTGTCTTAATGGCGAAACTGCAACCATGTTGTTAAAAGTACAAGTCTACTCATATTTTTCTATCCATTCTCTCTCAAATTAAAAAATAAAGTGTTTCGAAAATAGCAGAAGTAAGGAAAGATTTTCTTAAAGTAATACAGATGACTGGAGCTTCTCACCTGTATGTGTACATTCTGAAATAACTTAAATGGTATACAGGGATAATTGTATGTAGTATTTATTAATGTTGTATGTTGTAATAAATTGTTTATTTTTGTTTAAATCAGGCTTATAAAGTTGGTATTCCCCAATACTGATGAGCTATATGCCACCACAAGTTTATGGGATAAAACACATCAGCACTGCAAGCTTGTGGGAATAAAAGTAAAACAAAAAAAAGAAAACACACATACACACATGGTTCAGCGGTGAGCAATCCAACATAATCAAATACAACACTAGTCAAGAGACTTGTGACCCAGGTGTCATGAACCAGAAAACATACCGGGTCTACCAGAATATGTTCACTCATGACACCGCTGGAAAGGACTCTAGACCTTACACCCCACCAGGCCCTCGAGATCCACATATTTAGAAACCTAACTAGGAAAACTACTTTAAAAATGTTTATTTTGCCAGAACGGTAACCTTAGACTCGGGTGTCATTTACATGCCGTTAAGGCAGAAATTGTTCTTTTATTTGTTACAGTGTAATGAATTAGATAGGATCGAAAATGCGGTTATTTGAGCATTGAGAGGGGCTCCGCATGCTGCTGTGCAAAGGAGAAATTGCCATGTACTCCACAGCAGTCTAGATAAGCTCTGGAAAGGAGGCCGCTTTGCTGGTGCACCCCAGCTGCATGTCTAATGGCTCCACAGAATCCGCGGCCTGCACGCGCAACCGCCCCCTTAGTTGTATTTAGGAGTTTGCTGCGTCGTGCGTTTTGCCGCGGAAATGTTTCCAGTTGCAATGCCCTAATGCGACATCCCTCCTACAGAGAAAGCCAATTAAACTGTCTTTGGGAAGTAGTTAGGAGAGCCGCAGACGTGACAGTGAGTGACAGGCCTGAGTTGCAATCAACACACAGAGTTTAGGCCATACTCCTCCTCTTCGGAAATCCAATCACGGGGGTGCTGCGAGTGGGCATGTACCTCTGGAGATGTTCATTGTTTCAGGCTAATTTGCACTTTTTATTTTGGCGATTTCTCATTGGCGGTCACATTAGGGCGGAATACTACCGAAGGTTTCGATGATTACATCGAAGGAAAGGCATTAATGTTTTAACACATTAATGGTTTTCCTGAAAATGTAAAAGCTCCATGGCCTTATTAAATACAACGTACTGCCTATACTCGGAGTAATTACAATCTTTCGGCTTAAATTCCCAGACAGAGATTACATTTCGAAATAATTCGCCACCTGGGTGGGAGGGTGGCAAGTGCTGAGCAGTCCATTTTATTCACTCCCTGGCCATTTCTGCCCTGCTCTCCACTGGGCTGCAGGGCAGCATTGTTTGCACCCAACAGAAGGCGGAAGTTTCGGATGCCCCCCGAGGGGACAGATATTCATCATGGCTTTTCTGAGGGGTCCGTGCCACTAAATCATATTATTTATTAAATTGTTTTATAAAGCACGAGCTAGCGGCAAGGAAGACAGCAAGCCACGTGCTCTGAGCCGTCCACCAAAGAAGTGACGCTGAGTCTGCTGGGGTGAGGTTTGGGGCACACCAGTAGGTGAGGGGGGGGGGGAAGCAAAGACACTGACAACCAGAAGTGTGTGAAAAAGGCCGCTTTTATTGGAATCAAGTGCACGTATAACACATCCCCCTTGGCCTGTGCCGAACAAAACTACTGCTCACTAAATAGCAAACTGCCTAACAGCCCCCCCACCCCCACCCCTAAATGTAAGCCCGAACATTGCAACAGTAATTCAACAACATACGCTCATCAACCTGCCCCTCTACTAAATGCCCCTAATGACCTCCATGACCCCAACCCCCGCTACCATGCAGTCCCAGGCCTCCAGCCACACCACCCTATTTCCTTAGGACAGCGCCCCCACAACGCACCTGTTCCAGCGACAAAAAACACAACCACAACCCTAAACAGAGCACCATCAACCAGCAAAGCCCCTCGGGACCATGTCCCCGACCCCCCCCCCGCACAAAGGGGAAAAAACCCCGGGCCCTAAAATTAAGAAAACCTTACTAAAGGGAGGGTGGGTGGGACAAAATTTCCCTGCGACCTGGCTGCTGTGTCACCGCACCACAAACGTGCGCGGTGACACAAAATGGCCGGTTATATATTCCCCAGCCCAGAGGAAGCCCAAAAGAAGCCCAAACCGCCCAACCAGCCCAAAAACGCCGCTACGGCGAGACCCTTGTGCCAAGCTTCCCCCCCCCTCCCCTGGTGCCCCAAACTTCCCCGGGGGGGCGAGCCTCCCGTTGGTCGGCCACCCCCCCAAATCCCCATTGGGGCACACCAGTAGGTGAGGGGGGGGGGGAGCAAAGACACTGACAACCAGAAGTGTGTGAAAAAGGCCGCTTTTATTGGAATCAGGTGCACGTATAACACATCCCCCTTGGCCTGTGCCGAACAAAACTACTGCTCACTAAATAGCAAACTGCCTAACAGCCCCCCCACCCCCATCCCTAAATGTAAGCCCGAACATTGCAACAGTAATTCAACAACATACGCTCATCAACCTGCCCCTCTACTAAATGCCCCTAATGACCTCCATGACCCCAACCCCCGCTACCATGCAGTCCCAGGCCTCCAGCCACACCACCCTATTTCCTTAGGACAGCGCCACTCGAAAGTCGTTTACGACTTTCGACCCCCCCCTAGGACTCCTGTCTCCTGGGATACCTGACCACCCCCAGGGCCCCATCTAAAGCCTCCTTTAGCTGCACTACATACAGCTCCATGCCGTACCTGGACAGGTGAACCCCATCCTCCTGGAAGAAATAATTTGCCCCATAGCGCAACTCCGGGTGCTCCATCCTTCCCACCCCCTCCCTGGCGCAGAAGGCACGCATCTCGCGATTGATCTTCCTACGAGCCCTGTCTACGGCCCCTGGGCGCTCAGCTCCTCTCCACACCCGCCTGGGAATAAACTCTGACCATATGACATGGCAGCCCGCCCATTGCCTCCTGATTTCCTGCAGGTCCTGTCTCATTTGCTTGAGTAGCGCCAAACCCTTGCATTGCACCAAATCGTTCTCGCCCAGGTGAATTACCACCACATCCGGGCACACCCCCCCTTTCACCAATGTGTTTAACAACGGCAATAACTCATGCCAACGCCTACCCCCTTTCCCCCTCCAATGACATCTATACAACCCCGGATCCAATCCCAAATTGAGCGCCTGATGCCTGTCCCACTCCGCTCGTTCTGCCCTCTTGACGAACGAATGTCCCACAATATACAAATTCAGGACAGCCACATCCGGCCCCGCCACAGCACCTGCAAAGACACATATATGAAAATCGGGAATCATTGCGACAACGAACCATCCGCCTCCCTCAACCGCACATACGTCCTGTAACAGTCCGATTTCCACCGACCCAGCCTCTGTATCTCTTCCTTACCCCAACCCCTCCGTGCCGCCTCCGTCGCCGCCCCGATCCGAAAAGAATGCGTCCCGAACGCCAGGGGATCCTCCCCCAAGACCCGCAGGGCACGCCGCAGGACCCACAATGCTTGCGACGCCGTCACTCCGCCCCCCCCACCCCGCCCAAAAACCTCCCCCTCCGTCTCGCCACTTTCAGCCATCAACCTCCTGCCCCACACCGCCGGGCACACCCCCTCCCTGTCGCCCGGCCCCAGCACCACCCAAGTACCAACCCCCCGCTGGTCCGTCTTCGAGCGTCTCAAACACACTGCCACCTCCTGGGCCCGCACCTCCACCTCTCCCCACAACACCCCCCGCCTCCCCCTCGCGCCCAGCAACTCCGACACTCGAAACGCCCCAAAGAAAAGCCATGACATCAAGGTAGAGAAACGCACCGTCTCGCCCTCATCCCTGCACACCTCTGGGAGCGCGCCAATCACTCCTGCCAACAAAACCACCGTGATGGGACGGCGCAGCCGCACCGTCGCCCCCCGCTCCCTCGCCCACCCCTCCAGCAGCCTGGTTCCCAGCTCCCCTGCCGACGGAGGGTACCCCCACCACATCTTCCCCATGAAAGCCACCGCCGACAACTTGCCCGCAATCGACACCCGTGACAAGCCCCTGTCCATGAGCGCCAGCATGAATCTTACCACCTGTTCCTCGCGCTGCCACCTGTCCCCACGCCGCACTGCACCTGACTGCAGGAATTCCTCCCATGCCAGCTCGTACGCCTTCCACGTAGACACAGCCACCGACGTCTTCACCAACTGAAAGACCCGGCCTCGCCTACCGACCACAGTTCCTCCGGCACCGGCGTCCTGACTTCCTCCGCCGCCGTGGCTAGCCCATGGAACCTCTCCCACTGTGAACGAGACAAGGCATCAGCAATGTCATTGTCCACACCGGGAACGTGGCGCGCCTGAAACAGTATGTCATTTTCCAAGCACCGCAAGACAAACACCCGCATCAGTTTCAGCACCTGCGGATCCCGAGCCGACTGCCTGTTCACCACCTGCACGACGGCCATGTTGTCCACTCGAAAAAGCACCCTCTTGTGTGCCAACGCCCCTGCCCACACCGTGACCGCCACCACCAAGGGGAACAACTCCAGGAACGCAATGCTCCTCCCGCCCGCCTGCCAATGGTCGGGCCACTGCTCCGCACACCATTTTCCCTCCCAGTACAGGCCGAAACCTCCGACGCCCGCCGCATCCGAGTACATGGTGACCTCCCACTCCCAGTCCTCCGCCGGCGCCATCGGCACCCCATTGAAATGCTCCAAGAAAGCCCGCCACATGCGCAGGTCCTCCTTCATCCCCGCCGAGAGGCGCACATGGTGATGTGGCAACGGCAAACCCGACAACGCCAGCCCCAGACGCCGGCAAAACGTCTGGCCAGCCCGCACCACGCGGCACGCAAAATTCAAATGTCCCAACAACACCTGTACGTCCCGCACCGTCACCTTCCTCCTCGCCAACATGCCATCCACCCAAGCCAACATTGCCACCCGTTTGTCTTCCGGCAGGCGTGCTTCCATGGCGACCGAGTCGAGCTCGATACCGAGAAAGGACAACACCGTACTGGGACCGCACGTCTTCTCTGGCGCCAAGGGAACCCCAAATTCCCCCATCAACCCGGCCAAACCATCCAGCAGCCGCTGACAGTCCGCCGCACCGGGCCGCCCCACCAGGAAGAAATCATCCAGATAGTGCGTCACTGACTCCGAGCCTGTGCGCCTGGAAAAAACCCACTGAATGAAGGAGCTGAACCGCTCAAACAGTGCGCATGAAATGGAACACCCCATCAGCAGCGCTTTATCCACAAAGATGAGACCTTGAAACTGGATCCCCAGCAACTGGTAATCCGCCGGGTGCACCGGAAGGAGTCGGAAGGCCGACTTGATGTCGCATTTCGCCAACAGCGCGCCCCGTCCCGTCGCCGCAACCAGACGTCGCGCCACGTCCACCGACGAGTAAGTCACAGACGCCAACTCCGCCGAAATGTACGCATTGACCGACTCCCCCTCCGGCCAGGACAAGTGCTGTATCAGTCGGAACTGCCCTTCCTCCTTCTTAGGCACCACCCCGATGGGGGAAATGATCAATCCTGGCAGCGGCGGCGCCGTGAAGGGCCCCGCCATCCGCCCCTCTCTGACCTCCTTGAACAGTTTCTCTCTCACTATGCCCTTGTGCGCGTTCACCGATTTCAGATTGTCCGCCCAGCGAGCAATCCGGGGACCTTCGTACCCCAGCCGAAAACCCTCCCGAAAACCCCGGCGCAGCACTGCAGCATCCTCCGCCCGCGGATACGCCGCCAGCCAGGGCTCCATCCGCTCGATCCTAACCGGCGTACGAGCCTTTTCCCAGAGCCCCGGCTCCCCCCCCTCTACCCCCACCCCTCCCCCCGCCTGAACCCCCTCTGGCAAATCCACCTCCCTGCGGAGGCAGCTGACCTGGTGGGCCCCCGGTGCCCCAACACCGCAGCACCGGATGGTTCCGTCCGCATGAAGAGCACTCATGCCGGAAACGGCACGCTGCCCGCCCGCAGGCACCCCTATTAAAATCCCAGCAGGCCCCGACTGCGGCCTGGCTGCCGGAGGCACCCTGACCCACCCCCCCACGGGTGGGGCGCGCCGCAAAGGGGGGGGACGCCAG
The DNA here is from genome assembly GCF_964261635.1 of Lissotriton helveticus. NCBI lineage: Eukaryota > Metazoa > Chordata > Amphibia > Caudata > Salamandridae > Lissotriton > Lissotriton helveticus. The sequence continues at coordinate 660,207,597 of NC_136065.1, forward strand.
CGGCAAACCGCTGGCTGTGTAAATGGTGCGGCCAAACTTGGCCCCTCCCATCGTCTGCTGGTATAGATCCGAATCTAGTTCCCCCCACTGGGCCTCCGGGTCCCCCGCCATGTGCGCCCGAAACTCCTCATCATAGTGAGACCAAGCATACCCGCCGTAGGTCACCTGCGCCCTCCGCACCACGTCCATGTATTTAAACAGCGCGACGCACCTGTCCGGGAATTTCTCGCAATACACGCTCGCGTAAATGAGGAACGCCGCTGACCAATTGTCCAGCGTCAGGGGAACCTTTGGGCGCCTAGCCAACTCCTGCTCCTCCTCCTTTGACCCCTCCTTTGATGTCAATTCTCTATGCAGCAGCTTCAAAATATCAATGTACTCCCCCTTCCAAATCTTTTCCTTCGTAGCCGCGGAAAGATGTGCCCCTAGCGGCTTGGTCAACCCCATGTACGGCAGCTTCCGCACCGGAATCACACAACTCTCCTTACTTCCCCCCGCCGCCTCCTTTCCGCCCGACGCCTTGTCACCCGCCGCCTCGACCCCGCTTCCCGCGCTCGGCGCAGCCCCGCCCGACACCGCGCCGTCCGTACCGACCCCCGCGTCCTGCACATACCGTCCCCGCACCAGACGCCACCCATCCTCCCCATCGCCCCCAGACCCCACTGACACCTGCACACAACGCCTCTTAGCGCTCCCCGCGCCGTCACCTGTCTTACCTGGCATCAAGGTCGGCGTCCTTGCTGGATCCCGCCGCCTAACCAGTGGAGCCGAGGGGGCCGTCACTCTGGGTGCTTCCTGCCTTGCCGGCACCTGAAATACACTTCCAACACCGTTACCAGCCCCCCCATCCTCCCGAATCTCTCCCTCTTCCTCAGACTCACCATCCGCCGGCACCACACCACCCCGGTCCCCCACCTGGGGTTCCATCCGGCTCAGACCCGCTCTCTCACGACACACCCGCATTAAATCCATCAAGTCCACACTCCCCCTCCTATGCACCACACTCGCAGGCAACTCAGAAATAGTCGTGTCCATCCTCACTCCCCCACCCCCGGCGGCCGTAGAGACCCATCGGGGAGGGGCCTGCGGAGACGCGTCTCGCCTCCAGTCACCAAGTCCCTGAGCCAGGTCCCTCGCTGGAGCTCGGCCGTCCGCACCAAACAGAGCCGGCCCATCCACTCGGTGGGTGGGAGCCGCATGCTGCTCCCCGAGCGCCTTACCAACAGCGCCTGCCAAGGAAAAAAGGTGGAGTCCAGCATGCCAGGGTAAAAACAACCCCCCTCGCCCCCCCACGCGCTGCCCCCTCCGCCAAACCCCCACCCCATCGCCGCACCCCTCCCCCATCCCGCCGAATGACCTCCGCGCCGCGACGGGACCCCCCCTCCTCCTAGCTCCCAACCCCCTTCCCCCGCCCATCCCCCCGGACCGCCCCACCCCCCGAAACCCCAACTCGGCCCCACCCCCCCTCCACGCCCCACTCCCCCTGCCTCCCCCCAGGCCACGCCACTGCCCCCGCACCCCCCCCAAAACTCGCCACAAGCCCGCCCGGACCCCCAGCCCTGCTCCTGACCCCCGCCTCAACCCCTCCTCTCCCACCTGCCCACCCCGACCCACCCCCCTCGCCAGTCGAGCCGCCGCCTCCACGCACTCCTCCCAGCGCCTCCGACCCACCCTGCCCCCCAAGCCAGCCCATCTCCCCCCCCCGGCCCCGCTGCCCCGGCGATGTCCGTCCCCCTCGCCCCTGCCCCCCCTTCCTCCGCCGAGGACCCACTCCAGTCCAGCTCCGTGTCTTCCCCCCCCACCCCGCACCCCTTCATCTTCCACATCCGTCTCCTCAATGAGCAGCGGCGACACCGCCCCCCCAGCCCTTCCTCCACCAGCTCCTCTTGCTCCCCACTGCCACTTGGACCCTCCCCCCCCGCGGGCCCCGCCGCACTCTCGTCCCCCCGCCCCCCCCCCTCCAGTGCCCCCACCCCCCCAGGCAAAACCATCTGGGCCCCACCCCCCTCCCCCACACCTCCCAGGCCACCCGGCCGTGCCTCAACCACCGCCCCCACCTCTTCGCGTCCCCCCCCACCTCCCCCTCCCCCCCTGTTACAAACACTAAGGGCCTCTTCCGCCCCGCCTGCCGGGCCTTCCGAGCCCCCCCTTTACCCTGCTCGGAGCCTTTTCCGCTGCCCGGCCGCCCCCCTTCGCACCCCCGCCCCCCCTCCCACCCCGCTGCACAGCCCGCGATCTCGGCGGGTCGCACGCCGCCACAGCTGCCGCGGCGCCGATGGCAGCGCGCCGCGGCGGCCTCACCTTGAAGTCGGGCCGCATCAAGTCCATGCGGCCCGCCTCCTCCAAGAGCCGCAGCGCCTCCAGCACACGCGGGTCCGTCTCCGACATCGCTCACCAACACGCCCCCTACCGCCGACACAGTGCACCGCTCCGCACACCGCCTGCTCACCCCACACGTCAGGCCCACGCGTGACCAACGGCTCGGAAAAACCGCGCACCGCCGCCACACAGTCCGCTAGGCCTCAACTCCCACGCACAAAATTTCCCTGCGACCTGGCTGCTGTGTCACCGCACCACAAACGTGCGCGGTGACACAAAATGGCCGGTTATATATTCCCCAGCCCAGAGGAAGCCCAAAAGAAGCCCAAACCGCCCAACCAGCCCAAAAACACCGCTACGGCGAGACCCTTGTGCCAAGCTTCCCCCCTCCCCCCCCTCCCCTGGTGCCCCAAACTTCCCCGGGGGGGCGAGCCTCCCGTTGGTCGGCCACCCCCCCAAATCCCCATTCTGCTGTTATTAAACATCCTGCACTCAACGGTGCTTAAACAACACGTAATAAAGTCCAGACCTTTTTAGGTCTAAGCCTTCACGACAGCACAGTTGTTTGGTTTGCTAAAGACATCTTGGGGACATTCTGAAAGCTTCCCTGGGAATTAATTCTAGCCAGGGCACAAGTCCTATAAAAAGAAGTGGGGGGACTGACCAAGTAAGGCAATCTTCAAATAGCCTCATGACATCACGACATAGCGCTATAAAAGACATAAAATAAAGAAAATAGTACTATTAAAATTATTTGTGTAAATACTTCGACAGATGCACCCATCTGACTCTTACAGTGTCTTACTTTATATATAGGGACAGAACAAAGGCAAAAGCATGCCTCTCTTAAGTACCCGTGAAGAGAAGGCAAGCTGTGTGTCTTTGCTTCCCTCTGTGGCATTTACACTTAAATGTAAGGTTCCAGGCGGCCCCCAGTCAGCATATATGCAAAGAAAAGGAAGCCCGGATGGCCCCTAACTTCGGCCGAGCTGGAGGTGAAAAAAGGCTCCCTCACTGCCTGCACATTGCTGCTAGGAATGAAAAGCAGGCAACTTGCAGGTGCTGCTGAACATGTCCCGGCGTCTGAAAATTCTACCGGGACAAGTTCAGCATATTTCCATGGGGACCAACTCCTTGGCAGGGGGGACGGTGTCCAACCTGTGAAAAGAGTGGGGGGACGCGGTGTACCTGCGTGTACCCCCGACTCAAGCCCTGATTCCAGTCATTGCTTACCATTGGCTTTAAGGTTTGCAAGTCATATATACTTGGTTTCTATATGCTGGCTTTATTTGTTTTAGGCTGTCTAACTTAAGTTCATCCCTCTGGTTGAGCGTCCCTTATTTACTGTATCTTTCAAGGTACTCAAGTTCTGTAAGCAAGGCTTTAAATCCTAAAGATTAAATGTTCCTATCTTGTCACATTTGCTGTGCATTCAAAAACAGAGGTCACATTTCAGGCTATATCTTCCGAGGGAGCTTGGTGTTTACCTTTTTTTCTCTGACTTCAAAGTGAGAGGATTTAACCCCTTGACCGCGGCGCAAATTTTGCCGCGGTGCTGGGGTATTAATGAGTGAGCGTGTTTTGAACGGCCCCTGGCCGTCCTCCGCACACGCCCACTGTGACATCGGACGGCCGGGGGCCATCCGACGCACGCAACAAGTTAAGTGACAATCGTGGGCTCCTGGGGATGTGCTGGAGAAAGGGTTTATGAAGTTATTTTCAACTAGCACACAACAACATTTAATTGTCTGTAAATGAGCTTTGCAGATATTTCATAACATTTCTGAATTAGGAAAGCAAGAATGAAGCACATTTTTTGGGTATGTCTGAAGTGTGGTGAAAACAAATATCTTAGTGTGATCCAAACAAATCAATACACTAGGTTTTGACATTTCCACTGTTTGTGCGCTCTATACTTTTATCAGGAAAACTGTATTTACTATGCAAATGTAATTATCATTTCAATTGAAGATGTATGGTCTACCACAATGTGTGGCCTAAAAAATATATAAGGACACATTAATTTTTGTTTGTTGTTATTTTTTGTGTAACATGTACTGTTGTTTGTAGCCACTTGACTGGTTTTGGAATCTGTTATTTTGTATACCAGCACCTTGTCTTGGGCATCTCTGTTTTCATCTTTTTATATCAAAAATAATAAATTTAGATCAATTTTTGACAAATTTGTATGTTCTTAAGGCTTCTTGTGTAACTTTTTCTCTTTTTTATTCCCTCTTCTCTTTTTTCTTTTTCCATCCATGTTTTTCAATTAAGTAAACTCAGCAAGTTTCGCTTTGCTGAGTATAATAATTTTATATTGCTTCTTCTCTTGAACCAATTGTTAGTTGTATTGACGTATGGTCTACCACAGGCATACTCCACTATATGCCACTCCACTCTACTATGTGCCTTTCCACACCACTTCACTCTGTGCCTCTCTACACCAATCCACTCTCTGCCAAGGCACCGTACTCTGTACCACTGCAGACTTCACCATTGCACTCTACCCTGCACCAATCCTACTGTTCACCACTCCACTTCACTCTACTCTGAAACAATTGACTTTTCGCTACTGCACTCTACCATGCACCACTCTACACAATTGTAAACTATACCACTGCACTAAACTCTAGCCACTGCACTCTGCACCAATGCACTTTATGTCAATGCACTCTAAACCACTTTTATCAAACCTAATGCACTCTATGCCAATGCCCTCTACACCACTTTAGTTAAAAGCAATGCACTTTATAACAACCTACTCTGCACCACTGCACTCTATGCCACTTTATTCTAATCTGCACCACTGTGCTCTACACCAGTCTACACAACTCTAAACCGGTGCATTCTACTATACACCACTACACTCTACAACACTCTACTCTGCTACACAGCACTCTCTGAACTCTATGCCACTCTACTCTGCATCAATGCACTCTATGCCACTAAACTCTACTTTGCACCACTGTACTCTATTACACTCTACTGCCCTCTACGCCAATGCTCTGTACGTCACTAGACTCTACTCTGCATTATTCCACTCTATGGCACTGCGATCTTCACCACTCTAATCTACTCTGCACCACTGCACTCTACTGTTCATCACTGCACTCTATGCTGCTCTACAACAATGCAATCTATGCTGCACCACTCTACTGTACTCTTAACCAATGGACTCTACGCTAATGCACTCTACAACAATTTACTCATAACCAGTGCACTCTACTTCAATATACTCTGCTCCACTGCTTTGCAAGCTGCTATACTGCTTGACACTCTACGCCACTGCACTCTATGCCACTGCACCCTATACACTCAACATCACTGTACTCTATGCCCCTCTATTCTACTGTGCACCTCTGTAGTCTATGCCACTGCTCCGTACACCACTTCACAACACTGAACTCTGCATCACTTTGCGCCACTGCACTCTACACCATTTCACTTTATTCCTCTCAAGTTTACACTGCTCTACTGCACTCTACACCAACTCACTCTACGCCAATACACTCTATGCCACTACACTTTATACCCCTCTAATCTACTCTGCACCACTGCAGTCAATGCCACTCAATACCACTCTGCACCACTCCACTCTAGTCTAAACCACTGCACTATACTCTCAGCACTGTACGCCAATACACTATACATCACTTTACTCAAAACCAATAAACTCTACAACAGTGCAATCTACTTCAGTCTACTCTGCACCGATGTACTATAGGCCACTCTACTCTAGGACATTATACTCCATGATACTCCACTCTGTGTGACATTCTTCTCCATTAAGCTTTACATCACTATACTCCACTCTGTGGCTCTTGACTCTACAACACTTTAATTCACTCTACAATGCTCTGCGCAGCTCCTTCTATGCCACTTTACTTCACTCTATTCTGCAACACACTTCTCCACTCCCCTACTGCACTCTATGCAACTCCACTTTAGGCCAACTCTATGCCGCTCCACTCAAGGACAAGCTTCAACACTCTACTTCACTTTATGCCACTCCACTCTACATAAACCTACTAAACTCAACGGCATTCTACTCCACTTCACACAACTCCACGTTACTTTACTTCACCCCATGCCACTCTACTGTGTTCTATGCCACTTCGCTCTACGAAACTCTACTCCATGTCCTTCCACCCCTCGTCACTCCACTTCCTCCACAACACTGTACAGCACTCAGCTCTCTGCCACACTACACCACTCTATGCCACTCCATACCACTATACACCATGCCACTCTATGACACTGCACACCACTCTCCTTTATGCCAATACCTTTTGCCCAGGCCAAGCAGCAGCCATGCTGGTGTTCAACATAGCTAAAACACATTCACAAAGCCAACCGCTCTTGCATAGGCGAAAACTAATGGCTTTGCCAATGATTGTTATGGTCTGGGTTGAAAGCGCAGCTGTTGCCAGACAAATGTGAGAATCATAGAGAGGGCATTGGCTCCACCCATATGTTGGGAGCCAGGAGTAGATGTTTTGATTGGGAAGAAGCTGGGTGCATCCACAAAAACGGTGCTTGCCTTTCACACAGCTGTGATCAATTTTGTTTATTTATCCAGCTGTCTGAGCTCGAACTTTCAGGGGCACACGCATGACATTGAAAGTTATTAGTGTCTTAGATACCTAGATAAGTTATGGCGGCAGCACAGTTGGGTGGAGGGGAGTCATTAACCTACATAGATGTTTATATCTAGCTTGACAAGGCAACTGTCAACTTACCTTTTAACGTGCACAAATGTTATTCTTCAGCTGTTTGCTTCAACACAAATGCATATATGCCCATGGTACATTCTTAAAAGCCAGAGCTATTGGCATTGCCGATGCTTGTTTAGAGTGGTGTATGGGTATTCGCCGTAGTCTTGTAAAAGAAGAGGCGAAGCCTTTTTGAAAATACTGATCTTCAGTTTTGTTTGAAAGGCTCCCAGACTTGATAGTCTCATTTGCTCCGAATGGAGACATTTTCAGGGTTGCGTGCCCAAAACCCTCAGTGAACTTACCTCCATGCGATTTTATCTGACCTGGGTTATCCTGTTTGTTGTGCTAAACCCCAGAGTTTGGCTTCATGGTTCAGAAATCGATCTTCCAACTACCTTAGGTCGTGACACCTGTGCTTTGAAAATGGCACAGAGAATTTAGCGGCGCTGGATCCTAAGCACAAAGTTAATGCAAATTGATTTATTTAGGATCAGACAGTCTCAAAGTAGTTTCATAACCTTTCTGTAGTGATCCTACACGTTTAGTGTTGCAATAATTCAATCTATGCATTAACAATGTTCTGATTTAAATAGAAATTGGTATTTTAAACACTACTGTGATTTCATGGCATAAGGATAGTTCTGTGCCCTCCCACACACTGTGATTTTTGGTGCACAGTCAAAATATCGATTCCGAAATTTCGACCTACAGTAATATCGAGTTGGAAATATCGGAGGTGGAGAATATCGAGGTCAAGAATATCGTTGGACAGAATATTGACCCTAAGGTAAGTAATATCGAATTTGTTTATATCGATGTAAGTAATATCGAAGTTAGTAATATCGATATCAAATATATTGATGTTACTAATTTGGATGTTACTAATATCGATATTTGTTTATTATTAAGTATTTTATTATGTATTTTATATGTATGTGTTATATGTTTTTTGTTAAGTATTTTATTTGTTTTAAATTATATGTGTACTATTTTTTATATATTAATAATGTTAATTTTAATTTAAATTTAATTTTATGTTTTAGTACTGGAGCGGGTTGTGGGTTTATAAGGGAATAGGGTGGGAAGTAATTTAATTATAGTAAATTAATTATACATTTTTAGTAATTGTAATTAATTTTTGCGTTTAAGTTCTGTAGTGGGTTGTGGGTTTATAGTGGAATTGGGTGGGAAGTAATTTAATTGTAATTAAGTCATGATTTTTTTTATTGGTATTCATAATTATTTTATTTGTAATTAATTATAAATTGGTAATTAATTGGTAATTCATTTTTCTTCAATTGGTAATTAATGTTTGTAATTAGTAATTACATTTTTTAATTGGCAATTAATGTTTTTAATTGGTACATAATTTTATAATAGGTAATTAAGATTTGTAATTGTTAATAATTTTTATTAATTGGTAATACATGTTTATTAATTGGTAATTATTGATTCATTAAAAATATTTTTTGATTTAAAAATGAATGCATTGTTTACTAAATTTTAATCGTTAATTAATTTGCAATTATTAATATTTTTTTTGTTTTGAAAAATATTTTGGTGTTCAATATTTATTATTTGGTAACTCATATTTATTAATTAATATTTATTGGTATTTATTGTTAATTTGTTGTTAATGAATCATTCAATTGTAATTATGTTTTTAGTTTTGAAAAATATTTTAGTGTTTAATATTTATTATTTGGTAACTCATATTTATTAATTAATATTTATTGGTATATATTGTTAATTTATTGTTAATTAATTATTCAATAGTAATTATGTTTTTAATAATTATTGATGGATATTTGCAAATGATGTAGAGTTTAATTTTTTTTTATTATTAATTATTTTATTTACAACAATTGTTTATACGTATGTTATATTTAACTTCTACGCTCTCCAACAATTTCCCTACTGTTGCACTCTCTGGAGTTGGAATAGTAATTTTTACCCCTACGTTATCCAACGCTTTCCCTACTGTTGCACTCTCTGGAGTTAGAATAGTAATTTTTACCCCTACGCTATCCAACTATTTCCCTACTGTTGCACTCTCTGGAGTGGGAATAGTAATTTTTACCCCTACGCTATCCATCTCTTTCCCTACTGTTGCACTCTCTCGAAGTGGGAATAGTCATTTTTACCCCTACGCTATCCAACACTTTCCCTACTGTTGCACTCTCTGGAGTTGGAATAGTAATTTTTACCCCTACCCTATCCAACGCTTTCCCTACTGTTGCACTCTCTGGAGTGGGAATAGTAATTTTTACCCCTACTCTATCCAACATTTTCCCTACTGTTGCACTCTCTGGAGTTGGAATAGTTATTTTTACCCCTACTCTATCCAACGCTTTCCCTACTGTTGCACTCTCTGGAGTGGGAATAGTAATTTTTACCCCTACGCTATCCAACGCTTTCCCTACTGTTGCACTCTCTGGAGTTAAAATAGTAATTTTTACCCCTACGCTATCCAACTATTTCCCTACTGTTGAATTCTCTGGAGTTGGAATAGTCATTTTTACCCCTATGCTATCCAACGCTTTCCCTATTGTTGCACTCTCTGGAGTGGGAATAGTCATTTTTACCCCTACGCTAGCCAAAGCTTTCCCTACTGTTGCACTCTCTGGAGTTAGAATAGTAATTTTTACCCCTACACTATCCAACGCTTTCCCTACTGTTGCACTCTCTGGAGTGGGAATAGTAATTTTTACCCCTACACTATCCAACGCTTTCTCTACAGTTGGACTTTTTGGAGTTGGAATAGTAATTTTTACCCCTACGCTATCAAACACTTTCCCTACTGTTGCACTCTCCGGAGTTGGAGCAGTCATTTTTACCCCTACGCTATCCAATGCTTTCCCTACTGTTGCACTCTCTGGAGTTGGAATAGTAATTTTAACTTTACGCTATCCAATGGTTTCTCTACTGTTGTGCTCTCTGGAGTGGGAATGGTAATTTTAAGTTCTATGGTATACAACGTTTTTATTACTGTTTTTTTTCAGTTATGGGTTTTGAATAGTATTTTTATTTATTTAGCTATTTAATATTCTTTGCATAATTTTAGATAATGTAGTATATCATTAATTGTAAAAATATTTAAAGTATATTTAATTTTTTTAATTTATTAATAATAATTATTTACTTTTTATTTATGTTTTTGTTTTATGTTTGTAAATGTATTTGTAATTTATAATATGTGTTATTAATTTATAAATTATTAAAATAAGTATTAAAACTTATTGTTAAGTAAGTATATATTATATATTGTCTGTATATGTTTAATTCATGTATTATTATTATATATGTATTATTTATTAATTGTAAACATTATTAGATATTTTTAACTATGTTTATTTTATCTATTAGTGTTATTTACTTTATTTTACATTTATATTTTTACAGAAAAAACCTCTATTTTTAACATTGATATTTTTAACATCTATATTTTTATTTCGATATTTTTGTACTTACGGGGGTCGATTCCGATCCGTTAAAAATCACCGTCCGTACGACTCGCATCCGGAGCCGTTTCCGTACGACTCGTACGAACGCCGTACGACCGGACGATTACGATCCCGATCGGGCTACATGGACGCGATTCGTACAGTCCACGTCAGGTAAGGGCGATTCGTACGGAAAAGCGCACGTTCATCTACACACCGTACGGCGCGTACACCCCATGATCGCAGGGGTACGGCGCATACCCCTGCGATCATGGGGGGTACGTGCCGTACACCCAGCATACATGGGGTACGTGCCGTGCACCCAGCGTACATGGGGTACGGCACATACCCCATGTACGCTGGGTGTACGGCACGTACCTCCCATGATCGCAGGGGTACGCGCTGTACCCCTGCGATCATGGGGTGTACGCGCCGTACCCAGGGGGGGCCGTTCCGTACCTGTTTCGGGGCGAACTCTGACTGTACGACAGTTTCCAGCTCCCGTAGAAAAAGGTTCGTACGGAGCGTACACAACACGGATCGTACTTGCCGGGTCGTAAAAAGCAGCCGCGAACCGTATAAACGTCGTGTACAGTGGCTTCCGAGGGCGATTCGTATGGGAATTTCATTCGTACGGACCCTGGAACGATTCGTACGGATAGCTGCATCGGGTGTGGATCGTACTACGTTGTTCGTACGGGGACGGTTACGGGTACGATTCGTACGGAAAAAATGCTCCGTACGACGATTCGGAGCGCTTTTTACCAGATTGGAATCGACCCCAAGTTGTAGATGGGATGTCGATATTCTTGCCTTCGATATTTCAGCATCGATGTTTCTGTAGGTTGATATTTTGTAGGTCGATATTTTGTCAGTGATCCGTGATTTTTAACATGTTTGGCTAGGATCAAGGTTGGTCGTATTGCTTTAAATAGTAGATTATCCTCTGAGGAGTCTGTAATTTTAAGGAATTTGGGCTTTGACCGCCTAGGCAGAGATAGCTCTCCCACTTTCATTGGTATATGTCCTTTCCTGACAGTTTGTTGTCTCTTGTTGTGATGGTCTGTGTGGTTGCTCAGATGGATGGTGAGTTGGATATTATGTGCATACATTTAGAACAGCATGTGGTATGGAAAAATTATCTTAACCAACAGTTTCATGTAAATGTTGAAGAAAACTGCTGTCAGTGGGAACCCTGTGGGATCCTTGCACAGGGCCATCTTCGCATATGAGGAAAGAGTGCAAATTTGACACCCTTCAGGATCCAGAACTTCCCAGAATAAAATCTTCAACCGCCCTTCAGGAGTCATTACAACTGCCATTGGCAGCACCGTAAACTAAAATGTATCACCTAGTCAGTAGAGGGATGCTGACCTACTCTGCCTGGGGCATGCCTCAGTGGACAGAGTCTAGTGGCAACTGTATAATAGGGGCAAATCAGCTTCATTGGATGTCCTCTCAAAAAATAAAACCCATATTTTTTTTCTTGTGTTATATGGTAAGTCTTGCGTTAGGGCTTGCCAGTCCAAAAGAGCTGAGGACACCTGGTAAAGCTCATCACAAATCAGGTCCCCAAACAGAGATGCAGAATTTCTTTCACCAGACACCCAGAACATATTTTATGAGGTTGAGAACAACACATTTTCATGTCTATTTTGTCCACTAGGCCAATAGACACAAACACCTGCAGCACAAAACATTTGGCCGACAATTAATAGTTTGCATTTTGGTTATGGGAACGACAATTGTCTCTTACAAAGCCAAGATATTTTTCAAAATTGTATATATGGTTGATTAATACAAAGCCTTTAAAGGAATACAGTGAGTTGTAAGTTTGGCTTGCATTACTGAATCAATATAAATGCATGTCTGCATGTTGGTAAAATGTAACTTTTTGTGTCCATTATAACGCTCCCAGAATGTCATTGATAATATAAAAAAATGCTGAAGAACGAAAAAAAGATTGCCAATTGTTTTGAAAACTGAATGTACCCATGTGATATTTGCACTTTAAAAAACAAACATTATAGTTATTTTGTTAAACTACCAAGCAATTTTCAAGGACAACTTTAAACACCAAATTTCTAAGTCATCATGTAATAAAACATGTTAATAATATTGGACAATCAGTGTAATACCATTATAAGCAACATGTAAACTTTCATTAGGGGTTCCAAATCATAAAAGTATCTACACTTCTATAACCTTACATTGGTGTAGATAACTCTAGGACCTTGCATAGTTTGTCTAATTGTAAAATGTAAACCAGCTACTCTCCTAGAACAGTGTAAAACAAGGGAAAAGGGGCACAATCAAATTAAGTGATTTGCCGAAGAATTACACAATGTGCTCAAGTGAAAATGAGCAAACAGTGTGGTCCCATTGATCCTCAGTAGGCAAGGAAGGCACTGAACTGCAAATTTAACTGGGTTTATTTTCAGTAACATTTAGTAAAATTAAGTGAGAGCTTAAAGGTAAATTAGCCATAGCAAGTCACATGAAATTATAGTAAGAAAGAGGGCAATGGTACTATTATAACAAAGATACATATATATATATTCACTGGAAAAAAACACAGGTTTCAGGGATGCTATAGTTGGTAATTAGCTTTAAAAAACCTTAGAAATTCTCTAAAAAAACACAGGTTTCAAGGACATTATAGTTAATAATAAGCATTTTAAAAACCTTATATATTCACTGAAAAAAACACAGATTTCAGGGACGTTATAGTTAGGGTGATATTTCACTCATACAAAACCAGAGAAATTCAGCCGTTTTAGTTGGCTGGGCTTACTATAAGTCACGGCCCCACAATGCACTGCTGATGACTTCAAATATTACATCACTCATGACATGGTCAGTGACATCACTGATGACATCTCAAATGACATCACTGATGACATCACTCAGTGACTGAGTGTTTCTAAAAAGTTTAAGAATGTAATACACATATATTACCTACTGGCGGTCGCCAGTAGGTATATATAGTTAGGATTTTTTCTCTATGGGTTTTTTGAAAATTCTATGTCTAATAACTTTGGCGTTTGTGGACGGAATTGGCTGAAATTTTCAGGAAAATGGCACATTTTGTTTCTGAGCAGCCCCTGAAAATTGGGGGGGGTTTCGTCCAGGGGGGGTTGAGAAAAAAGGGGGGTCCCAAAACGTGTTTTTAACATTGAGTTTTCCATAGGGCGGTTGGCCTCACTTTTAGCCCGAACGGCTGAATGGATTTGCACGAAACTTGGCAAAATTGTAGGGACTGGTAGCCCGATGTGCCTTTTGTAGGTCTCAATATATGTGCTCCAGTGGATTTTGAGAAATTAACGTTTAAAAAAAGATATATATCTGTAACAGCGGACCGGGCAGCGTCCCAGGACGCGTACTTTTCGCGCAACGGAGCTTTGTGAAGCGAAGCTGATTGGTTCTCCGGCGTCTGTCAACATTCCAAACAGTCCGTAGCGGCCGCCATCTTGTCTCTCGGTAGGATCGAGAGACAAGAGGAGGCCAAAGCGAAGGGGCAAATGACCATAAGGGGGAATAGTAGATCCTCGCTGACCCCCTAGGTTTGATGTGGAGGTTTTAAAAGGGCCCCGCGGGGCAAAAAAAAAATATAATAATAATAATCGAACGGCTGAATGGATTTGCACGAAACTTGGCAAAATTGTAGGGACTGGTAGCCCGATGTGCCTTTGCTAGGTCTCAATATATGTGCTTCAGTGGATTTTGAGAAATTAACGTTCAAAAAAAGATATATATCTGTAACAACGCACCGCTTCGCGTACTTTTCGCGTTACGGAGCTTTGCGAAGCGAAGCTGATTGGCTCTCCGGTGTCTGTAAACATTCCAAACAGTACGTAGCGGCCGCCATCTTGTCTCTCGGTAGGATCGAGAGACAAGAGGAGGCCAAAGCGAAGGGGCAAATGACCATAAGGGGGCATAGTAGATCCTCGCTGACCCCCTAGGTTTGATGTGGAGGTTTTAAAAGGGCCCCGCGGGGCAAAAAAAAAAAATAATAATAATAATCGAACGGCTGAATGGATTTGCAAGAAACTTGGTAAAATATTAGGGACTGGTAGCCCGATGTGCCTTTGCTAGGTCTCAATATATGTGCTTCAGTGCATTTTGAGAAATTAACGTTCAAAAACAAGATATATATCTGTAACAGCGCTCCGCTTCGCGGAGATAAAATTATATCTGTATTACCTAGCTGTTGCTAACACCAGTTAGCGACGGCTAGTAGGAGATAGCGACCATCTTGGGCCCCACTTTGCATGTGAGTGATATTTATCACTAATGACATGCAAAGTGGGCATGCCAAGATGTTAGCGACTGGAAACAGTCGCTAACATCGCTATCTCCTATTATCAACTTTTGGAAATATTCGAGATAAGCGCGAATATCTCCAAAAAGTAACAGCTGCCCTGAGCAGTTCTTAGCCATGTTATCCAATGGGAGGTGGATAACATGGCTAAGAGCATTAGCTCGGTAATGCATGAATATCGCTGAGTTTTCAGCGATATTAATGCATTGCGGTCGTTTTTTATCGTATTTGCGATAAACCTTGATAATAGCAAGGTTTATGTGCGATAATTTCTGACGGTAAAAAAATCTTTGCAATGCATCGTTAGGGATAAATATCGCTTAACTTTGGTAATATGCCCCAACGTCTGTTAACGTTCGATTCGAAGGAAATCAGGAAGTGTTGAAAAACATTGTCTGCGCCATCTTGTCTTTTTTCAAATGCCACACTTTTGTCGTGCACGGCAGCCATTTTAGATGCCTTGACCAGACCCACTCTGTGCACGCTGTCGATCCTTAGCATGGCTCCCCACCCTCGCAAGCATCTCACCCAGGCAGTGGTCACCCCCGCTCTCTGTCTTATGCATGGGTAATAAACCTCCCCCCATCTGCGCTGCTCTTCCCTGAGAATCACACCCTGTGCCCGCCCGACACCTCCCTTTCGCCCTATTCACTACCGCACCCTCTGACACTCCTTTTCCTCTGTGTCCGATTGTCCAGGCCGGTCCTAGGCTATCAGCTAGCCCTGCAGATGTAGTTTATGGCCACAGCTGTAAAGAATCACCCCTCTTCAAAGGAGTTATAGTAGATCAAGGCCCACACTCGATGAGATCCGTCACAGCAGAAGCGTTGCTATTATCTGAAAACCATCCTGAATTGTGATTGGGGAGGGGACCGAGCGTGAAGCGGAAGATTCCAGGGATGACTCTTTGTACATCAAAGTTTTTACAATTATGTGTCACATTAAAAATATATAGCACTCCGACAAAGTAGTAAGATTATAAAACTTTAATAATTTATAAATATATACAAGAAAACAAAAATAGTAATAACATATAAACATTTTTAGGGAAAAACAACGAAGTAGCGGTCGGCTGTGCGAATAGTCCCAACGCAGCACAACGTCCAGATTTCCGGCGTGGGGCGTCGCGGGGGTGGGTCATCAGTAGCAAACTGTTGTGCGAATAGTTCCAAGGCAGCAGAACGCGCCGAAATCTAGATGACACGAAAGTGATGTCTAGTAAGTTGCCACCCAGCAAATAACGGCGTGGGGCGTCGCGGGGGGTGGGTCATCAGTAGCAAAGTGTTGTGCGAATAGTTCCAAGGCAGCAGAACGATGGCACCAAGGTGATGTCCAGTAAGTTGCCGCACTGGTTTTGGTATCCTACAATGCTGCTCCGAATAACGGCGTGGGGCGCCCCGGGGGAGGCGGCGTGAACGGGCCTCTCCAGGTGGAGTGTCATCTGTTGTAGTGGGGCGCCCCTTTACCGTTTCAGTTGCCATTCCGTCCGTTTTTGGTCCACTGTGTCAAAAGCCGCAATTCAGCTGAGTTGCGCCCACTCTTGCGGTGCAGCGATAGGCGGCTGTCACAGGACTCTCAAAATGGCGGCAGGCTCTTTCCTTTTTGGGCCTGGTCCACTGAAATGGCCCTGGGACACCTTGGAAATCGGACGCTTGTCTGCTAGGTCTTGGACCCCATTCTCGAAAGCGTCCCCTCCGCATTGAGAATTCATCAAAAGTTTTGGGGGCCCCGACTCCTGCAGGCTTCTGGTGGGGAGCGGCTGCCATGATGGCTCGCGGAATGACCACGACGGAGCTACGAGATGGTGGTGCTCTCATGCTGACGCCAGCTTCAGTCTGAAACATCCAGAAACAAGGTGGGGCTTTCATCGTTTGGGAAAAAAAAAAAGTTTTCATCCAATGAAAAGTGTTGTTTTTAGGTCATATGATGAAGCCTTCCATCATTAGGAAACCAAAAGTAAAATGAACCAATGAAAAGTTTTATAAACAAGTCACATGACCTGTTATGCGGCATAGGGTATAAAATGCGGAGAAAATACGTTGGCACGTGAGGCGGCGTCAGTAGCGGACCGATGTGCGAATAGGCCGAAGGCAGCACAACGCGCCAAGATCCGGATGGCACCGAGGTGGTGTCCAGCAAGTTGCAGCACTGGTGTGGCCATCCTACAATGCTGAAAGTCGGCGTGGGGCACCCCGTTGGCCTGTGAGTTTGCGTCAGTAGCGGACCGATGTGCGAATAGGCCGAAGGCAGCACAACGCGCCAAGATCCGGATGGCACCGAGGTGGTGTCTAGTAAGTTGCCGCACTGGTGTGGCCATCCTACAATGCTGAAAGTCGGCGTGGGGCGCCCCGTTGGCCTGTGAGATGGCGTCAGTAGCGGACCGATGTGCGAATGGGGCCAAAGGCAGCGCAACAATATATTCTGAATTGAAGACACCACAAGGCGCTGAGATGCCAAGTTCCAGATGGCACCGAGGTGGTGTCTAGCAAGTTGTGGCACTGGTGTGGCCATCCTACAATGCTGAAAGTCGGCGTGGGGCGCCCCGTTGGCCTGTGAGATGGCGTCAGTAGCGGACCGATGTGTGAATGGGGCCGAAGGCAGCGCAACAATATTTTCGGAATAGAAGACACCACTAGGCGCTGAGATGTCAAGATCCGGATGGCATCAGATTGGATGCTGAACCACAAATTAAAACTAAACGGGGACAAGACTGAACTGCTCCTGTTTGGTTCAGACACCTCGCTCTGGGGCCCACAACATTGGCCACCTGAGATGGGGCCTCTACCCATTCCCACCGTGTCTGCTCGTAACCTAGGGGTTACCTTTGATAACCAGTTAGCATTCAAACAACACGCGGTGAAAGTCTCTGCCACCTGTACCACCATCATCAGGTGGCTGAGGAAAATCACGTGGATGCTACCTGCCGACACCCTGAGATCTGTAGTCCAGGCTCTTGTCACCTCACGCCTGGACTATGGGAATATTCTATTCCTCGGTGCCGGCAAGGAGGTGACCAGGAGGCTTCAGGTGGTACAGAACATGGCAGTTCGCCTCATCTGTCACCTCCCTGCGAGATCCTCGGTCTCACAGCATAGGCGTAAACTGCACTGGTTATGCATTGAGAGCAGAATTAAATTCAAAGCTCTCTGCTATATGCACAAGATCATGACAGGCAGAGCCCCTCACTATCTTTCTGTTCTGGTTCAGCAACACATCCCCTCCCGTACACTTAGGTCTTCCACTCAGAACAAATGTAAAATCCCCCGTGTTACCAGAGCCAAAATGGGAGGACGTTCGTTTTCCCTGCTGGCACCTTCGTTATGGAATTCTTTACCCCAAGTTTTGCGCTCTGAACTCTGTTTTCTGAAATTCCGGAAAGGAATTAAAACCTGGCTTTTTGATTCTTAATCCTCCTGGTCTTGCTTTCTTTGTGCTCTTCATTTTGCTCAGTTCGCTTAGCGCCGGGAAACCTCCGGGTAGCTGTGCGCTTGATAAATGCAATTATAATAATAATAATAGCAAGTTGCCGCACTGGTGTGGCCGTCCTACAATGCTGAAAGTCGGCGTGGGGCGCCCCGTTGGCCTGTGAGTTTGCGTCAGTAGCGGACCGATGTGCGAATAGGCCGAAGGCAGCACAACGCGCCAAGATCCGGATGGCACCGAGGTGGTGTCTAGTAAGTTGTCGCACTTCTGTGGCCATCCTATAATGTTGAAAGTCGGCGTGGGGCGCCCCGTTGGCCTGTGAGATGGCGTCAGTAGCGGACCGATGTGCGAATGGGGCCAAAGGCAGCGCAAAAATATTTTCTGATTTGAAGACACCACAAGGCGCTGAGATGCCAAGATCCGGATGGCACCGAGGTGGTGTCTAGCAAGTTGTGGCACTGGTGTGGCCATCGTACAATGGTAAAAGTTGGCGTGGGGCGCCCTGTTGGCCTGTGAGATGGTGTCAGTAGCGGACTGATGTGCGAATGGGGCCAAAGGCAGCGCAACAATATTTTCTACAATATTTTCGGAGTAGAAGACACCACAAGGCGCTGAGATGCCAAGATCCGGATGGCACCGAGGTGATGTCTAAGTTGCGGACCGATGTGCGAATGGGGCCAAAGGCAGCGCAACAATATTTTCTGAAGAGAATACACCACAAGGCTCTGAGATGCCAAGATCCGGATGGCACCGAGGTGATGTCTAAGTTGCGGACCGATGTGCGAATGGGGCCAAAGGCAGCGTAACAATATTTTCTGTATGGAAGATACCACTAGGCGGTGAGATGCCAAGATTCGGATGGCACCGAGGTGATGTCTAGCAAGTTGTGCCACTGGTGTGGCCATCGTACAATGGTAAAAGTCGGCGTGGGGCGCCCTGTTGGCCTGTGAGATGGTGTCAGTAGCGGACTGATGTGCGAATGGGGCCAAAGGCAGCGCAACAATATTTTCTGACTGACACCACAAGGCGCTGAGATGCCAAGATCCGGATGGCACCGAGGTGATGTCTAAGTTGCGGACTGATGTGCGAATGGGGCCAAAGGCAGCGTAACAAGATTTTCTGTATGGAAGATACCACTAGGCGTTGAGATGCCAAGATTCGGATGGCACCGAGGTGATGTCCAGCAAGTTGCTGTACTGGTGTGGTCATCCTACAATGCTGAAACTCGGCGTGGGTCGCCCCATTAGCCTGTGAGATGGCGTCAGTAGCGGACCGATGTGCGAATAGGCCGAAGGCAGCACAACGCGCCAAGATCCGGATGTCACCGTGGTGGTTTCATAGTTGAGAGGCACTTCATCTGCAGTGGGGCGCCGAGATCTGGATGGCACCGAGGTGATGTCTAGCAAGTTGCTGTACTGGTGTGGTCATCCTACAATGCTGAAATGTAGTGGGGCGCCCCTTTACCGTTTCAGTTGCCATTCAGCTGAGTTTCGGCTGCTCTTGATGCTACAGCGACAGGCGGCTGCAAGAGGACTCTCAAAATGGCGGCCTGTTCTTTGGATTTGGGCCTGGTCCACTAAAATGGCCCTGGGACACCTTAGAACTCGGACGCTCGATTTTTTTTTTCCTTTCCTGTACATGCAAAAAAAGGTAAATGCCCGGTACGTTACACGCTTCATCTGCCACGATGAACTCTCCAGAGGAACCGAAAAAAAATATAGTTGTGGTAACTATACCATGCATCGTCATATGGAGAGGTGGCACCAATTAATTATAGTGCTGCATAAAAGAGAGATTTGGAGGAGAACCCCTGACCTGCTAGTACATTCATCAAAGAAGTGGCACTGAGAGCTTCAGAGGCAAGGGAAACGGTCCCAAATATTTAGAAGAACTTTGGAAAGATTAAAATGACATGTTTAGATTGTGGCAAATTAATTTCATGTGGACAGATGAGTGTTACTCTAATAAATACAGCATATGAACGTCATCATAGTCGATGGTTGGTAGAGACATTTTGACTATATCCTGGACCTGCCCGTCCTCGCCCAAAATGGCGCCGGAATAAATGGGACTCGTAACTCCTTGTTGTGTACTGGTTGCAGAACCTTGAAATCACGAGATACGTATGCAGTTTTGAAGCACATGGCGGGCGGGGACGAGAATTGATTGAATATTTCGACATCCCTATTGATATTAAGTTCTGATGTGTTATTGATTACTGTACTATTGAAAGTTCGAATTAACGTCACCCATGGTACTTGCCCGCAAATGTATATCTAGATAATTTTATTGTAACTGGCCCTGTCGTATTTTAATTATAAAATGTACGTCCACCGATTCCGTAACTGTTAGACACCTTAGTTCTTGCAACCTAATGGCCCGCCCGTTACGTTCCTCTACAGTGTAAATGTCTATTCATCATATACGATTACAGTTTGCTCTGTGGCAGGCCCACGTGGTTATAGGCTCGTATTTGTATAATGAAATTTTCACAATAAAGGTTTTTAAAAGAAAACATGGTAGTAGTATATACATTGGTAAAGTTTTTAATAATAGTCACTGTTTTAGAATCATTAAAAGGCAAGTGAAATAAAGCAGACCAATTACATGAAGGGTAAAAGGTATAATACGAAGGAACGCAGTAAAGATAAATGGTCAAGGGCTGTTGTGTTTTCTATTCCTGCAACATAAAGTGATCGATAAGAATCTCATATTCAGGCGTATCGGCGACTAAGACAGCAGGTCGACCCTCTTTTGCTCAACGGCTCCGTCATGGGACGAAGAAACGCTCTTTTTCTCGAAAAAAGAATATATTTTACTTGCAGGACAGTTGTAAATTTTCCGGGAAAGTACATTAGCCTGGAACATTATAACATATATTTAAGAAAAAATAATGTTCGGAAGTAATAAAAAGCGTAATTTTTAGGTCATATGACCAAGCCTTTCATCATTAGAATAAGAAAAGTAAAATGAACCAATGAAAAGTTTTATTAACAAGTCACATGACTTGTTATGCTTACGTTACGCGCTGCGCGCCCCGGATGACTTCCGGATGCGCTAACGCGGCGCGTCATATGACGCATTACGCGACAACGCAGGTCCAGAATATAGTCAAAATGTGTCCACCAACCAGCGGTCGGAACACACCCCCTTTCAGCAGGCTAAATAGTTCTGTTAAATGACAACAGAAGGGACAGGCAACAAGAACCATTAGTCAAAGAGGGGAGGGCTAGTTCTTCTCTACCGGGTTACATTGGGGCGCTACCAGAACTGATCGAATTGGTAGTCTACAGTGTTTCTGGATGTTTCAGACTGAAGCTGGGGTTAGCATGAGAGCAGCACCATTTCGTAGCTCCGTCGTGGCCATTCCGCAACCAATCATGGCAGCCGCTTTTTATCGTTATTTTGGGCGGGGTGGGTGGCGGAGCCGAGCTGTTTTGCAGCCATCATTGTGTGGAGTTCAGTTCATTTCACTAGTTTTGTATTTGTCATGAGGGGTTGTTCCTAATGTTTCTATTTTAGCGAGGTCAAAAAGAGATCCCATTAGTGGCCTACTGATTTTTCTCGATTCCTTTTCTTTTTTTTTTACACGATTTTTCGTTATCTGCAAAGACTAAACAGAGTATTGCGACTCTGTGTTTGTTTGTAAATAGAGAATGAACCAAAGAGAACCAATTCTAAAACAGTAAATACTTGGATAACAATCAATCAAATGGAGAGAGAAGCAGGCACGACGTATTACAACGGGGGCAAACGCCTGCGTTAACTACCCTTCACTATGTGCAAAGAGAGAGTACTCCTAATAGAAATGAGGGGGGGGGGCACCATTCAAAGCAGATCAGTGTGCATAAACACGAAAATGTTTTCACTTACCACGTACTTGACATTCGACAGCTTATGATATTTGCTATTAAAAAACCATTGAAATTCACTGAAAAAACCATAGGTTATAGACCATATATAGTTAGGAATTAGCATTTACAAAACCTTGAAAATTCACTGAAAAAACCATAGGTTATAGACCATATATAGTTAGGAATTAGCATTTAAAAAACCTTATTTTACTCACACAAAACCATTGAAATTCCATATATAGTTAGTTGCACTAACTATATATCGCACACCCGCAATCCACTGCTGATGATGTCACATATTACATCATTCATGACATGGTCAGTGACATCACTGATGACATCACTGATGACATCTCAAATGACATCACTGATGACATCACTGATGACATCTCATTTGACATCAATGACCACATCACTGATGATATCATTCATGTGACAATACAATGCATCTCCTCACATTTTAATATAACCTCTGTTTCACCCAGTGTTAAAAACAGAGTATAATTTTTGAAACCATTGACACACCAATACTAGTTACTACATACGTACTCACTGATTCCTACGTCTACACACACATTCACTCATTCACCCATACAATCATTCATACATACAATCACTCATCTTTACAACACTATCATATGCACTCATACATCTATACAGACACTCACACTCTGCCACTCATCCATGGAGTTACTCACACACCTAGTCAGTCCTGTAAAGAATCAATCACACTTCCATTTTCTTGTCTATACAGTTAAACATAGAGCACCTTACATTTTCAAACATATACTAACACATACTTACTTTCTTATAGAATCATTGATACAAGTACACATTGATCTGCACAGAGTCACACACCTCCCAGCCAGCCACACACACACTCAGTCTCCCATACAAATACTTGGACAATCAATCAATAACCCATATAGTTAATCATATAGCTACTGATCAACATATGCAGCAGTTTACAGAACAACAGACATAATGATGCACAAATTAAGACAGTTTAGTCACTAACCCATGCACTCAGTGAGACACATTTAATCACTCACTCATACATTCAGTCATGCACCTACTAAATCCTTCGTCCAGACAGTTATACATCTACTCATTCTTCAATATGTAAAACATATTTAAACTTTATAGAAACACACAGTCACTGGATGATGTCATCAGTGATGTCATCAGTGATGTCATTTGAGATGTCATCAGTGATGTCATCAGTGATGTCACTGACCATGTCATGAATGATGTAATATGTGACATCATCAGCAGTGGATTGCGGGTGCGCGATATATAGTTAGTGCAACTAACTATATATGGAATTTCAATGGTTTTGTGTGAGTAAAATAAGGTTTTTTAAATGCTAATTCCTAACTATATATGGTCTATAACCTATGGTTTTTTCAGTGAATATATATATATGTATGCATGTATATATATATAATTTTACGCCAAGGTGTAATGAAGAATGAGTGGGTGTATGAGTGTCTAAATGGATGATTTAGTGGGTGCAGGCTGACTGGTAAGTGAGTGATTAAACATGTCTTAGTGAATGCAAGGGTGAATGACTAATCTGTGTGAATGTCTGTATCAGTTTGTCAGTAGGTGTGTAAGGGCTGCATGGGGGGTTGAGTAGCTATATGAGTGTCTATATGGGTAAATGATTGGTTGTCTGAGTACATGTATGAGTGACTGTCTCTGTGGGTAGGTGGGGCAATGTGACTCCCTGCATGGAAGTATGAGTGGGTGATTCACTGGGTGTATGGGTTCATGAGTGCAAATGCGAGTGGCTGTAAAGGGTGAGTGAGTGTGTGTATGCTGTGTTGGTGAGTAAATGGAATATATGTGAAAGGCAGTATATGTGAGTTTTGGAGTATGTAAGTGACTATATGTGAGAGTGAGTGATTGTGAGAGTGGCTGTATGGATGAGTGTGTGCTTGTACAGTGGTTGTGTAAGAGAATAAGTATGTGTTAGTGTTAGTATGAATAAGGGAGATAGTAGGTGTATAAGTTAGTAAATGGCAGTGCGATGGATTCTTGGAGTGACTGACTAGTTATGTGAGTTATTCTGTGGGTGAGTGGCAGTGTATGAGTGTATGTATGGGTGTATGAGTGCATATATCAGTGGCTGTATTCATGGGTGACTGCATGTATGAGTGACTGTAATGGTTAGTGAGTGGATGTTTGTGAGAATTAGCCGAGAGGTTATGTACTAACTGGTATTGGTGGTTTAGAGAATGGTAGTCAGTATTTGAGAGTGGGTATAGGAAAGGTTATATTAGGGTGTGAGGAAGTGCATCAGATATTAAGTTGATGATGTATTAAGTGATGTCATTTGATATGTCATCAGTGATGTCATGAGTGATGTCACTGACCATGTCATGAGTGATATGTGACGTCATTAGCAGTACATTGCGAGGACGTAAGTTATAGTTAGCTCAGCTAACCATAACAGCTAAATTTCTCTGGTTTTGTATAAGTGAAATGTTAGTCGAACTATAACATACCTGAAACCTGTGTTTTTTCCGCTGAATATTTAAGGTTGTTTAAATGCTAAGTCCTAACTATAACGTCCCTGAAACATGTGTTTTTTTCAGTGAATTTCTAAGGTGTTTTTAAATGCGAATGACTACTTATAAAGCCCCTGAAACATGTGTTTTTCTAAGGTTAAATGCTAATTTCTAACTATGCCTAGATAAGTAGGACGTGGACAAAAAGAGGAAGAAATGCGCAGAAAGAAGTAAGAGAAGTGTAGAAAGAGGCACAAGAGGTGCCGAAAGAGGAAGAAAGGTGCCGAAAGAAGCAAGAAAAATGCAGAAAGAGGCAACAGAAGTCCAGAAAGAGGTAGAAAGGTACAGAAAGAAGCATGAGAAGTGCAGAAAGAAGCAAGTGGTTCGGAAAGAGGCCTTTCGCGACTGTACCTTTCCACAGACTCATACAAAGGCGCCTAATCACTAATCCTTCTCCACAAAGTCTTAAACCTCACTTTTCTCTTGAAGGTTCACTATTCATCGACTGCTCAGAATGTTAGGCCTTCCAAATGTAAAACAGCAATTTGAATTGGTTTCTGGGAAAGGAAAAACTGGAAGTAGTAACATCTTATCCTTATTTAGGAAAAATATTTACCAACAGGTGTTCTGCTAACAGACACATGGACCACTGTAAAGGTAAAGCGATTTCACAAGCAGCTGCAATTTATCGCTTGTATATTCAATGTGGGAAAAGACATTTCTCTAACGTTATCTCAGTCTATAAAATAAAGATTTCACCGACTTTGAATTATGCAAGCGAAACAATAGATGCTTGTGAGTGGGCCAAATTTGAGAAAGTAGAAGGAAAGATCTGGCGCCAAATATGTAACCTGAATTATGCTGCGCCGATCGCTGCACTTAGGCTCGAATTTGGTCTTCTCTCTACATTCTTGCTTTCAATGGGTGCCTGTTTAAGATGGTGTAATGCTTTGATAAATGGTTCCGAAAATTTAATAAGGGCAGCATTGCACAAGGAAATTTTTGTAAATATGTTGGGGGAAAGTGTTATTTTTAGAAATTATGTAAAGGCATTAACCATGTTTGGTTTAGATATGGACGGGGCAGCGACACTATGTAAAACTTCTTTAAAGCAGATAATTAAGAAGACAATATATGTGGTTTCTCGTGAAAGAGATCTGAAACTATGCGCACTGAATGGAAGGATGCACTGTATTGCTGGGAGCTCCATAGTTAAAAATCCCCAGCCGTATGTTTTATGGAACCTGGAACACAGAGTACGTAGGGTGATTTTGTTACTAAGAATGAACTTATTACCTCTAAGAATCGTAACAGGTTCCTGGGAGGGTATTTCCAAAAATGAAAGATATTGTCATCTATGTAACTATGGTATACAAGATATGAATCATGTTTTGTTTGTGTGCCCTGCACTCCATTCAATAAGACGTAGATATTAAAGGATTAGTTTCAAAAAGTATAATATCTCTACAGCAGAACAGGCCAGTAATTGTCTTCTGTCCCCCCCATCCGAACTGATGTGTTTTAAAATTTTTCGTTTCTTTAAAGAATTTTTAAATATTTATTAAGAATGAAATATTTTAAAGTGATTTGAGTGTATATAATAATACTATGTTAGACCATCAACACTGCTGCTAGGGGGAGCTGGGAAAGCACTTGCACTTTAGTTTGATATGGTAGTTGGCCTTGTCTTTCCTACGTGCACTTTACGAAATACTTTTGCTGCTAGTTATCCATGGGGCAAGATATTGACATCTTTGTAACTGTGGTATATAAGATCCGTATCATGTTTTGTTTGTGTCCCCTGCATCCCATTCAATAAGGGGAGATATTTAAGGATTAGGCCTGTAATTATCCTTTGTCCTCCCCATCCGAACTGAAGTGTTTAAAAATAAAAATCGTTTTTCTTTAAATAATGTTTTGCTTATTAAGAATGAAATATGTTGAATTGATTTGAGTGCATATAATATTACTATGTTAGACCATCAACATTGCTGTTAGGGGGGGGGTTGGGAAAGCACTTGCACTTTAGTTGGATATGTTAGTTGCCTTCGTCTTCTCTATGTGCACTTTATTAGATACTTTCGCTGCTACTTATTCATGGGTAAAGAATGTCCCGTATACAAATCTTTTGCTACTAGTGTTAATTGGGATCATTACCCTAAAGGAAACTTTTTAAGTATGCAAGTTGCTTGTTATATATAAATTTGGATTACAACCGCATTTTAATTCTTCTGTGTACCTTTTCTAACTGAAAGAAGTCTGTTTATATTGTAAAGTCATCTGCATTGAAATGAAGTTGGCCATTGTAGAGTATACACTAGTGAAGAAAACAGTGTTCTCTTTTTTAACCATATGAGTTTTAATATAGAATTGAACTTGTAATTTTATAATGAACTTTCATATGTACAGAATGGTGTTTTAATTATGTACTTTATGTGGAATTCTTTGGAATTCTAAATCATAATAAAATACATTGAATTGTAAAACAGCAATCCTAACCATATCACTGTTGTAAGTCTGACCAAGTCTGTGAAGGTATACATGAGTGTGTCTCTGCTTTTACCAGGTGGCGTTGCATAAAAATAACATACAGATACTTGAATACTTGTGTTTCAAACAGCATACTCTGTAAATTTGTGTATAAAAAGGTGTATGTATTTCTTTCTGCTCATAATACAGGGTACATGGGTATTCAATAGTATATTTGAGGGGCTCTATAATACCTATATTCATAAGGCATGTCTGCCTGTGCACTGAGCAACCGAATGACAGAGCAGAACTGAGAAGATTTGACCACCTATAGGAGAAGCTACCAGATTTTTAAGCTAGCATCTTCAGAAAATGTATAATTATGTGAAAATAGGCACAGCTGAATAGTCGCATAATTCCAGTGGCCCTCCTCATACCTCTGTCAAGGTCTACAAGTGCTCCTCTGTGGTTGCCTCTTTTTTTGTGTCTTTTTGAAATTATAGTTTAGCTTCTATGGAAACGAGGAAGACTAAACCTGACGTTACCACTCCACAACACAGACTACCATACCGCAAAATTACTCTCCATAGCACATAATCCCACTCCACATAATTCCTGTACACAAAATACCACATACTTTTTATCCACATAATTTCATTGCACAACATATGACTTAATACCACTACACAGAACGTACATCCACTCCACTCCATAAAAGATTAATAAACAACTTTTACATGTACGTGAATCGCTCTAACTCTCGCAAATGCGAGACCTAGTGCTTTGCAAATGCTTGTTTATCTAGTAGTCGCGTTTGCAGAGTGGTGGAGAAAGGGGGCTGGGCCTCCAACCAGCGCTCAGGAATTCCACTGCATAGGACTTGCAGGAGGTACCAGGAGTGCTTCTTGGCCCCTAAAGTCCCTCAGGAGTAAAGTGGACTTCTTCCCCTAACCATTAGTGTGCAGGAGGCACATTTGCAGAGTGGTGGAGAAAAGGGGGGAATGGCCTCTGAAGACTTCTTAGCAATCCCATTGTGTGGGACTTACTGGAGGTAACAGGAGGGGTAGTTGGCCCCCAAGGTCATCCTTGGGGGCCAACTACCCCTCATATTATCTGCGGTAAATCCCACACAGCAGGATTGCTAAATTCTCATAGCAGGCCACGCCCCATTTGCCCACCACTCTGCAAACGCGCTCCTTGGCATGCTTTTGGATGGGGCTTGAAGTCCACTTGACTTATGAGGGTCCCTGGGAGCCAATTAGCCCTCCTGTTACCTCCAGTAAGCCCCATACAGCTGGATTGCTGAGAGGTGGACATGGCCATGCCTCCTTTCTCCACCACTCTGAAAACATATTTCCTGGTGCACTGTTGGTTGTTGGAAAAAGTCCCCTTGCCTCTTGAGAGTCCTTGGGGGCCAACTAGCCCTCCTGTTACCTCCAATGAGCCCTACACAGCTGGATTGCTGAGAGGTGCTCAGAGACCATGAACCTTTCGACACCACTCTGCAAACACGCCTCTGGCGAACTTCTGCTTGAGGGATGAGGTCCACTTTAGTTCAGAGGTCCTCAATACGCAAGAGGACCTCTTAGCCCCACTAGCAGTGCACCAAAAGGCGCGTTTGCAGAGGGGTGTAAAAAGGGGCGTGGCCTCTTACCACCTCTCAGCAATCCCACTGTGTGGCATTTACTGATGGTACCTGGTGGGCTAGTTGGCCTCTAAGGACCCTCACAAATGAAGGGGACTTCATCCCCCAGCCCACAGTGCACCAGGGGGTGCATTTGCAGAGTTGTGCAAGGAGGGGGCGGGGCCTCCGGTGAGATGCTGGTTTCTTTTTTTATTTTAAGAAGGGGGCTGTATAGCCCACCTTTCCTTGACCCTTTTCGGCCCCTGGGACCCTATCCCCAGAGCCTGATTTTTTTAAAAATAAAAAATTAAAAGGGAGGGGGCCGTGCTCCACCCCTCCTGAGGCCGATGACGGCCCCGGGGACACCGTCCCATGGGACTAGACCTTTGTTTTATTTAGTTTTTTAAAGGGGTGGGGGCGGTACAGCCCCACTCCCCAGGTTGATTTTGCCCTGGGAACCCCATCCCCGGGGCATGGCCATTTTTTATTTTTTACAATATTTAAAGAAGAGGGTCCTGTGGCCCCCCTCCTACGGCCCCAGGGACCCCATCTCCCAGGGCTTGGCCATTAAAAAAAAGTTTTCTAAAGGAGGGGGACCACGCGGCCCCACTCGGCAGGCCAATTTCGGCCCTGGGGACCAAATCCCCTGGAGCATGGCCTCTGTGTTGAGGACCGTGGGGGGGAGCCCCAATGCCCCTGAGGTCCCTACCGGTACCGTGCCTCCTGCGAGTGCCGGCATTGCTTTTGGGCAAAGGGAGCTGCTGACATACAGCTCCCTTTGCCCCAAAGCAATTCTGCTTCGCTTCATGGAAGCATGAGAAGTTTTCCTGCTCTTGCTTCCATGAAGCTTAGCTGAAGTTTGCTGTGGAATGACGGGAGCAGTGCTCTAGCCATTCCTTAGCAAACTGCAATGTCCTGGGGGTGGGTACCCCGGGACATTGCTGGAGTCTGCCCTTCGGGGTGGTCCCCAGGGCCAAGGAGGGCAGCCGAGTGGCCCGCATCTCATCTTCTGTGCAGCCCCGGGTAGTTAATGGTCCCAGGGGCCGGGGTTCCACAATGGAACCCAGCACCTAACTGATGTATGCCCTGGGGAGGTGGTGGTCCCAGTGGCAGTGAGGGGGGCTCGAGCACCCCCACACTTAATTTTTTTAACGTAGCCATGGGGAGGTTGCAGTCCCCGGGGTAGAGTGGGGATGCAAATTTTTTTTAAAAGCCCCATGGAGGTGGTGGTCCCCGAGGCTTGGGGGGACTCGAGCCCCCACACTTCCTTTTTGTAAAGTAGCCCCAGGGACAAGGGGGAGAGGCCCCCGCACACTAATTAATAAAGCCCTGGGGAGGTGGCAGTCCCCAGGGCAGAGTGGGGGCAGGAGCCCCCCCCACGCTAATATTTTTAAAAAGCCCCAGGGAGGTGGTGGTGTCTGGGGCTTAGGGGGGGCCCTGAGGCCCCCGCACATTAATTAATTAAACCCCGGGGAGGTGGCGGTCCAAGAGGCAGCATGAAGGGGCAGAAGTCCCCACCACACATTTTTTTTAAAGCCCTGGGAAGGTTGTGGTCTCCAGGCCTGCTGGGTCCTGCATGGCCCCTCATATCATTAGCATAGCCCTGGGGAGGTTGCGGTCCCCACATCATAATTTAGCATTGCCCCCGGGACCTAGCACACCTTGTGGGACCCCCTGAGCAGGCTTAGGGTGTCAGGGTGATTCTACCCTGCTCCCTTTTCTTCATTTTTAACCTTTTTTCTTGTGACTCTGTTCAACCAAGTCACAAGATGGCCGCCAACACTTCCTGGTTTGAACTGTTGGCAGCCAATCAGATTGCAAGGTTCGAGATCGGGAGGGGTCGCAGATCCTTCGCGTCGATATATAGATAGCTGTAAATATAATTTTTTTTCAAAAACTACTGAACAGATTTACACCATTTGACAAAAAGGCTGCTTTCTGAACCAAGAGCTACATTTTTTGCAAATTTGGTGTAATTCCGTGCAGCAGTTTGGGCTGTAGCCTTGTCTAAAGTTTCCAATAGATATCAACATGGAGAAAAAATGTTTCGGCACCCCCTTTTTTTTGCCCCTACTTGACTACAAAAGCTTTAGGACAGGAGGTGACCTGAGCGCCCCATTAGTATTGAAAAATGTATGAAAATTCGTCATAAGGCGCCAAAGATATTGACAAATCCAAAAACGCTTTTCCCATGGAAACTAGGACCTAACTATAACTACCTACTGGCTACTGCCAAAGGGTAATACATATATACACATATAGATATGTATTACCTTCTGGCAGTCGCCAGAAAATAGTTATAGTTAGCACCTATTAGCCATAGGAAATCCGCAACATTCTATTTGGAATATCTTTGGCGCAGGTTGACGAATCTTTGCGAAATTTTAAAAACTGGTGGGCGCTCCTCTCCGCTCCTATCCTGAAAGTCTCCGGTTGATTCGTCAAGCGGGGGCCGAGAAAAAAGGGGGTCCCAAAACGTGTTATCACCAATGCAATTTCCCATAGGAACTTTTAGCCGCAGCTACATCCCAAACTGCTGAACGGAATTACACCACATTTGGCAAAAAGGTAGCCCTTGTTTCAGAGTTGTGTCTTTTGGTTAAATGGTGTAAATCTGTTCAGTAGTTCCTGAGAAAATCAAGTAAAATCACATATTTATCTATGGGCGCGGAGGATCCGCGCACCCAGCATGAGCTGTATGCTAATTGGCTGTCAATACTCCAAACCAGGAAGTGTTTGCAGCCATCCTGTGCCTCGTGGCACAAGAAAACAGAAGAAAAAACACGCAGAACGCAAAAAGGGGGCAGGGTAGAAACACCCTGACCCCTTAGGCCTGCATTTTTTTTTAAAATCAGCAAAAACTGCGCAGGGTGCGCTTCTTTGGTAATTAGCCCCAGGGGGCCAAATCCCAGGGCAATACTGAATATGTAAAGGGGGGCCCAGTGGAGCCCCCCTGGACCGCCACCCCCCCTGGGCTTTTTTTAATTATGAGTGGG
This sequence comes from Lissotriton helveticus, assembly GCF_964261635.1. Classification (NCBI taxonomy): domain Eukaryota; kingdom Metazoa; phylum Chordata; class Amphibia; order Caudata; family Salamandridae; genus Lissotriton; species Lissotriton helveticus. Next base: position 660,239,274 of record NC_136065.1, read on the forward strand.
GGGCTCTCAGGCCTCCCCGCCCCGGGGACTACCACCCGAGGAATCTTTAAATTAGGTGGGGGGCTCTCAGGCCCCCCCGGGGACCACCACTCCCAGGGCTTATTTAAATTAGGTGGGGGGCTCTCAGGCCCCCCATCTCCGGGGACCGCCACCGCGGGGCTTCTTTAAATTATTTGTGGGGGGCTCTCAGGCCCCCCAGCCCCGGGGACAGCCACCCATGGGGCTTTAGGAAAAGAATGGCAGGCGGCTCACGGTACCCATAACCCCGGGGACCGCCACCCCTGTTTTTTTTTAAAATACCCTGTGTGGGGGGGCTCAAGCCCCCCTAAATGCCCTGGGGACCGCCACCTCCCCGGGCCTCTAAATATTTAAATTTGGGTATCTGTGACGGTACCCCCAGCCCCGGGGACCACCACACCGGGGCTTTGAAGGTTGAGGGAGGGGGGCCGCGCAGCCCCCCTCCTGAAGCTTTGTCGTGGTCCTGGGGACCCTCACCCCCCAGGGCCGGCTCCTGCAGTGTCCTGGGGTGCCCACCCCTGGGACACTGTAGTTTGATATGGCAGGGCGGGAGCCGCCATGGCAAACTTGGTTCGAATTTTGAAAGACAGAGCAGGAAAACCTGCTCTCTTTCAAAATTCAAACCAAATTCTTTTCCACACAAGGAGCTGCATCTTAACAGTCCCCCATGTGGAAAAGCAATGCTGGCTCCCGAAGGACGCGGGGAGACGGTGGGACCTTGGGGGCCCCCACGGTCCCTAATAAGAGGCCAGGCTGCAGGGAATGGGGTCCCGGGGGCCATAAGTGGCCCGCGGAGGGGAGCCACGTGGCCCCCCTCCACCATTTAAAAAAAAAAAGAAATTAAAAAAGGAATGCCGGCCCTAGGGGATGGTGTCCCCGGTGTCCTAAATGGCTTCAGGAGGAAGGCCAGGCAGCCCCCCTCCATTTAACTTAAAAAAAAAGGAAAATGGCCATGCCCCGGGGGATGAGGTCCCCGGGGCCAATTATGGCCTTGGGAGGGGGACCACGTGGCCCCCTTCCAAATTTGTTTTATTAAAAAAAATGGGTGAAGCCCTGGGGAATGGGGTCCCAAGGGCCAGTAAAATTTGAAAAGAAGGGGGGCCACACGGCCCCCTTCTAAAAAAAATAAAGAAAAAAAGATCGGCATCGCGCCGGCGGCCCCGCCCCCTACCAACAAACGCGCCCCCTGGTGCGTTTGCAGATGGGGAAAGAATTCCCCTTGAATACTGGGAGTCCCTGTAGGCCAACTAGCCCACCAGGAACCTCCAGTATGCACCAGGGGGCTGTGTTGCAGAGAGGTGTTCTGAGGCCACGCCCCTTTTTACACCTTTCTGCAATGCAGCTCTGTGGCGCCTAATGGAGGTAGCTGGTGGGCTAGTTGCACCCCAGGGACCCTCAGTATTCAAGGGGAGTTGCACAGTGGTGAAGGGAGGGGGGCGGGTCCTGAGTTGACATGTGTGCAAACACACAATGTGGCGCGGTTTAAGTTGGGGAATGAATCCCCCTTCAATTCTGAGGAATACTGGCCAACTAGCCCACCATGTGCTTCCATTAAGCACCATTGCGCTGCGTTGCAGAGAGGTGGTGCAGGCCGTGCCCCTTTTTACACATCTCTGCAATGGTGCTTACTGGCCAAATTGCACCTAGGGACCCTCAGGATTCAAGGGGCTTTAATCTCCAAACTTGAAACGGCCACAGGGCGTGTTTACACAGTGGGGAAGGGAGGGGACGGGGCCATAGGTGACACCTTCAATCCTGAGGGTCCCTGGGGGCCAACTAGCCCACCAAGTACCTCCAGTAAGTGCCACAGAGCTGCTTTGCAGAGTGTTGTAAAAAGGGGTGTGGCTGCCGAACCCCCTCTGCAACACAGCTCTCTGGCACATACTGTAGGTACCTGGTGGGCTAATTGGCCCCCAGGGACCCTCAGAATTGAGGAGGAATGAATTCTCTAACTTAAACCGTGCCACAGGGCTTGTTTGCAGACATGTCACCTCAGGCAACGCCCCCTTCCTTCACCACAGTGCAAACGTGCCCGTGGCACGTTTTAAGTTAGGGGATTAACTCTCTTTCAATACTGAGGGTCCCTGAGGGCACTCAGCACCGCCCGGTGCCTGCCATGCTGTGCATGGAACTGCTGGGGGTACCATAGGCACCCCCATGTGCACCCCCCACCCCCCGGAGCCCCTGGGGCCCACAACGGGCCCCTGCAGGGAGTCTCCGCATGCCTTTCCGTGGCGGCATTGCCGCCACGGAAAGGCACTGTTTACAGCCCATGCTAATATGGCTGGTGGTGTCTCAGAGACACAGCCACCATATAAACCCTTTTCCGCCCGGTCGCCTTGCGACTGGGGCGGAAAAGCGGCAGACGGTCTTTCTGTCTGCCGCGGACCCCCCAGCCATACTAATATGGCGGGGGTCATTCCGGCGCGGATGACGGGCGGATTGCCCCCGCCAGGCCGGCGGTGACTACCGCTGGCCTGGCCGGGGCAATTCGCTCGCCATCCTAATGGGCCCCTATATGCCTTTTTAACATCATGAGTGAGAACTGAAGAGGCAGAAAAACTGTCCGGTCTCCTTTAAATTGAAACTTATTTACGAACTTGAAATGCATTGTGCAATAACAATTGGTTTAAGAAACAAGCGTCAGTTTAAATGTATCTCACTGCTAATATTTCAGTTGAATAACAGTGTTATCCTATATTTATTCACGTAAAGCCCACAATGAAATTAGTAAAAAATATATATGTGCATAGTCTGTTGTTCATATCAACTGCTAGTTGCAACCATGTGACAGGAAAGGAGATGGCTTTTAAACTTTTCTATGAGGATGCTTTCTCATGTGATCATGGTCACGGTAGTGACCGAAATGCGTCAGAAGAAGCTGGAGCGGTTTATGAAATAAAATAGAAGTTTGGCACGAAAAGTGGAGTCCGTACCCTTTCTTCCCATGGGAGTATGGACGGTTTGGGAATTTGTTTTTTGGATATAATATATATATATATATATATATTTACATACATATACCCTTCTCTGATACCCCATGCAAGATCAATAAACAGTTAACTTGCAAAAGTGACTACGTGGTATATGTGCTGGAGTGTCCTTGTAACCTGCGGTATATTGGCAGTACCAAGCTGCAGGTTCATAAAAGGATACTCCAGCACATCCGGGCCATCAATACCTACGATGCTGCATACCCGGTAGCACGTCACTTCAAAGAGTGCCATAACAACAACAGTGCACTCTTGCAGTACTATGCAATAGATTCTGTGGGCCCCCTTAGAAGAGGAGGAGATAGAGAGGGAACATTGAGAAAGTTAGAGACCAGATACATCTTGGAGATGGACAGTAAAGCCCCAGGAGGTCTCAATTCCACAGAGGATTTTTACACCTGCCTCTGATCCTCTCTCTCCTATTACTAGGTCATATACCAGATTCCGACTCCATGTAAGATTCAAGAAGGATGTATATAGAGGCAATATACTGTTATAAGACCATATGCCCTATATCTGAAAAGTAGTGTGGATAATACAGTCGAACATCATAGCCTAGGACTAGGCTATGTTCTAAAAATGAAAAATGAGGACAAGAAAATACAATAGTGTGAAACTCTTCACGTTGCACTTTCACATAGGTTGCAATATCATATGTTTTATGTGAAGGCTGTCAATGGATGGATGGTACCATTTTATGGTTTACATTGGAGGCTGCGATAAAGTATTCAAACAGATATTATCTCCTCCAAATAGTAAACATAATAGCATTAACTGAACATCACCAATGTGCAATATATAAATATGTATATCAGGGTGTTTTTCTATCATTAGTTGAGCTGCAATTTAGCATTTTAACTTTTGTATGTTTTTATCCTGGTTTTATAAATTGTGGATCCCTAATTTAATATATATTTATTATTGATTCACGGTGTATATCTCTGAATGAAATTTGTTCATTTATTTACTTCAGGCATATATATATACACCTCTTATTGTATATAAAACCTTCACTATTGGATATAACTGCTTACACCCTAAGTTTGCACATGTATAGCTATTGATAACGTGGATTATCCCGTAATTCCTTGAACGGCCGCACTGTATGTCATTTATGTCTATCAATTTGACACATTACCATCTGACTATTGCAACCAATCACGGATTGAATTATCATGCACTTGCACTTTAAATTTTGCCTTCCCTCCCCTATGCGTCATGTGACCAAGGCCTCTGTGTAGGCCGAAACGTTATGCCGAGGTGGGCCTTCCACGCCATTAAATAAAACCACTGCTCACCTGCACTTTGGGTCGTCCTCTCTTCTTCTGCGCCGCAGGTATCCAGATATTGGGCTCCTGGTGAGAGAATGCTGAGAATGTGCTTATATATATATATATATATATATTGTTGGACCTGCGATGGGCAAGACCAGCACAAAGGGGGGTAGCTTGGCTCAAGTGACAAGGCAAGTGAAGGCTGTAGTGTTAAGCCGGCTCTGACCCAATAATAACTCCTTGTACATCCACACCAAAAAGAAGGACACCACACCACTGCTGTAGAAAAATACAATTCCTTTATATAAAAGTTCCTTGTTGTAAATAGGGTTGACTGGGAAAGCACATATACATTTCTTTTGGTCATACAGTTCTGGTAATAAATAGTATTAGTAAATAGAATAACTTCAGGGATGAGTATCACAATAAATATCAGAATAAATATCAGGATAAATATCAGAATAAATATTGGTTCATTTAAATAAACAACCACATGTTTCTTCTGGTATCGCTGCCACCAATTAAATACTTTAGAATCATTACAATACGCTTCAAATGGGAAAGATAACTCTTACAGTTTATGCTGTTTTCAATGACCGGGTATATGGCTTCTCTGAGCACAAAATAAGGTTTGGGACTCTTTAATAATCACTCAGGGCGTATGCGCGTATATCTAAAAGGCAAGGAAACACAGTAAATACATCATTTGCACTCGGCGGTCACCGGGATAGGATCTCTGCTTTGCCGGTGAAGTCTATGCGCGCCTACGGGCTTTAGCACCTCTTGAGCACAGGCGGCACCAGTTCAAAGTCATTAGGCTGACGAACGGGCTACCGGAGAAGTCACACAACCTTCGCGCACAGTCAAGTAAATGCCGGTTCACAGTTCCTTCACAACGCTGCATTCACTATGAGGAAACGGGCCGACCTCACATCGGCTGCAATCGAGATACGATTCAATCGGGCACAGCACTCCTCTCGTTAGCGACAGGGCTCTCAGGGGCTCCACGGACCTCCCTCCGACTTCCGCATACAGGGTGGTTCCCACCGACAGCTACAGCTCCCGGGTCACTGGGGAGTGGCAGAGACGCTAGTCCCGCCCAACAAAGGCCGGCCTTTCCCCGCCCCGGCGCACCACCTCACCTTCAATCTGCACAGGAAGCGCTCTACGCTGGTGGGGCTCGGAGACGTCCGAGCTCCCCTCTAGAGGCACCTGTCGCGAAGGGGGCGCAGCTGACGATCGAGGTCGCGGCAAACTTGCTATCGCCTCGCGACTCAATAAATCGATCACAGTTCACCACCGGGGGGGCGGAGAGGCACCCGAATCTGGCCACAGTCTTTGGGGAAAATGAGGTACTCGCTGGGCAGGCGCTGTAGGCGCTAGATCACTTCTCACGTAGCTGACTGGAACGCCAGTCAGAAACAACGCCAGCAACCCTTTGCTGCTCTACTGCCTGCGTTACCAGCCACCTCAGGGGTCAACAGGGCAGGTGTCAATCTGGTGTCAAGTCTGTAATCTCTTAATCTCCTCTTCTCTAGTCTGAATAATCTTCATCTACATCTAAAATGGCCACCAGGGACTGGGCCTTATATAGCCAGTGCCCTGGGTTACTGGCACGAGCCAGAAGGTTCTAGAACCTTCTCTGGTTGTGACAATGACAAGGCACTCTTGAGGGGTATTTAGGACACTCACAGCCACCGTACTGGGGTTCTAGAGCAGCCATTTTGTGTACCTGAGGAAAATAAAGGAATTCCTGTCAGAAATGCGCACCAAACAAAGGGCGCCAAAACCTCAAAAGGCCAGGGTTCTTGAAGGCTCCAATGGGAGTCACTTCACATGAGGAAAAAGGGTGTCCACCCTTTTAGGTTCATTTATACAGGTTGACAACCCCAGTTTGTAATGCCACAGGTTTGGGCCAGGCACCTTGTAAATAGGTGCCACAAACCTTGTGAGCAACTGGGCATCAAGGAACATCTAACCCCATGAGACAACACATAAAAAGTCCTGGTAGACAAATAAAAAGCGACAAATTTTGGGAGGTACAGGGGAACAAAAGAAATCATAGTGGTGAGGGGACTCTCAGAAGCAGACGGGTCTAACACGCGTCCCCCCCAGCTGAAAGTGGGGAGAGCTACCCAGCCCCTTGGGAGTCCTCAACACTAAGGCGGAAATACCTGGAGAGACCGTCTGCATTGGCGTGGTCAACTCCGGGCCGGTGTTCCACCCGAAAGTCCATTCCCTGTAGGGAGATAGACCACCTCAACAGTTTGGGATTTTCCCCCTTCATTTGCATGAGCCAACGAAGGGGTCGGTGGTCTGTCTGAACAAGGAAGTGTGAACCAAACAAATATGGTCGCAGCTTCTTCAGTGCCCAGACCACCGCAAAGGCTTCCCGCTCGATGGTACTCCACCTCTTCTCCCGGGGAAGCAGTCTCCGTGACAGAAAGACCACGGGTTGATCCAGACCCTCTTCATTGAGTTGCGATAGCACCGCCCCAATGCCAATGTCGGATGCATCTGTCTGGACAATGAACTCTTTTGAAAAATCTGGAGCCTTCAGGACTGGAGCTTTACACAATGCTTGTTTCAGAGTGTCGAAGGCTCGCTGGCAAGCCTCTGTCCAAATGACTCTCCTGGGTTGCTTTTTGGCCGTGAGTTCTGTAAGGGGTGCCACGATAGTGCCATACCCCTTCATGAATCGTCTGTAGTAACCTGTGAGGCCCAGGAAGGCTCGGACCTCAGTCTGGGTCTTGGGGGGTTTCCAGGCCATGATTGCCTCAATCTTCGCCTGAAGGGGCTGCACCGTTCCCCGGCCCACCAAGTGTCCTAAGTACACTACCGACCCCTGTCCAATCTGACATTTGCTGGCCTTGATCGTCAAGCCAGCCCGTTCCAGGGCCTGGAGAACGGCTTGCAAGTGCTGCAAGTGGTCCTCCCAGCTGCTACTGAAGACAGCTATGTCATCCAAGTAAGCAGAAGAGAATGACTCCATCCCGGTGAGGATCGTGTTCACCAGCCGCTGAAAAGTGGCAGGAGCGTTCTTGAGCCCAAAGGGCATGACGCAAAACTGGTAGTGTCCATCAGGTGTGGAGAAGGCTGACCTTTTCTTGGCTCCATTAGACATAGGAATCTGCCAGTACCCTGCAGTGAGGTCAATGGTACTGAGATATTGGGCAGCTCCCAACCGGTCAATCAATTCATCCGCCCGGGGGATCGGATGAGCATCCGTTTTGGTTACCGAATTTAGTCCTCGGTAGTCCACATAGAATCTCAATTCTGGTGTGGTGCCAGGTGGGGCAGCTTTAGGAACTAACACCACCGGGCTAGACCAAGGGCTACTTGAAGGTTCGATGACTCCTAGCTCCAGCATTTTAGCTACTTCGCTTTGGATACTGGCCTTCACCTTGTCAGACAGCCAGTAAGACTTTGACTTCACAGGTGGGCTGTCCCCCGTGTCCATGTCATGGGTACACAGGTGGGTCTTACCCGGGACAAGGGAGAACAGAGGAGCGAATGACCCCAAGACCTGGCGACATTCCTCCTGCTGCTCAGGAGTCAGGGTTGGCGAGAGTTTCACTCCCTCCACTGACCCATCCTTTTCTTGAGACGCAAAAAGGTCGGGGAGAGGCTCCGTGTCCTCTTCCTCCGATCCGTCAGTCACTATAACCAACATGACTTCATGCCTCTCGTAGTGGGGCTTGAGGCGATTGGCATGTAACACCCGATGCGGATGCCGAGGGGTCTTTACGTCCACCAGATAGGTAGACTTGCCCTTCTTCTCCAATACCTCATAGGGGCCTGTCCAACGGTCCTGGAGGGCACTCAGCTCTCCAGGCTCCATCACCCACACCTTCTGGCCAGGCTCCAACTCCACTGGGTGAGCGTTGTGGTCATACCACGCTTTCATGACTGCCTGACTGGCTTCCAAGTTGTCAGAAGCTTGCTTCCACAACTTAGCCATTTGGCTTCGGAAGGCCAGCATGTAGCTCACCACATACTGGGGAACTTTCCGGGGAGACTTTTCCCAGGAGTCCCTCACCAGGCTGAGAGGTCCACGTACAGGGTGCCCGTACAAAAGCTCGAAGGGGCTGAAGCCCACTCCCTTTTGCGGCACTTCCCTGTAGGAAAAGAGCAAACAGGGTAGGAGGACGTCCCATTTCCTCCGCAGGCTTTCGGGTAGACTTCTGATCATACCCTTCAAGGTTTGGTTGAACCTTTCCACAAGACCATTGGTCTGTGGGTGATAAGGAGTGGTGAACCTGTAAGTCACTCCACACTCCTTCCACATGGCCCGCATATATGCTGACAGGAAGTTGGTCCCCCTGTCAGTCACAACTTCCTTGGGGAATCCCACTCGGGTAAAGAGCCCCATCAGGGCCTTGGCCACTACTGGTGCAGTAATGGTTCTCAGAGGAATTGCCTCTGGATACCTTGTGGCGTGATCCACCAGGACCAGGATAAACCTGTGACCGGATGATGTAGGTGGATCTAGGGGCCCAGCAATGTCGATGCCCACCCTTTCAAAGGGGGTGCCAACGACGGGAAGTGGTTCCAGGGGAGCCTTCAGCTTCGTCCCTGTTTTCCCACTGGCTTGGCGTGACACGCACGACCGACAGTATGTGTCGGACGCCACCCGCATTCGAGGCCAATAAAAGTGGGGGACAAGCATGGCAAATGTCTTGTCCTGACCCAAGTGTCCTGCCAAGGGAATCTCATGAGCCAACTCTAATAGGAAGGCTCGGTAACACTGTGGGACTACCAGGGCCCGTGACAATCCGTGCACTGGCGCCCTGGGTTCACTGTAGAGGAGACCATCCTCCCAGTAAACACGATAGTTCCCAGACTCGTTACCTGCTGCCTTGCTATCGCCTCGCGACTCGATAAATCGATCACAGTTCACCACCGGGGGGGCGGAGAGGCACACGAATCTGGCCACCGGTTTTGGGAGCAATGAGGTACTCGCTGGGCAGGCGCTGTAGGCGCTAGATCACTTCTCACGTAGCTGACTGGAACGCCAGTCAGACACAACGCCAGCAACCCTTTGCTGCTCTACTGCCTGCGTTACCAGCCACCTCAGGGGTCAACAGGGCAGGTGTCAATCTGGTGTCAAGTCTGGAATCTCTTAATCTCCTCTTCTCTAGTCTGAACAATCTTCATCTACATCTAAAATGGCCGCCAGGGACTGGGCCTTATATAGCCAGTGCCCTGGGGTACTGGCACGAGCCAGAAGGTTCTAGAACCTTCTCTGGCTGTGACAATGACAAGGCACTCTTGAGGGGTATTTAGGACACTCACAGCCACCGTACTGGGGTTCTAGAGCAGCCATTTTGTGTACCTGAGGAAAATAAAGGAATTGCTGTCAGAAATGCGCGCCAAACAAAGGGCGCCAAAACCTCAAAAGGCCAGGGTTCATGAAGGCTCCAATGGGAGTCACTTCACATGAGGAAAAAGGGTGTCCACCATTTTAGGTTCATTTATACAGGTTGACAACCCCAGTTTGTAATGCCACAGGTTTGGGCCAGGCGCCTTGTAAATAGGTGCCACAAACCTTGTGAGCAACTGGGCATCAAGGAACATCTAACCCCATGAGACAACACATAAAAAGTCCTGGTAGACAAATAAAAAGCGACAAATTTTGGGAGGTACAGGGGAACAAAAGAAATCATAGTGGTGAGGGGACTCTCAGAAGCAGACGGGTCTAACACGCGTCCCCCCCAGCTGAAAGTGGGGAGAGCTACCCAGCCCCTTGGGAGTCCTCAACACTAAGGCGGAAATACCTGGAGAGACCGTCTGCATTGGCGTGGTCAACTCCGGGCCGGTGTTCCACCCGAAAGTCCATTCCCTGTAGGGAGATAGACCACCTCAACAGTTTGGGATTTTCCCCCTTCATTTGCATTAGCCAACGAAGGGGTCGGTGGTCTGTCTGAACAAGGAAGTGTGAACCAAACAAATATGGTCGCAGCTTCTTCAGTGCCCAGACCACCGCAAAGGCTTCCCGCTCGATGGTACTCCACCTCTTCTCCCGGGGAAGCAGTCTCCGTGACAGAAAGACCACGGGTTGATCCAGACCCTCTTCATTGAGTTGCGATAGCACCGCCCCAATGCCAATGTCGGATGCATCTGTCTGGACAATGAACTCTTTTGAAAAATCTGGAGCCTTCAGGACTGGAGCTTTACACAATGCTTGTTTCAGAGTGTCGAAGGCTCGCTGGCAAGCCTCTGTCCAAATGACTCTCCTGGGTTGCTTTTTGGCCGTGAGTTCTGTAAGGGGTGCCACGATAGTGCCATACCCCTTCACGAATCGTCTGTAGTAACCTGTGAGGCCCAGGAAGGCTCGGACCTCAGTCTGGGTCTTGGGGGGTTTCCAGGCCATGATTGCCTCAATCTTCGCCTGAAGGGGCTGCACCGTTCCCCGGCCCACCAAGTGTCCTAAGTACACTACCGACCCCTGTCCAATCTGACATTTGCTGGCCTTGATCATCAAGCCAGCCCGTTCCAGGGCCTGGAGAACGGCTTGCAAGTGCTGCAAGTGATCCTCCCAGCTGCTACTGAAGACAGCTATGTCATCCAAGTAAGCAGCAGAGAATGACTCCATCCCGGTGAGGATCGTGTTCACCAGCCGCTGAAAAGTGGCAGGAGCGTTCTTGAGCCCAAAGGGCATGACGCAAAACTGGTAGTGTCCATCAGGTGTGGAGAAGGCTGACCTTTTCTTGGCTCCATTAGACATGGGAATCTGCCAGTACCCTGCAGTGAGGTCAATGGTACTGAGATATTGGGCAGCTCCCAACCGGTCAATCAATTCATCCGCCCGGGGGATCGGATGAGCATCCGTTTTGGTTACCGAATTTAGTCCTCGGTAGTCCACATAGAATCTCAATTCTGGTGTGGTGCCAGGTGGGGCAGCTTTAGGAACTAACACCACCGGGCTAGACCAGGGGCTACTTGAAGGTTCGATGACTCCTAGCTCCAGCATTTTAGCTACTTCGCTTTGGATACTGGCCTTCACCTTGTCAGACAGCCAGTAAGACTTTGACTTCACAGGTGGGCTGTCCCCCGTGTCCATGTCATGGGTACACAGGTGGGTCTTACCCGGGACAAGGGAGAACAGAGGAGCGAATGACCCCAAGACCTGGCGACATTCCTCCTGCTGCTCAGGAGTCAGGGTTGGCGAGAGTTTCACTCCCTCCACTGACCCATCCTTTTCTTGAGACGCAAAAAGGTCGGGGAGAGGCTCCGTGTCCTCTTCCTCCGATCCGTCAGTCACTATAACCAACATGACTTCATGCCTCTCGTAGTGGGGCTTGAGGCGATTGGCATGTAACACCCGATGCGGATGCCGAGGGGTCTTTACGTCCACCAGATAGGTAGACTTGCCCTTCTTCTCCAATACCTCATAGGGGCCTGTCCAACGGTCCTGGAGGGCACTCAGCTCTCCAGGCTCCATCACCCACACCTTCTGGCCAGGCTCCAACTCCACTGGGTGAGCGTTGTGGTCATACCACGCTTTCATGACTGCCTGACTGGCTTCCAAGTTGTCAGAAGCTTGCTTCCACAACTTAGCCATTTGGCTTCGGAAGGCCAGCATGTAGCTCACCACATACTGGGGAACTTTCCGGGGAGACTTTTCCCAGGAGTCCCTCACCAGGCTGAGAGGTCCACGTACAGGGTGCCCGTACAAAAGCTCGAAGGGGCTGAAGCCCACTCCCTTTTGCGGCACTTCCCTGTAGGAAAAGAGCAAACAGGGTAGGAGGACGTCCCATTTCCTCCGCAGGCTTTCGGGTAGACTTCTGATCATACCCTTCAAGGTTTGGTTGAACCTTTCCACAAGACCATTGGTCTGTGGGTGATAAGGAGTGGTGAACCTGTAAGTCACTCCACACTCCTTCCACATGGCCCGCATATATGCTGACAGGAAGTTGGTCCCCCTGTCAGTCACAACTTCCTTGGGGAATCCCACTCGGGTAAAGAGCCCCATCAGGGCCTTGGCCACTACTGGTGCAGTAATGGTTCTCAGAGGAATTGCCTCTGGATACCTTGTGGCGTGATCCACCAGGACCAGGATAAACCTGTGACCGGATGATGTAGGTGGATCTAGGGGCCCAGCAATGTCGATGCCCACCCTTTCAAAGGGGGTGCCAACGACGGGAAGTGGTTCCAGGGGAGCCTTCAGCTTCGTCCCTGTTTTCCCACTGGCTTGGCGTGACACGCACGACCGACAGTATGTGTCGGACGCCACCCGCATTCGAGGCCAATAAAAGTGGGGGACAAGCATGGCAAATGTCTTGTCCTGACCCAAGTGTCCTGCCAAGGGAATCTCATGAGCCAACTCTAATAGGAAGGCTCGGTAACACTGTGGGACTACCAGGGCCCGTGACAATCCGTGCACTGGCGCCCTGGGTTCACTGTAGAGGAGACCATCCTCCCAGTAAACACGATAGTTCCCAGACTCGTTACCTGCTGCCTTGCTATCGCCTCGCGACTCGATAAATCGATCACAGTTCACCACCGGGGGGGCGGAGAGGCACACGAATCTGGCCACCTGTTTTGGGGGCAATGAGGTACTCGCTGGGCAGGCGCTGTAGGCGCTAGATCACTTCTCACGTAGCTGACTGGAACGCCAGTCAGACACAACGCCAGCAACCCTTTGCTGCTCTACTGCCTGCGTTACCAGCCACCTCAGGGGTCAACAGGGCAGGTGTCAATCTGGTGTCAAGTCTGGAATCTCTTAATCTCCTCTTCTCTAGTCTGAACAATCTTCATCTACATCTAAAATGGCCGCCAGGGACTGGGCCTTATATAGCCAGTGCCCTGGGGTACTGGCACGAGCCAGAAGGTTCTAGAACCTTCTCTGGCTGTGACAATGACAAGGCACTCTTGAGGGGTATTTAGGACACTCACAGCCACCGTACTGGGGTTCTAGAGCAGCCATTTTGTGTACCTGAGGAAAATAAAGGAATTGCTGTCAGAAATGCGCGCCAAACAAAGGGCGCCAAAACCTCAAAAGGCCAGGGTTCATGAAGGCTCCAATGGGAGTCACTTCACATGAGGAAAAAGGGTGTCCACCATTTTAGGTTCATTTATACAGGTTGACAACCCCAGTTTGTAATGCCACAGGTTTGGGCCAGGCGCCTTGTAAATAGGTGCCACAAACCTTGTGAGCAACTGGGCATCAAGGAACATCTAACCCCATGAGACAACACATAAAAAGTCCTGGTAGACAAATAAAAAGCGACAAATTTTGGGAGGTACAGGGGAACAAAAGAAATCATAGTGGTGAGGGGACTCTCAGAAGCAGACGGGTCTAACATATATATATATATATATGTATATATATATATATATATATATATAATATATATATATATATATTCACTGAAAAAAACAGGTTCCAGGGACGTTATAGTTAGTTGGACATTTCACTCGTACAAAACCATTGAAATTCCCCCATTATAGTTAGTTCAGCTAACTATAACTCGCGTGCCTGCAATGCACTGCTGATGACGTCACATATTACATCACTCATGACATGGTCAGTGACATCACTCATGGCATCACTGATGACATCTCAAATTACATCACTGATGACATCATCCAGTAAATGTGTGTTTTTCTGAAAATTAAATCTGTTTTATATATGTATATCTCAAGGTCGATGGAAAAATAAATGGGTACATAAAAGTCTGAATCGATGATTTTTCTTTTGTAAAATTGATGGTAGAAATGACTGATTAAGTGTATCTTAGTGAGGACATGGGCTAGCAAGTAGTGTTTAAATATGTACATATCTGTATCAGTCTCTCACTTTGTGTATAAGTGTCTGCATGGGTTGGTGAGTACCTACATCAGTGTCTATATGGGTTATTAGTTGTTTTTTTTAGTATCAGTATGAGTGTCTGTATGGTTTGGTGGGGGGTATTACTTAGCTCATAGATGCATGAATGAGTGACTCACAGTTTGTATTTGTTGAAGACAGCATGTGTGCAGATCTGTATGGATGGATGAGTGTGTGTATGGGTGTGTTAGTGACTGACTGACTGTCTCAATAGTGTATTTATGAGTAACTACATATGTTTTAAACTAGGATATGTGAGTATTGGTGTATATAAGCAAGTATATGTGAGATTGAGAGATTGGAAGAGTTTCTGTATAAATAAGTATGTGTTTCTATTAGTGATTGTTTGAGAGAGTATGTGTCAGTTTCTGTAGAAGTAAGTGTGGTGGTGTGTGTACAACTGTATATGCGAGTAAATGGATGTTTGATACTTTATTTGCCTGTGTGACTATGTGTCTGACTAACTCTATGGATGAGTGACGGTGTGTAACAGGATGTATAGGTGTATGAGTACATATGATGAGTGAGTACATGTATGATTGACTGTATAGGACTGCTGGTAAATGAGTGGATGTGTGTGTAGATCTTGGAATTACTGAATAGGTGTGTTGTAAGTGGTATTGGAATGTGCATTGCTTTCAAAATGTTAGTTTCTATTTTTAAGTGTGTGTATCAAAGATTATATTAGGGTGAGAGTAGGTCTGCCACTCTTATCACAAGGATGATGTCATCAGTGATGTCATCAGTGATGTCATTTGAGATGTCATGAGTGATGTCATGCGTGATGTCACTCACCATGTCATGAGTTATGTAATATGTGACGTCATCAGCAGTGCATTGCGGGCGCGCGAGTTATAGTTAGTTGAACTAACTATAACAGGGGAATCTCAATGGTTTTGTATGAGTGAAATGTCCAGCTAACTATAACACCCCTGAAACCTATGGTTTTTTCAGTGAATTTCTACGATTATTTAAATGCTAATTCCTAACTATAACGAGCCTGTTTTTTTCAGTGAATATATATATACATACACACATACTAAGAACATTTTTTCAACCTTTGTTATAGTTAGGAAGCTATATTTATTCTTTCTACACAAACCAAACGTAAACTATACAAACATTAGAAATTTCAAAATTATAGTTGTAACTTGCATTTAGAACTTATGCACCACCTTTAAATTAGTATGTCATGAACCTTCATACACAGTCTTTTCACCTCATTACATTAACTATAACTCGCCACTCTACAATACACTGTGTACTCACATATCATGTCCTTTGAGATGTCATATGTATGTTTATGAATGCTATGATTTCACATTGCTTAAGTAATGTAATATGCAAGGGTACAACTAGTGCATGGAGAGGGGGGTGAATTATAGGTGATGTAGTGTGGCGAGTGAGGCAACAAGACTATATGTTGGTGCCGAGCAGTAATCTTAACGTGGTGCGTAAATTCTAATTGCAAGTTAAAACTATAACTTTAGAATTTCTAAAGTCTGTATAGTTTAAGTTCAGTTTCTATAGAAAACATAAATACAGTTCTAGCTGTAAAAAACATGTAATCTTTGTTTTTTTCCATAGAATTAGATTTTTTAACCAAAAAAATGAAATTGTACAGTTTGCAGTACAGTGAAGGAGAGTGTTGTAAAGTGTACTGTCAGAGTATAGTAACAGAGTGGAGTGAGGTGGCGTACAATGGAATAGGATACAGTGGAATGGTGCACAGTGGAGTGGTGTATAGTGGAGTGGCATAGAGTGGACTAGAGTAGGGTGGACTGTTGTAGAGATGTGTGGCACAGAGTGGAGTGCTGTACAGTAGAATAGGGTACATTTTAGTGGCATAGAGTTGAGTGGCGTTGACTGTAGTGTGATAGAGTGTAAAAGCATACAGTGCATCAGTGTACAGTGGAGTGGAGAGGCATACAGTGGAGTGAGGTACAGTGTGGTGGCATACAGAAACAATAGCTTAGAGTGGAGAGACGCAATGTGGAATAGCGTCTAGTGGAGTGTTGGACGGTGGAGTGTCAGAGTGTACTCGCATACAGTGGAATAGCGTATAGTGAAGTGGTGTCCCGTGTAGTGGCTTAGAATAGAGTAGTATAACGTAGTGTAGTGGGGACAGTGGAGTTGTGTACTGTGGAATAGAGTGGTGTAGCATAGAGGTGACTAGTGTAGAGTACAGTGGTGCACACAGGAGTGGCATAGATTGGAGTAGCATAGGCTGGAGTGGCATGGACTGGGGTGTGGTAGAGTGCAGTGGCATACAGTTGATAGAGCGCGCAGGTCACCCGATTAGTCTTTTACCAAAAATACTCACCTGGGCCCATAAATCAATAACTCACAAATTTAAGCAGGTAACCTTCGCTCTACTATCAGTGTATTTTATACATTTAGGACTTTTGACTTTTCTATACCTTGACTTACCAATCCACGTCACCGGTACCTAAAGTCGTAAGGGTTCAAGGGTGTTAGAATAATAGGGAAAATAGCATTTGCACTCATATAATAACCACAGACTCTGGAAAAAGTTTAAACTCTTTATCTAATATCTTTAAAATGTCACGATCCAAAGATTAAACACCAAGAAACATTCAATTCTATAGAAATTGTATTAAAACTGTTTACGAACTTTTAACGGAAGGGAAGGGTAAGAGAGAAGGAAACATAATATGCAACCAAAAGATTCCCAGCATTTATTAAAAGAGAGGGTAAGAAAAAGGAACAACTATCACGATTTCAAAAATAGGAAGGGTAAGAAAAGGGACATATATCAAACTTTAACGGTAGGAAAATAAAGAGAAGGAAACAATACAATGACAAACCCACATAGATTTATATTTACCTAATATGATGTGACCACAGGTCAGTTTGAAGAACAGAACCCCGAAAGTTGCAGTCAGGTGCAGGTCAGAATCAGGACAGGTAAAGCAAATTGGATCAGGACAGGACCATCAAAGGTTAAGACTGGCACCCGCAGTTAAGTTGCAACGCCTGCGCTACTCCCTCTCTGCAGCTAAACAGCCAAAACCCTGATTGGGTTATCGATTTCCCCGACAAAGTGCTTCGCCAGCACTTCAGCTCCCAGAACCCCGATTGGATTATCGATTCTTCTGACAGAGTGCTCCGCAGCCCTCTGCTCTTGGTCACCTATTGAGTGCATTGGGTCAGTGACAAGTCTGCTATTCGGACAATTCGGGCAAATTCTCTATCTAAGCTTGCTCTAGTTATACTATTTTTCAGGACAGTGTACCACCCCCCAATGTTGCAAGTGTACGGATCCCCAATTTCGATTGGACAAGAGAATGAGGAAAGGTCATCACATCATAACAAATTGAAACTTTAGAAATTAATATTAAATTTTAACGTTCCCGCCCATTACTTTATTTCACATGACGTCTTTATTCCACCCAACAATGTATGTTCTACTAGTAAATACATTGTATTAACATTTGCATAGTTTTCTGCTGCTTGGGTTCAAGAGGTCGTGTTCCCAGGAGCTTCTTCTTAGACGGTCAGCTCCTTGGCCACAGTCCAAAGGTCACTGCTTCATAAACTTGAAACTTTTGCGCAGACACAGTTTCTCCAAAGATGGAGTTCAGCGTTACGAGACAGGCCAGTTTATTTGTAACATGTAAAATGAAAAAGAAATAGTTTTAGAACACAGAATAAATGAATGCACTGAAATGAAATGAAATAATGTATTTGATTCAGTTCTCTTCCGAGAACAACAAATGGTTGGCAATAAAAATTACAGTTTTACTAATAAAATTATCGATCTAATATAATATTAAAAACTATTTAAAAAGTTGTACATGTTAATACACACAAATTCATTAGGTGGTTCTTTGCAGAGGAAAATCAGATTCTGGACAGAGTTAATATTACATTTTGTTTTGATCGGTGTTACATATCTGTTCCTTGCTGCTACTACCGACTTATTTGGACAGGCAAAAAGTACGTGTTCTAAATCTTGCACCCCACCTTGACATAAGTCGCAGAGATTTGCCCCTCTTTCTTTTGGGAACCACTTAAAATTGTATGATTCCAGGGGTAGTATCCCAAGCCGTAGTTGTATAATGCATCGCATAACTCCATGATTTAAATTGAAAAGGATATACTGCTGCATTTTTTTTAAAACTATTGTGTCCGCGTACTCTTTATACGTTGAGAGTTCGGGACAATGTTGGATGTCAAGGTTCATGCTTAACCTTGGTGTTAGGTGTTTCAAGAAGAGTTTCAGTTGAGCTGGTGACCAAGATTTTAACATATCCAAAGTGACAGATGATAATTTAAAAGCGGTGAATAGGTTGTTACAAAGGGATCACTGACATAATATCGACAGTCAAAATACCGACTTACCAAAATATCGAGGTAAAAATATAGAATGCCAAAATATCGACTTCCTATCTACAAACAGGTAAGTACAAAAATATCGACCCAAAATATCGATAGGAAAAAATATAGACAGTCAAAATATCGTTTTTTAAAATATCTTTAAAGTAATTTTAAAGTACTATCATAATAATTATAATTAATTTAAACATACAGACAGACAGACAGACAATCACTTTTATTTGATTTTTGAAAATCATAAAAAGACACAGGATACAGTTCATAAATTACACACAAAATATAAAGCGACAATATGTACATAATATGTATACATAATGAATCATAAATCATGTCATCAGGGAAACTATTTTTGAAGTGACAAGTGCATAAACAAACGATATATACAATCCAAGAGTTTAAAAAGACTATTAAAACATTTTAAAACATCATCATGTCTGGTGTCTATTGTCTATTATAGATACACTTAAGATATTTCGTTTATAGTTAATCCATTATTACCTTTGCTTCGCATTTTGTTAATACGTACTCCAGCTACTAAAAAATTAGCAACATGAAAAGTGAAAACATACTTAAAATACTTAAATAAACTTAAAATTAATAAAGAATTATTGTAACTAAAATATATATATATATATATATATACATATTATTAACAAAACATATACAATATTTTTTCCGTAGGATAGCGAGAGGTTTAAATTTACTATTCCCTCTCCAGTGAGTGCAACAGTAGGGAAAGCTTTGGATAGCGTAGGGGTAAAAATTACTATTCCCACTCCAGCGAGTGCAACAGTAGGGAAAGCGTTGGATACCGTAGGGGTAAAAATTACTATTCCCACTCCAAGAGTGCAACTGTAGGGAAACCGTTGGATAGCGTAGGGGTAAAAATTACTATTCCCACTCCAGCAAGTGCAACAGTAGGGAAAGTGTTGGATACCGTAGGGGTACAAATTACTATTCCATCTCCAGCAAGTGCAACAGTAGGGAAAACGTTGGATAGCGTAGGGGTAAAAATTACTATTCCCACTCCAAAGAGTGCAACAGTAGGGAAAGAGTTGGATAGCGTAGGGGTAAAAATTACTATTCCAACTCCAGCAAGTGCAACAGTAGGGAAAGCATTGGATAGCGTAGGGGTAAATTTACTATTCCCACTCCAGAGAGTGCAACAGTAGGGAAAGCGTTGGATGGCGTAGGGGTAAAAATTACTATTCCAACTCCAGCGAGTGCAACAGTAGGGAAAGCGTTGGATAGCATAGGGGTAAAAATTACTATTCCCACTCCAGCGAGTGCATCAGTAGGGAAAGCGTTGGATAGCGTAGGGGTAAAAATTACTATTCCCACTCCAGAGAGTGCAACAGTAGGGAAGGCGTTGGATAGCATAGGGGTAAAAATTACTATTCCCACTCCAGTAAGTGCAACAGTAGGGAAAGCGTTGGATAGCGTAGGGGTAAAAATTACTATTACCACTCCAGAGAGTGCAACAGTAGGGAAAGCGTTGGATAGCGTAGGGGTAAAAATTACTATTCCCACTCCAGCGAGTGCAACAGTAGGGAAAGCGTTGGATAGCGTAGGGGTAAAAATTACTATTCCCACTCCAGAGAGTGCAACAGTAGGGAAATAGTTGGATAGCGTAGGGGTAAAAATTACTATTCCCACTCCAGCGAGTGCAACAGTAGGGAAAGCGTTGGATAGCGTAGGGGTAAAAATTACTATTCCCACTCCAGCGAACGCAACAGTAGGGAAACCGTTGGATAGCGTAAGGGTACATTTTAATATCCCCACTTTAGTGAAAATAAATTGATATAAATCACATAATTATAAATTAATCAATTAATACATTTTAATTACCAATTAAGAAGTAATTAATTACCAATAAAACATTATTTAACAATTTATTTTAAATAAATACCAATTAATTAATTATCATGTTTAATTAAATATATTAAATTACTTCCCACCCTATTCCCCTATAAACCAACAACCCGCTGCTAAAAATAAAATAATGTTATTCACATAATTATCAATTAATCAATTAATAAAAATTAAATATCAATTAACAACTAATTAATTACCAATTAAAAATTAATTGACAATTTATTCAAAATAAATACCAATCACTTAATTAATTAACATATTTAATTAATTATAATTAAATTACTTCCCACCCTATTCCCCTATAAACCCATAACTCACTACAGAAAAAAAATAGTATTCACATAATTGTCAATTAAACAATTAATTAAAATTAATTATCAATTAACAATTAATTAATTATCAATTAAAAATTAATTAGTAATTGATTCAAAATAATTACCAATTAATTTACATATTTAATTATTATAATTAAATTACTTCCCACCCTATTCCCCTATAAACCCACAACCCGCTACAGAAAATAAATGACTATAATTAAAATATTTATCAATTAATCAATTAAAATTAATTACCAATTATATTTTAATTAATTACCAATTAATAAATAATTAACAATTAATTCTAAATAAATAACAATAAATAAATTAACATATTTAATTAATTATAATTAAATTACTTCCCACCCTATTCCCATATAAACCCACAACCCGCTACAGAATTATATTACTCAAAAAATAAAAATTTATATTAAATTACCTAAAAATCGATATTTTTGTTGTCTATATTATGTCTAGTCGATATTGTGTCCATTCTATATTTTTGATTCGATATTATGTCCATTCTATTCGATATTAAAAATTTCTAGTCGATATTTTGGTAGTCTATATTATGTCTAGTCGATATTATGTCTATTCTATATTTTTGACTCGATATTATGTCTAGTCGAAATTAAAAACTCGATATTTTGATTGGTTACCGTTACAAAACACATTCTTCTGAGATTCTTGCTCAAGTGTCTCGAGTTTTAAAAATGCTTTTAAAGTTTTGTATACCACTTATCCATACTCTATACCCATTATTATATATTTAACTATAGCATTAGGATTAGGCAGAACGAACAGTTTAGCAAAAGCAGCGGTGCAAGCTTCTTGCATGTGAGAACATAGAGCAGCCATATTAATACTAGTGCGCAGTAGCAAAAGATTCCCTCCAAAGCAGAGAATACGTCATGTCACGTGAGCATGACAGACGCATGCGCAGTAGAAAATCCCACGTAGCAGTGGCCATATTAAGGCAAGCGGATTATTGTTAGTAAAAACACATATGCAAGCTTCACCTAGATACCCAAAATGTAGTGTAATGCAATATTATTAAGACAAACATGTTGTTTAATATATTAACGTTATGTCGAGAGGACTGAATACAAGCAAGTCATGTTACATGCGAATCCTTGCTCCATCAATCCCCTCTTTGATGATATTTTATATCATCACCAATTACTTGAAACAGATGCCAACTTTTCACATTTCACCCAACTCAATTGCTTCAAACTTTCTTATAGGATTTTTCTCATTATTTAAATGAAAAGTTTTCATATTCTTATAAATCCTGCCATTTAATTCCTCAGGCTCCATTTCATTGCAGTTTCTTTTCTTCCCTCTTTCATTTACTGTATATCTTTTTCTGTATTTACGACATTTGCAACATCCTACTATCCCTAGGATTAGTAGGGCTACTCCCACCATTGGCTTCAGTATTCTACCCATGAAACTTTTTCCTACATTAGTAATCCAGCTATCTATAGAGGAGAAACCATCAATAAGTCTCTTCAATGCACTATCAACCTCCAGTGGTTTAAGCTCTTTTTCCAAATGTGTAATATTCCTCACATACCCTTTAATTTCTACACTTTTGTCAGGTATGTAAGTGCAACAATGTTGCGCTTTCAACATTCTACAGACTCCATCCTCTTTTGCTAATAATGTATCAAGAACATGTCAGTTTTGTAAAACCATAGATCTGATCGCAACCAATCCGGTATTGACCATTAAGAACCCTCCAGCAGTCAGTTAATAACCGATCCACTACTGTTGACAATTTGCAAAGTCTTTGTGTATTCAGAGCCACTCCCACTGTAGGTATCAATGCACTAAATATATCACCTACTATTTCTCCAAAACTAGCTCTTTTGCTACGTATTAATCCATTAGTTTCTTCATTGTTTCCAGTGATGTTATTTACATCATATATCTTTGGGAAAACTATTCCAAAATAACAGCTCCCATACCAATGATCTGGCAATTTGTAATAGGCCTTGTTTCCACATATAAAATACATTCCAGGAAACACAGGTTCAGTTCCATCTTTGAAACCCCAACCCCCAATTACCTTATAATTGTGTTCACACTCACTGGAACTAATGAATACATTGTTATAATAACTAGTTATCGCCCTGTGGAGACAGAGTTTCCCCTTCTTTTCGAAATCCAGCAACATAGCAGCATGTGTCTTGCCATTTGAGGTGAACCCCATATTCTCAGCCCATTTAGGAATTTATGATTCTTATCATTTGCCTTTCTTTGGAAATTCTCTCTCCTTTCCTCAACCATATTCAAAAATATTTTCTCTTTTTCATGTTACAAACAAGTTAAATTATTCTTGTGTGCTTCAGCTATATCTATTGTACATATAGTTAGAAAGTATTCTCCCATATAACGTGTTACGTCACTCTTAGTATGTGCAGGATTCAGGTTACCACGTATAGGAAGTTCAAAAAATATTACATCTGAATTAGAATAGTAATACTGTAAAGGTCCTTTCTTATAAAACAAACTAGCTAAAACACTACATGAAATACCATATGTTAGTGGTAAATGGTGGTACGTCACACCTTCGGTTACTGAAGTAGGTAACTTCATACAGACATAACAATCTTCAATTTCCATAGCTTCTACATAGTGTACTAATAGGTTTGCAAATACATGTAAGTGAGTTCTATTACTAGTTCCAGTATGATGTAGTCCTTCCTCATCTGATGCTCCTAAATCTACCTTCGGTTGTTTAATGCTAAGTGCTTTCTCGTGTATATCTATTCTTCTAGGTGTATCCTTTGTTTGTAACTCGTCAGTATCTATTAGCGAAGGGGTAAAAATTACTATTCCCACTCCAGCGAGTGCAACAGTAGGGAAAGCGTTGGATACCGTAGGGGTAAAAATTACTATTCCCACTCCAAAGAGTGCAACAGTAGGGAAACCGTTGGATAGCGTAGGGGTAAAAATTACTATTCCCACTCCAGCAAGT
This sequence comes from Lissotriton helveticus, assembly GCF_964261635.1. Lineage (NCBI taxonomy): Eukaryota > Metazoa > Chordata > Amphibia > Caudata > Salamandridae > Lissotriton > Lissotriton helveticus. The sequence continues at coordinate 660,262,925 of NC_136065.1, forward strand.
GCAACAGTAGGGAAAGTGTTGGATACCGTAGGGGTACAAATTACTATTCCATCTCCAGCAAGTGCAACAGTAGGGAAAACGTTGGATAGCGTAGGGGTAAAAATTACTATTCCCACTCCAAAGAGTGCAACAGTAGGGAAAGCGTTGGATAGCGTAGGGGTAAAAATTACTATTCCAACTCCAGCAAGTGCAACAGTAGGGAAAGCATTGGATAGCGTAGGGGTACATTTACTATTCCCACTCCAGAGAGTGCAACAGTAGGGAAAGCGTTGGATGGCGTAGGGGTAAAAATTACTATTCCAACTCCAGCGAGTGCAACAGTAGGGAAAGCGTTGGATAGCGTAGGGGTAAAAATTACTATTCCCACTCCAGCGAGTGCATCAGTAGGGAAAGCGTTGGATAGCGTAGGGGTAAAAATTACTATTCCCACTCCAGAGAGTGCAACAGTAGGGAAGGCGTTGGATAGCATAGGGGTAAAAATTACTATTCCCACTCCAGTAAGTGCAACAGTAGGGAAAGCGTTGGATAGCGTAGGGGTAAAAATTACTATTACCACTCCAGAGAGTGCAACAGTAGGGAAAGCGTTGGATAGCGTAGGGGTAAAAATTACTATTCCCACTCCAGCGAGTGCAACAGTAGGGAAAGCGTTGGATAGCGTAGGGGTAAAAATTACTATTCCCACTCCAGAGAGTGCAACAGTAGGGAAATAGTTGGATAGCGTAGGGGTAAAAATTACTATTCCCACTCCAGCGAGTGCAACAGTAGGGAAAGCGTTGGATAGCGTAGGGGTAAAAATTACTATTCCCACTCCAGCGAATGCAACAGTAGGGAAACCGTTGGATAGCGTAAGGGTAAATTTTAATATCCCCACTCTAGTGAAAATAAATTAATATAAATCACATAATTATAAATTAATCAATTAATACATTTTAATTACCAATTAAGAAGTAATTAATTACCAATAAAACATTATTTAACAATTTATTTTAAATAAATACCAATTAATTAATTATCATGTTTAATTAATTATATTAAATTACTTCCCACCCTATTCCCCTATAAACCAACAACCCGCTGCTAAAAATAAAATAATGTTATTCACATAATTATCAATTAATCAATTAATAAAAATTAAATATCAATTAACAACTAATTAATTACCAATTAAAAATTAATTGACAATTTATTCAAAATAAATACCAATCACTTAATTAATTAACATATTTAATTAATTATAATTAAATTACTTCCCACCCTATTCCCCTATAAACCCATAACTCACTACAGAAAAAAAATATTATTCACATAATTGTCAATTAAACAATTAATTAAAATTAATTATCAATTAACAATTAATTAATTATCAATTAAAAATTAATTAGTAATTGATTCAAAATAATTACCAATTAATTTACATATTTAATTATTATAATTAAATTACTTCCCACCCTATTCCCCTATAAACCCACAACCCGCTACAGAAAATAAATGACTATAATTAAAATATTTATCAATTAATCAATTAAAATTAATTACCAATTATATTTTAATTAATGACCAATTAATAAATAATTAACAATTAATTCTAAATAAATAACAATAAATAAATTAACATATTTAATTAATTATAATTAAATTACTTCCCACCCTATTCCCATATAAACCCACAACCCGCTACAGAATTATATTACTCAAAAAATAAAAATTTATATTAAATTACCTAAAAATCGATATTTTTGTTGTCTATATTATGTCTAGTCGATATTATGTCCATTCTATATTTTTGATTCGATATTATGTCCATTCTATTTGATATTAAAAATTTCTAGTCGATATTTTGGTAGTCTATATTATGTCTAGTCGATATTATGTCTATTCTATATTTTTGACTCGATATTATGTCTAGTCGAAATTAAAAACTCGATATTTTGATTGGTTACCGTTACAAAACACATTCTTCTGAGATTCTTGCTCAAGTGTCTCGAGTTTTAAAAATGCTTTTAAAGTTTTGTATACCACTTATCCATACTCTATACCCATTATTTTATATTTAACTATAGAATTAGGATTAGGCAGAACGAACAGTTTAGCAAAAGCAGCGGTGCAAGCTTCTTGCATGTGAGAACATAGAGCAGCCATATTAATACTAGTGCGCAGTAGCAAAAGATTCCCTCCAAAGCAGAGAATACGTCATGTCACGTGAGCATGACAGACGCATGCGCAGTAGAAAATCCCACGTAGCAGTGGCCATATTAAGGCAAGCGGATTATTGTTAGTAAAAACACATATGCAAGCTTCACCTAGATACCCAAAATGTAGTGTAATGCAATATTATTAAGACAAACATGTTGTTTAATATATTAACGTTATGTCGAGAGGACTGAATACAAGCAAGTAATGTTACATGCGAATCCTTGCTCCATCAATCCCCTCTTTGATGATATTTTATATCATCACCAATTACTTGAAACAGATGCCAACTTTTCACATTGCACCCAACTCAATTGCTTCAAACTTTCTTATAGGATTTTTCTCATTATTTAAATGAAAAGTTTTCATATTCTTATAAATCCTGCCATTTAATTCCTCAGGCTCCATTTCATTGCAGTTTCTTTTCTTCCCTCTTTCATTTACTGTATATCTTTTTCTGTATTTACGACATTTGCAACATACTACTATCCCTAGGATTAGTAGGGCTACTCCCACCATTGGCTTCAGTATTCTACCCATGAAACTTTTTCCTACATTAGTAATCCAGCTATCTATAGAGGAGAAACCATCAATAAGTCTCTTCAATGCACTATCAACCTCCAGTGGTTTAAGCTCTTTTTCCAAATGTGTAATATTCCTCACATACCCTTTAATTTCTACACTTTTGTCAGGTATGTAAGTGCAACAATGTTGCGCTTTCAACATTCTACAGACTCCACCCTCTTTTGCTAATAATGTATCAAGAGCATGTCAATTTTGTAAAACCATAGATCTGATCGCAACCAATCCGGTATTGACCATTAAGAACCCTCCAGCAGTCAGTTAATAACCGATCCACTACTGTTGACAATTTGCAAAGTCTTTGTGTATTCAGAGCCACTCCCACTGTAGGTATCAATGCACTAAATATATCACCTACTATTTCTCCAAAACTAGCTCTTTTGCTACGTATTAATCCATTAGTTTCTTCATTGTTTCCAGTGATGTTATTTACATCATATATCTTTGGGAAAACTATTCCAAAATAACAGCTCCCATACCAATGATCTGGCAATTTGTAATAAGCCTTGTTTCCACATATAAAATACATTCCAGGAAACACAGGTTCAGTTCCATCTTTGAAACCCCAACCCCCAATTACCTTATAATTGTGTTCACACTCACTGAAACTAATGAATACATTGTTATAATAACTAGTTATCTCCCTGTGGAGACAGAGTTTCCCCTTCTTTTCGAAATCCAGCAACATAGCAGCATGTGTCTTGCCATTTGAGGTGAACCCCATATTCTCAGCCCATTTAGGAATTTTATGATTCTTATCATTTGCCTTTCTTTGGAAATTCTCTCTCCTTTCCTCAACCATATTCAAAAATATTTTCTCTTTTTCATGTTACAAACAAGTTAAATTATTCTTGTGTGCTTCAGCTATATCTATTGTACATCTAGGGGTCGATTAGGATCGCGGACGGACTTGAGTCCGTCCGCGACCCCTGAGGAGGAGGGAACGTCCGCATGGGCTGCGGCGTTCCCTCCGATCTGATTAGGATGTGACCGCCAGGGTGGCGGTCACATCCTCTATCTCTAACATTGCGGCGGGTGCAGCTTCAAGCTGCACCCGCCCCAATGTAAAAAATGCATGCACAGCATTTGCGTGCACAAAGCGGCAGGCACCGCGCGGTGCCTGCTGCATTGTGCACGCAAATGCAGGGGGGTACCATAGGTACCCCCCATGTGCACCCCCCACCACCCCTTCATCCAGGGGGCCCGCAACGGGCCCCCGAAGTGAAGGTCCGTATGCTTTTTCACGGCGGCTTTCCCGCCGTGGAAAAGCATAGAATTGCAGACATCCTAATATGCCTGGCGGTGTCTGCTAGACACCGCCAGCCATGTTAGTGCTTTTCCGCCGTGGTCGCCTTCCGACCGCGGCGGAAAAGCGGCGGACAGATTGTGAGACCCACCAGCCATCCTGATTTGGCGGTGGGTCTTTCAGGCCTCCTCGGCGGATTTCCCGCATACTCCGGGCCGGCGGTGGCTTCCGCCGGCCCGGAGTATGCGGAAAACCCGCCATCATAATGACCCCCATAGTTAGAAAGTATTCTCCCATATAACGTGTTACGTCACTCTTAGGGGGTCATTATGATGGCGGATTTTCCGCATACTCCGGGCCGGCGGAAGCCACCGCCGGCCCGGAGGATGCGGGAAATCCGCCGAGGAGGCCTGAAAGACCCACCGCCAAATCAGGATGGCTGGTGGGTCTCACAATCTGTCTGCCGCTTTTCCGCCGCGGTCGGAAGGCGACCACGGCGGAAAAGCACTAACATGGCTGGCGGTGTCTAGCAGACACCGCCAGGCATATTAGGATGTCTGCAATTCTATGCTTTTCCACGGCGGAAAAGCCGCCGTGAAAAAGCATATGGACCTTCACTTCGGGGGCCCGTTGCGGGCCCCCTGGGTGAAGGGGTGGTGGGGGGTGCACATGGGGGGTACATATGGTACCCCCCTGCATTTGCGTGCACAATGCAGCAGGCACCGCGCGGTGCCTGCCGCTTTGTGCACGCAAATGCTGTGCATGCATTTTTTACATTGGGGCGGGTGCAGCTTGAAGCTGCACCCGCCGCAATGTTAGAGATAGAGGATGTGACCGCCACCCTGGCGGTCACATCCTAATCAGATCGGAGGGAACGCCGCAGCCCATGCGGACGTTCCCTCCTCCTCAGGGGTCGCGGACGGACTCAAGTCCGTCCGCGATCCTAATCGACCCCTTAGTATGTGCAGGATTCAGGTTACCACGTATAGGAAGTTAAAAAAGTATTACATCTGAATTAGAATAGTAATACTGTAAAGGTCCTTTCTTATAAAACAAACTAGCTAAAACACTACATGAAATACCATATGTTAGTGGTAAATGGTGGTATGTCACACCTTCGGTTACTGAAGTAGGTAACTTCATACAGACATAACAATCTTCAATTTCCATAGCTTCTACATAGTGTACTAATAGGTTTGCAAATACATGTAAGTGAGTTCTATCACTAGTCCCAGTATGATGTAGTCCTTCCTCATCTGATGCTCCTAAATCTACCTTCGGTTGTTTAATGCTAAGTGCTTTCTCGTGTATATCTATTCTTCTAGGTGTATCCTTTGTTTGTAACTCGTCAGTATCTATTTTTTGTTGCTCATTAGTATCATTCTTTATATCTCTACTCATTATGTAAGGAATAGCTATTTTCAGTCCTAACCAGACTATGAGTACTATCACTATACTACATGTGCATATTCTACAGCATGTTTTCAAGCAATTTTGTTTCGGTTTTCCATTAACAGTATGATCAGCCATTTCTGACTAAGGAGACTTAACCCCTCTTTGTAGCTTTTACACAGTAGTTTACCCTGTGAAATCTTCAAGTGGGTCTTACCTCTCCGTCAGTTTGATCAGCAATCAATTCGTCATCACTTTTGTCACTTATTTCTACGTTTTTGAAATTTTCAAGAACAATGTAAGTCCATTCAGGGCCTCTGAATTTATTATTTAGCCTTTTCAGTCGCGGACTTCTTCTTCTTGGTTGTATTACAGACTGTTCCGTTTGACTTGTTATTTCGTTCACTTGTTCAGGTTCTTCATTTATGGTCTTTAGACGAAATTTCAATCTTTTGACAAACCTAGGCCACTTGTCTCCTTTTCTGGGTCTTTTAGCTGGCACTGTGCTCTGGTCTTCTTCCAATGCTCTTTTATTTTCCTTCAATTGTGGCTCATCTATTTCAATGTTGTCTTCTGTATCCCTCTCTATCTGACTAGGTCAATGTCTTATGTCCGTTTCTTCTGCCTGGGTACTAATCTGACTTTGTTCAGGTATCTGCTGGATTTGACTTTGATTTGATTCACCTTCTTCTTCCTGAACACATTTTCTACTTCTATCTGGTCCTGCTCAAGCTCTTCAAACTCTTGATTTTCTTCTGCTTGAGTTTCTGCCCTATTTCTGATCTGGCCCTCCTCAGACCCAGGAGCTGCGATAGGTATTTGGAATGTCTGAGAATATTGATTTTCCCTTATCTGATCCTCCTCAAGATTACCATTGGTTTGATTTCTGTAATCTGAGTACGTTCTTCTAGATCTATCTCATCCTCACTATCACTCTGGCTATCTAAATAAATTTGACTTCTGGTTCTCACGTATTCTGTAGGTATCTCAAGTACTGGAATCCAATCATCTTGACTGGTGCTCGGTTGTTCATCTTCAGCTACTTCAGGATCAACATCTCGAGACCCCTCAGCTGCACAACCTTCGGCTTCAGTTTCATCAGGTTCAGTCACTCTTTTTGTATGACTGGCATAGATCCAGTGTGAAACTCCTTCGCACTTTACAGCTGTGGTGGTAACCAAAATCAGTTGACGTGGTTTTCCCTACCTTGGTGCAAGGCAAGACTTTCGAGTATATTTCTTTAGTACCACCCAGTCACCTGGGTTCAGGTCATGTGCTGGAGTGGCTTGTCTGGCAGCAGCATCTTCCCCAACCTGGTGAGAGATAGAACGCACTTGATCAGCCAGTTCTTTGCAGTACTCCAGTACCAAATCATCAGATATACTTATCAGCTTGTGTCCTGGCACCCCTGCTTGCCTCATTGCTCTTCCCATTAATATTTCATGAGGACTCAAACCTGTGTTCCGATCTGGAATATTTCTGCGTCCTATCAGAACAAGAGGTAAAGCATCTGGCCACTCCAATCGGGTAGATTCATACATCTTTCCCAATCTTGACTTGATTGTGCCATTCAGTTGTTCTACCACTCCAGAAGCCTCTGGGCGGTATCGGTATGCACAGTGCAGTTTTTGCTTAATTTTGAATGTTTCACAGAGTAGACCAATTATTTCATTATTAAAATGGCAGCCTTGGTCTGATTTAATTGTTACTGGAAAACCGAACCTAGGTATGAGTTCTCTGAGTAGTTTAGCTACAGTGATGCTATCATTCCTACGTGTGGGGTAAGCTACCACCCATTTTGAAAACAGGCAGACAATGACGAGAATGTATTTTAATCCTCGACAAGGGGGTAACTGAATGAAATCAATCTGTAATCGTATGAAGGGACCCTCTGCCTTCCCAATCTTTCCTTGTAACACTACAGTTTTCTTTCCAGGATTCATCTGTTGACAGATTAAATATCTTTGGCAAAGGGCTTCTGCTATGTTCCTGAATCTCGCATTAAACCAACTCTGTCTGAACAACCTAATCATGGCATCTCTTCCCAAGTGGGAATCTCCATGGAACATCCTAGCCATAGGAGCAAGCAAACAGTCTGGTAACACAGGCCTACCATCGAGGTAAACTATAACACCATCTTCAACCCTTTTCTGACAACCTATATTTCTCCACTCTTCCTTTTCTTTTGGTTCTGCTTCATTTTGAAAGTCTCTCACTTCTTCCCACATTCTCACACCTTCAAGCAACATAAGTTGGCAGCTGTTTTCGCCTATTTCAATTTTCTTGTTTACAGCCATTCTAAATTTGGCACAATGTTGGGCTAATTGGTCAGCATATCTGTTACCAGCTGTCACTTTGTCATCTCCAGATTTGTGAGCAGCAGCACACTTGACCACAGCCACTTCTTTTGGCAGTTGGATTGCTTCGAGCAAATCCTTTACATAATTACTATTTTTGATTGGAGTACCTGAAGAAGTCAGAAACTCCCTTTGCATCCATAATTGGCAATAGTCATGCACAACCCCGTAACCATACTGGCTATCAGTGTATATGGTTACTTTCCAATTTTTCCCAAATTTACAGGCTTTTGTCAATGCAATCAATTCGGCTACTTGTGCAGACCTGACTCCAGGTAAATAGGATGCTTCGATTGGACCCCCCCAACGTGCACACTGCATAGGCAGTACTTAAACCTCCTTCCTCATGTCTCATACATGAGCCATCTACAAATAGCTCATATTCGGAATCAATTAATGGCTCTTCTCTTATGTCAGGATGTGGTTTTGTACTGTATTCAGTCAAGTCGATACAATCATGTTCAACTTCTTCTTTCACTTCTGCAAAGTGTGAATTAGGTAGCAGTGTTGCTGGGTTCAAAATATTACACCTAGTAATGGTTACAATTTCTGCCCCTACAAGAATTCGCTCAAACTTAGTCAGCCGACTAGGAGTGAGATACTGGGTCTTGGTCCTGGTTAACAGGATCACCACTGCATGTGGAACATACACTGTTACTGGATGTCCCATGATAATGGACTCACTTTGTTCAAGACTCATGCAGGTTGCAGCTACTGCTTTCAGACATCCGGGCAATGCAGATGCCACTGGATCTAGTGTGGAAGAAAAATACGCCACAGGGCGTCTCATTAGACCATGAGTTTGGGTCAAAACTGAAAGTGCACAATTATCTCGTGTGTCACAGAATAATGCAAAATCTTTTGAATAGTCAGGCATCCCTAATGCTGGAGCTGTACACAGACATTCTCGTAATTTCAAGAAAGCAGTCATGCTTTCATCATCCCACTCTAAGGGGTCCTTTGCCCTTTTCTTTGTCATTTGTATCAATGGTTTTGCTAAGACTGCAAATCCCACAATCCATTGCCTGCAGTAACCTACAACTCCAAGAACCATTCTGATCTCTTTCTGAGTTTGAGGTAAATTCATGTTTCTTATTATTCTGATTCTTTCTGAGGTAACCCTTCTGACTCCTCTTTCTATCTGGTGCCCCAGATGCTTCACTGATGTGGTGCAGAATTGTAATTTTTCAGGTGATACTTTATGTCCTCCTTCACCTAGGTGATTCAGTAAGGCAATGGTATCAACAACACAGTCATTTTGAGTTTTAGACGCCACCAAAAAGTTGTCTATATACTGGACCAGGACTGACTGTCCGGGCAGCACCAAAGACTCAAGACATTTCTTCATAATTTGACAATAAATTGATAGACTCTCTGTATACCCCTGAGGAACGCGGGTCCAGACGTACACATGACTGTCAAATTCAAAAGAAAAAAGAAATTTGCTATCTGGGTGCAATGGAATCGATAAGAATGCGTGACACAAATCAATTACGGTGAACCATCCAGCCTTCCACGGTATCTGATACAGAATCACTGCAGGATTTGGCACAACTGGACAGCATGGGACAACAATTTTATTAATTTTGCGGAGGTCTTGTATGACTCTATACTTGCCACTTGGTTTCTTTATTCCAATTATGGGCGAATTACATGGACTGCTCATTATTTCTTGTAAAATGCCTGTTTCAACCAAACGTTTTATTTCTGCTGCAACACCTGCTTTTATTTCTGAACTCATTTTGTACTGTCGAGTATTTGGGTAAACTGCACCTTCTTTTCCTGTCACTTTGATCGGGTCAACATTTGCCACTAGTCCTACATCTTTTCTGGTAAAATCCCATACATTAGGATTCACGGTCTGTCATAATTCTGCTGGTAAGTCTTCTATAGTTAACTTTTTATTCTCAATTTCCTGTTTCGCTAACATTAATTTATAAACTCCATCTTCATCTTGGGTTTGAATTTCAACACCACTTGGAGTGCAAAAGATGGTGCAATTCATTTTGCACATTAAGTACCTGCCTAGCAAGTTTACTGGACTTGAGTCGCACACAACAAATCGGTGCATTTCTTTAAAATTGCCTATTCTATTTTCCATTGGTTCAGTAACTGGGGTACTAATCTGTTTATTAGAAACGCCCACTACTTGGATCGCTCCTCCCAAGAGGGGTAGGTTTGGAATGTCTGCAGTTCTTACATTAGAACGGGTAGCACCAGTGTCCAATAGAAAAGTGACATCATTACCTTCAACTTTCCCTCAATATATGGACCTGACTGATCTACCGGCAAGGAGGCGCCAGGTTCGCACTCCTCGTCCTCCCCTCTCAGGCACCGTCAGTATGTGTCTTCACTGAAAAACGTGTCACTCAAAAGAAATTGTGATGCTGCCGTGTCTCTCCTTTCGCTCCCCTCCCAATTTGTGGTGTCCACACTCTGTTGTGCTTTACTCCTATAATTTGGCATAGGTGCTAAGGGTAACTGGTTTGTATTACCTGTTGCTGTGGCTTCCGTGGCACCTCATTCTGCATCTGTGAATTCAAATTGTTATTTTGCATATTACTGGTTTGCACAGCCTTACACTCGTTCTTTCAGTGCCCCAACTTACAGCACCTATGACAGGGGATTTTTTTCTTGGCTTCCTCTCTATTGGATTTTCCCCTGGGTTTACCCCCATTACCAACACTTTGAGTCTGGTTATTATTTGTTTGACTTAACTGTAGCTCCTGCTGCTCTGCCAATTTTACCTGAGCCCACATTACTTTCTCCTTTAATTCTTTTCTTTTATTGTCAAGTTCGTCCTCACAATATTTTGCATATTTAAGGATTTCATCAATGGGTTTGGCCTGCCAGCAAATTTCATGGTCCTTTATCCATTGCGAGATTTCTGGCCTTAATCCTGACACAAACCGATAGATGAAATGCGTCATATCCTTCATATCTATATTGTCTAAGCCACTGTACTGTTTAAAGACTTGTAACAGTCGTTCATAATATGCATGCACAGATTCATCTTTATTCTGAGTGGTTCTATCTATCCTAGTCCAATCAGTCTCCTTTGCAGGCACCTTCCCTTTGAGGTAGAGTATTACCTGGTTGTATTTCTTCATCACTTCATCAGAAGGTGCTCCTGTCTTTGGGTCTCTAGGGTACTCATCACTAGGCCAATCAACAGCAATTTTACATTCTGTCCACAAATCCACAGGAACAACAATGTTGAATAACCCATCCAAATCTTTTAGAAGACATTTGGAAACTTTCACAAATCTTTCGACTTGTTTGTACCATTCTACAAGTTTTTCTCGAAATTTTGGAAAATCATTTGTAAATGACAAAATATCCTGTCGAGACCATGGGACATGTATACATAACCTCCACCTGGTACACAACATTTCCACTTTCTCTGTTTCTTTTGAAAACATACTCAGACGCAATTTTTGATCGAGCCTCTTCTTTTTTCTTTGCCCATCTCGTTCTCCATTTTTCTATATCAACCCATTTTTGCAATGAAGTCAAAAGCTCCCTAATTTGTACTTTTCTTCCTGACACATTCATATTCTCCAAATCTTTGCCAGAAAATTCAGCTTGATATGGTTTCTGCAACACTTTAGACTTGCCAATGTCAATTCCCATATTAGCAACCATATCTGTTACTTTTTCGTGCATTACTCTGGTATTTCTAGTAATGATTTTACATATGAATAATAATTCATATTCACTGAGTGTATTTAACCTGTCCAATCCCAATTTTCCAGCCATCAGTTCCTACTAATTAAACTCCCAATTTATATATATCCAATACCTTTGGCTGTGACTTGGGTTTTTCTATTTCTCGTGACCATCTCTCTATTTCTTCTGGGGTTACCACTGTGGCACTTCTTGTACCTGAGGATATCTCCATTAGTACTTCTCTAGGATTTATAGGAGTGTTTTTCCTGCCTGAATCATCCACTGGCTCTCTTATGGGTAAATCCATCAGGGAAATTACCGACTCACATTCACTCGCCTGATCATCAACTATTAAAGATTCTCTTCTTGGCTGAACTACAGGTGTAGTCAGAGCAGGAGTTTTCGGACTAGGCTGCTTGTCTCCGTACAAAGGAACAACTGGGCCAATAGTTACCGGAATTGTTAGGGCTTCAGGACTTGTATTTAATTGGGAAATTTTCTGAATTAACTCACTTCTTTGTTTGTTTAAAGCTTCTCTTTCCCTAGTAGTGCTTTTTCTAATGAAGTCTCATGTACCACTTGCGGAATCAGAGGTGGTTTCAGAAACGGAGCATTTGGATTAACTGTGCTTGGTTCCTCATTATAAGGTGGTGGATTCTTGAGCAGTAAATCCTCCAGATAATCATCATCTGACTCACCACTAGTCATTAAATGTTTTGTTTTCTCATTTTTTTTACTCCCGGTGGGCTCTTCTAAAGTTAGTACAGGATACAGTCCTTCTACTAACATAGATTGTCTCCATTCTTTCATTAGTTTGTCTCTAGTGCCTTTTGGAAATCGGGGATAAAACCTATTCCAATTGCCATTACTTCTGGGTCTATCTCGCTCATACGCCTCAGTTTCCCATTCCTCCAATGCCTCATACTGCGTTAATCTAGGTCTAGGATCTAATTCATTCATACGAGTTCTCAAATTGTGCAATACTCTACCATTAAATGTACCATTTTCTGGAAATGCTAAGACACCATCATTTTTTGTGTACTCCATCCAATTCTCTAACCACACACAAGTGTGATAGCCCCTTTCCACCATCATGTATGATGTGGGCGTATTTTGTGGCGGAATAATAATTCATTCTCTTGTCTTAATTGTTTTATCTTTCTTGAATTTTTTTTTATTCTTTTAATAAATTATATTTTTCATCGTTCTACGTACATAATGTAAGGTCTTCATCTTATTTGCTCTTCTCGCGCAAACCCTAAATATCTTCTATCAGGCCTATTTCCTTGGACCGGACCTATATGCCACATATAATTTAAACGCAACTCTTTGGGATGTGTTCAAATGTGTTTACAAAAATGTTCCAATACTAGCGCTTCCTTTATTTTCTAGGGACCAATAACATTTTTGAATTCAAATAATCCGACCAGTAGTTGCGCGGCTTCTCTGTGAGACTAGTTCTCACGCTCCTGTACTCACCCCTCCTTTACAATTATTACCTCAGCTACACACCCGCTGTCTCGACCAATATCAGCGTGGCTCTGAGTGACATCAGCGCAGCCCTGCAACTGACTCCCTCCTTTGCAAGGTAATACGAAAACGTAATTCATTCACTTTTAATGCAAAATTGTATTATTCAACAACGTAAAAACATTTGCCACTGTACCTGAGTGACTAAATCAAAGGAGATATATATTTCATTCACTACGAGTAAATCCCTTCTGCTTACTCTTCATATACTACGAATAGATCCCTTCCATCTACCCTTCACGCAAGCATTAGAGAACCTGCTACTACTTTAGACTTATCCCTTCTGGGATGTACTAAGGCCAAAGTTTCACCAGTGAACCCCTTTGCTATCAATCAAGCTCAGATGAACCTGCTACTCCTTCCGTGTGACCCTTTCTAGGTGATATCACACCAAACGTTTTGCTAGCAAACTCTTTGCTATCAATTATTCATACATTCATACAGAAAATCCCTAAATAGTGCTTCCGGTTTTACCTAAACATGCTCTTATTTCCTACAGGTAAGTGGCCTCACTGCAGTGCGGCTTCCATATACCACCCGCAATTCTGCCCCCGGGGATTCCAGACAAAACATATAACAGGTACGAACAATTTCGGTTAATACATAAATCAATATAATTCAACAATATATAAAATATAAAAACATTTCATTGACCAGCTAACTACCTATCTTAACTAAACCCTAACCATACTGCTGCTACCAAAAGAATATACTGATAGAGCGCGCAGGTCACCCGATTAGTCTTTTACCAAAAATACTCACCTGGGCCCATAAATCAATAAGTCACACATTTAAGCAGGTAACCTTCGCTCTACTATCAGTGTATTTTATACATTTAGAACTTTTGACTTTTCTATACCTTTACTTACCAATCCACCTCACCGGTACCTAAAGTCCTAAGGGATCAAGGGTGTTAGAATAATAGGGAAAATAGCATTTGCGCTCATATAATGACCACAGACTCGGGAAAAAGTTTAAACTCTTTATTTAATATCTTTAAAATGTCACAATCCAAAGATTAAACACCAAGAAACATTCAATTCTATAGAAATTGTATTTAAACTGTTTACAAACTTTTAACAGAAGGGAAGGGTAAGAGAGAAGGAAACATGATATGCAACCAAACGATTACCAGCATTTATTAAAAGAGAGGGTAAGAAAAAGGAACAACTATAACGATTTCAAAAATAGGAAGGGTAAGAAAAGGGATATATATCAAACTTTAACGGTATGAAAATAAAGAGAAGGAAACAATTCAATGACGAACCCACATAGATTTATATTTACCTAATATGATGTGAAGAACTAACCCTGGCCACAGGTCAGTTTGAAGAACAGAACCCCGAAAGTTGCAGTCGCCAGTAGGCTAACAGGTGCAGGTCAGAATCAGGACAGGTAAAGCCAAATTGGATGAGGACAGGACCACCAAAGGTTAAGATGGGCACCCGCAGTTAAGTTGCAACGTCTGCGCTACTCCCTCTCTGCAGCTAAACAGCCAAAACCCTGATTGGGTTAGTGATTTCCCAGACAAAGTGTTTCGCCAGCACTTCAGCTCCCAGAACCCGATTGGGTTATCGATTCTTCTGACAGAGTGCTCCGCAGCCCTCTGCTCTTGGTCACCTATTGAGTGCATTGGGTCAGTGACAGGTCAGCTATTCGGACAAGTCGGACAAATTCTCTATCTAAGCCTGCTCTAGTTATACTATTTTTCAGGACAGTGTACCACCCCCAATGTTGCAAGTGTAAGGATCCCCAATTTCATAGGACAAGAGAATGAGGAGAGGTCATCACATCATACCAAATTGAAACTTTAGAAATGAATATTACATTTTAACGTTCCCGCCCATTACTTTATTTCACATGACGTCTTTATTCCACCCAACAATGCATGTTCTACTAGTAAATACATTGCATTAACATTTGCATAGTTTTCTGCTGCTTGGGTTCAAGAGTTCGTGTTCCCAGGAGCATATTCTTAGACAGTCAGCTCCTTGGCCACAGTCCAAAGGTCACTGCTTCATGGACTTGAAAGTTTTGCGCAGTTGCAGTTTCTCCAAAGATGGAGTTCAGTGTTACGAGACAAGCCAGTTTATTTGTAACATGTAAAATGAAAAAGAAACAGTTTTAGAACACAGAATAAATGAATGCACTATATACCACTTATCCCTACTCTATACCCATTATTTTATATTTAACTATAGCATTAGTATTAGGCAGAACGAACAGTTTAGCAAAAGCAGCGGTGCAAGCTTCTTGCATGTGAGAACATAGAGCAGCCATATTAATACTAGTGCACAGAAGCAAAAAATTCCCTCCAAAGCAGAGAATACGTCATGTCACGTGAGTATGACAGACGCATGCGCAGTAGAAAATCCTGCGAAGCATCGGCCATATTAATGTAAGCGGATTATTGTTAGTAAAAGCACATATGCACGCTTCACCTAGATACCCAAAATGTAGTGTAATACAATATTAATAAGACAAACATGTTGATTAATATATTAACGTTATGTCGAGAGGACTGAATACAAGCAAGTCGCGTTACATGCAGATCCTTGCTCCATCACAGTGGAGTGGCATACAGTGGAATATCAAACAGTGAATTGGCAGAGTGAAGTGAGGTACAGTGTATTTGCGTACTCTCAGTGTATAGGGGAGTGGAGTGGAGTGGAGTTGGGTGCAGTGGAGTGGCTTAGAGTAAAGTGACGTACAGTGGAGTGGTGTGTCGTACAGTGGAGCAGCATTAAATGGAATATTGTACAGTGGAGTGGTGTACAATGCAGTGGCGCGGAGAGGGGTGGAGTGGAGAGCGTAGATTCGAGTGGCGTACAGCACAATAGCATACACTGCAGTGGTGTGGAAAGAGTTGAGTAGTGTAGAGTGGAATAGCATTGAGTAGAGTGGCATTCAGTGGAGAAGCATAGAGTGCAATGGGGTAAAGGGCAGTGGAGTAGACTGTAGTGGTACAGTGTAATAGCATGCTGTGGCATAGAGTGAAGTAGCATATAGTGGAGTAGCATACAGTGTAGCTGTGTACAGTGCAATAACATTCAGTTTAGTGGTGGACATTGTAGTGACAGAGTGGAGTCGATTATACTGGAGTAGCATGGAGTGTAAGAGAGTACAGTGTCATACAGTGGAATAGCACAGAGTTTAGTAGCATTGAGTGGAGTGGTGTAGAGTGTAGTAGCGTACATTGCATTGTTATAGAGTGGAGTGATGTATAGTGCAATGAAGTAGAGTGGAGCGGCATGCAGTGGATAGGCGTACAGTGGAATAGCTTACAGTGCAGTGGCATACAGTGTCGTAGCATACAATACAATAGCATAAAGTATAATATCAGAGTGGAGAGGCGTTGACTGGAGTATCATAGAATGGAGTGGCGTAGAGTATAATAGCGTAGTGTAGAATAGAGTGGAGTAACTACAGTGGATTAGCATAGAGTGTATTGGAGTATAGTGGAGTGACAAAGTGGACTGGCATATAGTGTAACAGTAGAGTGCAGTGGCATAGAGTGGGGTGTATTAATTGGAACAGTATGAAAGTGTGTGAATGGATACAAATATTATGTGGCAGAAATATACGTTATCAAGTATAAATGGTAATTTTTAGTAGTATGTGTTTATCGTATAATAGTGTTAACGTTCCACGTTTAAAAAAAATATTTTTATATGTTTTGCTGCGGCACACCGCGGTACGTTTGTGGTACAAGTGGGTGAGGAGTCACTATGTGATCAGCTAATGGCTGTGTTTACTAAAGGTAAAAGGCAGCCATGTAGTTTTCATCACAGTTTTGCTGCATTCACAAGTCTGCGTTTTGCTGTATTCTGGGTTAGACTCTTGCATATAGGTAAGTAGTAGGATTTATTGTTGTTCACTAGCCATTACCACTTTATTGAAATTGTACAAGGTACAGAAATGCGTGGGAAAGTGCCTCTTTTAACATGGTTAATGCAAAAACAACACTTGATGGACGGAATGTTGCACAATGGCAAAACAGTCACCCCAGTCACAGATCTGGGTTTAAACCATCGTTATTTTTCTCACTACACCACCCCAGTTCAGACATGGCCATATGCAAATCAGTCTTGACCCTGTGCCTCATGGGAACAGTCCAGTCCGAACTGCCAAGCCATGTCTTCCCTGGACCGGAATCAAGCATCCTAGGACCGGTTTTTGGCTATCAGCTGTCTTCAGCCAGGATAGCTTGACTCCAGTGGTGTGGAGAGCATGGGACTCCCGTCTGAGCATACCCGTCCCACTCGGGGTGACAAATGCAAAAACAACACTTGATGGATGGAATGCTGCAAAATGGCAAAACATTCACCCCCAGTCACAGATCTGGGTTTAATCCATCGTTATTTTGCTCACACCACCCCAGTTCAGACATGGCCATATGCAAATCAGTCTTGACCCTGTGCCTCATGGGAACAGTCCAGCCCGAACTGCCAAGCCATGTCTTCCCTGGACCGGAATCAAGCATCCTAGGACCGGTTTCTGGCTATCAGCTGTCATCAGCCAGGATAGCTTGATTCCAGTGGCATGGAGAGCACGGGACTCACGTCTGAGCATACCCGTCCCACTCGGGTTGACAAATGCAAAAACAACACTTGATGAACGGAATGTTGCACAATGGCAAAACATGCCTTCCCTGGACCGGAATCAAGCATCCTAAGGCCGGTTTCTGGCTATCAACTGGGGTGGCTTGGTGAGCAAAATAACGATGGATTAAACCCAGATCTGTGACTGTGGGTGAATGTTTTGCCATTGTGCATCATTCGGTCCAGCATCTTGTGTGTTATGCTGTTCACCCTATGTGGGAAGGGTATGGCCAGACATGGGTCTCGTGCTCACTAAGCCACTGGAGTCAAGCTATCCTGGCTGAAGATGTCTGCTAGCCAGAAACCGGTCCTAGGATGCTTGATTCCGGTCCAGGGAAGTCATGGCTTGGCAGTTCGGGCTGGACTGTTCCCATGAGGCACAAGGTAAAGACTGATTTGCATATGGCCATGTCTGAACTGGGGTGGCTTGGTGAGCAAAATAACGTGGATTAAACCCAGATCTGTGACTGCTGAAGTCTCAGGGACAACAGACTTCACCCACCAGCTCCCCAAGAGTTATTTGGAAGTGCCTGCAGTTGTGTTGGGCTTTCTGAGGGACTTAGGGGCATATTATCAAGGGGGTTTATCTCTGCTTTTTTGGCTTTAAAAGCCAAGAAAGCGGATATAAAATTATCTCCCTATTACCTAGCTGTCGCTAACACCAGTTAGCGACAGCTAGTAGGAGATAGCGACCATCTTGGGCCCCACTTTGCATGTCAGTGATATTTATCACTAATGACATGCAAAGTGGGCGTGCCAAGATGTTAGCGACCGGAAACAGTCGCTAACATCGCTCTCTCCTATTACCAACTTTTGGAGATGTTCGCGCTAAGCGCGAATATCTCCAAAAGCTAACACCTGCCCTGAGCAGTTCTTAGCCATGTTATCCAATGGGAGGTGGATAACATGGCTAAGAGCATTAGCTTGGTAATGCATGAATATCGCTGACTTTTCAGCGATATTCATGCATTGCGTCCGTTTTTTATCGCATTAGCGATAAACCTTGGTAATACCAAGGGTTATCTGCGATAAAAATCGCCGCAACTCAGCGGTAAAATTTTGTCTCTAACCAAGCAATAGCGATAATTATCGCTATTGCTTGGTAATATGCCCCTTAGTGTCGCAAGGAGGTGGAAGCGCAACTCACGAAGAAGAAGTGTGTCGCCGCCGCAGCCGGTGTCGTCGCATCGCCGGAGAAGAGGATCGACATTGCATCAGCCGCCGCTGCATCAACGGAGAAGCGTGTCGCCACCGCTGGAGCTGTCGCATCATCGCTGAAATGTTTCGCATCGCCAGAGAAGAGGTTCGACGTCGCACCAGACGCCGCTGCAGCACCGGGAAGAGTGTCGCAAGGCCTGACGCGGCTCAGAAGAATCGATGAGTTGTCGCACGGCCGTCGGACGTGCACGCATCGTGTGCATCCAAGAGAAGATGCCATTTTTGTTTTATTGCACCGTATCTTCATCGCATCATGGCGTTGCAGGCCGCATGGCCACAGAAGTGCAGTAAGAAACTGACACATCACCTCCCCTCGCAGAGAAGAACCAACACATCCCCTACACATCAGTAGGGAACCGACGCATCACCGTTCTTGCGTGTAAAGAACCGACACATCACCTCTCCTGCAACACTTTCGTTGTATAGCGTTACGCATCCTAAGGCACATTGACTCAAAGTGTCGCATTTTACATCTTAAGAGAACTAAGCTATTTCTACCATTTTTAAAGTACAGTATTGTGGATTTTTGTTGTTTGTGGTCTTGTGTTAAATCTATATAAAAATACTTATTTTTATACTACAACTGGTGTGGTGTAAATCTGTAGTGTTGTCACTGGGTTACTGTATGTGTTCACAAATGCTTCACACACTGCCTCTAAATTAAGCTTGTCTGCTCGTGCCGGGTGAGAAGGAGTTATTTTAGGAGGGTACCCCCTTACCCTGACTAGACGCAAGGGTCCCTATTTGGTCAAAGGTACCTACCTCTGCCAGCTAGAGACCCCTAAATTTAACAGTGGCTGTATTGGTGAGTGAGCCCGTGTGTAAGTGCCCGTAAATGGTGAATGGGAGAGTGCATGAGTGTTTGTATACAGGGTTGGCTTTAGTGCTGGCGGCGCCCAGTGCGACAATCGATTTTGGTACCCCCACACCCCATGACCTCTCACTACCACTAGGCAAAAGTGCCCTTCATCTCTCCAATCATAAGTTATTGCTAAACAGAGTGTCCACCGCTGAGGTCAGCGCCCCTCCACAGATCAGCGCCCCTCCACAGATCAGCGCCCAGTGATATTGCACCAGTCGCACATCCCTAAAGGTCGCCCTGGCTGTATGGGTGAGTGAGCATGTGCATGAATGTCTTTGGGTGAATGTGAGGGTACATGAGTTTCTGGATGCGTGCATGAAAGGGTGTGTAAGTGGATGAATGGGTGTGTAAGTGGATGTATGCCTGAGTGAGTGGGTGTGTGAGCTTGTATGGGTAAGTAAGTGTGAGAGAGGTTCTATGGGAGAGTCTGTGGTCATCATACTGACTGTTTAGGTGACTGAGTACGTGGTAGTATCTGTATAAGTAAGTGTAAGTGAGTGGTGGATGAGTATCTGTATCTCTGTATGGGTGAGTGGCTGTTTGGATGAATGCCTGTATGAGTGTTTGAGTGTGTGTGTTGCTCTATGCATAAGTGAGTGGGTGCTAAATAAATAAATAAATTAGTATTTGTATGGGTTTGTAAATGAATATGTGAGTGGTTGTGTGAGTGTGTGAGTCGGTGTATGATAAGTTGCATGGGGTACAAGTGGGTGTGTGAGTTGTTTTGTAGATGATGGCATCAGAGATGTCATTGACAATGTCATGAGTGATGTCAT
Source organism: Lissotriton helveticus (assembly GCF_964261635.1). Taxonomy (NCBI): domain Eukaryota; kingdom Metazoa; phylum Chordata; class Amphibia; order Caudata; family Salamandridae; genus Lissotriton; species Lissotriton helveticus. The sequence continues at coordinate 660,283,348 of NC_136065.1, forward strand.
ATGTGAGGTCATTAGAAGTGCATTGCGGGGGCGTACGTTATAGTTTGCTCAGGTAACTGTAACTGCTGAATTTCTATGGTTTTGTATGAGTGAAATCTGAGCTCAACTATAACGTCCCTGTAACCTTTGTTTTTTCTGTGAATTTCTACATTTTTTAAAATTCTATTTCCAAACAATAACGTCCCTGTAACGTTTGTATTTCTATCAGTAAATTTCTACTGTTTTTTATTGATATTTCTTAACTGTAACCTGAGAGTGAATGTGTGCATGAGTGTCTCAGTGGGTGTGTGCATGAGTGTGTGAGTGTCTCATTGGGTGTGTGTGTCTCAGTGGGTGCATGAGTGTCTGACTGGGTGTGTGAGGGTCTAAGTTGTTCTGTGAGTGGGTGGGTGCCTGAGGGCCTGAGTGGCATCTGCTTGTTTTCTGCCTCTTTTCTGCTCAGTTATGACCTTTATTTTGCCTCTTTCAGCTTGTTGTGGACCTTTTTTTTTCTTCTTTCTACTAGGCCTGAATGAAGCTCATGGAATTTCATGGAATTTCTCTCTGCAGAAATCAGCGAAGATACTAAAAAAAACTCTGCCAAATTCCTCTGAGATCTGGGAGCAGGCAGAGTATTGCTCCACCTCCCCTAATTTAGTTCCTTGGATGCTGATAGTAGTTAGGGGCCAAAAACCGCTCCTGTTACCACCAGTAAAGTCCCCCACAGTGGTATGGCTGAGACCTCATCTGAGTCCCATCCACTTTCTGAATCACTCTGCAAATGCAGCTCCTGCAGCACTACTGGTTAGGGATGAAGTCCCCTTGGCTGCGGAAGGCCCTTGGGGGCCAATAACCCCTATTGTTGCCTTCATAAGTCTCCTACAGCGGGATTGCTAGTACCTCATTGGAGGCCCTGCTCCCTTTCTCAATCACTCTGCAAACGCACCTCGTGGTGCACTACTGATTGGGGAATGAAGTCTTCTTGGCTGCTGAGGGTCGTTTCTGCTTGTTTCTGAAGCCTATTTTGTCTCATTCTGCTCATGTCTGATGCCTATTTTACTTTTTTCTGGTCTCCATTTTGCCTCATTCTGCTCCTTTCTGACCTTTATTTTGCCTCTTTCTGCTTGTTTCTGATCTCTGTTTTGCCTCTCTCTGCTTGGTTCTGACCTTTTTTTGTCACTTTTTGTTTGTTTCTGATCTCTATTTTGTTCTTGCTGCTTGTATCTGTCCTTTATTTTTGCCTCTTTCTGCTAATTTCTGATCTCTATTTTGCCTCTTGCTGCTCGTTTATGTGTTTATTTTGCCTCTTTTTGCTCATTTCTCACGTTTATTTTGCCTCTTTCTGCTTGCTTTACACCCTTTTTGCTTCTTTCTGTTCGTTTCTGACCTCTATTCTGCCTCTTTCTGCTCGTTTTCAGCTTTAGTATGCCTCTTGCTGCTCATTGCTGATCTCTATTCTGCATCTTTCTGCTTGTTTCTCACCTTATTTTGCCTCTTTCTGCTAATTTCTCACCTTTATTTTGCCTCTTTCTGCTCATTGCTGACCTTTCTTCTGCCACTTTCTTCTAGTTTCTGATCTTTATTTTGTATCTTGCTGCTCTTTTTACCAGGGACTGCAGGGGGGAGCCTCCCTGCCGGCTCCTAACCTCCTCCTGGAGCCTGCATTGCTTCTGTACAAGCAATCCTTTCTTCTGTTTCTGCTCTCACTATAAGAGATCAAAAATTATTAGCTCCGCAATTAGCAACGACTGGCGGTTTGGAAGCTCCCAATTTACCATCTCCTATTGTGAGAACTGACCTCAAACAAGCTGTCACAAATGCAGGGGTTCATTGATGTGACTCTAAAAGGTTTATCACAAGTGACTACCTTTTACAAACCTCAGTAATTAGTTCTGTTATGATAAGGACCTATGGAAAAGGAAAGCATCTTACATGTTGCTCAACATGAAATATTTTTGTGATTCAGCACCAAAGCTCTGAAAGTCTATATGTAGGCCAAACAGTGAATGCCATTCATACACAATTCAAGAACCACAATTGAGCAATAATTAATAAGATCCTTGGCCAGCCTGTAGCCAAACATTTTAACCTTATGGATCATTTACTATCAGATTTGAAGTTTTTTTCCTTTGGGACATGTCTTAAAGAAAGAACTACCAAACTGTTTAAAATCACTGCATCCAAATGGACTAAACATCATTGACAAGAACACATGATTACTGCATATCTCAAGAGATATCAGGACTGCATTGATTCCACATTCCAAATGGAATCTTCACTCATAATGCTTTTTGAAAATCTGGCAGAGTTTTCTGTGCAGCCACAAACTATCTTGTTCTACCTGAGGAAAACGGAATATAAAACGTTGCAGTGGAAATATATTTTTGTTCTTCGGTGAGTCCATATGTTTTGATTTACTTTTTCTTGGCTATTTAGCAAAACAACTTTGATGTAGGAATGGCAAAAGACTTTGGCCTAGATGTATCAAGATTCCATTTTGCGATTTCTAAATAGCGATTTTTAAGGAATCGCTATTTAGAAATCGCAAAATTGAATATATGTAGAAAATCGCTAATTTTTAACGATTTCTTAATCTTCCTTATTTGCGAATTCGCATTTTGCGAATTCGCAATTAAGGAATATTTTCCCATGCATTTCTATGGGCCAGGAGGCCCATAGGATTGATTGTGAAATAATTCTCAAATTGCGAATTCGCAATTTGCTAATCGCAAATTGAGAATTATTTCAAGGGTGCAGGGGTGACTCAAAGACACCCTGCTGCACCCCTGAAATGTACATGTGTATGCATATGGTGCACATACATGCCCTATGGGCATGTGTGTGCGTCACATGCCACCTTCAAAAATGCCAATTTGTGCAGTTTTAAAAGAATTTGCAAATTAACATCAACTACAAGTTGCTGTTAATTTGAGATTTCTTAACCAAAATTCGCAATTTAAAAATGCTACATACATAGCATTTAAGGAATCGCAAAAATTGCGATTCCTTAAATGCTATGGCAAAATAAGGAATCGCACATTTTTGCGACTCCTTAATTTGCGAAATTTTGTTGCATTCCAAAACATGCAAAAAGACCGTTTGCGACTCGCAAAGGCCGAAATTCTGCGAATTTCGGCCTTTGCGATTCGCAAAAGGCTTGATACATCTAGGCCTTTGTCCCTTTATATTGCGGCATGATTGGCACTGTGCTAATCCCATGCTTAAAGATTTTGATAGAAAAGCAGACCTTCGAGGTGAGCAAATTTAGAGTGGTGCTGGTGTTGCGGGAGCTCTTTACAGGAGCTGCTCTCCATGTAAACTTGGAACTACCCAGAGTTCTATGCTTCTTTTTTGCATATTTAATGTGCAACTCTATGCCTGAAAGGGTATTGTTTTGATATATATATATATATATATATATATATGGAATACAAGTGGTGAAATAATGACAGCGTCGCCAATCAACATTGAATACTTACCTGCACTGCAAGAACCACAGTGCTCGAGTGATACACGCCCATAGGGGCGGGACTTTGAAGAGCTTAAATAAAAACCCATAATGCCACTGTTGTTCCCCACACGAGCCATGCCATTGAAAAAGGAAGTTCTCTGAAACATGTTTGGCACCAGATGGCGTCAGTTTCACTGTTGAAGCATTTCTTCGTATGCTGCTGCTGCTTACTGAATAAAAAGGATAAATCAAGACGGCGGGTGAGGTGTCTCCAATTGTGTGAGCAAATTCATGTGGATAATATATGTATATATGTAAGTAAGTAAGTAAGTAAGTTTATTGCTTGATTAATTAAAATCTTAGCAATACATGCATCAATATTAAATTTATAAAAGGATACATATATGTGAAATAATTTCATATTGTCTTAAAAAACAACGTGATGGATGTCATTAAAATCGAACGATTTTCTGGTTAAAATTACATACAGTTTGTTTGCGATGAAGGTATAAAATTTAAGGAAGAAATAAGGGTGAGTCCCCGTCTGGGGGTGACGCCAGTGTCGGTAAATCTAATAGTCTATTGTGTGGTCGTGGACGACTGCCTCAGGGTCGGAGCGGAGTGGGAGTCAAAGAGAGTTGCCGGATAAGAGAGCTTGGGTGTGCGCAACTGTGCTCAGGCTGCGGCGAGAAGCTTTATTTGGGCAGTTTTCATGTAGCGGACGAAGCTGCAGGTTAATTTAACCTTGGCCCTGCTGAAGCACGCCTTCACTGCCTGTCTGCACGTCCGGATATGCCTTTCATTTATATGCGGTTTTAACAGTTCTCTCCTCTCCCGGTCTAGGAACTTACATATACATAGAAGATACAGCATATCTTCTTTAGTTTCGCCGCATAGTCTGCATTGTATAGATGTGAATGTACGTTTCCAGGGGGGAAAATGTGTTTTGACAGGAAGGATCCCCATCCTCAGTGCCAAGAAGCCTTCCTTTTTATGGCCCAGAAAAGCTGGTACCGAAGTACGGTTGTGGTGAGCATTTCAGATAGCTTTGTATCACAAACCAGCTATGACCCCTCTTATTTAGACATTCTTTATCATTTGCGGTGGAGACAAGCTTTGTTGACTTATTCACCAGGTCTTTTACGTTCTTGAATGGGAGTCCTGACTCCCAAATATTCTCCAGGGCTAGCAAGCTGATCCCTGATTGGAGGTAGTCTTTGGCCGGTGAGGCATGTTTCCTTGATATTTCCTTCCATAGGAATGAGTTCAGCGAGCCCGCCTCTGCACTCTGTATTTTATACCAGCGGCCTTCCTGCTCATTCTCTGGTTTACTATTCCAAATTCGAGACGTATTTGGGCTGGGGAGGTGTATTTAGGGAGCTTGAAGATTATTCTTAAAGCTTTAGCAACCGTTTTGTTGAGGGTTTCTTCGTCCGACCCTCGCAAGGCCTCGCTGCCGTATGTGAGCGCGGGCAGCAGCTTTGCGCGAAGCACTTCAAGCAGCGGGAGCAGGTTTGGTCCTGCTATTTTGCTTTTAAGATTTTTTAGGGTGATTGCTAAGATGGTTCCTTGTCTCTGAATCACCTCTTTTTGTTGGTCATATCTCCCATTCTTATCAAAGATAATTCCTAGATATTTATAGTCGTTGTCGACTTTAAGTTCTCTCTCGCCCAGCTGCCATTTCAGTCGCTTTTTTGGGTTGCGCTGGTTTAGCACCATTATTTTTTACTTTTCTAAGTTGATTTCTAACCCGTTTTTTGAGGCGTGGTTGTTCGTAGTATGGAGCAGGTGTTGTAAGCCGACTGGGGTTTGGCTGATTAAGATCAGGTCGTCGGCGTACAGTAAATTTGAGAGAGGGAGGCTTCCTAGGTTTGGTGCATGATGGTTACAATTATCTAGGTCAGTTGAAAGATCAGCCACGAAGAGGATAAATAGAGTAGGAGCCAAAAAGCTGCCCTGCTTTACGCCTCTGGAGGTTGGGATCTGCCTGGATTCGATTGTACCACTCCCTAGTTTTATTTGGACCCATGTATCGGAATGTAGTAGGATGAGTTGATTCAGAAGGGGGGAGGTATTTCCCATCGTACTAGCTTTGACCATAGCTTTCCTCGATCTATGCTGTCAAAGGCAGATTTGTAATCGATGAAACAGACAAATAATGGTTTTCTTGCTGCTTTTGTGGAATCGGCTAAAAGGGAAAGAGCCAGGATGTTTGTGGTGGTTCCCAGGTTTTCCTGGAAGCCTGTTTGGTTAACTGGAATTAGGGCCTTTTCCCTTGCCCATTCCCAAAGGTCGGCTAGAATAAGTCCTATGTAGTACTTGGCCTCGATGTCAATGAGGGCAATAAGCCTGTAGTTTTTTGGATCACTTTTACAGCCTTTTTTATAGATAGGTGAGAGGATTGAGCTTTTCCAGGATTCTGGGATTGTTCCTGTTGTAGTAATGTTGCCAAAGAGCTTTAGTAATGTGCCAGACCAATACTTTAGATCTTGTTTGTATAACAATGGAGGCAAGCCGTTTGGCCCGGGCGCACCCTCTTGGTGGCTGTGCTGTATTCTGTCCTCGATCGTTTTTAAGGGAGGAACTGGGTGGTAGATTATTCCTATAAAGGGGAGGCCGAGATAGATCAGCATAGAACTCAGATGGTTTTTGCAAGTTGCTTTGGTGGCCTGCGTTAAAGTAGTGTTGCAGATAGGTTGTCCAAACGTCCTCCGGTATGTATGAGTTGATCCTCGGTGCCGATGGATTTTCGATGCTCTTGACCGTTTGCCAGAATCTGGCGCTGTTATTCATTTTGGCGTCATGAAGTAGTTTAGCCCAGAGTGATTCTTTGTATTCCTTTTTGTGCGCCAGATGATTTTCTTTTTCCTTGTTCGAAGTTTTCTTAGTGCATCTATGGTGCCGGCGGTTGCGCTGTTTTGGCGAATAGAGCGAATTGCTCTGTTTATGTCGCCCCTTAGTTGTCTTAATTCGGCATGCTCGCTTGATGACAAGTGGGTGCACTCGCTTGTTCCTGCCCAGATGCTTTGTTCTGGCTGAGGCACTTTTTGTACTGGTTGGGTGACAACAGGTTAGGTGGGTTGGCCCAGAGCTTTGGTAAAAATGTCCAATGCGTGGACGGTGCTTCCTTCGGTGACTTTGATTTCTTCCAACGTTGTTTTTGCAGCAGCGGATAGCTTTTCTGGGTCGCGTATTTTACAAAGGATTCTCCTATGTTGGTATCTCGTGGTCTGACAGGGTTCGGAGGTTGCATATGTTGTGGCAGTGCCCTGGATACCTAGAGTGAGTTCTTGGGGCTGATGATCACTGTAATCGGACACCCCAATCCTGAAATATTTTACTAAGCCAAGAAGTGGGAGGGCGACGAAGGTATAGTCGATTGCGGTGTTGACCGCGTTTCTGTGGAAAGTTGGGGCTTGAGGTCTGTCACTTGACATGCGGCCGTTTAGTGCTACCATTGAGAGACTTTCCTGTTCTCTGTGCAGATCTTTCGAGATTTTTGTTGGTTTGCCCCACTTGTAGTTGTCCTGGGAGACGATCCCCCATGCTCGATGTTTATCGTCATCTAGGTTGCGGTCTCCTGTTACCTCCCCTAGGAACATGTTGAAGTCTCCTGTTAGGATATAGTTTGAGCTTTCGTCCTCCGTTATTAACCGGGTAAGTTCAAGTATCAACTGCTTTGCACCGGTCCTCTTGCCCTGGGGGTGGATATAAATGTTTACCAGAGCTATGTGTTATTGGTTACTTTGGCCCCGCATTTCGAATTGGATTGCCATTATTTCAAGGGATGTAATGTTTTTTGTCATGTGTACTTTCCCTGCGGTTATGGCTGCAATCGAGGCGTAGACGGTTAGTCCTCCTTTGCGGTGGCCATAGTTCGATTGCCGAGCTGCAGGGAGGTGGTAGGTTTTGTAGCCTTGGAGATGTGAGGGGTCCTCCAGCCAGATTTCCTGTAGGAGAACTAGATCAAAATTTTGAAAGTGTAACAGTAGTAAGGGGTCGTTGATTTTCGTCCCGAGGCCGTTGATGTTCCATGAGCAGAGTTTTAGGTTTCTTTCCTTGTTTCCCTGTTCAAGGTTCGGTCATGGATTGTCAGTTCTGAAATTTATTGTTTTGGATATCCAAGACCAGTCGGTTGGGGGATGGGTTTCCTCTAGTCTCCTACCCCTCCTAGCTGTGAGGCTGGGACCATCGGGGCCTGTGACCGAGGTGCTGCGGGCCCCCTTGAGAAATGTGTTGCTTTGATTTCGTTCGGTCGAACTACTTAGTGGTCTCTTATTGGAGTCAAGTTGGTATTGGAGCAGCGGGGTCGGGTACCCGACTGGTCAATGCTGATACACTCGAATACCCCATGCTTCTAGTTGTGCGTCTTCACTGAGAATTCTTTCTACTAGCTCCAAACTTGCCCATTCGGTCTTGGTAGCCTCTTGGTCCGAGAGATGCTTGAAAGTTCAAATTCTACGGACAGCAGGTCGTGGGTTTTAATCCCGGCCAAGCTTCTGATTGCTTTTAGAATTTGGAGGATGTTACCACGATTTAAGATGTCCCTTCTGCTTTTGGACTTGTATTCTGGGACGAACAGAATTATTTGTGAGGTTGCTTGTTGACCTTGGTTAGCTAGGTTGCTGCTGCCTAGGAGCTTGTAGCCTAGTTCTTCAGTCTGGACATTCGTTTGGGTTTTTTCTGTTTTATTTTCGATTCCGTAAGTTCGCTCCCTGTGATGAAGTTGACCATCTATATCGGTGATGGTGGTTCGGTTTGCTTCAGTTATTGCTACTGAATTTAGTTGCGCAGTTGTGTATTGATGTTGAGTAGTATCACATACTGGTGGAGGTCTATTCCTTTTTGTGTCGTCACTTACGTTTGTGCTAGGCATTTTGCTGCAAGTCGCTTTATCCTGAGGATTCATCAGGTTTTGATTGAGGTCCTTGGGGGAATCGACTCCAACTCGTGCTTGGCTTCCTGATGTCTGGGTGGTAGTTGGGCCTTGGTCCGGCTGTTGGTTTTTTGGCGTGCTCGATTTTTTTGTCTCCTGCGGAAGGGCATTCTGGGTGTTTGGTACAATCTGAAAGTATGATTTGATAGGTGACTTGTTCCTCCCTTTCCTCCTTTGTTTCCTTCGCTGCTTGGAGGATTGTCCTTTGTTCTGCTCAGCTTTGCCTTCTAAAGTTGTAGCTTCATGCGTAGTTGGGTGGCTGATGGTTGCTGCAGCTGATTCCGGATACTTGACCTCAACATTCCTTGGGGGTTTTAAAAGAAACTAGTTGGATGCTGTATGGGAAGTTTTCGTTCCGGTTTCTGGATATTGGCCAGCCTCGTAGGGAGTTTGGACCATCGGGTGTGATGCCTCTTCCTTTGAACTTTCCCCTTGACCTTTGCTGAGGCTAAGAGAGTTACAGGTGGTAGGTGGATTGAGATCTTGAGTGACTGAATCTTGCGCCCCTTTATGTATCCTTGTTTCGGAGACGGTTTGGCTATTGGCTACTGGTCCTCTAATGCTGATGTTCGCGCTATCGAACTCGGGCTTCATACTAGAGCCAATAGTTTTAAGGTCGGTGAGGAGGTCACTCATCACTGTGGGTAACGTGGCGATTTTTTTCCACGATTAGATGGCAGGTGCAGCTTGGTGGAAGGATAGTTGCGTCCCGTTGGGCCCTTTCAATAAAATTATTCATGTCTGAAAGCTTGCTGTCAATGCTGGTAACGTGTAGCGTAAGGCAGTTGAGTATGTTAAGCTGGATTTCCATTTTGTCTGAGTGGTATTCCAGAGCTTTAGTGGAAAGTTGCATGGTGTTTAGAAGTGAAGCATTTGTTAGCGTCGATCAGTTCTGAGCAACGTCCCCAAATGCACTCCTGGAGTGCATTTGGGGACGTTGCTCAGAACTGATCGACGCTAACAAATGATTTACTCACCTCTACTCAGGAGGTTCCCCAAATAGCACCCAAACACAACAACTTCACTTATCCACCATTAAAACACCAAGGAGTGCGACGGTTCTTCTTAAATTCGTTTAGAAGTGAAGCCCATATTCCTGATTCGCTTGGCGGAGTGTTTGCATCGGCCTTTTTTGAGGGAGTTCCCAAACCTTGTGGGGCCACTTCCTTCTTTTCCTCGGATGTGTAGGTGGTGACAAGATTTTCCCATTCTTCCTTTCTGAGGGAAGCAAGATGGGTGCTTCCTGCAATTATGTCGTCCGGGTCGCCCTCCATGTTGGTCGTTGTAGGGAGGTGCTTAAGTAGGGGGGCTTCGGGGTGAGGTTCCTCCGTAGTGGACTTTGAGAGTTTGTAATTTGAACTGTTTTGAATGGGTAAGTGATTCTCTGTCGACTGTGTAAAGGCAGTGTCTTTCTGGTGGTCTTTACGCTCCTGTTCGGAATTATGTTTATTGGATTTGTTGGGTTCTTGGTTGCAATCAGTAGAGTTGGAGAGATAGAGATAGGATTTCAATGGTTGTAGAGAAATTGACTCTCTGGCTTCCGTTGTGTTAGTTTTGTCTTCAGATGGGGGGGTCGGGTGACCTGTAAAATGAAACACATCTGACACTGCAGGAGAAGAAACAGGAAATCCCATAACTCGGGGGGGGGCTTTTATGCTGGCGATGAAGTACTAGGATTTTAGGCTCTAATGGCAGCCCAGATGGATCTGCTGGTAATTCCATTTCATTTACTTGGTTAGACTGGGGAGCTGGTAGAGCGGGTAAAGCTAGTAGAGCTGATGAATGCGTAGTTTCGTCGCCTCTATATATATGTATACATATATATATATATTCCCGTACAAAATGCTCCCAAGACTGCTACTCAACAAAAAGAGAGCAACGGACACCTGGATAGAATGGCAAGTTGTTGTTTATTTATCACTCCTCCTCTGACGATGAGTTTCGAGCAACTATATATATATTTATATATATATATATATATATATATATATATATATATATGAATCCAACGATTTCAAAGTCTAATATCACGCTCTCAGAGTCCCGAAAAACACCACACAAGTCAGCAGGGTCCAAGGATGTTTAATAACACCTACTACTTGTTTCGGCTTCCACGAAGCCTTGATCACGTAAGTGCCGTGTAAGCATGCAAAACCTCAAATACAATTCAAAAGTGCTGTAAACATAAACAATGGACAAAGATCTCCAGTTAAAATCATAGCAGCCATTTTGGAACGGTCAAATTGTCGATGTAAACAAAATAGTACGTCTTGTTTGATATGCAGTAAACAAAAAATCGTATAACTTGTTTGGATTGCAGTAAACAAGGAGACACACCAAATGAACCCCACAATAGAAATTACATGAAAAATGCATGAAAATAATGTCGGGGCTCGGGGGCTAAAAGCGCTAGGATAGAGAGCGCGCCAGAGTAGAAAGAAGGTAGTCATGGTGATGGGCAGAACGCCATGTCTCGCTACGCAGCACAGAGGATAGGCTAGCGAGAGAATGAATGGAACAGTGTCAGCCAGTACAATAACTGGACCCCGACACAGGGAATAGATAGAGAAGTCTGCTCCTGCCCATGTAGACCCGAAAGATAACATGTAAATGCCGTGCTTGGACGCAGGTGTGTCAAACTAAGGAAACAAAATAATGACCGTGGTATCAGGTGAGTCCAGTTACTAGGTAAAATACCTCGGTACTGACCTGTTGGCATGCAATTTGAGGTGACTATACTGGGAACTCGGTATCAATGTAATATCTGAAAGTTCGTGCGTGTGCAAATTCAAAGTGATGCCTGGAATGGGCATGCTCATAAAGTACTAGCAGGAACGTGATGCACGTTGGGCCTGGCGTAAAGTGCAGAGTGGGGCCTCTGTTCCTGCAGTGCTCTTGTAAGATCAAAATTCAAAACTTTAAAATCAGACATGACAACATCGTATGCATGCTATTAATAAACAAGTTAGCTCAACATGACAGAAGAATTTATAGATGCGGAGACAGTATTGAACTGGCAGAAAAAACAAATTGATGAAAATCAATAAAAGTCATCTTTCAAATGTACTGCCAATTCTTCATCGTAGTTCAAACCCCCGGGGGCCTTGGTTTGAAAGTTAATAATGTATCTGGACTCGGTTTGTCTCATCTTAAGCACTCTGTTGCCACCCCTGGGATTACTATTTATCTGTTCTAGGATAAAAAAATCGCATGAGTGCTGGGTTGGAGAAGTGATGATCGCTAAAGTGCCTAGCCACCGGATATTTCGCATCCTTGTGGATGATGGCACGATAATGTTCCAGTATGCGCTTTTTGGCATAGGCCGTGGTACTGCCAATTTACCAAAGTCCACAGGGGTAGACTATTACATAGACCACGAACATGGTGCTGCAGGTGAGGAATTGAGTTATCTCTTTGGTGACACCGTTATACTCTGCTTTCTTGACCAGGGTACTATTCTTACAGGCCTTACAGTGGCCGCACAGAAAATATCCCTTCAGTCCCAAATCATGGCTGTTGGAATACTCCGTGATGTCACTGTGTACACACAGGTCCCTTATATTCCTGCCCTTCCTGTAGGTGATGCTGGGTCTGTCAGGAATGAGGTTACCTATAATCCCATCGCTCTTCAGGATATTCCAGTTTCGGGTTACTATTTTTCGGATCTGTTTCGACTCCTTGTTGAAAGTTAAAATGAGTCGCGTGGTGTTGTCTTCCGGAGTATTGTCATCCAAGCCACTCTCAGTAAGAGTGTCTTTGCAGTTGACAGCATCCGCCTTGGCTTTAGCCTTTTTCAACACCCATGCCGGATAATCGCGGTCTTTAAAGCGATCCAGCATTTCCCTGGCGATCTGTTAGTAACTGGCATCTGTGTTGCAGTTTCTCCTTGACCTCAACAGTTCACCGAAAGGGATACTCCACTTGAGCGGTTCCGGGTGGCTGCTGAGGGCATGGAGTATGGTATTGCCAGCGGTCTCCTTCCTGAAGAGTGATGTATGTATCTTGTTGTCTATTATGTCGATCCTGGCATCTAGATAATCAGCCTTAGTCTTACTGATGGTACAAGTCAGTTTGATGTTTCTCTCATTGATATTGAGAAGATCTATGAAAAGGGAGGCTTCTTCCTCCTATCCCCTCCACACAACAAAGAGATCATCTATATATCTCCACCAAGTCAAGATATGGCTCACCTGGTCATAGTTATTGTATTGGCTGACACTGTTCCATTCATTCTCTCGCCAGCCTATCCTCTGTGCTGCGTAGCGAGACACGGCGTTCTGCCCATCACCATGACTACCTTCTTTCCACTCTGGCGCGCTCTCTATCCTAGCGCTTTTAGCCCCCGAGCCCCAACATTATTTTCATGCAATTTTCATGTAATTTCTATTGTGGGGTTCATTTGGTGTGTCTCCTTGTTTACTGCAATCCAAACAAGTTATACAATTTTTTGTTTACTGCATATCAAACAAGCCGTACTATTTTGTTTACATCGAAAATTTGACCGTTCCAAAATGGCTGCTATGATTTCAACTGGAGACCTTTGTCCATTGTTTATGTTTACAGCACTTTTGAATTGTATTTGAGGTTTTGCATGCTTACACAGCACTTACGTGATCAAGGCTTCGGGGAAGCCGAAACATGTAGTAGGTGTTATTAAACACCCTTGGACCCTGCTGACTTGTGTGGTGTTTTTCGGGACTCTGAGAGCGTGATATTAGACTTTGAAAACGTTGGATTCACATGATTACCGGTTTGCTCGACCGGCGTTCACGCCACCTCCCTCGGGGCCACCGCAACCCTGAGAGCAACCTGCGGCTTTGGATATATATATATATATATATATATTCACTGAAAAAACCATAGGTTTCACACCAGTTATAGTTAGGAATTAGCATTAAAAAAAAACATCACTCATGACATGGTCAGTGACATCACTCATGACATCACTGATAACACCATCCAGTGAATGTGTGTCTTTCTGAAAAATAAATATGAGTTATATATGTATATGTAAATGTTGATGGAAGAATAAATGTTTAAATAAGTGTCTTAATGGATGTTTTTTTTTTTTAAATTGATTGGTTAACTGGTTTATTAAGTGTATCTTAGTGAATACATATATTAGAGAGTAATGTTTAAATATTTAAATATATGTATTAGTGTTTCACTTTGTGTATAAGTGGCTGCATGGGTTGGTGAGTAGCTACATGTGTATGTATATGGGTTATTAGATGTTTTTCTTAGTATGAGTATGAGTGTTTGTATGGTTTGGTGGGGGTATTACTTAGCACATACATGCATGAATGACTGACTCTTCTTGTATGTGTTTTGAAGACAGCATATGTGCAGGACTGTATGGGTGGATGAGTGTGTATATGTGTGTGTTAGTGAGTGAATGACTGTCTCACTAATGTCTTTATCAGTAACTATTTATGTTTTAATCTAGTATATGTAAATGTTGATGTATATAATTGAGTGTATGTGAGAGTAAATAAGTATATGTTTCTATAAGTGATTGTTTAAGAGAGTAAGTATGTGTAAGTTTCCTTAGAAGTAATGTGTGTATAGCTGTTTATGCAAATAAATGGATGTTCAATAGTTTATTTGTATTTGTGAGTATGTGTGAGAGTAACTTTTGGATGACTGTCGTTGTGTAACAGTATATATAGGTGTATCACTATATATGATGACTGAATATATGTATGAGTGACTACACAGAACTGTTGGTGAATGAGTGGATGTGTATATAGATGGTGGAATTACTGAATTGGTTGTTGTAACTGGTATGGGTATCTCCATTTTTTTGAAAATGTTAGTTTCTATTTTTGAATATGTATTTCAAAGGTTACATTACAGTGAAAGGAGGTCTGTCACTCTGTCACAAGGATGGTGTTATCAGTGATGTCATGAGTGATGTCACTGACCATGTCATGAGTGATGCAATATGTGACGTCATCAGCAGTGCATTGCACGCGCAAGTTATAGTGAGTCCAACTAACTATAACGTGGGAATTTCAATGGTTTTATGCGAGTAAAATTTCCAGCTGACTATAACTGGTGTGAAACCTATGGTTTTTTCAGTGAATTTAATAGGTTTTTTAATGCTAATTCCTAACTATAACTGGTGTGAAACCTATGGTTTTTTCAGTGAATTTCAATGGTTTTTTAATAGCAAATCTTTATAGGTATAAAAAATATTAAATTTTAAAACGAATTTTATATTGTATAATTATGCCAATTTTTATTTATTGTTTATTTTTAACCCGGGGCGCTCCGGGTCGCGTACCGGTGAACGCACAGGTAAGCGCAATTTTGCAGCGCGCCCTGGGGCGCTTACCGGAGAGCGTCCCATTAGCGGTATTGCCGCGATCGAAAAAACACATCGTGACGCGTCGCGTAAGCGTGACGTATCGCGTTGCCGCGCGATGTGTCTTATGACGCGCTGCGTAAACGCACCCGGAAGCGCTCCTTGGCGCGTCCCGGTGCGCATAGCGTTAGCGCTATTGCCGTGATCGAAAAAACCACGTGACGCGTCGCGTAAGCGTGACGTATCGCGTAGCCGCGCGATGTGTCTTATGACGCGCTGCGTAAACGCACCCGAAAGCGCTCCGCGGCGCGGCCCGGTGCGCATAGAGTAAGCGCGCCGGAGCGCGTTACGTAAGCGCATCGGGTCATGTGTTTGGTCAAGTGACCTGAAAATAACACTTTTCATTGGGTCTCATCATTTTTTTTCTCCAAATGATGAAAGCCCCCTCCTTATTTACTCATTCTAACTTTCTTCATTGAGAGAGCAAGAGCTATTTTTGATCACTGCAATGGCATCACTTGTAGCTGCAGCTGGTGCACCCCCACCACCACCACCACCAAGAAAAGAAGGTCCACCACCACAGTTCCTTGGAGGAGAAGAAGAACAGGAGGAAGAAGAGGAGGAGGAGGAACAATCAAGGCGCTTCCTGCATGAAGAACCAAGGCAAAGGCACATTAAAGTGCATTTTATTTGGCAATTCTTTTCAATTCCTGAAGACAAAAAGAAGGTGAACGCCCCCAAAGTCACCTGTCTAATTTGTGGCTCAGTCCTCTCCAGGGGCAATCCCCTAAAGAAATATTCATTTGGTAATTTCATCCCATTAACTTAGCCCACGCTGAAGTACAGGAACTTCAGAACAACCCACCCCCTGTGGCCAGCACCTCCTATACTGAAGACTCATTTTCTGGTCCTGAAGCACGCCGAATGGTGCCGAATATACAACAAAAATTTGGCATCATAAAAATTGTTTGCATTTTCTGTGGCAAAACTTATGTTATGGTGAACTTAGTGTCACCTTAATAAATAATGCTGTGGACAACCACCAATGCAACAAGAAAAGGAAGCACTAATTATTTTCTTTTTTTTGCTCCTGTTGAGCCATTTCCACTTCCCTGTTTTTTGTTTGTTCCCTTAAAAAACACAAAAAAAATATAAAATTGTTCAAAAATACAAACAAAATGTTCAGAAAAACAATAAAAAAAATATAAAACAACAACATTTTTTAAAAAAGTTCTTTTCAGAACTACCTCACATTTATAAAATTAAACCTATATTTTTAAAGGATCTCTGTCAATTTTTTGTTCTTAGGGTACGCGTACCGGGGAATGCCCCCCCCCCCACAAAAAAAGAAAAAAAAAATTAATGAAGCAGTTAGCATGAGGGAAGGACACAAACAGAGTTATGTTAAGAGAAAAAGAGCTACAAGATGACCACAGAGGGATTGTTTATTACATAGTAAAAAATAGAGAAGGTGTAATTGGATGAAAGTGAGAAAATTAAAATCACTAAAGGAGCGAAAGAAGGGAAGAGAGAGGAAGAACACTAAACTAGAGATCGTGGGAAAATGTGAGTGGGTGTTGAAAGAAAAAGATAGGACAGAAAAAAATTGAGAATGAACGGTAGTGGCGTAACTGGGATAAATGAAGAACGGTGAGGGATGGTAAGAAAAGACCAGTTAGTATAAGAGAAGAGGGGTGAAAGAGAGTGAAAAATTGAATTGGGATAAGAGATGGGGAGTGACAAAGACAAAGGACAGAGAAAATAAAGGTAACAGTACCTGAATGGGTTTGAGTGAAATAGCAAAGAAAGATAAGTAATGCAATTCAATTTCAATTCAATTTCAATTTCAAAATAGCTTTATTCGGTATTTTGACAAAAAACCATAAAAGCATGACATACAAATACAAACGAAAGCAGAATAAATAACTTTTCTCATTTTCAAATTTCTTACAAAAATACATATCATCAAGATGAAACAGATAAAATTCATTAAGTTGCATATATAAAAATTTTGTAAAATTCATTTGAAGGACTCTTGGAATTCATACAGTCTACTGTGTACATATTATCTGGTGTTGTAAGGAACATTATAATACGAATTTTCAATTTTATGTATATCCACAAAGTCCTATACATTTCCCATGGACCCCCTGCACTTTACAGTAAAAGTCAGAAATTTTATCGCTGTCACTATGGTAACTTCATCTTGCATCATATATAATCTGAACAATGCAGTTTTACAGGTTCTTACACCCCATGACTTTAGCAATGGTAACAAGTATCTTTTTCTCCCCCACTGATAATACTTGCAAAAGAATAAACAGTGTAAATTTGACTGTCTGGATTGGTCATCACACGGGCATTTTTCCATAATTGCAGACCAATCATTCGTGACAGGAAAAGATACAAGCCTATAGAATGACTCCGTCCTCATTCGAGTCAGGAGCATTCTGTGATAACACGAATAGATTGGCGCTAAGTAAGCGTGAATACCTGGACCATGTAAGATGTTACGATGGGCTACTATAGTAGATTTGTGCCCGTCTAAGTACCATCTTCGTTCCTCCAGTAAGTCTAGACATGCCAGTTTTAAAGTTTTTTTTGATATTTGAGAGCATGATATGGGGTTTAGATAAAGATCTGGTTTACCAATAGAAAACAAGAACTTTTTCACATAAGCTAGCCATGGCTGTTTAGTAGACGCAGAATAGTTTAAACAGTCATTAATTACTTCCCTATTGAACCCTGTATCCTCACATGTCCAAATCTTGAACCACAACATTACTGGTGCTATCTTTATCAGGTCTATAATATGGACTCTGTCCAATTCATTATGGCACACAGTAATAGACGTGGAGGGAGGAACTGAAAGTAGATATCTAAAGAAAGCATTTTCCACTGTTTGGATTTGTGTACTATCTGCTATGCCCCATATGCCCGCCCCGTATACGGCGGTAGACACGCATTTAGCAGCATATATCTTCAATAATATGTTCACAGGTTTCCTGCCCAGTCTCTTGGCAAATTGTTTAAGAGCACCTATTGTACGGGCAAAGGCTAGGTTCCTAGAGGTTATTGCTGATGACCATGTACCCTTGTTGTTAAATATAATTCCTAGATAGGAAAAGGTTTTGGTCATCGCTATCTTAGTGCTGTTTACGAAGGTTTTACAGTCTGGTATGTTTTTCCTCAAGGAACATGACATTGTAAATGTTTTTCCCTCATTTATTTTTAAGCCTCTCGTGGTCATGAAGGATGAAAAACCTGTTATAGCTTTCTGGAGGCCTAGCTGTGTGCGGGCCATAATCACAGCGTCGTCAGCATACAATAATAAAGATACTGGGGTGCCATTTATTTTAGGGTAATCAACTTTAAGATCATTTAAAAAGTCTGCTATCTCGTTGATGTATAAATTAAAAAGGAATGGCGCAAGGATGCAGCCCTGTCGAACACCCTTCGCTATGGGGAATTTTTTAGTTCGCTCACCATTTTTACCATATCTGACCGCAGCGCCCGCATCTCTGTATAATTCCTGTATGAAGTGTAGAATGTTTATATCTATTCCCAACTTAACCAGGGTTTTCCACAGGACGGCATGGTCAAGGCAATCAAAAGCCGAGGATAAGTCGACGAAGGTTAGGAAGAGGTTCCCTTTCTTCTTACTAATATACTTGTTTATTATTAAGTTCAGATTTAAACCCTGCTCTACAGTGCCTACTCCAGTTTTAAAGCCATACTGTAATTTTGATAGAATCCCTTTGTTTTTAGACCAGGTTTGCAGTTTGGTTAGCAGTATTCTACCTGCCACTTTCATCAGTGTATCTAGCAGGGAAATTGGGCGGTAGCATTTTGGGTCCTGTCTGTTCCCCTTTTTAAATATTGGAATAATTATGGCTTCGTGCCATGAGTCAGGAAATCCCATTTTGCTATACGCATTTATTACATTTGCTAATAATGGAGCCCACAGCTCTACATTGCCTTTGAATAAATCAATAGGGACTCCATCTGGGCCGGGAGCTTTTAGATTTGCGCTCTGTAAGATTGCTAATTCGACCTCTGGAGGGGTAAAAGCTATATTTAGAGGGAAGCTATCTTGCGTCGCCGACTGTGGTTCCTTCCTATTATAGATGTTATGTTCTGGAGTCATGTTTATTACATCTTTTTTATATAAGGAGGTAAAATAATCAACCCAGGCGTCTTCCATTATGGCTATCTCCATCGAATCGGCCTTATTATCCGAGGAGAAAAAGGGGGCGTTAATCTCTTTCCAGAAAGAGGTGTTATCCCTTGTGGAACTTGCCTTTACTAGGGCTTCCCAGGCCTGATTTTTGAGTTTGTCCTGTCGGTCGCATAGCGTCTGTTTGTAGGTAGATAAGTAATGCAGTTTGTGTAACTTATAGGGAGTTAGTGGGTGTAGGTCGGGGTGTGGGTGTGTAAGGTGTTTCTGTGGGTGTGGCTGTGTGGGGTGTTTTGGTGTGGGTGGAGGTGAGGGTGTGTGAAGTATGTGTGAGGAGCGTATGGATATGGGGTGTATATGTGTGTGATGTATGTGTGTGTATGGAATATGTGTGTGTATGTGAAGAGTGTGTGTGGGGGGAATTTTTGTGTGTATGAGGTGTGTGTGTGCTGTGTATGTATGGGGTGTATGTTAGAGGTGTGTGTATGTGTTGAGAGGGGGATGAGGTGTGTGTGTAGGAGTACGGTAAAAAATTAAGAAAAACAAAATGAATGAAAAAGCAAAGGAAGGGAACAGAGAGTAAGTGAAGTAAAGAATAGGGATTGAAAGAAGTTGAATATGAGAGAAGAAATAGGGAAATTGGAGTAAACATGGAGAATAAGAATAAGTGAGGAAAGCAGAGTAAAGACACAGGAGTGAGGTTGGTTGAGAAAATATTAGTAAGCTTTAAGCAAAGGGTGATGACAAACTACATTTTTTTAGTCATACTTACCATATAATAAATGTAACTGTAATTATTCTTTTTTTACTACACTTTGTATCTGTGAAAGAGAGAAGAAAAAATAAGTTATAATTAGTAAAATGTATATTTTAAATTAAAATATACAAATGAAGAGGTTAAAAATCAAAACACTGTATTTAGAAATAAAGTAAGAGTGAAGGACACAGAAAGGGAAATAAAGTAAGGTAGAAGGATAAAAAGAGAAAAAAAGAAATAGAATGAGAGCAAATTACTAAGAGTAAGGCATATAGATTCACTGACACAGAGGAAGAGAAGAACAGAGAAATGAACTGAAGGGAAGAAAGATACTAAAACAATGTGAGTTAGCAAAACTAAATCAGGAAACAGTAGTAAGTAAAAAGATAATGACTGAGACAGAAAACAGTCTAATTAAGGATGCATTTACAAGAATGAGGAATAGAAGATAACTGAGAGTAAGTGAAGAACAGTCATAGAGTGAAAGGATGAAGAGAGAGAGGATAATATACAACGATTGAGGGAAATGGACTGAGGAAGTTAGTAGGCAGACACACTAAGAGAAAAACTGAGTGAGGTGGAGTACAATGAGTGAGAAAAAGAAATGAGTAAGGGAGGAAAGAGAGGAGAAGACGACTAAAACAGTGGTACTGAGAGAAAATAATTTGGTGATGAAAGTAAAGAGAAGGACATTGAAAGAAAGAAAATCAGGGATAGTAATAGAATCAGAGTAAAAGAAATGGGATGAAGAACGATGAGAGAGGAGCAGTGAAGTTGTTCTAAAAGAAATGATAGAAGGTAGATAAACACAAGTGAACATAAGACAAGGAGAGTGAGGCACTGAGGACATAGAAGTAGTGAACGAAAAATAGAGAGAGGAGGTCAAAAGTAAGGAGCAAACAAAGATAAGCGAGGGAGAGTGGGTGATTTATAGTGATAGAGTGCAATAATACTGCTGAGTGAGTAAAGAGGAATTACTAAAAGAGCAAAGGAGGAAAATACGGAAAAGGGAAGTAAAGCAGAGAGATTGAAAGCTGAAAAGTTATGCAAGGGAGAGAGGGGATGCACACAGTTGAAATGAGAATGAGGGGTTGTCAAAGAAGTGGAGTAAAGGAACGGAAGTTACAGAGAGTGAGAGAAAGACATTATAAGTGAGTAAAAAGAGCTGAAAGAGGATGGAAAAAGAAAAGTGAGTGTCAGAGAATGGGAATACAATTTAATTTACACAATCCAATGTATAAAATAACTTGTACAACATGTTACATAGTTTATTTTTGCTGTCCTCAGAATATATTGGATTTCACTTAAAACAGTGAGTTCAAATTACTCATCATATGACAGCGGGAAAAAAAACACAATCTAAAAGATTGTGTTTTAAAAAAAAACTTAGATACTGACAAATGACAAATGTACGCTAATCTTTGATTGACTTACTTCTCCTTGAGGCCAAATACTGTATCATGGAGGTCCTTTTCTCGTAGCAAAGTACTTTGCTGTTCACTTAAAAATCCATTTCATCGACTTTCTACAAGAAAATCTCCAAGAACATCTGAAATATTTTCAATATTTTCATATACTCCTTTTTTTCAATCATGACTCTTTACTCATTCCTGCACCTTTCCATTTGGCCAAATAATGTCAGATGTATGAGTATATATGAGTACTCCTCCCGTCTTCATAGGCCAATTACCTTTACCTAAATTTTGGCTGTAAAAACACTAGGTATGAATTTATAAAGCCAAAAGGCAAACGTTGTTTGAAAGTCAAATGAGTGTCGTTACATTGGGTCCAACCTTTAGAAGTTTTTAAATAGCATGTGTAATGCCCTGATGTTGTAGAAGGACCGTCATGAAAAATAATAGCTACAGTTGTAAAGGTTCTTCCTGATATCGATAACTGAGAACCCACGAAATTTTTAATAGAAGTTGTCAATTTAGTTCCATCAGGTCTACATCGTTGGAACATTAAAATGACATAGTGACCATAATTTTGTAGAAATAATGTGGACAGCATTGCAGACTTACATTGGGTACACACCATATTGTGATCCGCTGCTTTAACTAGATTATTAAAAGGCACTGATTTGCAGTCTGGTAAAGTCAAATATATAAATCTTTCAGAGTCTATTCTAGTAGTACTTGATGAAGCACAGTTATCACAGTCATGTTGCCATTGATAAGAAAGGTTAAAAAGATTTTTTATATCTACTCCTTCACCTTCCAATACATCAAACATATACATTAAAAATTCCTGACAATCCTGCTGAATATTCTGTGAAAATTGATTTTGAGCTGAACATATGTCTAGAAGATTTCTAATTTCTGAAACACTTTCTATTTTTGCTCTATCACTTCCTGACAATCCTGCTGAATATTCTGTGAAAATTGATTTTGACCTGAAAATATGTCTAGAAGATTTCTAATTTCTGAAACACTTTCTATTTTTGCTCTATCACTACTACATTTCTCTAACACAGAATTCAATAAACAGCACAATGTTTGTTCCCGATTCTCCACAATCTGTTTTTGTAAATTTTGAAGAAAAAAACCAACATTAACTACTACATTAGCATAGCAGTTGACACCAAAACTGTTTTCAAACTGAAATCCAACAACATCTTCAACACAATCCTTTTTCGTTCTCTTTACAATTACACTTTTATCTACTTTCTGCCTTTTTGCTGATACCTCACTGCAATTACTCTCATTTCTTCTTTTTCGGCCTACCATACGTTTTTCAATCAGAGGATATTGAGGCAAATGTGGAGCATACTCTCTTCTTAACCTATTGTATTCTTTAACACAATCTAGATCTGCACAAATCTTTGTTTCATCACACTCAATCAAGTACAATCCTGATAAAGTTCTAACTCGTGATAATGCCACATATGCCATACCTTCTTTAAACACAGAACTTCCAATGTTCACCAAAGCGCTATCTATACTTAAACCTTGAGACTTATGAATTGTCACCGCATATGCCAAACAAATAGGAAACTGTTTTCGGCGAACATATAAGTCTTTCACGAGCAAAAATCTAGCTGAACAACGACAAATTTGTTCTATTTCATCAATGCCATTAAATTTAATTTTTAAAATTTCAATTCCATCTCTATTTTTGTAATTCACAAAACCAACAACATGACCCATTGCTCCATTTACCAGACCTCTTTCAACATTTAAATTCCTTCTCAAAATGATACGACAATTTAAACACACATTCAGAGTCTTTTCAAAACCAGCAGTTTTAGATATAGTCTTCTCTAATGAATCCGATTTTGATTTCAAATTTTCAGACAAAATAATTGTTGCTCCCATATGCTCTATTTTATCTGTAGCTTCCAGTTTCACTATCTCTTCATTTTCTAACTGTAACATTTTGTTGTTGAACATGGAACATTCTTTCAGAGTTGGCATCAAACATATGCCAGATTTCTTCTCGTTAATTTTCTTAAAAATATTCTCTGGAAGAATGTTTTCATTTGGGTACAAATTTGAAATTAATCGTCCATGTAAAGCTTCTTTCCCTTGCTGACTTACTTTTCCAATTCTTACATCTTGTAAAATATTTTTATAATCTTCATCCTTTGCCTGCCGCATATTTTGAAGCAGTTCTGCATATTTGAAGTTTAACCATATATTAACGTTTCCAATGCTTCCTAAGCACTTCCTGGTATCTTCATGCGTGAGCATTTTGAACACAGGTTGTCCTTTCACTGGAGTCAACTGCAGAAGATCTCCAAAAACAATAATATGTTTTCCTCCAAATAAGACATCATAGTCTGTTCTAAGAATTTATTGCATTCTCAAATGCACAAAAGCAAGCATTATATTTGACACCATGCTTACTTCAGCAATGATAAGAAGTTTCATTTTCTTCAGGACTCTCGAAACTTCGGAACACGCATCTCCAGATAGCTTATGATACTCCAATTTGTTATCTTGCTCCACTGGCAGCGTCAGTAAACGATGTAAAGTAATCCCTTTAATGTTATGTGCAGCCAGCCCAGTTGGAGCGGTAACAACACAAGACAGCGATGATTCAGTCCTTTTCTGCAGATAAGTTGCAATTGCTTTAATCAGAAAACTTTTTCCAGATCCCGCTTCTCCACTCACGTACAGTTGGACAGGCTTAAATGATGTACATGAGCACTCTTTTTTCTCATGACTGAATCCATGTTCAATCTGTTCTCTGACTTCGTCATATATCTGTTTCTGCTCATGGTTTAGTTGTTTCACCAAATCTTCTAAGTTAACTTCATCATCTTGAGCTTGTTCCATAGCTCTTTCCACCTCATCCATGGCAGTGGCAGCTTCTTTTTGGATAATTGGTCCTCCAAGTGGATCCTGACTCAATGAAGCAGAACTCTGACTGTCTTGGGAACTGTCTCTAGCAATCTCTGCAGCAATTGTGGCTTCTTGCTCTATTTCTTCGTTCAACATTTGCAGATAATTTGGAAAAACAGGACATTCTATGGTATCCTTGGTTGCATTAAAAGAATCTTCGTAACAGAGAAAATCTCCAAGTAGTACCTCTTCTGTACGCCATGGCTTAAAGAGTTGCAAAAGAGCTAAATAGTCAAATTCCCTTTTCTCTGGATTTTCGCAACTCAATTTTCGATGATTAATCAAATGGCCTTTTTTCTGTCTCACTAGACATCCTTCACACCCAATGATAGCATATATTCCATTTTTAATATCTTCTCTGATGGTTCTCTTATAAATATAGTTTTGCAGAACTTCATACAAACAACTGTTCTCAAGATGACTACTTCTGTTTGGATAGTATGTATCCAACATGTTGGTCTTCAAAATATCTGTACTTTCTGGTTCTTTCTCCGCCAAATACTCCATTTCTTGTACAGATTTCAAAACTCGATTTCGTGTTGCAGCAAGACCTAGACTCACCCAAATGATGGTTCTAGATTTGGCATAGAGACTTGCTGATGACAATCGATCAGAACATTCATATGCTCCAATTTCTCGATGCGACAACATCTTCAGACTGTAACTGTATAATTTCTTGCTTAGACTCTTTTCATGTGAAATGTCCTCCCACATTTCCTTCAGTTCTGTCTTTTCTTTTTTAGTGATGTAAGACGTCACATATCGAGCCACAGCAATAGAGTTGTCAGCAACGAACTAAATATCCATGTTAGCATTCCACATGGACAAAATCACTGGGTTGTAGTCGTTGATGTACTTGGACTCTTCGTTTCTTTTTAAATTGTATGTATTTTTGGGTGATTTCCTCGTCACAGTATGTCGCAGAGAAGACATCAAATTATTTACTCTTCCTTTAGAAATCACTGGTCGTGGAAAGCCGAAACGGCATTTTGTGTAGAACTTGTCCTTATTTCAGAATTTTCGACGACAGTACTTTCCACAACGATGGGATTGAAAGCGTAAAACTTGTTGCCTTAAACTGTTTTCCTCTGTATTTTTCGGAACAGCACATGTTGAATACTCTTCAATGAAACTCATCACTGTTTCATCCGAATCTGTTCCAAATTTGGGTGCATCTTTAATCCACAACAACATTTCCACCAACACAGTTCCATCTAGGTGGAAAGAGGCCAGGGTAAAGGCACTTGCTAAGAAGCCTAATCTGAACATCAACAACTTCAGCAATTATCGTCCAATCTCCCTGCTTCCTTGGGCTAGCAAGTTACTGGAAAAATATATTAACAGCCTCTTTTCTCTGTCAGAACTATCCTCGGATGAGGCGACAGGAGTTCATAAAGATTGGGCTGAGATCAGCTGTGAGAGCCTATCTTCAGATGGCGAATTTAGCGTGAGTCCTGATGCTAACACAGCTACTACCATTAAAAAAAAACTTTGGAAAAAACGGTCATTACGTGTGGGGAGTAAGGAAGCCGCTGCTAATTTACATAAAGGGGGGAATATACTATCTTCCAGTCTGTCTCCTAGTTTGGCACCCGCTTCTACCACTGATGCCACGGATTTTGTGGGAACTATATCAGATCCTGTTTCTGGTTCTGGTTCGGTCACTGTACAGGACAGTAATGAAGGCCCTGAGGAGATAACTTTGAAGATGATTTATGACACCATGATGAACCACAGGGCTGAAAGTAAGGCCGAAAATTTACGTACGCAGGTGACCTGTGCCAAGGTCAAAAATTCAGTTCGCCGTGCCATCAAGATGTGCTCTGAGACCACCGACAGAGTTGTCGAAGCGGAGACCAGAATAGCAGTTCTGGAGGAAGAAAGTATGGCACAGAGACAGGAAGTTGGTGATTTTATGGCCTTAAAAGAGGATCTGTCCGATAAGATTGCTAATTTGGAGAATCAGGCCCGTAGAAGTAATCTACGCTTTTTGGGAATCCCTGAAAACAAAGAAGGATCTGATCCACGGCGGTTTATTGTCAATTTATTGAAGGATGCCTTTCCTGATACGGTAGAGTGGGACTGGGCTCGAGAAGTACAACGTGCGCACAGGTTCCCCTTCACTGTGCGGAGTTCACGTCAAGGCCAAGTAAATTATCCTAGGGCTATTCTGGTCTCATTTAATAATTTTCTTGCTCGTGAAGCTATCTATGTGTCAGCGAGACCAGACAAGAAAGCGGATGGACTTGGCTGCCAGTTCTTTGTACGACCGGATTATTGTCAGGCTACAGTGGCTCAACGGTGGAGGTTGAGACAATTGATTCCCGATTTTCAAAAGAAGGAAGTTGCCGTTTTTCTCCAAGGCCCTGCTAAGCTAAAGACCGTGTTCAAAGGCACAGTTAAATACTTTATTTCAGAGGTCAAAGCCAAAGAATATTTGGACTCTATTTGAACTATAATCTGATGTGGTCTATAAGAACTAAAAGGGCTGTTTGCTTTAGCAATCTTGTTGAAACTTTGTTTTTCTTCTTTTCTTTTCTTTTTTCTCCTTTTCTTTTTTTTAAATAGGAGTAATTAGCCTCTTTCTTCTCTTCTTTTATTTCTCTAATTTTTCCTCTAACTTTTCCCTCTTCATCTAATTGTTTTTCTCTTCTCCCTTTCTTCTTTTTGGACGCTATGGCCCAGGGACACGGCACCCATACGTTTTAGGAACTGATAGTTCCTATGCCTCCTACAATGGGAAGGGTGGGGGGAGGGGTTCTGGGGAAATGGGTGGGGGTGGGAAAGGGTAAGGGTTGGTGGTGGGGGTGTAAGGCAGAGGTATTCGTTGCAAGGATGTCAATTCGGTATCTTAGTTGGTATTTAAGTTGTAGTAGCGAGGACTTTATATTGCTGAGGTTTGCTAATCTTTTTTTTTCTCTTCTCATTATCTCAATATGGAGGAAAAGATGATAAAGGTGAAAATATGTACAATTAATATCAATGGGCTTAATGACTTTAAAAAGATTGCAATGTTTCGCTCTATGATTCAGGCATTGTCTATCGACTTATTATGTATACAAGAAACTCATGTTGCGTGGGACAAACGCTCACTGTTGGATAAGTTGGGTCTGGATGTACTACTTGTCTCTAAGCAGATGGGCATAAAAAGAGGCATAGCTATTTGTATGCGAAAGGGAGTTGCGAAGTGTTCGAAAACTCTAGCTGATAAATGGGGCAGATGGGGACTTGCTGAATTAATCATTGGTGGTTCTAAATTTACTCTATGTTGTATGTATGGGCCGAATTTAGATGATGCGGAAGTTTTTAATACTATTAATTCAGAATTAGCTATCTGGGCGCAACCTACTATAATATGTGGGGATTTAAACATTCATCTGCCGGCCGACTGGAATATTAATTCAGGAAGGAGGTATATCGGTCATAAACCCAGAACCTATTATGCCCTTCGGGAGTTGGTTTTGAATAACGGATTAACGGATGTGTGGCATAAAAGGCACTCTAAAGATCCTGGATATACCTTTTATTCCTATCCACATCGTAAGTTTGCCCGATTAGATTATTTTTTTACGTCTTCGCAGTTTTTGGAGACAATCAGTCTTGAAATTCTTCCCCAAGTCATTTAGACCATAATCCCATAATTGCTGAGATCGAGGTTTCTACAGAATTTCAGAATTCAAGTAGATCTTGGTCATTTCAGAGAAACCTGTTACTAGATGAGGATTATTTACATTCTATGGCGACTATTATTAATGACTATTTTCTTACAAATAACGATTCAGCCTCCCCACCAGTGGTGTGGGACGCATTCAAATCAATTATACGCGGAGAGACAATTAGTTTTGCAAACTTCAAGAGAAAAAAAATACAAACAGAATTTAAGGAGAGGTTAAATAAGATCAGGTCAGCTGAGATGGATTTAATGATGGCTTGTAAAGATAATGTTGGTATAGAAGAGGCGCAACTACGCCTAGTAATCGAACGTTCTGGTCTACGGACTCATATTGCCGATAAAGTAGCATCAGACTTTAAGCTTTTCAAAACCGAACGTTATGAATATAGCGAGCGTACCGGTAAAATTTTAGCACAGCGTCTACGTCAGAAATCCTCTATTAATGAAATCAAGGGCGTCAATGATATTAACGGTGATTATCATGAATGTAGGGAAGGAATTTTAGAGTCATTCTTGGGGTTCTATAAAACATTGTATAATGACCTAAACAATGAAGTAGACAAGACTCTGAATCCCGTAGATTATTTTCACGGTACTAATCAATTAGTATTGGGATGTGAAGAGACTGATTCATTTGGATGTCTAATAAGTTGGGATGAGATCGAGCAAGCCATTCTGAGCCTTGCTGCAGGCAAAGCCATGGGATCTGATCAGATACCTCTCGAATTCTATCGCACATTTAGACATATGCTGAAACCAGAATTAGTAAAGATTTTCAATTCTGCATTTCTAGGGAAACCACCTGATTCCTGGTCCACCGCTATTATAGTGGTGTTTGTGAAGAAGAATAAGGACCCGAAAGAATTAGGTTCATATCGACCTATATCTCTTATTACGGCTGATAGTAAGATCTATTCTAAAATCCTTGCAAACAGGCTCAACCAGGTAATGTCTAGTCTAGTGTCTAACATCCAACACGGTTTCATCAGTGGTAGAGATACTACTGATCATGTGAGACGTGTTATCACACTTCTAGATTGGGCTCAGGCAAAGGAATCCCCAGTCGGGGTGATCTTACTCGATGCTGAAAAAGCGTTTGATAGAGTAGACTGGGGATTCCTTTGGACTGTGTTAGAAGGGAAGGGGTTTCCCTTACAATTCATTCAGGCGGTACGGTCATTGTACTCTGGTCCTAAGGGTATTATAAGATTGGGCACTGACTATTCAAGACCTTTTCCAATTACGAGAGGGACGAGACAAGGGTGCCCCTGCTCCCCGCTTTTATTTGCATTATACTTAGAACCTTATTTAAGTAGACTTATTTTGGAACCGAATATTCCACCAGTTCATCTTTTTGGAGTAGACCATAAAGTTCTAGCGTACGCGGATGACGTTGCAATTGTCACCTCTGACATCTCCTCTGCGCTACCCACAATAATTAATTTGGCTAACGAGTTTGGAAAGGTCTCCGGCTATAAGTTAAACATTACCAAAACCCAGATCATTCATTCGGAAACGGGTAAACCCACTGATATCCCATTAAATATTACCGGTTCCTATCTTGGCGTTACTCTATCTTCCAAGGTTGAGGATATCGTTGCATTAAATGTAGACCCCTTGCTCATATCCTCTAACAGATCGTTAGAAAGATTCAATAATCTACATCTGTCATTATATGGTCGAACTAACGTTATTAAGATGATGATCTTTCCAAAATTTTTGTATTTTTTTCGTACCATCCCCCTATTTTTTCCAATGTCTCTATTCAATAGAATAGATAGAATGGTGTCTAGGTTTCTATGGGGATACCATCGTGCTAGAAGATCTCTAAAATGGTGCACTCTCCCACTAGAGTGTGCTGGCTTGGGGCTCCCGAATTTTAAAATGTATTACTGGGCTATTGCTCTGAAAACTTTTCGGGTTTTGCTCTTTCATGATTATGCTTCAGATCCAGCCATGACACCCTCTATTTTTGAAATGCTTCTAGGTACTGATGCACGGCAATGTTTGGTGAAAGTCATTGAACCTAGCTACTATAAAAAAACAAAGTTCAAGGTAGTCCTTGCCGCATGCTTAATCTGGAGGCAAATGAACAAAATTCTATGTTTAGTCCCAAAACTGAA
Source organism: Lissotriton helveticus (assembly GCF_964261635.1). NCBI lineage: Eukaryota > Metazoa > Chordata > Amphibia > Caudata > Salamandridae > Lissotriton > Lissotriton helveticus. The sequence continues at coordinate 660,313,097 of NC_136065.1, forward strand.
CTACTATACACCTTTGTTTGATAATAAGTTACTACCAGTAATTTTTCAAGATATGGTAATTTATCGGTGGCACATGAGACAGATCTATTTACTCGGCCAATTGTACCAAAATGGGTCCCTTCTGTCCTTTTCTAAATTACAAGAGATTTTTGGTTTATCTAGGAATGATTTTTTTAAATATCTACAGATTCGTAGCTTCCTGGAAAAAAAAAATGTTTTATTTACTGATACCATGGAAACTATTGATATTCTAGAAAGCTCTAGGAAGAATAGTCGTATTGGCATTATCTACCAATTAATGAATAATAGGATGCAGAATGATCTGGATCATCATACCCGGAAATGGGAGAGGAAGCTCTGTATCGAAGGGATTGACTTGGTAAAAGTGTTTGAGATGAGCAATAAGACACTAATTAATAGCTCTCTTAAGAGTCAACATTTTATGTCCACCTTAGATCTTTATTATACACCTGCAAAACTGGTAAAATGGAAAGCTGTAAAGGGTATCAACTGCAGCCGTTGTGGTACTTTAGCAGCCGACTCAATCCATATGTTCCATAGTTGTTCTAAACTTGTTGTATACATTGAGAAGATTGAAAAGTTTTTGTCTAATTTGTTACATGTTCGGATTATGCTGCATCCTACTATTATTATTTTTGGTGTGTATTTTCCTCCTCAGGATTTAACAATAGATCAGGAATATTTTCTGTTTATCGGAATGTCTATTTATCGAGCCTGTATTACTTCTAGATGGTTGGATGTAGATCCTCCAACGTTTGAGCTATGGTTGGGAAAGTTGCTAAATGTTTATAGAATGGATAAAGCAGTTTATAAATTGAAAGGACTCAGAAAGAAGGCTTTTGGTCGGAAGCTATGGCTACCAATTGATAATTGGATTTGAATTGCATTATGGTGGTTCTCTTTCTGTAAAGAATCTTGTTTGACTTCGTTTTTTTTTTCCTTTTTTGGTCATGTCCTTGTATGTATTACCTCTGCCAGAAAATAATAAAAAAAAAAAAAAAAAAAAAACAGCCTCCTGACCAACTTCCTGGAGAATAACAGCCTCCTAGACCCCTCGCAGACCGGCTTCCGTCCCAAGCATGGGACGGAGTCGGCCCTGTTGGCGGTCCTGGAGGAAACAAGGGGCATCTTAGATCGGGGAGGATTGGTGGGAGTCATCCTCCTCGATCTGAGTGCCGCTTTCGACACTGTAAACCATACCATCTTATTGCAGCGCCTCCGGGACATTGGGATTCAAGGAGGAGCGTTGGAATGGATCCGTTCATTCCTAAGTAATAGAAATTTCCAGGTCTTTGAGGGAACCACCACCTCTACTAGCAGGCCCCTGGAATGTGGTGTTCCGCAGGGTTCCTCGCTCAGCCCGACACTGTTTAATGTCTATATGAGGCCGCTGGCTGGGATCGTCCGCCCATATGGTATTAAGATCGTGACCTATGCGGACGATACACAGCTGGTGGTCTCACTGGCGCAGTCTGAGGACCCTGTGGGCACAGTGGATCTGGTGGGCTGCTTGAGTGAGGTCAGGAGCTGGATGACCCTGTCTTGTCTCAAACTCAATGGGGACAAGACGGAGGTCATGCTGTTGGGCCACTCAGCTCCAACTGCAATCGACCAGTTCTGGCCAGCTTGCTTGGGCACTCCCCCAGTCCCCAAGGATGCCATCAAGAGCTTGGGCGTCTGGCTGGACAAGTCCTTGACGTTTGACCATCAGGCTGTTGTACTATCTGCCACCTGTTTTGGCCTCATTAGAATGTTGAGGAAGATTCTTCCTTTGCTACCTTTTGAGGCAAGACAAATTGTGGTTCAGGGACTGATTCTTTCCAGGTTGGATTTTGGAAACGCGCTTTATCTTGGGGCCCCAGATTTCACATTAAAGAAGCTGCAGGTGATTCAAAACTGTGCTGCTAGAACCCTGCTTCAAATTTCCCGTAGGACTTCTGTGAAACCTGGACTAGTAAGACTGCACTGGCTCCCGGTGAAGGACAGGATCAGTTTCAAATCTCTTTGTGTTGCCTACCAGTCTTTTTGGGAAACTGGTCCAGTGATCAGTCGCCCCCTAATTACCCCCTACCTTCCTTGCAGACAGCTACGGTCAACCAATGCTCTACGTGCTGTTGTGCCTAAGGTAAAAAGGTCTAGATCAGGAGGTCGCTCTTTTTCCCTGAATGCGGCTAGGCTTTGGAACAGTCTACCTTTTCATCTAAGGTCCAATTCGGACCTTACCTCTTTTAGGAAACAGTTGAAAACTTTTTTGTTTAATAAATAGTTGCTTTCGTTCTGCTCACTATTTCAGCTGACAACACACGGTTAGCACTCAGCGCTTGGACGCCTCCGGGCAGCTATGTGCGCTTTACAAAACTCATTTTCATTTCATTTCATTTCATTCATATGTATGTGAGGAGCACCTCTCGCTTGATACTCCTTTCTCCAAAAGAAATCCAAAACCTCTCCAAGGGGAGGATTTTTTTTGTTGGTAATAAAATACATCATAGCTTCAAATCTATGATTGAAATATCTGCATACATTCACTGGATCCAAAGAGCACAGGGGCAGATTTATAAAGGCCTTGCGCCGCCGGTGCGTCACTTTTTCCCATGTTAAAAATGACGCACCGGCGGCGCAAGGCCTTCATAAATCTGCCCCACAGTTCTCCAGGTGTTTTGAATTCTATATTTTGTATATTTGCATTTGCCTCTCGTAGAAATTGAAGTAAGTCGTCCCATGCATACTCGGCACAGCTAAGAGTGAGGAACCATGTAGGAGTTCCTAAGTTTCTTAGCATACATTTCAATTCCCCATGACGACGGTACCAATACTCGTTTGTACCACGCTGACATGCCATGAGATTGATTAGATGAGATTCCAAAATATTATCTTGCAGATTCACTTTCTCCATAAAGTTCCTCGCCGAAACATTTTGCAGATGTGCTCCACTTTTCAGTATATGGTTTACTGCATAAGAAAGCCCAGACAAGTCACTTTCATACAGTAGATGAAACAAATAGGGAATGCATTGACGAAACCTTGGATCTTCAGCATATAATCTTACAGTTCGATATTCAGATGCAGGAATTTAAAGTGGTCGATCGTCATATCTTCCACCTCGACCTGTTGGAAATAGCTGTGGAAAACAACGAGCTTCCAAACTTTCTTCCCATACACTAACGGGACTTCCTTTTGCTGCTTTCATTTGAATTAATTCAATTGCATTCCCCATTACTTCTTTGGAATGCAAAGGATGAACAGTATAATGTTCATATATTTTTTCACTTCTAGAGACATCAACTTTTTCAATTTGGCTTCCTGAACAATCACTGTCTTCATCTGCAGCTGTTTCCTCTGCTGCAACACATACATGTTTGTAATACTCATTGTTTTTGACTAAATACAACGTTGCCTTTTTGACTTTCCTAACATCCACTAAATCTTGCCAGATTTTTTTACTCTTTGTCGGAACCCCATTAACTAGAATAACTAAAGGTTCCTCTTCGACTTTTTCTATACCAATTGTATCAATATTTGTTTTGAAATCTAGAGGCAAATAAACAACTCTTCCCTTTAATCCTCTTTGCAAATCTGTAGGAGGCAATTTCCCTATCTTAGGCTCCATGCGAACAATTGCCTGAAAAGGGTGGACACATTGAATCAAAATAGACTCATATGTATTTAAATCCATCAATTCAGGGGGAATGTCTACCAACTCCAGATTATTATGAACAGCTCTAGCAGGCATTCTGTTTTGATTTAATTTATCATAACAATATTTACAAATACGCTGATCAGAACTCAAATCAAAACAATTCTCCACCCATAAATAAGTTGCAAAATCCTTCCACTCATAATTATTCATCTTTTCACTTTTTACGTATAAATCAACTAATCTAGTTTGATGCTTATAATGACTTCGTCGACAACACACACAAGTAAAATTCGGCCTTTCACTTGATTTCACCTTATTTTATTTATTTATTTATTTATTTATTAGTTTTCTAAAGCGCGACAGCTACCCAAGAAGGGTTTCCCGGCGCTGAGAGACAATAAGTTACAGAGCAGGATGTAAAACTCTGAGAGGGAGGCTGGAGCAATTTACTGATTAAAAAGCCACGTTTTAGTTGCTCTACGAAAGTGGTCGTAGCGAGTTTCCAGACGTAAGTTCAATGGGAGAGTGTTCCATAGTTTGGGGCCCAGCAGTGAGAAAGAACTTCCTCCGATCATAGCTCTGCGCACTTTCGGTACGCAAAAGAGGCCTTGAGATGCCGACCTAAGACTACGAGCCGGCATATAGACCTGCACAAGGAATTGTAGATATCTGGGGGCATTCCCCCATTTGATTCTGTGCATAAGGCTCAGAGTCTTGAATTTCATGCGGTTTTCGATTTTTAGCCAGTGGAGCGCCTTGATGAGTCCAGATATTCTTTCCCTTCTGGGACACTTGCAAAGTAATCTAGCCGCGGCGTTTTGGACGAGTTGGAGGCGTCTCTTGACTGCTTGTGTTGCTCCCAGGTACAGGACGTTCCCGTAATCTAATCAGGAGGTGATCAGGGCATTGACCACTGACTTCTGCGTGTCTTCTGGCAACATCCAGATGATTTTTCTGAGCCATCTCAGAATGGTAAAGCAGATGGCAGTGACATTGTTGACTTGTGGCTCCATGGTTAATTTATTGTCAATGATGATACCTAGATTACGTACTTGATTTGACGGGGTAGGTAAAAGGCCCATTTCAGAGGGCCAGTGCCTGGGGTTCCACAAGTAGTGATCTGGACCTACGACTAAGACCTCTGTCTTAAACCTTAAACCTGGTAATTTCCTGCTCAAACTTTTCTGTACTTGAAATCTGTACATTGTCTTCCACATTACCTTGAATTGCTGTGTCAATTTCTACACTATCCTCTTTTTTATCAAAATAACAAATCTCAATTTCTTCACAAATCTTCTTCACATCTAATTCAGTTCCATGTAAAAGAGCACTGTTTAATTGTTTAAGCTTAAGTGCTGGATTTTTTGCATAATACAACATTCTCACTAATTTCCTCATTTTGGTATGATGCACTGCTAACATCCTAAAATGATGAAAAACACTCTGACAGACAAGCCAGTGAATGGCCTTGCAAACCTGTGTTTTCTCTCACTCTGCAAGGATCTAAGTCTTGCAACAACTTCACTTTCTGCTTTAGACTTTTCTTACTATATGTACGTAAGAAATTACAAAACAAATCAATTGATTCCTGTCGCACACTACAAATACGACTACACTTCCAAGTGTACACTGGACCCTTAGTACGTCGCCCTAAAACTTCATCAGTTAACACCTCTTCTGGTTCTCTAGGCACAAGTTTCTCTTTTTCAATCGGACAACCGTCTTTCACTTCATACGCTCGACCACTGGTGTCAACTGCATGCACTAAATCATTCTCCTGGAAGTAACTCTCCTCATTAAAAAATGGCTCATAACTTGAACTGTGCATCCATTCTCCAGAAAAAACTTTACAAAAATTAGTCCGATTAATTAATCTTTTCCATCTACTGTTTGATTTGAAAACATCAATTGTCTTGTTAAGTGTCCTAATTCTATTGATTATTAAAATAAATAATTTTTTCTTAACTTCAAAAGCCTGATCAACAATCTTCTCTACACTTTTCTTTTTCTTATAAAAAGCAGCTCTCTGTTTACCTTTCCTAATGTTTTTTTACCAATTTAAAACCACCCTATTGCGAAACATTTGTTTACGAATGTCTCTAAACTGATTCTGCCTTCTATTCCTATACATATTATTCTCTCCTGCTCCAGTTGTAGGATTCTTTGACGTTCTCTCCTTCCTTTTCAAATTTACTCTCTCATTCTCTTTTTCTACATGCTGTCCATCGTTTTTTTTTAAAGTACATATGTTCCGTATAAAAGACTTAGTTGTCTTACCAGGAGCTTGGTTCCTGTTTTTTGAAGTATTTGTTGTGGAAGAGTGCTGTAATTCCGTTGCTGTTTTGATTTTTCTTGGTTACGTTGTTTTCTTGTCCTTTCCCTTGTGGGCATGTTTGCTTACTCTTCAAATCTTGATTTCAATCTGTGTTAAAGAAAAAAATAGCACATTATAGACCACTATTACCAAACAACAAAGCAATGACAAAAAGCAAACGATCTATTCAGGGTTACAGATCAGGTGAGGATTCTCCAGGGATGCACAAAAGGTGAGGCCTGTATTGAAGAGTATAGTGGAAGACAGCTCTGTCCACAGGTACAAAGAAGATGAGACCTGTGTCTAAGTCCACTGCACTCTTATACACAGGCTTCACCACCTATGCTTCCCGGGAAAGCCCTCTCTCCCACTACAGTCTTGATCATAAACCTCACCTCCTCTGTCCCTCTGGACATGTCTCACCTCATCTGCACAATCTACTTCCTAATCTCAGGTAACACAGATGACATAATTGATCCTCATTTATAAAGCCATGCGTCAGTTTTGCGCTACTGAAGCGTCACTTTTTGTGATGCATTGGCGTCATAATACATGTGCCTTGTTGCACCATATTTAAAAAGTGACTCATGTAGGTAGATGCGTCATTTTTAAAACCCTTTGCACCACATTATACCTCTGTCAAGTGTAATGTACAGAGAGGGGTCATTTCTCTGCAAAGAGCCTCGTAATAATGACACAGTGAAATCTATGAAATTTCACTCCGTCACTTTTAGGACACTGGTATGTCAAAATCTTGCACCTGCCTCACAGCAGGGATAAGACTGAGGCAAACGCTTTCACATGGGGCTTTCCCCATGTGATACGATTCTCACACCTAAGCAGGAGTGCAGATGAGATGAAGACTGTCCAGGGGAGCACAAAACGTGAGGCTTGTATCCAAGAGTGCAGTGGACAGGACTAAACTGGAGTCGTGTGCAAGAAAAAGATGAGCCTCATTTATAAAGCCATGCGTCAGTTTTGCGCTACTAATGCGTCACTTTTTGTGACGCATTGGCAGCATATAACGTGTGCCTTGTTGCACCATATTTAAAAAGTGACGCATGTAGTTAGATGCGTCATTTTTTAAACCTCTGCACCACATTATACCTCAGTCAAGTGTAATGTACACAGAGGGGTCATTTGTCCGCAAAAAGCCTCGTAATAATGACGCAGTAAAATCTATGAGATTTCACTGCGTCACTTTTAGGACACTGTTACATCAAAATCTTGCACCTGCCTCACACCAGGGATAAGACTGAGGCAAACGCTTTCACATGGAGCTTCACAATTTTACAAAATACAATTCCTCTATGCAAACAAACTCAATATGCTTCCTACACTGAGTTAACACAGGTAACATCATTGTAAAGAGTCAAATTGACACCTGTGTCTAAGAGTGCAGTCGGGGATAGGCTTCATGAAGCCTAGTCCACTGCACTCTTAGACACAAGCCTCACCACCTACGCTCCCCAGGAAAGCCCAAACATGTACCTTTTTGTGCCATATTTAAAAAGTGACGCATGTAGGTAGATGCATCACTTTTTAAACCTCTGCGCCACATTATACTCAAAAATGTAAAAGCCATTCATTCTCCCCAAAATCATTTTTGACATCACATTTAGGAAACACAGCACAGATCCTATTTACAAGCATCTGCCTCACAGCAGGAATAAGACTGAGGCAAACACTTTTACATGGAGCTTTCCCCATGTGATATGATTCTGACACCTAAGCAGGAGTGCAGATCAGATGAAGACTGTCCAGGGGAGCACAAAAGGTGAGGTTTGTGTTCAAGAGTGCAGTGGAGAGGACTAAACTGGAGAAGTGTGCAAAAAAAAAAGAACCTCATTTATGAGGCCCTGCGTCAGTTTTGCACTGCTGATGCGCCACTTTTTGTGACGCATCGGCGGCATAAAACATGTACCTTTTTGCGCCATATTTAAAAAGTAACGCATGTAGGTAGATACGTCACTTTTTAAACCTCTGCGCCACATTATACTCAAAAATGTAAAAGCCATTCATTTTCCCCAAAATCGTTTTTGACATCACATTTAGGAAACACAGCACAGTTCCTATGTACAAGCATTCCATGTCATTACTGAAACCTCACTATTTTACAAAATACAATTCCTCTATGCAAACAAACTCAATATGCTTCCTACACTGAGTTAACACAGGTAACATCATTGTAAAGAGTCAAATTGACACCTGTGTCTAAGAGTGCAGTCGGGGATAGGCTTCATGAAGCCTAGTCCACTGCACTCTTAGACACAAGCCTCACCACCTATGCTCCCCAGGAAAGCCCAAACATGTACCTTTTTGCGCCATATTTAAAAAGTAACGCATGTAGGTAGATGCGTCACTTTTTAAACCTCTGCGCCACATTATACTCAAAAATGTAAAAGCCATTCATTTTCCCCAAAATCGTTTTTGACATCACATTTAGGAAACACAGCACAGATCCTATGTACAAGCATTTGCCTCACAGCAGGGATAAGACTGAGGCAAACGCTTTCCCTATGTGATAGGATTCTGACACCTAAGCAGGAGTGCAGATGAGATGAAGACTGTCCAGGGGAGCACAAAAGGTGAGGCTTGTGTCCAACAGTGCAGTAGACACGACTAAACTGGAGTAGTGTGCAACAAAAAAAAGAACCTCATTTATGAGGCCCTGCGTCAGTTTTGCACTGCTGATGCGTCATTTTTTGTGACGCATCGGCGGCACAAAACATGTACCTTTTTGCGCCATATTTAAAAAGTGACGCATGTAGGTAGATGCGTCACTTTTTAAACCTCTGCGCCACATTATACTCAAAAATGTAAAAGCCATTCATTTTCCCCAAAATCGTTTTTGACATCACATTTAGTAAACACAGCACAGTTCCTATGTACAAGCATTCCATGTCATTACTGAAACCTCACTATTTTACAAAATACAATTCCTCTATGCAAACAAACTCAATATGCTTCCTACACTGAGTTAACACAGGTAACATCATTGTAAAGAGTCAAATTTATTTCTTTAAACATGCACACATTCTTTATTCCTTTTAAAAAATGTAAAAGCCATTCATTTTTCCCAAAATCGTTTTTGACATCACATTTAAAAAACACAGCACAGGTCCTATGTACAAGCATTCCATGTCACTACTAAAACTTCACAATTTTACAAAATACAATTCCTCTATGCAGTAAAAACTTTTTACCAAGCATTATCAAAAAGCATGACACAAAGCAACATTAAAAAACCACAATTTGCTTCCAAATCTTCTCCATAGAGTATACAAGTCTCTATGTATATTAAATGAATCATAACTCACCTTTACAAATGCTTTTGGAGATTCAGAACAGTGTCAGATACACACACCAATATTTCTTTGGCAGAGCAAAAGGTATGTTCTCCAGGCACTGCAAACCTTAATGGCACAGAAAACCTCTAATTCTACACACATATTGCTCATGGTAACCAATCAAAACTCTTCCCTCTCTATTTTCAAACCAACGCCCTTCCCCCCTCAGCCCTTTCTACCTGTTACCATAGCAACTCCCTCCTCACTGAACTCTCAGGTTTAAAAGTTTATTCTACAATGTTGCAAATCACCTCACCAAGGATGTTTGACCTGCGAATACACCAGCTTATCTGGTGCAAGGTTTCTTTAAATGACTTTTTTTTAACCATTCAAAATACTTCTTACACAGAACACAACCATGCACCCTAACTTTCAGTTTTCAACTATCTCATTCTACCAATCATTGCTTGTGATTCAAGAGCACTGAAAGTCTACATTTTTTTTGCAAACTCCTATTGTTCCAACTGCCATTTCTTTCCCACACTTCATCTGCCGGCACCAGAATCTCCTCTCACCATGTATTCTGTCTGGATTATTGGACATAGCTATATCTACTGGGCTCAAAGGTATGCAGCTACCAGAAATTTTCACAACCTTGATTTATTAAATGTGAACATCAAATGGATTGGCCAGAGAGGATTAAGATGTCACCAATTGATTCCATTGGTGAAAACCTTTTTGCATTTGCCACACCCTGACCTCTTAATTGTGCACTGTGGAGGAAATGACTTGGGCACTTTGACTGGGGTAGGTCTGGAAATGCTTTTAAAGGACACCTTTGATAATTTGATGTCACTTTTTCCACAAACTGCCAAAGACAGAAATGGAAGTGGTCCAACCAATTTTGTCCACAATTTGAGAAAGCACGGAAACATGTGAATAAATCTGTTTCTGCTTACATGAGAGACTATGGAATGGGTTCAATATACAACAACAACTTGCGTTACAACATGCAAGATATCTACAGAGCAGATGGTGTGCACTTCTCAGATGAGGGGTGTAAGAAATGGGGGTTACCCAGATCTCCAAAGGGGTAGCATGGCATCAAGCGGGCAGGCCAAACTTCGAGGACATGTGAAGCACTCACGCAGTACCCTCAGTCAACACACCAGGCACACCACAAAAGAGGCAGGACACCAGTTTGAGTTGGAAAAAGATACGTAGTTTAGTAGGGTTTCCAACCTGCAAGGCAATAGAATGCAAAACAGAAGTGTCACAACAGGACGCCGAATGGCGCCAGAGCCAAGCGAATAATGGGGGGAATTATTTACATAGGAAGTAGTCCATGCTGAAAGGAAGAAAAAGGATGGGATCAAAATGTCATTAGATCTGGGGCCAATCTGGCGGGGCCAACTCAGACTCTCATCCTAAAGAGAAGGCTGTAATTGCAAAATTCTACATTAACATAGAAATACATCATGTACATTAACACCAACCCAACCCCTGTTAGGGAAAAACATTAGGGCATCACGGCATAACATGGACAGGAACACCTGTAATAAATTAGCCTGTCTGGCCCATTAATCTGGTACATAAACAAGGGCCTGGGATAACACATCAGGCCAACCCATTGACCAACCTAGGCGGAACATACATCGCCCAGCATAGATATCAAGTAGGGGCCCTTCTCATAAATCAGGAACACCTGTCAGGAATCAACTAGGCTCCCTCTACCATCAAACTAGGGGTATCGAACATCAGGGTGTACACAACAGCCCACCCTTATTAGGCCCCTGACGTCCCAATCCCAGGTAGGGGACGCAGCACGCTAGGCACTCTGCTTTAGCATAAGGCTCAGCCCTAACTAGGGAGAACAGGCCCGTATTGCCTTGAACCTAATGGGGGCCAGCCTCTGGGCCTAAGAACCTCAACCTAGGGCAAACCCTCCTCGGGGCCTACATATATAGGTGGGACACTTCAGGGAAAATTAGGCAACAGGCAAAAAGGTGCATTTCAATGAACCCCTCGCTGGGCTAGGCATGTCAAACCTTTTCCCGGGGGGGCACAACAACATTCTACCTCCCTCCCTGAGACTTTTAGAGTGAGCCGGGGCTTCGGTAGGCAGTTCAGGTATCCCGGGGCTCTGAAGCAGCAGTCACCAGCAGCCTTGACTTGGTTTCTGGGCACTTAGGCTCCACCTAGTCAACAGAGGCAGGGGAGGGGCGGACACCGACCCTGTGTCCCGTTGCCCTCTCCACCCCCCACACCGTTTGCTGTTGCCCACACTCACCGGGCTGTCCAGGGCCTCCTTGGCGGTGGGGCAGGCACCGGCAATGTGCCTCGAGGCCCCTGCTGTGCAGCGTTCTCACTCGCAGGGCTTCCCTGACCAACCGGGAGCCCTGCGGGACCTGCAGCACCTTCTCGCGACTTCCGTCTCTCCCAGGCCTCTCTTATCTTGTGGGGACCCGGGCTGCAAGGCGGAGAGGGCAGGCACCGGCAATGTGCCTCGAGGCCCTCTGGCGCAGCACACGCAAATGGAACTTTTCTCCCCTCCGGGGGAGTCACCCGGCCCCTCCTCCTCACGGGGGCCTGGGCGGCTCAATCGGGGCTCCTTCGACCTCACGGGAGCCTCGCAGCTGTTCTACTCCGGGCGCCTCAGGTCGGGAGGTGGGGCTGGCACCGACAGTGTGCCCCGGCCCCGCCTACCTCACCGGCCCCTCGCGTGGGGGCACAGACCGGCGGGGTGGCCTCCCGCTCCGGTTGCTTCTTTCGGGGCTCCCTCCTTGGCACGGGGGCCCCGCAACAAAGCTTCACCCGGGTCCCCCTCCTACCTCACGGGGACCCGGGGCTCCGACTCGGCTTCTTCCTGCCTTCCCGGCCGCCCGGGCCGGCAACCAATCCCTGCGCGGCGTTGGCGGGGGCGGGCCGATGACGCGGCCGGGCGCCCCCGTCACATGACACGAGTGCCGCGGCCTCAGGGCCTAGCGCGGCCCCTTCCTCACTTCGGCGGCCCTCTCCTGGTACCGGGGGCCGCCGCAACGATACCCACAGCAGTGGGGGGGAATCCCCACGTCAGCGCCGGGCCGCGGCGGTGATTTCCGGCGGCATTAAGGGGTAGGCTCCCTTTTAAGTACTTCTTTAGATAGCGGCAAAAGCGCGCTTCAACAAACGGCGCTATTTACAAGCTGCCACAGTCTCCTCAGGAAACAGCATTTCTCACAGCGCACTGCTCCTCCGAAAACGGCGCTATTCCCAGCGCACTGCTCCTCAGAAAACGCAGAGGGGGCAGGAATTTAGCGCTTCACCGCACAGCGCTTGACAGGCGGCTTTTCAGCACTAGGGGGCCACAACAGTCCCAGGGCCCAGCGCTTTCACAGGGCCTCACAGCACCTCAGCCAGCAGCATTTCTCTTGGGGGCACAATCTTCCCCATGGTGCCTCAAAGGGGCAGACAATCTCACAGCAATTCCTCAGGGGCACACTCCTCACCTCCTGGGCGCTTCTTCACACAGCGCTGGCGTGGTACCGGTCAAATAGCGTCAGTGACCTGGATAGGGGCCCTCCCTTGTCAGGGGCCCATGGGGACAGCAGAGGGGGGGTTTATAGGGGTGCAGGGCCCAGCTCACAGGACCATGTGGCGGTAGCACCTCACAGCAGGTCCCCTCTCTTTCTTGTCTCAGCGCTGACTGACTTTTTGGTGGCACTTCACCCTACTTATACCCTCCTCCCTCACAGAGCCAGCACCTTCCGGAATGTTGGGGAAAACTGGTTCACTCTGGCTCAAGGGGAGGGGTTGAGCACCCTGGGTGCCAGGCTTTCCCTCCAAATGCTAGGGGTAGATGGGTAATAATAGCTAGACTGCTGACCTATGGCAGTACAGTGGCAAAACCCATGGCCATGGCATCCATTTTAAATACAGTACATTTTAGTCAGGTGCATTTTTTTAAAATGGGGAAATTTACAAGTGCTCACACCATTACATGACATTACATTTTTAACAAGGTGTCTCACACCACTCATGGCCTATACAGGTTTAATCCCATGGGGGAGACATTTCAAATTGGAGGGGCAAAAGCGAAAAATTTGGGGGGAAAAGGCCAAGTCCAACAAGGGGAATAGAATATTCCTCCTGAATTTAAGACTATGCATTGGAACCTACCTATAGGTACCTAAATCAGCCACAGAACCCAAAAGCTCTTTTCAGAGCTACCCTACCTCTGATCACTCCAAATGATTATCTTTTTCTAACTTTTTTCTCTATTTTTCACCAAAGTACGCTCCCCGGTACGCTCCCCGGTACGCGTACCGGTCGCTCCCCCCGCGAAAATTTAATTTAAAAAAAAAAAAATGGCCTATATGGGCCTCCTAAGACCCCCTCAGAAAACCTAGAGGGTCAGGGAGTGCCTACTGTGCCCCCTTATACCCATTCCCAACGTTGTTTGTCCACCATTTTCTGTCTCAAATCTACCGAAACACAAAATGGAGGACTCCAATAGCGCTTACCGGTACGCGTGCCGGGGCGCGCACCGGGAAGCGCTCCAAAAAAATGTTAAATGGTAATTTACATAAAAACCACTGGAGACACTTTCACCAAATATAGAATAGCTCATACTACATACCAATCCCTACCATTTTCCCAAATTTGGTGGAATTCCATTGAGCCATTTAGCCTGTAGACCTCTCTCAATATCCTGAGGTAAATTACTTCACAGAAACACATCTGAAATGTTAGAATTGACAACCAATTAAAATGTTACTTTCATTTTCTACTTTTTTTTCCTAACATTTCATTGGTTATGTACATGAATATATATAAAGAAAGAGAGGGAAACACAGCCATTTTGACTACTACCTCCTGAAGTACATTTCAAGAAAATTTTCACTGAGAACTTAAACTGCTTTTTGAAAGGTAAGTTGTTATTTTGAAAACTGAAGTATGTTGTGCACTTTAAGTTAATTTGGAAAACTTCTTCTGATAATTATATACTATCCCTCTGTAATAGTTATAGATTGAGATAGACTTCTCTGTTATAGTTATGGATGGATTTAGGCTTGTCTTGTATAATTATCAATTTACTTAGGCTTCATCACATACACTTTTTTATATTTCTACTTCCAGTCTGATACCATACACTGCCCAAAGATAAATTCACTGTTAAAAAATCCAAACTACCTGTCTAAACTTAAACCCAACAGTGCCCTATCTCTACTGATATATTTATTTTTTATACAAATTTCAGCACGAAAATGGAAGGACAAAAAAACATTTCCTTTGAAATTGTCCTAGACAGCAACAATGAAGAAATTCTAGAACCCAATGATAACTTGGAATTCATGGATGAATCAAGGGACTATGAACTACTACAATGTGTAGAATCAGTGGATTTGCTCATTCAAAATGAGGACATTTCTGACAGTCAAATGATAGAAGTTATGTTTAATTTGGAAAAAGAATCTGAAAAATAAATTTATATTTAATAATTCTAAAATTGAAATTGAATTGGTGTATAGAGTATGTGGATGTTTGTGGGGGTGTGGGTGTGTAAGGTGTGTGTGCGGGTCTGGGTGTGTGGGGTGTTTGACTGTAGGTGGAAATGTGGGTGTGTGAGGTGTGTTTGGGGGGTGTGTGGGTGTGGGGGTGTGGGGTGTTTAGGTGTGGGTGGAGGTGTGCGTGTGTGAGGTGTTTGTGGGGAGTGTGTGGGTGTGGGGGTGTGGGGTTGTGTGCGTGTGGGTGTGTGTGGGACGTACTTGTAGGTACCTAAAACAGCCACAGAACCATTCTATCCAGAGCTACCCTACCTCTAAGCACTTTAAATTATCATTTTACTGTTTCACTGAGTTTTCCCCATGTGGGCGGGGGAGGTGTGTGTGGAGGATGGAGGGGTATGTCTGTGAGGTGTGTGTGTGTATGTGTCTGGGGGGGTGAGGTGTATAGGTGTATGTAGGTGTATAGAGTATGTGGATGTGGGTGGGGGTGTGGGTGTGTAAGGTGTGTGTGCGGGTCTGGGTGTGTGGGGTGTTTGACTGTAGGTGGAAATGTGGGTGTGTAAGGTGTGTGTGGGGGGTGTGGGTGTGGGGGTATGTGTGTAAGATATGTGTGTATGTGCGAGATGTGTGGGTGTGTCTGTGAGGTGTGTGTGTATGTGTGGGGGGCAGATGTGTGTCCGTGGGATGTGTAGGGTGTGTCTGTGAGGTATCTGTGTGTGCGTGTGTGTGTGTGTTGGGGGGTGGTGAAGTGTGTGTATGAGTGTGGGTGTGTGGAATGCGTGGGTGTAGATGTGGATGTGTAAGGTGTCGGTGTGGGGGTGTGGGGTGTTTAGGTGTGGGTGGAGGTGTGCATGTGTGTGTGGGGAGTGTGTGGGTGTGGGGGTGTGGGGTTGTGTGCATGTGGGTGTGTGTGGGACGTACTTGTAGGTACCTAAAACAGCCACAGAACCCAAAAGCTCTTTTGAACCCAAAAGCTCTTTTCAGAGCTACCCTACCTGTAATCACTCAAAATGATTATTTTACACTATTATTTTAACAATTTTTTCACCAAAGTACGCTCCCCGGTGCGCTCCCCGGTGCGCGTACCGGGCGCTCCCCCCGCGAAAAATTAAATTTTTTTCTTTACCCGAGGGACCCTTTTATGGCCCCCACATCAAACCTAGGGGGACAAGGGGGGTCTACCCTGCCCCCTTTTGGTCATTTCCCCCTTTGTTTTTTGCCACCTCTTGTGTCTCGATCCTACCGAGACACAAGATGGCGGCCGCTGCGGACTGTTTCGAATGTTTACAGACACCCGAGAACCAATCAGCTTTCCGTGCGCAAGTCGCGTGGCGCGCCCGGAGCGCTCCCCGGTGCGCGTACCCGGGCGCGCTTACAGATATATAATTTTTTTTAACCTAAATTACTCAAAATCCGCTGGAGCACATATCTTGAGACATAGCAAAGGCACATCGGGCTACCAGTCCCTACAATTTTGCCAAGTTTGGTGAAAATCCATTCAGCCATTCGGGCTAAAAGTGCGACCGACCGCCCTATGGAAATTAACATGGAGAAAACACGTTTTGGGACCCCCCTTTTATCTCTGCCCCCGCTTGACGAATCCCCCCCAAACTTTCAGGGAAGGAGCGGAGAGCCGCGAGGCAAAGTTGCTGAAAAATTCAGGCTGATTCCTCAACGGGCGCCAAAGTTATTCTAAATAGAATGTTGCGATTTCCCTATGGAAGTCAATCCTAACTATAACTACCTACTGGCGACCGCCAGTAGGTAATATATATATATATATATATATATATATATATATATATATATATATATATATATATATATATATATATATATATATATATTGCTGCTACCAAATTTCTCCACGTTCGTACTGAACAAGAAATAGCACTCTCAGGGGGGGGTATCAAACCAACAATTGTTGGTTTGATACCCCCCCTGAGAGTGCTATTTCTTGTTCAGTACGAACGTGGAGAAATTTGGTAGCAGCAATGTTTTCGGCGGGTCCACCCCCGCCTTGAAGAGCACCCGCTCGAGTGTGCAGCAGGCTGGTGGCTTTTGGAGCAAACATATATATATATATATATATATATATATATAGATATATATATATATATCTATATATATATATATATATATATATATATATATATATATATACTGCTCCAAACATCCTACAGGACTCGGCCTGTTTCAGATCAGCAGCACTCACGGGGCTGGGTTTTTCAAAGATTTTTATTACAAAAACCCTTTGCACATCAAAGACGCGTTTCGGCGCTTAGCCTTCATCAATTTGTTACACAGTTCGCGCCACGGCCATTCAAATAGAGTTAGAGTTAGACTATAATGGTCCATTTGTTAGCAATATATAATTGCGAGTGTTTACAATGTGTATCGCGTATATAATGACACTTTGCATACTACAAGATGGAGGCACAAAATTGGGATAAAGAATAGTCCTCTTTCTATACTAATGAGAGTATCACGTGACACAGGCCAATCCTGAAGCTGCTCTCATAAATCAGAGCAACTTCAGGATTGGCCTGAGCGCGATTGTTCCAGGGAGACTGGGAGCCTGTGCTTGCTGTCTTTCCACCCGGCTTGGGTTGGAGACAGCTTCAGCGTGCATGGCAGTTTGGCCGGTCTGAGACAGCTGGCTAAACCGTCATGCGCACTGATAACTTTGCATACCACTCTCCATCAATGCCTGTCTTCCCCCTGGCCCCACCCTCAAGACTCCAGCAAACAAAATAAAACAATAATAAACCCGGGTTTATCATCATCTTAATGTTTCTTTTTTTTAACCCTGCTGGATTCAGGGGGCGATGTATTCTTTACAAAGTCACACCCAGGATTGAAAACAGCCCAAGTCATCTCCCGACCATGTCTACTCCCTTATCTGATGTAATTATATGAACCTGTCCCTATCAACTTCATTCAACATATGTTACAGATTAGTAAAAGCAGCTGGGTTGGCTGGTGCAATTTGTCAGCAGATGTTTTGAAAAACCTTTACATGCACATTGTTAAGAGGTGCTTTGAGGCGGTTGCCAACGAGCACATCCCCATTTAACTTGCTAAAACATGAAAACATACAAAATTGTTTCTAAGTTTAGAAAGCTTTATTAAAATAGATAGAGAAAACATGGTGGAAAATTATAATAAAGAGCATGAAGTAGAAATCTATAGGATAACAAAAAATAAGAAATGAAAAGCAAATGGTGAAAAACCTAATACATCATACATTGTCGGGAATAAAAACCAATATTGAGAATAAAATAAAACCGGAAAGTACCATAAGAAAATTAGCATTTTTGCTTGTGGGTTTTAAAGAACAGAGAAGGGGTGAAAGAAAGAAGGAGGAGGAAGGAAAAAGGGAAGAAACGAGGAGAGGAGAGTGTCTTCAAGTTTCTGACAAGTTTCTGACAAACATTTTGAGCAGGGTATAGGCAACGTGTAAATAAATATTATTATATCCTCGAGAGAAACTGTGAAAATATGTATAATTTTCGATAAAGGAATCTATTTCCTTTTATATCAAACTCTTTTCGACCCCCTTATCCAATGTCCAGTTCCCTGCCGCCGAAATGTATAAACTACTGAGCTCAGAGCGGGGTTGTAATTGCACCCGACCACCAAAAGCAACTTTTCTGTTGATATTCTCATCGAAGACAGGAAAATCAATATGTCTTATGAGAACATGAGTGTGGAACAATGGGTAAGCGTCCAGCGTGTGCGGCGGTGTCAGTGCTGCCAAGCTGGGGTCAGCTCTGAGGGTTTTGTGCTTTGGAAGTGTGTACCCAGTGCAGTTAATGAGAAACCAAACACCTCCCGCCATTCCCTTTTTAAGGCGTCTGTCTAAAAATGATTTGACACCGAGTCACGAACTTTAAAAAAACTAGCACAAACAACTTGTAAGGTTAATACCTTTATTAGGCCAATACTTGTGTGCTTCGTACCTTCCAGAATCACGTAAGCCCCTCTTTCAGGCTGTGAAGCAGTGCACCAATAGACCTGATAGTAAAATATTAAAACATACGCTCAATAGGAGCGTTTCACAAGTAAAAAAATATTTTCACAAATGTGCTTATTGCAAAATAAATATATTGGCTGCTATTTGAAATTAATCTCGACATAATACCAGGGGCCTTCTTACGTATAAGACACCCTTTCCGTGTTTGCGCTTCGGCGTCCCTTCAAGCAGGTGCACTGGGCACAAACAAGGAGAGTGCACCCTATCTTATTGAATGTGCTGCCCTCAGGGCAGTCACGACCTTGTGCTGCCCTCGGGGCAGCGCATTTAAGTGAAATAGAGAGAGCTGCGTTAAAGCCGCCCCATGTTTCACTGTACAGGCAACACTCTCCTGCACTTTAAAGAGTGGGGGGAGATCCCCTTGCAGGCGGGTGCAGTGGGTGACTGCACTCCCCTCCAAGGGGATATCTGGGGGTTCATAGTACCCACCTGACTCCCTTCAGAGGGCTGCCATCAGGGACCACCTTTTTGTGGGGCACTGTCAGTGCCAGCTTCTTTATCTCTGGGCCTACATCCATAATACCACGTGGGCGTAGAGGTAAAGAGATCACTTCATTTGCATGGGGTCACATCCCCATGCAAATGAAGTCCATTTTGTTATGGCAGCTTGTGCTGCGCGCGTTGGATGTATTCAGACCGCCCTATGGGCTGTCACATCCTGATTCTGAATTCGGAACTGCCGACCTATGTTCAGGTGGTTCCGTCCTTCCGACATCATAATCAGGTCCCTTGTGACAATCTTGTAGGTGTGAAAGGAAAGGCTGCAAAGGACAGTGTGCTCTTACACCATGCTTCGGTAACATATTAGTGCCCGTGTGCTCCAAAATGCACCACCGCCAGCTACATACTACCACTACCACTCTCATGCCAAAGGGGAGAGGCTCATTTTCTACGCTTCTTCTTTAAGTGAAATTAGAATTTCAGTGATGAAACTTTTGTGTTAGCAACCCCACTCTGAAATTTGTTCCAGCACCACTGGTCAGACTAGCAAATTATTGTCTCTGTACATGATGCCACGTCACGTTTTCTCTGTGCAAAATGCATATGTACTTCATTGTCCTGGAATCGATGTTACCACGCTTCACTGTAAATACAAGCAAATATTAAAGCTTAGCATATTCAACTGAGAATCTCTGGTTCTGGGGCCTGTTGCATGAAACAACTGCAAACTTCAAGACCGAAAAGTCAGGGGATTTGCTCTTTTAAAGCCCTTAAAAGTATTATGTACCTTTAAATGCTCAAGAAAAATCAGAGCTACATTTCCCACTATGTCCCATGCTGAACCGCAGATATATCAGAAGTCAAAGTCATACATTTACTGCCTTTCCTACATTGTGATACTGGAACCATGCACTATACATTACATCTCCTGAAGAGGTTTTGTACTGAGCTGCTGAAGACTACCAGAACCAGATTCCAAAGAGTGAGTGTGCGAGTGTATGTATGTGCATATGTAGACTGCCAGTCTTCAAAAGCAATAGCACACTGCACTGATATCAAGTGCACTACCCAACTGGATCTCCAGGTGGCGATCCTATGAGCCCTGATGATCAAAGAAGCAGGCCTTCAACTTTTGCCTGAATATGGCAGGGGGTTGTGATAGCCAGATATTGTAAATTGATACTTGTATAGCACACTACTCACCCGCAAGGGTATCAAGGCGCTTGTACAAATACCGCTGTGGAACCCATCCTGGCTTTCCCTGTGAGGTGTCCACTCCTGAACACCCCCAAGGTGGAGGCCAGGCATCCTTAGAGTTGTGGGGGCCGTTGTGGAGATTAAGCAAGCTATTGCCCAGAGTTGCAGAGTGGGACTCCACGATTGGAATAGGCACCGAGTCGAGAATTATCAGGTCCGTGGAATTTTGAGCCCAAGACCCGCCGAGGCGGGGAATTGAACCCTGGTCCCAGGCTAGACCTCTGCATCAGGGTCTGCCGCTCTAACCATTCAGGGGAAAGGCACACAAGATGTAAGCAGATTGGGCCAAAAGATACAAATCTCCAGACGATTAGGCAAAACTTAGCAGCAACAAGAAAAACCTAGATGTTGCTCCTTAAGTGAGGACTGAAAAGATATAGATTTCAGGGTGTATTTACAAGCCCCTTGCACTGCTGTTGCGTCGCTTTTTATGACACTGCGGAGGTGCAGAGTGCAGACCCATCTCTAAAAGACAGCGCAAAGCAGCTTAGCGTGACTTTCATGGCCTCATAGATATGGTGTAAGGCAATGCAGCTCAAGTCGCTGCATTGCCTTACACTGTGTCAGAGAGGCGGTCCATGGGCATTGCGTTGGATGTTCCCAATCAGCACCCATGGGTTGTGATGCCTTGCCAGATTAACAAGGATCTGTAAACCTAGGAATGTGTCAAAACTGTGCACCTCCCCAGGGGAGGCGTAACAAGGAGAAATATCTTTATTTCTCCTAGTTTTTTCCTCTTTCTATATGTGCTGCAATCTGCAGTGCAGATAAAAAGAGGAAAATGCCTCCTTGGATTGTTTTGGTGCAGGAAGGTGTCTCTTCCTGCACAAAAACAATTCTGCCAAAAATGCAGACACCCTTATTGGTGCAAGGGTGCCTGCGTTGGCGCTAGGCACCATATTGTGCGCCGGCTGAAAGGATAGGAATGCACTGTATCTCAGAAATATAGGTTGGAGTGACCACTAGGCTTACAAGGTTCGTGCTCCATTCATGTGGACTTAAAAGATGCTTAAGAACCAATTACACACACCCATAGGCTAACACTGGCACTCTGCGTGCTTCATTATATTTACATTTTTGAAATCCATAAATCCTGATTGCCTTATCGTAATTTTACGATTTATTAAATGTTTGCCCGTTTCACTAATTTTTGGGGGCATGTTTGCCATGTACTCGATTTAGGAACAACTTCAGAAAATGTGCATCATCGGATGAATAATTTAACATGCACAGCTGCAGTGATCACAAAGTGGACATATGCACACACCAATGATTAGTGGCATAAACGAAAAATGTTGTCGCTACTGACCAAATGGAGGAGTACACAACGATAATTGCATAAATGTATTTTTCGGACAGCACCTGAAATGGCTGAGGTTAAGGTGATTGAACTTTTCTGCCCAGAATTTCACATTATTAAGTATGGTCTTTATGGAAAAATGTCCCCTGCTGTGGATTTGCACACACGTAGTATGAGAATAGTTCCATAATTACACATTTGCTTTTAGACTATAGCTGGAATTCTCTGAACACATTCTCGCTCGGAGTGGACGTAACTTGCATAACCCCTTTGCGTAATTGCTCAGAATTACACGAAATTTTCCAGTTATGTGTAATTGCATGATGAGCGTAATGCAGCATTTAGTGCTGTTTTCTTTGTGCAAAATGCACCTTTATACCCAAAATGGGCCCAAGGATGCATTGACTGCTACAGAAAACAAACAGTACCCAGTAGCTCCTTGCTCTCTTGATTGCTCCTTTGCTCCTATGGTAGAATATTTGCCCCAAATTACTCTTCATTACTTGAACTGGCGTAAT
Source organism: Lissotriton helveticus (assembly GCF_964261635.1). Classification (NCBI taxonomy): domain Eukaryota; kingdom Metazoa; phylum Chordata; class Amphibia; order Caudata; family Salamandridae; genus Lissotriton; species Lissotriton helveticus. The sequence continues at coordinate 660,335,400 of NC_136065.1, forward strand.
TTCACCAATTTCGCAACACCAGAGTTATGCACAATTACTGAACTTACTCCGATTACTCCAGCGTAATGAAAATTTCACCTAGGCCTAATTTTGGTAATGGTGGAATATTCTTTATTTTAGGGAATTGTACAGAATATCCAACACATTGATATTAGGACGTGTTACCCGGGTTTAGGATGAAATCAAGCAAATGGAGCAATCTAATCTTTTAGTTAGAAAACTAAATTGAAGCCAAACAGCATGAATGAACTTTATGCAATCAATCCGTAGGAAAGAGCATTCTACAACCAGCCAGTGTTATGTCCTGAATGGTCAAACCAGTAGAAGTAGGGCGCTACCCGTAGGAAGAATACAGCAGGCTCTAGTATGTGCATGTTGAAGTTTGCTCTCTCTGCAGGGTCACCCAAAGTTTTTTGCTTTCACCCCTCCTGTTTTCCTAACGTGTTTTTGCTCGCTTTTAGGACTATCTGCAAGTTGCCATTGCTAACCGTGCCAAAGTGCTTGTGGGCGAAGTGGGGGAAAAAAAGTAGGGGAACTGTGGGCGGAGAATTAGAGGGAGGGAATAACCCAAGGATTGGATCAGTGGGCGGAGCCAGAGGTGTGGCTAGAATGCCCAAACATCCCAATTGTTTGTATTTATTTGGCATTTCACTGCCCAGTTTAATCAACCAATGGATACAAATGATTCTTTAAGGTTATAATGAGTTGTCTTCACATCTAACATGGGCTTCGATTGGAATTCATAGAGCATATTATCAAGCCCATTATCGCCGCTTTATCGGCAGTTTCCTGCCGATAAAAGCGGCGATAATGTAACGCCCTTACTTGATAATATGCCCCTTAGTTTGTTGTGCGTGCAAATCCTGCATTGTCAATGCCTGGTGAGTTGCAGCTACTACTGCTGAAACAAGGCCAATGGAGGCACCAATGGGTGAGGCGGACTGGCCTCATGGTCATGGCCGGCCTTAGCACTGGTGGTGCCCTGTGCATTAATGTTTGTTATTGCCCCTCAATGACCACCTCTGTCATGGATTCCCTCATAATACCCTTTAACTGTGCCCCTTAAGTCTCCATAACCACACTATCTCTCAGATGCATTTAATTTGATTTACAGCGCCACTCATACCAGTGTAGGGTGTCAGAGCACTTTACATCACACACATTACTCAGAGACAATCAATATGTGTGTAAATCACTGTATGGAAAATGTTACATAAGACTAAGGACTACAAGGTGTAGGAGTCACACAACAACCTTACTAGTAGGCCGTATGGTTTAATAGTGCTTGGTCTGGAGAAAAACAAACTCAGAATTTAAAACGTAATACCATGGTTGGGGGTTCTCTTTAATAATCAGAATTGATTTCTGTCCAAAAGAACACTTTTTTCAACAACTAGGATAATCAAAGACTGGGGGAAAAACATAACACTCTAATTTATACCTTGCAGTTTGTATGCAGCTCTTAGATGAAAGTTAATAGCTCACTGTTCTATGTTAGAATTTTAACTTAAAAACTGCAAGTAACAAAAGGCTCTCTCTGACAAAAGCAGTAGCCCATTGACCTATTTACATTAAGTGCACTTTGTTTATCTGCATGGTACATGTTCTTTGCATCAGGCACATTAACCCTCTTAGCTACCTTTCCATGAATCAAAACTTCGACTAGACAAAATGATCTCTCTCTAGGAAGAACATTAAACACCAGAGTCATCATGACATTTTTATTGTTGCAGAAAGTTGGAGGAGGCCAGGAAGGAGGCAGCAAACGCTTTTAAAACTTGCAAACATAATGCCTCCACCCAAAGTCAGCACCCTGTGCGGTCACACCGGTTGCACTGCCCTAGAGCTGGCCCTTCTCAAGGGTCCTGTGACCTCAGTGACAGAGTCACTGTTGTTCTAGGCTTTGCTGCTTCCTAGGCCTGCACACAAGACTGGAGTTAAACTTCAGTATGGATTGTGGTGGACAAGTCTTGAAGGTTAACCCACACTTGCCACTGCTAGGGTCCACCTGCTGGTGCTAAGACACCAGGGCTTCTAAGGTCTTGCAAAGCCTTCTAAGGTCTCGCATGGGAATGTGCTCTCTCAGGAGAGTGGTCCGGTGTACTGGTTATTAAGGCTGAACCTGGTTCCTCCGTTTCAAATTCAGCAGCTCTGGTCATAGTGCCACATCCTCTTCCCCACTGAACACCATACTGCTCCACTGAGAAAAACTCACACTGCCTTCAACTACAACCCAATTGGTGCTGGCTATAAACACCTGGATGCGGCTCAATTTAAATGACGGCCTAGACAAGAGCAATATGTGGCCTACAAAAAAAAAGTAACATCATCCTGGAAAAAGCAAACACTCATAGGGAATGCAAAATTTTGCAACCCATGTGAAAAGTAAGCAGGACCAACATGTTTACCGTACCGCTTTTACATTCACTATTCAGAAATCAGTGAGTGCTTTTGCCTGAAAAGTTAAGGACATGACTACAGGGCCCTAAAGGGACCCATTTCAATGTCCATTGCTTATATCCTTACAAAACGTAAGCAGTATGGTAAAAAGACCACATCTCTGGATGCAAAGCCGCAGTACACATTTTGTTTTCCAATCTACATATTGCAATACCTCCAGGATTGGTGCACTAGTTGCAAGCCCATGGAAAACAAAGACAAGAAAACAAAAACAGCACTTCACTGGCAAACTCTGTAAAAGTGTAGGTAATGTTTTTGGATGTGAATAAAATCGATCTGGCCAGTTTGCTACCACTCTGTCTTACTTTATTTCGTTATGTTTCATATTTTTAACCTTTTATTTCCGATGCTGCACTTTGGAATTAAAATGTCAGAAAAATACATTTCCAGCAAAAGTGGTTTTCTTTTTTGGATCCATTTCACAGGGGAGCAAATAAAAGAAAGGAGAGGAAAGAGAGTGAGAACCCTGTCTTGAAGTCACGGTTTTCAGTAAGAGAATAACTGCTAGACAGAAAGAGAGGGAAGAAGGAAAGAGTGGGGGGGGGGGCAGCTGAAGCAGTAGAGCAGAAATGGACACTGTCTTTGTCTTCTCGTGGCAAGCAGTAAAACAAAAGCATCCTGTTACTTCTCTGCCTTCCCACCGTCACAAACGCATGAACGTCAAGCTTTATTTTAGGCCATGGCAATTTCTTGCGTCCTGAGACGCATTTTCAAAATAAAAATTTGGGGAACAGAAACCTTGGAATTCAAGAAGTAGGGGCACCCGTGCCCTGCCGATCCCGCCCACTTTGACCACTGGTGCTCTCCCCGTAAAACATGATAGAATTTGCTTACACCTGGTACATTTAATTTACATTTAAGTCATTCTTATATGGTACCACAGGTACCTATAGCCTCTACATTAAACAATACTAGTGGGCAGCAGCACTCATTGAGCCATCCACTGATAGAGTTTTTTTAAAAATGTCTCTGTCTGCCATTGTAGCTTGTAGTGCAGTTTCTGGCAAAAGAAGCCTTTTGACAGGCCTAAACCTCCCTTTTTGATACTTATAAACCACCCGTATGGTAGACCATAAACCTCCTATAGGGCAGAGTTCATTATAATTAAAGGATAAGACATGAGGTTTTACGTTTTACATATCCTGGTAGTAAAAAACTACCCAATTTGTGCTTCACTACTGTGAGGCCTACCTCTCCCATAGGAAAACATTGGGTATCTTATCACATTTAGTAAGTGTTGACTTTTGATTGGGAACAGGTAGAAATGTCAGGTTTGTACTCAAATGAATTGTAATTCAAAATCCTCTTTAATAGTAAAGCCGAAATTTAGATTACAATTTGAGAGCAGATGGCACTTTTAAGAAAGTTGGTATTTTCCTGCCCTAAACTTTTTGATGCCTTCGACGGGCTTTCCAGCTGCCTTGGCCTGTTAATTGCTCCTCCATCAGGAAAGTTTATTGGGCCCAGAAAGTGAATAATAGGACCTGGGTGTAGCTAGGAGAGGGCCAGCATGCCAGCATGTGAGGGGTGGAACTGTTCCCTGCTCACTCACCTTTCAAAGGCTACCTCCAACTCGCTCACAAAATGCTTGACCCAGTCTATTGTCAGCCCAGTCCCCTAGGGTCTGGGCAGAGAAAAAGGACATTCCAGAACCATCTATGAGGAGGAAACTCCAGAAGTTTCTTCCACTTCAAAGCTACCTCAAGGTATAACAAGCATTGGCTATGCCAATGCTTGTTAATAAATGGAAACCGGAGAATTTTGAATGACTTTTAGGGTTAATTGCTTTGATTACAGAACCCCCACCAGCCAGGACATGGAATGTTGCTCAATTTACGTAGTAACAGAGCACTTTCCAAGAGAGTTTTTACATGGGGTGTACCAAGTTGCAAAAATTCAACTTGCAAAACATGCTAAACCATTTTCATTTAAAAAGCGCAAAACTTTGAAAGTGGTGGGGGGGGGGTAATTTGGTACTTTTAGTGGACGTGCGCGGTAACGAGAAATGCTCCCCACACAGGGATCTGAGTGTCAGGAGGTTAACTGCCACATCTTGGCAGCTGGACACGGGCACATCCTTTCAGCCAGAGGTCACACTGTTAAACTTTGGTTGCAGTTGAATCCCCAATGCATGCAGCTGCTGGACAGCAGTTCTATATCCATTTCTCGGATGGAGAGAGTTGTCTGTCGAGTAAGCACTAGAGTGAGCTGTGATGTGATCTAAGTGACATGGCCTGTGGTAATCTTTGTGTTGTGAATGGGGTTGTAAGATGAGCTGTGAGATCAGCACGAATAGACTGAAGTAGGATGGAAGGATGGGACAGGGAGAAAGGAAGACAAATGGTGGTGGCAAGGGAAATGGAAAGAAAAGGGTAAGGAGGAAAGGACTTGAAAAGAAACTGAAAATAAAATAAAATAACACTGAAAAAATAATTAGAAAAAGGCAGATGGAAAAACCAGGAATTAAAGGATCTGTTGCGTTATGGTGGCCCTGACACAATGGTGGTGAAAATCCCTCGATGAGCATCGTAAATCTTTGACGATGAGGATGAAAAATTGGAAGGAAAGAATCTATCCATGCCTGGCAGATGTACATATGGAAACTGAAAGATCGGGTTTGAGAACCCAACATATATTTGTTTAACAAAATGGAAAGCAGTTATTCTGGGTCACAAATGCACATTGGGTTTCAGTTCTGTTACTGGAATCGGCAGTTCACTAGTGCACGCAGGACGTGTGTCGCATGCGCACCAGGCCGGAGGCTAAAGGTAGAACCAAGAGAGCTATCAGCTTGAGCAGTTCACAGACCACAGTAAAGGGGGGGTCGCTGTTACCGGAGGCTACACTTCTGCTGGTAAGCTGCCATGAATCGGTCTGTCACGGCTACAGTGGTTTTTTTTTGTTTTGCATATTTATATAGAGCGAACTTGACCCGAAGGTATTGAAGTGTTTACATGAGCACCATATTAACATTACACATTTAGGCACGGGGAGATGAAGTGATTTTCCCAGAATCACAGGATGTGGACGCGACCCCGAGGCTCGAACCCTGGTTTCCAGCACCAAAGTCAGCAGCCAACAGACCATATCCTCTCCACAAGTGTTCTGGTGCCAATGTACCTTCTATAATTCCCCAATTCTCTATTTCAGAATTAAATAGTTTCCCTTTGTCAGAGTTTAGTGGAAATACACATTTTAAAAAGATTGCAAACAAATTTCTGGTCGAATGGTTCAGTGAGTTGAATGTATGGCAGTATGATGCGGTGTTTTGTAGTTTATGGGTTGGAATCCCAAGGGCCAATTTTAGTCTTCCATGCTTCTGAGATCTGCAATTAAGTACATTACATTGTGCAGTTACAAAGATTACAAAATGCAGCTATTCGTTATAAAAAACAATGTAATATTTAGATTTAGTAGCACTTTGAAGATTGAGTAAATATTTGGAAGTTCCGTCTGCCTTTGACTTGTCCCCCGACTCAGCCATGTGTGCCTCACTCTAAACGTGCTAACCTTGGAGCCCGAAGCTGGACCAATCACGGTCTCCCTGTGCCATCTTTGATGTTAAGGCTCGGTCATTCAAAAACCCTTGCTGGCTTTTCTCTGCTCTCATTTAAAAAAAATCAAATTAGCGACATATGTAAGCGAACCCTTCTGTCATCTGTGTCCATTCCTCCGCAGACTCGGCGGAATAAGGCCACTGACTCAATCAGTGATAATCTGGAACCTGCTCTGTCCCCTCTTCTACACCAAACTCAGCTCCAGAAGAGTGTTGTGTGTTTTACACTGCTCAGTCCTTTAGTGCCTGCATCGACCTGCAAGATCAGCTAAAATGAATAATACCCTATCTAGCATCTACCTCAAGCGAGGGACCCCCTTCACTGCCTCTGCCAATCAAAAACTGAGGGGAGTCTCGGCTGCCTCTGGCATCAGCTTAATCGGAGGTGTACATCTGTTTTAAGTGATTTGCCCAGAATCACAGGATGTGGACGCGACCCCGAGGCTCGAACCCTGGTTTTCCAACACCAAAGTCGGCAGTCTAGCTGACGGACCATATCCTCTCCCAGAGTGTTCTGGGGCTAATGTACCTTCCATAATTCCTCTGTTTCAAAATTAAATAGTTTCCCTTTGTCAGAGTTTAGCAAAAATACACATTTTAAAAAGATTGCAAACAAATTTCTGGTCAAATGGCTCAGTGAGTTGAATGTAAGGCAGTAAGATGCGGTATTTTGTAGGTTATGGGTTGGAATCCCAAGACCAATTTTAGTCTTCTAAGATCTGCAATTAAGTACATTACATGAAAGCGGGCGCACAAGTTGATGGGGGTGGGATGCGGGCGAGGGCAAGCAGCGTTTCCCTTGCGGGAGCGTGCGACCATATGGCGCCACCATATGGCGCCGCGGGATTCCGCAAGGAAATCGCCAAAAGGTGCACGTATTGTATTGAAAGTAATGCAACTCGTGCACGTTTTTGCCTGGAAAGCTGAAGCGATCTCAAGAGGTCTCTTTCCTAAGCAGCGCATGCGCGCTGCGTAGGCGAGACCTAAAAATAGGACTAACTGTTCAGAACACTCCTGGACCGGCGGAAAACTACAGAAGGGCTGCCTTGTTCTCCATGACTACCCGGAAGCTTGAGGCCTGCCTTGTTTCTCAGAGAACTGCCCTGCTGCTTGAGGCCTGCCTTATTTCTCAGAGCGCTGATCTGCTGCTTGATGCCTGCCCTTTTTTTTAGATGACAGCCTTGCTGCTTGAGGCCTGCCTTATTTCTCAGAGCGCTGATCTGCTGCTTGATGCCTGCCTTTTTTTTTAGAGGACAGCCTTGCTGCTTGAGGCCTACCATTCTGCTTTAAGGAGAGAGTGCCATCTCCTTGAACCCAGGGCTACCACAATGTCTCAAAGGGTCAGTTGGCTGGCCTCCTGTTCTAAGCTACAGGGACACAACACGCTCCAGTGGCCTCCCTGCAACTGCCCAGCTGAACTGCTGCAACTGGCCCTGCCTGGACCTGCAACTAAACCTTCCTGAGCCTTGCTGGCCTCTGCTGGAGTGAGTTCCTGGTTCCCAAGAAGTGCCTCCCAAGGTCCTGGACCTTTGGCTGGTATCAGTTGTGTTTCTTCAGTGAAATCCTGAAGTTTTGAACTCTGAATGCCAGACATTGAGAAGGTAACTTTTTCAGTGGGACTAACCTGGTCCCTGTACCTGGCCTGCACTCCTTTGCGGTCTGCCTTAATTTGTGAATTTTTCCTGGTCTAGTGTGACCAGATACCCACAGTTAGTGCTTTCTGTTTCTTGCGGCTATTTTTACTTAACCTTTAACATTTCACATCTCTGGTTCCACTGACTGGATTTTGCCATTTTGGTCTCAATTTGTTCATTAAAATGTTTTCTATTTTTCTAAATTTGTTTGGGATATTTCTTGCTTTGTGTTTTCACTTTATTATTGTTTGTGTGCTGCATAAATAATTTACACAGTGCCCTTGCATTAAGCCTGATGGCTTTTGTGCCCAACTACTAGAGGGTTAAGCACAGTTTAGTTTAGTGACTTTTGTGTCTCACCCTGACAAGGATTGGGGTTATTGTCCGAGTGGGGTTTCAACCTCCCTCAAACAATAATTTAATTTCTCAATTGGCGCTTTTGAGTCTGTCCATGAAGGACAGGAATGACAGGCAGCAACCCATAGCAGTTGGAATTACACAAGAAGCCAAAGTTCCCCCCCGGGAGAGGGTTGGTACAACCTACAGGATTGGGTGGGTAGTACTAGGACTGAGGTGTTCTGAGTAAATGACAGATAATGTGGAAAAATGTAGTTGGATCAGGGACACGAACAAAGCTTCAAGATGGCATTGAAGGATTGGACATCAGGAATAAATAGGGCAATTTTTTTGGGCACTAGGCCCTATGTGGCTCACTGGCTCCAACAAGGAATGGGCCACAGGATGATGCCCTAAACCTGCCAGCTCTTTAAATAGATGCAGCAACAGCCTGGAAGAGGTGAAGTACAACGGAGGAATATTAGTGGACACATCAAATCACATGTCAATGGTGCGGAGTCCAGGCAAAAAAACTGTCAGCAATTCAAAGCGGGCTGGTCTGTTACAAAGACAAAAGGCCGGTAACACAGGCACCAGACAGTGAAGGTTTTGGGTGGGGACATTGAGGAACTTAGAGACATGGGAGAGTTGAACCCCTAAAAATCTTACACCTCAATGGTGCACTCAGAAGTTGGGCAGATTGCGGAGGTCTTAACCTCAAATCACGAGGCAATGTGTTTGAGAGACAAGGATCAAACCAGAATTTCAAAATACAGTCAAATAAAGAGACTGACCTAAAAATTGAGTTCTCAAGAAGAATTTAGGAAAAATAAAGAATTAATACCAAATTTAAAAGAGTGGAATACAGAAATAGTAAAATGCTGGTGGAGCAATCGTCTCATTTAAAAGCATAAAGTCATTGCCATGTGTGCTCTCAGTAATAGGAGCAATGTAGAAAGTAGGCAAAATACGAAAATGACAGTCTCAAATACACAGCAAAATCAGTAAGAAACTGAGGCAAAGAATGCATTGAACTTTAAAATCATCATGGTGTGAACAAAGAATCACATTTCCAACTCATCATTTTACAACTTACAAATCGTGATATAAGTCGTACCAACTTAGCACTAACACAGTACATGAATATTGATTTGGCCCTTCTGACCATATGTCGTCCGGAGGTGTCAGAACAAACTAGGCACAAACAGTAAACCACTGTGAATGAATGCAATATAGCGTGTAAGCGTATGTCCCTAAACCTATGTTTAAATTGGACATTCTCTCTAACAAGCCCTTTGAGAACAGTGTCATTCAGAAATGAACAAATCAAAACTTGCTACATTTAGGGTGGCACACTAAAGTATACAAAAAAGTGATGGATGGATTGCTTGAATTGATCCCAGCCACTGGTAACTACTCTTGGCCGCATCCCAGTTCATCGTTGTTTTTCACACCAAGCCACTTCAGTTTGGACCACGTCATATGCAAATCAGTCTTGCCACTCTTCGAACGGGAACAGTCCACCCGAACTGTCAGACCCACTCCTCCCCGAATCAGAGCACAAGCAGCCCTAGACCGGTTTTGCCCTAATTAGGGCTCATCAACCAGAAATAGCCTGGTTCCAGTGACAGTGTGCATGGGACACACGTCTTAGCATACTGTTACCACTTAGTGTGACACACTAAAGCAGTGGCTCCCAATCTGGGCACCGTGCGTGGCTCCTCGGTGCGCCATCAGAGCTAGCCAGGGGTGCCGCGCACCAGGCACTTTAATGGATTTAATGCTGAAGGGTTTGTTGGCTTCAGTTAAACTAATTAGACTTAAATGCATGATGTTGATGATTTGCAAGTGACATGCCTAAAGCTGGAAACATAGGGCCATATGTAGGTAAATCCCAAATACCGATTCTTAAATACTGATTTTTAACGAATTTTACCGAATCGGTAATAAGAATTCGGTATTTGGGATGTAGGTAAAAAATCGGTAAAAATTACCGAATCGGTATAATTCGGTAAATAAATACAGAATCCCCAAAACCGATCGGTAAATACCGATCGGTAACATCCGAATCGGTAAATACCGAATCAGTAATTAAAAAATAGAAACAATTAGGGAATCAACCAATCCGGTGCAACCACCCCTCCTCCCAACCAGGAAGTGGCCACACCCATGCAGGTGCACTCAATCTGAAGCTGCTGGAGAGGCTGGGAGAGCAGAGCAGAGTTCTTGAGCCACTGGGAAACTTACTCCAGGAAACCTGCAAAATGATAATCAAAGACACTGAAAGGGAAGGTGCAGAGAGAAAGAGGAAGGTGAAATTCAGCACCATGGAGCTGCAGGTCCTTGTGGAGGAGGTAGGAAGTTGTTTGGCAAGCAATCCCTGCAGGTGGCAGAATCTGCCAAAAGAAAGATTTGGCTGGCAATACAGACAAATGTTAATGCCATTGGAGTGACCCCACGGGACATTGACGACCTCAAGAAGAGGTAGTTTGACCTCCGGAGTGTGACAAAGCGAAAAATGGCTGAGCTCCAGAAACTAGCAAGCAAACCTGACAGGAGGAGTGAGGAACAGGGCACCTGCCCTGACTGACCTTGAGGAGCTGGTGGAGTCCACCATTGAACCTGACAGCGTCTGTGGGATTGGGGATGCAGACAGATCAGCCCGAGCTGCCACCAGAAAAGGTAAGAAGCATGCACAGCAATCACCCCCACCCCTTCCCCTTCCCTTTCCCCAATGTGGTAGTATTAACCCCACTCCAATACAGGTTTTAGTATACACCAGCAATGCATTATGGTAGATGTAGTCATTGAAACACCTACCATGTCAAACATCAAGGCATGCGACACACATCAGTGATGAGCAAGCTGAGGCAATAGCGACAGTGTTTCAGAGATGAGAATTTAATTGTATAAGCAGGGCTGCAGGACCACAGAGCTAATGTATGATTTTCTGTCCACAGGCGAGACATCTCGCAAGCGTCCCAAGGAAAAGGAAGGTAATGCACCACGGAGGGAAGACACACAGGAGGAGAGTACCAGTGCAGGGCAAACCACACAAGAAACTGCTGTATCACCAACACTGCCAGCCTCCCAAGACCTGCCAGCGTCACCACAGCTGCAGGCCTCCCAAGACCTTCCAGCGTCACCACAGCTGCTGGCCTCCCCAGAGTGGTTTGCCTCACCACTACTCCTTTACTCACCTGAACTGGTAGCATCACCGGCTGCAACAACACCTGCAGTGCAAAAAACCAAGAGGCATGTCGTGGCCACACTCAGGGAAATGGAGTCTTCCGCACGAGACACAGTGGGGGGTGAGACAACAACCGTGGCAGTTGAGGACAGCAATGCTAATCAGCAGTGCAGCGCTGAGGGGGCCCACACAGGTGCCAGACGCCGCAGGGCCAGAGACAGCAGTCAAAACCAACATGGCGAGGGTCCTGGCGTCTACTGCGGACTGGAGGCCAGTATGGTCAAGGTGCAGCGCATGCAGGGGAAGGCCATCCAGTCAGTCCAACGACAGATGAGGCACCTAAATGAAAATGTGAAAAACATTGATAAGGGCATCAGCTCAATGGCGGAGGGGATGAGAGAGATGGCTGCGGGCATGCGGGACATGTCCCAGTCAGTGCTGCTGCTGGACAAGGAGAGGGCAACAAGGCGCAAGCAGAGGCAGAGGTCAGAACAACATACAAGGGCGGTGAACCGCCTAGCCACTGCCACTTCCCTGCTTTGCAGGCACTACGTTAACATGCAGGGGGATTGGCACACAGCAACAGTGAAGTCTCCAGGGGCCTTGTGAGGGTGACAAGTGCAGTTGAGGTGCTGCTGACTGCTCAGTCGGCAAATACTGTTGCTCTGGATGTGGGGGAGAACGAGGAGAGCACCAGTAGGAGCAGCATAACCCCTCCTATTACTGACACCCGGAGGAGCAGCAGGCTCCATGGGGCTGGCACTGCCCACACAGCCAGTGAGGACAGCCAGCCAATGGCATCCAGCACCGGTAGGCGTGCCCACAAACACTGATGATGCCCACCCTACGTGAACTGCAATGGGTGAAGTAACCCAGGACTTCCAAACTGGATGGCAACAATTGGACTGACACATTTGGGCCTTTGTGTACTGGCGCAGTGCCAAAATATTAAAACTACGTCGTGTACATACTACTACTGGCTGTGTCTCCTTACTTACTTAGAAATAGTTGTGTGTGATCTCTGCCCGTCTCTGTCTCCCATCTGTTGCTGGCGCCACTCCTGCTGTGTTGGGCTCAGGGTGTGCAAATTCATCAACGTCATCCTCAATATCTGTTAATTCTACTGCTGTTCCTTTCGTAGTGGCAAGGTTGTGCAGCATTGTGCAAGTTCCAATGATTTTACAGCAGATGAGGGGTGAGTACTGATGTGCGCCTCTGCTTTTGTGGAGGCAGCGGAACCTGCTTTTTAACAGCCCAAAGGTGCGCTCCACAACATTGCGTGTAGATTTGTGTGCCACGTTGTATCGTCTTTCACTCGGGGTTGATGGGTTCAGGTAGGGTGTCAGGATGAACGAGCGGACGGCATATGAGCTATCACCTATGTGGAAAAGAGAGAGACATTAGTCACATGCACAACAACACCTACATCTGCAGTATCTATCAGGGTGTGTCACAGTGTTTTACCTAGCAGGTATGCTTTTCCGAATTCAGCTACTGGCTGAAGCCTATCACGTGGACTCGCTAGAGGCTGCACTCGGGAGCAGTACTTAATGCGGGTAGGTGAAAGCCTTACTCCCTCTCTGAACATTTGCTACGCACATAGCGCTGCTCGTTAGAAGCGGGCTGTTACTGGCTATTTACAACTTTTAATCGCCCCGTTCTGTCGCTTGTTTTATATTGAGTTGCCCGCTTTTCCCCTGCTTTTAAACATACTTAGAATTGTTAAAAATGTCATAGTCCCCCTACCTGTGCTCTTTAGCCACAGACCGCATTCTTACACTGTGGCACTACGCCACTCTCACTGCCATTTGGGCAGCCCGGTCCCAGCGCTCTGTTGACCTGGGGGCCATCTTGGGTGGGTCGAGATAGTCGCTCTTCAGCTACTGGCTGAAGCCTATCACGTGGACTCGCTAGAGCCCTCTATAATTGTAAGGATATGACGCGCAGCGTGTACGCGCATCGTGGGCGCCGCAGTGACGCCGGAGTCACGCCAGAGTCCAGCCCGTCTGCGCCCGTCCGCGCTGAGGGCGCGCTGGACGGCTGGACTCTGAATCGTGATTTTAACACATCCTCCCTCCATAGCTACTCCCTTCAGGAAATGCTGCGCCTGAAACCTCGCGTATCAGGTTGCATGCATTCTTTTGAACCCGCTGCTTTTCTCTCCCCCCTACAATGTGGCTGTTATCTTAACTCTAGGTCTATTAACCCCCCTCAACACTTCCCCTCTGGTCACTCAGATCCTATTAGACCCAGGAGCAAGGGAGTAGAAGGCATTCTGGTTAATGCCCGCTCCCTTGTTAAAAATAAGATAATGTTTAGGGAGATGGTTTCGGATAGAAGACCTGACCTTGTATTTGTCACCGAAACATGGGCTAAAGAGTCGTCTGGCCCTGACCTAATTGAAGCAGCCCCGGAAGGGTACTGCCTGGCTAGACTTGACAGGCAGGGCCGAGTGGGAGGGGGCATAGCGATCTTCTATAAAGATCATCTACAATGCCATATTGTACCCATTCCTGACTTCCCAGAGTGTTTTCAAGCCCTTTATTTTACTATAAAGGAAGTACAGCGCCCTTTCCTTAATGGCATCTTATTATACCGACCACCAGGCCCGCGAACTGGCTTTACCTCCAGCCTCTTGCAGGCTCTGGAACCATACTTTGGTCGAGAGAATTTTACCATCCTTGGCGACTTTAATTACCACCTAGAACGACATGATGCTTCCGATACCTTAAGTCTTACTGAAGGGTTGGCGTCCTGTGGACTTTTGCAGTTAGTCCGCGGGGCCACTCATCGGGCAGGCCATATGTTAGATGGAATTTTTTCAAATGACGTCCGCCTGACTACTAAGGATCCGCAGCACTTGTCCTGGTCTGACCACCTTGCAGTCCCATTTCACTTGGAGTATGATAGGGAGGAAGGAGGCAAAAAGGGAAATCACGTTGTGGAAACGGTTAGAAGCTTCAGGAATATTAACAGTCACTCATTTGAGCCCTGTGCTGCTAGCCTTTCTACCATGGGCATGGATAATGTACAGACCGCAGTCGGTCATTTTGAGTATGTTATTACTGAGGCTATGAATGAACTGGCCCCTACACTGACCCGCCGCCGAGCCAGGAAGAGACCATCTGCCCCGTGGTTCTCCGACTCCCTTAGGCTCCTCAGGCAAGAAGTAAGGAGGAAGGAGATGCTCTGGCACTCCAGTTGGGACCTCAAGAATAAAGAGGCTCACAAACTCCTTATCAGGAAATATAAGGCTGAGATCGTGCAGGCTAAACAGGATTATTTTGTGACCCTGACATCCTCGCTCTCTTTGCCGAAGGAGCTTTTTAAAATTGTTGACTCTCTGGTCAATCTACAGGCCCCTGACCCCGTCGTACCTTCGCAGGATCTATGCAATAGGATTGCCTCTTTTTTCCACACTAAGATAGAGGACATCCACTTAGCTCTTGAAGAACAAAGAGCCTGTATTAGTGTGCCCACTGTCATGGCTGAGATAAATATGCCAGCCACCGACCCCTTTTCATCGGGCTCCTTGGACTCCTTTCCACCTCTCACTCTTGAGGATCTTGAAATCTTGACTAATAAGATCAAATCCGGTTCCCCCTTGGATACCTGCCCACTGAAAATCATCAAGCAGTGTAGGGAGACCCTTCTACCACCGCTGCTGGAGATAATGAATCTAGCTATAAGAAATGGTGTCTTCCCGTTGGAGTGGAAGAAGGCAGTGGTAAAACCACTGCTAAAAAGGCCTCCCTCGACCCGGAGGTCTTAAAAAACTTCCGCCCAATCTCGTTGCTTCCCGCTCCGGCAAAGATGCTTGAAGCACATCTGAACAAGCATCTTGCGGCTTTCGTGGAATGCTCGGGCTGCTTGGACTCCTCCCAGCATGGATTCAGGAGGGAACATAGCACCGAGTCGGCCCTCACCATTGTGCTCGATAACATCCGTAGGACAGTGGATGGGGGCCAGACCACCCTTCTGGTCCTTCTGGATCTGACCGCTGCCTTCGACACCCTCTCCTCCTCAGTACTTACATCTCGTCTGAGGGACGTGGGGGTGGGGGGGGTAGCTTTGGATCTACTGACCTCTTTCCTTGCTGGGAGGGAGCAAAGAGTCAAACTGGGTGAGTTTCTATCTCCATCCAGATCTGTGCTATGTGGGGTCCCTCAAGGGTCGGCTCTTAGCCCGACCCTGTTTAACATCTATGTGACCCCTCTGGCCAGACTTATAAGATCTTTCGGGATGGAGGTAGTTTCCTATGCTGATGACACCCAAATCCTCGTCTCTCTCTCCCATTCAGACGTGCAGACCGCCTCCAAGTTTAGATCTTGTATGGAGGCGGTTGGTCACTGGATGATTCAGAACTCTCTTAAACTGAATGGGGAGAAGACTGAGGTGATGGTGTTTGGAGGGAACAACAACATCTGGTCAGATAGTTGGTGGCCCAACTCGCTTGGAGCCTGCCCCTCCCCCACAACATCTGCCAAGAATCTGGGGGTGATGATAGACCCAGTTCTGGATATGAATGGACAGGTGAGTAGAACCATCTCCACCTGCTGGGGCCTAATCCACACCCTTCTAGGATTAGGAAATATCTATCGTTAAATTCCAGAAAACAGGTAGATGTGGCATTAATAGGCTCGCGGCTGGACTACTGTAATGCGCTGTATGCAGGGCTGAAAAAGAGCCTCCTGCAGCGCTTACAGGTGGTCCAAAATGCCACAGCAAGATTTGTCTTGGACGCTCCCAGACGTTCTTCGGCTACGTTAGCCAGGAAAACACTGCACTGGCTTCCGGTAGAATACCGAGTACGGTTCAAGGTCCTGTGCATGACATATAGAGTCATCACAAAAAACAGTGACTCTGGAGTAAGCTCCATCATTTCCAATTACATCCCTGGAAGGAACTTGCGTTCCTCCGGGAAATTGCTTCTGTCAGCCCCTCGTATAAGAAGAGCTAAATGGGGTGGCAGGGCCTTCTCCACCCTTGCCCCTAAATGGTGGAACGAACTCCCTTTGGATCTCAGGTCCCTACCCACACTACAGGCATTTCGTGGTGCACTTAAAACTCGCCTCTTCCTGCAAGCCTATGTGTAATGGATGAATGGTTCTATTTTCTGATTTTATTGTTAGGCGCCTTGATACCTCCGGGTTATTGTTTTTTGCGCGGTATAAATTATTTTCAATCAATCCCCCGCTGCCAGGCATGTGTAGATCCCACTGTTCTGGAAGATGTAGGATTCGTGGGTGCTTCCAGGGAAATTGGCCACGATGTCTGTGATTATGTTGGAAGCATCACAGATTACCTGCACATTTATGGAGTGGGTGGACTTTCTGTTCCTCTAGATGTACTCAGTGGCTGCAGGTGGGCAGATTGGGATGTGTGTGCCATCAATGCAGCCGATGACATGTGGGAACTGTGCCATTTGGTAAAAGTCAGTCTTGGTCTACAGCAGTTCCGCATGTGTGTCAGGGAAGCTGATGTAATGATGCATTCTCTGCATCATGGCCTCCAGAAACTTCCTGAAGAAACAAGACAGGCAGCTCTTGGACACCCCACCTATCACAGCTATCACCCCCTGGTAACTGCCAGATGCAAGCAGGTGTAGGCTACCGAGCACCTGCACATGTGGTGGTATGGCGTGCACCCTTGGTGTTGGGTGCTCCAGGAGTGGGTGCAGGTCCCTTATCAAATCCAGGATGGTGTGGGGGTGTAGCCTGTACCTTTCATGGATCTCTGCCTCAGTAAGTTGGAAGAGTGTGATCCGCTCTCTGTAGACTTGCTTATTCCCATCTCCAAATCCTCTCTCCTGGTGCCTGTAGCGGTAGCCGGCTTGCTATCACATAGAAAGCCGCCATTCTGATCACTCTGTTGCATTTTGGGGCCTGTTTAATGGCCTGCACCTGGTTACCACCTGCTTTCAATCCATGGTAATTACAGACTCTTAAATCCCGAATTTCATGAAATTCTGTATTTTAGAAGTTACCTCCATCTCTGTTCTCACTTTTACCGTTTCTTATTTACCGATTAGGTAAATAAGGATTCGGTAATTCAGATTCGGTAATGACGAAATCAGTAATGATGAATCGGTATTTACCGATTCATAATTACCGAATCCTTACTTTTGGCCACCTACATCTCAAATGCCTAAATACCAGTCGGTAACGGCAAATTTAGCGAATTTCGGCCGTTACCGACCAGTATTTAGCTACCTACATATGGCCCATAGTGCTTAATTGATGGCATGTCGAGGAAGATGACCTCCATGTTTCACTGGATCCCCACGTTCCAACACTTTCAAAGTAAGCAGAAGACGCCTGATTTATTTTGTTAGACTCAGTGATAGTCTAGTTATTTCCAAATGCATTTCACACTAATGCAAGTTATCAGGAAAGTAAAGTTGTCCTGTCTCTCAAACACACTGTTATTAAGTATTGACATGTGTACTTGAACCACAGGTGCTTCCAGTACACACACATTTCTAGACAGGCCTGCTCTCTCCATGAGCATAGAGAAGTAAAACACCATATACGTCATAATGCCAACATTTGGAAGCAAGAAAGAGGGACGTTTAAATAAAAAAAGTGGAATTTATTTGCCTTAAATTAAATTTGAGGCAATTCCAGGGAGGAGACAGCTAAAATAAAGCTGTATTTGGTTTGAAAAAGTCTGAGTCAATCTGCTGAGGCAGGTGCATTGGCACATGTGATATGGGTAGAAATGGAAGTGGATGCAAATATTCTTCAAGCGCAGAAACACTTTGGCAATGGGGCCTATATGGATTGGGGTGCTATCTAGTACTGTAAGTGGGATAAAACAGTTTGAGAGGGGTTTTAAAAAAAGGCATGGGTAAAGAATGTAACTAGGAATATTTTATTAGAGGTGCTGCCTTAGTAATACAAAACACCCTGCGTATTTGATTATAATACCTTTATCGACTTCATCCCAATTATTTTCAGGGAGAAAAATGGAAGTACTCCTGAGGCCGGGCTCCCCCCCCCCCCAAAAAAAGTCACATAGTGGGTAGCCGCAGCCAACGGCTAATAGGTCAAGGCAGTCGTGGGTCAAAAAAGTTTGGGAACCACTGCACTACAGTAAACAAAAGGGATGGTTGTCTACTTGAGCTTACACCGTGAGGCAGAAATATAAACAGAGAATAAACATTATGATACAGGAGCCATTATAAAGAAGATGGTGTTGAGGCTCAACTGAGGTCTAGTTAGCCTAAGCCTGAAAAACATACTTTAATGGGTCATAGCAAATGAGTTTAAACTGTAATAGCTCCTTGTCAGTACAAATGTGAATTCAAGCATAGATGAATTGCTCTGCATGATATTAATGATGCACATTTTGATTTCAATGCACAATAGATTTAATAGAGGTGACTGGCACCAAAGTGCAAACCACATCAGGGATTCACACAGCAAAAAAAGAGAAGAACATGACATATATGCAGTGAGGTAAACACAGTGCAAATGTCACTGCTAAGGACACATTAAGCTTTGGACAGTCTTCTCGGTCAATCCTTGAACAATGTGCACCAGTCCAATGCGGCTCTACTGCTCTCAGTCTCGGTGCAAGATAGGAGAGATACAAGAGAATAGCCAGAAAATAAAATAGCCCCCATTTTGAACTATGTTCCAAAAAGCTGAGTGAAAGCAATTCTGAAATTCTTAAATGTCTTTCCTTCCCTCCATCCATCCTTCCGTCAGTGTTTTCCCCTTCCATAGTAACTTTTTCCATCCATCAATCTGTTGTTTCCATCGACCCATCATTCTTTATCTTCATCTTGGTTCACATTTCCTACTTTCATTCATCCTGCCTTGCATTCTATCCATCTTACCTAGTTTATTTCAATCCTCTTCTCTGATCAATTTTCTAATTATGCCCAAACATCCAGCTCTATGAAATCTCAACCTTTTTCCAATCCATCTCTGCTTCCATCCATCATCTCTCCATCCTTCTTTCTATTCACCCGATCCATTCATCCCTCCTCTTTTCCATCTCTACCTTCCTTCAACTGCAAAAGGTTGATTCAAAAGCTTCCTGAGACCAGAGTCTCAGATCAGTGTTGTTGGGCCTGACCCTTTTTTCAGGGTTATCCCCAAATGCTTTTCCTTCTTACTCCTATTTTTCTGACCTGTTTTTGTTAGTTTTAGGACTCTGAGCACTTTTTCACTGCTAACCAGTGCTAAAGTGCATATGCTTTCTGTCTAAATTGTTTAGGGGATTAGTTTATTCATGATTGGCATATTTGATTTACTGGTAAGTCCCTAGTAAAGTGCACCAGAGGTCCCCAGGGCCTGTAAATGAAATGCTTCTAGGGGGCCTGCAGCACTAACTGCAACCCACATAAGTAGCCCTGAAAACATCTCAGACCTGCCACTGCAGTGTCTGTGTGTGTAGTTTTAAACTGTCATTTTGACTTGGCAAATGCTCCCACTTGCCAGTCCTAAACCTTCCCTTTCACTACATGCCAGTCACCCCCAAGGTAGGCCCAAGGCAGCCCTATGGACAGGGTGAAGTGTATTTAAAAAGTAGACATGTACTAGTGTGTTTTACATGTCCTAATAGTGAAATACTGGTAATTTCGTTTTTCACTATTGCAAGGACTAATATATCCCATAGAGTAACATGGAGATTGCCTTGAAATATCTTTTAAGTGTAATTTCCCATTGAGAGCAGATCGAGATTTGGAGTTTGGGGTCTCTGAACTTACAATTTAAAAACATATATTTTGGTGACGTTGGTTTTTAAATTGCATGTTTAAAAATACCACTTTTAGAAAGTGGGCATTTTCTTGTTTAACCATTCTCTGCCTCTGCCTGTCTGTAGAATACACATCTGGGTTGGCTGACAGCTGGGCTCTTGTGCATTCACTCTGGACAGTCACACAAAGGAAACTGAGTTGTATCTTGCATATCTTGATGGTTCATGGCCAGGCTGATGGTCCTTCCTTAGCCAGAGTGGTTGGAGGAGTTCTCACGGACACCTGAATAGGGTTGTACCTGTCCTCACACAAAGCTGTCCCCTCCCCCCTGTACTGTGTCTACAGCGTCTTCTGCACTACAAAGACTTTCCTTTGAAGTTTGCCTACTTCAAAGGCAGTAAGAGGTATACATTTTGGACCTCATACACCCCAATATCAGAACACTTCTGGACTGAGGACATTCTGCCAGGAAGAAGAGCTGGATGATGTAGGAGGAACTGCCACTCTGCCCGTTGATTTGTTGTGATGGCCTGCTGCTTGCTGCTTTGTCCTGGCGGTGAAAGGACTGGACTTTGCT
The DNA here is from genome assembly GCF_964261635.1 of Lissotriton helveticus. Classification (NCBI taxonomy): domain Eukaryota; kingdom Metazoa; phylum Chordata; class Amphibia; order Caudata; family Salamandridae; genus Lissotriton; species Lissotriton helveticus. The sequence continues at coordinate 660,355,863 of NC_136065.1, forward strand.
TTCTACATCCTGCTTCCAAGGTTCTCCAAGGGCTTGTGTGTGCTTACCTCCGATTAAGAAGTCTCACGTCCATCAAAGACTTGACCAACATGCTCCAGGGCTCTTCTGCTGGGAGTCCCGACTTCCCAAGTAGTGCACTGCCAAATCCAGTTCCTGGACCCTTGGAAGTGTAACCTGGTGATCTAAAGAGAACATCCATGCATCAACTCTGGGCGCCTGTTTTCTTGACATATCGCTGCACAAGATCAACATATCGCTGCTGCCTGCACCAAAGCATGGTTCACGATCGGAGCATCAATCACGGCTTTTACTGCAGACACCAGCTCGCCATCGCAGATTGCCAGAAAAATACCACAGCGCAAATCCCGTGCACCGTGTCACCGACATCCATGACACCCACTTCGACTCAGAGGTAGCACCTGGTCAGCGGCTGTGGAATTGACACAGCGCCAGCTTTGCAGCTGGAAAATCAACACTGCACATTTGGACTTTTACCACATAGTCCCTTGATGCCGATACTTCATTGATGCTGCAACGCAGTAAGGATCCGAGGGTGCGTGTCCTGAAATCAGCGCATCACCTCCCCTTCCAGTAAGTAACTGACACATCCCTGCCCTACCTAGCAGTAAGGAATCAGCGCATTACCTCCCCTGGCAGTAAGGAACCAACGCATTACTTTGCTTTTCCCGCGCCTTGCATCCCCTGCGCCTGCTTCGTCTTTGATTTTTTGAGCCATCCAAGGTACTTTGTGCTAAAAGAATTGCATCCATTGATTTCTATGGACCAAACTTGCTCAATCTTTGAAAAGTGATATCTTGACTTCTGTATGTTGAATTTTTGTCTTTTTGGTCTTGTTTAATCTGGATAAATATTGGCTACTTTTCTAAATTGGTGTGGACTCCTTTTGTAGTGTTTTCACTGCGTTACTGTGTGCATGTACAAATGCGTTACGCATTACCTCTGAGATAAGTCTGATTTCTCGTGCCAAGCTACCAAGGGCTTGTGCAGTTTGGGCCATACACTTGACACAAGAACACTTCCAAAGAGGCCACATTTCGCTGACACTATTCCCTAATGCACCAGCATCAAAAGCTCAAGAGTTCTATCTAGCACTCCCTTTCACTTCAATACACCCCAAGGTGCAGAAAACACAATAAGAGCAAAACACAAGTCCTTACACATTGAGGGGCATATTTATGAGGCCCGTTGCGTCACTCCTGCACCACGCAATGTGGTGCAAGAGCGGTACATCTCAAAAATGAGATTTATGAAGCAATACAAGGCCAACTTGGTTGGCCTTGAGTGGCTTCATAAATCTCGAGTAAAGCTATGCAGCGCAAATCGCTGCGCTGCCTTACTCTGTGCCAGGGAGGCGTTCCATGGGTATTTGTGTGGCTTGTTCCCACGCAACATCCATGGATTTTGACGCATTCACAGATTTATCAGTAGTGGTAGATCTGGCAATGCACTACAAACCTACTACATTGAGTCATAACAATGAGAACTATGTTTATTTCTCCTCGTTTTTTCCTCTTACTATGTGTGTTTGGCACTAGTCAGCCAAAACGTTGCTAGTGCAGGGTAAAAGGCGGGAAGGCACTGTATAATTTTAGATACGGTGCATATCTGCCATTTCTCTGTCACGCAGTGCAGCGCAACAATGTGACTTGCTGCGCTGCACAAAAATCTCATAAATATACCCCTACCTACATAGACCATGCAAGGCATACCCACAATCAAAACACTCCCAGCTGTGTGCTGCTCACCCACAAATCTGTTTGCCAGTGATGTGACACACTTTATAAATCCAACTACAATAGAAGGTAAATGTCCACTATTTGTAAAGCGCGAACAATTACCAGAAGGTGTCAAGGCGCTGGGGGCCATCGGGAAGATTAAGCGAGCTATTGCCCAGAGTCACATGGTGCTGGGCAAACCCCTGCCACCGAAGCCCGTGATCGAATCGTGATCCCCAGCGTCCAGTGTCAGTCGCCCTGGCCGCTGCGCCACATCTCTTTCACATAAAACACATACAGCCCTCCTCCATGCAAGCCCATAAAATGAGGGCCATGCTTTATTTGCTCTGCTGCTGCGTCTTCTCCTTCCCCACTCGGTGATTCTCGCGGACAAAATGGTGTGAGAGTTCCCGCTGTGATCTGCTGTAAACAGAACAATTACAGCTGGCTAATGTGATCTGTAACTCGGTGAAACAATCGCTGCAACTTATGGTTCTAACAGGGCACACACTACAAGTGGATGAGGTGTCACGAGATAGAATGTAGAACAGTCTCTGCTTTATAAAACTAAGAGGTTTTTGCACACTAAGGGGGGCCATTTATCAAGGTACCTTAAATGGGGAGCTTTAACGCACACAAACAATAAGAAACCTGCTGTGAAATACTTTATTTGAGGAAGGACGAGCATCGAAGAAAGTCCAGAGTACAGATATTAAATAAAGATGTGTTACTATAGGTATGCGATCCTTGTGACAAATATTTTTATTAACTATGCATTTTAAAAAAAATAGTAAATACATATCCCTATTTCCTGATCATACTTTCCTTGGACTAGACTGCAGCTGATGTCATAGGTAGCCAGTAATAAGTGAAGTGGAGTTCCAGAACCACAAGCAGTGGTTAATTTGTAAAAGTAGAAGTGGTGGGACCCAAATACCAAGGCTGTGTTTTGATTCCACTTCATGCCTCTTTAATCCATCACTAGACATTCTCTGCCTCTTTATCGAACTCTTGCAAATAATTTTTTATCACTGCTTTAGCTTTTTTGTTTTCCACTCTCTTGCTCTGGGTAGAAAGTCTGTTGAGGAAAAATAACTGCCAGTGCTAAAAAACTAGTGCCTGTGGGCCGCACCTGCATCCACCGGCCCAACTTAAGCACTGCCACAATACCTTCCCAATGACCTTTTGCGGAGCGGGGTCGTGGGAGGAGAAGATTGTCAAAGGCATTGCCATAGTGCAAAGCAACTGCACCACAAGCATGTAATACAATTAAGGCTCGCTTCATGTGGTATTCGGCAGCTCACAGTCATGATAAAGAAACATTTAGGGCCAGATGTAGGTCAGCAAATACCGGTCGGTAACGGCCGATTTCGGCCGTTACCGACCGGTATTTGCAAATGGAGATGTAGGGGCCTTAAAATTTACAGAATCGGTATCAATAATCTTTATTTCGTTGCAATAGCATCATAAAAGATATACAATTAAAATTCATTAAAATACAATTGTATAATAATCGAGACACAGGTGAGATATTGGGTGTCTACACAGAGTTGCATTTCATTATCAGTTCAGTTCAGGTCATCCCGGTATACATCATCATATTTAAATCATGGTATTACGGACAGTAAAATCATCACACATTAATAAATATAAAGTTAAAAGTAGTCAACATATTTACAAGCTAAAAACGATTAAATTTGTAACCACCATGGCATGATAATTAAAAATTACAGTGAGATGAAATAAAAAAATAGTAATACATGGTTGGTATACTCAACCCTAAAGTTGGGTACTCGGTCGTCCTTTGATTATGGCGTATATAACAATTATAGTAGTATTAATTTTAAAGGGACGTCATGAAATAGTATGATTAGAAATGAAGACCCATTTTTAATCTAATAAAATTAACAGCAAGAAGAAATCTACTGATGCCAAACACAACTACTTGACTGGTGTCTGTTTTTAAAATTCTACCAGCCTCCTTATAGTGATTCAAACCAATAATGCGACATAGCGGCACTATCCACTTTTTCCTTGACTTCGCATAACTGGGGCAAAAAAATAATATATGTAAGACATCTTCCCTTGCATTGTTAGAGCATAGAGTGCAGAGATCACTGTTTGTCTTCACCCAACTTTTCTCAAGAGCTTTAGTTCTCAATGTTTCATACCTATATTTTATACACAAGGTTTTAGCTAGTGGCGGCTGTATTTCATCCAAAATAACTCAAAGTGTGCCACATCTTTAACCATTAAAAAGTTTTCAGTTAAGGGGCCATGGATTTTTATGTATACAGAATCATAGCTTATATAGGACCAGAAAGACATTTTAACAATTTCTCTTGAACCCACACTCATTGATTCCGGCTCGCTCCAAAAATGGGCTAGTCCTAGTTTAACCAGCCAGAATCTTACGTGCTTTAACCAATAGATTTTGCTACCACTATCTAGATCCATGACTTCTTTCAACCCCTTTTTATATTCATACAGTTCGGGGGTTGTCCATAATCTGACCCACAGCAATAATGGTCTCAGGATTGCATGTTGGTCAGTACGTTTAATATTTAGATCCAGAAATAGTGGTATCAGCGGGGTGTTAATGGGTACTTTTAATAATCCCCTAAAGAACTTGTTCTCAAGGGTTTCAAAGGTTTTCCTACAAGCTGGTCCCCATAATTCTGCTCCATACAGTACTGCCGATTGAACCTTATACCTAAAAAGCTCTAAAGCTGGTGTAACTGCCATATTCAGACATTTATTATGTCTTTTTAAAATTGGGAGGCAGTTTTGTTTAAACACTATTTTCGTTTTTTCTAACTGCGGTTTCCATGCTAATAGGGAATCAATTAATACGCCTAGATATGTAAAATTCTGCTCATGGTCTAGTTTATGACCATTTAGCATTAGATTTTTCCTAAAACTTTTGTGCGGGCTTAATGCCATATATTCTGTTTTTTTATGTTAATTTCTAACCCTTTAAGGTTGCAATATGACTGGAACCTTTCTAATAAATTCTGGAGGCCCCGCAGTGTTTGTGAAATAAGGATTGTATCATCCGCAAAAAGGAGGGACGGAACCCGTTCGCCCCCCAATCTAGGTGAATCATTGTCACACTTCTCCATATAGGACGGGATGTCATTAACAAAAAGGGAGAAGAGTGTAGGAGCCAGCGCGCATCCCTGGCGTACTCCCCTTTCTATAGGGATAGATTGTGAAATTTCCCCGTTTGGGCCCCACCTAACCTTTGCATAATTATCCTTATGCAGACCCTTCACCAAATTTAACAAATCACCTGGGAGTCCCTGGCATTTCAATGATTCCCATAATAGATCTCGAGGAATAAGGTCAAATGCTGCTCGCAGGTCAACAAATGCCACATACAAGTGGCCTTTGCGAATGATGACATATTTCCAGTACAAGCAGCATAGCCTTAGAACCTGATCTATGGTTCCTGTTTTTTCTCTGAAGTCCGCTTGATATTTTGTTAAAACTGATTCTTGTTCCAACCATGTATTAATACGGTTTAATATATGCCTGGCATATATTTTTTGGGTTATATCTAAAAGACTTATGGGGCGATAGTTAGCTGGATCGCTTCTGTCCCCCTTTTTAAAAATTGTGATAATTTCTGCACCATTCCATGTCTCCGGGATTGGTTCACCAGCCGCAATTGTGTTGCACAGGTGAATTAAATATGGCGCCCATACAGCAATATCGTGTTTAAAGAGGTCACCTGGGATTTTGTCAAGTCCAGGGGCTTTCCCCTGTTTAACCGAGTTAATAGCTACCTCTGTCTCCTGTAAGTTGAAGACTACCTGTGGGTGTGCATCATCTACGACAGGTAGAACTCCCTCTTCCTGCACTGCTCCCCCAGACCCTTGCGCTGCGTAAAGGTTTGTGAAGTGGTTTATCCACGTAGCCTCATCTAGGAAGACCTCTCTCGAGCCTTTATCCCTTTTATTCCCTTTAGCTACTACATCCCAGAATAACTTCTGGTCCTTTGTCTTAGCCGCTAGCAACATATTGGACCAGACTTCTTCATCCCAGGAAGACTTTGCTTTTGCCAATACTTTGTTATATATTTTCCTTTTTTCTTTTACTTCTAGAGCACCTTTTGTTTTAAGTGCATCAATTAGTATGGATTTGGTGACACGACACTCTTTACTAAACAACGGTTTGCCAGCAGGCATTACATTCACTACACCAGTCCCTTTTTTAGGTTTTTTTGTCATGAGTTCTAATAGTTTGTTAAAAAAGGCTTTGTGCAGTCTAATAAATTCACCTGATACACATTCAACAGGGTTATATGAGTCAAATGTATTCGCAAGAGAACAATAAATTTTGACCAACAACTCTTCCTTTCCCAAGATGTATGCCCATTTCACAGACCGTCTGTTATTGCTAAGAATAGTGTTGTCTATCGTGGGTGGTTGTATTTGGTTTTGACCTCCCTCGCTTACCTCCGACCCCTTTAATAAACTCTGTAGAAAGCTAGTTTCAAGGGGGCGGTGATCGCTGTCAAATCTTTCCTTAACAATCAAATCTTTTGTGTATGGCCATAGGTCAAATGAAACAATAACATAATCTAATTTGCTTTCACATGTACCCCTCGTGAAGGTGGGAGCTTTTGGGGTGTCCGATGGCAGGCGCCCATTACATGCCCTCAGTCCGTGGCTTGAGAGTAACATTGTGATCTGAAGAGCTAGAGTGGTCCCAGCAGCAGCCCCATTACTAGCTAAGGAAGGTATTCCATTAGCGGCATCCTCTTCTTCATACAATTTATACATGCCTGTAATAGGTTCAAAATTACAGTTCATATCCCCACATCAAATTACACTTGCATCTGGGCCCAGAGTGTCCATAAGGATTTCTAGTTTATCAATACATGATAAGAAAAATACTACCTTATATACCGTATGACTCTCGGAAAACAGTGGTGACAGCATTGGCCTTGTCCAGATTGGAATATGGAAATGGTCTATATGTCGGAGCAAGGAAGAAAATTCTTCTTAAATTACAACGCCTGCAGAATGCAGCAGCGAGGCTGATATTGGAAATTCCAAAGTACGAAAGAGTAAGCCACAAACTTAAAAGTTTGCACTGGCTCCCGATCGCAAGTAGGATAGAATTTAAGTCATTATGCTTGGCATATAAAGCAATAAATGGAACGGGATCAAAATTTCTAAAAACACACCTACAACTGTATGAGCCAAATAGACTTCTGAGATCCGGACAAAGGAAACTCATAAAAGTACCTAGATACAGAAGAACAAACTGGGGAGGCAGAAGCTTCCTAGTGCAGACGGCAAAAATGTGGAACCAATTACCGCTGGAATTAAAAAACAGCCCATCCCTGAAAACCTTCAGAAAGGGAGTCAAAACATGGCTTTTTGCTAAACAGCTCTAACTACATACTTAGGAGTCAGTGGGAATCTCAGCGCCAAGACGCCTTTTTGGCATTCGCGCGCTATACAAATTGAAAAATCAAATCAAATCAGACTCCTTATACGATGGACATGGTCTATTATAGACATTGATGAGATATATCACCCTTTTATCATCAGTGGTAATTTCCAGGCCAAGTAGATCCAAAGAATCAATATTTAGATTTTTTATGCCGATGTTGATAGATATACTGACCCATATTAATAAACCACCTGAGGCCCGTCCTCTGGTTGATGGAACCGCGTCTAACTGATATGTTTTATATCCAACTCTGTGTATTTGGTTTGTAGCCCAAGTTTCCTGCAAAACGCAGATATCAAAGGCATTAATATAATTATTCCAAACAGGGTCACATGTTTTTGTACTCACCCCTGCTACATTCCATGAGACTAATTTAACTATATTCGACCCTTCATTTGTGCCTCTACTACTCAATGGCCGAGGTGTAGTTGGGCTTCTGATTGCCCCTGTTCGAGAACCTTCATACCTGCCCACTACTGGTAGGTCTATACAGATTATTCCTGTCTTTAAGGCTGTGACCTCTTCTACTATACCTCCACTTAAAGACTGGTCTGTAGTGACAGTTATCCCCTTTAGGTCAGCTGCCTGGTTTGTACTAGAACATACTGCTCCATAAGTGTCCCTAATTCCTACCTCTTTTAAATCGGGTACTCTAAGATATTCGGGTTCCTGTTCTACAGACCCTTGACGTGATGGCACTAAAAGAGGAGGGGAAGGGGTATCTTGCAGTCAATCAACTGCATCTAAGCAATTGAAACGGTTGTTGGTGGAAATATAATCTAAATGAGGAGACGGCCTTTGCCAGCCCTCACCTCGTGGCCCCCTACCATTTCGCTGCACCATTGTCCAACCATCTGCCCTAGATGAAAAGTGGCCTGGTGGGTAGAAATATGTCAGCTGAAAAGGACGAATAGTGGTGCCTAAACTAGGGTACCTCCAGTTGCAGATATATTTCACTACTCTGGAATTATCAAAATTTATTATTATGCAATCCCCATTTATATTTTTTGCCAAATGCCCCACCCAGGGTACTCGCCTGATATTAAGGATTCTGCCCATCATATACGGGGGTAGTGGTCTATTAACATCCAGCCATTGGACCACCCTGTTCCATAGGGAACCAGAGGATTCTACCTCATGTTTGCCCAATTCCGGCACTCCAGCCAGGATAACCACAAATGGGCAAACCTCTGGGGGGAGGTTAATGGTCTTTGTAGTGCTTTCTGTACTGTGATTTTTGCCATTACTATCCTGTGGTACACTATTTTTATTTAGCTTGCTTATTTTAGGTTCCAATACATCCCTCTCTTTCGCTGCCTCAGAAACCCCCTCAGTAATTTTTGGTACCGGTGGGTTCATCGGTACCACTGATGCCTCTACGGTTTTAGTGACCTTAGCCTTTGGTAACGTATGGGTTACATTAGGTTTGGCATTTTTTAGGGAGGATTCTGCAATTCCCTTAATATCCCTTTCAATCCGTTTTAGATAGGTCTCTACCTTACACAACCTCTCCTCAAGTGGACGTAATAAGAGTTTCAATGTGTCAAAAATAATGTTTGACTCAGTGTTCACAAGTCCTTCCATAGCCCCTGTGGTTAAGTGGCCCCCTGTCAGTTGGATCATGTCCCCATTGTCTAATGCATCATGCTCCACTGCTGATGCTATACAGAATCGGTATATTTACAGAATCGGTAAAGTTACCGATTCGGTAAAATACCGATTCTGTAAATTTACCGAAACAGTAAATCAATATGTAAGTGGCACTGAAAACAGTGCCACAGGCCCTTACTGATTCGGTATTTACCATGTAATACTATTGCATGGTAAATAACGAATACCTGTGTACATGCACATCTGTGCATGTACACCTGTGCATGTGGCACACATACATGCCCTAAGAGCATGTATGTGTGTCACATGGCACACAAACCACAAACAGGGGTGCAACAGGGTGTCAAAGTGACACCCTGTCCCCCTTGGCAATTCGGTAATTTTACCGATTCTGTAATTACCGAATCGGTATTTGCCATTGAATCCTATGGGCTTCAAGGCCCATAGGAATCAATGACAAATACCGATTCTGTAATTACAGAATCGGTAAATACCGAATCCTACCGATTCGGTATTTTTTACCAAAAAATTACCTACATTACATTTACCGATTCATGAATACCGAATCGATAAAATTCGGTATTTATGAATCGGTAAATGTAATTTACCTACATCGGGCCCTTAATAATCTATTCTCCTCTTAATTTTCTTTTTTTGCCCCAGACGTTGCCTTAGAGTTTACTCTTGGATTCAGAAGAGGAAATCAACATTTGTCTCCCTTCTTGGAAACTAACCTACATTTAACTGTTTGAAGTCTTTTCTTGTCATCGAGTACAAGCTGTGTGTTGGTTTGAAGAATTTAGTATGTAAAAGCCAACAATTACAGTCCATCTCTAGCATCAGGAGAGAAACGCCACCAAGTCACAGATAGAGTACTGGCTGCGGTGGACATTTATAATAAAGAATAAATAACCTTCCTACTCCGGTGCCACGGCCCGACATAGGGAAAGAGGTTATAAGTCCCCTAAGGAGCTCTTCTAGCTTTTAAAAGACCTCGACTGAACTCCTCAATGACTTGCAATTTCCATACAACTGGGAGGTACTTTATCCCCTATTTTAAAACTGATTACAGAACAGTGCTTCATTTACTAAAAAATAAAAATATTTATGTGTAGGGGCCGGTAGCCCGTGTAACGTGGCACATGGACATGGAATGATGACACGGACACTGGAATCTGGTTAGTGAAACTGGCCCAGGGCACGTGCTCCCGGACCTTTTTATTATCAGAGTCACATGTCCTGTGACGCCTGTGTTGGATGGGTGTGGGGTGGGGTGTAAGCCAGCCCTCGGGGAGTAGCTGGCACAGCAAACACTAGATCAGTGAAAAGCAGGGCACTACATCCCTCACAAACTTTATGCAAACTGTAACAGCAGGACCAACCTGTGGGAGAGAATAAAACAATAACAGAAAACTTCCACTGAGTCTATTCAGCTGCCTACAGAACATGACAATGGTACAATTGCAGCTACCTGGCACAATTTAAGGGTGCACTGTGGATCTGGTTCTCCCTGGACTCAAGGAGTGGAAGTTGACACCCAAAGTCTCTATATATACAGTTCTCTGTGACGGTGCAGGTGGAGTGGTCGTAAATCTGGCAGTTACTTTTTCACAAAATACGCCCTGGCTCCATGACCATCTAGCCTCCAACGATGGATGACATCTTGGTTGTTGTTTAATCATCACCAATGCAACAGTGCTTCCAGCTGATGTGTGGTGGAATAGTCACAGACATCCTTCTCTCACCAGGATGCCCCTCTACTGGGTGTTCCCCTCTCACGGAAAGTCCCGGAGGGCCTCTTAACCAGGCTTCCACTGGACTGGGTGCACTTTGCCATGTCACTTCAAGGCCACCCTCTAGGTTTGTGGAGGAAGTGCTACGAGTCCCACCTTCAAGTCCCTCACTCCACCTGGAGGGTAGTTGTTTCTGGATAGAATTACTCCTGCCATCTAGACTCTGGTGCACCAGCATTGATAGGATGATCTTTGGAAAAACCAGCTTACGACAGGAGATCTTCATCTTCCTGGTACCTGCGGAGGAGCTGTTGTAGACTCATCTCTCGTGTCGGGACCCGCTCTTACCGGTAATGCCTGAGGCCCTTGCCCCTGGATCGCCACGATCTGGTGTGGTCGGATCCTCTGCTAGACCTCACCTCTGAGGTGACTCAGAACATCTGAGCAGGACCACAATCCAATCTCCCATATGATCCCAAAGGTGGAAGTCACAAATGGTCCAGCTTACTCACAGCTGCAGTCACCCGGTTTGCTTGGTGTTACCGAATACTTCTGGACAGCTGGCCTCTCATGGTGCCACTGATGTTACCTAGGTACCGTGCTTCACTCCCGATGTTCTTGTACTCAGTCACCTTCTTTATCTTCTGGTGGGCCAGGTGGCTAGTCACACACCCCTCTTCTTTCTTTCTTTTCTCTTCTTATTTCTCTTCTCTTCTTTCTTTGGACTTCTTCTGCGAGGCCTCATGCCACACGATTTCCTTTTCCTTGATCTTTTACTTCGCGACGCGGTCTGGTTCCAGCTTCTCTTGCTCATCTTCTCTGACCAGGCCTCTCCATGTAACGTGCTCTTCACACGGGTCTCCCTGGACATATCCTACCCCTAGTACAATGTATTCTTCTTATCCAGTGACCAGACCTGTTGCTGCAACCTTCTTCCATTCACAACCTCTCCTAGGCCTTCATACTTTGACATCAGGTCAATCTTGTCAGACCTCTCACTGGTCATCTTTTCCCTGACCTCTGGCATGTCATCTCTTTTCTGACCTCTAGCAGGTCCTCTCTTCTCTTTGACCTCCGGGAGGTCATTTCTTCTCTGACCTCCGGGAGGTCATCTCCACTCTGACACCTGGCAGGTCATCTTTTCTCACTGACCTCTCGCTTTCGGGCTAGTCAGTGTCTAGGGTACGATCTTCGACGCACTTGTGTCCTTGCGCTCTCCTTTCTTCATCTGAGGGTGCTCCTTCTTCTGGTGCCTTGCACTCAAGACCTCCTCTTGCACTGGTGTCCTTTGACTACTGGGTGTGCATGCATGCAGCGCACTTTCTTCAGTCCTTCGGGGACTTGCTGCCTGGGGCTGATGCACTGTACACCACATGCCATCTGACGGGTGCAGTAACTACCTGTGGCCACTAGGTGCCACTGTCCCCTCCTTTCTGGTTACTCCATAACTTCTCTCACAGTGTTTCAGGACTCTTCACTCCCCCACAGGCACAGAGGGGAAGCTTTTCTCAGTCCATTTCACCGCTGGTGTCACATATCACCTTTAGGTGTCATTACCAACACCACTTTTCAACTTCTCCCTAGTGCTGTTCTCCTTATTCTGCAAGCACCAGCGTTGCTCCTGCCAGTGTGCACCTCTTCGCTTAATTGTTCATCAAAGCAACCCCTCTGCTGCTGTTGGTTTGATGCATCCTAGTCCTTCCGTTTTAATTAATATTTTGTTTCTCTTCATGGGAGGAATTCATGCCACAAATAGTGCTGCAGGCATTCTGTCCAGGTCTGTCCCTGCATGTAGCCAACAGTTTCCTTCATTACAGGCCATGTGGGGCCTCTACAGTGCTAGTAAGGCCCAGTTCAGCCTGGCTCCGCCCACCTGCTGAGACTATGTCCACCGTCAGCAGGTTTGCACCACAGGGCACCCTCCACCAACTTACCACTCCTTTCTCTTGTGTGGGACATTGACATGAGGGCGTCCACACCTTCCATCATTGGTGTGCCCTTATCTGCCACAGCCTCTCTTTCCTCCTGCTGCATGGTAAGTGTATACTCTTTTTTTTCCCCACAGACATGCAGGGGTCTCACCGTCTCACGCCATGCAGGAAGGGATCCTACTCCAGCCCTTGGCCGTCATTGTCCATGCTGACAGTACAGGCACTTCTCGCCCGCCTCAGCAACAATTCTCAGCAGGCCTCACTCCTCCAGCGATGTCTGTCCTACGGGCGGGCCCTCACGCTGCACTGTGCACTGCAGCAACCCCACCCTCTTACTTCAGCTTTAACGTTATCGGTTGAGTGCTGGTCCACTCTGCATCAGACCTCCCGCAGAGCGGCAGCCTTTCCTCCTTTGCCCGGTATGATTTTTTTTTTTGTCCATGCGTGAGGGTGCCCCTGGCCTTGGAGTGGGGGGAGGTACTGCTCTCTGTGGTGTTAGCGTTCTAGACGCTGCGCTCAGGCCGTGTGACGTAACACGCCTGACGCGTCCCGACGGACTGCGCATGCGCGAAGGGCGGTTCGCGCGTTTCACTTGCCGGCACTGCGCGATACATTACAGACGCCCGGCGCTCTTCCTAGCATATGTACGAGGGCAATAAAGTATATGTATTACATCACCCTCCTGCCTCCTGGTCATCTGTATGTGCAACCAGAGCTTCTACAGTGGCGACGAGGGTGGGATCTACCCACAGGGAACAGGAAGGAGCAGCACCCAACAGAGCAGGGGTCGAGGAAGCCCAGGGGAACACTAGAACGCAAAGGCCCCTACGTCATCCACCTGCAGCACCAGAGGAGACGAACAGAGTACAGACGAGCAAAAGGAAGAGCGTGGCAGAGGCGTGAAGAAGGAGTAAACCTATTGCAGGCCAGAGAAGCAAGCGTACTGCGCACTTACACCGAGGGCCGGCGAAACCACCCCACGTAGAACCTGGCTGAGAAGGACGCCCACAAAGGAGCGGGGAGTAGCGCACCCGGCACCGCAACGTCGCAAGCAGACAGCGCCAGTGCTCCAGGCGCCAGTGCTCCAGGCAGCCCCAGGCGTCAGGAGGGGAGAACAGCGCGCCAGGCAGCCCCAGGATCCAAGAAGAAGGACCTGAAGAAAAGATCAAAATGAGCAGCCAGGCATCGTCACTCACGGCCCCAATCCCGTTCCTACCTAGGCCTGGAGAACCACAGATGAAGTGGGAGGACTGGAGGGAATACTTTGGCAACTACCTAGAAGCCCTGGAGGACGAATCCACAGATGAGTTTACTCCAGTGAGGCGGAGACGGATACTACTACACAACCTGGGCCCAGAGGGCATAAGAGTGTTCAAAAATATTGCGCCTGCACCACTTCAAGCAGTTGACGCCGATACATTCAAACAGGCTTTAGAAGACTTGGACGCCCATTACCGCCCAGCAGTATGCGTCTCCCTTGACCGGTTCAACTTCCAACAAAGGAAGCAGGGAGAAGGAGAGTCAGTCGACGACTACGTGGCAGCCTTGAGGAGACTTGCGGTCACGTGCAAGTATGGGAACATGGAAGAAGATTTCATCAAAGACCAGATAGTAATGCACACTACCAACAAGAATGTGCAGGACAAGCTATGGGCTCATGGGGAAGCCACGCTAAAAGAAGTAATAGCGATGGTGAAGAAAGCGGAACTCTCCAAGAGGTGCGCAGAAGCTGCAAAGAAAGAAAGTGCGCAAAGAATAATGGTTAACAAAATCGATGACGCAGAACCGTCGAACAGGTACAAAATGGCGCCGAGCAGCGACCGCACACCCAGCAAATGGGCTGGAAAATCGGGACAAGCAGGAAGACAGTTCTCTGCCTCCGGATCGGCATGCTACAGATGTGGCAGTGCCAACCATTCAGCTCAGGACAAACGCTGCCCAGCATTTCGAGCGAAATGTATGTTTTGCGGCCTGATCGGCCACTATGAGAAAGTGTGCCGCAAGAAGGAAAAAAGGACAATAGTAAAATACATAGCTCAACAACCACAAGATGGAGGCGCTGGAGAAGAGTCGGGGGAAGACGATGAAGTACTGTGTATCGAAGAGCAGGTTCTGAGTGTCAACGCTCGGCGCTCCGACAAGCCGAGAGCTGAAATGACGATAGGTGGAGTGAAAATCAAAGTAGCGATTGACTCAGGATCTCCATACTCCATTGTACAGAGATCGGTGTGGGAAGAGGACTTCAGTCCGAGCCTGGTGTCACACCTCAATCCGCCAGACATCAGACCGATATCGTACACAGAAAACCTGATCCCCATGGTGGGGTACCGGAGCCTCCTGTTTGAGTTCCGAGGAAGGAAAGCGACCTGCTGTGCTGCTGAGCGCCGCTCTGTCCTTTCACTCGCTCCCGCTCCTCCGCAGCAGCTTCTCTTACCTCATGGTCTGCAATGGCCTGGAGCTGCTAATGGGGACCCTCCATGTCTTCCACACTCGCAGCGGGTCTCTCAGCTGTCTGGAGCTTCCTCATACCTCTCCTCTCACTTGCGGCAACAGACCGGGCAGCTTGCAGACGCCTGAGCAGGCATGTAGTAAGGATGTGCTCACGGTGCTGCTGCTGTTCCTAGGCACTCCGTTCACCCTTCAGCTCCTCATTTAGAGGTACTGCTCCCGGCATCTTATCCCTGCCACTTCTATCCTTGCCTCATTGGTTGGCAGTTGCTGGGATGCTTTGGTTGGGCATAAGGAGGTTTCCCCCACTCTTCACTTCATCGGGGCAACAACCCCTTTCGCTGCGTGTCCAGCAGGCTACCTCACGCCCACTGGGTCTGTCAGTACTTGGCCTACTCCACGACAGCCTCGCTGAGGTCACGACAGGCAGAGCAGTTGTCCCGTACATCTCTCCTTATCTCCAGTGACATTCGTCACGGTGTCAGTGCAGGCCCATGGCAGTTCTCCACTTCAGGGTCCTGCATAGGCAGGCATCAACTTCCTCGCCTACCTCTTGCTGCTCGTTAGTGGGGAAGCCATAATACTAGCCACACTTCTCCCCCACGCCAACCTTCACGGCTGCTGCATGAACGGGCACAGCCCGCTCATCACCAATGTAACGTGGTGGGGACCTAGGCCCCCACGCACATGGAATGATGACACGGACACTGGAATCTGGTTAGTGGAACTGGCCCAGCGCACGTGCGCCCGGCCCCTTTTATTATCAGGGTCACATGTCCTTTGACGCCTGTGCTGGATGGGTGTGAGGTGGGGTGTAAGCCAGCCCTATGGGAGTGGCTCACACAGCAAACACTAGACCAGTTACCAGCAGGTCACTACAGCCAGCACTGCGGAATGATGGGCTTGCCAAAAAGCCAGGTTGTCTTGTCTTGAATGACCCTCCTGCGTCCTTCTTGCACCACTGTACACACCCAGTTATTTTATCTCACTCTTGTAAATTGTTCACTTGTTTTCTCCCTTTGTCAATATTTACTGATCATTATTTTCCTTCTCCTTGCTCCCCTTTCTGCCCTTCTCTATCTTGCTCTGGGTCAAAGTCTTATCATGAAAGAATTTTGGGAGCCCCAAAAATGAATGGCTGTGGTCAGAAAAAAATGTGGTACTGCTTTACAACATCAGAGAAGCGGAAGCACCAGCTGGAGCAGTTCCTGGTAGAGTGTGATCCCCAGTAAAACCCCAATAACATTGTTAGATAGTTGTATTTTCCCTTTTGGAGTAATGCAGATGGGAATCAAAGTACTTTCAATAGGCAGTGCCTAATTTGAGTCCAAGGTTGCTGGTGGGGGCCACCAGCACTCATTTTAGGGGACAGGCTCCTATTTTTCTGTGTCAGACATTTATGAGTGCAAGAGAGGGGAAAACACACATAGCAGAAAGACAGTTGTCGAGAAAGAGAAAAAATCAGTCAGAAAAGGAGAAAGCAGTAACCTTCAAAAGTGAGATAAAGGGGCAGGCAGTCTCTGGTAGTGGATTAAAGAGATATGAGGTGGATTCAAGACTATCCAACCTTGGTATTCGGCATGCCGACATTTAATTTCACCAGCAGCTGACTTCTGAGCAGAACTTTTGGCACTAGCATTCCTTATTTCGCAAATTAGCCACTGCCAATAGCCCAAAGATGAACCAGGAAGGGGCCAAGTATATTTTTGATACAAGTGCTTAGATTGTCTATAAATATGTAAATATACTGAAAATAAGCATAAAAAAGAGCCGAATTAATTTATACATTTAATACAACTGGATATTTCTGAGCATATGATTGTTAAGCATTCCCACAGCACAAAAGTGCTGCATGGAAATGCTGGATATTATTTTGACTGTGTGTGTGTTTTTTAACTGTGGGCTTTATTTTAAACGTGTGTGCACTCATTCCATCATTTTTCATGTTATTTATGAGGCTTGAGTTTGGCATCCACTAATATTGCTTTTGATAGGGCATGCTTATGTGTTAATCCGCAGATAAAATAATCACCTGACAGGATCAAATTCCCTTCCTCCCTTAAAACATCGAGATTTTCTCCATCATCTGGATGCCTTGATAAATGAGTGCATTAGACAATGCCCTATGACGAAAACCGCTTCCTGGACGCCTACCTCTGAGCCAGTCGTTTTGGATTCAGTCTTTTCTCTGGTTTTCAGATCCCGCCGGGTGTTGCCATGGTAGTTCATGATGACGATTTGATAAATTTGTTGTGAAGACGCGATTTTTCATTACTTTCCTTCGAGAAGGTCATTAGCACAAACTAAGCTCATTAATTCTATGCTAATGTATATGAAAATAAACACCAGATTTATTAAGAGCTTAATATTGGAGAGGTCAGCTTGTTTCTTCATAACTTCAAGCTTTGGCAGATACAGCCTACGAGAACAATGGATCTGCTCAGGGTTACTCAGTTGGTTCAAGTGACGTAATTAGGATTAAAACTCACGGTTCTTCTTCCTACAAAAACATGCATCTAACCCTTCAATTGTAAATTAACCTAGTTTTAGAAATCTCTTCATTGCCTGTTGGAGCCATGAAGCAGACTTCACGGATTACAAATCAACCTTTTCCCACCACGTTTTTCCTTTCATTTGAGCAAGTGCCACAAAGCAGTGGATTCACTAAAATGTTCACATTTTAGTGGCACAGAGTGGTAAAATTCTAAGGGTCTGATTTAAGCCTGGACAATGGACTCAACAGGCCAGTGACACTGTCCTAGGACAGTCCACCCAATATTGAGCTCCAAGCCTCATCAGCTAGCATTTCTCCACAGCAGTTCCTGCCTTGATCGTGCAAAGATCACCATGGGCACAACATGTTCACGATGCCAAGATATGCAGGAAAGGGGATCCCGACAAAGTACCCATGGACTGGGGGTTCCTTTCCAGTACCAGAATTTAGAGAAAGGCAGTAGGGAAGGGTTGCCGTAAAACTACCAACAAAATGTGGAAGAAGTCTCTTCCGCCCGCCTTGGAGTACTCACTCCCCTTACCAAGTGCAGAGAACAGTAACGTCTCAACAGAGGCTCAGTCACCAGCTATGCTGTGGGAAATGCCAATCTGGCAGTCTTGACAGGCTTTGGTAAGGTTGCTCATTTTATGGTGGGTTTTACTTTATTTATGCATGTATTGTTGCACGGTGTCTAACTTCTGTCCTTGGGTGGACTGTGGGAATCAGGGGTCTCCAACTTTTTGTGTAATGAGATATGCTTGTTTTCAATGAAAATCATTACGAGCTACCCATATTTTTTGTGTTGTAATAGTGACCACCTCAGACAAGTTTACGTTACTGCCCACTATATGTAAAATCACTAGCAGTGATCACCTCAATGCATCACAAAGGGTTGTGAGTTTTAATGTAAAAAAGGCTTTGTCAATTTGGAATGCCTCTACAGAGGTAATATTAAACAGCCATAGTTGCAATGCGCCTGGCACAAAAGTAATGATAATAGTAGTACATTTACCCATATAATGTATCACTCAGAAATCAGCTTTAAATATATTTTGGAAATTCAACCATTTTTCTCCAAACACCAGCTCATGAATTCAGAAAATACACACATTTTTGTCTTGAATACACAATTTTGTCTATATTAATTCAACCAAGAAAAAGCTTTTAATTTAGAAGGCTGGGTGCACACAGGAGAGCTAATTACAGGTAGCTGGAGAGCTACCTGTAGCTCACGAGCTACACTTTGGAGAAGTCGGAATGTTCACACAATATGTAAATCCTGAGGAATGTTCACACAATATGTAAATCCTGAGGCTGTCCTCGTGAAACTTTAGGAGTCATAGATAATTGCGTTTGACAACATCTCAAAGCTTAGAAGAACCAGCACAAGATAATCGAAGGAGGAGGGCTATATGTGTAAGTAATACCAACCAACTCAACAACAGAATGCTTTCTCGGTGACTAAGGCCACCAAAGCAATCCAAGCCAATGGGAGTCTCTGGGAGCAAGAACGAAATTTGCGAAGCACCACTTGAGGCTTTCACATCAAAATACTGAAATACCCAATTGGTGTTTTTTTAGCCACGTTTTTCCTCCCCTCCCCCACGACGCATTATTATCCCAGTCGCTTAGATCACACTCTTGTCCTGGTTACAAGTATTCCCCGCAGTGTGATGCTGCAGTCAGACCCGAAATGAGAAATGGCGGGTTAAAGTTTAAATGTGAAGTCACACTCATCACAGCGCGTGGCGGCCGCCTGGTAGGAGCAGGCCGCGTGCTCCGGGCCCTTGACAGGGGTTCCCCACTCACGGCGGTGTCACTTTGGCAGAAAGCGGGTTGATTGGTAAAGGAACACAGGGGTGTCAGGAAGGTGCTGGTAGACATTTCTTGGCTGCCGGAAGAAAATAAAGGCCATATCTGAATCTGTCAAAATGATTAATAGCTCGGAGAGTCGGAGATGGGGGTGGTGGGGGAGTCGAAGAAAGGAAACAGCGAGAGATATATGAAAGAAGCAGCGATGGGGATATGCAAATAGAAGGAGGCGGAGAGGCACTCGTATTGCAACGTGTGAGGGAACAGGAATAATGCAAACATACGCATTATTTATTAAGGTAAAGTATGGGATGTACCATCTAGGCCTACGCCACATCTGTCAACTTGGAGAGTGTGACGTCATGACCGAGGGAAGAGGCACGTTATGACAACTGAAAAAAATATACGGCGTGGAAATGCAGAGGCGGCAGGAGGGGCGAAGCAGCACGGAAAATAAAGAAATGAGAATTAAAGACAAGGCAAAAGGGAAATGAGGAAAAAAACATAGATAGAAAGTTCACTGGACTCTCTTTAATACCGCAGCATTATAGCGTGAGCAAATCCAGCAGTGTTTAGGTGAATGAACTGCATGTGTGGGCAGGTCGGTGCTAGGGCTAAACAGCAGGGAGGCACCGGTCACGTGTGTGGTTAGCCTCTCACTTTTAAACGCGTTTGAGCGCTTGGTAGACCTTTAACATTAAACTGGATTCACCCCTCCAGTCTTTGTGTCTCCTTCCCTCACACACACATGAATAGGTAGGAAAGGAGTTTCTGACCTGGAATGGTAACTCCACTTCCAGTCATAGGATTTACATTGCGCAATATTACTCAACTGCATGGTAATATAAGGCATGCGTAAGATCATTTGGGAGTTCAAGGTCAGCTTTCACGAATACCTTGCACTCGTAAATCTGTCCATTTGCACATGTAAGTTGGCTTACATGTGTAACCTGCCCTAGGTTGGAAGGTACTACGCCATTAATGATGAATGCAGCATATAATTGACTCTATTATTTATGTGGTCATTCATGTAAAAATATTTTTTAAACAGACAATTTTGAGCGGTTTGGATTTATTAAACAAGAAACACTGAAGCTGTTGGAAATCAAGGGTGAAGAAATGAACAGATTGTCTTGCCAGTGAAGCTCTTAATGATCATCAATTGCTTGGCTATTCGGAAAGTGAGAATATGTTAGTGGAGATGAGAGTACTGGAAAGGACCTGGGCCACTGCTGAGCTGAATAGGACAGTACAGGAAATCTTTCCTGAGCAGAGCAAGGATACTATGGATACTATGAAGAAATATTGTAGGTGAATTACAAAACAGGAAATAGAGGCTAAGAGAATGAAAAGTCTTAAAAACAATTTAGAGGACTGGAAACAGAAGTCTTTTTTTTCCCTGGCAGACATACCCAAGCCTTCTAACAGGACCTCTCTTGAACACCAAATAAAGTAATTTGATAAAAGAACTAATATGAGAATAACAAATGTAAACTGACCACCGCACTTCCACATGCAGACAGAGTGGACCCTTTACCACAAGAAGCAACAGCACACACATATTTCATTTTCAGCAAGTATGACTGCATTCAAGAGTGTGCTCTGGAGACAGGACCAGAGAGTGGAGGCATAAGGAGCATGTTTTTTGCCTGTTCTCGGTTAGGTTTAAGATTGAGTTATTGAGAAAACAAGTTCCATTAACTCTTGACAATAAAATCATCAACACAGTCAATAGAATCAATAATCAAAATATGCAATACAGAACCTAGTTCACATCCGCAAAAGCTTTATCATTAAAGTAGCTGATAAACGTTAACATTCTATTTTCTTGTGAATCCTGAAATCAATTAAAATACAATTTAAATATATGACGATCTGTGCTTCAATAGTTTACCAGCATTAAAATGTACCTAATATCAGCCAATATCAGTTTTTACAGTTCTATATGCCAGCTCTAGGGTAGAGTTAATTGTTTGTTGTTTCCTTAACCTGTCTTGTTTCATTATTTCTCATTGAGACCACTAGATTGGGGGGCATCTCACAAGAAACAAGTCAAGCCTAATTTAGGCAATGTATCCCAGGTAAATGTTACCCAAGGCAGGAGTAGTGCTTTATCACACCTCAATAAATGTCTCAGATGTTCTTAAGACTGTTCCAGGTCTGAAGGCAACCAGAGATGCACCCAGAGACCTAATGGCCTGAACTCCACAATATCAGAGATACTTGAGATGCCTAATTCTTTCCATACGTTTACGATGGGGTTGAAATTGGAAGATGGCAAATTGATTTCAGGAAACTAATCTGAGAACACTTGGAAACTCTCCACTATTCATCACCCTATATTAACAGAGGATTCTAGCTTAGCTGATATGCCCCGAGGGATCTGAAATTGAATCTCCATCTCTTCTAAAATTAGAAAGACATATGGGCAGTATTGTTAAATATACTACCACATTTACCAACTGTACATGCCCATCTCAATGAGCATTGAGTCGGATACCTAAGTAGTCAAAATATGATACCAAACCAGGTTTAACCTTATTCAAAGTAAGTGATTTTTTTGGTAGTATAGGATTTACCTTCCTTTCCAATTTTGCACTCCTACTTATCAATGTTAAGCTTTTTGTGGTGGCCATGCAATTCAAAGGATGACAATATCTTAGGATTTCTCTGTACGTGTTATCAAAGTTTTATCACCCACACTGAATAAACTCAATGTTGGCACCTTATGGTCAGGTGAAATATACAACTTTACCAAGGGATCCCTCAATGTAATCCTGTCAACATCATCAAATGCTGATCCTAGACCAACAAACTAAAAAAGAGGCTCTTTCTATGCCGTAGCATATATTGGTAGATCAATCAAATAAAGATCAGACATCCCTCGATTGTCCCAATGCCTGATCCAAAACCTGTCTGACTATCCACCAAAATTATTTTCTCCTGGATAGAGGTTTGAGGCGTATCACACACAATCTTGCAAAAATCTTACTTATATTACCTAAAAGGGAGCCAGGCCTAAAATTGCCCAGTAAAACACAGTGCCTTAAAAAAAGGAACAATTGGTGGCTTTATCTGGGAAATATTGTCCCTGCTTATTTTCCTGATAATATAGAACAACCATCAGTCTTAAAACTTAAATATTTTCAACAAAATCATAACAATCTAACAGTACCATATCCGACCCAGACCTTTCCCTCTCTTTTGTGTTAATGGGGCCTTTTGGGTTTCCTGTGAACTGAACTCTTAAGTAGCAACACTGTTAAATCCGCTGGCACATCTTTCTCAAAGTACAAATTACTAAAACGATCTGTCCTGAGGTCCTCGGGATTATTATAATCAAAACATTTCTTTTGTCCACTCAGATTAAGGTAAATTAGTCTCCTGAATTCCCTTCTATACTTATCTCTAAATATTTTTTAGGGGGGTCCCAAATATATAGAATGTATGCATTCTTGTTAGGTTTTGCCTCGCCAAAAAGATGCGCTCTGCGCATCTTTTTCGCGCAGGCGAAAACCTGATGAGAATTGTAGTGTGCTTTGGATCGGCCCTCCTCATTCATTGGCTGGCTCCGTAAATGGAGCCTTGCCATTGGACGAGGGGCCTGTCCGTCAATGCCGGACCAGACACGGGGGCGTTCCTGACATTCTTTCCCTTTTGCCGACGTCACGCGACGCCGGGAACGCCCCCGAGTCTGTTCCGGCATTGCCGGCACCTCCCTTGCTCCCCCTCCCGCTTGTTTCCTGGTGCCCGCCTTCGTGCTCCGGCCGGCCGTCGTCAGCGTCTCTCCTCCCCCTTTCCCGCCCCCTCCCGCTTCTCTCTGATGCCCGCCTTCCGGTGAGACACTGTGATGAATGCCACTGAAAGCCCTGGATGGACTGGGCTGGGTCCGGGTCAGTCTGCTCGGTAGTGGGCTGACTAAAGCGTGAACGCTTGAAAACAGCTTGAAACATTGAAAGAACATATTTGAACCAGCCTTTGACAATAAATTATGACGTAATGCAGCTAACACAAATGTAACGTGTGAAACTGCAGACTGTTATGTTCAGCCAGAGTGGAGCTTCAGAGTGGAGCTTCAGAGTGCAGAGTGGAGCTTCAGAGTGGAGCTTCAGAGTGCAGAGTGGAGCTTCAGAGTGCAGAGTGGAGCTTCAGAGTGGAGCTTCAGAGTGCAGAGTGGAGCTTCAGAGTGCAGAGTGGAGCTTCAGAGTGCAGAGTGGAGCTTCAGAGTGCAGAGTGGAGCTTCAGAGTGGAGCTTCAGAGTGGAGCTTCAGAGTGGAGCTTCAGAGTGGAGCTTCAGAGTGGAGCTTCAGAGTGGAGCTTCAGAGTGCAGAGTGGAGCTTCAGAGTGTAGCTTCAGAGTGGAGCTTCAGAGTGCAGAGTGGAGCTTCAGAGTGCAGAGTGGAGCTTCAGAGTGCAGAGTGGAGCTTCAGAGTGGAGCTTCAGAGTGCAGAGTGGAGCTTCAGAGTGGAGCTTCAGAGTGCAGAGTGGAGCTTCAGAGTGGAGCTTCAGAGTGCAGAGTGGAGCTTCAGAGTGGAGCTTCAGAGTGCAGAGTGGAGCTTCAGAGTGGAGCTGCAGAGTGGAGCTTCAGAGTGGAGCTTCAGAGTGCAGAGTGGAGCTTCAGAGTGCAGAGTGGAGCTTCAGAGTGCAGAGTGGAGCTTCAGAGTGGAGCTTCAGAGTGGAGCTTCAGAGTGCAGAGTGGAGCTTCAGAGTGGAGCTTCAGAGTGCAGAGTGGAGCTTCAGAGTGCAGAGTGGAGCTTCAGAGTGCAGAGTGGAGCTTCAGAGTGCAGAGTGGAGCTTCAGAGTGCAGAGTGGAGCTTCAGAGTGCAGAGTGGAGCTTCAGAGTGGAGCTTCAGAGTGCAGAGTGGAGCTTCAGAGTGCAGAGTGGAGCTTCAGAGTGGAGCTTCAGAGTGCAGAGTGGAGCTTCAGAGTGGAGCTTCAGAGTGCAGAGTGGAGCTTCAGAGTGGAGCTTCAGAGTGCAGAGTGGAGCTTCAGAGTGGAGCTTCAGAGTGCAGAGTGGAGCTTCAGAGTGGAGCTTCAGACTGCAGAGTGGAGCTTCAGAGTGCAGAGTGGAGCTTCAGAGTGCAGAGTGGAGCTTCAGAGTGCAGCTTCAGAGTGCAGAGTGGAGCTTCAGAGTGCAGAGTGGAGCTTCAGAGTGGAGCTTCAGAGTGCAGAGTGGAGCTTCAGAGTGGAGCTTCAGAGTGCAGAGTGGAGCTTCAGAGTGCAGAGTGGAGCTTCAGAGTGGAGCTTCAGAGTGGAGCTTCAGAGTGGAGCTTCAGAGTGGAGCTTCAGAGTGGAGCTTCAGAGTGGAGCTTCAGAGTGGAGCTTCAGAGTGGAGCTTCAGAGTGGAGCTTCAGAGTGGAGCTTCAGAGTGCAGCTTCAGAGTGCAGAGTGGAGCTTCAGAGTGCAGCTTCAGAGTGCAGAGTGGAGCTTCAGAGTGGAGCTTCAGAGTGCAGAGTGGAGCTTCAGAGTGGAGCTTCAGAGTGCAGAGTGGAGCTTCAGAGTGGAGCTTCAGAGTGCAGAGTGGAGCTTCAGAGTGGAGCTTCAGAGTGCAGAGTGGAGCTTCAGAGTGGAGCTTCAGAGTGCAGAGTGGAGCTTCAGAGTGCAGAGTGGAGCTTCAGAGTGGAGCTTCAGAGTGCAGAGTGGAGCTTCAGAGTGGAGCTTCAGAGTGCAGAGTGGAGCTTCAGAGTGGAGCTTCAGAGTGGAGCTTCAGAGTGGAGCTTCAGAGTGGAGCTTCAGAGTGGAGCTTCAGAGTGGAGCTTCAGAGTGGAGCTTCAGAGTGGAGCTTCAGAGTGCAGAGTGGAGCTTCAGAGTGGAGCTTCAGAGTGCAGAGTGGAGCTTCAGAGTGGAGCTTCAGAGTGCAGAGTGGAGCTTCAGAGTGGAGCTTCAGAGTGCAGAGTGGAGCTTCAGAGTGGAGCTTCAGAGTGCAGAGTGGAGCTTCAGAGTGGAGCTTCAGAGTGCAGAGTGGAGCTTCAGAGTGCAGAGTGGAGCTTCAGAGTGCAGAGTGGAGCTTCAGAGTGCAGAGTGGAGCTTCAGAGTGCAGAGTGGAGCTTCAGAGTGGAGCTTCAGAGTGGAGCTTCAGAGTGGAGCTTCAGAGTGGAGCTTCAGAGTGGAGCTTCAGAGTGGCGCTTCAGAGTGGAGCTTCAGAGTGGAGCTTCAGAGTGGCGCTTCAGAGTGCAGAGTGGCGCTTCAGAGTGGAGCTTCAGAGTGCAGAGTGGAGCTTCAGAGTGGAGCTTCAGAGTGCAGAGTGGCGCTTCAGAGTGGAGCTTCAGAGTGCAGAGTGGAGCTTCAGAGTGGAGCTTCAGAGTGCAGAGTGGAGCTTCAGAGTGGAGCTTCAGAGTGCAGAGTGGAGCTTCAGAGTGGAGCTTCAGAGTGCAGAGTGGAGCTTCAGAGTGGAGCTTCAGAGTGCAGAGTGGAGCTTCAGAGTGCAGAGTGGAGCTTCAGAGTGGAGCTTCAGAGTGCAGAGTGGAGCTTCAGAGTGGAGCTTCAGAGTGGAGCTGCAGAGTGGAGCTTCAGAGTGCAGAGTGGAGCTTCAGAGTGGAGCTTCAGAGTGGAGCTGCAGAGTGGAGCTTCAGAGTGCAGAGTGGAGCTTCAGAGTGGAGCTTCAGAGTGGAGCTTCAGAGTGGAGCTTCAGAGTGGAGCTTCAGAGTGGAGCTGCAGAGTGGAGCTTCAGAGTGCAGAGTGGAGCTTCAGAGTGGAGCTTCAGAGTGCAGAGTGGAGCTGCAGAGTGGAGCTGCAGAGTGGAGCTGCAGAGTGGAGCTTCAGAGTGGAGCTTCAGAGTGCAGAGTGGAGCTTCAGAGTGGAGCTTCAGAGTGCAGAGTGGAGCTTCAGAGTGGAGCTTCAGAGTGCAGAGTGGAGCTTCAGAGTGGAGCTTCAGAGTGCAGAGTGGAGCTTCAGAGTGGAGCTTCAGAGTGCAGAGTGGAGCTTCAGAGTGGAGCTTCAGAGTGCAGAGTGGAGCTTCAGAGTGGAGCTGCAGATTCAGAGTGGAGCTGCAGATTCAGAGTGGAGCTGCAGATTCAGAGTGGAGCTGCAGATTCAGAGTGGAGCTTCAGAGTGCAGAGTGGAGCTTCAGAGTGCACAGTGGAGCTTCAGAGTGCAGAGTGGAGCTTCAGAGTGGAGCTTCAGAGTGCAGAGTGGAGCTTCAGAGTGGAGCTTCAGAGTGGAGCTTCAGAGTGGAGCTTCAGAGTGGAGCTTCAGAGTGGAGCTTCAGAGTGGAGCTTCAGAGTGCAGAGTGGAGCTTCAGAGTGGAGCTTCAGAGTGCAGAGTGGAGCTTCAGAGTGCAGAGTGGAGCTTCAGAGTGCAGAGTGGAGCTTCAGAGTGCAGAGTGGAGCTTCAGAGTGCAGAGTGGAGCTTCAGAGTGCAGAGTGGAGCTTCAGAGTGCAGAGTGGAGCTTCAGAGTGGAGCTTCAGAGTGGAGCTTCAGAGTGGAGCTTCAGAGTGGAGCTTCAGAGTGGAGCTTCAGAGTGTCAAGAGCAATGCCAATAGCTCTAACTTTAACAAAGGCAAAACCATTGCATTGTAAATGCTTGTTTTTTGTTTGCTACCGATTTTTACTTTTCTGTGGTTATTCAGTTTGAATCTCCCAAATCTACTGGGATCACTAACTGCCTTTAAAAGATCTTGTAGCTTTACTTTACACTCTATCAAACCTCCCTCTTCTGGACTTGTACTGACTTTTTTCACTAGTTTGGTTAACATGGGGCATGAGTAAGGCAGATGATGCAGAGGAAGGATAACATGAATAGGGGCATTCCTTCAGGAAGGACATTCTTAACTAAAGGAATAAAGCTGAAGTTGGCCTTTTCCCAATCACTCCTCAACTTCAAAATCAATCTGTTTCAAGGGGTCTCAAAGTACTTTTGTTGTCCAAGAGTGTGAAATGTTACTGGTATAGAGTATAATATCTCAATGCTACCAGTGCCATCATCAGCTACCATCCCCTATGTAATCATCAAGCAAATAATACAGAATCCACAAGATGTGACCAAAGCTTTTGGGAAAGGGGTAAGGCAGGTGGTATTTTCTTTGATTTTCATTGTGACCTATTCAGACTGGGAGTAGAATCTGCACTGTACGACTCCAAAACAGACATCTATTGGACTTCCTACTAAATGGTATTCTAGATTTAAAAAAAGGATTGCTTAGCAGCCGCAAGCAACACCTCTCTGAACGATTCAAAAGCATCCAAAGTTTCTTCGAGTATGCAGCACCAATTAGTCGATACACACTGCAGTTGAATCTAACTGCAACATCTTGCAAAAACTCACCTCATCTTTGATCAATGCTATATCAATTTTTGCTGTACACAAGCCTTGAAGGGTATCACAGCCTAGATTGACATCAACCATCATGCACTGCACCTTCAGTTTACGAATACAGTTCAACAAGGTTCAGATGCTCTATGGGTTCCATTTTTTCTGAGCCTCCTAGAGTGTTCAACAAGGTTTTTTTCTTCCAGATTCCACCAATGTGGAGTATCAAACAACTTTTATTATCTTTAACCTTTGACAATTCATGTCCTTTCGATACTGTCTTACCTATCATTTACAAATTAACATCTATTTCTTAATGCCTTAATTGTTTGTCACTTATGACTGATTTGTAGCATTCTTACTGTTGATATCTTCCTGAAATTCAGAATGTTGAATACCTTCATTGGAATAGGCGTTCCTGTTACACTCTACCAAGCTATTCCGCCAACTACCATCCTCTCTTTTGGGTCTTTGGCTCCAAGTGAACCAATGTACAAGCCTCCATCCGACCTGTGAAACAATATCAAGGGGGGGGGGGTAGAAGTGGGAGGTTTGAAGAAGTAAAATAGGGGAGGAATCCTTGTTCAGAATTGATTGAGTCTGATTAATTAAAATCATCCATTACAAAAAGAGCTAAACACTAAAAGACATATGGCTGATGAGGGGTGATACCCCGAAATCGGTCCCAGGATGCTTATTTCCGCTTCAGGAAGGACCTGGCTTGACAGTTTGGGCTGGATTGTTCCCATGGGGAGCAGAGTCAATACTGATTTGCATATGGCTGGGTCCAAACTAGGGTGACGTGCAAGCAAAATGATGATGGGTTAAACCAAGATCTGTGACGGGGGTGAGAGTTTCTAAAGTTTCAACACTCCATCCATCATTTCATTTTGTTATTGACTAGATGACAATAGTTTAGAAAGTTCACTTTACAGGCTTAATCCTGTCTAAGTAAACCAAACTCCAGTTACAGCTGTGCCCCTGATGTGCTAATCATTTAATGGACCAATAATCTGTAAATATTACATTGGATCAAGTCAAGTGTGGGTGCAATAAGATGTGTAATCCTTTAGTGACCATAAGTCATTGCTGGTGAAAGTTTTGCTCTTGTTACTGTTAAAATTGATGAAGCTGTAGGGCTGTGTAAATTACTACGCAATCTACATTGACCAAAAGTTAGACTGGGTCCTCGGTGTCTTAATTTTGCAAGGAGAAGTATTTGAGATCCTTTTTAGGTCTCGCCTGTCAATGCGCATGCGCATTGAGCTTGCGAGACTATGGGGGCTTAAACAGACTTTAACCAACTTGCGATTCCATGGCGATTCCTTGCAGTGCCCGTCAAATTGAAGCTCAATGCGCAAGCGCGTGCACATCCGCCAGCACCTCCCCTCTCTCTCGCACATGAAAGCTACAAGGCTCCCTCCCACGGCAATACCCACCCCCAGCCGCCAGCACCTCCCCTCTCTCTCCCCGCACACAGGCAGGCTCGCATTCCTCCACAGCCAGGCTGCCATTTCTCACCCCCCTCCCCAGCCACCAGCTCCTCCCCTCTCTCTCCCTGCAGTTTCATGGACGTGTCTCGTCTTAAACCCTTAAACATGCACAACTCACACACTGAAGCACACTATTTTTAAAACAAAATTTGGCAGCCTTCGACATCTGTTCCCCAGCCCCCAGCCACCCCTCTCTCTCCCTGCAGTTTCACGGACGTGTCTCGTCCTAAACCCTTAAACATGCACAACTCACACACTGAAACACACTATTTTTAAAACAAAATTCGGCAGCCTTCGACATCTGTTCCCCAGCCCCCAGCCGCAGAACCTCCCCTCTCTCTCCCCGGACACAGCCAGGCTCGCAATTCTCCTCCCCCTCCCCATCCGCCAGCACCTCCCCTCTCTCTCCCTGCAGTATCACGGCCATGTCTCCAAGTTGCAGCCCCTTCCTTTCTGCTGATACTTAGTTTGTATCGAGTGCCGAGGCTGCATACTTAAGACCAGGGCTTCAAACTGAGCCTGCAAAGGGAAGCCGCATTGAAAGCCCCCT
Organism: Lissotriton helveticus; assembly: GCF_964261635.1. Classification (NCBI taxonomy): domain Eukaryota; kingdom Metazoa; phylum Chordata; class Amphibia; order Caudata; family Salamandridae; genus Lissotriton; species Lissotriton helveticus. Next base: position 660,385,384 of record NC_136065.1, read on the forward strand.
CAGCCACCCACACCATCAAGCCACACGAAACAGATAGAGGGCTGCCATTGTATTTTTATTTTGTTGGGCTCACCAGCATTTGAACGCTGGCTAGTGGCATTGCAATTTATTGTTAATTATCTAAACTGATAAATTAAAGGCATTGTCATTTACAATGACAAAAGCTTAAACTCTTACCAATACAAGACCTATTGCCCCCATCCGACAGCACCTCCCCTCTCTCTCCCTGCAGTATCATGGCTTTCTCTCCTCTTAAACCCTTAAACCTTGTCTCGTCTTAAACCCTAAGCTGCACAAATCCTTTTTGGGACACTGAAACAGACTATTTTGTAAACAAAATTCACCAGCCTTCGACATCTGTTCCCCAGCCCACAAACGCCAGCACCTCCCCTCTCTCTCCCCGGACACAGCCAGGCTCGCAATTCGACTCCCCCTCCCCAGACGCCAGCACCTCCCCTCTCTCTCCCTGCACACAGCCAGGCTCGCACAACACAATAAACGAAAGACTTGAAACTGAAATCGTCGTAAAAAATAAAATAAATTCACAGACGAATTAGAATCTAAATCGCCGTATACATTTTGCTGTTTACACACAAATCAATCACCATCTCTCTCACTCAACATCATATATTTAATACATTATTTACAATCTTAATCATACAGCCTCTGTCCCATTCTGCAGCATACATCAGCTCATACCATTTTGCCACACCTGTGTCTACATTTCGGTCTTTACACACAAATCATCCAGCATCTCTCTCATTCAACATCATACATTGGATACATTATTTTAATTACTATTCATCCAGCCTCTGTCCCATTCATCAGCATACATCAGCTAGCTTTACTTACAAAATACTTATGTATAAACGAAATAAAAGACACAGACTCACCCCCATTCAGCAGGCCTACTATGTCCCCCCCCTCCCTCTACAGCGTGCTACGCAAATTTACCACTTCGCCACACCAAAAACAGAAAAATGAGAGCAAGTTAGAGGCACAGGAGGGATGGCTAGCTTTACTTTCAAAATACTTATGTATAAACGAAATAAAAGACACAGACTCACCCCCATTCAGCAGGCCTACTATTTCCCCCCCCTCCCTCTACAGCGTGCTACGCAAATTTTTGCGATTGTATCTATAGGCTTGCACCTAAAAAACATTTCCTATTTTGACATCATTGGGATTACGTTATTATAACCTTTACAATGCTTGCGAACAATAAATACATGCAAACATTTACAGTATGTCTGTTGGTTGAGAAGGGAGATTTATTTTTACGAACGAATCAAACACAGAGCCTCTCTCACATCCACTTGACTAAACACTCCACCCAACCCCCCCAAGCCCCCAACAATACGTCGGTACCGCTCGGACCACTCTTCAATTCCATTAACATAAACACACAGGCCCCAGACTCCAAGGCTTTCGTCAACAAAACTACAGGATGCTAGAGTACTTTAAGCGCCGTCGTCAAGATTGTAATCAGTTGTCAAGTTGCTTTTGGGATATGCTAATTTGAACAGCAGGATGCGAGCCGGTTGTTAGCCCGAGAACCACAACAAAACAAAAAAAAACACATCCCGCTGAAAGAAAATACTACCACTGGAAACGTGATGCTTTTTTTAAGAAAACTCCTATAGTTCACATACCATGCCTACTATTTCACAGCCTCCCTCTAGAGCGTGCTATGGAAAATTGGGGGATTGTACGTCTAGGCTTGCACATACTAAAGATTTCCTAGGTTGCCTTCATTGGGATAACGTTATTAGAACAATTCCAATGCTTGGAAACAATAGATCCATGCGGAAAATTACGGTATGTATTTGGGAACATAATGGAGATTGCTTTTTACAAACGAAACAAAAACACAGAGCCTGCTGGTTGTGCACATTTACCCGTTAGGCACACACAACAGCTCTGGTGAGTACATGCTTCTACAAAAACATACACAAATTATTTTAAATGCCAGGAACACGTACACACACAGCAGCATTACGTAACATAAGCTCATACTACTTCGCAAAACCACAAACACAAAAGTGAAAGCAAGAGCAAGTCACAAGAGGGATGGATAGTTTTACTTAAAACATACTTGTGTACAAAATTAATAAAAGCCACAGGCTCACCCCCATTCACCATGCCTACTCGCACACCCTCACTCACCTTCACACACTCACACCCTCACAACACTCGCCCTCACTCACCCACACATAGCATCACACACCCTCACACCCCATTACCCTCACCCCCTCATCTTCAAACACCCTCACCCCCTTACCCTCACAACTCTCACACCCTCACTCATACTCACACAGTCACCCTCACTCGCACTTACACACCATCACACACCCTCACACCCCCTGACCCTCACATCCACTCACCCTCACACTCACACCGTCCAAGTCCACCCTCCAACTCCACCCTACAACACCACCCTACAACTCCACCCTCCAACTACTACTCCACCCTCCAACTACTAATCCACCCTCCAACTCCAAACGTAAATAGCATTAGCCAACATTTAATTACCCTCACAACTCTCACACCCTCACTCATACTCACACAGTCACCCTCACTCGCCCTTACACAACATCACACACCCTCACACCCCCTGACCCTCACATCCACTCACCCTCACACTCACACCGGCCAAGTCCACCCTCCAACTCCACCCTACAACACCACCCTACAACTCCACCCTCCAATTTTTAAAGGTGGCTTCATACTTATACTTTGCCACAATTAATGCGCATCTGTAGGCGGAAATATAAAAGGAGGTAAACTTTGTCTCTAATGAGCAAACACAGACAAAATCAATGCGCATCTATGTTAATGCAAGCCAAGCTTTTGCAGTGAAAATTTATGTGTACCTTTCAAAAAAATGAACACTTTTTACATGCATTACATAAAAAACGTTACTGATGTGTTTGTTTTTTAATTCAGCGTTAACAACAGCATCAATCAACATTACATAGGTCTTGATTCGCTTCTAAAACAACGCTTCACAACATCAATACATTTGAAGTGTACAATATTCACGGAGAAAAAATGATCACTTATAGGCATCATCACAACCACTCATACCCTCACCCTCAGCCTCACACACCCTCACTCATCCTCACCCTACATCACACCCTCACACTCTCACATCATCACACTCTCAATCACACTCATACCCTCACACACCATCACTCACCAACACACGGTCAGCCTCACTCACAACCTCAAACCCTCAGACACTCACATCCACTCACCCTCACACTCACACCGTCCAAGTTCAACCTCCAACTACACTCTAAAAATAAAATACCACACTACAACTCTACACTCCAACTACAACTCCACCCTCCAACTCCACACATAAATAGCGTTACGCAACATTTACCCTCACCCCCTCATCCTCACACACACACTCACAACACTCACACCCTCACTCATACTAAAACAGTCACCCTCAATCACTCTCACACACCATCACGCACCCTCAAACACCCAAAGACTCACATCCACTCACCCTCACACCGTCCAAGTCCACCCTCCAACTACACACTATAACTACAATACAACCCTACAACTCTACCCTCCAACTACAACTCCACCCTCCAACTCCACACATAAATAACGTTAGCCAACATTTATTTTAATACGTAAAAATCGGATTACACAATTGTAGCTATTCAAAAATTAAAACTTAATGCAACGCAAAGACAGTGCACCAATTAATACACAAAAATGAAGAAAGGGATTGTAAAATAAAACATTTCTTTCACAAAGATCATAAATGCACACAAAATAGGCAAACATCTGAATACACAGCAAATAAGGCAACAATTTAAAAGTGGATAAAGCGAGCTAAAGGAAATCAAATTCACTACAGAAAGCACTTACTAAAGTAAGGGAAAATAAACCATTAAACAATGCAAGAAAAAAACAAAAACACAAATAAAGTGCGTAATCACAAAAAAAAGAGACTCTGGTGTTGCTCTGACTGATGCTGCTGTTGCACGGAGTGTTTTGGTGGTGCTAAGTGCACAACCACAGGAACACCAGACACCAAAACAGCATCAAACAGCATCAAAAGACCACAACTCAACAACACAACAGCCAACGCCCCTTGCACACGCAGCTGTTCACAAACATCTAGGGAAGTACAGAAAATACAAAAACATCCAAAGACGTCTCCCCTTATGCCCATAAATTGGAAGCAACACCCTTATTCTCACTATTGCATACATCAAAGATAGTTCACATACACATTCTGATCTAACACATAGAAAGCTAAAAAACACAAAAAACGCTTGGGAAAAAAAATAGACTGCATACACTACTACAAAGTCACACATACTGTGGCAAACTCCAAAAGGCTCACATGCACTCACCCTCACACTCACACCATCAAAGTCCAGCCTCAAACTACACCCTATAACTACAATACCACTCTACAACTCTACCCTCCAAATACAACTCCAGCCTCCAACTGTACACATAAAAATCGTTAAGCAACTATTTCATATACACGTACAACGCGGATTACACACTTGCACCTATTCCAAAATGCAAACTTAAAGCAACGCAAGGAGAGTGCAGCTATTAATACACAAATATGCAAACAGGGATTGGAAAATAAAACAGTTCTTTCACAAAACGCATAAAATACACACATTACATCACTGTGCATCCTCTTAATACATTGATAGGGAACATAAATTCTGCAAATACAAAAAGTTTCCTTTAATACATCGATTACCTCAATAATATATAATCAGGCTAATTCAGCATCACAGGAAAAAAACAATGCAAACACAACATAAATAAATATAATAGCAACTAAATAGTACTTAGAAATTCAAACAACAGCTCTTGTACGTCAAATAACAAACACCAGCTAAAAATACATTACATTACACTTTACGAAAACATATACATTACATATCGACGAATAAAAACAAGACTTTAATTTACATTACATAATAATCATTTACAAATATTGCGATCGAAAACAAACAATGTCAACATTTATAAAAATACACTCCTATTCATTCGTTAAGTTAAACATACTATAGATACTACATTACATTACTTAAAAAAAAATTGGGAATACATTCTTACCTGTCAAACGACGCAGCAACAGCACAGGAACAAGAACACGCCTTCCGCGCATCAACATTCTCGATCTTCTGGGGAATTCCACCGTTGACGTAAGCAAATCAGAACGCAACGTCAAAAACGTCGCATTCCGATTGGCTACAAATAAACGTCAAGGAAACGTAAACACTCACAACACAAAAAAAACTAGAACGCTAACGTAGGCAACGTCAAGGTGACGCATTGCGTCGGCCATTTTAAAAATAATACTATTAATACGGGACTCCACTGACACAAAAAACACACATAACACCACACATTAATTAAAACACACACACAGTTAAATTACATAAAAAAATACACATAAGGCAGGACAATTACAAAGGGAAGCTCGATCACGCGTTTTTCCACACGACACATATTAAAAAATTCTTATTAACATACACACACTCATAACAACACCCTCACACCCCAAAACTCTCACACACCCTCAATCACCCTCACACAACATCACCCTCACACACCATCACACACCTTCAGCCTCACACACACTCACTCACAATCACCCTCACACACAATCACACCCCCTCACACTCACACACACTCACACACCCTCACTCCCCTCAAAAACTCACACCCCTCACAACAAGCTCACACTCACTACACCGCACAGACTCACCCTCACACACTCACCCCCCTCACACTCTCTCATCATCTACACCCCTCAGCCTCACACACCCTTACCCTCATCCCCTCACCCTCACACACCCTCAATCACCCTCACACCATCACCCTCACACACCATAACTCTCACCTACAACAACTCACACACACTCACACTCCCTCGCTCACCCTCACCCTTACACACACTCACACCCCCTCACACTCACACCCCATCACCCTCACACACCCTCACTCCCCTCACAACCTCACACCCCTCACAACACTCTCACACTCACTACACCTCACACAATCACCCTCAAACACCCTCACACACACTCAGCCACCCTCAGCCTTGCAAAATATCAACATCAACACCCCTCACCCTCACACACCCTTACCCTCATCCCCTCAACCACATTCACCCTCAGTCACCCTCAAACACCCTAACTCTCAAACTCACCCACTCGCACACCCTCACACTCCGTAAATCACCCTCGCACACCCTCACCCTCACACCATCACACACCCACACACTCACACTCAATCATTCACCATCAAACACACACACTCACCCTCACACACCGTCACACAACATCGCTACACTCACAACCTCACACCCCTCACAACACTCTCACACTCACTACACCGCACACCCTCACCCTCACAGACTCACCACACTCACCCTCTCTCAACATTAACTCCCTCAGACTCACACACCCTTACACTCATTCAGTCACCCTCACACACCCTCAGTCACCCTCACACCCTCACACTCACACACCCTCACCCACTCACACAACCTCACACTCCCTCACTCACCCTCAGACACACTCACACTCACACAACATCCCACAACCACATCCTTACACCCCCTCACTCACACTCACTCACACTCACTCACTCACAATCAATCACACTCACCCTCACACACCCTCACACACCGTCACACACCCTCTGCCTAACAACACCTCTCTCACCCTCAAACACACTCACACTCACACACCGTCACACACCCGAAGCCTCACACCACCTCACTCACCCTCACACTCACACACACACCCCCTCACCCTCAAACACCTTACACTCACACACCCACGCTCCCCTCACACCCATCACAACACTCTCACACTCACTACACCTCACACACTCTAAGCCGCAAACAACCTCACTCACCCTCACCCTCACACACACTCACACCCCCTCAACCTCACATCCCATCACCCTCACACACGCTCACTCCCCTCACAACCTCACACGCCTCACAACACTCTCACACTCACTACACCTCGCACCCTCACCATCACCATCAAACACCCTCCCACACACTCACCCACCCTCAGCCTTTCAACTTGTCACAATCAACACGCCTCACCCTCACACACCCTTACCATCATCCCCTCACCATCATTCACACTCAATCAACATCACAACACCTAACTCTCAGACTCAACCACTCACACACAATCACACTCCCTAACTCACCCTCACACACCCTCACCCTCACACCGTCACACACCCACACACTCACACTCCCTCAATCAACATCAAACACCCTCACTCACCCTCACACACCCTCACCAACACACACCGTCACACACACTCAGCCTCACAAACACTCACTCAACTTCACCATCACACACACTCACACCCCCTCACACTCACACTCCCTCACACTCACAACACTCACGCTCACACCCCTCACCCTCACATCCCTCACTCTCACACCCCTCACCCTCACACGACTCAAGCCACAAATGGGTGTGCGATGGGAGGACGCTCAGCTTGCAGGGCTGTGCTTCTATCCCCTGCTGCACTCTCCTGCTCTCTAAAAGGTGGCATAACAACAAAAGCTGCCATCAAAATCACGTCAATACAAATCATGTGGCATTCCAAATGCTATAGGTGTCACATTCACAAAAATTACAACTATTGGCATTGTAAATGACAAATCTATCAATGTAGCTATTTGGAGAAACTACACACAAAAAAAAATATCATTTACAAGAACAATAGCTCCTACTTTTCTAATGCGAGACCTATTGCATTTCCAATGCTTGTTGTGTTAGCCAGCCACCTAGGTAGGTATAAGACAGCAGTGTATTGCAAAGTTGCTGGGCCAGAACATCATTTTTTTCATGGATTTGTTCACATATTTCTATTGTTACCTCTGATTTGTGTTAATTGAAAATTAGTTTATTATTCAGGTTGAACTCATGTAATTTATTTAATGCACTTTGTAGGTCAATGTAAGTTTGTTCCAATAGTCTAATGTAATATAATGTTGACATATTACAGACGTTAGATGTGATGCTTCTGGATGCTTGGTGTTAAATATCTTGCTTTGCCTAGTGACTAATAAAGTTTGACTGTATATAATTTAAAGAGAATGGGAGCCACACATCCCAACTAAAGTATATACTCATCTGATATAGCGGATTCCACCATAAAGTTTACTAAGAATCCTCGTTCGACTGGACCTTTAATACCTGCTGAAAAGTGTAAAGGGGAGAAACAATGCATTCATGACAATCTAGCATGGGCCAATTTAAGTAAAACTCGAAAAGGATCACTGATTCCGAATTCAAATTTAGGGGTTTTATTACAAACCCAAGAATAACTGAAAATACAAGCACCTCATGACGAGTTTGTATAAATACATAGGCACTAATACAACGTTCATCCTACGAATCAGTCTAATCCGGTGCAGCATAAAAAGATTGAGCAACTCCAAAAATACCATACAATCAATAACTGCTCCAATATCTATGTTAGTCTTCATTAGTGGCTGCAAAAGAAATCCTTTAATCTATCCCTACACTATCACTAACGTGGCATCCCTACTTAGCATTTCCCAGGCAAGATCAAGAAAAGGTGTCTGAAGTACACTCGCATTGCAAGGGTCAGTAGCCAAAGCTACGGAATTTGTTCTAAGTCTCCTTTCTAAGAATGTATCCCTTCCTTCCGCCTTCTAACAGCTCTCTTCTAACTCATCCCTCGGGGCACTGTCCCTAATACAAAATGCACAGTTGATAGAACAGGCCCCTGGAACACCTCCTCTGGCAAAGCACCTCTCGTAGGTAATTTTCCACCAAAACTTATACTCGAGCCAGCAACGGTTGGTGTGTCCTTGGGTCCCAGGCGTCTTCAGCTAGAAAGGATATCGGCTCCCAATGATCAACATTCCTGAATACTTTGTTACAGGTCTCCTACATACCTAACTCCTAAAACAAAGACGTTAGTCTAACTAACGAGGACAGTGTCCTTGCACCTGCAACAGAATCATGAGAACAGTACAACCTTGCATGCACATGAATTTCACTGACTGCCTCCAAATGAGAGCCTCACCAGGGAAAATGCATTTCAGGCCTACACAAATCAGCTAACATAAGAAATACAAATAGGCCTTTCATAGCACAAAAGAGCAAATACTCCATTCCATCTAGGCTTTTGACGACAATTTAAACACACATTTATAATTGTTGCATCTGCAAGCACCTCATTTCATCACGTTAAAGGCACAATTAACCATCTCTATGTGTGCAGACTTCAATATGGTGCACGTTTAAATCTAATACATTACATTACATATAAGCTACTCTGTTAAACATTTGCAAAGAGCATCAAGAATTACATGAGTCCCTCTGAATGCCATTTTACTGTCTTGAATGGCGCAAATCATTCTAACACTTCATTTACCATTGATTATTACAACACAATTTGCTGACTAAATTTAACACACATAAGAATATATGCGGGTATGGACTATTCGTGAATATAATGTACCCCTACAATTTTCAGAGTTTCACTGCGCTCTATCACATCTATAGGTATGAATGATATTTGAGACCCCATGACCTTTACCAATTTGTATTTGTACCCATGTTTCCGAATATAGTGATGTTGAAGGCTTCAATAGAACTATTGGATCCCCCATGAATGCATTTTTCCCCATAAGATATCCTGTTGACCTCATGAAAGGCAGCTGAGTAATTGATAAAGCAGGCAAAATGGGGAACCACTCTTCTGAGAGATTGCCAGCTGTGCCAAGAACGACACTGTCACAGCGATGTCTACGGTACTGCAACAAGACCTAAATCCTGCCTAGTAGAATGGAATTATTTGGTTTTTTTTGATCCATACTTCAAGTTATTATAATAGAATTCTTGTGTAAGCTTTTCCTTCTGTGTCCAATATTGCCATAAGACAGTAGCAAGTAGGAACTGAGCAGTTACCTTTTTTGAAAAAAAAAGTCGACAAAGAATGGAGCCATCCCAGGATTCTATAACTAAAGACAATTGAAATGTTTCTTTATACAGAGGGATTATCCACAATGCCAAGGAGATAACATCTGCTTTTAACAGTGAATTGGGTAATCCATTGGGAAAGGGGGCACCACTTGATCTGCCCTGCTGAAGAGAAAATCATGTGCTTTGGTTATTAATTATCTCTCCCTTAAAAATTGTTCTTAGGTCCTGTGTGAGAAATGGGGCTTGTGTTCTAGTCAAAGTACAATTGCAGTATATGAAGTTCCCATGCCTCAGCGCTAACGCCATTTTCAAATTCACTGTGGTGGCAATTTACCTATTTGTTAATGAAATTCCAGAACTTACATTCATCTATTAAATTGTCCATTAAAAAAAATATATACCACTTAGTTTTATAGATATTTTCTTTTTTCCATCAGATTTTATTTCTATATTCAGTTTCCTATAGTTCTATTTGCTGAGTGGAAGAGGAACATGTAGGTATTTGATTAGTTAGTGCCTTTGATTACCAATTTCATCTTTTAATATTTTCATTTCCAGATTAAACCATCTTTTAAAATGTACGTGGGTATGCTTGACATTGCCAGGTTTTTTGTTGGCAAAAGATTATTTTGTTCTGCAGAGATTTAATGGCTGCTGACCTTAATTATAGTAGATCGGACCCTATTTTATTTAGAAACAGTTCTTTTTGTTTCTCGCACGCCTGGCTATTTTGCCACAGTTGAAGCCTTTTCATGACTGTTGCTTTCTACATGATTCTCTTTAGTGAACGCTGACTTGCTTTTTCTACAATTAATGGTAGATAACCCACTTATACTGTCAAGGCATTCAAATAAATTATTGCTGGATGATGATCGCTGTCATTCTGATAATCAGAAAATAATTTTTCGAGTTCATCAATGAACTTTTACTATTACTTTCCAATCTTGATTGTGAATGTTTAAATATACATTTATTAGGAGAATTTAGATTTTTGTATTTTTGATGCTTACATTCTGGAGTATTACAGCTTGGAAAGAGTTGAAGGCAATGTTCTGCTGAGTTGAACTGGCCTTGATGACAGTAGATGCATATATTGCTAAACCTTCTGACATGCTCCCACGAGTGCTGCTTAGTCAATTCTTGAGAGAAGTTTATATGGATGGACTGTGAGCTCCAGCTTTCTTGTATTAATTTGTATAGCACACAGTTACCCGAAGGTGTCCTGGTGCGAGGTTACGAGATTTAACTTTTCCGGCCAAATACTTCATGTACTAGAGAAGTGTAGGGACTGTTATGTGTCTGATTATAATATTAAGTACAAAGGTAGGATTTTAGAGACCTGCACAATTTAAAAAGATTGGTTTCGGAGCATAACTCAATCTGCAATTTATTCCATGACTGTGCCGTAACCACGGAAAAGGCTTGTCCTCCCTGTCTTGTCCTCTGGAACTTAGGTGCAATAAATAAATATGCGGAGGCAGAACTAACCAATTTAGATCGGTTATGTTTTTAAACATAGAGAAAATAAAGGCAGTTCGAGATGCGGAATAGAAGGCCCTCTGATGTAAGCAAAGGGCATTAAACCAGTAACGTTTTTGAATGGGAAGCCAATGTAGTTTATGAAGTTGAGTACAAACGCTGTCACATTTCCAAATGCCAAATATCAGTCTGACAGGCACATTCTGAATTAATATAGTCTCTGTATAGGATAAGTAGGGAGGCACCCTTTTGATGCATTTTAATAGCCTATAAAGAATCAAGGCTTTTATTAGCAATTGCTTAGGGTATTGAGGAATAAACAATACGATCGTTTTGTTATTCTTTCATAATTAAAAGGTAAGTAGTCATTAACTGTTTTATATGGTGTTGAAATGACAGTTTATTGTTAAACAGTACACCCGGATGGCACGTCATAGTGGCCGGTTTAGAACAAGCCCACGATATCTGCAGCCACCATGAAGAGAACCATTCTGAAGGATTATCAAACACCAACACCTCAGTTTTATCTGAGTTTAATTACAGGGATTTTGCATTCATCCAACTAGCCACCTTCACCAGGCAGCTTTTAAATTGGTTGTAGAGTTGGCTAAGAATGGCCTCCATATGGATAGTAATCTGAGTGTCAGTTTCATGTCCACAAAACTGAAATATACAAGAATTAATCCAATTCGCCAGTGGTGTGATATATGTATTAAAGAGTTGGGCTGAGAGTGGATCCCTGAGGGATCCCGCAAGGTATATCTTTCAAATCAGAACGAAACAAAGCCATCTTCACAGCCTGTGTTCTACCTTTCAAAAAGGACTCGAACCATCAGAGAGTATTATCCTGCAAACCAATAGCACTCAGTCTTTCCAAAAGAACAGCATGTGAGACTGTGTCAAAAGCTTCAGACAGATCTAGAACAATGAGAGTGACAGAGCTCCTGCCATCCCAGATCATATGGATGTCATTGACAGCACCTGTAAGCACTGTTTGAAGGCCTGAAACCAGATTGACATGTATTGAGGACATCATTTTCCTCAATATAAGAAGATAGTTGTGTATTCACCCAACTCTAAGATTTTATGGGGGAAAGGAAGAAGGGAGCTAGGATGATAGCTTACTGGAATGCTAAAATCTAAAATGTATTTTTTAAGAGGGGTGACTAATCCTGTTCAACAAGAACGGAAAAATACCACTCACAGGGGAACTATTACAGATTGTTGTTATTAATGGGGTAAACATGAATGCCAATACTTTAAAAATCTAAGTGCAACAAGTATCCAATAGTGATCCAGAATAAATAGTCAACATTTTGGATAATACAACCTCGTCTGTTATAGGCATAAAGTTTAACCCAGATGTAAAAGGTCTCTGCATAGTCAAAAATTCTGCTGTTCAAGTTGCTGGTGTAAAGGATGATAAAAGTGTTGAAATCTATTCCTGAAAGAACTCTGCGAGCTCTAAACAAAGCATTTGAGTGGGGGATAGTAAACTAGTTCTTGTTCTTTGCAAATGATTTAGAGGCTGAAAAAAGCATTTTTTTTTTGCTGATAACATTTTATTTTGATAATAATGACAAAAAGCGTTCCACATCTGGGGTTCATCCCCTTCAGCACAGCCGAGTGCCCCTCTTTAATGAGGGATCCGTGCTCGCAATAAATCCAAAAATCATCAAATTTTTGAAAATTAAACTTTTTAATTCATCAAATTGGTGGGATTCTTGTCAGACATGCCACCGTATTCAAGACACTTTGATGTTTAGTTTGATCACCACGATTGATTTAATTGACTTTTATGTATATGATTCGGATCACTTGGTACTCGGGGCTTTTGAGCACACCTTCAATTCTTTTTCGAAGACTTCACACAGACATGGTTTTCTCTATACACCGTATTGATCTCAAGCAAGATTGTACTCCAGGAAGGAGTCAAGAAAGTGCATGTTTATGTACAATCTCATTAGGAGGCATTTGATGAACATTTGCTGCTTTGTCTATGAAACTGCTGCCTGGCATACATTTTCGTTATTTCCTCATGTATATGTAATTGATTTTCAGAATTATTATCCCCTGATGAAGGGCTTCCCTAGCCCGAAATGCATTGGGACAGGATGACACGAGATTGAATATCATTGTTGGAAAACAGAAAAGAAAGAATTACTTTTTTGAATAAGGTGGCATACCAGACAAGAATACCACTGATTTGATTAATTAAAAGTTTAATGTTAAAAAATTGGATGACTTTTGGATTTATTGTGCGCAAGGATCCCTCATTGAAGAAGGGCACTCGGCAATGCTGAAGGGGATGAAACCCAGATGGGGTACGCTTTTTTTAATTTATAGATTTCACCCTCAAGGATCAGAGAGTGTACCCTTCTGCATGCTCTAAACAGAGTAAATTTGGATACCAGATCTGAATACTTGGCGTGCGTGACCCCACATATTAGTGATTTTGATAATAATTCCATCTAGATTTGATTTTGATTTTAGATTTATAATAACGTGTACTATACCCTAATGTAACAGAAACAAAGTAATCGACAAGAAAAGCACTTATGGCAGAGAAAATAACCAGGTCTTCAGATTCTTAATGAAGGCCATGTGAGAGGTTAAGTTACCAATGTGGGTCGGCAGAGTATTCTACAATTTGGCAGCCACTATTGAAAAGGTGCGACCCCCTATCTCACCTTCCGAGACTTAGGAACAATCACCATTTTTTCTCACAGGTAGCCAGTATAGAGAGCGCAGGCCCTCGCTCACTGACTGGCATTTAGGAATACTCAATAAAAGACCGGCAGCCGTTTTTTGAATAACCTGGAGTTAATTAAATGAGGAGTTATTAATATTTATTTAATAATATTTATATAAAGAGCATTGCACTATTCAAGGTGAGAGGTGATTAATGCAATGAATACTGCAGTTCTGTGCTCCACCCGAATGAAAGGAAGGATCTCTTTCAAAATTTTAATAGTGAAAAAAATGAACTTGTAAATATATTGACCTGAATATCAAAAGTGAGTGTGTTATCAAATATTACTCCTAGCTTTTTAGCAGAGGCAGCGGGAACAGGTAGGGGGGAAGACATCTATGGCCAATACAGATCTAATCATAACGAGTGCTCAGGCTCAAAAACAAGGATATCAGTCTTCTATATTCAATTTTAGCCAATTCTCCTTCATCCAAATCTCAATGGCCAACATGCAGAGTTTGAATTTCGCAGCCACTGATATCACAATGTCAGAAATTGAGATAATGATCTGGGTGTCATCGGCATAGGACAAAACCTGGAAGCCAAATGACCACACCAGGGTTGGCAGTGGTGCCACAAATAGATTAAACAATGTGGGGCTGAGCAAAGACCCCTGTGGAACCCCACATGGGAGACAGAAGGGTTCCGCCTTGAAGTCAGTGCAACTAACAGTCTGAGTTCTTTTAGTGAGAAAGGACCTCAGTAAAGCCAGGGTGGCAATGTCCGATTAATATATTTTTCAAACCATTTGCTGGTGCAGGCAAAAGTAAGATCGAACGCAGATTTTTTAGTCCTCTGGCTCCCCATTCAGCTTTTTTTTAATGGGAATGACACTGCCCTCTTTCCAAATTTGTAGATAAACTCATGTGCACATTATCTGCTTATAACTCTTTCCGGAAAAGTGGAAATCAAGGCAGGGACCCGTTGTAATACTCTGGGAGGGCAGAGATCCTCTAGGGAGCCTGATTTCAGATGTATAAGTAAAACTTTAATTTCCTTGCAGGATAACGGGGGGAAAGGTGGACAGAGTTGCCATTCGTTCCTTCACCATGGGAGCCTCCGTGTCCTCTCCACAAGAAAAGGTGTTCTCACTTTTCTTAAAATCAGAGAATTTGTTCAAAATGTTCTCTTTAAAGTCATCTTATTCTGGTTATTACTATAGTTGACTGATGCCATTATTTATTAATTTCACTTCAGAATGCATCAAGGGGACTTGAGATTTGCAACTTCAAAAGAGATTATTTGAATACCCTTTACACAATCCGTGATCAGTATATATATGTATTGTAGAAATTTGGGTTTTTGGTTGAGGAGGGTAAAGACCCTTCTCAAGCAACAACCAAAACCCCTCTCAGGATGAAACACAAAAGACACTTATTTAACCTTGGCTTAACCCTCAGGTAGCTTAGCACAAAAGCAATCAGGCTTAACTTAAAGGCCCTGTGTTAAGTATGTATGCAGCATACAAACAGTAATAATGTGAAAACACAACACAAGAAAAATCCCGAATCCAAGAAAACTGTTTTGCTTATGAACAAGAAACTAATTAGTAATTCACCTGACATCCTGGGTACTTTGAGGACTAAATGGGAAGAGGATATCGGGGACTATGAGGATTGGGAATGAGAGGAAGCACTGGGAGCCTTTTGAGAGGTGGCATTCAATGCGGGGTTCTGCCTAATCCACTTGTGTATCTTACACTTTCATATTACTCCCACACTGCCGTCCAGGCCATTGGCCGATGTCTTACAAAACTCTGCCTTCAGGATGGCAAGGAGAATGGTGCATTCTTTCACATCCTTTGGTCCTACCCTGTCATACGGTCCTACTGGCTGGCATTACAGAAACTCACTGGGGAGCTCATGGGGTGGAACTCCCAGACTCAGCTGGTTCCTGCACATATGGGGAGACGATCCACTGCTGAGATATAAAAAAATACGGCTATCCTTGGGGCTCGCATTGGCAAAACAGAATATAGCACGTTTGTGGGGTGCAAGAGAGGCTCCAACTGTGGAGGGATGGAAACGAGACATGGAATGGTGTATGTTGAATGAAAAGACCATTTTTTTTGGCAGTGGGTGTCCACAATGGGAGAAAATCTGGTCAAGTTGGTGCTCCTACAGAGGGATGGATGAGGAGTCCATTGAAGGTCCCGGTGGTCCTTAGGAGGGTTCTTTTCTTGCAGAGCTCGCTGAATCAAGTTTGGATTCAAAGTGTTGTACAAGCAATGGTGTCCCCTCCAGATATGACAAATGAAATAACACACAATGTGTATGTTGCTACTTATTCATAAAACTCAATAAAAAGATTTTTTTTAAAAAGGAGAAAAATCCCAAACCAATGTAAGAAAATAGAGAACGTTTTAGTAATTAAATGAGACCAATATGACAAAAATCCAATCAGTAGAACCGGAGATATGAAATTTGTGAAGTGTTTTAGTGAAAAATACTACCTAAAAGATTAAAGCACCTTCCGCGGCTATCTGGTCGCGTGAAACCGGTTGTGTCTGAGAAGTCATTGTTGTCATTTGGGAGTTTCTGGACGAAGTTGTGGTGATGATTTCTATGTTTATACTTTGTCAAATTTTTTTAGTCAAAAATCTACAGTGGGACGAACCTGCAGGCTGTAGCTAACATGGGCACCACAAGGCCAGATACCCTTCATCAGAGGAGCTGCTGATCAAGATTTGCTGCTGCAGAGAAGAATATAGTGGGAGCTAGCGTGTAGTCAGACCAAATAGCAATGCACCTCGGATGGATTGGCGAGTAGGTAGATCCTAGTCTCCTGCCAGTTCTCAGGCTACTTTTTAGTACAAATAGTTTTACAACCCAAATTTCAATTTTGGGCTGTTTAGGCACATTTAGCACCACTTCCAAGGGTTCAGTACTGTTAAGGTACCAGAGGGGAGGGCTCAGTTCAGGCAGGGTCTAGGCATGTGTTCAAGGTTGATGGAGCTTTTTGTGTCCCAGTAACTCAGAACAGAATGCCAGCCAACTAGTCCTTGGAGTCACTCTGATAGTCCTAGGATCAAAAAGCAAGGCAGGCCTCAAGCAGCAGGACAGTCCTCTGGGGTACAAGATAGGCTCCAAGCAGCAAGGCAGTCCTCAAGTAGGAGCAGGGCAGTCCTCTGAAGTACAATGCGGGCCTCAAGCAGCAGGGCAGTATTCTGAGGTACAAGGCAGTCCTTTCTGGGGTCCTCTGCCAGTCCAGGAGTAAACTGAAGAGTTGGTCTGATGGTTCAATATGTATACCTGGTGCCAGCCTTTGGAGTGGTAGAAAATTCTAGGCTCTCCCCATCTTGGTCTGGAAATTTCCTTCCTTCCTCTGTCCAGGCTCCAAGAGGTCTGCAATGAGAAAGGGCTTCTGTCAACTTCTTAGTGACTGTGCTGGAGGCTGCTGTTTGAAATGTAATTGGGACAGGGCACAGCTCCGCCCACCCTGCCAACACCTAGTCCCCCTTTGTCTCACTGTTTGGGAGGAATGTGCAAAGGCCAACTGCCCACTATTCACGGTCATGTGACCCAGGACACAGGCTTCAAGCACCAAATGGTTAGGACAAGTAAATGTCAACTTTCTAAAAGTGTAATTTTCAGAACTGTGACTTAAAATCCGACTACTATCAAATAGGATTTTAAATAACAATTCTTTTGAGACCAAACATGGTATCTCTACTTGTTCCCAATCAAAAGCTAGTACTTATTAAATGTAATAAGGAAACCCAATACTACCCCATAGGAAAGGTAGGCCTTACAGCAGTGAAAATAGATTTGAGTTTTTCACTACCAGAGCATGAAATACTTGCAAGTACATTTGCAAATGTTTAATTACACTGCACCCTGACCTATGGGCTGTTTAGGGCCTGCCCTAGAGGTATGTATGGAGGAGAAGCACACCTTTTCTTAGTACTTTATTGCCTCTTTTAATCACTCTTGACTGTAAATACTCAAT
The DNA here is from genome assembly GCF_964261635.1 of Lissotriton helveticus. Taxonomy (NCBI): domain Eukaryota; kingdom Metazoa; phylum Chordata; class Amphibia; order Caudata; family Salamandridae; genus Lissotriton; species Lissotriton helveticus. Next base: position 660,403,561 of record NC_136065.1, read on the forward strand.
GCGTGCTACAGTGGTGGCTCGTATGTCCCCACGTGCCGAAACTAACCCTACCTACCTCGAGTGAAATCACACCCGACCACTGTGCACTGTTGCAAACCACTTGTTTGGTTTATTATTTTGTTTTGTTTTAAGATTTTACCATTTGTATATTCAATGATCAAATCAAATCAAACATATCTTTTACACTTCAAAACTTTAACCAGACACAGTCTTAATTGGTTAAACAATTGTACATCAGACAGCAGGGTTTATACAAATCAAAAAGCATATTACATCTTTCATAACATTTTACAAAATGATGCCCGATGCATTTCGAGCCCAATGCGGCTCTTCTTCTGGGGCCTGAAAGCTAAACAAAGGAAAAACATATGCATGAAAAACAATCCGGCAAATGCGGGACCAGCATTGACAACATTTTTGATTTTTTGAGAGCTTGTAGAAAATTTTGACACAAACACATGTCTCTCTTTGTTAGGTTTGAGTCTTTGCTGCAGCAAATTTGTTCTATCATATGTTTTTATCCGTTCTCTTGTTTTGGCCAAAATATCTTTAGGATATCCTCTTTCTTCATATTTTTTCTGTTGTATATCCAGATGCTGTTCAAGGGTTGTGTCTCTTGAACATATTCTTTTGATCCTCATAAATTGTGATAGTGGTAAATTATTTTTCAAATTCTGAGGATGAAAACTCTGGAAAAATAATGCATTATTGACATCTATGTCTTTCCGGAAGACTTCTGTGTGCGATTCTGAGTTGTCCAAACAAATTGCTACATCTAAAAATGAAATTATGTCATTGCTTATATTGAAGGTAAACTGTATATGTTCATTGTACTGGTTGAGTAAGGCCAATTTGCTGACCAAAAGATTTTTGTCTGCATTCCAGATGACGAAAATGTCATCTATAAATCTACAGTAGATTATCGCGTGAGTCTTCCAGTCTTGGTCCGCATGAATGTGATCTGATTCGAATTTAGCCATAAATGTATTTGCATATGCAGGAGCCCCTGCAAATCCCATGGATGTCCCTTGTTGCTGTAGAAAGAAACGTTCTTCCCATTGAAAATAACTGTGATATAGACAGTAATGTAATATTTCCAAAATGAACACTTTATCTGCTCTGATTGAGGGCTGGCTGAGCAAAGCCCATTCCACAGCCTCCAGACCTCCTTGGTGAGGAATGGAGGTATACAATGATTTAACGTCTATGGTGCAAAGTAACATATTCTTATTGACTTTGATGGCTTGCAGTTTCAATAAAAAATCTGTCGTGTCTTTCACGTATGAAGGCCACTGCTGCACAAAAGGTTGTAAAAATGTGTCTATATAATGACCTAGGGGTTCAGGAGAAACCAGGAAGTATAGCCGTTCGCCAGATTCTGTTACGGTCTAGTAGTTGTCTAGCGTGAGAGAAGGAGGGTCCGTGTTTGATTGGACAATGCGTCACAGGGAAGGAACGTAAGAATAATGGCCCCAGCCATGGAGGCACTCTCAGCTACGCCCCGGGAGATAACAGAGGCACCGTAAACAAGCGTCGAAGGTATGAGTTGAATTTAGAGGTTTTAAGCAGACAGCGCGGTAGGATCAGTTTTTTGAGTTTGTGTCTATATTGTTTTTCAGATTAGACAAGCGCCAGTCTGTACGTCAAGGGTGAGTCCGACCGCCTCGTTTTATTAGCACGCACAAAGTTGGTATTGTGATTCAATTTCCCTACGTGTAACGTATGTTTAAAGCAGGCGTGCCCATATTGTTTGTATTTTGTAGGTTTTCCATAAGAGCGACAAGAAGCGCATGGTAAGCGTTTCGCACACACCACATGGGTGACGGGTGAAGGTTTTTCAATTCATACTTACAGCACATATTCAAATGCTGGTCCCGCATTTGCCGGATTGTTTTTCATGCATATGTTTTTCCTTTGTTTAGCTTTCAGGCCCCAGAAGAAGAGCCGCATTGGGCTCGAAATGCATTGGGCATCATTTTGTAAAATGTTATGAAAGATGTAATATGCTTTTTGATTTGTATAAACCCTGCTGTCAGATGTACAATTGTTTAACCAATTAAGACTGTGTCTGGTTAAAGTTTTGAAGTGTAAAAGATATGTTTGATTTGATTTGATCATTGAATATACAAATGGTAAAATCTTAAAACAAAACAAAATAATAAACCAAACAAGTGGTTTGCAACCTGCCCTAGAGGTTACATATATGGATTAAAAAGAAAGATTTAGGCTTGGCAAAAATATTATTTTGCTAAATCTAATTGGCAGTTTAAATCTGCACATAGTTTGCACTTCAAGACCTGGTACATGGTCTAAAGGGCTACTTAAGTGGGTGGCATCAATGAATCAGTTTAAGCAAGAGGTGTACTATATCCCTGGCTTACTAACCATTTCTACCTAATGCTCCCACACACCCTCACGTCCTCCGTGGCTGAGAGAGCCAGCAGTTGTTAGTTCAGAGGGAGCTTTTGATTTGGCCAATGTTCTTAGCAAAGCAGTTTTTGATCTGTAAACCGAAATCTTTTTTGTGAAATTTTTGTCATTAAATATTTCTCTCTTCATCTAAGTTGATTTGAAAATGCCAAGTTTTTATTTCCATACAATGCTGTTGTTTTGGTAAAGTTGGGCACTTTTACCCATTCCCCCTTTCCTCTACCCTATATATTTTGGTGTTTGGAGGTTTTGTAAATTTGATGAGGCATTTTCCACAAATGTACTGTCTTGGGTATGGCGAGAGTTCGTCACGGGGAACTATTCTTCACAGCGTGTGTCCCCTTGAACCGCCTTCTACCGCTTAGACTACAATTCCCATCGTGCAGCGGGACAAATTACGGCTTCAAGCCGCACCGCCACTTAAACCCCTTCCGTATTCGTCAGCGGTACTGCCACACTAACCGGCGGCAGCAGGATTGCCAAACTACCCGGCGCCAGTGGAAGAAGACACACTCCGCTAGAATCCGCCTCGAGTTGAAGAACAAGTCAACCAAGGCACCCATGAAAAAACTGTGTTAGATTTCTACAAACTTTCAATAAGACTCCCTCCTGATACTTTGCAGGCCGCCCGACACGTCGCCACAGGTGACCCTCGTAAGAGGGCGGGCACCGTAGTGCCACAGGATGGCAGGCGCACCAGCCTTCTGGTGTCCAGCGGCCGGGGGCCGCTGCCATGACATCAGCACGCTTCCTTGGGGGGTGGGGGGGACGAGGTATTTATGTCTCCCCCCCGCCTCCGAGCAGTCTCTTTTGTGCCTTGCTGCCCTCGATGTTGGTGCCCAGGAGTAGCAAGACTTAAGGTGAGAGGCTTCCTCCCCCTTCATGCTCGCTCCCCCCTTTAGGGGGGCTGAGATGGGCCGGGCGGCCTGCTTTGTTTTAGGCTGCTGAATCTGGGGCTTGTTGATTTCGATACTGTGGTTGCTAAATTAATTTCGCATTACTGTTTCTCGGGGGGGGCTGGACACTGGTGGGGTGGGGGGGGAGTTCTCTCTTCGTTGGTTATTCGTCTGTTTGAGTTATCTGTATTTTAGTTCTTTTTCTCGTTTGCCTCCATGGGTACAGTTTATTATTTGGGAATTTCTTCCTTTTGCATTTTTTGTATGTTTTTTCTCTTTTGATCCCTTATTGCGGGGCGGGTTTGAAGGGAACCTTGTTACATTTTATGTATGTGGTTAATTATTCTCCCCTATTGTGGGGCGGGTTCTGGGGGATCTGTTGCGTAATGGTGTAATTTTCCTGGGAGTAACATCGGTGTTAAATTTTATTTAGGAGGTTTAATTTTGCTTCTCTATTGCGGGGCGGGTTCAAGGGGAACTGTTCTGTATCTGTACACATGAGTAGCGCTTTCAGATGCGTGTTCGCCTCCGGGTCTGGGGGGCCAGGGTCCTTACCGAGCGTCTGCTGGTGTGGCTCCCTTTATCTCTTCCTTCCTGGCGAGTTGGGCCACCCGGGGTTTTCGACCTGGGGGGGGGGGGTTGCTGGCATCCGGCTGGGGTCGGGGAGATTGCTGACCTTGTGTTATCCCTGGATCTCGCCCGGGCCCAGAGTCAGCTTGAGCTGCTCCAGTACTCCTCAGCCTGCTCGGTCCTCCTGTCAGCAGGTCTTCGGCGCCCCCCCCCTTTTTTCCCCTCCTAGTACTGTTATTTAGCAAGCGTGCACCCCGATCGGGGCAGGCGGCCAACCCAATTTCACAGTGGTTTCTCGCCTCGTTCCCCCAGGGCTTGTATTTATGTAGCCCCTTTAGTCGCCTGCCTTTCCGTCCTCGTGGTCCCTGTCCCTACGGGGGGCTCTTTAAAGGGAGGGTTGCCACTAGTCCCCACCAGAGAGGGTGGCCATTTTGAGGGGCCGCCATTGCCGGCCACGAGGGTCAGGTCGCCCATGCGGCCATCTTCTAAGGTAACGGTCCCTTTGGCCTAGGGGGAGGGGCGGGCGTGGGCGGCCATCTTTGGTCAACTTCACCTCTTGCCTTCCCCGTAGTGCAGGGGTCTATGTGTTTGGGGGGCTTTGCTTTTTGCCCCCTGGCTTGGCACTCGTCTTTCCACCTTGTGGCGGAGTGTCTCTTCGGCAGTATGGGGCACTGTGGGCTCAGCTGGTACACCGTTAGTTAGCGCAGGCCAGCTGGTCACTTGCCTTTTAATTTATCCGTTTACTCCCCTGGGGTGCGCCTCGCGCGATCCCTTTGTTTTCATGGCTTACAGAGGATTTCGGGGGCCCGACTCTTGTCGCAGAGGGGGTCGACTTTGTAGCTAGCCTTGGTTGGCCCTTGCCCTGTGTGCCGCACCGCTTCTTGCCCTGCCTGTACATGCCCGTCTGCTTTCCCAGGAAACCCGTGGAGGTCCGGGGGGTCCGATAAGTGTTTTCAGGCAGCTGCTCCAGCACTCGGGGCTTGCGGGACCCCCACCCCCCCCCTGCCCTGGCTCCGGTGGTCCAGGGCCAGCAGGGGTTTTGTACGTTGCGTGGCTTCTTCCTACTTTGGCGGGGGGGGGGGGAGGGGTGTCACTGCGCGAGCAACACTGTGACTCCGCCGCCCTGCCCTGCCCATTCCCAGTGGGCACGCCGCCACTTGTTCATGTTACGATCCTTTAAGCGCGGGTGGCCCTCGGCGGTGCCTCGCCAGCCTCACTCTTTCCCCGATTTGCCGCAGGCCCCGCCTTTTATTTCTTTAGTATTCACCGTTCGACCTTTTTTGGCAGCTTTTACTCGGTGGCAGCTCGTCCTTCAGGGGGCGGCCGGGCTGTGTGGTTCTCCGCCGAGTGCAAGGGGACCTCGCCACTGGGCTGCCTGGTAAAGGCGGACAGTGCTTTCTTTTCGCTCCCCAGGTATGGCCTCTTTCCCAAATCGAGCATTGGCAACAGCATTAGTTTTCGCATTGGACAACTGAACTATTTGGTAACCATGTTTGATGGGTAGCTGGTTTAAGGAGTACTGGGAGATCTCGTGAGGACTGATATATGGTACATATAAGGTGGCACTAACATCCGTACCTTACAGGATTGAATGTATACGACTAGCAAGGACTGGATGAGAAGGAGCGGAAATGCAGTGGCACGACGCCTGAAGTGGAAGGAGCAAAACAGATGAAGGAGCCCATTTAAATGAATGGGAAGAAACGTTGTGACACTGTTCTTTATTTTCAGATTACAAAGTAAAGTCATCAGCGGAAGGTCAACGAAGCAGAACAGGTGGACACTAGTGGGCCAGAGACAGGTATACGGGAAGGACCTGTATTTTGGGGTGTACTTGGAAGGGAGAACGTATGCACGCAGAAAGGGAGAGGGAACAAGTCAGATCGTGGTCTATAGACATTGTCACCTACAAGTGCGACAACTAACGTTCACCTTTTCCCTCCATAGCCCCTTCTCACTCTCACTCGCGGAGTTTCTCCGAATCGATCGAATTTTTTCGTTCCGCTTGTCGCACCACTGGGATGTAAGTATGGAAGGGTGAGGGACACGCACCTGTTGTTTCTCACGAAGGCCAGGTCTTTATCCAGTTGTGTATTGTGGCTGATCCTAATTTTTATCCCCAGATTCCGTGCAAGCGTTGTGAAGTCAGAATGGACAGTCAGAGTTCCCCTCCCCTCTTCCAAGAAATCACCCAGGTGGAAGACTCGTTGCCAGGCACCTCCCAAGACGCAGTGTGGGCTGACTTTTTGGAGCTGGCAAAGCTGAAGGGCCTGGCTTGGACACAGAACCTAATGAACACGCCAGAGCCAGAGGATTCTGGGTGCCCGGCTGAATCCCCTTCGTCCGACAACTCGAACAATACCGATGCCGCTACATCCAGGCCCAAGAGGATCAGAAAGCCCACTGTTAGGGATTTCCCCTTGGAATCTTTGCCGCTGACTCGTAGCAAGTCGGTGGCGACCCCCAGGGAGGTCCCGTCTCTGGGGACAAGTGCTACGCCACCGCCTCCTGCCCCCCACACCCCAAGGACACTCAGGTGTCGCAAGGTAATTTTGCTACCAAAGACGATCTGACCAAAGTTTTGGACTCATTGAACAATATCATGGAGCGCTTTCAAGGGGGGTTACCTGTTCATAGCGCCACGACAGCTGGGGGGGAGTGGCATGGTTAGCGGAAGTTCTGTTCTGGCAGCCTCCACTGTTTGGTCTTCAGTGCAAGCTGCAAAGCAGGGGGATTCAGTAATTGTTGGTTCACCTTCTGTGGCTCCCACGATCTCGATTGGGGCCCCTAGTGGGGCGCCGCCGGCGAGCTCCCCCGCCTCTCCACCTGCGCCCACAGCATTGGTTTCTAGCCCTCCCTCCGCTTCCTCTAGCGCTCCCTCGGGGGTGCCTCCAGCCGTCAGCCCTTTGCCTGTTCCCGTGCCTACTCCTGTCCCCGCGATCTCCACTGCTCCGCTCCTCTCGGGGCGATGCTCTCTGGCTTGGCAAGTACCCCAGGCCGCCAAAGAGGCCATTTGGAGACGGGAGTTCATCAACATTTTCACCCTTCTCATGTTAGGGCAGGAAGGCATGGATGCTAGAAAGCTTGGGTTTAAGGAAGAGGAGAAAAAGGTCAAGTTCCAGCCCTGGCCTGAGAAGAACATTGCTAATTGGCTAGAAGCTTTCTCAATCTTAGCGTCTGTCACAATGGAACGTTTTCCAGAGCAGGGCCCAGGCCTTGTTCAATACTCTAGGATCATCCACAATGAGGCCTTGAAATGGGGTGGAAACGGGTGGATCAACTATGATAGGGAGTTTCGTAGAAAAATGTCCCAGTGCCCAGAAATGAACTGGGATCAGAAGGAGGTGCAGCTCTGGATGGAGCACATGGGAGCACGGGGCCAGCTTCCAGTGGGTCCAGTAAGCAGCGCTACCAGTGGGCAGGCTTCCTCGGGGGGAACTTCTTTTTTTCGGGGCAAGGGCAAACATTCCTTTCGGGGGGGCCGCAGAGGAGGTAGTGCCAGAGGTGGCTTCAAGCGTTCTCCCCCGGCACCTGCTGTTTGTTCAATAATGGGTCTTGCTCCTGGGGGAAGACATGTAAGTTTGTCCATGCCTATAACACCTGCAGGGGGCCCCACCCGGCAACCTCTGCTTCTTGCCAATCCAAGCAGAGCTCCCAGCCAGCTAGCAAGAGTGGACAGTAAGTTGGATTCAGGTTACAGGTCTCCGGTGTTGATGTCTCCTCTCACGCCCTCTTTATCTCCCCCTTTGATTTTCAGCGAGTTTTCTGGGCGCCCTCTTTCCACAGCCTCTGCTTCTCCCCCTCCAAGTACGCAATGGCCGGTGCCACTGGGAGGGTGCCCTGTGATCATTGACAACATTACCCCTTTACTAAGGCGGTACCCCTTAGAGGCAGACAGAGGCTTGCTGTTAGCGGGTTTCCACAAAGGTTTTAGGATCCCTTACTCTGGTACTCTGGGAAGCAGGGATGTTGATAACCTTAAATCTGCCAAGGAACAGCCAGATGTGGTTAGGGCGAAGGTGGAGAAAGAGAGAGTGCTTGACAGGGTAGGAGGTCCTTTCTTGCACCCACCTTTAGAGAACTTTGTTGTATCTCCCTTGGGGGTCGTGCCCAAAAAGGAAGCAGGTGCCTTTAGACTGATTCACCTCCTTTCCTACCCTAAAGGGACTTCGGTCAACGATGGGCTAGATGAGGAAGCATGCTCTGTGTCTTATGCCACGCTGGATGTAGCATTGGATCTGGTCAGGAGAGCGGGCAGAGGGGCCTGGTTGGCCAAGGCTGACATTGAATCAGCTTTCAGGTTACTACCAGTCCACCCGAGCAGCTACCACCTGCTAGGTTTCAAGCTCGACGGCATGTTTTACTTTGACAAATGCATGCCCATGGGTTGTGCTGTGTCCTGTGCGTACTTCGAAGCTTTTAGTTGTTTCTTGCAATGGGCACTCCAAGACACATTCGGTGTAGAAGGGGTGACTCATTACTTGGATGACTTCTTGTTTATCGGGAGTGACGGGACACAGCTGTGCTCACAGGCCGATTCATAAAGGGGGTGGTAATGGACAGAGCATCTGAATTAAGCAGAACACTCCTACCCAGTCAAAAGATCAGGGCTTGATCCATCACCGTTTTTTAGCTCACTGCACCATCCCAGTTCAGAACCTGGCTACATGCAAATTAGTCTGTCCCTGGCCCAGTGCATCATAGGAACAGGGCAGACCAAACTACCAAGCCAATTCTTTACTGGAAAGGAAACAAGCTTCCGGGGACCGGTTTCTGGCATTGCAGCCGTCTTCGGCCCGGCTTGCTTGAATCCTGATGGTGCAGTGAGCAAGGGACTCATGTCTGAGCATACCCTTCCACACGTGTAGTGGCCAAAATGATTCATAAAAGGGGGTGGTGATGGACAGAGCATCTAAATTAAGCAGAACACTCCTACCCAGTCAAAAGATCAGGGCTTGATCCATCACCGTTTTTTAGCTCACTGCACCATCCCAGTTCAGAACCTGGCTACATGCAAATTAGTCTGTCCCTGGCCCAGTGCATCATAGGAACAGGGCAGACCAAACTACCAAGCCAATTCTTTACTGGAAAGGAAACAAGCTTCCGGGGACCGGTTTCTGGCATTGCAGCCGTCTTCGGCCCGGCTTGCTTGAATCCTGATGGTGCAGTGAGCAAGGGACTCATGTCTGAGCATACCCTTCCACACTTGTAGTGGCCAAAACGATTCATAAAAGGGGGTGGTGACGGACAGAGCATCTGAATTAAGCAGAACACTCCTACCCAGTCAAAAGATCAGGGCTTGATCCATCACCGTTTTTTAGCTCACTGCACCATCCCAGTTCAGAACCTGGCTACATGCAAATTAGTCTGTCCCTGGCCCAGTGCATCATAGGAACAGGGCAGACCAAACTACCAAGCCAATAATTTACTGGAAAGGAAACAAGCTTCCGGGGACCGGTTTCTGGCATTGCAGCCGTCTTCGGCCCGGCTTGCTTGAATCCTGATGGTGCAGTGAGCAAGGGACTCATGTCTGAGCATACCCTTCCACACTTGTAGTGGCCAAAACGATTCATAAAAGGGGGTGGTGATGGACAGAGCATCTGAATTAAGAGGAACACTCCTACCCAGTCAAAAGATCAGGGCTTGATCCATCACCGTTTTTTAGCTCACTGCACCATCCCAGTTCAGAACCTGGCTACATGCAAATTAGTCTGTCCCTGGCCCAGTGCATCATAGGAACAGGGCAGACCAAACTACCAAGCCAATTCTTTACTGGAAAGGAAACAAGCTTCCGGGGACCGGTTTCTGGCATTGCAGCCGTCTTCGGCCCGGCTTGCTTGAATCCTGATGGTGCAGTGAGCAAGGGACTCATGTCTGAGCATACCCTTCCACACTTGTAGTGGCCAAAACGATTCATAAAAGGGGGTGGTGATGGACAGAGCATCTGAATTAAGCAGAACACTCCTACCCAGTCAAAAGATCAGGGCTTGATCCATCACCGTTTTTTAGCTCACTGCACCATCCCAGTTCAGAACCTGGCTACATGCAAATTAGTCTGTCCCTGGCCCAGTGCATCATAGGAACAGGGCAGACCAAACTACCAAGCCAATTCTTTACTGGAAAGGAAACAAGCTTCCGGGGACCGGTTTCTGGCATTGCAGCCGTCTTCGACCCGGCTTGCTTGAATCCTGATGGTGCAGTGAGCAAGGGACTCATGTCTGAGCATACCCTTCCACACTTGTAGTGGCCAAAACGATTCATAAAAGGGGGTGGTGATGGACAGAGCATCTGAATTAAGAGGAACACTCCTACCCAGTCAAAAGATCAGGGCTTGATCCATCACCGTTTTTTAGCTCACTGCACCATCCCAGTTCAGAACCTGGCTACATGCAAATTAGTCTGTCCCTGGCCCAGTGCATCATAGGAACAGGGCAGACCAAACTACCAAGCCAATTCTTTACTGGAAAGGAAACAAGCTTCCGGGGACCGGTTTCTGGCATTGCAGCCGTCTTCGGCCCGGCTTGCTTGAATCCTGATGGTGCAGTGAGCAAGGGACTCATGTCTGAGCATACCCTTCCACACTTGTAGTGGCCAAAACGATTCATAAAAGGGGGTGGTGATGGACAGAGCATCTGAATTAAGCAGAACACTCCTACCCAGTCAAAAGATCAGGGCTTGATCCATCACCGTTTTTTAGCTCACTGCACCATCCCAGTTCAGAACCTGGCTACATGCAAATTAGTCTGTCCCTGGCCCAGTGCATCATAGGAACAGGGCAGACCAAACTACCAAGCCAATTCTTTACTGGAAAGGAAACAAGCTTCCGGGGACCGGTTTTTGGCATTGCAGCCGTCTTCGGCCCGGCTTGCTTGAATCCTGATGGTGCAGTGAGCAAGGGACTCATGTCTGAGCATACCCTTCCACACTTGTAGTGGCCAAAACGATTCACAGGCCCTGGCAGATTTCGTCCGCCTCTCGGACCACCTTCGGGGTTCCCCTTGCCCCGGGTAAGACAGTGGGGCCGGCTCAAATCCTGACCTTTCTGGTTATAGAGATTGACACTATTGCAGGGGAATCCAGATTACCTGAGGAGAAGGTGCGCGACCTGTCTAGCAAGATTCATGCGCTGGTAGGGCTAGACAAAGCCTCCCTGGGTAGTATCCAGGGCATCCTGGGCCTGCTCAACTTTGCTGCTAGAATAATCCCAGCAGGTAGAGTCTTTGCCAGGAGACTTGCTAGGGCCACTGCTAACATCTCCAAAAAACACCACATGGTTAAGCTAAGCAAAGGTATTCAGCACGATTTAGCAATGTGGGCGGAGTTCCTACGCACTTTCAACGGGGCAGTGATTTGGAGGGCTCCCTGGGCGGGCAGCCCTGACCTTTCTCTGTTCACGGACTCTTCAGGCAGGTGCGGTTTTGGGGCCATTTTAGACAGGGAATGGTGCGCAGAAAAATGGCCCAACGCATGGATCAAGAACAAGCATTGGAAATGCAATAGGTCTCGCATTAGGAAAGTTTGAGCTATTGGTATTGTAAATGACACTTTTTTATTTATGTGTTGGTTTTGAAAGTAGCAAAATTAATAGCTTTGTCAGTTACAATGTCAATAGTTTTAACTTTTGCAAATGTGACACCTATAGCATTTGTAATGCAATGTGTGTTGTATTTACGTGACTTAGATGTATTGATATTACAAATAACAATGGCTTTTAATTTAGTAAATAATTAATACTTAAATAAAAGTTATTGTAATTTATAATGGCAATAGCTTAAACGTTTGTAAATAACTTTTGTGAAGATTATGTTCAGTGTATTTTATTGTGACGAAAATCCAAGAACATTGCATTTGCACCTACACACACACAGAGCCACACACATATAGATGTGGTGGTGGTGGATCTGGGGGATATGGTGGTGGTGGATGTGGTGGTGGATGTGGTGGTGGTGGTGATGGTGGATGTGGTGGTGATGGTGGTGGATGTGGGGGTGGATGTGGTGGTGGATGTGGTGGTGGTGGAGGTGGTGGATGTGGTGGTGATGTGGTGGATGTGGTGGTGGTGGATGTGGTGTTGGATGTGGTGGTGGAAGTGATGGTGGTGGGTATGGTGGATGTGGTGGTGGTGGATGCGGTGGAAGTGGTGGATGTGGTGGTGGTGGATGCGGTGGAAATGGTGGATGCGGTGGAAGTGGTGGATGTGGATGCGGTGGTGGATGTGGTGGTGGATGCGGTGGATGTGGTGGTGGTGGATGCGGTGGTGGTGGAAGTGGTGGTGGATGTGGTGGTGGTGGATGCGGTGGTGGTGGAAGTGGTGGTGGATGTGGTGGTGGTGGATGCGGTGGTGGTGGAAGTGGTGGTGGATGTGGTGGTGGTGGTGGTGGATGTGGCGGTGGTGGATGTGGTGGTGGTGGATGTGGTGGTGGATGTGGCGGTGGATGTCATGGTGGATGTGGAGGTGATGGTGGATGTGGAGGTGATGGTGGATGTGATGGTGGATGTGAGGATGGATGTGGTGGTGATGGTGGATGTGGTGGTGGATGTGGTGGTGGATGCGGTGTATGTGGTGGTGGATGTGGTGGATGCGGAGGTGTTGGTGGATGCGGTGGTGGTGGTAGTGGTGGATGGGGTGGTGGTTGTAGTGGATGTGGTGGTGGATGTAGTGGTGATGGGTGTGGTGGTGGTGGTGGATGTGGCGGTGGTGGATGTGATGGTGGTGGATGTGGTGGTGGATGTGGCGGTGGATGTCATGGTGGATGTGGAGGTGATGGTGGATGTGGTGGTGGATGTTGGATGTGGTGGTGGATGTGGCGGTGGATGTCATGGTGGAGGTGATGGTGGATGTGGTGGTGGATGTGGTGGCGGTGGTGGATGTGATGGTGGATGTAATGGTGGATGTGGTGGTGATGGTGGATGTGGTGGTGGATGCAGTGGATGTGGTGGATGCGGTGGTGGTGGTAGTGGTGGATATGGTGTTGGTTGTAGTGGATGTGGTGGTGGATGTAGTGGTGGAGGGTGTGGTGGTGGTGGTGGATGCGGTGGTGGTGGATGCGGTGGTGGTGGATGTGGTGGTGGTGGATGTCATGATGGATGTGGAGGTGATGGTGGATGTGGTGGTGGTGGATGTGATGGTGGATGTGGTGGTGATGGTGGATGTGGTGGTGGATGCGGTGGTGGTGGATGCGGTGGATGTGGTGATGGTGGATGCGGTGGTGGTGGTGGATGCGGTGGGGGTGGTGGATGGGGTGGTTGTGTATATTGTCTAGAAGCCTTGTATCAGCAGAGCTGGGCATTATTGACATAACAGCAGTGGCACACAGGTGGGTAACATGCACGTGACCTGGTGACCCTGGAGGCGTGAGTGGTAGGACATTGTTACACCCCTACAGTGTGCGTCTGTGTGGTGTGTCCTGGTGCGTGTCTGTCCGTTTTCACGTGCATTTATTCTGGGAAGGTCTGTGTGTCTCTGTCAGTCTTTGTTAGAAAATGGTTGAAGGGACATCTGTTGTAGAAGTGTTTGTGTGTTTGCGACTGTTTCCGTGTGAATGCGTGCCTGCGGGTGCTTATCATCATCTGTGGAAGCTTTGAAGTGAAGCTTCACTTGTGTGTGAGAGGTGTGGGAGGAGTGCGGCTCGGCTGATATACAATAGTGTATCTGCCCAGCATGTGGAGGCTCAAAACTAATCAACGTGCGGGTCTTAAACCTGTTCAAAGATTGCACACGGGCTTTGTGAAAAAACGAGCAAAGTGAAAAACGAATAATAATAAATAATCAATGAGTGGAAAAAAAATCATTTAGCTATTTCTTAGGGAATTTACTGGACTTTCTCAATATGTGGATGAAATGCATTTTTCAGTTGATATTATCATAATTTGCAGGCAAAACGGAGTTATGTGGTAATAAAATCTGAGATAAGAGTGGGTGGTCTAGATTTTTCGAACAAATGCCCATTATTTTCAGTAAATACACGGAGTATGGAGAGAAAAATTGGTTAGCTTCAGAGGTCAAAATAGGTGAGATCTATGTGAAAAGATGTTTCACATGCTTTGTTAATTTTATAAAAACAGCCCCCAAGAAATTTGTTTAAAAAACAAGCCTCCCATAATAGTTAAAGCTGACCTTCAGGTGCGTCTGCCTTAAAGCAACAAGGTGGGGGGTCTTTGTTTGCTGTGAAGCCAAGCAAGGGTCAGAGTATTAAAAATGAAAAACAAGCAGTATAAAAACTGCAACAACAAACAACGAAGAGGGAAAGAAAGGATGGAGGCTGACGGGCCAAAAGAAGGAAAGGAAAGAACGAAGGAAGAAAGGGAGCAGGGTGAACAGGGCACGCTGAAGGGCAAGGGAGGCGAGGGAGGGAGGGAGGAGAAATGCGAGAAACGTGTGAAGCAGGGGCGGGGGTAGCGGATACCTTTGAAGTGAAGCTAAGCTTCACTTCAAAGGCTTGTTGGCACAGCGCACGCTGGGGGATGACTGTGGGAGGGGGGCTGGTGTCTGTGCACGCGCTTTTTATGGGAATGCGCATGCGTATTGAGCAAGCTTTCACGGGCACTGCAAGAAATCGCCTGGGAGTCGCCTGATCTCGGTAAGCTCTGGTTAAGTCCCTATATATCGAGCTCCCGCTCAATGCGCATGCGCATTGAGATAGGTCGCTCGACCTAAAAAAGGAATTTTAGGCAACGCACAGGAAGACAAGTACAACGAAATCGATACAGCAGCAATGTAAAAAGACAATTACAACCTAGGGCAATACAGCAGCGTGGGGACCGACCTGCCTGAGAGCAGGGTCAAAGGTCACCTGGGACTGGACAGGAGTTATTCTTAATTTCATGGATTTTGTCTCTGAAATGATCTTTCACAAAGAAGTGAATCTGCGAGAATCCGAATAAGATCAAGATTCGACTAAACAGCAACATTGTCCTCAAAACCAGAGCTCTTGAAACCCTCTCGGCAGAAACTGCCCCACACACAACATAGTTGCAACTTATTTGAAAATGGGCACATTGCTTTCAAACATAATACTAACTCGTCCATTAAAAACTAAAAATATAAGAGGCTTCATGTCTTCACATGAACTAAATATTCAGCAATTCACTTCAGAGACAGAATCCATTAAATGAAGAACAACTCCTGTCCAGTCCCATGCCCTGATGAGAATCCCGTGAATGGATGTTGGGATTCGAAACACATCTGCATTTACCTTACTACTGGGCCTATAAAATGATAGCAATCCAAAAGTAGCACATTCATGTAAATAGGGATACACATTGGATTCATAAATGTTCACCCAGTAGTCCAACAACCGCAGTATTATGTATATTAAATAATGTAATGTCAATTGTGAATGCGGTTGTTGTTGTTTGCTTTTTGGTCGAATTAACTGACTGGCGTTCATGTATATGGTTTTACTGTACGTATTTCATGTATGTCGCATATACTGCATTATCATTTTAAATAATTTCTATTTATTTCTTGACATGTATTGAATTGGTTGTGTCGTGTGCCTTTTTGACAGGCATATTTGTACATTTGTCATACATTTTTTAATGGTTTCATCCATACAGTAGTTAAATTACTCAGACCATTCGAAACAGATAAAGGTATTAAGTCTGTTTACTAATTAAAACAGCAGATTATAAATAGCAGGGCAGGTTGTTTCTCCGTTTCACTAATATGTGAGCAGACAGCGCCCATGTACACCAAAAAGTGTCTTAGGTAACTGTTAAAAAGTAATTGACTGTCAAAACCTGGTGCACTTAAACTGATTATGCCAGCTCCTCCAGGGCCTATATGCTCCTTCTCGACCCAGATATCAAAATGTCACCAACTTGAACATTGCATTTGATGCAAACCATCCACAAGGGAGTATTGTAGTTAAGATGCATGATATCACTTACATGTCATATGAACAGTACTGCTTCTGTTACTTTACATCAAAGAACCTCATTCAGCTTGGCAACGGTAATCTCAAATCTTCTAAATAGACAACAGCAACAATATTTAAGGGGCCTCTATTTAAAATGATCACTAATCTGCAGTTTACAACTATGCCTCTCACATTGTCCTCGGTCTAAATTGCACCAGTTCCATTGCCCCTGCCTGATGGTGCTTCATGGAACATCAATAAAACAGGAGATTGAATTTAAGAACGTTTGGCGTGTGCATAAGGACCCTCACTGTTGCCCACTTCTCCGATGCACTAACCTTTTTTCGATGACAATACATCATCTAAAACTGAACCCTCAGCAAACGTCATGCATCTGTCTCCCCCTCAGTAGGTCACCCCGGTGCATATATGGCTTGAGACATTAAGACAACTGAGCTTAGAGTCATTCATTATTTTAGGTCCCATTTAGAAATAATGTCACAGATGCAAGAGCAGTAGCGAGTCACGAGTGCCCTCCGGAGGCTGAATGGGAAGCTGGGGTGTAAATCAGTGGAAGTACTGAAAGAAGCCTGTAATCTGAAAATGACAAGCCCATTGCTGTATGGGTGCGAAATCGTAGAGGAAAAAAATCAATCCATCAGCTTGAGATGGTGGAAATGTCAATTTGGAAAAGCTGGTTAAGGTCTATAAATAGTAAAGTACGAGTGGAATTGGTCCAGTTATGTTTATTGTTTAAATACTATCAGGGGCTGTTGAAATATAATTATGTTTTGGAGGGGGTCGGGCCATGTACTCTAAGACAAGTAATTAAATCGGAAAGACCAAAATATATTACCGTGGCGAAGAATTTACAAAGCATAATAAGACAAAAGACAGGCCACCTACCTAGCACCGGGAACATTTCAAGATCGTGTGGGAAGAAATTGATTTTAAAAAAAGGGTGAGGAAGTTGGCCTTTTTAAGTGATGCTAAAGACTATAAGATCAAACCTGCAACCTCGCTCTTTGCTCTACTACCTCAAGTTTTAGGTAAAATGCAACCCTATCGAAAGGACATACTGTGCAGAAATACCAGGAGATGGGCCCTGATACGGAGACTAGGACAAATCCTGATGTGCTTAGAGTGGAAGATGGGAATGAGAAAGGACAAATTAACATCTGATTTGTATGCGCTGTTAGATGCAGGCATGGGCAGAGAGGAGAAAATGCAAACAGGAGGACGGATTGATAGGCTAGGGAATATAGGTGCGTACGGTGGGCCCCGCAGCATTTGTGGTGCGGGGATGAGGTCATGGGGTGCACGCTACTCTGCCAATGACCTTTGAATGTCTTTGAAAGTTTATGGGACTAGACCATAAAAAGTGTACAGATCTCGCAATACATTTTGCAAACAAGGAGAAACACGAGAGACGGCCTGCGGCCGTCAAAGTGAAAGTACGGCCGGCGGAGGAGAAATGCGACACGGCGGGCAGGGGAGGGGGCGGAGCGGGGAGAGCGGCATGAGGGTGTGAAGCAGCAGGGGCCTGAGATGCGGCCACCTTTGATGTGATAATGCGAGCGAAGCAGCTGGTGGCATTGTGCACGCGCTTTCACGGGCACTGCAAGAAATCGCCTGGGAATCGCCTGATCTCGGTAAGCTCTGTTTAAGCCGCTATATATCGAGCTCCCGCTCAATGCGCATGCGCATTGAGATAGGTCGCTCGACCTAAAAAGGTGACTGCTAAGTTCACAGTCCTGGAGCTCTTCCCCATCGTGGTGGCCTTCCACGTCTGGCCCACCATCCTGTCTGCCAAAAGGGTCCTGCTGTGGTCGGATAATTTAGCAGTGGTGCAGGCCATCAACTCCCACTCTGCCTCTTGCCCCCTGGCTCTTTGTTTGCTGCGCGAGCTGGTGCGTACTTGTCTGTGTAACAATGTTGAATGCAGGGCGCGTCACATTCAGGGCATCAAGGACATCGCTGCTGACGCTCTCTCTCGTTTTCAGTGGCAACGGTTCCGAGAAGCTTGGCCGAGAGCGAGAGAGGAAGCCACCCCTTTCCCTGCGCACCTCTGGTACCTGCTGAAGTGGTGAACAGGATGAGGGCTCTGGGGGAGATGTCCCTGGCACAGAACACTATCAATAGATACAAGGCTTGTGTTAAAACATTTTGTGATATTGTCGGACCTTGGGAAGTAGCAGGGGATGCGGCAGAATTAAAAGTCCAGGCCTTCATCCTGTGGGCTAAAGACAACAATAAGAGCCACTCTTGGATCTCTGGACACATAGCGGCCATCAGTCATAAAGCCAAGTTGTTAGGACAGGCGGACCCTACCAGGGCATTTGTTACCAGGGCAGCATTAAAAGGGTGGGCTAGGAAGGAGCACAAGGTGCCCGATAACAGATCGCCTATTGACTTTGCTACTCTGCAGAACATGATCCTGTGCTTGCCTCAGATCACTTCGTCCGCTTACGAGTCTGCCTTGTTTGCATCTGCTTTTAGTCTAGCCTTCTTCGGCGCGTTCAGGATCTCTGAACTGGTTGCTAAATCCAAACATGATGTGTCAGGCGTAGCTTTGTCTTTGCAGGACGTTCTGGTTTTGGGAGACACGCTCAAGTTTACTCTGCGCCAATCCAAGACTGATCAGAGAGGCAGGGGGATTGAACTTTGGCTTCAAAGCCTTGGCGCAGCCAAATTTTGCCCCGTGAGCATCCTGTCGGCTTACCTTGCCATCCGCCCCCCCGATATGGGTTATCTCCTCTTACATGCAGATGGCACGCCTTTGACTAAAGTCCAAGTAGAACATGTCATGCATGCATGCTTGTTTGCAGCAGGTGTCTCATTGGTGGGCAAGAAGTACAGTTCCCACTCCTTCCGCATAGGCACAGCCACAACTGCATCCTCAGAAGGGGTACAGGTAGAAGGCATCAAGCAGCTGGGAAGATGGTCATCTGACTGTTATAAAAGATACATCAGACCAGACAGTATCAAGTAGTGCTCTGTGAACTCAAGAGATGTTTGATGTGTTGTCCTGGGGCTTGAATCAGAATCTGTGCATATTGGGCACACGGGGCCATGTAACATGTACAATGTTTTACAGTATATTGTTTGCAGTGTGGTATTTTTACCAGTGTTTATTTGTGTGCGTTTAATAAATAGTTTCATACAAAACTTCTCTTTATTTACCAGGAACAACGGTCTGGGTGCTGGGACACGAGGGGATTTCCAGGTTGGTCCGGTGGGCAGAAAACAGAAAGTGGAATCATGGGTTTATCAAAACTCAGTTTGTCTGGCGTGGAGTCACTGGCTTGCGATGGAGCGGGGTGCTTGGTTTGCTAACACAAGAATTACAAGGGAACGCCCGCCCTCCAGACGTGCTCATTCTGCACGTGGGAGGGAACGACCTGCCTTTCCTGAGGAAAAGGTTTCTCTTAAGGGACATGAAAGTGAACATTACCAAAATCAGCAATTTATTGGGTCCTTGCGATCTTTGGTGGTCTGAGATCACACCACGCCGGTTTTGGCTAGGTGCTCGCTCTGGGCAAGCAATAGAAGTGGCGAGAAGGAAAGTAAACTGCGCTATGCGTAAGTTCGCGGAGCTGATGGGCTTCGATTTAATTCGCCATGGGGAACTTCACGCCAACGCCTCTGGTTGCCTTGACGGAGAAGGAATCCACCTGTCCAACGTAGGCATGGATTTATTTCTTTTGGACATTCAGGAAGCGCTAATCTCTGCAGGCTGCGTCTAGGAGGTAGCTCTGGTGGGGGGCCCTGTCCGTGACGGTCGCCACATTCAGGGCTGTGGAGGAGTTACATGATGATCCAGAGGCGAAAGGTACTTAGGAGTACCCTATGCAGAAGCACAAAGGGTGCTGAGGCCCAATATCCCTGAGAGATCCGTGCGGTGGACCCTGGGGGTGCGACGGCGCCCCGTTATCCTACGGGCGGTTGGTTACCTGGACAACCGGGGGTTGCTTGAACGCTCCGCCCCTCGTAGGGGGGGGGTGAGCTAGAGGGTGGACCAATGGTTCACCGGACAGATGAGGGGCTACCCTCTCACCACAAGCACTAAGCACCGTATGGCCAAGGCCACGGGCTACTTGGCTTATCAGGTGGCAAGCTGCGAGGGGCCGCTTGCCTTTGGATCATCTGTAAGTTAACCCACCATGTTTTAGCAATGATATGCTAATAAACCTGCGACTACTTTTTCCCAACAACAAGTTGTCTTGTCCACTTATTTATGATGGGGATCTTGTCGGATGGTTGGGCCGATATCGGCACTATGCAGGCCACCCGACACGTCGCCGCAGGTGACCCTCATAAGAGGGTGGGCACCGTAGTGCCACAGGATGGCAGGCGCACCAGCCTTCTGGTGTCCAGCGGCCGGGGGCCGCTGCCATGACGTCAGCACGCTTCCTTGGGGGGTGGGGGGTGGGGGGGGTATTTATGTCTCCCCCGCCTCGGAGCAGACTCTTTTGTGCCTTGCTGCCCTCGATGTTGCCCTCCCTGCCGCTTACCCTACATCTCAAGTGGCGGGGGGGTGCTATGCTTTTAACATTTGTTATTTGTGTTGCAGGAGGAGTTACATGATGATCCAGAGGCGAAAGGTACTTAGGAGTACCCTATGCAGAAGCACAAAGGGTGCTGAGGCCTATTATCCCTGGGAGATCCGTGCGGTGGACCCTGGGGGTGCGACGGCGCCCCGTTATCCTACGGGCGGTTGGTTACCTGGACAAGCGGGGGTTGCTTGAACGCTCCGCCCCTTGTAGGGGGGGGGGTGTGAGCTAGAGGGTGGACCAATGGTTCACCGGACAGGTGAGGGGCTACCCTCTCACCACAACCGCTAAGCACCGTATGGCCAAGGCCGCGGGCTACTTGGCCTATAGGGTAGCAAGCTGCGAGGCTTTGGATCATCTGTAAGTTAACCCACCATGTTTTAGCAATGATATGCTAATAAACCTGCGACTACTTTTTCCCAACAACAAGTTGTCTTGTCCACTTATTTATGATGGGGATCTTGTCGTTTGGGGGATGGTGTGCGGGCCGATATCAGCACTACACCACACACTTGAGAGAATACGGCTTTCAGCCTTGGACCGACTGCCACAAAACATGATGGTTGCATAAACTGGTTGAATATAGTGCAGCAGAGACCGGCTGATCTCGCCACAGGATCTAAGCTTTCTGGTCCTGAGGAGAGTCCCGGAATCTGGGTGGTTTGAAACGTGTCAACCTTGTGGTGGCCAAACCAAGTTCACAAATTATTGTTCAAAAATAAAGAAATTTAGTAAATTGGAAACTCATTCTTGTTTGGCCTATGTGTTTATCATATTTTTTTTAGAGGTTCAATTTGAATGATTGAAAGCTGGGCTGCTTGTTGGACTGCTGGATTGTTAGTTGGGTGATAGTAGGATTGTCTGAGAAGAATGTTAGAGAGTGTAAAGTGGGTGTGGTGTGAAAGAGAATGTTTTGGAACTTTTTAGGATGTACTGAATAGTGTAGGCTTTGGGAGAAGGTAGTTAGGTGTGAAGAGAATAACATTTAAAATGTAAAAAATCTTTTGGTTCGAATTTACAGATGTGAATTTCTGAATACATTTTGATTAACTCACACGGAAAAAGAGGCTGTGTGGTGACATTGTTTCAAGTCAATGTGCCAGGACAAAAAAGAGCGAATTGCATATCAACATTGGCATCTTGTTGTTTTTCGTTCAAATAGGGCTCAGCCTTGCTGATTGGAGCCTAAACCCCTTGTTGTTTCTCTGCCTGCAGTCTTGAGAGCAGAGCAGATTACAGCAGCAGTGCACCGTATCAGAGGTACGGCTCATACAAAGGGAATTCCTGGGCATGTTTAAGCGTCAACAGTTATGTTATTAAGGATGATGGATGTAGCCAAGAGAGGAGGCTGGTAAGCATTACTCTGCAATGGACCAGGGATATATTCTACAGTGCAGAGTGAGATGCGTTGAGGAGAAAAGGTAGACTCTGCCAGGGGAAGTGCATTAAGAGAAATGCATCTTTTGTCCTGCACATATCTATCTGAGGGGCGTGTGTGCGTTTCACAAATACTTTAACATTTCCTCTTCAGATAAGCCTAACTGCTCTGTGCCAAGCTATTAGAGGGTGAGCACTGATTATCTTTTAGTGTGTATCTAGCTTACCCTGACTTGAGTGTTGGTTCCTGGTTGGACAGGGTGCATCCCTCTGCCAACCAGAAACCCATTTCTAACACAGGTCATGCAATAATCTACTATATTAAACGTGGTAACGTGTTTGTAGTCAAGGTAGCAATAGCTGGACAAATCAAGGATTTCTTGTGATACAAGTGGTTAAAGTGCGATTACATTTTTATGAAGACCTAACCTTACCATCAGACGCTGAGAAAGCATTTGATTCGTTGGAATGGCAGAATATGCCGGAGGTATTGCAATGCATGTGTAAACTGACACACCTTGTGGCGTATTACAGTAAGTGCCCCGGGGGAGCAACGGGGGGTTGCGCCCGCTTTGCGAGCCCCGGGGCACTTAGGTATTACAGAAGAGGCTCAGATGCTTGTGCATCCCCTTTAGTAATACCAATAGCGCTGGTGCACTTAAAGCGCCAGCGCTACCTTCAGGGGGCATTCCCTCATTTGCATAGTGGTGTGCCCTACGCAAATAAGGAAATTCCGTTACCCTTGTACCATATTAAGCTGCAGGGGCAAAAAGGCTCCCAGGGGACACACACACACAGTGTGCCACATTCTAGCCCTCTGGAGGGGGGTACGGGGTCCTATGGACCCCCCAGACAACCCCTTGCAGGTGTGTGCAGTCACTGACTGCACCCACATGCAATGGGATACCTAAACCCCTTTAAAAGTGCACGGGGTTGCCGTCTGCACTGTAAAAACACAGAGCGGCTGCAAGCAGCTGCTCTGTGTTTTTACATGAATGCGCTGCCCCCAGGGCTGCTCGAGTTCGACGCAGCCCTGGAGGCATCGCATTCATGGTAATAGGGCTCATTTTCATTGTTTGCACCAGACCCACCATTTTAAAACCCGGAACAAACAATGAAAATGCGCTTACTCCATAATATGGCCCCTGATGGCATGCCCAAGAGACTTTTGGGAACCGTACAGATAATATGTATGGAACAAAGACAGGGAATCAACTAGTAGTTATGTGTTAAACATAGTGAACAATCTATAATGGGAATGTACCACCAGATGTGCAAATGTTCTATTGGTTTTAGACAACTGACATGCATGCTAGATGTTTTTACAATACATGTGCATGCTAAATGCTTTGACAATATATGTGCATGCTAGATGTTTTGATGTGGGGTGTACTGTGCACTGTGAATGTAATTTCAGTTGGAATTACAAATACCATTTATAGAAAAAATTTGGGAAGGCCAATAAGCAACTGTTTACTTCGATCCGCAGTGAAGAAGCTAAATCACACTTCCACATCGTTTGAACAAAGGATCCGCCAAAGTTGGACAACAGGAACAACCACCGCATTTTGTGTGATATATATATATATCTAAGCGTTTCTTTAAAAAAAATGTCTTTGCATCACATGATAGCAGCTATGTTAAATATATCTATGTGTAGCATAGAAACACTCTTTTCTGATGTTTAAGCATTTTTTACCATCCGAGTGTGTCAAAATGTGTCTAGTTCCCCAATATATGAACGGTTTTGGATGAATTACTCTTGATCTGACTAGTATAGTAGATAAAAGGTAATTCTTATCAGAGGAGGTAATATTTCTATAACCATGTGATTAAAGTGAACCATTCATGAAAGTGTATTACACCTGGAGCACAGAGTTAAGGGTCCCATTGACACCATCAGCTTTCCAAATAAATGTAAAAAACTGTGAATGAGCTTTCACAACCCCAATAAGCAACATACCACTCTTTTCCCACCCTCCTGAAATATTATTCACTAATGAGCAAACATGGTTAGATTCTGGTGGAGTGTGTTAGGTGACCACCGAATTCCCACCTTCACCCCCAGGGAACTGGCATTCTGCATGGTTGAGAATGTATGGTTTGACCCTGACCCGGGGCATGAGGTTGTTGCTTCCATATCATGCCAATGTGAAGGTACCGCACCTGGAAATAATAATTTTAATCGCGAGGAACCGACAATTCTTATATTTACATCATCCAGAAGGACGTTCAGTCCGAATTGTTTGTGACCCAAAAAACCTTGCTAGGACACCACTCAGAAAATTAGTAAATGAAGTTAAAATACATTTGGCCATCTCAAAATCGTCTAGAGCCAATAGAGAACTGAATGCAGCGGCGTAGCTAGGCTAGTTGCCACTATGGCGGTGCCTGCGGCGTATGTAAGAGCGGTGGGGATGCTGGCGATGCCACAGGTAAGAGCTGGGGAGGCCACGGCGCCCAAAACTCATGCCGCCCCCCTACTTGCTACGCCATTGAGTGACTGTCACCGAGGTCATGAAACCAAGCCTTCTCGCTCACCACAAAGCCTGTCGCCTGCAGCCCTCTGTTAAGCACATATACACCGAAAATCTCATAATGATGTCCAAAATCCTAGACACTTTCTATTAAAAAATGAATCCAGTTTTTGTAACACATGAACACACGACTTGAGGTATACCATCTCAACGTCAAACATTAATCACTGAAACAGGCCTCGGTTATTAGTATCAGCAAGAAATATATTCAAATGATCTGGCAATAACCCCTCTGACTGGTCACCGCTATCTACTCACGGCCCCGCGGAAAAACAGTGCAGATTCTGAGACTTTTCTGTGGAGTTGCAGCTGGTGGGCTGGCGTGCACTAGTGGGAAAACCAGGGCAATTTACCTGTATTTGTTTCAACAATGAGAGCATATTTATTAAGGAAAGGGCGGGGGAGTTTTCAAAGGGCTGTGGAGTTGGCCAACAAAGTGCAGTGGGTCACTTGGCTTCATAATCAATGGCTACAGCATTGGAATACACAGGTGACGTATAGGCCAGTAACAGTGAATAGTGAGATATTAATAGCATTCTCTGCCCCTGCAATTTCTTGACTACGTTTTACCAATGTAACAAAAAAAGGGGGAAAAAAGTTTTTATATTAAAATGCACAGGCATCTGCATAGAACTTCGCAAGACCATCTCTCTCTAGACACCACTGTGAATTTGGAAACAACTTCCTTTTGTCTAAAATGACCTCATAAATAGGCAGTTCAACTCCTAACCATTACCTTGGCAATTTAAAAATGCTCTACATGGTGGGAGTGAGTAGGGTGACCGCCGGGCATCCCAGATTTGCCAGGACTGTCCTGGTTTTTCACCAGCAGTCCTGCAGATTTCAGTAAATTTAGCTCACGTCACGGTTTTTAGAGAGGCTTGACTGAAAACGGCTGGAGATGCTTTTTTATGTATGATAAAGCAGGGATAGTTAGCAGTTGTTTCAAGAACGCAATTTAATTAACAGGTAAGCTAATGGGTTTAAAAATTGGATAGTATGTATGTTCTTACTGCCTGTTCTGTAATTCTCTGCTGAGGAGCGCTGTCATTGTGTGCGCTTACTTGAAGTAAAATTGTAGTCCTTCTATTTTTGTGAAATGTCCCAGTTTTTGGCTTTAAAATTCTGGTCACCCTAGGAGTGGGTCTTGGGGATAGCCATTCAAGGATTTGGGGGCTTATTTAGGGGGCTTGCCCTTGCCCCGCCGGTGCGTCACTTTTAATATGGGAAAAACGTGCTGTATTGGTGGCGCAAGGGGCCTGTAAATAAGTCCCTTGATCTTCTGAGTAGACTCAAGATACAATTTCCTTGAACTTATTAATCAGTTTGTAGAGTGCAAAAATGAGATTGTATTGCTTTCCTCTGGATGAAAGTAAAAACCTAATAAAAAAATAGGTTTGGCAAAAAAAAATGCTTCATAGGAAAAAGAAAAAAAAAGTTTTCTGGTCAAACAGTTCCTAAGCCCTGGAGGCCAGAGCAAATGTCTCCTGATGTCAGAACAACCACTACATTATACCTAGTTCTACTAGGTAGGACAACAGTAGCGAAGCTCCAGACAATTCAAAGCCAGTAAGGCTAAACCAATGGCCATGTTAACTCAAGCATTGTTAGACCATCTGAAGTGACCATTACGTAGCTACACTACGTCAGACGAATCTTAGTTTACACCGACTTTCCTAAACTATGCCTGTGGCAGTCGTTGGTCTTGTGGCTCATCTTAAGTTACTATTCAGGTATGGAAAATCCAAAAATACCACTTGGCTGAAGGAAGGCAGCACAGTCAAGGGAATTAATCAGCCTCCACCGCACAATCGACCGCAAACGGACCTTCCCAACCTTTACGCTACTCACCCCTCTCCTCTTCAGTTACGCTTTGTCCAGAAAAGCTGTGCATTAAATATTAAAGGATTCTATTAGCAGGAAACTAATTGTGAGTCTTGTAAGGGTGCCTGGTGGCGGGGGAAGGTGGGGGGAGGAGGACTCCCCTCCCTCAATGGAAAGAAAAACAAAAAACTGGACAAAATAAGAATCTATAAATATTGTAAAGGGAGAGGGTGAGAACAAAGGTGGGCCTTGATGAGGCTTTGTTTCTGCAACATTAGCCTCCCGGACAATCAGACTCAACGAAGCGTCCAGGAAAATAAACCTGTCTAAATTTGGGGACGGGGAGGGGTGTGACCACTCACACATACACCGGTTAATCAAGAAAAGGAAAATCTACAGAGGAGCCAGGAATGGTGTAATAAGGTCCACAGCTTGGGTACCACTTTCCTCACTAATATAACGCCTTTCAAAATTAAAACCAGATCCTTCGGGTTAGAACCCAGTAAACCCTATGATACAGAGACAAAGATGAACACTGCTCCTCTGAAGCGCTCAAAACCACCGGACACAAGTTCAAGCATAAAATGTGCACAGGATTTATTCAGTCGTATAGTTGTGGATGCTTAGTGTATCTCTGATGTAAACTCTTACGTGCTAACTTAGAGGTTCTTTTACCTAAACAGGGTTAGGGAAAAAAAGGATACATTGTAGGAGGGTGTGCACAGAGAGCCTTTCAGCTCGTATAGATAATAGAAATTGCTTGCAGCTGCCATTACTCCGCTTCCTGTCAGTGTGTTAAAGTAATCCTAATTTGTATCACTGGTAATACTCTTATTTCCTTTAAACTTTTTTTTGTTATACAGGTTTTTTTTTTACTACTATACTATGCATAAAAAATGTCATGTTGTTTGGCTTGCCGCACCTTATTAGGTTTAGTCCTTCATTAAATTTCTTAGGCTTTTTGTGTGCTACATACTTTCACTTAAATTACGACTGCCGATTGGAAAAGCGATACAATAATTGAAAGCTTTCTTCATGGCGAATCCCACAGCAGCTGGTGGCTGGCTCTGTCCAGGCTGCGTCACTAGCTGGTAGGTGGAAGCTTAGCTCGGTTTCCCCCTTCGCCCTTCCTGTCCGCTTGAAAAATCCAACAAACAGCAGGGGGTGGAGAGGCTCCTCACCCCTTTCAGTCACTTCAATTGCTTGAAGGGTGGGTTGAGGTCACGGCTAGAGGTGGGCACGCCAACAAATTAACAGGGAGAGCAGAGTCGAGTTAAGGCTCGGCGCTGACTCTAAGAGGCCGTTCACGAGCCGAGCCTTGAAAATATTTGTAAATCATGACAAATATTATGTTAGAATATGATATGGTGTCTTCAAAATTCAAAGCATTGTGTTTCTTGAACAGATGGAAGCATTTCATCTTTGTATATTAGGTTGTTTCAGAAGTATTTTTTAAAAGTGAGATTTTTTAAACATTGTTTGAGGAATAATCCTGCACCGCTCTGATGACGATGTTATTAGCGCACGAGGCAAGTAAATTGTCATGACTATGCTATAGATGCCGCTACTTTATATGCTATTAAATAAAACATGAGGTTTTTGTACAACGAGCAAACTGAATTAAGCTATTTAATTGTGCTCTCATATTAGTAATGAGCAAAAAGCATGATCCCTAAAATAAAGTGCTTGCCTTATATCACACAATTTGATCAAGCAGGAAAAGTAGGTCGAATTCCACATTTTTAGTTTCGCACTTCGCAATTATCCACTAGATGGGTTTCTCTTGACATCAAATCAATCAATCAATCAATCAAGATACTTGTAAAGCGCACTACATACCTGCGAGGGTCTCAAGGCGGGGGGTGGGGGGGTACTGCTATTGATCGAACAGCCAGGTCTTGAGGAGTCTTGTGAAGGCCAGTAGGTTTTGGGTCTGCCGTAGGTTGGTGGGAAGGGTGTTCCAGGTCTTGGCGGCGAGGTGGGAGAAGGATCTGCCGCCCCGGTCGTTCTTCAGATGCGGGGAACTGTGGCGAGGGGGAGGTCGGCGGAGCGGAGCTGGCAGGTGGGGTGTAGAAGCTGAGGCGTCTGTTGAGGTATGCTGGGCCGGTGTTGTGGAGAGCTTTGTGTGCGTAGATGAGGAGCTGGAAGGTTATCCTCTGGTTGATGGGGAGCCAGTGCAGGTTTTTCAGGTGGGGTGTGATGTGGCTGCAGAGGGGGATGTCGAGGATCAGACGTGCTGAGGCGTTCTGGATGCGTTGCAGTCGTCCCAGGAGCTTGGCCGATGTTTCTGCGTAGAGGGCGTTTCCGTAGCCCAGTCTGCTGGTGATGAGGGCCTGGGTGACTGTTCTTTTAGTTTCGGTGGGGATCCACTTAAAGATCCTGCGGAGCATTCAGAGGGTGTTGAAGCAGGATGAGGAGATGGCGTTGACCTGTTTAGTCATGGAGAGGGTGGAGTCGAGGATGACCCCTAGGTTGCGTGCGTGGTCGGTGGCTGTTGGGGCGGTTCTCAGTGCGGTTGGCCACCAGGAATTGTCCCAGGCCAAAGGGGTGTTTCCGAGGATGAGGACCTCCGTCTTGTCTGAGTTCAGCTTCAGTCGACTGTTCCTCATCCATTCGGCGATGGCCTTCATACCTACGTGGAGGTTGGTTTTGGCGTTGTGAGGGTCTTTGGTGAGAGAGAGGACCAGCTGAGTGTCGTCGGCGTAGGAGATGATGTTGAGGTTGTGCTGCCGTGCGACGTGGGCGAGGGGTGCCATGTGATGTTGAACAGCGTCCAGCTGAGGGGAGAGCCCTATGTACCCAGCAGCTGATCTCGGTGGCACTGGAGCGGAAGTGGGGGAAGGCGGACGCTCTGGGTTCTGCCAGAGAGGAAGGACGTGGTCCAGTCTGGGCCTTCTCTTGGATTCCGGCGTTGTGGAGGCGTGTGCATAGTATGTTGTGGCAGACCGTGTCGAAGGCGGCTGACAAGTTCAGGAGGATGTTGCTGTCTCGAAGGAGATGTTGATTACTTTTCGGAGATGGGGTGCAATGGCTGTGCAGGCCTTGTTGAAGGCATGGTGAGGGCATGGGTCTAGCGGTGATCCAGAGTGGATGGTGTTCTTGATCTCGCTGGTGTCCTCGTCGTTGATGCTGGTCCAGGAGAGCAGGCGGTTGGTGTGGGTGGTGGTCGTGGGGGCGGTGGTTGTCGGGCGGTCGTGGCATTGAAGCTGTCGTGGATGTCGGCGATCTTGCGGTGAAAGAAGGTGGCCAGCGAGTCGCAGAGGTCTTGCGAGGGCGGGATGTCGTTGGTGTTGGAGCTGGAGTTGGAGAGTTCTTTCAGGTAAACAACCTTTACAACGCAACTTTTACCACGCAGTGCCTTTACAACGCAACTTTTACAACGCAAACCATTACAGCGCATTGCGCTGGGGGGCGCTCTAGGATAGGGAATAGGTTTAATGTACTATCCAACACCTTCCCTACTATCCACGGGGACTGGAGTTGGAATAGTAAATTAAACAATTCACTATCCAGCGCCTAAAAGCACTATGCGTTGTAATGGTATGCGTTGTAAAAACCACGTTGTAAAAGCATGCGATGTAAAAGCATGCGTTGTATTGTCATACATCCGTTCTTTCACAATGTTGAATAGCTCTTTGTGTGCATTGTTATCTAGGCGGTCTTTGAATGAGGCCCTCTTGGCGGTTCTGATGAGTTGATGGTACCTGCGGGTGGCGTTCTTGTGGGCTGCGTGGCTGTCCGGTGTTCGTTCGCGGAGCCAGTTCTTCTCCAGTTTTCTGCATGTTCGTTTGGAGGCCTGGAGGACTTCGGTGAACCAGGTGACTTTATTGCTGGTGTGGCTATTGGAGGGTGTCTTGAGTGGGGCGAGGGTGTTGGCGCAGTTGTCAATCCATTGTCTGAGGTTGCGGGCGG
The DNA here is from genome assembly GCF_964261635.1 of Lissotriton helveticus. Taxonomy (NCBI): domain Eukaryota; kingdom Metazoa; phylum Chordata; class Amphibia; order Caudata; family Salamandridae; genus Lissotriton; species Lissotriton helveticus. The sequence goes on from NC_136065.1 coordinate 660,433,521, forward strand.
CGGTGTTTGGGCCTGTGGAGTTGGCGGGTGAGTTCTGGGCAAGGGTGGTGATTAACTGGTCTTCGGTGACCTTGCTCCAGCTGCATCGAGGCCTCTGTTTGGTGCGGTGGTGCATGGTGGGCTTCCTGCAGGTGAAGTGGATGCAGTGGTGGTCGGTCCAGTGGGGTTCGGTGGTGAAGCTGATGTGGGGGCTTGCGGGGAAGATGGGGTTGAGCGTGTGGCCAGTGGCGTGGGTGGGTGTTGTCACGAGCTGTCTGAGGTTGAGGAGGTTGTCGAATAGGGCATTGGTGTTGGTGTTGTTGTTGTTCTCAAGGTGGAAGAAGTTCAGGGCCCCAAGGAGGATGTAGTCTGTGGAGACGAGGGCATGTGTGTTGATGAAGTCGGCGATGGAGTCGCTGACCTGCGGTCAGGGTCCGGGGGGTCTGTAGACGAGGGTTCCTCTGAGGATGGTGTTGGGGTCGGTGTGGATCTGGAAGTGAATGTGTTCGGCTGTGCTGAGGGTGTCGTCAGTGTTGGTCAAGACTCTGAGGGTGTTCCTGTGGACGAGGGCGATTCCTCCTCCAAAGCCGTTGGTACGGTCCCTGTGGGTGATCTTGTAGCCTTCCGGGATGGCTATGGCGATGTCGGGAGCTGAGGTGGCGTTCAGCCAGGTCTCCGTCAGGATGGCGACGTCTTGGGAGGTAGAGTAGAGAAGGTCCCAGAATTCGACGGCGTGTTTGTGGGCGTAGCGGGTGTTGAGAAGAATACATCTGAGGTAGTTGAGTTCTTTGGTTGGTGGTTTGGTGGGCCGGATGCTGGTTAAGCTGCAGTTCCGGCAGGTGAAGGGTCCTTGGGTGAGCTTCGGGGTGGCCTGGTAGCAGGTGTGTTCTTGTCCGGGGTTGAGTGCGTGGAGGGTGCTGGCATCGTGGCGGAGTCGGGTGTTGTGGTGTTCGCGGGGGCCAGGGGTTCTGGCACTGGGTGCGGTCCAGGCACAGACGGGCTTGCCTTAGGCGCGCCAGCGGCGCGCTAGCGGTGCACCCGCTGCGCGCTAGCGGTGCGCCTGCTGCGTGCGGCCACCATAAGAAGGGGAGGTGGGAGGGAGGAACAGCTGGGAGGGGGGACGAATGGGCGAGCGGGGGCAGGCCACAGGGGATGCAGCAGCGGGGAAAGTGGCAGAGAATGGAAAGCGGGGAGAAATGGTCACAGAAGCGGAAAATACACTACAATAAGGACGGTCACAGAAGCAAATGGGGCAAAATACAAGATACAATACAGATGAAGGACTGGAATGACAAGAGGGCGAGCGGGGGGGCCGCGCGGGAAGCAAATCTTGCCGAATGGTATAAGAAGACTATACAACACACAAAGGTGTCTTTTGTTGTTGGACTCACTCCTGAGGCGGAAAGCCGGGAGTCTTTTAAATCTTTTATGCATTTGGTGTAATAATGTGTTTTTAACTTGGAAATCACTTAAATTACTCACGGCCATTACCCTCTCGTGCTCACACACCGCGCAGCTGAGTGAAGGCTGACGCGATAGCGCCGATTGGTTAAACGCCGCCAAACCCAGCAGCGGACACGCCCACCGCGCTGGCCACTCCCCCTGCCACACCATAAGAGGCGCGCTGACTGCGAGCGCGGTGTCTTTTGTTGTTGGACTCACTCCTGAGGCAGAAAGCCGGGAGTCTTTTAAATCTTTTATGCATTTGGTGTAATAACGTGTTTTTAACTTGGAAATCACTTAAATTACTCACGGCCATTACCCTCTCGTGCTCACACACCACCCAGCTGAGTGAAGGCTGACGCGATAGCGCCGATTGGTTAAACGCCGCCAAACCCAGCAGCGGACACGCCCACCGCGCTGGCCACGCCCTCTGTCACGTGTCCCCTAGCTGCCATAAATTATGTTGAGGTACAGGAAGCGCAGCGGACGAGCGCAGCGGGCGCGACGATTGCGCGCCGAAGGCGCGCATAAGGCAAGCTCGTCCGCGCCGAGGCCGGGCCTAGAGCCACCCCCCCTGTCACAGCGGGCCCCTGCCTCAGCCAGAACACCGCTATTCGTACCTACACTTCCTCCCAACTCCACATCCTCAGACATCGGGAAGATGCCCCTCATGCACTACCTCGACTAGACTATACCAACCCCAGTATAGGTCCGTACGAATGCCCTTTCTGCACAGAGGATACACCCACTACCCCTCCGGTCCCCACCCAGCAAGTCCGTGCAGCACTAATAAATGAGAGATCACTTCCCAAACATAAACTGGAAATATCCGAGTTTATTGACCAACACAAACTGGACCTACTATTCATCACAGAGACTTGGAGCGATGAATCCTCAGGGCCAGATTTTAATGCTGCCACTCCCACTAACTACTGCGCATGTAGACTCGACAGACCAAAAAAAAAGGGTGGAGGGCTAGCAATTATATACAAAGATCATTTTAAACTTACAACGGTAGAGGTAAAACAACCTGAGTGTGAGGCGCTTTTATTCACCATTGGTATCTCAGGAAAAACCTCATTTAAGGGTATCCTTATCTACCGCCCCCCCGGATCTAGATCGAAGTTTCTCACGCATCTGGGTAATCTAATTGAGGCCTCTATGGGATCCCCTCACTTCACAATACTGGGTGACTTCAATTTTCATCTTGAAGCTCTTAATGATCCTGATACATCACCTCTAATTAACGATTTAGAAGCAGCTGGCCTTCTTCAAATGGTAAAAGAGCCCACCCATCAAGCGGGTCATACCTTAGATGGAATATTCACTAACAGTCCCCACATCTCTGTCACCCGGGTAATCCCCCTAATCTGGACGGATCATGCAGCTGTGTGGTTTTCGATAAATACTACCCCGAATTTATTGCCAACTACCTCCTCTAGTTCAGTCCCGTATAGGGACTGGAAACATATTAACATCAATTCACTAGAGAAGATGTTGCTTGGTAGCACCCTGGCAGATACACAAGATCCGGAGCTAGCCTCCTCCAATTTCCTGAGCTTGCTAAACACAGCTTGTAACAAATTAGCCCCAGTAAAAATTTCTCATTGCAAGAGAACGCGCCCTTCGGCACAATGGTTCACGGAACCCCTACGTCTACAGAGGCAATATTGCAGGAATTTAGAGAGGCTATGGCGCCGCAGCTACAGTCCTTACGACAAGACAACTTACAAAAATGCCCTCTCCTATTACAAAAGGCTTATTATATCAGAAAAGAGCTTATATTATTCATCTCAAATCAACCAGGCAAAAAACTCGGTAGCACAACTATTTAAGGTCGTCACTCTCTTGTCTAATCCACAGGCCCCGCGTGTGGAAGGTTCCCAGGCTCTTTCAGACACTTTGGCCAAATTCTTTGAGACGAAAGTCAGTTCCATCTTCTCAACCTTCTCTCACAACCCCCTTGCTCCCTCACCCAAGGCACTCCCCACCCCCAAAGTACCAAAATTTACAGCCTTTGAACCAACCACTCAGGAACACATCCAACAACTAGTGGCCTGCACGAAATCGGGCTCCCCTCTTGACCCATGTCCGCCCATGATCATGAATCGCATTCCGGAAGCTATCTCACCTGCCCTAACATCAATCTGCAATACAATGTTCCTAACAGGCACCTACCCATCTGTCTGGAAGGAGGCTATTATCAAACCTCTTCTAAAAAAAACATCCTTGGACCCTCTACTCCCTGCCAGCTATAGACCTATTCTTACTCACTTATAGCTTTATTCGATTTTGTTTTCAAATCATAAAAGCGTACAGTTAAAAACATACATGATTAAAACATACATTCATTCAATAACACCGAATTCAGCTTTAACAGTTTTACCATTAAAAACACACAACAATTAGTAGGGCTGTCAATACCTTGTGCTGTTATACAATGATTCATGTTGGGGAAAAGTAGGAAAATTTCTACCACACGGTACAAAGGCTCCTCTGCCTATTAACAAGTTCTGAACTGGCTTTGTTCTAAGTGGGAGGATGGGTGACGTTCTAGGATAAAAGTCATGTAAATCCCAAACGGATATTGGGCCGTCTCCATCTTGAGGCGGCCAGGTTTGCAAGTATGGGACAATGTTTCTACTCCTAAATCTAACAAGTATCAGGTCACCAATGATGTCTTTGGGAAGGAAACCCAACCAACCCACCCTTCTTACACTGATTATTGCTCCATTTAAATTAGGTGGCAGGGGTCTATTTTTTCCCAGCCAAAATTTGACTTTGTTCAATAGGTCACATTGTCTCTCAGTCTTCCCAGGTGTAAGAGCCGGTGCTCCCGCGAGAACACACACATATGGGGCGGCCTCCGCTGGTAGCTGTATAGAGGTGGCTTTATTATACCCTGCTCTAGGGACGGTAGGCTGGGGAGTAACGTCTTTAGAAGAGATTTTGGGTTCATTTGGGTCACTAAAAAATAATGGTTGTGTTTGGACCCTTTTGTCCTGTTTGATTGGTTTGGGCGCTGTGTGTGTGGCGGATACCTTGGGACACTTAGATATTACAGTGCATTTATTGACTAGCAAGTTGGACTTAATGGATTCTTCAATACCAGTCAGCCTATCCCCTAGTGTGTTAATTTTTGTTATCAGCGGTGCTATAATAGAGCTGACAAGTTGTTCAATTAGGGATAATAAATCCAAATGGGTAGGAGATGCTATGTCGTCTGGGTTCTTAATAACCTCAGGGGCCTTTGGGGGATTAGTGATTAGAGATGTGGGGCTTAAGCATAGGTTTTGAAGTTTTGATTGGTTTCCGCAATGTTTATCACCGCTGCATTTCCTTTTAGCGGTTTTAGCCTGAGGAGGTGCAATATTTTGAATGTTTTTGATGCTGGATTTATTGGATAATGACGGGGGGTCCAAGGATCTGTCAATTTCTGGTAGTATACTAAGACTTCTAGCAGGTTTGGGTGACTCCACCGGGGCGTAGTTAGTTTTACATCGAATGTTTAAGTCATCTAACCAAGTCATCTTAGCCCGCGCGCGCGCGCGCGACGCGTTATTGTGATTGTGTATTTATAGCCCTCCCGGGGGGGGCGTGGCCAGTGAGGTAAGAGGCAGCAGGTGAGCGTCCAGTGGCCTGCTGGGCCTCGCAGTCCCTCGGCGCTGTTTGGAAAATGCCCAGGAGTACTATGAACGTCGCCGTGAAAGGTCAAGTAGAAATGCCCCCAAGTCTCCTTGCATTCAGGAAGTCCGGCAGCAAAAGCAGCAAAGCAGGTATCAGGGCGGCACCCGTGGAGCGGGCGCCGTGAGGCAGTAATGAAGGTCGAGGGGGCGGGAGGGGGCAAGGCCAGTGATGGAAGAGGTCCGGCAGCAAAAACAGCAAAGCAGGTTTCAGAGCGGCACCCGTGGAGCGGGCGCCGTGAGGCAGTAATGAAGGTCCTGGGGGGGGGCGTGGCCAGTAAGGGAAGAGGCGGCAGGTGAGCGTCCAGTGGCCTGCTGGGCCTCGCAGTCCCTCGGCGCTGTTTGGAAAATGCCCAGGAGTACTACGAACGTCGGCGTGAAAGGTCAAGTAGAAATGCCCCCAAGTCTCCTTGCAATCAGGAGGAGAAGTCCGGCAGCAAAAGCAGCAAAGCAGGTATCAGGGCAGCACCCGTGGAGCGGGCGCCGTGAGGCAGTAATGAAGGTCGAGAGGGTGGGAGGGGGCAAGGCCAGTGATGGAAGAGGTCCGGCAGCAAAAACAGCAAAGCAGGTTTCAGAGTGGCACCCGTGGAGCGGGCGCCGTGAGGCAGTAATGAAGGATGAAGGGTGACTTCAATTTTCATCTTGAAGCTCTTAATGATCCTGATACATCACCTCTAATTAACGATTTAGAAGCAGCTGGCCTTCTTCAAATGGTAAAAGAACCCACCCATCAAGCGGGTCATACCTTAGATGGAATATTCACTAACAGTCCCCACATCTCTGTCACCCGGGTAATCCCCCTAATCTGGACGGATCATGCAGCTGTGTGGTTTTCGATAAATACTACCCCGAATTTATTGCCAACTACCTCCTCTAGTTCAGTCCCGTATAGGGACTGGAAACATATTAACATCAATTCACTAGAGAAGATGTTGCTTGGTAGCACCCTGCCAGATACACAAGATCCGGAGCTAGCCTCCTCCAATTTCCTGAGCTTGCTAAACACAGCTTGTAACAAATTAGCCCCAGTAAAAATTTCTCATTGCAAGAGAACGCGCCCTTCGGCACAATGGTTCACGGAACCCCTATGTCTACAGAGGCAATATTGCAGGAATTTAGAGAGGCTATGGCGCCGCAGCCACAGTCCTTACGACAAGACAACTTACAAAAACGCCCTCTCCTATTATAAAAGGCTTATTATATCAGAAAAGAGCTTATATTATTCATCTCAAATCAACCAGGCAAAAAACTCGGTAGCACAACTATTTCAGGTCGTCACTCTCTTGTCTAATCCACAGGCCCCGCGTGTGGAAGGTTCCCAGGCTCTTTCAGACACTTTGGCCAAATTCTTTGAGACGAAAGTCAGTTCCATCTTCTCAACCTTCTCTCACAACCCCCTTGCTCCCTCACCCAAGGCACTCCCCACCCCCAAAGTACCAAAATTTACAGCCTTTGAACCAACCACTCAGGAACACATCCAACAACTAGTGGCCTGCACGAAATCGGGCTCCCCTCTTGACCCATGTCCGCCCATGATCATGAATCGCATTCCGGAAGCTATCTCACCTGCCCTAACTTCAATCTGCAATACAATGTTCCTAACAGGCACCTACCCATCTGTCTGGAAGGAGGCTATTATCAAACCTCTTCTAAAAAAAACATCCTTGGACCCTCTACTCCCTGCCAGCTATAGACCTATTGCCTGTCTCCCTTTCCCAGCCAAGATATTTGAGAAAGTTATGAATATTCAACTTTCTTTATTTATCGAGGACAACAACCTATTGGATGACACCCAATTTGGGTTCAGGAAAGGCCACGGAACGGAGACAGCGCTGCTTAAAGCAGCAGACGAGATAAGGGCCACAATGGACAAGGGAGGATCGGCAGTTTTAATACTCTTGGATCTCTCCGCGGCCTTTGACACGGTCGATCATGTCACTCTGATCGACCGTGTCTCGGCATTGGGAATTGAAAACAAAGCCAAAGAGCTCTTAACCTCGTTCCTGACAAACCGGCCTCAGACGGTTAAAATGGGCAACTACACTTCCCAAACATTCTTCCTCCCCTGCGGAGTACCACAGGGCTCCTCGCTAAGTCCGACGCTTTTTAATATCTATGTTGCGGACTTAGCGAGGGTTATAAAAACATATGGAATTGCCCTGACAACTTATGCTGACGACACACAATTGGTGCTATCAGTATATAACAACGGTACGGCGGTGGCAGCTAACTTTCAAGAGGGTATGCTGGCAATAAGCTCCTGGATGTCATCCAACTGTTTGAAATTAAACTCTGACAAAACAGAGGTGATGACATTCGGGAACTTGCAACCCATTTGGTCCCCGCAGTGGTGGCCAACACAAATGGGTGCACCCCCCCTGCCGGTGACTAAGGTACGCAACTTGGGAGTAATCTTCGATAACAAGTTGACTTTTCTCCATCACGCCAATTCGGTGGTATCATCAGCTTTCTTTATCCTAAAACGAATAAAGAAACTACTCCCATACCTACCTCCAACCACGGGGAAAATGTTAATGAGTACACTAGTGTTCTCTCGAACAGACTACTGTAACTCACTCCTACTGAACTCCCAAGAAAAAATCCTCAATAGACTGCAAACCGGGCAGAATGCCGCAGCCAGAATCCTTCTAAAGATTCCTAGATTTACTTCGACCTCTCAGTATATTAAACAGCTGCACTGGCTCCCTATCAGGAGCCGTATCAAATTTAAAGCTCTATGCATAGCTTATAAAGCCACCAATAAGCAAGGACCACTATACTTACAAAAAGCTTTTGCCCCTCCTGAGTATTCAAGAACTTTACGCTCTGCATCAGCCCACTTGTTGAAAGTCCCACGGACAAGAAAGTCCAACTGGGGAGATAGAGGCTTCACCATCTCAACGGCCAGGCTTTGGAACACTTTACCATTCCATATAAAAACTGCCCCTACACTTCTGCAGTTTAGAAAGAAACTCAAAACGTGGTTGTTCCCACTATAAGCACCACCTGTCCACCTTTCCGAGAGAGTTCTGCAACACTAGCGCCGAGACACCCGCAAGGGTATTTGTGCGCTCTAAAAATCGAATAAATAAATAAATAAATAAATAAAGACTAGTTCCACGGTTTTAGTTTTCAGAACAGGGAGATTTGGCTAGATTCACAGGATGCTGACCGAGGCCGGAATTCTAACACAGATTCCCATGTTGAACAGTCATCAGCAGTAGCCTTTAGGTTACATGGACTCCTGAAAAAGATCAGTTTATTTGGGGCTTGAGGTGTCAAAAATACCTCATGCTGAGCTAGAGCCAGTAATCTGGCTCGAGCTTTCAGTCACTTGCCCACTTATAGTCATGGACACTGATCACCATCTGGCGTGGTCCTGGGACTAAGCCCCCCATCTGGATGCCTGCCCTCCGGGTTCCAGGGGTGTCGATATTGAGACCCCAAATGGTCAATGTGACCCAGTGAGGATTGCTTAACTGTGCTGAGGTAAGCAACAAGTAAGGAACCCTGGAGGACTCCCCGGACCAGGGATCTCCACTGCGTAAATCCTGCCGGATACCTCTGGGGTCCTACCAATGCTGCCTTCTCAGCACTCCCTGTCCGTGGCCAGATGTGCAGGAACATGAGCTGGACCTTGTCCTGAGGGCTCGCTGCCTCTCCCAGTTTCCTATGTCCAGTTGGAGTGGGGAAAGAAGAGGATGAGTCGATCATGCAGATGTAGGGACAGTCCTTCTGCCGCCCTCCCCTGGTGCCACCGGCAGACGGCCATCAGCACCACTGCCCCTGCTCACCCCGGAGGAGGAGGAGGGAATTCAAGCCAGTTCTTTTACGGGGTTGGTGAACGCTGTCTCCCCAGCCACAAAGATGCCTGCACCGTTCCAGAGCAGGGTATGGAAAGATTGAGGTGGCCATGTTAAGGATTATTAAGAACAAAGGGTTCATTGCATTGGGCCAGCCTCCAGTATTGAAACAGCATAATAACAAAAAGCATTTGCAATGCAATAGGTCTCGCATTTATGCAAGTTTGAGTTATTGACATTGCAAATAACAATGCCTTTTATTTTTGTTTTCATTTTAAAAACATAAATAAAAGGCATTGTCCTTTACAATGCCAATAGCTTAAACTCATGTAACTGCGAGACCTATTGCATTGCAAATGCTTGTTTGATGCTGTTTTTATATAGCGCAAACTCGAGCTGAAGGTATTGGAGCACTTTACATGAGCACCTGTTACATTACACAAGGACACATTCATGTGTGGTAGTCACAGGGAGTTATGTGATTTACCCAGAATCACAGGATGGTGAGCCAATGCCGAAACTGGAACCTGGTTCCCCAGCTCCAAAGTTAGCAACTCTGGCTGTTACGCTACATCCTCTCTCTATTACTGTAAGTCTCTGTAGTGGCACCACTGTGGGTGAGGATTTGGTAAATATGGTCTAAGAATGAATATGCCTGGGACTGCTGTATATCCTCCATCGTAGAATATGTCACTGCCACCAACCCCCTCCAGCTATTTTCTATTGAAGCGCAAGATGTGCAGAAGCATTCATAGTCATGATGTTTTGCTGTAAACAGCTTAAAAAACAACTAAACCATGGATAACCAAACAGGTCTAGACTATGTAACCGATTAGCTCCACTGGAAAGAGCTTAGAAACAGAAAGGACTAGTCCTGATCTCTACAAAAGGTTTGACAATAAGAAATAAGCAGGAATAGGCTTATGTCTAGGAATGGTCTCAGATCCAGAACCAAGTAGAACTATGCCACATACTTATGAGAGCCATGCAACTTGAAACAGGGTTAGGTCTCTTGTCTAAGATAGGTGTTACAGCTATAAACAAGTGAAGATACGTTCCCCATTTAGAGTTTAGCACACAGGGTTTTGCAGTGTGAATCTTTTTGGATTCACATCCTATGCATTATTCTGTCATCTAGTGGGTGGGTCTAGCATTGTATCTCTGTTAGTCCTTTTTTTCCCTTTCTGAGCGTCGTCGACCATTAGGTACCATGTCCATCTGCATGTGATGTAAGATGTATGCCCCGGAACCTGTGAGGTCGCCATCTTCATATTATTTTTTTTCCTGCTGCTGTGTCAGGATGAAGGTTTGGGATAATTGCTGTAGAGCTAACAGGATTCATCTAGTGTCCGTTGAGGAAATAACTGAAAATCCATGGGAAACCAATTTCCTAACAACTGACATTGAAACTACGACAACACAGAGAAAGACTGTTTCTGGGACTCATCACATTGTAACTTCAACAGCGTAGGAAGAACAATGCACAACCAGGCAGTAGGATGCACTGAGATGAAGCATAACCCTTTTAGGTTTTTCCCAAAGTGATTCCACAAGTTTGTGCTAAAGGACAGCCACTGGGGTTGCAATTGGGTTTGTAGCAGGACTACAGCTCCAAGGGGTGTGAGGCGTGCGTGAACTTTCTGCCAACAGCATGAGAGTCAGAGAAAAGCAAAGAGGGGGTACAACACACTTTGACACAGTTACAATCGAAGAAACACTTCCTCAAAGATCAGGAGAACTTGAGTGATAAAGAAAACTCCATAGAAATCAAGGAGGCATGTGGGTTAGAATCTGACGCCAAGACAGCAGACGTCGAACCTGAAAAGCAGAATTTGATGGAAAATACACTACGAGGAGGCAAACACAAGAAGCACTGTGTACCACCAGAAGGACATAGCGGGACAGAGCCAAAAATCTTCAGACTCGAAATTCTCTAAGACAACATTTATGCCAAAATCCTTGGTGACTGAAAAGAAGTTGAAACATGTAGATACTCACAGGTGAAATCCAAAAGACACCATTGGTGGTAAACCTGCTGACCACCAAAGGCGGTCAAGAACAGGAGAGGGAGAAAGAGTTAAAAGAGAAGGAAACTCCGAAGAGTAATGCTTCCTGGCTGCCAAACAATGGAGGCTTGACATCAAAAGCAAGAAACACAGACTTGAAGCCGAAATGGCAGCACTGATACAAAGAACAAGAAGCCAGCGGTTACAACTGCGCCCGAATCCGGCACCCAGTGAGAAGCTGAGAGACTTTATGTGTTGATATGGTTATGTGTTTTGTTCTATTTTCCTTTGACTAAAAGATGGGAGGGATGTAGGGAGCCGCCCTCCCTCTATGCCCCCAATGTATCCACTGCACCGCCCAGGCCGGGTATCGGCAAGAGGGTATAAATAAAGGGGTCTGGGGTTGGTTGTGACCTCACACCAGAACAGACTCCGAGTGTCCATGTGTCCTCATTTATGAGCGTGTCAGGGCCCTACATGCTTACCTGACCACGCACGCTTGCAAAAGATGGTGGAGCAATTTAGAAAAAAAAGGCGGAAAGCACGTCATGTCAGCGGAAAGCACGTCAGGTCAGGTGAAAAACACGTAAAGCCAGTGAAAGCAGGTCAGGCCTGGAGAAAGCACCTAAGAAACTTTGCCAGGCCCCAAAAGTTACTCCGAAAGTTGCAGGAATTACCCAGCGGTATTAAAAGTGAGACTACCTGTGCTCCCTACAGACAGAGGCATTGGATGCTAGGCCTGCAAGGAAAACTGGGCTGCCAATGACTCTGTGGCTCTCTCCTGGTCGTACAGACACGGCTCATGTTATTCCATAGAGTTTCAGCTCAAAGGACAGTAAGGGACCATCTTAAGAGCCGATCATGGGATACATGGGTGACTAGTAATCCTCCTACCAAACTTTTGAATAATTATAGATTTTCTGAAAAAGCAAATCGTCAATTGTAAGCCAGATTAAAGTTAAATTAAAACGTGAATAAAACATAAACCATTTTCTTTCTTTATTTTTTTTCGAGGCACTGTATTCTTTAATGCTGAAAATGAATACACTGCTGCCATTATGTGGTCATTTTTGAGAAATAAATCCTTCCCATTTCCAGCGCTTTATTAACAAGCATGGAAGTGGTGCGCGCGCCACAGCGTGCCATCTGTTTTGCATTATCGGGCACGATAATGCAAAACAGATGTCAGCCGTGCGGGTAACAGAAACCATGGGCAGTGCAAATGCGGGACATGTGCCTGCATTTGCCCAGTTGCGTGCTGTCTTTGTTAGAAAGACGCATGCAACACCTAATAGCCCGCAACGATAACAAAACCACACGCACGAGCGTGTAGTCAGCTTTCAGAAGCCCCTACAAGAAGACTCGCACTGCACGAGCTCTGCTGCGCACTGCAACGCTAGGCATGAGACCTAAGAAGGACAATGCTGTGAACTATCATGACACAGGCACAGTTAATCGGTACTCTGGTTTATTATACTATTGTTGATATCATAATGATATATATATGTACATTAAGCTATTTCTATATTCTTAGTGCTCACGTCCTGCCAATATTGGCAGATTATATCTACGTTGTTAGTTTACATTGCACTTCTCCTGTACCCACCATTGTACCATTTACTTTTTGTGTTTAAAGGCATGTATCTGTTTTGTGTGTGTTATGAAAGTCATGTACTCTGAAGTCCTCATTTAATGTAAGGGTGGGCGGAGCGGGTGTAGTGCCTCTACTCGGAGCTCCACGGAGTTTGAAAAAACTCAGTGGAGCTCCGCTCCACTCCCTCCACCCTCCCAAATTATTTAAAATTTAAAAAAGAAGGCACTTACTTGCGTAACTGCTGCCTCCCCTGCCTGGCTGCACTCCTTCCTGCTCCTTGCGTCCTTTTTCAGTGAAAAAACTCCTACGTTGTTCGTCTTGCACGTACAATGAAGGAGTTTTTTCATTGAAGAAGGACGCGAGGAGCAGGAATGAGAGTGGCCAGGCAGGGGAGGGGGCAGCCACGCAGGTAAGTGCCTTCTTTTTAAATTTAAATAATTTGAGAGGGGGAAGGAGCGGATAACTTCGCTCTGCCATGGAGTCGGAGTTTTGCCTACTTCCGCATTTGCAACGGAGCGCGGAGTAGGCAAATCTCCGCAAACTCCCCTGGCGGAGCGGAGTTACCTACCCAAATTGTCATGACAAGCAGCCCCGCACAGAGGCAGACAGGCTTCAAGCTGCGAGACAAGTGCAGGCAGAGCTGAAGGTTTCTGTTGGGCATGGCGCTGCACTGTGCACAGGCTGTGGCCTATAGAAATGTTGGCGTGCACTAAGCTGCACTATCATCAGGCTTGGGAGGCCCGTCACCATCAATAAATGTGCCTCATAGAGGGCGGGGGAAATCTAAATCGCGAATCACATTTTAAATTGCAAAAAGATTTCAAAAAGTTAAGATCCTGATTCTATCCCTTTTAAATTATCTAAACAATTAAAGTGAACACAAAGATGATGTAAATGGTCCTCCCACACCTGACAACATACCCACTATGCTGTTAAGTCAGGCTGGTTAACTTTTCCAGGTGTCATATATGGCTGCCTCCTGTAGTCTCTCGGTATGCTCTTCCTCTTTTCCCTGTTTGCGACTGGATTCCTTCGCTTGTTCATTCTGCACCATTTCCCCAACTGACTCAGCCCACCATCAGTGTTCCTTCCTAGTGAAATGATACAGCATAGACGCCTCTCTAAAAGGCCCTGGTGAATCTGGGTACCGGCAGCGCTGTGCCACTTCCACAGGAGCATAGCTTAGTCAGTGATACTTGGGATATGTAAATCCTAAATTTCACAACTAAAAAAAAGCATTATGCAAAGGGTGGTGGGTTGACCAAGGTTTGGGATACACTGTTTCCACAAGTATCAGGTTTAATACTGATTTTCATTTGGTGGGTCTATGTCTAAGTTCCTGCTAAACATGAATACATAATAAGTTCAAACCTTTTAGTCAAATGAGGATGACAAGAAAAATCAATAAAGGCATAGGAGACCCAACTGTCAAGGCTAGAAGGCATTTATTTTGGGGGGTGTCACAACCCAAACACCCCCCCCCCCGAAGCTACGCCCCCGGCTTCACAGCATTCTCTTCCATAGCACTTCACTAACTTGCCAACTCTTTAGATGTTTGAGGAGAGTGACAAAATTCAACAATCACCTATCATTTTCATATACACACATTGTTCTAATAGGTTTTGCAAATGGGCAGTGTAATCAGTGTTCAGCACCAACCTTTAAGATACATGCATTTTTTTAATGGACTACAGGTGAAAGTTTTGTGTCAATTTAGGCCTGGCATAAGCCTTTAGTTTGTATTGAAATTATATATATGATATACTTATAGGGGCTTTCAGCCCACAATCATTAATCGTTGTTATGTTGTTGTGGCAATCACTACAGCACACAGTGTTGGTCAGTAGGTCAGCCCACTTCAGCAACAGCATTGGGGTCTTTCACAAGGAGCGTATCCACAAACAAAGTAGCTGCCAGTCAGTGCAAGGAACTAACAGAGCAAAGTGTGATTTTGTTGACAAAAAACATGTTTTGGCTTTTAACCAATTTTTTTAGACTGACAAGGGCCAGCAGCTTCCACAACAATAGAGTATCAAAAACCATGACAAAACAAGCACTGACAAAGTCAAAAGACTGGCAGACAACGCCAGACAGCGCCAGACCAATTGGCTTCGTCAATATTTGTTTACCATGTGCATTTCATGCAAGAGATAGAAGTGAAACTTCGAAAGCAGTGTACAAATAGTGCAGTCTGAACACCAAAGAGGTAATAGTCCAGCGCTAATCCTGCAAGGTATTCTACCAGCGGTGGTTTCTCTGTGAGGGCGGGGAACGTCGCCCCCCCCCCTGTCCACTGCAAGCCACACCAGTGTAATGTGAACAATAAAATGGCAATCATTGCCATTTTATTTTTCACAAAGTGTGCAGCAGCTGTCTTCCATGCTGCACAGAGAGCTGGTGACATGCTGACCTGACACTGTAAAAGTGCGAAAGTCAGTTTGGCTGGCCAAAGTGACATACGCACATTGCAGGTCTCCACCTAGCTGTCTTAGACAGCTGGGTAAAGACCAAGCACAGGCCTAAAGGAACTAAAGGAGTGTCCAGCCAGAACGCTCCATCCAATCCAGGTGCTGCTCTCATGCTGCATGAGAGCACGCCTGGATTTTTTAGGGAAGTTTCTGCTTCCTCTGGTGCCCGTCAGAGCCACGGACTGCAAGGACACAGAGGATGCAGCCCAGGTAAGTGAATTCATTTTATTTTTAATATAATTTTAATGCATGTGAGTGTTTTTATTTAGTATTTCCGTTTAATGTAAATATGTTTTGATATGTGGTGGGGCACTTCGCTCGCTCCACGGCTTTTATATGTTACCAGTCGCTCCTATATTTTATAGTATATAAACTGTGCAATACATTGCATTGCATGGTATTCTTTCGATTGTAATTACTGCCCCTACCTTTCCACTAGGCATGGACATGAAATTGCAATCCGCACGTGCAGTTTGCAGAGTTTTTCCCACTCTGCGCTCAGTGTGGAATGCGGAGTTCCTTGAGCATAGTTTTTCCCTTGCTCACCAATGTTAAGTTGGCAAGAGCGATCGAGGAAAATCTTACTACAGATCACCTCCTGGAGAGATTTCTCAACATGGCCGGTCGCAGATGCCCGCTACCGCTCCCGTTATGAAACCTTCAGTTCGCACTGAGGAAGTTGTCGCTCAAGTAGAACATCTACTTGCATGGTAGAAATAAGCAGTGCCCTCCTGCGCTGCACATGGTGCCGTCCGCTCTGATTTTCCAGCACAAGACAAACACCCGGTGCAAAAAATCATCACGAACTGCGCGACCTAACACACCGTGCTGCTTGTGGAACTCCGTGTAGCACTGCAGAGTTTTTGGTCAGTTCGAAGAGTTCTGCTTTGCACCTGCAGCATCTCGCCCTGTTTGCAGAGCCTGGATCCCTCAGCTGGTCAGAGGACATAGAGCTGTGCTTTTCATCACTAACAGATCCACCTCTTCTACCAGGGAATGGATTCAAAGTTCCTCCTCAGCAGGCCCCTCTGCTTCAAATAGAAGAGCCTGGGGTTTCAAAGGAACGCTGAATGGAGAAAGTTAGCATGGCTCTTAAACAGCAAGATTTGTTTTCCATCCCCCATGTTTTCCCTGTGAACTGTTAATGCCAGAGTCTCAGGGTCGGCATCCAGTGCCGCAAAAGAAAGTCTGGGGTAACTCGTGAATGGGAAGCAACTACTTATAGCCTGAATCACCAACGCATTTTTTGAGAATTCTTTTAATTTAGCATTGTGTTCTGTACGAGTTTTGTCTAATATATATAGTGTTCTTTATTGCAGCTCAGTGTCACATTTTAGAGGCACCCAATAGTTTACCGAGCACAGATTCGTCCATCCTGTCAGGTGCCAAAGGGTGGAAGTGGTGTGGTCTGTGTAATTAAGGGTATGGCATAAACATTCAACCTACATTTCTATCATTTCCATAGTGGACCACCGAACCTGTATTTTTTGTAACAATTGCATTCTCATCATAGAGGTGAAACCAAAAGAGGTCAGAACAGTGCGCCAAGAGCGCCAGCAGTGACAAAGGAAGTACATTATAGAATTGAAATTATCACACATGATTCAAATAGAGTATGTAGTGCCCAATTATGAATCATCCATCAAATCCAACCCATAGTGCTCAATCCAATGCCCCAGATCTCATCAACCAACCCAAATTTTGGTTCCTCACTGAGTTTTCTGCTATTGCAACCAGATACATAACACCACAACTGATATACACCTTAATCCAGCCAGGACTATTGGCTTTGACAGTGATTGTTAGCTGATTAAGATAAATGAGTAACAACAATGATTTTGTTGTAATAAGTAGTGTTAAATGTTTCAATCCTGAAATTGTGTGACTCTGAATTAAACCTTACTGAATTCTGTGAAAGGGGTCGTGGTCTTCAGACAGTCTCAATCACTCCTGTTTTGTTCTCTCTAAGTGAAACATGTCTGCCCTTTTTCCTCCACATCTCAACCATCTGCATATCTTAATTACATCTCATCTTTTTCTTCATCGCCCTCTTCACTCTTTCCTGAAAGCACTTCCTTGCATCGCCTTCACTTCACTACTCACTTACCTGTAAGCACTGCATTTTCTTTTACTTTCACCTTGTCAATATTTAGAAAACTACATACCCCCTTCACACACATTTGCACAGAATAACTATTGCAAATGGAGTAAGTGACCTGGAGCTCTGTGTAGAGAAGAGAAGAGTTGAATGACCATGTATTCTGAACACCTTTCTGACTCACTGACTGGTACTGTTAAAAACTCGCACAGCCTTCACTGCCAGCTCTCTCGATCATGGCTCGCTATAAAAAGAAAACAAATACAGAAAAAAAACTGAAAATAGCTAGCAGTTGTTGGGAATGTGAGATAAAGTGAATTGTGGGGAATATAAACAGGAACTAAATGGCTCACATGGATTGCTTTAAGTTTTTTTACAAGTCAATATTCAGAAATCGATCAGTATTTTTGCCATTGATTTGAAGGACATAAATCTAGTACAATGTCTGTTTTATTTACTACGGGTCTGAGACCCGGAGGGACCTGGCCCACTTAAAGCCCTGGGTGTTGGATGTTTTGGAGCAAGCTCCGACCCGATCTCATCATTGCATAATAGGTTAGGACATGTTGAGGTGTCATGTCTTCTCTCTGTATTCCACAGACCTGTTTTTGGTGATATCCAAGGCATATCAAGGTTTCATGTAAGTTTATTTTCTTTTGGGGGCGCTAGAGGGCGCACTGCTGAATGGCCGCACTTGCGTGAGGCTCCAGCAGCCTGGCATCATAATCCTCAATTTATCCTCTCTCACTGCACACACCCGCATGAAAATCCCCACGGAGGGGCAGCTGGCCACCCTTCACACTCGGTGAAACTTTGGTGGCTCTACTCCCAAAAACCCCGGAGTTGTGGCATGCGGAACCCCCCCGGCTGGAATGGACGTGTGGCGACGGAGCCCGCTGTCGGCCCCCTGAACTAGGTGAGTCCGGGGATCGCCACGAGGCAGGTAGGCCTCGTGCGCTTCTGGAGCGGCGCGGCTGGGACTGCGGCCGGTGCGGACGTCAGACATCAGAGGCAGACAGGTACGGGCACCACGCACTACTTGAAACGCGGGGGCTGTACAGGCGGGATACGGACAAACTCTATAATTGCCGAATTCGGCGGGACATCTTGGCGCCATAGGAGACGGGCAGAGGAGTACCGGAGGAAGACCCGAGACGCACGGTAACCTGCCTTGCTGTCACTAAACGCGGCTTCGGAGCCTGCCTGTTGCCGATGTCCCAACAAGCGGACGGCTCGGATTGCCTAGCGCTCCTGCTCCTGCCCTTTGGGCGCTACATCTTTGGCTGAAATTCCCGCGCTTCCCGGCGAAGCCTGTCTACTCCCGACCTTCATTTCTCAGCACTGGGAGCCACCCCGCAAACGATAGCTAAGCATCCCCCAGTACCTGGCACGTCAGCTGCGGGAAAGACATGGCTGCACCGCACTGCATAGTGCGAGATCACTATATCCTCTGCCAGCCTCCCTCCAACGGCGGTGCAAACTGCGCATAGACGCAGAAAGTTCATATATATCTTGCCACCATGGGGAAGCCAGACAGTCGCCAACCCAAACTACAGTTTGACACTGCGGCGCAGAAAAAGGCGACACGACACACTGGAGACGTGGTGCCACCCCGAAGCCCGGTCACGGAGGCCTCAACATCGACACTGCTGACCCCAGATATGGCCACCATCCTGCAGGAAATGCGACAGGGCTTTGCGACGGTGGTCGACAAAGTAGATAGGCTCACGTCTAGGATGGACGGCATAGCCCAAAAGATGGATGTGCATGAAGAACGCATATCTGAGGCGGAACGCAGGATTTCGGCGCATGATGACACGACCGCGGCTCATGACACTCGCCTTGCCAGGATGGACAATGTCCTGAGGGTAATCGCTGCCAAGAACGAGGAATTGGAAGCTAGGAGCCGGCGGAATAACATTCGCCTTACAGGAATTCCGGAATCGACCAACACAGGGAAGATGGAATTGTATGTCGAGAAACTGCTTTCTGCAACAGTTGGGGCCGAAGCCCTCTCGGCTCACTTTATTGTGGAACGCGCGCATCGCTCCCTTGGGCCTCAACCCCAACCGGGGGCCCCACCGCGACCCATAATTGCACGCCTGCTAAACTACCGGGATCGCGATACGGCGCTGAGAGCAGCCAGGGCGAACCAGAATCTGACAAATGACGGCGTGCCCTTCTCAATGTACCCTGACTTTACCCCGGTGGTCCAAGAACAACGACGGAAATTTCTTGCTGTTAAGAGGAAGCTTCGTGATTTGAACATTGACTATGCTCTCCTGTACCCGGCCAAGCTGCGAGTCACTCACCAGGGTACGCAGCACTTCTTTCTCAACCCACAACAAGTCAAAGACTACCTTAAATCCCTGCCCAAACGACCCAGGCGGCCTGCGGACGCTGAAGACTTAAATGCATCTGGTCCCGAGTAGGTGGCGGCTGGATCTCTTCGGTTAATCCTCCTGCAATTGGTGGATCCGTCCTCACTCCCATCGATGCTAGGGGGTACTCATCCTGCTTGGAGTTGGCTGCGGCTGCCCCTGGGGTGCCATGGACGGGTGCTGGACTGCAGGTGGTAAAGTATGCCAGGCCCCACCCCCTTCATCCCTCTCTGCTCCACGGGTGACCCCGAAGGTGGAAATGCACGGAGTGGGATGGCTGGGGGTGGTAGACCGTGCACCTCTGATGACCCCTAATGGGTATTCCCCAATGACATTGACTTGGTTACTTGTTTGTTGGTTGCTATCTAGCACTGTTTTGGTTTATGGGTGGGGGGCGGGACTGGGATACTGGCCAGTTGGGGTGGCTTCAGTGGGTGGGGGGTGGTGGACTGACTATCAGGCAGAACGGGCTAGTACTGGGCGATATAGGCCTTCCTTTAGAAGTGCTGGACTGCTTCGATATATATGGTTACGTACTGTGAACTGTTTGTCCTTTTCCCAACTGGGTCTGGTGCCTGGGGTTGTTGGGGGAGGTATGGGGGGAGGGGTCTGCTGGGGGTTCTGTTGGGATTCAAGTTTTGACATGTGCATGTTATGTTCTGAACTCGCATACTTGCCCTTTGGAGGGCTCTGTGATTATGGCCGGGGGGTGCGGAGGCGGGATGGGTGTACTGCGCATTACTTGGGGCGGGGCCGTGGCGGAGGGGCTGGGAGCGATTCTTGTCTGCTTCACTTTCTGTTCCCACTTGAGGGCGTTGGACTGGTCCGACTGTACGATGTTCTGTTTGTTGCTAAAGACGGCTTTGCCGCCTTCCATGCTTTGATCCTGCAGTTATTGTATTACATGGTTACATGGATGACGCACGCCTGAATGTGATTACTTGGAATGTGAGGGGGTTGGGGGATCATAGGAAGAGGAGACAAATATTGAGCTACCTTGATCGCCATAATGTTCATATTGCTTTCCTACAGGAAACGCATTTCGCGCCCCACAAATCACAAGCCTTTGGGAGTAGGTGGGCTTCTCACTCGATCTTTGCTAACTACTCCTCATATGCACGAGGTACGGCCATTCTAGTTAAGAGATCCACACCTTTTCGGCTGGCTGGCTCTAAGGTAGATCCCCAGGGGAGGTACTGTTTGCTATGGGGTAGACTGGGACACATGTCGATAACACTTGTCTGTTGTTATGGGCCCAACACGGATGACCCGCAATTCTTTCACTCTCTGTGGGCGGCGATAGTTGAGACAGGACCGCAACACCTCATATGGGGAGGAGATTTCAACATGACCCTGCACCCCCCCCTGGATAGATCACACCCCGCCCCACACCACTATACTAACGGGCGCGAAGTCCTTCGAGCGACTATTGCTGGTAACAATCTCATTGACGCCTGGCGGTCACACTGCGGGTCTAGAGAGGAGGGTACACACTTTACAGCGCAGGCTAGGTCATGGGCGAGACTTGACTTTTTCCTCCTAACCTCACAACTATATACTGCACTTATCCATGCGTCACATCTCCCCAGGACGTACTCCGACCACTCCCCCGTTTTGATCACGTTGGCTGGTTCTGAGCTTGGCCCCCCAGTGACGGCGTGGCGCATGCAGCCCGCTATGTTGTTGGACGCGGTATTCCAGGAAGAACTCCGTGAGGAATGCCTAGATTTCTTTAAACGCAATAAAGACTCTGTCCAAGACGTTGAGACCATATGGGATGCCTTTAAGGCCACACTCCGGGGCTTATGTATATCGAAGGGCTCGGGAGTGCTCAAGAGCATACTAACTCGATTACGCAGCTTACGATAATATTAGAACTTGAGACGGCAGAGGGGATGGTACTAAGAGACACTACCCAAATCCTTAACGAATTTGTGCGGCATTATGGCACACTGTACTCCGCTAGCAGGCATGGTGAACTCACATTGGATGACTATCTGGCAGACGTATCCTTAGGTTGGTTGAGTGATGCGCAGAGAGCCTTTTTGACCGCCCCTTTTGAGTTGGATGAGGTCAGGGAAGCTATCATGGGCATGAAATCGGGTAAGGCCACCGGTTTAGATGGCATACCTATAGAATTCTACAAAACGTTTATTGACTTCATGGCACCGGTGTTGCGGGAAGTCTTTGAGGACGCATTAGAGGTGGGCCATCTCCCTGCCTCTATGAGAGGTGCACTCATTACGTCGCTACTTAAACCAGGAAAACCCGCCTCCAGCTGCGACTCTTACAGACCTTTGTCCCTGTTAAACTGCGACGTTAAAATTCTTGCGAAACTGATTGCGACACGCATCAGCCTCCTCCTGCCTGCTCTTATCCTTCCAGACCAGTCCGGATTTGTCCCTGGAAGGGCGACATCGCATAATCTCCGTACCTTTTTCTCGGTATACGACTCCGTCCATGAGGATCTCCCAATGGCAGCCATTTTTTTAGACGCCACCAAGGCGTTTGACTCGCTCGAATGGGACTATGTGTTTAAGGTTCTTGAGCGAATGGGTTTCCCACCTCTATTTCTTTCTTGGATTAAATTACTGTACACGCATCCAACTGCCAGAGTACTCATCAATGGGAAATTGTCGTCAGCCTTCCCGATCACCAGGGGGACAAGACAGGGGTGCCCCCTGTCCCCCCTTCTTTTTGCCATAGCCACTGAACCCCTGGCGGCTAAATTGCGACAGCATCATCGGGATAGGGCACTGCGCTGCTTTCAGAGACAGTTACTCGTCTCTATGTATGCCGATGACATCACCCTCTATGTTCGCCACCCGAGTGATAATTTACATCCCATACTCCGTGAATTCATTCGGTTTGGTGCTCTTTCAGGGGTTCAAATCAACTGGAAGAAATCATGTATCTTCCCCCTTACTGCCTCGACGGGTCGCTTCCCGTTGGAATTCCCACTTGCCTGGAGCACAGGGGATTTTAAGTACCTGGGTATACATGTGGAAAAGAGTAGAGAGGAACTGATTCGTGCGAACTATGGCACTGTGATGGACAAGATGAGCGACAATATATCTAGATGGATCGCGCTCCCTCTTTCCATGGCGGGACGTGCCTCATTGGTCAAAATGGTCATACTCCCTCAACTTTTGTACCTATTCTTGAACATTCCGTACCACCCCGGATCCCATTTCTTTCGACTGCTACGCTCAGAACTGCTCCGATTAGTGTGGGGTGGTAAAACGCCCAGACTCAAATGGGAGATCCTTATCCGGCCATTCTCGCAAGGGGGATTTGGTATCCCGGACTTTGAGCTCTATTACCGAGCTGCTCAGGCCCACTATGCGTACTTTTGGGTGCGCCAGCAGAGATATATGCCTCAACTGGCGGCTGAGCACTGGTTGGCACACCCGATCCCTATTGAAGGCGCGCTCTATTCCCAGGTTGAGGGTCGAGACAAGACCCCTTCCACTGTGTCGAGCACGGTGATGGCATGGCGCTCTATTGTGTCTAAGCTGGACTTGCACTTCCTATACGCACCGAGATTGCCGCTGGCCTATCACCCACAGCTGCCACTCCTACATGAGGCTGGCTTTCAAAAATTATTGAAAAAAATTAGTGTCACTACGTGGGGAGACCTGTACCTGAATGGTGTCTTCCGGACTAGGGAACATTTATATGAGGGCATCCACCCAACACCTCTGGACTTGTTTTATTATGTCAGGCTCAGACACGGACTGCAAGCTATCACGCCTGATTTCCCCTGCGAGCCCCCGGTGCTTCCTCCCTTACAAAACATGCTGCTTCACGATCATCCTGTTAAACTGGTGTCTGCACTTTATAAATCTATACGGGCTAACACGACATACGCTGCTCTGCCCGCTAGGCGGAAATGGGAACAGGACCTAGCCTTGACTTTCACGGACACACAATGGGAATTTTGCTTACAGCAAACTGAGCGCATATCCTCTAACAGCCGTTTTAGGATAATCCACTATAAATTCCTGCACAGGCTGTACCACACTCCAGCGCGCCTCCACAGATTCCAGCTTAGGCCAACAGATACCTGTGACAGATGTGGGGCCACGGGGGCTGATTTCCTCCACCTTGCGTGGGGATGTCCTGAAGTACATAAATACTGGACTCAGGTATTTCAGGCCCTCTCCAAAATGATACACATGACGGTAGATCCATCCCCATTGATGGCCCTTCTGGGATATGTTGCTCCTCTCCAAGCGGCTCACCGCAAATATGTGGCACTGGCTATGCTTCTTGCTAAACGCAGGGTGGCTTGTAGATGGGGAAGGGGAAGAGCGCCCAAATTTAAGGATTGGATGAGTGACATGGTGTACTGCCAGGAGCAATTGCATACCTATTCCGAACTATTACCGCCTGCTTCTAGGCCTACTGATATATGGGCCCCGTTACAATGCTACTTGATCACTGACCCGCCCGAGGACGATAACAATTGAAGTTGGGAAATAGGGGTCCCTCGATGATGTTTCTTGGTCTTGCAATGTAGTACCTGGACTGCTGTATATGGCATGATGTGTTTGCTGCTTCCCCCTTCCCCCCCCTTCCCCACCCCCCCCCATTCCCTCCCGAAGACGACAGCAATTGCTGTCGGGATGTAGAGATCCTTAGATGATGCTATTTAGGTCTTGCGCTACAGCTCCTGGACTAATGTATATGGCATGTTGGGTTTACTGCTTCCTTCCTTCCCCCCCCCTTCCCATCCCCCCCCCTCCCCATTCCCCCCCCCCACTCCCCCCCCCCTCTGTCCCCTTCCCGGCCCCCCCAATTCAGGACCCTCTGTGGGGAACCCCATCTTCCGCGACGTCACCCGGATGCCTGATAGCCCGTTGCTCCCGTTACTATGGATCACCCCTCCCTCTTTTGTGGTCTCATGACTCCGCCACTCTGCCAGCCCCGTGCCTTCCGAGATTGGTTATGCCTGCCTAGATGCCCGTGTGCCCCCCCACCCCCACCCCACCCACCTCCATCATTCCTGAGTTCGTATGGACACTGCACATGTTAATGGTTATGTAACGATTTACAAAAAATTCGAGACTCATTTATTTAGCTGTGACGACGCTGCACTTGCCACTTGGATGGAACTGTTGGTATAATTGTTTTAGCACACATACTTGTTTGAAGTGATTTGTATTTATGTATGCACTGATAGCGGCCGGCCTCCGGGTTGTTGGCGAGACGCTGTGTGTTCCTGGCAATGCTCAATAAATGTCTTGAACCAAAAAAAAAAACAAAAAAAAAGTTTCTTTTCTTTGGGATTCCTAGGATGTATGACGTTACAACGCATACTTTTACAACGCCTACCATTACCACACAATTTTTACAACGCAGGATCCATTACAACGAAGTACCATTACAACGCATGTATTTACAACGCAGATACCTTTACAACGCATACCATTACAACTTAAGTATTGGTAAGTGTATAAAAAATGTTTTACGGTAAATTAATTAAAATTAATATAATTTAATTTAATTTAATTTAATTTAATTAATTGTATTTAATTTAATTTAATTAATTTAATTTAATTTAATTTTAATTTAATTTAATTTAATTTAATCAATTTAATTTAAATTTAATTGTACTTAATTTTTACCCTGTACCCCTTTACCCAAAAACCCAAAACTGACCCTGAACCCTAAAAATACCCCTTTACCCAAAAAACCCAAAACTGACCCTGAACCCTAAAAATACCCCTTTATCCAAAAACCCAAAACTGACCCTGAACCCTAAAAATACCCCTTTACCCAAAAACCCAAAACTGCCCCTGAACCCTAAAAATACCTCTTTACCCAAAAACCCAAAACTGACCCTGAACCCTAAAAATACCCCTTTTCCCAAAAACCCAAAACTGACCCTGAACCCTAAAAATACCCCTTTACCCAAAAACCCAAAACTGACCCTAAACCCTAAAAATACCCCTTTACCCAAAAACCCAAAACTGACCCTGAACCCTAAAAATACCCCTTTACCCAAAAACCCAAAACTGACCCTGAACCCTAAAAATACCCCTTTACCCAAAAACCCAAAACTGACCCTGAACCCTAAAAATACCCCTTTACCCAAAAACCCAAAACTGACCCTGAACCCTAAAAATACCCCTTTACCCAAAAACCTAAAACTGACCCTGAACCCTAAAAATACCCCTTTACCCAAAAACCCAAACTTATAATATTTTTGATAAAATTATATACTTACCAATACTTACATTGTAATGGTATGCGTTGTAAAGGTACCTGCGATGTAAATACATGCGTTGTAATGATACTTCGTTGTAATGGATCCTGCGTTGTAAAAATTGCGTGGTAATGGTAGGTCGTTGTAAAAGTTGCGTTGTAAAGGTTGTATACCGGATTCCTATGGTGTGCAGCAGTTAGCAAGTTGATCTCATAGCCTTACGCTGGTTCAGCTAGGCCCGGGCATTCAGAAAAGTCTTTTTGCAGCTGCTTGAATTTGGCGCAGGGCAGGTGTGTGGGAGATGGATTACTGCAGGGCCGGCTTTAGGGCGGTGTGACTGGTGCAGCGGCACCAGGCACTGAGGTCAGTGGGGGAGTGCTTTGTTTAGAAATAACTTATGGGTTTAAAAAAACTCTCACAGAGCTCCTTGTGAGTCCAGCAGCTTTCAGGCAACACTTAAATTGTCAAGATAACTCTGGTGATTAATGTTCCTGCTGGAGAGAGATGAGAGTTTTGTCTAGTGGCACTTTTGGCTCATCATAAAGTAGGATAGAGAGTTAATATGCAAAGAATGTGTACCATGCAGACCACAGAACTGTTTTTTATGTGTATAGCTCAATGAGGCACTGCTTTTGTCACAGAGATCCTTTTGTTACCTGCAGTCCATAAGTTACAATCCTCACCTAGCACCGTGAACTGTCAAAGAGCTGCATGCAGACTGCATAATATTGGTTAGAAGCCTATTTTTCCTAGTCTTTCATTAACCTAATGTTTCTATAGAGTGTTAGTTTGAGTAGAAATACATTCTTATTAGTAAAGCCAAAACCCACCCTCTGTGGTATGTTTTAAATCCTGAGTTTGTGATTCTCCTGACCAAACACCCCTAAAATATACTGCCTACTAGTTTGGAGGACCAGAGACTCTTAAAGAGTTGGGGGGGAGTGTCTAGACAAGACCTATTTTGGGGGCTACGGTCATAACAGCTTTGAATTTTATTACCTGTTTTCTGCTAAATCAAGCCCACCTGATACCAAACAATGCTTAATCATATGCTAAACGTTCAGTTTAAGAGGCTCACAAAAACCTTTTAAAATAAGTCTTGCCCAGGGCACAAAAATCCTTAAAATGACACTAGGAAGGGAAAGAGAGGTAGACGCAGGCAGAGAAGAGTGAGAGACACTCAGATAAAGAGAGAGTTGTAAAAGAGGTAAAGGTACATTGGCCTTTTGGAAGGTGGTAGCTCGGGGCAATTGCTCACTTTGCCCATTCCCTTAAAAACTCCCTGTGGATGAAATGTGATTCCTACACCTTGTAATGGCCTCTATGATGAAGTGGGGAAAACCTGGTGAGTGAGGGGACTCAAGAAAGGACATTTTTCATTTTTTTGGCCATATTTTCAGTCTCAAACTGAGCGAAAATCATTTTACCTACTAGCAGCCAGATTCATCAAGGGAAATTACGCTCGCAAAGGGCCAGATTCTGAGAATCTGGCCCTTTGCAAGCTCAATTTTTGCATTTGGGATTCATCATCCCAAATGCAAAAATCGCTAATATAGAATTCGCAATTGTGTGAGGAATTGCATTTAAGGAATCTCTATTTGAGATTCCTTAAATGCAATTCATGAAACATTTAAAAATTGCGAATTCGCACTTTTGGGCCGCTATTTACCGCGAAGTCAAACCTCGTGGTAAATAGCGGAAACTTAGAAAAATGCACTTAAGTGCATTTTTCTAAGTTGTATGTCACACACACATATGTCCTTGGGACATGTGTGTGCGTAACACCAGCATCCAATATCATTTCAGGGGTGCAACAGGGTGTCCTTTGGACACCCCTGCACCCTTGAAATCGCAAACTCAAAATGTGATTCGCTAATAGCGATTCGCACATTGATATGTGTTCCCATTAATTCCTATGGGCCTTTAGGCCCATAGGAATGAATGGGGAGTTATTCCTTATTTGCGATTAGCAATTAGCTAATCGCAAATAAGGAAGCTGTAGGAATCGCAATAAATATTGCGATTTCTACTTGAATCCCGTTTTGCGAGTCTGTAATAGCGATGCCTTAATAATCGCTATTACAGACTCGCAAAACATGCCGATGATAAATCTAGGTGTAGGTTCTTTATCCGAGATTTCGGATTTTGTAGGTCTACACCTTGTAATCCTCATTTCTTATGTAATATTTCCTATAGACTGATTTACAAACTTATGACTCATTGTCACATTTGTGTAATTGATATACACTGGTATGAGTTGCGCTTTAAATCAAATTAAATGCATGTGAGAGTGGGGGTATGGAGAGATGAAGGGCTCTGTTGGAAGGTGGTAGTCTTGGAATCCATAGGGAAGGAGGTCATTGGGGGTAGGGGTGGCGCCAAAAGATCCAGAGGCGCTAAAACCGACCCTGGCTTATCGCATCCATTCATGTGCTTCTTTTCTTCAAACCCCAACAGGTACTTGAAGCTGCCTGTCACGGATTTTATATTGCTCAACTGCGGGAGCTACAACAGGGCAGCGGGCCATTTCCATTTGAAAACGCCTCGGGTAAGGAGAATAGTGTAACGTTGGAGTTATTAGGGCGTTTTCACATGGACATCATGCATTTCTCCTTTTTTTTATTTCAAAGAATTTTATTGAAGACATTTTGTAGTACCACCTCATACATCTGCGACTGCATTTCTCCTTTTTAACAGACAGCAGCACCTGGTTCCCTTTCCTCGCTAAGAACGGACAGCGAACCTTCTTCCCATCTCCTGTAGGTGGCGCCATTCCTCCTCCAGAACAAGGGCTTTTCGCGGAAGTCACTAGGCCCGGCCATCTGCCCGTACAACAAATATTTCCTCTTCAGCAGCTTTTCGTCATTATATCCTATTTCTTCTACTGTTTTGCATTAATTAATATGCATTGTCTGGCTTTCCAGTGACTAACGCTTTTGGGGTGGCACAAGGGCACAGTTTGCTCAGCCGGCATAACGTTGCAGAATTAAGTCTGAATCTAATTTTGAAATGGCCCAGCACCACTTTTTAGTTTTTTCTAA
Organism: Lissotriton helveticus; assembly: GCF_964261635.1. NCBI lineage: Eukaryota > Metazoa > Chordata > Amphibia > Caudata > Salamandridae > Lissotriton > Lissotriton helveticus. The sequence goes on from NC_136065.1 coordinate 660,462,228, forward strand.
GAGACGGTATTAGGCGAACCATGACGAGGCATGAATTATGGAAAGGACGTCGCCATGCCATCTCAGTTCACTTGAGCGACATTTCTGTGAGCTGGGTGGCCGTGGCATATTTTAGTATAAAACCTTGCAATTATTTATATAAAAAAGGGATCTTGTGCACATTTGCATTTATTTAAATAAGCCTGCTGAATATTACTCGGCAGAGATTGGGGAGAAAGTCATGAATCTCACCCGGAGCGGTAACCCTAAAGTTAAGCGGAACCGGTCTAAAGATTATTGGTGATAATTTCTCTGTCTGCTGCCAGGGAAGGAACACAGACTCCTGGCACTGGTTCTCCCATACAGCGGATCCTAGACCTTAGAGTGGCAGGGCACGGCTTGTGGAAGCAATTTGCCATCACGCCTCGAGCCTTTCAGACGTCAAACCCTGCCCTGCCAGACGCAAGATGGCGACAGGCACCTAACATGGTCGCCCAACGGCTGCATCAGCGGTCAGGTGGCAGGTTGACATGGTCCCACCTTCCCTACATGGCCACCCACAGAGTGGGTCAACTAGGCTGGAGAGAGCTTGTTAAGAAAAGCAAAAGCAAGACCTCCTGGGTTTATAGCAATAAAATTGAGATCAGCCCTTGCCAATAGGATGGCAGCGCAATGCTAGGCCTAAGCAAAGCCAGGCAGGATATACTGGGCTGTAGCCAGCGTCGGATTGGTAACGGGGGCATTCGGGCAATGCCCGAGGGGCCGGGGTCCGAGTGAGTTCCAGCCGAGGGCTGCTTTTGAGCAGTCTGAGGGCCGATTTGGGCGGTGTCTCCGTTGTTCGACTATACCTCCAGCGGCCCAGTGGGTGTCTGAGTGGCCTTTCTAGAGGGAGATGGGCACTCACTATCTCCCGTATAGCAGCAACAGGTAGAGGTGTCACCCCTTTTCTTTCACTGGGCCTCCCATTAATGTAGGCATACTGATCGGGGCAGGGGGCCTGAGCAGAAGTGGCCTCACTTGTTTTCAGGTGTGTTTCACTAGTGTAAACTGATGCATGCATTTTTTTTACCCCCCCTTTTTATGTAAAATGACGCTGAAAGCAGTGATTTGAGGTAAGGCATTATGCAAATGTGGGCCGATTTTTTTATGCGTGCCGGGCCGATTTTTAATCCCAATCCAACCCTGGGCCTGTAGCAACAGAAGTCAGAATCACCAGTGTCTACAGTGGGTCCAAGATGGTTGTGCCCCAAGCATTGGCGTGCTGCGTTGGTCTGGTGATTGGGTTAATGGCCAGAAGACAGTCTAGAGTGGCATCTCTATGAAAGGGGAGGCACAAGAAGAGAAGAGGAAGTCCTTCAATACCATATAGGAAAGTAGGTAATACCCCCAAAAACTTGTGGTGTCTCCTTATGCCCCCTACTTGGTGAAGTGGAATGACCAGAATCAGAGGGTGAGGACCATTAAGGAGGTTGTGACTTGCACCCTTCATCACTGCTGAGGAGCATCTGTGGCGGGCCCGTTGAAATAATAGACATTGACAGAATAGCTCAGCTCCCACTAAGTCCGTGGCACTGAGTTAGCAGGGAAAGTGGGCCTTCATGATAACAGGTAGCCAAAGCAGAGAACTCAGTAGCACCAGCCAAGAATGAGCTTGCAGCAACCCGGAAGCACCCTCCTAGGGAAAGTAACCAGCACTGAGTCTGGTGAGTAAAAGGAAGGGGAACACCCCACCCCTCCGACATTTAAAGCAAAGGGAGAGGGATAGCCCAAACCAAGGATCCCACCAGGAAAATGATGGAATGGCTACCAAAAGCTTTATGTGCTAACTGTTTAAGGGCATCAAAGCAGAAAGAGGCTTGCGGGAAAACCATCTTTAACAGGATCTGAAGCAGGCTTCTCAAACGAGTAGCTTGTGAGATACTGGTAGCTCTTCAGCTGCCTAAAAGCAGCTCTCCTTGGTCCAGTTCAGCTTACTAAATTAGAAGCTTTTGATTGACAGAATTATTATATGTATACCAAAATTGAAAAATATGTTTTCAAAATGAGAATGTGTGATATGTGTGAATGAGAACCGATAATCTGAGGGTTGAATTTCCAAAATATATTGAAAACTGATATTTGAGTGTTAAATAATGTGGTGTTGGGGAGGGTTATTACTAACATGACCTTGGTGCTAGGGGCATTTCAGCTATGGCTTTTTTGTATTACCCATGTAAAGGCATTTAAAACTGATAAAGCTTTTTTTTTTTACATTACTTTTGGCTACCCTGCCTGATGCAGAGGTGATCACTGCGGTTCATTTTACATAGGGCGAGCACTGGCAACCTTTTCTGATGTAATCACTATTACAATACAAATTATATGAGTAACTTGGGATGATTTTAATAGATGACAAGAAGCTCTCACAACAGAGAAGGTTGGAGACCCCTGGTCTGAAGGATGCGAGCAGAGCGGTCTTGGAGTTGGGTGGTTGAGTGCAAGAATGTTGAAACAGAGGATTATCAAACCCGTCTGATACTCATGGATGAGCAACTCATACATCTTTATGAGACGCAAAAGAATTTAAAAAACTACTGGAGTTGTGCTAATACACACATCAGAGGTGCTTCTAAAGATCTGAACACAGCGCAGAATGAAGAATGTCATAGACCTATTCAGTGTTGTCCAGGAGTAATCTGGTGAAAGCATTGTGCTAGTGCACAGGGCAAATAGTAGGTCCCAGGCCTCCAAAAAACACACCTCCACTCCTGCACACACATACCCTAAAAATTATGTTTTGTCTTCCTCTCATGATTTCTGAATTCCCCTACTTTGTATCAGTGGGCAGGGGTGTCGGGGCAGGAAGCGGGGGGGGGGGTGCGAATATAAAAATAATTTTAAAAAACACCTTATTGTCGCATCTCTCCTCCGTCTCTCCTCATGTTGGAAACGGAACAGGAAGCACCCAGGCTCCCCAGACCAATAAAATTGCTGCAATGCATCGTTGAGATTAGTCTAAGCGCCACGGTTCTGCACTTAGCCAGCGAAGGGGAGCTTTGGCATGTTCTTCACCAAGCTGTAATGCAGCCTGCGTGGAGAACATGTAAAGTGCGCATGAATGTTTGGTCGGCCCGAGAAGGCTAGCCAAGCATTCATGCCCACTTTCAGAGTGTGTCCAAGACTCCTCTGCCTTCTCCTCTGTCATCAGAACTGCCCCGCCCACCCTTCAGCCGCATGAGGATTAAATAAAATAATAATGTCGAGTTATTATCATTTTGCCCCAGTATTGGAATTTTCATAGATTCCCATGCTTTTGTGTCATTCCCCGTCGTCAGAATGGGAGTCTCGGTAACAAAAATAAAATAGCAGTAGGCACAAAAGAGAAAGAAAAAGGCCTAGGCCTCATTCCCTTTTGTAGCCCATCACTCTCTTTGTGTAAAAGAGACCAAACTTAGGCATCAGCCAATCAGAAGAGCCTCACCCCTTAGAACACTCCTGAAGGAACCTCAGAGCCTCAGATTTTCTACCGCACGTTGTGCTTAGGGAGTCTCCTTTGAGCTCTGCTCAATCTACTCTTCAGGAGTTTATTCTTCAACATTTTTCTTCAGTTTTCTCTTCAGTTTGTCTGCTGATCCTTCCAGGATGTCTGACAAGAAGAAAGCCCTTTTCAAGCCATGTTCCACCTGTGGTAAGAAAAGGCTTTTCGTGGAGGATAAGCATAAGGATTGCATCTACTGCCTCTATCCTGACCACAAGGCTGCAGACTGTAAGATCTGCCGCACCTTTTCAACTACGACCCTCCGGGACCGTGAGGGTAGGCTTCTGACATGGCTCCAGAAGTTGAAATCCAGGAAGGATACTGCCTCCAGTGACAGTGAGGATTCGGCATCGGCATCTTCCTCAAGAAGGTCAGTGGAAAGGGTTAGGGTTCCCCTTCTCCTTCTGTGGAGGGTCCTTCTAAGGCCTCAAAAAAACACCCCAGTGAGTCTGAGAGCCAGGGTCCAGGCAAATCTCCTCACCAAGGTGAAAAGGAGAGGGTAGGACCATCTACGCCTTCTGAAGGGTTGAAGACTGATCCAGCCTTCAAGAAGCCCTCTTCCCATTCTTCTGACAGAAGTTCCAAGTCGTCGACGAAGAAGGCGTCGTCGACGGAGGCTCCGTCGATGAAGAAATTGAAACAGAAGCTGAAACTGATTCCGTCGACGGGATCGTCAACGACAAATACAGCAGCGTGGGCGTCAACGACAACAGCATCGTCCACGAGGGTGTCGACGACGTCGACGACGACAGTGTCGACACCGAGGTCGACGACGATAGCAACAACGTCAGTGTCGTCGACGAGAGCCTCGACGACAGCAACATTGACGACGACGACGGCTGGGATGTCGACAGTCTCATCGCCGACGGCATCGACGACGCCCATCTCGTCGTCGAGTGTTTTTGTGTGGACGACACATACTCCGTCGACGAAGCCGACGACGGCTGCATTCTCAATTCCATCGTCGACGGGACCGTCGACGATTTTGTCATCGGAAAAGAGGATCACAATTTCCATGACCAGGATTACCCCAGACATGACATCTCCCAGGAGGGTAACCCCTTTTCCTCCAGCTCTACTGTTCGATGAGGATGAGTTCGAAGAGGAGGATCAGGACTCATATGGCTATGCCAACAGCCCCTCTCAACTGCTGGTTAAATGCCAGGAAACGGACTTGGACGGAGGATATGACCAAGAGGAGGGCTATGAACATCATGCTACCCAACCAGAGCAATACTCTGGTCAAGAGATGGTTACTGTACCATCATCTTTCCTACAGGACCTGCATAAAATGCTGCAAGATTATAAGTCTAAGGCTGCACAGCCTGCTCCAGCTCCTGTGGCGCACGGCATGCCTGTCACGGCACCGGCCTCAATGGTTGTTCCTGTATCACCTCCTCAGGTATCTCTTCAGCCACTGACACTCATGATGATTCCTCGGATGAGGATCATGATTCAGAGGGTAGAGATGATCAGGCCTCTGAGTGGGGTGATTACGTCATTCCGGACCCTCCATCTCCATGTCCGGTGGATTCTCCACCTGCAGATATCGGAGGTTTTCATCAGCTGATGGAAAGAGCGACTGGAAGATTCAAACTGACAATGCCTGCAGTGTCCTCCGAGTGTTTCTTGTACGATTTCAAGGAACCCTACAAAAGAACGACAAGATCCATTCCAATAGTGCAACATCTCTGGGATGAGGGCCTTAAGACTATGAAAAATCCAGCGATGGTGGTCCCTGTGATACCGCGTCTAGATAAGAAGTACAAGGCGCCTGATGATGGTCCAGCTGCCCTGACAGGTCACCCGAAACCGAACTCAGTAATTTCCCAGGCGGCACAGAGAAAATCCCACAACCCCTCTGCTCCTTTAACAACTCCTCCAGACTTAGAGGGAAGGAGTTTGCACATGCCGGGAAGAGATTCTCGTCCATGGCGAGTCTTCTTGTGCGGGCAGCTAATGCCCTAGCAATATTGGGCAGATATGACCGTCTGCTTTGGTGTTATGTCGCACAGCTACCTCCAGAAGCGAAAGCAGAAGCAAGGAAGGTCTTGCAAGAGGGGGAGGCGACATCGATGGAGGTCATTGACTGTGCCATGGACATTGCCACAACAGCATTCCGTTCTTTGGCGGGAGCTGCGGTCCTTCGTCTCCAGGGGTGGCTGAAGGCAACCTGGTTTTGACCCGAGATCCAAAATAAAGTACTGGATCTTCCATTTGATGGAGAGGCACTGTTCGGGAAACTGATTGATGACAATCTCCAAGACATCAAAAAAGACACTGAGATCGAAAGATCCTTGGGTACAATCCAGTACCGTAAAAAACCTTTTAAAGGATCCAGGGGTAAGAGTACGAACTACAGAGGATCTTACCAACAGCAAAGATACTCTTCCTATGGTTCAAGTTCACAGCAGTACCGCCAGTCTTACCAACAGAGGCAGGGCCAATCCTTCAATTACTCAAGGCCTAACAACAGAGGAAAACAGGCTCGCCAGGGACGCGATGCGTCCAAGCGCCAATAGCGGCTCTTCCTACTGGACCCTCCTCCAAGAAGTCATCAGTTGGAGGCAGGGTATCAGTACCTTCAGAATTGGTCCAAGATAACATCGGACTGTTGGGTGCTCAACATCATTCGAAAGTGCCATACCTTGGAATTCACCCAAATCCCACCAACAAAGCCCCCTGCAGCCGTTCCATCGAAACACCTACGTCTTCTGAGGCTTGAAGTTCATCAAATGCTCCTCAAGGGAGCAATAGAGCCGGTTCCCTCTGACCAAAGAGGACAGGGATTCTATTCCAGGTTCTTCCTGGTCAGGAAGACGTTAGAGAAATGACGCCCCATTCTAGATCTCAGGGAGCTCAACACCTATCTCATCTCCCTATCTTTCCGGATGGTTTCCCTTCAAGACATCCTGAGGTTGATCAATCCGGGGGATTTCATGGCCACTCTCGATCTCGAGGATGCATACTTTCATGTACCGATCCACCCAGCACACAGAAGGTTTCTACGGTTTACAGTAGCCGAGAGCCACTTTCAATTCAGAGTTTTACCCTTTGGTCTTCGCTCAGCCCGAGGATTTTCACGAAGGTGCTGGCGCAGGTAGCAGCATTCCTATGAAGACATCATTTTCAAGTCTTCCCTTACCTGGACAACTGGTTGCTCAAGGCTCCGTCCAGGGAAGCAGCGCAGGACGCTGTTCAGGCTTGTACAAACCTATTTCGCAATCTGGGACTCACGTTAAACAAGGACAAATCATCTCTGGTTCCAACCAGGAAGGCACGATTCCTGGGAGCCATCTTGGACTCAAAACTTTCAAAAGCTTTTCCAACCCTAGAAAGGCGGAGAAAACTTCAAACCATGGCTCTGGACCTAAAAAAAAGAAGGTGTCTTTCAGTACGCCGCTACAAGTCTCTGCTAGGGGTAATTTCATCATGCATACCCCTGATTCCTCACTGCAGGCTGCGAATGCGGCCTCTTCAGGAACAATTGGACATCCAATGGAAACAGGTGCACAGATCATTCGACGACAAGGTGTCTGTCACCCCGACAATGCAGAGAGCGGCCCTGTGGTGGACAGACCAAAACAACTTGTCCCAAGGTCTATCCTTCGTAAACGATCCGTCTCCTCATGTAGTGACAACGGATGCATCGTTGGATGGTTGGGGAGTAGTGATGCAGGACCTGCATGTCAGTGGCCATTGGTCTCCTCACGATCGACGGCTCCACAACAATCTACTGGAGCTCAGAGCGATAAAACTGGCTCTTCAAGCTTTTCTCCCACGTCTAGAAGGTTCACAAGTTCTCATCAGGACAGACAACACCACGGCCATGCATTATGTGAACAAGGAGGGAGGAACCAGATCTCTCCCGTTGCCACAGGAAGCTCAGGAAATATGGGAATGGGCTATCCTTCACGGAATGTCACTTCAGGCAGAACACTTGCCAGGGGTTTTGAACAAGAATGCCGACAGGCTCAGCAGGTTATCATCAGTCACGAGTGGGAGCTAAGCCAACAAGTTCTAGAAGAGGTATTCTGCCAGTGGGGCACACCGGCGATAGATCTCTGCCACGCCGTCCAACAAAAAATGCCAGTCTTATGCAAGCAGGCTTCACCACTGCGGATCATTGGGGAATGCGCTTTCGATAGCCTGGTCAAGAACATTTGTCTACGCCTTTCCCTCCCTCCCACTGATCCTGAGACTGATCAGGAAGTTCAAGGTGGAACCTTGCAGGATGATCCTGATAGCCCCTGCTTGGCCGAGACAGTTCTGGTACACGGAGCTCCATCTGTTGTCGCTAGCTCCGCCTCTTCCCTTGAGGCTTGTTCCAGGCCTACTCACAATGTCAGAAGGGCAGGTTTGTCATCCGGATCCACAGTCATTACACCTGACAGCATGGCTCCTGAGCAGCGAGAATTTATGAATCTCCTCATCTCGACCGAAATTAAAGAAGTCCTCCCCCAAGCGAGGGCCCCTTCCACAAACAAGACGTACTGCCTCAAATGGAAGAGATTTTGCATTTGGTGCAGGAGAGAGAAGATTGACCCTTTTTTCTTCAAAACCTCATCAACTTCTGCCTTATCTCTTGTCCTTGGCTAAGTCTGGGCTGGCCCATTCTTCTATAAGGGTGCACTTGGCAGCAATTTCAAGATATAGACGATTGGAGTCCGGACCTTCTTTGTGGTCTTCCAGAATTATTAAGCAGTTTCTAAAAGGCTTGTTTAGGGTCTATCCACCAGTGAGACCTCCACCTCCTACTTGGCACCTGAATCTCGTCTTTACTAAACTCATGAAAAGTCAGTTTGAGCCAATTCATCGTTCAGACATGAAGTTCCTGTCATGGAAATTGGCTCTCCTTCTTGCCCTCACATCGGCAAGGCGTGTTGGGGAATTACAGGCTCTCACTATCCAAGAGCCTTTTCTACAATTCAAAAGAAACACAGTTATCTTGAGAACCAACCAAAAGTTCATACCCAAAGTACCCTCGGACTTCCACTTGAACGAGGCGGTTATTCTTAAGGCTTTCTTTCCTCACCCGGCTACACCAGCGGAGAGATCGCTACATTCTCTGATGTGCAGCGATGTTTGAAATTCTATTTGGATTGCTCCAAGGGATTTCGGAAATCCTCACAATTGTTTGTAGCTTTTGGTGGTCCGAGAAAGGGTCTCTCTCTGTCAAAGCAGGGAATTGCAAGATGGATTACCAGTGCCATCCTACATTGCCATTCTGCAGCAGGTAAACCACTGGCTTGCAGGGTTCGGGCACATTCCACAAGATCAGTGGCGTCTTCAACAGCCCTCTTCGCGGGGGTACAGATAAAGGACATTTGCAGAGCTGCTACCTGGAGCAGTGTCCACACCTTTACTAAGCATTACTGCTTGGACTCCTTGCAACAAGAAGATACGGCAGTGGCCCAGGCAGTCCTGAGGAACCTCTTCCACTAATTGGTGAGCTTTTCTTTTCTATCCCACCTTCCGTAATTTTGCACATTTTGTATCTTTATGTCATGTTGGCTTTGCAATGTATACTATGACACAAAATGTGGGTTTTTTATTGCTAACTACTTGCTACTCTGATACAAAAGCATGGGAATCTATGAAAGTTCCAATACTGGGGCAAGAAAACAAGTTACTTAGCTGTAACTTTAGTTCCCTAGTATTGGTAACTTTCATAGATTCCTATGCGCCCGCCCACCTCCCCGAGGAAAGCGCAGCATTCAGCAGAAATGGTGGCTACACACAACGGCTACGTGAATCTGAGGCTCTGAGGTTCCTTCAGGAGGGTTCTAAGGGGTGAGGCTCTTCTGATTGGCTAATGCCTAAGTCTGATCTCTTTTACACAAAGAGAGTGATGGGCTACAAAAGGGAATGAGGCCTAGGCCTTTTTCTTTCTCTTTTGTGCCTACTGCTATGCTATTTTTGTTACCGAGACTCCCATTCCGACGACAGGGAATGATACAAAAGCATGGGAATCTATGAAAGTTACCAATACTGGGGAACTAAGGTTACAGGTAAGTAACTTGTTTTCTTATTTCTCCTTTATTTCACTGCTAAAAAGCTGTGGGGCGATGCTCTTCCACCTTAGCGGAGGAGCCGTACCTGCTTTGAATTTGCCTTCAGAGAATGACGTGCATGTTATTTGATTCATCAGAAGTGATCAAGTGTGCATTATTTTTGATAAACAAGCTCATATCAATATATATGTAGTATTTAATCATTGCTTTTTGGATCGGTTACAATATTATGAAGTGATAGAGTTTCAGGAAGGTTGATAATCTCATGTAATGTTTGTCCTTCTAAGAGAACATTGTCTGACGGAGAGACAAATAGCTGAAAGGGCATTACGCCACTGAATAGTTATGCTAAAAACCCTCAACAAAGCCTGGAAAAATCTATAAGTTCTAGACACGGCTAAAAGGTGAAGAAAACATCAAGCCAGGTGACAGGAGGACACGGTGACCAGGTTGCGCAGTGACTTAACTGAATCTTCTTTGGCTGCTCCACCGGTAGTACTGTAGACTGTGCCTTTCTACAGGCACACACAGCTGCCTTTGTGAGCTGAAAATAGAACTTATTGTTCTGGAATAAGGAATGGGGATGTGAAACGACTTTGCAACTTAAAAGAGGCTTTTATTGTAAAGTGCTATTAATGTGCTAGATCCAGTATAGTGCTCAGACATAGTAAATGAAGGTGTTAACGCTATAGCAATAATGTTGAAGTATTTTTATGTTACACAAATATCCTTGCTGACTTATTGTTTATATTCATTGTGATAACAATTCATGGTGTGTGGAGTAGACTAAGTGATACTTTTAAATCAAGGTTTTAAAATATGCATCCCGTTTGCTAGTGATCCATGAGTGCGCTGCTCATTTATGAGAGAGGATTTAATGTCCACTAACTGTCCCTGTGTCATGTCTCTTAGGACTACTTGTTTCCTGAAAAACATCTTGCACACACATTGCTCAGTGGTCTGTGTATGGGTTCAAGTTGGCACATTGGCTGAGCCCTAGTGCCTGGGGTGCAGAAATCTATACCTGTTACTGTGAGTACAAGGAACTCAATGCAATGCATATGGGGGGTGATATATCTTACTTGTGCCATTCTCCAGGTCTGTCAGGATATTTCACTTATGATGCTGCAGAAGAGGTGGTCTTTACACCCTGGGACTTACTTTCTGAAAGCCTAATGCACTTTATAGATGGGGACACCAGTCAAATTGTGTTCACTTGGCAGGGCAGGCAAAGAACCACGAAACGTCTCACAAAGGAATCTAAAATCTTGTGGATAGAGGAGGATGGCCCATTACGCAAAGAGGGACTGAATCGCATAAAGCTGGAAGGAACAGATGCTACAGGGGCCAATGTGAAAAATACATCTAGGCAGGAAGCAATGCAACATCTGAAACGAGTCAATGCAGCTTAAACTCTGGAAACACCACACTGATGAAGAATAGTACGATGCTCTTAGGCTGAAGTAAGTGGGGAAAATGATAGGTGGGATTGGGGGTCAGGAGAGCTTGTCCGGGAGGAAAATCAGCAGAAGATTTAGCCTCAGGGGTTTCCAACTGCAGTGTGGCAGGGGCAGGTTGCCATACCACATAGGTAGCCCCCGGTAGCATTTGGAGTTCGGAATTGCTCAGTCAAGATAGGATAGTTCCCCTGTCAGGCCAATTAATAGGAATTATGGATGTGGTCTCAGGTGGTGTGGTAATATATGTGGTGTAGAGTGCTGTTAGAGGAGTCTTGGGGAAATCAAGTTGGAGAAGCATTTCCATGGAGAGAGGAATGCATGCCCGGGTAAAGGTGCAAAGCTGTACTCTCACAATGGGCTCGGGCCACTGGAAACAAGGACTGGACTCTCCCAAAGAGATCAATCTTGCCTAAGACATGAGTTATTATGGAGGTTTAAGTTGCAACGTTAATATTGGGACCTTGTACCCACCTTCCAAGAGGCTGGGCATCCCACACAAGTTCACCCAAACGGAGGCCAACAATAGCATTTTGCAGGAGATCAAAGTCTCAGGAAGAAGGCAGCATAATCTCAATCAAGAGAATACCCACTGCATGTTCTTCTCCTCTGCAACCAAGAAGGTTGGAGGAATGCGGATAGTAATGGTTACAATCTCGATGGTAAGATAACTGATCAAATAAAAGATGTGGGTGGCAGGTGGCTGGCAGTACAGAACGGTCTAAGCAGTCAGCCACTAACCGTGGCATTAGTTTAAGACCCAAATGAAGTTTATGATTCCTTCTTGAGGGACGATCTGAATTCAGTCACTACTTGGTTGTCTGACCTACTTATAATTGGGAAGGAGTGGGGAATCTCAACATATTGTAAGATGGTATGCTCAATAAAACCCAGCCCTGATATGGAGGAACCGTAGTGATTTTAACCGCTGGGAGTTGATGGTTGGAAAATGTGGGGCAGTGTATGAAGAGTTGCTTTTTCTTCTATGGATTACCAGAGGATTTCTTTTAATGAAAACAAAATTCTTTACAACAAATAACTAGTACTGTAGAGAAATATAATGCAATATGGAACACAAAATAAATAAAGATGCTGTTTGAAATAGAGAAAAATAAGTGTAAATATATCTTCCACCAACCCAAGCAAAAATTGAAATACCACAAGCGGTGGCCAGGTTGTGTGTGTCTGCAGAAGAGCTTGTCACAAAAAAAGATTAAATGGAGGGGTTCCAGGAAGGCCTGGAGGCACGTAACCGCTGAGCAGGGTCTCACTGGGACAGAATATAGAGGTGGGCACCAAAAATAAAAGTGACCCTCCTTAGCAAATCAAATAGCTAAAAAACAGCCCACATTCCAAATTGAGGTCGTTTTGAACTTGAAAACACAAGCTACATAGGGGTTTTGCAAGGTATGCAGGAGTACATGCATTTCTGCTAGCTGCAGACTATGGGGCTGATTAGGATGGCATCCTCGCGGTGCTGGGAACGGCATTGTTGACATTGCGGCGGGTGGTGCTGTAAGCAGCACCCGCCACAATGTCATAGTGCTATGTCATGCATTCCCATGCACAATGTGGCAGGCACCGCGCTTGGGAAACCCCCAAGTGCACTCCCCACTCCCCCAGGGGCCCGCAATGGGTCCCCATTGCAAATCCCCACCAGCCTTTCCATGGCAGCATCGCCACCATGGAAAGGCCAGTTTCCGCACACATCCTAATATGGATGGTGGTGCCTGGTAGGCACTGCCAGCATATCAGTGGGGAAGTCCTCCCGGCCGGCTATCGTAACGCTTGTCGAACGGTGGAAATTCGGCGGACGCAATTTGCGTCTGCCGCGCAACCCCCGCCATAATAATATGGCGGGGGGTAAATCAGGTTGAGATGGCGGGCAGATCGCCACCGCCGGGCTGGTGGTAGTGATCCACCCGCCATCCTAACGACCCCCTATGTTTGTGGTAATATCCATATTAATAAGCATTTGCAATGCAATAGGTCTCGCAGTTGTTAGAGTTTGAACCATTGGCATTTTAAATGGCAATGCCTTTTATTTATGTGTTGGTTTTTAAAACGTAAATAAAAGACATTGTCAATTACAATTCCAATAGGTTAAACTCTTGCAAATGCGAGACCTATTGCATTGCAAATGCTTGTTCTTAGCAGTGAGGAGGCACCAATATCCGACTTAACGATGGTAGACACAGCTACATATTCACATAGATCTAATTTTCCTTCAGCTCACACTTAAGTGCAAATACAGGATCCCAACACAAACACCAAGCCACAAATCATCATGCAGAACACTAAACTACTTTCCTAAAAGTGCACTACAGACATTTTTTCAACCAATTACACCCTATGAAATAACATACTAATCATTCACCCAGAGTTCTTCAGCATGTCATCCTGGATATAAAGCGATATATAAATGAAACTAAACTAACATACATTACAAACTGCCCATTAGAAAGCAGGCTGAATACCACCCAATGCACCATGGGCCTTAGATCTGAGCAGCTGTGACACAAGGTACTTATTGTTGTGGGCCCAAAGGGTTGGCAAAGGAGCTAGAAAAGCTCAGGGCAGGTCTGGGAGTATGTATACAGACAAGGGTTACTGATGGTTACATTGTCCATGAAGAGAAAAAGGTGATGGAGATAGGGGTCTAAGTATAACAAAGGACAAGGAATAAAACCTGAAGCTGACTGGTTATGAATTTGCTTGAGTCACCAGTAGAAGTGAGATGTTGAATTTGTTCCGAAAGTGGTTACATGAGTATTAACAAGTGGGGGAAAAAAGTAACCAAAAAAACAGAAACGCAGCAGGGAAATTTTAATTCTCATTAACATCAACTTGCTAGACAGCAGCATCAACATTATGCTAGGGTTACTTACCTATGCCACCCATTAGTCCCTATACATTGACTTTATGCTATGTTTAATCGATGGGGTGTGGATTTAAAAAGGTCAATGTGCGACTCATTTTCTGTTTTCCTGTGTCCCATTTTGGAAATGTTGTAATTAGCGCGGGGAGTTGACAACACAGAAAGGCCAATTCCTCATTACATCCATTAATGGTCAATTAACTGAGTCCCACTAAATACACCAAAAATAAATATCGGTTACTTATAACATTTAGTGCAAAAACGTATTGTAGGGAATAATATTAATGTTAAGAAAAGCTATTGTTCAATGCTGCTTGCCTTGCTATTCACGAACAAAATTGCATGCTAGTTGGCGAAAAATGCATTTTAACTTAGAAGCAGCTCCTCAAAAGTTTGATGGGAAGCATCAGGACTTCCCTAGAGACAGCCCCGCAACAGAGAAGCTAGGCTTAGCGGATCCTTGCGGATAGTAGAGGCAGGGATAGAAATGTGAAAACACATTCCTGCAAAATAGAATCTTGGACCAGACACAGCGTTTGGAAATTAATCAGGGCTTGCCAGTAGAACCAGTGGAATAATGTCGGGACCAAGCGGCTCATCTCTGGACAATGTACCATTCAGCTGAACGTGTCTCAGAAACACAAAGGCAAGGCTAACACATGTAGGGACGGCAGAGGGGTTAGTAAGATGTCCGAGTGGCTGTCGTCAACGTAATTGTCAGCACTGGAAGCGCTGCCGACATGCGGAGCGGGTGATGAGGAGGGAGGGGGGATGTTGCGGCTTCTGACACAACGCAGGGATTCCGTGCTGCTGTAGATGATGCGGAGCCTGGCCAGTGAGCGCGGCGTCTGTTGCTAACTTTTTACTTAAAGATTATGAGCCTTCCCCCATCCGATCTCCTTGAAGCTCTCCCGCTGCACACACACCGCACTGCTCAGGCTGGAGTTGCCTATGGAAAGTACAGTGGCTGCTTTTAAAACAACCACTGTGAACACTGCATGCTCGCAAGCCCGTGTGCCTCTGGCAGTGAGGAGGAGGAGGAGGGTTGATGCCGGGCTCACACACGCCGCAGGCTCAGACTCCCCCTGCATTCCAGCAGGCGCGCGTCGCGATCCGGTCCTTTCAGCCATGCTGTCGGCAGAAGCGCACGCGCCCAACGTTACCCTATGGGGAAACGCTGCGCGCGGCCAGGTCTTGTCGAAACACTGGTTTTTGAGCTGAGACGACAACTATAGTTCTCGCTGCGAGAACGCGCTTTCAGCGCGTTCGTCGTAGCGAGACCTAAAAACCGGCCCACAAGACAATACAAGTTGCACAACCAGCCCAAACAGGCCATCTACTGGCCTTTGAGATCAGCCCTTAACCGCATGCGTGCGGGCGGAATTCCGCCCGTACGCTAGGTTTTGCGGAAACGCATGTTACGTGACGAGCTGGGCTCGTCATGAGCGTGCGAGGAGGCTACGCCATGACGAGCCCAGCTCGTCATGAGCGTCGAAGGGGTTAAGGCACTGTCACATTGTCCTATAATCCAGCCCAACCCTGTCCCTGAGCTGATTCAAAAGCAATCAATATTCATTAAGATACCTCTGAACCTGTCCACGCCCGACTATGGCCAGTCACCAGAACCCCTGCCAGTTTCACCCCAGAGAGACATACAAGACTGTCTTATTCAAAGAAAGCTCTTCTAACACAGAGCACGGACCATAAACCACTCTCCAACAAATGTGTGTTAGTGGCACCAGTGCACATAGAGGGGGGCCCTTTCTCTTTGCATTAATTGTAAATGGGAAGGCTGGCCGAACAAGGAGCCTCTCATCAACAATGTGAATCCGGAAAGTTTAAGCCTGAATGCTTGTACTTCAACGATAGGTCACTCCCCAAACATTGTATAGATTTGGGATTTAATTAACAAAACCTACCCAGATCTAGTATTCATCTCCGAAACATGTCCCAGTAGCTGCTCTCTAGAGGAAATTACTACACCAATACCTTTCAGATACAAAATCTTGGAAAACGAAAAAGTAGACCAAGAGGGAAGGGGCATTGCTATTATTTTTAAAGACTCGTTGATATGCACAACCGAACATAGCTCTACAATGTTGGACTGCAAAATCTTAGACTTCCAGCTGTCTTATAACTCAGTAGTACTGTTCGAGGGAGCTGTTCTCTACGTGCCTCCCGGTTACAAATCCCTATTGGCTTACAATCTCTTCACTTGGCTGTCCCCACTGATCTTAAAATATGATCAGGGTTTAGTGATTGGGAGTTTTAATGTACACTATGAATATCTTGAGGACCCCCAATGTAAAAGACTGGAGAGCGAAATGCAAATTCTTTACCTGAAACAATGGATCATAGGCCCCACCCATGAAGCAGGGCACACGGTTGATCTGCTATTCTCAAATATTGAAATGATTATATTACAGTGCATTAACCCATTACTTTGGTCAGACCATTTTCTAATTAATTTCTCGTTCATGGTAGCAGAAATTCTGGAAAAAAAAACGACCCTTCCCCAACCCTAAAAAGACCCTGGAATAAAAAGACCCTGGAATAAAATTGATGCAGAATCTTTAAGTCACTTCGGGGATCCAGACCTTGGAGAAGACGTGTCCCTAGGTAGTTACCTAGATAAATGTAACTCTGCCATCACCAACACCTTGGATAGTTGTGCTCCTTGGAATTTGAGCAACTCATCCAGACGTAGACCATTGGAGAAATGGTATTCCACGGAATTTGGGTCAGGGAAGAGAACATGTAAATTGCTTGAGCAAACATGGCTGCACTCAAAGCATGCCGAAGATCGCCAGGTCTACAAAACAGAACTGAATATTTACCATAAAGCACTCAAAAGAGCAAAGAAAGACTATTTCATCAAAAGACTAGAAGAAAATAGTATCTGTTCAAAAGAATTTTTTTAAATAGTAAAAGAACTGTCACCCCCCTCCAGCCTGACTCAGACTATCAATCCCTCAGCCGTCCACTCCGAAGAAATGGCCAATTGTTTTATTGGTATTCTTCAACATACACTGAATTTTTAACAGTGAGTCCTGGAAAAGTAATTATTGATTTTAAATTGTCAATGATTAACACTTTAACCAAATTATGTGTTTCCACTTTTCACAGGCATATTGGCAAAAGACACAAAATTCATCTTGAGGACCATTTGTCAAGCAGCAAACTACAATTTGAATTGTACAAACTAACTGCGTTATCATTTTCTGGAAATTTTGATGAAGGAACAAAGTTTCCTGGAATTGAGACTTGCACAATTACTGTCAGGTAGACTGAATCCACGAATCTCTAAAAAAGTAAAAAAATAATAATCTCTGAAACGCTATTGGAAAAACGTCAACAATTTTTGTTGATGGTGACTTCAGACTACCTTGACAGTATTGCATACATATTACATTTCCGACACTTTAACCACATTACTTGTCAGTTTTTAAACTCCAATTAATTAATTTTGAATTTTTGCAATTTTTTGTTATCAACATTTATGGAAACTTGGGGTTCCTACCTGTTCTAGTCTTCTTTTTTTTAATTTATGGTAACTTTTTCCGATCCATAAGTCACCATGAGTTTCCGATTCTCCCTAGAACCATTATTACTCCAGTAATCCATCTTTTTATATTAGTTTTGTGTAAATCCAATAACAATTGAAAGCATCCAAAACCCTCTATTCCATAAAAAAAGATGTTTTAAAGGCAACTATGTAAGCCTTAATCCACCAAAAGGAATGTTGTTTTCAGTGAAAGTTACCAAGGTCATCTATTTTTTTTTTAAATCACTTCTTCAGGCAACCACATTAGCCTTAATTCCAAACAGTTACATGGTCTTCGACCAAAAATAGTCTTCACCAAAATAACCAATTTTTGGAAAGGCAACTGCATTAGCCATATTCCCCCAAAGCGACATTTCCAACCTTTAAGTTACAGTGTTCTCTATTCCATGCAGCAGCCCATTTTCATAGGCAACTATATTAGCCTAAATCCACTCCTCCCACTTACCCTTCAGATCCATGGTCTGAGTCCTCCTCTGGATAAAGTAACACTTTTCTTTGGCTACTACGTTAGCCACAAATTCCAAAAAGAAAGAACACTGTCCAAAAATCTCCACTTGTCCATGTTTGCAAGTTTCCGATGACTCTTAAAAACGGAGACACAAAAAAGAAAACATTGTTCCCTGTTTTAAAACAGATAAGAAAAGTATTATTTCCAATCAAGCATTCTGAAAATTTAAAAACCTTTTTTGAACAAGTGAAACCATACAAATGGAGGGACGTGAAAGTGACCTGTACTTGGATGAATATTCGGTTAAAAAAAACAACATTTACATCTGACAATACAGTAAAACCCCTGCAAACCGCTCCCTTCTTTCTTAACACTAGAGATAGCCACCATACTACTAACTTTCAAAAGTAAAAAGATTCTTACATGGATGCCATTTTTCCTCCTTCCAACCTTGACTGCGACGCTCCACCGATTGGCAAAAGAGATGTCCAACTATGTGTGTGCATCACCTAAAATTATTAAAATAGAAAAATGACTTTTCCCCCCCTTGAAATGAATAAGAAAATCTGTGAAACTGGTGATTATTTTTTTTAAAGTGTTTCACGATGTTCTTTAATTAAAAAACATTTTTACTAAAGTGTGCACTTTTATTATGTTTTTTAAAAATACATACCAACATATTACAATGGCAATAATACAATTTTTTTTTAATGGTTTCATAAACAAAATAATGTTTTGGTGAAAAAAGAGTCAGTTATTTCTTTATTATATTGTTTTATTAATAAAATGTCTAAAAATCTAATAATATAATTTTTATGAAAGGTTGTACTCGTTTCCTTTATTACTTTCTTTGCATCAAATTAAACATTAGATTAAGACTCAAATATTAAAATTAATATCTGAGTTTTATATCACTTCCCAAGTCACAGTCCCTTTATCCCTAATAGCCTGTCCCTAATGTTGTATGTTACAATGTTTGTAAATATTTTTTAATACATTTTAAATATGAAATTAAATTAAATGTAAGTGATCAAACAATAATTAATACTCGGGTATTCAAATTAATACCTGTGTGTTAAAAAACGTCCCAACCCATATCCCCTATAACCCCTGCATCCCGTCCCTAACGGTAAATATTACTAGTTTTTTTTAGAAATGTATACTTTCAACAAATAAATAAATAAACTAACTTAATGTTAAATACTCATATAATATGTAATACTAAGGTATTAAAATGAATACCAAGCTATTAAAACACTTCCCCACCCATAGCCCCTATAACCCCTGCATCCCGTCCCTAATGGAAAGTATCACACGATTAATAAATATTTTATAGATTTATAAATTAAATAAATTAACTTAATGTTAAAAACTCATATGATATTTAATACCTAGCATTAAAATTAATACCAGGGTATTAAAAAACTTCCCCACACATAACCCCTTTTACCCCTACATCCCGTCCCTAAGGGTAAGTATTACAAAATTGATAAAAACTTAAAAACGTAACTTAAAAAGAGTTAAAAACTTAAATAATATTTAATAATCTGGTATTAAAATTAATACTTGGGTATTTAAACACTTCCCCACCCATAGCACCTGTAACCCCAGCATCCTGTTCCTAATGATAAGTATAACAATATTTATACATATTTATAGTTTTCTAAATTAAATAAATTACGTTAATGTTAAAAAGATTGTTTTAAAAAAATACTCTACTTACCCAATATGTGTGGTTCAGTCATGGCGTGGTTCCAGCAATCACATTGTTATGCCTGCATAGTAGAGTTATTGCGTGCTTAAGACTGCGTGCTAAATGCTGTTTCCTATGTCGGCAGTTACTTCTAAGCTACCTTTCCATTAATGACAACAGGGAGGTGAGTACTGCCATGCCGTGGGATGTCCTTAAGTCATTCCTATTGGGAGTACCTCCTTGCTGAGGCCGCCTACCCAATGGCAATAAAGAAGGTGTACTGTGAAAGTTGAGGCATGATTTACTCGATGCGTAAAAAAATGGAGGAAAGTGATATGATATGCAACTGTCACCCACCAACAAGAACATGATTTCTCTTATTCTTTAGTGGGTTAAACTGCCCATAGAGATTGTCTTCTATAGACCTATATCATTGCTCAATGTTGCAACAAAATTCTGACAAAGGTGTTTGTTACCCCACTGTAGGCAATGATGTCCTCACTGGTAAGCCTGGTCCAGGCAGGGTTCATTAATGGAAAACAAAACAAAAACAAGCATTATACCTCGTTGCTGTAAAGCACCAGCAACACGAAATAGTTATTCCTATCAGAAAACATTAAATAGAATAGATAATACTTTTTGAAATTTGTACTGAACATAATAGGCATTTGAGGGTCTCTTTGGGTTGGGTAGCGACCTGCTACAGAGCCCCCAAAGCCTTGCATACACCTGAATAGCCAGCTATCAGACTAGAACAGGTCAAAGAGAGAAAGAGGCAGAGATACCCACTTCCCACTCTGCCTTGGTGCTAGATCACAGTGACAGCAGTAAGGTGTATTAAACGGGGGTCGGGAGGATGAGTTCAAACAAATGACGTTCACTGGTGACTTTCTACTCTCAATAACAGACACCTCGCTATGAATCTTGTTACAGTTAAGGAGGATAACACTGAGCATCGGATTTAAGATTAACCTCAGCTAATCAGAGAGACCAATCACATAACACTACTGTCTCCAGTGCACTGTACACTTTGCTTTTTTGCCAACACAAGCAAGAAACAATTTGACCTAAACAACGGCTGATAAGGGAAGCAACGCTCACCAGTATCACTGGCCCCAAATCTGTAACATTGAACAAGATATCCACTGTGTTTTAAGCATTACTAAAGAGGGAACAGCATTGGCCTGGTTACATCTGTTGGTTTTGGCCCCACGATGCCCTGGCCAGATAAGAGGAATCCCCACTGATACTTTAACTGGAGAGGGCATATCTTGCCTAGACATTGCAAAAACAAGAGAACAATTGCAACTCTATGTATATATGGTGCAACTTGCATCAATAGCCTTATAGGATACCACCATGAGAGGTGAAGTTTGGTTTTAATCATTTCTTGACTGCAGATAAGTAGTCCATCAAAGCCTTGAAAGGATCAAATACAGATTTTTTACATTATGTTGTACCTTGTGGTCTATATTTAGCATGCAAGGGTGATGGAAGATTTAATGGATAAAGGGCCAGAAGAAGGCTGAGTAGTACAATTTAAGTGACCGAAACAAGTCCGAAATTGTTGGTCCTCAATCTGTGTGCACTGAACGATCGTACTTGAAATATTTATTCATAATTGTACAGTAACAATTTTGGCAAGGCGGAGTCAGTCTTAAAGACTAATTAACATTGCCTTCTTCAAATCTGCCAGTTTTTATGTAATGTCAAAGAGATATGCTTTTTTTTAAAATCGAGAATAATTTTAATTAAGGAAAACTTTCAAGGATTTGTTTGTGGGTATGAATGTTTAATGAGTTTATTTTGAATTATTTGTGCTCCTTCCATTCAAAATCAAATACCTGGGGGAGTGTGTTGGACTCTTGGTGCACTGTTTTTCATTTAGATTCCTAGCCAATTGTAATAGATACCCGAGATTCAATCTCACTACTTCCCTATCAAAAACATTAATGTCTTAATTTTACAGACGATGGTTTAGGCAGGCCTAACACAATGGAAGCAAAATCCCCTTATGGCTAGTGTTAATTTGCAGCACTTAAGATTTCCTTAATACCCAAGATGCTGTTTTCCTGGCTGTTCTCTTTGAACTAACCTGACTGTAGAGCTGCACCTCTCATTTCTTTTCGCAGAGGAAGAAAGTTAGAATAGAAACGATGCAACACAATATTCCGATGCAAGGCTCCTTGGCGTAGACAGATCACAGGCTAACAAGTGCATAAAAGTTAGAGTGAAAATTGGGAAAATGACACGTACTCTGGTTGTGCCACTACCTGGCCTATTTTTAGGAAGCGGTTTCAGGAGAGATGAAGAAACACACAAAAATATAGAGTAACGCAACACAGCACAAAACGCTGTGTTGCGGTACTCTTTCCTGGGTAGGGGTTACACAGGCATTTCATGGGTGTTCCTAAGCAACTCCCATGGATTTTGACACATCCCAAGATTTACATGAACTTGTAAACCTGGGGATGCCCAAAATACTTACACCTTCTCAGGGGAAGCGTAACGAGGAGAAATATCTCTATTTTTCCTGGTTTCTACCTCATTCTATGTATGCTGCATTCTAGAAGGAGGAATATGCCTCCCAGGATTGTTTGCCCCTTTCTGCACAAAAAACAATCCTGCATGCAACACAGGCGCGCCCCTATATCCATGGTGCAAGGGTGCCTGTGTTGGCGCCAGGCTGCCAAAAGGGTGCTAGCGCAAGGGAAAGGACAGGAATGTGCTGTATTGATTTAAATACGGTGCTTTCCTGCCCTTTCCCTGTCACGCAGTGCAACGCAGCAAGGTGACTTCCAGCACTGCGTGACTTCCTCATAAATGAGGCCCACAGTGGGTACTGGGAATGGAAAAAAGCAGTATAACAATGCAGCGGAGGGAAAGAGACTGAACAATGAGGCCTTTGGATTTAGTACCTGGATAGGAGGTGGATTTCACAGAAAACTAACTCAGTTTAGATGACTTGAGATACGGCAGATAGTGGTGGGGTTGATACATGCAATCGTGAAGTTAGTCTAGGCAAATTGATGAAAGTGGAGTGGGTAGGCCTGGGGAGGGGATGGACCCTGGGATCTAAGATTTGTGGTAATAATACAGCATGTTTGATTTTTTTAGGGATGGTAATGTTAATGTTTTTGTTGATGAAAATTAATAAATATTGAAATTTAAATTATCACATTTGTTTTTTGTTCCGTCATTATATAGCAGCACATGGAGTGAGAGTCAACGTACTACATAAGTAAGAGGTTTTATACAGATCTTTGCCTCAGCACTTATGCTTATTGTGACATACTAGTCCGCATGAATTAGAGAATGCGTTCATGCTTAATATAAAATTGAGAAAAGATGAAATACAGGTAATTTTCAATGTGATATTGAGTTGTGTGTCCATTTGGCAAAGACTACTCATTTTAGGTTTGGGGGGACCACTCCATTCAGGAGGCACCACTGATATTTTGCTTGGATGAGGGATAATTTACCTAGTAGTCACTATTATAATTTGATCTGCGAGCATGGTTCATATCACTACCTGGTGCAACACTACTGCATTTAGAGACTACTACAGGTTGGATCAATAAATACCTTTTTGTGCGAAATTGAGTTGTTGGTTGAAGAGGGTGCGAGCCCTTCTCAAGCAACAGCCACAATACCCGTCAGGGTGAACCACTGAAGTTACTAAATTAACCTGTGCTTGACCCCTGGTAGCTTGGCATAAAAGTAGTCAAACTTATCTTAGAGGCAATGTTCAAAATATTTTTTCAGCTCACAAACAGTAATGAAGTGAAAACACAACATAAGATAAATCACACACCACTGTAGACAAAGAGTACATTTTAATCAATTATTTGAAAGCAAAATGACAAAAATCTAATTAGTAGAACCAGAAATTTGAAATCATAAAGGATTAGGTAAAAATGGTGCTTAAAAGCACAGCACTGTGGTTATCTGGTCGCAGCAGAATGGGTCTGATGAAGCAGATAAACTGCTGAATCCCTTAGTTAAAAAATAACACTGATTTTGACACCTTTGAGAGAAAAATGACAACCGTGCACAAGTGGTGCTCATAATACGTTAGAGAATCTTGAGAATTAGATCAGAAAATAACATTGTTGCTGCATCGTTAAAGCATGCAGAAGAGTGTAGACTAGACGAAAATGCTTGTTTGAATAAAATAGGTTCATGTTTTACTAAATTATACTGGTGTAATCTTTTAACGTGTAGTAGAAATGTGAACGTGATGACTCATGAGTTACAAGGATTTCAATAAACATTTTCTTTTAAATAATAGTGTATGTGCAGTAGTAATGAAACTAAACTAAATGCTAATTAGTTAATATTATGAATGCTTATTGTAGAGTTTTGATCTCAATTCACCTCTGCTCATGTTGAAGCATGCACCAACAGAGAGAAAGAGAAATGGTGCTATACGTCTATAGTAATTCCAATTTCTCTGAAACTTCTACTGAATAATCTTCATACATGTACTAATGAGAATTACTAGATACGATATTGCTTTCTTAATATTTCAAATGATTTTATATGATGGTTTGTTTGAAATCTAGTAATGTGTTATAGTTCCACGTGCAAATTTCAATGATACTAAAAATGATTAGTGAGTGCAATGACCTGAAAGTAATAAGTAAAAGTTCTCAAGACACTAAATGTAATGCATATTTCCATCATTCTATATTCTGTATTTCATTAACTGAATTCAATTTAGGCCTGCATTTTCTTTCTCTTGCCTGATTCCATCATCATGGAAAGGTTTCGCAAACTAGACTGATGCGATGAAACTATGTTTCATAGAAAGAGTTCCCATGCACATATTAGGACTACTCGCCATTAATTTGGTACTTTAGGAACATCTGCAGTGAGAAACCGTCCTCATGTGCCTTTGCTAATAGACCATTGTTCGTACTTTGCATTGTCAATGATTACACAGCTTACATGATGATCACCACCTCTTTGCTATAATGTGTCTTAATTATGCTACCTGACAATTACCCTATACGAACTGACCAATGGACTGAGTGGTCTAACCAAATGAGGTGACCCAGGAGGTGGCACCCTGGAACTATGGAACTATAAAATATATACTGTGACAGAGCAAAACAGAAAAGACAGAGCATTATGAGGAGGGCATTACAGAACATTGCAGTCAATTTCTCAATCTTGCTTATTGCGGACTTAGAGACCGCTTTTCCAGAATCTACTGGCTTTCCTTGAGCGGATGCATATTCTGTGGGAGCTATTCCCGGACTCCTTTTCCCCATGGGAGATAACTTTTGAGCTGATATGGTTCATGTCCATTTCTGAAATCTTCCTCTTGATCTTTAATAATTGATGACTCGAAAGAGATTATTTTTATTATTCTGCACTCCTAACCCAAATGCCTGATATTGATGTACTCACTCTTCTTAATTTACTGATAAAAATCTAACCATCCTCAAATCCTGTTTCAGGCTTTCCATGACTTGTCTCCAATAATTGATTGTGCATTTCAATCTGAGCATTAATGAGGGATGGGAATTCTAATTGAGAGGTTTCTAGTCAACAGAGTCTAATGTTAATAATTTGCATAGCTCTAACTGAATTATTGGTTTGTATGAAACTAGTCCAATTGACTTTCTTCAGGAGATTTAATCTAACAGTAATAATTTTGTATTTGTATAGCATAGTTTTGAGAGTTATATATATGAATCTAATCATGGGTTTGTAGGTCAGTTGCCCAATTCCTGGTCTTCATTGGATAACTGGATTGGATCCCTATATACGACCCCTCTCAGCAAGGTTCATAGTCAATCGGAGGACCAATTAAATGAACCTGAGGTATAGTGGCAGGAGTTAAACAAAGACAAAGTAAAGGGCCCAGTGGTGCTACATCAGGTCAAAGTCACAAGTAAAGGCCAATAATGATGTAACACAGGCCAGGTAGAAAGACCGGGTTAGGCCCGCTGGAATTGTTTCCTATGTCGTTGATGCGGACGTTGTGAGCGCAGCAGCGTTTCCTATTTGGGAGGAAACCGCAAAGGCCTACTGCCAACTGCACCTGGTCATGTGACCCAGGGACAGGTTGCAGGGGGCAAATGTTTAGGACAAGAATGCTAACTTTCTAAAAGTAGCATTTTCAGGATTGTGACTTAAAATCCAGCTTTCCATGAAATAGTATTTTAAATTACAGCTCCGCAAACACCAAACTTGACATGGCGCAAACCATCTGGGACTTCATTAATTCTGGCACCAATATGGATAGTAAAAAGAAATTGTCCGAATTACAACTCATACATATTTGATGTCATTTGAACCCAGATATTATTATCGAAAGGGCTTGGCTTCCTTAGAGCAGCCATGATCTAATCCCTTCGATATAGAAACTTTCGGACTGGTCAAAACCAATGTATTTTCTTTTGTGTGTCTGTAAATGCATTTCCAATTTTGTGTAGGTTGTTTTGTTCACATAATGTTGATTTGCATGCATTAATGTCATTATTGGATTTTGTTTTTAGGAAAATGTAATTATGCTTGATTTTTGGTTGTTGTTAATGCATCACAATTGATCTATGTAAAAGAGGAGTGCTTATTTTTTTCATGTTTAGACAAAAAATGCAATAATTATAACTAATAAACTGTGAAATGAAAAAACACAAGTTTATTGTAAATCTTGTCCTTCAGTAAAAAGCATTCAACAAAATCAACCACCCCCTTGATAGTTGTTTGAACTTTCCAAAATAAGCACTTTCAGGATTGTGACTTAAAATCCAGCTTTCCATTAAAGAGTAGTTTAAATTACAGCTCCTGAGACACCAAACTTAATATTTGTACATGATTCCAATAAAAAGTTAGCACTTATTAAATGGATTAGGTTACATGTTATCCTACGGGAGAGGTAGTTTTTCACTACCAAGACATGTAAGACTTAAAAGTACATGTCCAACCTTTTAATTACAATTACCTGTGGACTATCTAGGAACTACTTTAGGGGTAATTTAAATGTAATGAAAATGGAGCTTAAGGCTTGGCAAATGGGTTATTATGCCAAGTTGAATTGGCAGTATACATCTGCCAACAGGCTGCAATAGCAGACCTGAGACATGTTTTAGGGACTACTTAAGTAGGTTGCACAATACGTGCTGCAGTCCCACTAGTGCAAAAATAACAATTGATGGATAGAATGCAGAACAATGTCATACATTCACCCAGTACAGAGATCTGGGCATAAATCCATTGTTTTTTTGCTCACCACGCCATTCCAGTTTGGACCTAGCCATATGCAAATCAGTCTTGACCCTACGCCCAATGGGACCAGTCCAGTTGGAACTGCCAGGCCTGGTCCTCCCTTGACTGGAAACAAGCATCCTAGGACCAGTTTTGGGCTTTCAGCCCTCATCAGACAGGATAGCTTGACTTCAGTAGCATGGAGAGCACAGGACCCACGTCTGGGCATACCTGTACCACTCGTGGTGACAAATGCAAAAAGAACAATTGAAAAATGTTGTTAGGCCTGTCAGCCTTAGGGCGTCTTCCCCCAATCTTCTTGCCTACTTACCTCCAATGTTTGCTGAATTTGTTTTTGTTGGCCTTAGGACTCTGTCCACTTTGCCAGTGCTAACCACTGCTAAAGTGCTTGTGCTTTATCCTTAAAAAAAAGGTGGAATTTGCTTATACCCAATTGGCTTATTTAATTTACTTATAAGTTCCTGGTAAAGTGGTACTACTTGTGGCCAGGGGCCTGTTAATTAAATGCTACTAGTGGCCATGCAACACTGGTTGTGCCACCCACTTAAGGAACCTGTATTAATATCCAACACAGGAATTGAGTAGAAGTAGGATTTGTTATAGGAACAGGCAGGTACGACCACACTTGTCCACAGCCAGCATACAACTGACTCTAAGAATGACGTTCTAGAATTAGTGGCATTTAGTTACCTGGAGTCAGGTAACCTAGATACCACATCCCCTTCCTCTAATACAAACATAAAAGTAATGCAATACAATGTCATAAGATAAGTTAAGCAGGATTACACCATTACGATGTAATGCATTATAAAGGAAGTAAGATAAGGAGTAACTAATACAGTAACATAAGTGGAATCAGTAATATATACGACCCACCTCCTTCTTTACAACAAATAGACTAACAAATTACATTACAAAATCTTTAAATTTATTAGGAAGCATTATTTGTCTGCTTCTTGATGAAGAAGCAATCGGGTTTACATTTAGATCACCACGAGTATCTGAGGATGAATTACCCATAGTACAGTTAGCAGTGTTTGAATCAGTAACATCATCCCAGAACCAGTTGGTTGCAGAACCAGTATTAACTTCATCGAGGCTGCCCCAATTCAGAATTTCATTGCATTTTGACATCCTGCTGAAGTGCTAGATCTTTCCATCACTCAATTTAGCAGATTTGTTATACACTTCTAAAACTTTGAGTGGTTTAAAAAACTTGCTGCAACCTTTTTTGAGCTTATGTGCACATTTTACTTTAACATCACCTTTTTTAAGAAAAACATCCTCTGTATTGTGTAAGTTAGCTGATGGGAGAGGTTGCATGCCAGTTAGGAGCAGCGCAGGCACAGCTGGGGACCTGTCTGCAATCCATGTCGGGCTGAGGAGGGGAGTAGGCGGACACACTTTCCCTCACCTGCTGTTGGGGCTGCTGGGGCTCTGACGCTGCTTGTTCCCCCTGCCGCCGTTGTTCCACCTTCTCGGCCGCAGTTGGGGGGAACTACAGCTCCCAGCAAGCCCTGGGTCAACTTCCTGCACCGCCCACGCATCCCGAGGATTAGCGCGCCCGGAGGCGCTTAAATTGAGGAAACTCCCTCCGCGTCAGGGACGCGCGCGGACGCCGTGCGAAGCCCGGGCAAAGGGCGGGCCCTCAGAGGCCGGAGGAGGACGGGACAGGCCACCCCCTTTGACCTTGTCACATCACATCACTGAGGTAATGACTTATTGATCCCTTCTCACATATTTGTTAAGGAACATTCCCACAGGACACTGGTCGGAAATCACCGAATACCACCAGATTGTTTTGTTGTCCTATACAAATCCCATACCAGCAAACTCTGTTATGATTTGCAAGGGGGGTACCAAGAACCCTATTAGCCAAAGAGGCTTATGTCCTGGGTCACAAGATCATATAAGGTTACCTCCGTCCACTGCCAGCACGAATGGATCTCGTGAGATTTCAGATAGCATACTCACTAGGCATTCTCCTGAACAAACTATTAGCATAGAGCCAAACCTTTCACTACTGGACGGGCTAAATTCTCTTTGTAATACTAGGTATGCTACTGTAGAAGATAGAAATGATCTTAAAATCCCTCAACCTAGCCCCGCTAAAAGAACCAGCACATCAATTTCAATCGACAGCCCACTGGAACACCCCCATCACCTAAAAATGCACTTAGGCAAAATATAGTACCTCCCCAGCTCTTACTCAGTAAAAGGAAGCGGGTTGGGGTAAATCCCATAGGGAACGAACCCAAACTACAAAAGTTGTGCTCTAGTCCTCCGTTGACCATAGTTAATTCCCCCCCAACTTCGGAGGAAATACTAGACCAACCAGTACCTCCTTTCAACCTAATTTTTCTGTCTCAGATCGAACAACTGGTTAGATCAATTATTTCCCCGCTGCTTGAAAAAATGATCACTCTAGAAGACAGGCTCCTGGGAATTGAGAAAAGTATCAGGGCTAACTTATCTCCCATTGAGAAAATTGCAATACCTAATTGTTCCCACTCACTTGGTACAACGGAAGTCCCAACGCAACTTATAGAAAACAGTAATGAACAAACTAATCCTCTAGTCACTAACTCACTACCCCCTGTTGCCCCCAAAGTTTACCACAAACCTGGATTATCAAAAAACACTCCCACTAGAGTAAAACCTTTTAAAATAACCCACATACAGTTACCTCCGGAGGCCGCTCCTTTTGTGTGTGTTCTTGCGGGAGTTCCCCCAATCAAACATGGAAAACTTGAATGGGAACAAGACCTATTGAACAAAGTCACGTTTTGGCTAACTAAAAACAGGCCCTTGCCTCCAGACCTTGATGGTACAATCACGGCCGTTAGAAGGGTGGGTTGGTTAGGCTCCCTACAAAAAAACATTGCCGGCAACCTGGTTCTAATAAGATTTAGAAGCAGACTAATCGTACCCTACCTCCAAACTTTGCATCCCCGAGAAGGTGACTGCCCTATATCCATCTGGGACCTACACGATTTTATCCAAGCATGGCAGTCACCCCTCGACCAAGACTAGAGGCAGAGACAATCTACACAAGGGGTAGAAGCATTGGGCCATCGAGTGGCTGGGGCCTCTCCGCTTTTTAACATCACGTAACAATGGTCATTCCCACAAATATGGAAAATAATGAACTCTAACAGGAATCTAGGGAACTTATTCCCATAGCTTGGACAAATGTTTTTTAATGTATGTACGTTTTTAATGTTTGTTTTTCACTGGACGCTTTTATGATTTTTAATTCAAAATCGAATAAAGCTAAAGAATTGAATTGTGTAAGTGCTCATAATTTTACTTTTTTTCCTGAAGCTTTTTAAGATTGGCTCTTACAACAGCTGGAGACCATTCGCTGCAAATTCTCTTGTGATTCCAAGTGACATTGTCTCTAGTAAAAGGTTCCCTGCCTCTTAATATTCTAAATGGCATGTAGCCTGTGCCAGTCGGTGTAATCCTGAATGCCCAAATAGTTTAAAATAATTATTTCTTCCAATCTTTGTTAATGCTTATTGCACTTTGAATACTACCCATTA
Organism: Lissotriton helveticus; assembly: GCF_964261635.1. Classification (NCBI taxonomy): domain Eukaryota; kingdom Metazoa; phylum Chordata; class Amphibia; order Caudata; family Salamandridae; genus Lissotriton; species Lissotriton helveticus. The sequence goes on from NC_136065.1 coordinate 660,492,563, forward strand.
TACCCCTATTGAACCGTTCCACTACTCCATTCCCAGCTGGATGATATATGTGTGTCTTTTTTTCGTTGCTACCATACCTGGTCAAGAAACTATTGAATTTTTCTGCTCAAAATTGAGTACCATGTCACTTAAAACGACTTTAGGAATTCCTTCCCTCAAAAATAAATTCTCCAAACAATCAACAATAGTGTTACACTTAATATTGTCAATTAAAGCTATTTCAGGCCATTTTGAAAAATTGTCCACAATGACAAAAACAAACCAAGGTTTGCCCTCTAAGTCAGACACAGGGCCTAACAAATCTATACTTTCCTCCCAAGGACCATGTGGAATATTCCTTTCTCCAAGAGAAGGTCTAAGTAAAGTTTGAGATTTATCAGCATTGGAGCAACCGACACATGATTTTACCACACCTTCAATATCTTTGTCCATGTTAGGCCACCAATACCACAACTTGACTCTCTTCTTCAGTTTCACAATGCCTAGATGTCCACAGTGACATATATCTAGAACTTTCTTCCTTAACAATTCAGTTACAACAGATCTTTCTCCTCTTAATATCACATCATTATCATCCACAGAAAGTTCATCCCTAATTTCCCAAAAACTCTTGTGGACAGGTAAAATATCCTTCTTACAGGGCCAACCATTAAGTAGTAAAGAGTCCTTACTATATGCTTCCATCCACTACTCTTTTGAAATAGCTTTGGGATCTAAATCTTGAACCATGACTACAGCTGTATCCTCATAATTCACCATTTTTAAATCAGAAATGCATGCCACACTAAATTCATCCCACTCATTCTCAATCTTATCCAAGATGGGTAAAGGGGCTCTGCTCACAAAATCAGCCACATGATTTTCATTGCCAGGTAGGTAAATTACATCATAGATATAATCTAACACGCGTAAAGTCATCCTAGCAATTCTAGGTGTAGCCTTCATCAACCCTTCAGTGGTAAGAATTTTCACAAGAGGTTTATGGTCCGTACGGATTGTAAACTTTGTGCCCCAAATAAATTGTTTGAACTTTTCTGTAGCCCACACAGTAGCCAACATTTCTTTTTCGATCCCAGAAAATTTACATTCAGAGGGAGTAAGTGATCTGGATGCAAAGGCCAATGTATTTTCTACACCTCTGTCATTAACCTGGGTAAGTACTGCCCCTAATCCTTTCCCACTTGCATCAGTAGTTACAATGCTGTGAGCTAGGGAATCAAAACCTTTCAACGGAACAGCATGATACAATTCATTTTTAATAGAGTCAAATTCTTTTTGTAGATCCAGATTCCACACAATCTCTTGTCTGGTTTTTAGTAAATTTCTCAGATTATGAATTTTGGATGAGAAATTTTTTATGAATTTAGAATAAAATTCAATTAATCCTAAGAAGGATCTGAGTTCCTCTTTTGAAGTTGGAGAGGGTGCTTCCTTAATGGCTTTAATTAAATTACTCTTTGGTAAAATACCAGTACCTCCAACCTCATGGCCTAGGTAAGTAATTGGATTCATAGCAAATTTACACTTTTTCAATTCACGTCAAACCACAAGCTGAAATTTTCCCCCAGAATTAAATCTAACTTCTTATCATGTTCTCCTCTGTCTCGACCCATCACCAGGATATCATCCTGAAAGTATGTTACCCCTTTGATGCCCTTGAATATTCTATACATCAGCCTTTGAAAGACAGCAGCCGCTGACCCTAGCCCAAAGGGCATACGTACAAATCTATAACACCCAAAAGGGGTTATGAATGATGTCAAATTCTTACTTCCAGGATGCAACAAAATCTGGTGATAGGCCGAGGTTAAATCAATCGTGGAGAACCACTTTATTCCTTGCGACTGAGCTAATAATTCATCTATCCTCTGTAGTGGGAACTTATCCACCACTATATTTTTATCAAGATCTCTCAAGTCAATGCAAAGACGGAGACGGCCGTCGGGTATCCTAGCAACGACCAATGGGGCCAACCATTCACTGCATTCCACAGGCTCAATTATAGCTTTCTCTTCCAAGGAGTCTAATTCAGCAAGAACTCCATCTCTTACTGCTAAAGGAATATTTCTGGCTTAATGACAAGCAGGAATTGCCCCTTCTTTTAAGATGATCTTGTGTACAAAACCGTTAAGTTTACCCACTTTACTAGAAAACACATTTGGAAACGTATTCTTTAGGGAATCAATCACAGAGTGTTTTTGATCTTGAAGTAGTACAACTTGATCCCTTCTGTTTGGATCAAGTATGATGCCCAAGGCACCCTGATACCTCCACCCCAAAACTGAGGGACCTTTCTCGGCTACGTAAAGTTTGCCAGTTGCTGATCTATCCTTGAATTTGAAGTCAACAATAGTAAAACCAACCATAGGAATTTTTCCCCAGTGAATGTGACAGGGTGAATATCAGTAGGACGTAACTCTTTGTTTATGACATGTAAAAATGTTCCTTCCCATATACTTTTCTGAATGGTTGTGTACAGGTAACCTGAGCCTGCAATAATCTCCATTTGTACACCATCAATACTTATGTCACAATGAGTTTTTTTTTTTAATTGTGACTCAACTCCCAAAACTATGTTGTCATAAATCTCTTCACCATCAACACACAAAACACCCTCATCATTTAAAAAAACATCCTCTTCAATGACATCATTCCCATTGTCCCAAACACACATGACCTGTTTTTGACCTGATCTATTAAGTCTCCTCCTGCACATTTTTGCAAAATGACATGCAACTCCGCAAATGTACCTTTGGACTTCCAGGCAGGGCAATTTTTATCTTTAGAATAATGCCCTTTATTACCACACCTGTAACAGGTGGGTACTCTGTCACGTAGACCTTTCTCGTACTGTGTAGTTTTAGGTTTAAAGGGTTCCTCCAAATTTGATTTATCGACTTTCCTGTTTTCCCCCTTCTGTGTACATGACACTTTACCTACTACCTCTCCTTCTTTTTTTAAAGCTGTCTTGGCACATCTTTTAGACATTTTGGCTTTTTTAATCAAAGCAGTAACTTCAGATAATGGTGCTTCCCCAACTACCCAACGTTTTTCCTGAATGCCTTCATTGGCGGAATGCATATCCAGTTGATCTCTGATGAGTTCATTATGTAAGTTCCCAAATTTACATGTAATTGCTCATTTTTTCAGTGCTGCAACATAGTCTTCAACACTCTCATTTGTTCCTTGTTTCCTTTGAAAAAACGTAAATCTGTCAATGCCAACACAAACAGTGGGGTGATAATGTAAATCCAAGTCTTCCGACGCTTCCAAAAATTCATCAGTTTTGCTAGCCCTCACTTTCTTCTCCATTTGATAATAAACTTGTAGACCTTCAGGACCTAAATTATGTAAAAGTAACTTTTTTTTCCGTGCAGCAGAATAAGAATCCTCACTTTCCTCTTCAAGAACTGATATATAATTAAGAAATTAGTCTTTCCTTTCTGGCCATTTCAAAACAGGATCACCAGGATGTGCCAGAAATGGAATTGGAGCTGTGATACCCGAGTTTGCTGTGCTCATTTTCTTTAAAGCTGAATGGTAATTTAATTAATAAAGAAAAAAAATACAAGTTGCACAAACAATCCAATGTGTGAATAATGCCCCAAAGTGTTGCTGAGATTATAATGGTTATCAGTGTCTTGAATTGTTATAAACGGTAATTCATTTACCCCAAACAAAGTAAGGAAGTCTGTTACCGCGTGTCCGATGTGTGAGGGTCCAACGTTAAGGTTAAAATGTTTCACACACGTAATTAATTATAACCGTGTGTCTATTGCTTCCGGTGTGCTTTAATTGTATCCAAGGTATCGCGGTAATACGTGTGGTAACCAGGTGTGCGTATCTCCGTGAGGCTTGTGACTCTCGATGAAGTCAGGCTGATCCAAAATGGCGGCACGTAGTGTACGTGCTGCGTGAAGCGCGCCTACGTAGGGGCGTCGGTGCAGAGGCGTAGCAGGACACTGACGTGTTCGATTCCTGTGAGCGTAAGTCTCGAGCGGGTGCTTCACGCTCACTACACGCATTGGAATTCACGAGCGTGTGGAGCAGTCTCGAGCACCCGCCTTGCGTTCCCAACGGTCATTCACGCTCACAACGGTCAGTCTAGGCCCCCAAGCCTCCGTACCTTAATTCTGAAAAAAATCTTCTTAAGATACCAGCTGTCAGCTACCAGAATGCGATCCAGGCGTAGTGGATCAGGTCTCCTTAATCTATCCAGAGAAAGTTCTCAATTGAATTGTTAAAAAAAATGATCTCCTCAGTTCTCTGCCCGTTCCAAGTTGAGGAGGGTGGTGGTACATGGTGGTTGGTACGATCCCATCCTCGTCGCCAAATTGTAGTAATATCCAACCCAGGAATTGAGTAGAAGCAGGATTTATTGTAGGAACAGGCAGGTACGACCACACTTGTCCACAGCCAGCATACAACTGCCTCTAAGCATGACATTCTAGAATTAGTGGCATCCAGTTACCTGGAGACAGGTAACCTAGATACCAAAGAACCCTTTAAAAATGTCATAGGCCTGCCAATGCAGAGCCTGCATGTGCAGTTTTAAACTGCCATGTGGACTTGGCAAAATAAACCCTTCTCCAGGCTCAAGCCTTCTTTTTAAATACATATAAGTCACCCCTAGGGTACGCACTGGATGGTTCAGAGGCAGGGTGCAATGTATTTAAAAAGTTGGACATGTACTTTTACGTTCTGCATGCCCTGGTATTTAAGTTTTTTTACTACTGAATGGCCTATCTCTCCCATGGGATAACATTGGAGTGTAAATGCCAAATCGGAAGAGCAAATCAGTTCATGTTCGGTGTCTCAGGAATCAAAGTTGAAAATCCTAACTTATGGTTAAGTTGTATTTTATATTGCAATTCTAAAAATGGCACTTTTAGAAAGATGGCATTTTTTTGCCTTAACCGTTTGTTGTCTTCAGCCTGTCTCTAGTCACATGACTGGGTGTAGTTGGGATTTGGGCTTTGTGTATTCCTCCTAGACAGCCACACACAAAGGCAGCTTAGTTATGACTGGTTTGGCCATCACTGGCCGGATCATGGGGAGGAACTGGGCTGTGTCCTGTCTCTAGATAAAGGGCCTAACAACCCTGCTTTGTCACTTCAGCAAGCTTGGAGACAGGGTAGAGGAGGTAGGGAATTCCATGCACTTCAAAGACACTGTCTGAAATCTTCTCCCACCTTCCAGAACCAGGCACCAGGGTATAAAAGAAGGACCTCAGACCCCAACTCTTCAGTACACTTTTGGACCGTAGACACTCTGCTTGGAAGAAGGACTGCTGTGGTTATACAAGGACTGCCACTCTGTAGGACTACTGTTCTGAAGGAATTGCTTCCCTGCTGTGCTGACTTACTGCCTACTGCCCTCTTGCCTGGGCTTGTACCTGTAACTTATCTTAAACCCAGGACCCCAAAATTATTCAAAGGGCTAGTCTCCTGATCCGAGCTTCAGGGACATAAAAGGCTCCCCAGCAGCTCCTGGACCCAGCTTCAGCAAGCTCCTTACCCCCAAGTGGTGCCTCTCAGGTCCTTGACCCTTGGTGTGGCTCTAAAGCTATTGAAAGCAAGATGTTGGGCTCTTCATGACTCAGAATGGGCCAGTTTGCCCTGGAACTGCGCCTCTTGCACCAAAAGTCAGCACAAGCTGCTGCCTACCCGTCACTTCACACAGCATCTCTCCTTGCTCACTGCAACACGAACGGGACTCATGGCACTAATTTCGAGAAGTTAAAACTTCAGTAGGACTAATCTGGGACAGTATCCGACCGCAACTACCCCCACATTCATAGTAGCGTTTCTGAATTTGGACAATACAATTGGAGCTAGTGAGCTTTTTTTATTTTTAAAGTAACATTTCAATTTCAATTTCTATTAACTATGGTCATAACTTTTTAACATGCTTTTTAGACATGTATTTTGTTCTGTGTACATAAATTAGCACCTGTCTACATTATTAATTGAATTTGCATTCTGTATTTTCAGGTCATTGGCCATGTCTACACTACTTATCAAGAAGAGAGAAATACATGTCTATTTCTGTCGGAATCTATGTGCAACTTATCTACTTCTTGCGCCTTGATATGGATATTAGAGGGAGCTCCTCCAAGGTCTTTGGGGCAATGATCAGGCACTAGATGCCTTTCTCTGGCAAGACTTGTTACCTAGTTTTTATTCCTTTCAATGCACCTACAAAGTCAGTTTTTGTCATTTACTATGAAGAACAATGTGCTATCATTCCATTCTTGATGTTCTTTTCAGCAATGCCTTTCAATCAAGTCTTTGAGAAGGGGGGCATGATCTTCGGTCGGGGTTGCTGTAAAAGGTCAGTGACTCTAAACTGCGTGTTATGAAAGAACTAATTCCCAGTTAACATTTGTGTAGGAACATCATAGGTCACTGAACCTCTCACAACACACAGTCTTCTTACTGCAGACTAAATTGGCTATCTCAGCTTTGTGTCTCTGTCTTCTGGCACAGGATCAAGGCCCTCGTCTCAGTAGGAATACACTGGAGACTGCTTTCTAATGATGGCAACGTTAGTCCTGCCATCGGCATAACAACTGTCAACTAGATTAGATAGATTGTTTACTTCTGACTGATGCAGGTGCTACCATCACTTCAGCCACCAGAGTCTTTCAGGTTGGATCAACTTACTTACATCACTTTGGCCTGCAGTCTATTTAAACGTCAAGGTATCCAGAAAAGTGCCACAGATTGATCAGATTTACCTGGGATTTGGCCAGGTCAATAATAGTGTATAGGCGTTTTAATAATATCAAAAAATATTATAGTTTATAACCAATGTGCAGAATTAACATGGAGGCTTTAATGAAAAATAGATGTGTTCAAATGCAGAAATTGAAATAGGCATCCATATTTACTCGTACTAGGCCTCAAATGGCTAAAGCAACACTGTCCGACTATCTGACTTGGCTAGAAATGCTTATTGTGCATAAAATATTTATATCTTAGTCTTTTGACGAATGTGTTTTTTCCAGAATAAATAATAGTTGCATAAATGCTTTCATATATTTCCACATAATGTTTTTACTTGCACAAAGACCACTGTTAACAAATTATTAGGATTGAATCTTTTTCAAATTGGGTAATGAAGAGTTCATGTATGGAGATGCAGCATTTTTAAAGAATATGAATAGTTGCCATACAATATGTTTACTTTTTGTTACTTTGAGGTTTCAACGTCTACATAGACCATTGTTAAGAAACTTGATCTATTAGTAGGTTAGAAATGTAGTTTATACTTGAGAAAGTAGACCAGAATCAGATAAGGACCTACTTGAATTTAGAAATGATGCAACTTAATTGCAAACTTTTGCTGTTGGTGGGCTATTGTATGCCTATGAGACGGCAAGGAGTGATCCTGTTCCCATGAGAGCACCGAAGCTGATTGGCTGACTGGAGATGGTAGAAGCAACATGTTGCAAAACTTAATGAATTGTGTAGTTTATAATAGTGTGTGTTCCTAGAGTAAGTTACCACTTTCCAGATCACTTGCCATTACGATTTTTCCATGTATCCTTATTACACGCTGCTCTGAGACTCTTCCAGATTCTTAGAATAGGGATTATTTTCCTTATGGAACCCACATAATACATTTTATTATGATTTTATTGACTAATATTGATTATTGATTTCTGTTCATATTTGACAATTAATATTAATATGAATTAACTCAAGATCTAAATAAAAATAATTTACTAAATATTTGATTCATAAAATCCTTTAACTCATACCAAACTCTCTTTATTGACTGAAAATAGACTAGGTATTGTGAATAGAATTTATGGCATACTTGGCTCCTGATCTTCTCTAAAACAACAGCAAAGACCCATACGACCCCAGTAAAATAAAGCAGGAATTAGCCTGGATGATGGTAAACCAACAAATCTTACATTGAGAAATGATTCCCGCTCCAGCATTAGTACAAGGGGTTTGCACTGGCCATCAATTAGAGCTATAAAGCAAGCATTAGAAATGCAATAGGTCTCACATTTGTTTTGAGTTAGAGCTATTTGCATAGCTCAACAGCTACTGGACAGAAATTACCACTTTACAGGTGCCGAACAGAGCATTGCTCTGTGTAATGGCCTAAAAGGCTAAAACAATGTTGATAGCCTACAAAATGAAAAGGCAGATCAGGATGACGAGGAGGAACTGTGGACGTATTGGGATGGCCAACGCAAGCAAACAATGAGTGAAATCGCCTGGGTGTAGTCCAAGCACGCAAAGGCAGGAGAATCAGGCCCAATGCACCAATAAAAACCTGTATTTCTAAATGGCTCAACAACGAACAAAAGGCAATTCATGAGCATGCCAAAAGCTGATAGAGGAGATAACAACAGATCTTGTAAAAAGCGCAAGTGCGCTGCCTAGGCTCGACCTAAAAAGGTGCATACATTTCTGTAATTTGTATGTCTCCAAGTTCTGACTCCCAGGGCAGCTCCCTATGTTTAGACTGAAGTCAAGGACAGCAGAGCTGTCTATGTAGTGGAAGCTCTGTCATGCACCAGCTGTGGTCCTTTTATCTGCTGCATAACAGTTAGTTCATTACATTTCTTCCCATTACGAATATTATTCTAGAGCCTCTCGAGAACAATATTCTTTCATTAATGTTCTAGAGGTTAGTTCTTTTCACGTGGATCTCTTCACTGAAAGACCTTACTCAGAACTTTTTCATAAATAAGGCTGACACCTAGACACCATTGGATTCTGAATAAACATAACTCCATTACTATTAGACAAAGTATCAAAATCCTCCTCAATTAATTGGCAAACCACAGAGAAAGCATGTATAGGTGTTTTTCAAAGTATGGGAGACTGTATGCATGTGTGCTTGCTGTAGGCAATGTTTGTGTAATACCAGATAAATCAACTGTAAAAACTAGACAATAAAACAGGCCAACAAAAAGCCAAAAAGGCAACCACACTCTGATCTTTCAAACCAGCCCCTTGGACACTGCCTTATTTCCCTATAGGCTCCTCTAACTCAGCTTATAAACAAGAAAGCACATACCCAAGTCCTAGTGCTGGTATACTGTAAGGACAGATCACGTTTTAAACAACAACAAAAAATCCAATTACTCTTTTTTTTATTGCCAGCCCAGAAAACCCTCATTATGCATCACCTGACACTCAGAATCTGACTCTCCAGACATCATAAGAAAACTTAGTTACAGCCCCAGATGCAGTAGGGCTAAATGTAAAAATAACCATGACTCTCCGGCAATATCAGTAGAACATAGACTTATTTTATGCACATACATTCATTGTGTTCCTCACTTTCACAGGCCCGAGGCCTCCTCTTTCAACACCTTATGAGACAGGAGGACCTCACCTCTCCAGATGTATTCTGAACCTTCTCAAAGCACTTCTCAGAGTACTGGGTCAGTGAGGCAAGAACTAATTTTGCAAGCAGGTGTGTGGTTTCTTCCCCTATAGAGCACTAATGGGTCTACCTCAGAAAAATGTTCTGTATAAGCTCCCTAGCTACTGGGGAGGGCAGGGTCGACTGGGAATGCAAACCAGCCCTGGCAATTAAGTCAGTCTGGCCATGGGGGTGGGTGGGCCAAGTGCTTGTCGGAAACACTGCTGTAAAACCGGCCCACCTACCAAAAACGGCCCCACAGGTCCAAAACCGCCCTGCACCCTTCTGTCCCACCAGGAAAACAACTGGTGCCCGCTATGGGCAGTCCAGCCCTGGGGAAGGGTGAGGCAGCAGACAATGGCTGTGGGTCCACGTCTGTGGGAAGGAACCCACTCACATCAGAGCTGCTCCCCTGGCCATAAATTCACCAAGAGGGTTAGCAGGCTTTACTGGCAACTCACTACACTTTGCCACCAGGTAACACAGGTTCAAATCAAGCTACTCCAACCCATTCTGTGTACCTTAATGCACCTCATAAAGACACCCAGCTCAGCATTCAATACCTCAGGCAATCACTTCATGAGTGGATCAATAAGATGTTGTACCTGACTAACCAGCCCTTGGGATCCCTTCTGGTCAGGATCCTCTGCTTAGGCTGGGGGTAGTAGAATAACGGGAAACCTCCTTTCCGGGATAACAGGTTCCTGCCACCCATGCCTTGCTTGACTCAAATAGAGCTTTTCCTTGAACAGTGCCCGTGAGCGCCATTGGACCCCGCTTTTAAACCAGCACTTGACTCTGAACTAATTCCAAATAGGAAGTTCCACTCATATATTTATATACACACTGGGGGTAGATCTGTCATCTGCTAGTCTGGCCCAGTCACACAAATAAGTTATATCAGCTCTCATCATCAAGAGGTGATAATGGAGAGATTTCTCCCATGCCTCTAAACATGTGATTTGCCTGGCCCTTAGCAAACTAGGCATGGCCCACACAAGTCTTTTATTCCACCCCCCCCCCCGTGGACTAGACCCCTTAAAGGCCAGTTCTGAAAGCCCAGGTCACCTGGTGCCTTGGTCACCTTCCCCAGTCCCCTCAGGAAATGTGCAGCAGTGACATGAGGCTTCGAGAGAGGAAGGGATGGAAGCTGAAGGTAGAGAGAAAGCAATCAGAGAGAGAAGGAGAAGTGACAAGATGGAGAGAATGGGAGAATGGACTGTGCAATAAGACAAAGGAAGTGGGGTTAGTTTGATCATTTTTGCAAAGGCTGCTTTTGGTTCCCTAGTCCAGCCCTGACAATGGAACCTGTTGCAGCCCTCAAAGTACCATGTGTATCATCACGTGTATCATCACACATACCTGAAGAAAAGGTGGGCTACTGATTGAATTCAACACTGCTATTTATTTTCTAGTGGTGACTATTCCATGCCTTGCATACCATACACTATCTGCACTACATATTCACTTAGAAACATTGATGTGCATGTTAAGTTAGCCAAAGGTAATGTAGGCCTAAGTAAGTAACTCATGTAAGCAAAATGTTCTGTGTTAGCTGTGTATTTTTACTTTCTCTCATTTCAGGGGCCAAGTACTTTACATTAATTAGAATGTTACAGAATGATTTGATTTCTGCAAGAATTGTTTATCAGTATGCGTACTATGGAGAGTGAATAATGAATTTCCACAACTGTGTGGAGGACAGACTGACTGCGATGTATCATCCAGCTACAAGATATCTCTTGAAGGCGGCGCAGAAGAATACCTCCATCGTTTGTTGGCTGGAAAGCGATTTGACGTTCGATCCTGATTGGTCTCCTCTCGCTGTGAACCATGGGGAGTGTTGTATTCTGTTGAGAAATGTGTTTTAATTGAGCATCACTGAGCTAGTTAGATTCAGATGCCCTTTTCCACTCTCTGGAGACTTGAGACTTCTCTGATCAAAGAATTAGACGACTGAGTAAATCTATTCTCACTTATGCGACTAAGGGCTAGATGTAGCTAAATTGGATTTACCGATTCATAAATACCGAATTTTACCGATTCAGTATTTATGATTCGGTAAATCCAATGTAGGTAAAAAATCAGTAAAAAATACCGAATCAGTAGGATTCGGTATTTACCGAATCGGTATTTACCGATTCGGTAATTGCCATTGATTCTTATGGGCCTTGAGGCCCATAGGAAACAATGTCAATTACCGAATCTGTAAATACCGATTCGGTAAAATTACCGAATTGTCAAGGGGGACCGGTTGTCACTTTGACACCCTGTTGCACCCCTGATTCTGGCTTGTGTGCCATGTGACACACATAAATGCCCTTAGGGCATGTATGTGTGCCACATGGCACAGGTGTACATGCACAGATGTGCATGTACACAGAAATTCGTTATTTACCATGAAATAGTATTTATCGTTTGCAAATCTACTATCCTCGGTCATCCTTGTGGGGCCTAATGTGCTTCATTGTCATTGATATTTGGTTAATTTGTTGATGTTAAGCCTCGGTTAGGGTCCATCTGCACAAATGCAGCGTGTACTTGAATTTGCACCAACAATCTACATGGTGCAAATCCCATTCGCTCTGCAACAATCTGGTAGCAGAGGATGGTTCCCTCTGCAGTTTAGAGAGTTAGAATTTGCCCCAGAGACAGTTAGGCTCTTTCGCAGCCCAGTCCACATCCCTGAGGTGCCATGTTCCAGTTCAGATTATAGATGATGTTCCAGTGCTCTTAAAGGGGTTGCAATGCCATAGTACTAAAAGTAGGATTCCGAGTCTTTGGGCGTTGTGGGGTTTGCGTTTTTGATGAGGTAGAGTGTTTCGTTGCATTTGAGTCCAGCAGAACTCTGTATGGAATTTAAGATTTGAAAAGCTGCTTTGTGTATATTGCTTGTGCTTATGAAGAGCAACTCGCTTTCTGCAAAGAGTTGAAGTTTAGTTGTCAGACTCGTCGTAGATTAAGATCTCGGGATAGAATGAGTATGTTAGGTTGTGACTTGCCTGTTAAGGTTTGTGGTGTTGGACCACAAAGTGTTATCAGCTGCCCTAAAGACAGGGACTTACTTAACTTCTATTGAGAGGATGCACTAACAGAGTTGGTCTTTGGTGAATCCTTTTGCACAGAGTGTGACACGGTGGAGTATTATGTGGTAAGGGGGTTAGACCTCACCGTGTAATACTATCACTATATCCAAAAGATGGTCCTTCAATGCACACTAATAATTCCTTAGCTCAGTCCTGGTAGTGTGGCAAAGACTTTACTAGTGGAACATGTGTTAAGCATTTCAGAGTAACAACATGGATAATGAGTAATTGAGATGACTAGAGAAAAATCTGACCCCAATTGATAAACATAGTGTGTATATTTATCTTAATTTAGACACCAAAACAAATGGAAAATCATATGTATAACCAGAGTTCTAGATTTTTGAAGCATTATAAAATCAGTGCAAAATAATACAGTGAAAAGTTAACATTGCGGTCAACGGGAAAAACCACTACTGGCAATTGGTCCCTTGCAGGTCAAGTTGTATTGTACCCCTGTAGGGTAAAGGTTATGTGGGCCCTAGAATCAAGCCACAACTGTCAGTTAAGTTTTACCTGGCCTGTGGAGCCTGGGTGCAGAGTTGTCCTGGCTGTCCCTGGTGCTGAACGGGAGCCGCAGGAGTGCTGCTTTTGCTGCTGAAAGGGTGCTGAGGGGAAAAAAGATGCAAAAACACAACAGGGCAGCTGCTGATGTCAGATGAATTTCATATGGGGTCCCCTCTAGGTGTAGCACGGAGTGCAGGGTTCAGTTGCCGGACTGATGACCAACTAACCTTGGCAATAGTAAATAGAGCAGAAAGTAAATTCGACGTCCGGTGGGCCCGGGAAACGTGGTAGCTGCCTGTAACTTGATGGATGGCAGAACTACAGTTCCTACAATGCACTAGACCATCTGGATTTGGGCAATCCCTCGGAGGGCCCGATGTCCTGTGATTCTTCGTATCTGAAGCGTTGTTTAGCCTGCAGTTTCAAAGGGACTAGTGCCACTAGTCCATGGCAGTCTGAGGGTGCTTCAGGCTTTCACAGGGGTCCCTCTGTCTGAAAGAACCCAGAGATAGCCTAGGACGAGTCTCGTTCAGGCAGTTCCAGGAGGGTTACCGCAGGTGCAGGGTATCCCTCTTTTGCTTGGTGCAAGTCCTGTTGTAGTTGACACAGGTCTCTTCTTGTGTCCTCTTTGATGCAGGTTGTTCAGATAATGAGTTTTTGGAGCCCAAATCCTAGATTATGGGGAGTTAGGGGTATGGGAGCAGGTAGCCAATGGGTTGCTAGTCCCTGCAGCTAATCTGCCCCAGAAGTGTCCACATCCGGGGCTAGTCAGGGTGATTACCCACTGGTTGAGAATTCACTTTGTTTGTGGGATAGTGTAGTGTAGTTCCTATATTCCCAATAGGCTCTGCACATTGGAATAACATAAACAATAGTTTAGACATAGGACTGAGGTCGACTAGGTCTCTATTGAATATGTTAGACTTAATTATGAATGCCAGCTAGCTCAGAGGTCACTAGAAACTTTCTCGAGTAAACAAGAAGGTGTTAACTTTCCTGAATAGACAAGAAGGGATTCGTTTCTGACAACCGCATAAACATGATAGACAAGAAGGGATTAGTTTCTGAAAACCGCATAAACATGACAACTTTACTCCCTCCAGAATAAGGAGTATATCTCCAGAGTCGCGGAAACAATAGATATCTATTTCACTCAGTCAATCGTGCATGCGTAGTTTCACCAGAAGTGCAGAGAAACAGAGAGATGGGCGTTTTCAATAAAAGAGGTTATTTATTGAACAGTCTTCTTTCTCATGCAAGAGAAGTGAGTTGCCACAATTGCAATACTTATCATAAAGTAAAGTGCGTACAGTAAAAGGAGTTTTACAAAGTAATACTGTAAAAGCATGGTATGGTTTCTGAGCCATACGGTGTTTAAAATGGTTAAAATACATACAATAATCAAATCATAACTAAACGTACTAAACTGGTGCTTTTAAGATACGCCTACCCCGGTGTACCTAACCTAAGCCTGGTACGTGGGAAGGCGTAAGTGAGCTACAGTTTGAGTTAGGATAGTTTTGCCAAGAATCTGAATCAAGAATTCTCTAAGGGTCTAATCAGCTCCATACCTTGTATATAGAATGAAGGAGGTCTTGTATCTCGTTCTCAGGACTCGATCTCCCAGCAACCCGCAAGGGTGACAGGGAAACGCTGGAGCTGGATTTCTCAGCAGGAGAAAAGACAGCGTCTCTCTCAGTGCGTCAATGGGAGGGTCAGCTTCCTTCGGCACTCGCTTCAGCAGGGCGTCGGGCAAGTAGATAGCCGATCTGCTCCATACCACCATGTGTTTTGCTAAGGCAGATGCTGGTATATTTATACCTGGAAGGTGCCGAGTTTGACGTAAGGGTGGACATAAGACGTCACTAAGAACTCGCAGTTCTTTCAGGACTCCAGGAGTTCTAGGACAAATCAATACAGAAGCAGGGGTAATACCCGGGCTGCTGGAGGCTTGTGCTTTCTAGGAGTCTATGGGAGTAGCCTTGCGGTATTTGGACTGCATTGGCTTTGACTTAATATGGGTATGATTCTTATGCCTTTATAAGGATATGATTCGATATAACCACATAAGGGCATACATCGGGAATATTTAAATAGGGTCCTAGATACGTTTACAACACCCACTCCACATATAATGTCCATCATTACTAAATACTAAGCAATTATAAACATATAACTATGCATGTGTTTTCCATCCCACCCCAAAATACATAAATGCATTCGAAATGGTATATACACGAAAATGAGTAGTATACTGTACGTTTTTCAAGCAATTATATCATTCAGATAATGCATATATTGTACATTGGAATGATGACTGAATGTATCACGAAAATGTACATTTATGAAATGGCTCTTAATACAGAAGAGAAGGTCGAGACCATTTCATCACATATTTATACAATACTGTACATGTGCTAGAGGCTAAGGCAAAATATTGTCTCTAGAGTTTCAAAAATAGAAATCTTGTTCTCTAAGAATAGTTCTACTTTAAGCAGAGTATCATGTGCCAAAAAAAGTAAATATTTTGGGAACGGGAAAAGAATCTCACTTTCAGGGGGCGAAAAAAATAGTTCCAATAGTTATTTTTTTTTAAAGTTATGTTTATCAAAACTGAAGGCCGAATTCAGAGTTCAGGGATGGCTGTGTGCTCGTATTTTCAAAAATGATTCTCGTTGTTAGGAGAGAACATTAACTCAGATAGGCTGGCAAAGAACTCGTCTACAACAGTAGGTGAAAGTTGGACCAGGTCCGAAAAAGTAGAAATAGTGCATATGTGAGAGGCTTTGCCGAAATCGGTGTCTAGATCAGCAATAGTCACAGAAGGTTGTACCTGTGTGCCGCTTTCATCTCGTACCTCACCGCCACCTAATCGTAATGGTGAGGTCTCAACGAATGCCGTCATCAGAATAGGTAGCCACTGGGGACAACACGTTGCATGAGCCGTTACCGAACCAAGCAAAGTATCGACATCCATAGGTACTGCTGATGGGAGTGTGAGACAGGCGTCTAACACGCATTCTTCTCCACAGAGCAGGCATTGTAGAACAGGTAGGATGCAATCTTGCCAGATTGGTCTGAATGAAAGAAACCAGGTAGTATTCAGATCTCTTAGCCGAGCCCAGCCGAGTACTTTAGTTATCCGGTCTCTGTAACTCATCGCTAGGAGCGTTTCTTCCATTGTAGCCTGAGTTTTGTCTGTGGCTGGACATGCCATATCGGAGCAGAAGGAACAAAAATAAAATTCCTGCTACGAGTCCCAAGATGAAAGGCAGGCCGCCGAACACAGAGTGCACAAAATTCGGGAAGATGCTCAGGACTGCTTCAAAGCGTGCTAACAGTCCCGAAAAAATGGTCTTAAATACATGTGCGATGCCACTGGTATCAGACATGTTTAAGATTTGACTTAACATTTCTACGAAATGTACGGGGCAATTTGTTGATAATAATGCATGTATCTCTGCTGCTGTCCTTGCAACTTGCAGATCATACGTTTCTCTAGACGAGGTTAAAGGCACAGTTGTTTGTAAAAGAATAGACTTCATTCTGCTTAAAGTATCAATTCGAATAGAAGAGATATTCAGAGAAGGCCATATTGTTGCCTCCTTGTCTGGTTTGTTGTTTGGATAGAATACTTGCATACAGCAAGTGACCCTGGATGTAACACTCATGAGATAGGGCGTTCCTGGCACCATGCAGTTGCGGTCACTTAATAGAACGTAACTGCCGTTGGAAAGTTGTCTGAAAAAAGGCTCTATTCGTGTAGTAGGGGTGCCGTGCAGATGGCATGAAAGGATATTTGATGAACCTTCGCAGGCTCAATGCAAGTTAATTCCTTGACATAGAAGTGTGCCGCTCAGTGAATTTTTACAGTTGTTACCACTAAGAAATACCTCTTTTTTCCCCCCACTGTAACATCTATGTGTATAACGTAGATTCCAGGTCGACTTGATGTAACCTTAACCCAACCTTTCGTACAGGCCTGCTGGTATATGCTTTTGGCAATATTGAAACTGAAAAGTCGTTATCGGAATTGTAATGGTGCCATGTATTATCCATTCAATGCCGGGTCTTTCAGAGACTGTCAATGGCAATTTTTCTAGTTTTTCAAGGCTCAGCACCGTATAGTCTGCTCCTTTTTGTGCCAAAGAGATTTGTTTATCAGTAAGTTTAAAGATAGAAAATAATGACGTTGTGTTGATTAGACGTCATGGCACGTAGCCTGAACGGAGACTTTGTAACGTCCAGCCTAACTGTACAATAGAACGTAATTGGGACTGGCCATGTTGCAACATTAGCATACCCTGTCCTATTATATCAATAGCAGATGATACAATGCTGTCCAGTGAATAAATTCTGGAGGACAGAGTCGTTAACCCATTGTCCACTACAGACAGTGATTTCTCCAAATTAATACGATCAATTTCTCTTATTTTTTCAGCAGTTTCAATTTGCATTACTTTCCAAGCTTCGTTGTAAGCAGGGTATATACCGCCGTATATGTTTTTGACGCTGTTTGCGAGGTCCCAATAAGAAATCTCGCAAGTCAGCACCTTCTTTAAGTAAAGTCAAGTGTTGCTTAATTTCAGGTAGCGTGGATTTCTGTAGCCATTCGAGGCATAGTTTTCCTACACTGTATGTTGTTATTATCCCTGGATGTTGTCTCTGGGAATATCTTGGGTCTGCCTGTTCTGTTTAAACCCCTGTGTTTTGTTCAGGTATCTATCTTGACAGTTATTAGTGTCTGTGGGCCAGATCAACCATTTTTTCCAATCAGGATTAGTTCTGTTTTGGTGTAAAATATGGGATACGTCTATCTCCACATCTGTAGTGCTACTACTAACAGGTATGGGCTTTGGTATAGACGGTTTGTTTAAGTCTTTTATCTTGGCTAAGCCAAGACAGGTTGTTTGTTGAATGGTGTCATTCAGGAATATGATCTGTTCTGGGATCATGCAGGCTCTAAATAATGATTCTAAACATTGTACCTGCCAGTCTTTTGTACCCCAGATGGTTTTTGTCTCAATGTTGCTTTTCCAAAATTCAAAACCAAATGTAGACATTTTTTCATAAAATGTTGTAGAATATATCAATTTAGTATTTGTCAACATGTTTTTCATTCCTGTCTTATTTACAATTTTAAAATAAAACGTTTCCGGATCAGTTGTATTAAACCCTGAGAAGTATGGGAATTTCTCATAAAATGTTTTCAAGCTGCCTGTTGGCGGTGTCGGACAATGTTCCCATTGATTATAAGTAAAAACATTTCTAGGATTAGCGGATTTATGCAAATAGTGATGACCATAATGATTATAGCAATACATTTCTTCATAATCTGATGAACCTTCTAAATAATTATGTTCTGTAAATTTTGCTGACATTTCTAAATCTGACATCATATTATTAATATTTTCAAAGTCCCAATCATCAGAGAAAGTACTAGGTGATACAAAGTCACTTAATGAAACCTTGAACTGATGTGGATATTTCAAGAGTTCAACTGGGCCATACATGTTGTATTCAGTAGCATCCCACGGTCGACCATGATATTTTGGTCTGCCGTGTCGGAGACGCCGGCATCCGGGGGCCGGCCCTTGGGTGGGTCCGCTCCTTCCTAAGCACCCACCATCAGTCTGTTTGCCTTTCCAACTACTCAGCGGATAAAGTTAAGTTGACATGTGGCGTTCCCCAGGGTTCCTCCCTCTCTCCCCTCCTTTTTAACCTATATCTGACTCCCCTCATCCGGTCTTTACGGGGGAGCAATGTCATTGCATTTAACTACGCTGATGACATCCAGCTAGTCTTTGACATTGACTCCTCCGATCAATCAATTTATAATTTACAGTCTACCCTGTGTCTCATTAGTAACTGGATGGAAGACAACCACTTAAAGCTTAACCCCGACAAGACCGAGCTGGTCTTGGTCGGAGGTACCTCCAACCCCTGGAATTCTAATTTCTGTCCTTCTGGCCTTGGCTCCCCCCCTCGCCCTGTCAACTCAGCAAAAAGCTTAGGAGTCATTATTAGCAAGGACCTTTCCATGAAGCCCCAGATTAGTGCCGTGGTATCCTCTTGTTTCTTCCATCTTTGGAAAATCCGTAAGATCTCCCGATTTCTAACCACAGAGGCTCTGACCCTGGCTCTGTTGGCCCTTGTAGTCTCTAGGATTGATTATGCCAACTCACTCTATGTTGGCATCCCGGCGTACCAGCTAAATCGCTTACAGCTGGTACAGAACCAGGCCGCGAGACTAATCTTCCATCAGCCCAGACACCTTCATGTTCGTCCCTTGCTTAAAGCTCTCCATTGGCTTCCAGTGGCTAAACGCAGCGAATTTAAACTTGGCTGCATTATCTTTAAAGCCCTGGCTGGCCTTGGCCCTGCTTTTATTTCTTCTATTCTTCACAGCTACTTTCCTTTGCGTAATCTTCGCTCTTCATACTCGGCCCTACTTACAATTCCTACTTTCAACCGCAAAAAACATGGTGGTCTCAGATTTTCTTTTCTTGCCCCCTCCCGTTGGAATGCACTACCCTTGGAGCTGAGACTTACTTCTTCTTACCCTTACTTTAGATCCCTTCTGAAAACTTTACTGTTTCGTCAAGCCCATGGATAATCACTTTCTTTCTTAAATTTTCTACACTGCTGAATGTTTGTTTACCCTGTGCTCACGGCGCCATGAAACCGTTGGGTGTAAGTGCGCAATAAAAGTATTTTTAACATAACATAACATACACCACCAAGTATAGGAATGGCTGTGATGTTCACTGATGATAGTTCTCTTTTCTCAATGTGAGAGGATCTGTGAGGCTTTAGAACCAAGTTGATGTTCTGACTTGCTGTGTCCATTGTACTGTATTTCCCATCAATAAATGTCCCCAAGCTTAAAACTAAAATGAGCCAGAGTAGGAGGAAAAGTACACCTAACACAATCCACAATTCAATAAATGGTGAATTCAGATATGTTTCTCCAAGTTGATGAAAGAGTTCAGTTATTTTTCTTTTGAAAGTTTTATTTGCTGGCTTTTCTTCATGTTCACTTGGATCTTCAGAAAAGTCATCGAAATTGATGAAGTAGCCAGATGCTGTTCTGTCAATTGTTGGAATTGCTTCCGGATTTTCATTAATCTTTGGATTTGTATAGTCAGAGGCTACATCATTGTAGACAGGTGTTTCTTGACGAACTGTTGCAATTTGGGTTCCAAGAGGCACAAGTTCCATGGCTTTGTTGCATAGTCCTTTTTTATTCACTGCAGGTTTATCAAATGTGATTAGTCTCTCAGTTTGAACCTCTTGAATTGTAGCAAGGTTTGGTCTTCTGCTACTTCTTGGGAGTCCACTGGGTCTACTACTTATTATTGGCCACATGATTGTGGTTTTACCAGGCCGATTGATACAACTCTGTTCTCCTTTTTGCCAGCAAGGGGCAGTAGTACTACTGATCTTGTTCCGATGATAGTTAAGACAGGTACTGCTTTTCTGTAAGAAGGCCCAATTTCCTTCTTTACCGCGATCTTTTCTCTGACCAGATCCCCAATCTTTGGAATCCAGACAGGTCTTGCTGGGACAGGTGTTTTTTCTTCAGTGGCCGTTGGCTTTAGCTTTGTGTTACTTAGACTTCTTCTTGTTTCATTTAAGTCCTGTAAAACAGCCAAACGATCTTTGATATCAAAGGTTTTTTGTTCCACCACTGAAGTCTGACAATCGAGGTCACTGATGATCATTCTAGTACCAAACAAAAGTTAATACGGAGTGATTCCACCCAGAGAATGTCTTGGCAGATTGTTAAGACTACGTTGGACACTTATTAGATGTTTGACCCACCCATCACCCGAACCTAATACCCTCGCTGTTATAGATTGCTTTATGTCACGTTTTTTTCTCTCCACTACCGCATTTCCCTCGGGATGGAATGGACTAGAGTACCACAATGCAATGCCCAAGCTGGCCATGGCCTCCTTGTAACCTCGAGAGCTAAACGCAGGACCCTGGTCAGAATGTAGCATGCCACAGTTCTGGCGTCAGCCGAGTGCTGGGGCCACATTCAAATGAATCTCGTCTTAATATTTATGGGATCGCATTTTTCCGTGTGGATGTCTGCGTTTAGACAGCCTCATGCTATCTAACAGCGGTGTCTGGGCTGGTATCTGGTCCGGTTCACAACTGCGATCTCTATTGCAGTCCTGACAATCATTTGCAAAGTTATAAATTAGCACGCTCATCCCCGGCCACCAGTATTGCGATTGCAATTCTATTAGAGATTTCAAGATCTCTTGGTGCCTCAGACCCATTCCCATGTGTGCTTCTTGAATCAAGTAAGCCCTCCGGTTCGTGTTTGGAATTACTCTGTCCCCCACTCCAGGGATTCGAGCAAAAGGAACGGAGTTTGCATCAATTATGAATGTATTTATAGTTGCCATCCCTTTGTAAGGGACCACAGTGGTCCAGGTAAACACATGCTAATGGTTTATCTGAGATCAGAAGGGGCGTCTGTGCTGGTCGTTTCACTGTTGGTACCTTCATTTTTTGGCATATTTCACATTCTAAAACATAGTTTCTAGTTTGTTTTCTCATGCGTGGCCACCAGTATCTCTGTTTTAATAACGATACTGTGGCGGAAACACCAGCATGTGCAGAAGCGAGCCCTTCATGTGCCGCTAAAATTAGTCCTAACCTGTGTTCCATGTTTGGAATTGCTCTATCCCCCACTCCAGGGATTACAGCAAGAGGAACATTATTTGCATCAGTTTTGTATGAGTACTTTACTGGAAAGCCTTTCGGGAGTGTCTTACCACTGTCTTTTACTGAAGCACTGACACCTTGCATTATCTCGCTGTCTATTTTTTGTTTTTGACCGGGTAATGGCAGCTACGGAAGCCATTTGCACAGCTGTCTTTGCGGCCTCATCAGCCAATGAATTCCCTGCAACGGGAACGCCATCACGTTATTATTATTAATTGTGTTTTGTTAAGCGCAAACAACCCGGAGGCCTCGTAGCGTTCATGACTCAGTGTAAGTATCACGTGAGTCTTTTGTAGTTTTTTTTGTAAAGGAACTACTTGTTTCCAAAGCATTTTATGCTTGATTGTGCCACCTTTTGCATCTTTAAAACCGTTTTGAACCCAGTTCTGCAAGTATTCATTGTAAGACTGGACGCAATAATACGAATCGCACACTATCAGTGTGGGGAATTCGCGATCGGTATTTTCAAGCGCCATCTTGAAAGCCTGTAGTTCAGCTCGCTGAGCTTTACAATCTCCGAGTGCTTGAGTTTTAGTGACCAAGGGTCTAAATTTTTCTTCGTGCCACCGACCTTTAATGATTGCGCACGCAGCACTATATGCTTGTTTACCCCCAACTGCGGGCTGTGCTGAACCGTCTGTATATATTATACAGCCGTAGTGTTTGAGAGGTAGAATTTCAGTCGGCAGAGGACATTCATATTCGTATTGGAGAAATTCTTGCGTTTTTAAGTTAGGATCAAATTCGTATACTACGTCTGATGCAGCAAGAGAATTAACCCATTGTATCCATCTCGGATGTAGAGCTTTAGCATTCGGAATGCTGGCTCTTGTTACTGCCTCTAGGGCAGGTACCGGTGTAACGATTATTATACGTTTTCCTTGTGCGAGGGCTCTTTCTTTTGCTACAGCAGTTTGAACCGCAGTCAGAATTTTTTCAGTAGAACTGAATTTCATTTCAGCTTGTGTGTACAAGTGTGATTTATAAGCTATTGGTACCGTTTCTCCCTAATTAGAGGTCAGGTACGTAAATCCGCATCTTCCTGGGATGACTCGGATTACAAGGTTGCGTTCATTTGCGAGTTTTTGCAGTTTTGTTTTAGTTAAAATGTCTGTTTGTATTGATCGTAAAAATTTTGTGTGATTCTGTGTCCAATTAATTGGTTTGAAATCAGGTTGTATTAATTCGAAGAGTGGTTTAACCCTCTCTGCGTAGTTTAGAATGTACGTTTTTCAGCGTTCTTGGAGCTTTGGAGTACTGCACACTTCTCTAAGAAGTTGTCTGCTAGGCTTTTGCCTTCACTTGATAACTCATAACCCAAAAATAGGACAGTGAGGTGGCCAATTCGTGACTTCTTAAAGTTGAATTTGTACCCTTCAGCTGAAAACCCAAGTATAATGGTGTTCACTCTTTTCAAGTGTGTCTCCATGTCATCATCTGTAAGATAGATGTCATCGACATAAGATAATGCCTCATCATCATACATTTGTAGTAATTCCGTTACCCTGGCTGAAAATAATCCTGGGCTGTTCTTGAATCCCTGTGGGAGACGACAAAATTACTTTTGGGCCCCCATACAGGAGAAAGCGGTCAAATACCTGCTTTCTGGTACAATGTTTTGGCAGAAGAAACCATTTGAAATATCTAATGTTGTTTTATATTTTTTGCGCGCGATGTTATTCATTAGTGCTGCACTGTGTGAGTTTTGTACTGCAAAGGTTTTGCAACAAGAGTTTAGGTGTCTGTAGTCCAAAACTAGACAATATGAATCGTCTGGCTTGGAGACAGGAAACAAAGGATTGTTCATTTGTGAGGTGCATGTTTCAATCACCCCCTGATATTCAAGTTGATCTAAGATCTCCCTGACTTGTTTTTTAGCTTCTTGCTTAACAGGATACTGCCTCTGCGCAGTAGGTTGATTTTTTAACTGAATTTTATGGTGAGGAGAATCCTCATCCCATCCTACATGATTTTTATATAATGCAGGTGCTTGTGCCACTGCCCATTTTTTGCATATGTGTATTTTTTATGAATTGGAATGTGATTTGAGAAGGCAGGCATAATCATTTCTTCGCCATGTGGGCACTCCCTGACAAACTCTGGTGGCCAGTGTTTCTCTGCTAGAAGGATATCATAGCCTTTTGATAGGTTCTCCCAAAAGAGACTTCTTATTTTCCTAGTTTTGTCCCCCTCTATACGTAATGTTATTTCATATAATTTATGGGGTATACTAACTCTGGTGTCTGCAGTTTCCACCTGAATGTATTCATTCGTGTCCACTGTCTCCAGAAGATTCATCAGGATCTTGCGAGCTATGGTCACTTCTGCTGCGCTGTCTAACATTGTCTGGGCCCATTCTCCATTCCTGAGTTGTGTCCTCAGAATCCTCTGCATGTTTTATTTTAATACTAGCTACCTTCTTTTTGGGAAATTGTAATTTTTTACTTTGATGAGCAGGTTCCTTGTCTTTGGACTTGACGCGCTCTTCTTTATGTTCTGACCGTCCTCTTCTTTCCGATTTCTGTGAGGAAGTCTGAAAAGATCAAGAGGGATGTGTATCATTATCTTGATATCTGTCAGGTTTTCTTAATTTATTCCTATCTCTAAGGTTGTATCTTTTTTCAGAGGGCTCCCGTTGTGGAGACCTGCCCCCCCATTCCGGAGATCTATTTCTCCATTGGGGAGTTCTTCCTCTGGACTGAAACTGTTTTTCTCTGGGAGTATTTTGTTTATTACCCTCCCACTTCTTTTTTGGAGTAATGAGATTATTTTTAATAAAGCTCTTTTCAGGAATTTCAGTTAGTTGTGGTTTTAGTGGTTTCCCACCCAAACCATCTCTACCTAATTCTTCATAGCACTTTTCAATTATTCTGGCAAGTTCAAAAAGTTGGTCTGTAATTTCTGTTTCTTTCAATTTTTGGTGGCAGGTTGTACCGTGTCAATTGTCAATTGAACTAATTGTCTATATGCTTTTGTTAATTCTTTTAGCTGAACTAAAAGTTCTCTGTCTGACATTCCTTCAATGTCAGGATGTGGTGTATAGCTGGCTAGAACCGGCCATGTGGCTCCTGGTCTACCTAGTGGACCGAGCCTGGTAATGTGATGTTGATGTTTTAGGGTGCCATTAAACCAGAGCTGGTGCTCTTGGTACGTTAGTGGAATTTCAAGTCCTCGAAAGGAACGTATTCCGTTGGGGATTCCTCTACTTTGTAGTAGTGGAAATCGCGTGTCACAGCATTTGCTGCTGGAAAATGTATCCATGAATAGAACACCTCTGTCTGCCGATATTCATGCGCCTCTACCACAAATATGACTGTACCATCTCTTGATGATACTCCATTTTTTTATAAGTTTGTAGGTTACACTCTTCCTTACATTGACTGAGTATAGCATCCGGGTCATCTTGCTGGAGACTTGTGTCTTCCGCTAAAATTTGAGCTGCCAAATCGTCTCTTTCGTTTTCACTTCCCGTCATTTTACTAACTGAAAGGTTTGCAGAGCAAGTTTCAAGGAGACAAAGATTAGGTGCACAATATTTTGGAACACTGTATCCTTCAACGTTGACTAAACCAAAAACTAATACATAGGATTCTCGCCCTACTAAATTTTGGCGGATATTAACCTTTCACCCACTCCAGACGTCTATTGGAGTTTTTACGGGAAAAAGGGGTCTTTGTGAAAAGCACGACTGTGTTACTCTAGTATCTAGCGTTAAATTATCACCTTACCAAACGTTGGGCGCCATTTAGTGTTGTTCCTATATTCCCAATAGGCTCTGCGCATTGGAATAACATAAACAATAGTTTAGACATAGGACTGAAGTCGACTAGGTCTCTATTGAATATGTCAGACTTAATTATGAATGCCAGCTAGCTCAGAGGTCACTAGGAACTTGAAGGTGTTAACTTTCCTGAATAGACAAGAAGGGATTAGTTTCTGACAACCGCATAAACATGACAACTTTGCTCCCTCCAGAATAAGGAGTATATCTCCAGAGTCGCGGAAACAATAGATATCTAATTCACTCAGTCAATCGTGCATGCTTAGTTTCACCAGAAGTGCAGAGAAACAGAGAGACGGGCGTTTTCAATAAAAGAGGTTATTTATTTAACAGTCTTCTTTCTCATGCAAGAGAAGTGAGTTTCCACAATTGCAATACTTATCATAAAGTAAAGTGCGTACAGTAAAAAAAGTATTACAAAGTAATACTGTAAAAGCATGGTATGGTTTCTGAGCCATACGGTGGTTAAAATGGTTACAATACATACAGTGATCAAATCATAACTAAACGTACTAAACTGGTGCTTCTAAGATACGCCTACCCCAGTGTACCTAACCTAAGCCTAGTACGTGGGAAGGAGTAAGTGAGCTACAGTTTGAGTTAAGATAGTTTTGCCAAGAATCTGAATCAAGAATTCTCTAAGGGTCTAATCAGCTCCATACCTTGTTTATAGAATGAAGGAGGTCTTGTATCTCGTTCTCAGGACTCGATCTCCCAGCAACCCGCAAGGGTGACAGGGAAACACTGGAGCTGGATTTCTCGGCAGGAGAAAAGACAGCGTCTCTCTCAGTGCGTCAATGGGAGGGTCGGCTTCCTTCGGCACTCGCTTCAGCAGGGCGTCGGGCAAGTAGATAGCGATCTGCTCCATACCACCATGTGTTTTGCTAAGGCAGATGCTGGTATATTTATACCTGGAAGGTGCCGAGTTTGATGTAAGGGTGGACATAAGACGTCACTAAGAACTCGCAGTTCTTTCAGGACACCAGGAGTTCTAGGACAAATCAATACGGAAGCAGGGGGAATTCCCGGGCTGCTGGAGGCTTGGTTTGTTGAAGAACACGTTGTGCTTTCTAGGAGTCTATGGGAGTAGCCTTGCTGTATTTGGACTGCATTGGCTATGACTTAATATGGGTATGATTCTTATGCCTTTATAAGGATATGATTCGATATAACCACATAAGGGCATAAATCGGGAATATTTAAATAGGGTCCTAGATACGTTTACAACAATAGCATAAGGAGGGTGTTATTCCCTATTCTTCCCTTGGAGTGATTGGTAAATTACATTTCTTTAATGGAACAGGCAAAAGTTATTGCTTTTGCTTTTTGCTTTTCAATAATTTATTATTGCAAAGCTGATCGTGGTTGAGTGACAAAAAAAAAACTTGAATTTGTAAAGCGCACAGCTACCTCCGAAGTGGTTTCCTGGCGCTGGGGGCCGTCGGGAAGATTAAGCAAGCTATTGCCCAGAGTCAAATGGTGCTGGGCTGACCTGCCACCGTGCCGGGGATCGAACCATGAACCCCGTGGTCCGGAGTCAGGCACCCTGGCCGCTGCGCCACACCTTTTCCACCTCTACTCACGCGAAGGTTGGGTGCTACCGTTCTTGCATATTTCATTGTGATTTGCTGAGAATTGCTGGATATTTCAGTTGAAGTCTATTAAATCTGTATTGAGCTGTATGTCAAATAACTTAAAATTTTTCACGAAATTTAGCTTTATTTAGTGATTTCAGGATACCTCTCCGTGAGGGTCAGGCACACATACATTTGAGTCAAACATTGAAATAAGATCACAGCCAAGGAAAGGGCCCTGCAGGTTCCCCCTACATGGTACCTTTAATCGAAGGATAATTGAGAATTTGAGGCAAGTGTTACATGAAATAATAAAACCCCCGCACCACCAAAGACCTGCTCAATATGAGGTTTTGAATGCATGGTGGCATGTCGCACAAGCAAAAGAGAAGAAGAAATATCAGACCCAAACAAAGAATAAGGTCTGTAGTTGAATTGAAGCCAGATTCAATGCAGAACAGCAAACATTGAGGGAGAATGTCATAGGGGATATAAGGACATACCCTGCGATAAAGACTTAGACCAGAGAGAGAAAGACATTGCAAAACAGGGTAGAATTGAAAAAAAGACAGACAAGACTAGAGATAGCGACTCTAGTTATGACTTTTTAGACGATTTATTGACTTCCCAACTACCTCCATATAACACAGTTCACCCTGGAGGGCACCAATAGCCTGGAAGGACCCCACAGCCTCAAGACACAGATGATAGTGCACCTGTCAATCAGAGTATCCATGGCGAGGTTTACCACAAGCTGCATCAAGTCAACCATTGGAAACCTATGAGGAAATGTCCTGTAAGCCATGTATTTTCCCTTTCTCTATTTTCAGGAGCCAATCTGCAGAAGTTCATGTTAATTAGAATGTTACAGAATGTTTTAGTTTCTTTAAGAACTGTTTCTGTATGCGTTCCATGGAGAATGAATAATGAATTTCCAACGCTGTTAACACCCCCGATATTGTGAAATGTTTGATCCTTATTGGTCTACTGTCCCTGAGAAGCATGGGGAGAGTTGCATACTGTAGAGGCATGTGTTTTAATAGTACATTGCTGAGCTAATTAGATTTGGATGTCCCTTTCCACTCTATGGAGACTAGAGACATCTCTGCTCCTGCTCATGGAGGTCGACTCCTGAACAAATGCATTCTCACCTACTTAACTGAATCTTAATTTTATTCTACCATTGAAACTCTTTATTTGCTAACACCTCCTGCTGGACTTCTCTCACATTTTACCTGATTTTCTTTAGCTTAGTATTTTAAGAAAGTTTTCTTTGATGGTAAACTCAGTTTGCTCAATGTGGCTCTACGACAACACTTACATTTTATTGTATTTATGTTGCATACATTGAGTCTCTGGCTCAGCTATACAAGGTTTATTTTCACACCAATGGGTGACATGAGTGAACTTAGTTCAATGCACCAACGCTTGAATATAAACGGCAAGTTGTTGTTGCCCGACAGAACCCCACCCAGTACCTAGTTGAAGTGGCGTCTATGCTTTTGGGTTACTAATAGTTCCTAAACGGTGATCCAGGGACTCTGTAGTGATCAAAAACACACCTTTTTCATTCTCTTAACTACCACACACACAAACTGTGCCATGAAAAAGACACTAACTAAAAAGGTGTGTTTATTTCAGCAGTTGCACCCTGTTGCTCAGCACATCTAAAATGACCATACAGAATTCAATTAAAAACAGCACAAATGCACGTCACAAACACAAGAATAAAATTTACATTTTTACCATGGCTTAACTGTCATCTACAAACCTAACACCTACTTCTATGCACTACGCTAGGAGAACACAGAGTGGAATAACTTGCATCTATATTTTCTTAGAGAGAATGAGCGCACTGCAAAACGCTCTAATTATCAGGAATCAGACAGGCCATGTATCGTGCAAACCACAAACACACATCACATGAGCATCAGCTCCTCCCAAACTCGGGCTCGAGATCAGCTTTCAGAAGAAAGTGTGATAAAGCAGCATCTCTGGCAGACAGGATGAACTCTCGCAGTAATTTGCTCACGATAATTTGAGGCAAATGGCCTCCCCTGACAAGTGATCACACGGCAGTCCCTTTATACTATATCTTATCAAAAATGGAATTCCCAACATCACCATAGGAATGTTTGATATAACCAATAAGAATCAAGATGCTAGTCTAAGATGCATTAATGTAAACAAATATGTAAAAAATACGACCATTCACAGACTGATGTCGCATTAGGTGTCTTGTTGGCATCTATATCTAAATGACTTGACACTTTCATAGGTTCTTGGAAAGATCTGGACAGACACCATCTGTGTCAAAGGCAGACATGCTGATTTTGCTAAAATACAGAATATGGAGCCTCAGCCTACCTAAAATGGAGCCAGTCCTTATGTCATTTGCAAATTTTTCATTGATCTGATTTTGATAATGGAGACAGTCAGATGACTGATCATTTATTGTTGAGAACTTTGAATGATTGGAGTTTGTAATTTTTTCTAATCTGTTAACAAACATTCATGGTTTGCAAATCCACTATTCTCGGTTATCCCTGCAGGGCGTAGTGTGCTTCACTGTCATTCATGTATTGTTGATGTGAAGGTTCAGTCAGGGACTAAAGGTCCATCCGCTCGAGTGCGGCGTGTACTTGATTTTGCATTAAAAATCTATAAGGTGCAAATCCCATTGGCGCTGCAACACCAGAAGTGTTGGGGCAAGACTAAAAAAAAATTCAGCTTTTGCAGAATTTCTATCATGCTTTCTACTTACTTCCAGCGATGCTGGTCTCAAATCTGCACTCAATAAACTTGAAACTCCATCATCATTTTGAAGTCCTACAGAATCTTAAGTTTGAAACTTCAGTACAGGTTTCAGTTGCCCATTTCTGCATTAAACTAGGTTTGTGCATTTAAATGAAAACCCACACCATAATGCATGAGGCATACAAAAAAGGTTGCTATGTTTTTCAAAGGGCCAACATTTTCTATTTAAACCCTGGCTTTTATCTCTAGCATAAGTAAGACATCCACTGTCTTCAAAACTTTATAAGTGTTTCTGAAAACACGGAGGTTTCAAAGCAGCCTGAGTGCTGTCTGTAATTTAGTCTTGCAGGTGAAAGGGTCAGGGGCGTAGCGAAGTCAGCAAGATTTGGGGGGCTGAATCTCAAATTTCTCAACTAAAAAAGTAGTGGGCTGCAGGGTGGATGGGTGAAACGATTAAGGTTTGGGATGGACTGCTTCCATGAGGAATGAGATCAGTACTAGGTGGGCCTCTGTCTTGGGTGGCACAGTGGGCAAACAAAGATAGGTTGGAGTGCTACCCCATGCGATTGTCACCGGTTAGGCAATTTATTGGCAGTAATCCAATCACTTTTTTGGGTGTTTGATTGCCAGTAGTATGCCTTGAAGCCTGAAACTGGCACAGCTTTCCAAGCTGCGCTCAATTTGAGCTGGTGGTTTCCAGTGCTCAGCACTGGCACTTAATTATCAACACTGGCACTTATGACAGTCTGCCATGGTGGCACGATTTGTCTAAAATAGAGTAACACAACAACAGTTGTTTATTGATTCAATAGACACAAATGACTAATGTAAATGTAAATTTAAATGTGTTGGATTTGTAAAGGGCACAGCTGCCCATGAGCGTCCCGGCGCTTGCTTAGGGAACCCGTCCTGGTATTCCCCTGTGAGAAACCCCGGCAGGGTCCACAAGGTGAAAGCCAGGCATCCCGCCACAAGGGGCCATAGTAGAGATTAAGCAAGCTATTGCCCAGAGTCGCAGAGTGTGACCCCGTGAGTTGAGTAGGCACCAGAGCGAGAATTGTCGAGTCCGTGGAATTTTTGAGCCCGAGACCCGCCGAGGCAGGGAACCAAACCCTGGTCCACAGTCGATCTCAGCTTCCAGGTCTGCCGCCTCTAACCACTGAGCCACGCTTCTCTTCAATACCTGCTGCCAAAGCCATTCTTATAGCATTGGGGGCCTGTAATAGTCAGAATTGTCACATTTGTAAGTGGGATGGTTAGTAGTTGTGTTGGTTCTGTCATTGGAGGTGCTGGCGGGGGCAATGGGTGGTGCAAGCAACAGTGGCCTCCTGACAATAGCCATGGCATTTTCTTTTTCTAAACAAACTAAGCACTGTTGCCAATCCTACAAATATCAAGGATTGTGAAATCTAAAAATGTGTAAATTTGCACCCATTCAAGGAGTACCTGTATAAGTGCAGATTTACTATTTTTATGAAAACGTCACTATGTGGACCTGGTTCACAAAGGCAACTTCTAAGTAATTGCAATTGTTTGGCTATTCAGAAAATCAGAGTGTAAATTTACTCCAAAAGTGAAACTTACATGACTCGACCATGTTGAAGGGCCTGTGTCCTATTCACATACTGCACTTTGTAGTATGTTTTAGTATTACAATAGTACTTCAAAATATTCTTTAAAAACTGCCCTTCTATTGTACTACTGTAAAAAAAAAGCCAAGTAAACGGTTCTGACTAAAAATATGTTAGTCTTGACAAAATGTAAAACATTATTTCTTTAACATGTGAAAGAAAACGTGTCACCTTAGTATATCAGATTATATCACTGCATAGACAGATATTTGTGAAAAGTGATAGTTTATAAACATGAACTTAGAAACATTAATGGCTCACCGCCCAACTACAATCCCATTAGCTGACCAATAGGCACATCAGGAGTCATGAAAACCCTTAACGTGGCCTGGATTCTTATTATGGATTGAGCAACATTATAGTCTATTAAAATCAATCAATCATAAGAGGTGCTTGTACAGCACACATCCTGAACTATGTAATTACAAGTGTTCTCATATGTGGGGGGCGTGGCTTGGAAGCCGAAGATGGCGGTTGTGTGAGCCTGTAGCTCCATGCCGGCCCGCAAACATCCTGCTACCCTGGAAGGCAGACAGGGTGCGAACGTCCATCTGGGGACAGCCCTGGAAATCGGAGGCACCCCGGAGCTGATTGCTGGGTCTCCCACTGCGTGGGGGAGCCGATGCACTGAAAAGCTGTGCAATAGAGGAGCAGGCCTGAACGCCACTAAGATGGCGGCTTGGCTTCTGAAGCCTGACTGGGGAAGAGACTCGGGACCGCTGTGTGGGCCACTGCAGTGAGTAGGCGAGGGCTCTCGTGAGAACTGGTCACTGATGCTGATGGATCCCTGGGGGTCCTGCCGGGGAATCCGGCGACCCGATGGCAGCAAGGTCCGGGGCCGGAGGGCCTGGTGGGGACGATTACTGAGAAAGCGGTGAGACCCAGTGCCGCGAGGGCAGTGTGGAGGCGAGACCACATGCCAAGTACTAGCGGCCAGCCCTAGATATCGGGGGAACATTGGCAAAGACTGCAGGACTCCACGCTATCAGGTAGGCTGGTGTACTGACTTTAGAGGGAGAGAAACAAGCACCGCGACCCTCCAGGTTGGCAGTCCAGCTCCTGCAGCTCGCCCTGGGGATCGAGAAAGCCCGAGTATGAGACCTGCTGCAGAGATGTGGTGCAGAAGTGTGCTGCAGTGGAGTTTGGTCATCAGAGGTGCGGGAAGAGACCTGAGAGCCCTGCTGGGAGACCTTGTGGCCCAGTTGAAGAGTGTGCTGAATCAGGGGTATTGGCACGAAAGGCTCCTGTTGAGAAGTGAGGTCCTAGGACCCGGTCAGCGGCAGGGAGTCGGGCTGTGCACCGAGGCCTGACCGCCGACAGGAAGGAACCTGGCACAGACGAATGAGGGGACACTGTCGGCCCCCCTCTGTATTTACCCCGTAACCTGAGAGGTGAACCAGGCCTGAGGAAAGTGGTGCGGCCTCTAATGAGTGAGCTAATTATGGCATGTGGTGAGCTTGATGTGGCTCATCTGCATGGAGATTCCCTGACAGTGGGACATCCTGTGGGGACTGACCCGGCGCCAGACACCTCTGGATGACCATATGGGTGCTGAGATCTATGGCTGGGAGTGAAAAGCGACGTGCTCAGTGTGGAAGAAAAGCATATGCTCCCAAGAAACACGAGCCGTGTGGGCATCCCAGTTAGCGGAGAACACACAAGTGCAATTGCCCTCGGATTCATTGGAGGTATCCCTAAGAGTATAGGTGCGTGGCTGTGCCCTACTGTGGCTAGAGTTGCAGCACAAGTGGGGAGCCACGAGGTCACACCAGAACACTTGTGGATGCTATACGTAGACCTTGAGCGGAAACCCGCCAGAGTCCAGTGACAGTGCAAAGGTGGAAGCAGCTGCAACGCACCGCAGTACTGGGAGGTGAACTTGGGCAACAACCCCTAGGGCACCCCACCATAGTGGTGAAGTGGCCAAGACCATTCCGCTGAAATGGACAAACCACGAGCAAAGTAAACGGGGCCCGCCCAGGAAACTGAAGAAGCTCCGCAAGAAATGGTGCAGAATGACTCAGGCGACCCAGTGCAGCGGCAATTAATGAAAATTTTGGAGGCTATTGCTGATACTAAGGCCACCCTCCACCAGGACATCAGCACGGTGCCGGTGCCATAGGCATGTTCGAGGAGGAGCACAAGAAGCTGGCCGAAAGATTGAAGAGCACAGAACCCAGACTAACAGTTCTCGAGCTGGCACAACAATTACTAGCGACACAGGTGGGAGACCTCACAGATCGAATCAGCACCTTGGAACGGAGGGCAGAAGATGCTGAAGGATGAAATAGGAGGAACAATATAAGGGTTCTTGGCCTGCCTGAGGGATCTGAGGGCAACGATATGGTAAATGTAAATGTAAATTGATACTTGTATAGCGCACTACTCACCCGCAAGGGTCTCAAGGCGCTTGTATGAATACCGCTGTGGAACCCATCCTGGCTTTCCCTGTGAGGTGTCCACTCCTGGGCACCCCCAAGGTGGAGGCCAGGCATCCTTAGCGTTGTGGGGGCCGTTGTGGAGATTAAGCAAGCTATTGCCCAGAGTTGCAGAGTGGGACTCCATGATTGGAATAGGCACCGAAGCGAGAATTATCAGGTCCGTGGAAATTTTGAGCCCAAATTTTGGGCAGTAGCGGCCATCATGAAAAACAGGAGATCCCCCGCCGAGGCGAGGAATTGAACCCTGGTCCCGGGCTAGACCTCTGCATCAGGGTCTGCTGCTCTAACCATTGAGCCACACTTCTCCACAAGCCATATGGTGGCTTCCTAGAGGAATGGCTGCGAACTGTGGTGGCCAATGAGGGCCTATAGACCTTCTACACCCTTGAGAGAGTACACCGTGTCCTGGTCAGAACGCCAGCTCCTGGCTGACCCTCATGCCCGTTGGTGGCTAGACTCCTCCACTTCAGAGACAGAGATGCTCTCCTACATAAAGCCCGGACGGAAGGCCCATATGCCGTAGACAACAGTAGAGTTTCCATCTTCTCTGATTACACTCTGGACGTTCAGAAAAAGAGAACTTCCTTTCTAGAGGTCAAGAAAGCACTGAGAGAGGAGGGACTCCAGTATTCTTTGATCTTTCCTGCTCGACTACACATGCTCCTGGATGGAAAAGCACACTTTTGCAATGACCCCAAGGCTGCCGGGGAGTGGCTAGAAGTGTACAAAACCGGAATTCCCATGTCTGCACAGGCACAGGCGGTGACATCTGAGAAGCAGGAACCCAGGAAGAGATCCAGAAGATGCTCCCGAAGGGATCCCCAAGATGGCCGACATCCTCACAAACTGAAAGAGAGCAGAGGCACTGCGGGCAGTAGCGGCCATCATGAAAAACAGGAGATCCCCCTCAGAGGCTGGGACTCGCTCTTCAAGAGAGAGACTGAGGGGATCGAATCGGATTTTCAAGCAGTGGCAGCGTAGCACTACCGGTGGTGACCCCTAACACTGCAGATAAATAGTGGTGGACCGGTGACTCTTGGTGAACCCTTGGGGGTGCGGGGGGCAGGAGGGCTTCTGACACCTGCCGGGGACCAGGTCTGGTCTACACTGGCTCCGGCCAGTGCACCATGGGCAATATACTCATTTTAGGTTAGACCTTTGTCTTTGGCACCCCCCACCGAGTTCCCTACCCCTTTGGAGCTGGGCCTCAACTAGTGTTCGATTTTCTACATGTAATTTGGGCGGCTGGCCATTGTTGGACTGTCCTGGGGTCGGGGAGTTGTTCAGCAATGGTGTTGTTATGTTAATTTATTTTTCAATGTTTGCAGAATAGAGTGGTCCAACATGATTGAGCGAACAAGAGCAGGGGACAGCCCATGGGGTGGCCTGCGAAGGATTCAAGGCTACCATGGCACAAACGCATAATACCATAAGGTTTTTGACCTGCAATATAAGGGGGATGGGATCCATGACTAAACATCACAATATTTATTCTTACTTACTCATCTAACCAAGGATGGAGCGGGAAAACTTCGCAAAAGGTGAGGGGCCAGGTCTTCGCAACAACCTCCTCGGCCTTCTCAAGAGGGGTGTTAATATGGGTAAAGCCCTAAGTCCCCTTCAACCTCACACATTCAATGATAGATACGGAGGGTAGGTATATAATACTGATGGGTAGACTGGTGGGATAAGAGATAATACTGGGTAACATCTACGCCCCCAATCAGGACCAAGTCACCTACCTGACCTCCATCTTAGCCAAGATAGCTGAATATATGAGCGGGCAGGTATTACTGGGAGGTGATTTTAACTGTGTAGCGGACATTGTGGCTGACCGCTCACACCCGCCATGCCCAGGGGCGCAATCCCATTGCACAGCGGCGGGGTTCCAGGACAGAATCCACCATTGGGGCTTAGAAGACACTTGAAGAAGGCAACACGAAAGAGACAAAGGGTACTCTTTCTTCTCAAAGATTCACCAGGTGCACACCAGACTAGATACCTTTCTCTGTGCGCCGACACTTAGCGGTTCCATCACACAAACCGAATACTTGGGGGGCACTCTGTCTGATCACAGCCCTTTATTGTTGTCCTATCAGCCCGTAGGGAGACAACTCCCGACATTGGAAGATGTCCCATATCGGTCTTCCTTGACAAACCTTATGAAGTCTTTCTTCCCTACGAATGCACATATGGCGTCCTCGGCCCTGTTGGAATGGGAAGCCTTCAAAGTAGTGGTGCGGGGTCACTGTATGGGGCAGTAGATTGGGGCACAGCGAGAAATAAGCAAAGAGATTCTAGATTTAGAGGAGAAGCTGCACCAGTTAGAAATTTCTCAGGGAGCTGATCCCACTTCCCTGCTTGGGTTACAAGAGACGCGAGTGAACTATCAAGAGGTGCTGAACCGACTCCGCTGCCATGATTGCAAAGAGTACCTGGACAGGATGCAGAGAGAAGACAGGAGGGCCGGATGGCTCCTGGTGTGGTTAATCCAACCAGAAACCCATGGGTCACCTATCACCCAGCTAAGGCTGGAAACAGGTGAGCTGCTTTATAGTCCAGATTAAATTAATGCTGCCTTCCAAAGCTACTGTGAGAGGTTGTATGCTGACCCAGCAGCAGCTAGCCCATCCCTTTTCAGGGACTTCCTAGACCCACTACCACTTCGGGCTGTAGACCGCCAGACACAGGAGGAGTTGGGAGGCCCAGTGACAATAGACAAAATCTGTGCAGCCATTGGGGACATGGCAACAGGTAAAATGCCGGGGCCTGGTGGTCTCCCGGTGGAATTCCATAAGCTGTTTGCCACCAGTTTGGCACCACAACTAGAGGTTATATATGGTGAGTCGCTCAAGCGGGGTGAACTCCCCGGTACTACACGGGACGTGCTTGTGGTTCCACCCCCCCAAAACCAAAGAGATATGTAGGAGAGTAGGGTCTGCTTTCCTATGGTCACCCCAATTTTTGCTTTTTGCTTCACTGATTTTTGACTTAATGTGGCTGTGGGCCTGCTAATCAGACCCACAGCCTGCTGTTCTCTCTCTAAATTCACATACATGTACTTTAGGTAAATCACCAGTTTGGTACTGGACACCTTATCAGCCCCTGTACAGTGTACTATAGGTACCCAGGGCATAGGTGCATCCAAGGCCTACCAGGGGTTGCAGCATATCTTTTGCCACCCCTGGCTGGCCACTTAAATCGACACAACTGGCTGATCACTCAGCTGGGGCAAGGTGGTGTACTCACCCCTTGCTTAGGTATAGTATACCTATATCTAAACCTATATCTGGACACATGTATACCTATAAGTCACTCCTATGGCAGGCCTTAACAATCCTGGAGGCAGAGTGCTTGGTTTTATGTGAGATGGTGCTCTAGCATGAGCTGAGCCTGTCTGCAGCTTTCGGAACCATTTCCTTATAGCTGTTCCAGGATATTGCATACCATATACTCTTAAGTGCATTATAATCCTCGCGGTTATTGCTAACTTTGGTTTGGCTTTATCAAAACATGTCGTGTAAGGTGTCATACACTTTGGAATACTACCCCCTCGCCAGTTCTGGCGATGGGGGTAGCATTCCACCCTTCTAGAGGGAGAAGACATGTTACTTTACTTAAACGCGGTTAAATCTAACCAGAGCCTCAGCATCACAAAATGGATGCTGCTGCCCGACACAAGTCTGGCCTCCTGCTGCTGACCGAAACTTGGCAGGGGAGGCTTGGACAAAGAGTTTCCTGTCACAGGGAGGTGTTACACCACCCCAGACAGGAGATAGTGGATTGGAGCAGGGAGGGTTGAAAGAAACTAGACACTGCCTGGGGCACACAAGGTGTCCCATGCAAAATCCAGTCAAACCGGTTCTGGGGCACTCCAGCCCCAGCTCTGGTGCAAAACTGGACAAAGGGAAAGGGGTGTAACCACCCTCTTCCCTGGTCCCACCCATAGGAGGGACCTAGCAGGTAATCCAGCCCCTTGATTTGGAATAAAGGTAGGAGCTGTGCCCGGGAGCAGAAGATTATCCTGACTGAAACTTTGATACAGAACTCTGGACCCTTCGACATCCCACTCGACGTGGAAGACTGAAGAATCTCCCTTGTGGTCAAGGAGTGACCACCCTGTGCAAACAGGCACCATCCAGCACCCAACAGTTTGCTTTGTTGCAGTTCCTGCTGGAACTCGAGCAACAGAGATCAACGAGACTCAGCATCCCTGACTTCTAACAGCCCGATCCACAGTCCCAGCGAATCTGAGACCAGTGGAGGCGACATGAAGCGTGGAGCCAGCCATCTTGGAAAAACTACAAAGTGCTGACCGTGCAGCTCCCGAGGCTTCCTTGAAGCTGTGCATTGGGGTTTGAGTAGCCCCAGCCCGAGCAGCTTTTTCTTTGAAGATCTCCCCTCCATACTCACCGAGTGCTGCGTGGGGCCCTTTTGCATTTTCCTGCTTGACACGTTGGTTTGGTCACTTGCCCGTTGGCTAGTGGCCCCAATACCGACGAAACCTTAAATTTACACTGCTGGTCTGGTTGCTCTAGACTGGCCCTCGCTCCCCTAAAAAGGAGCAATCTATCTGACCTTGCTGGTCCGAACAAGAAGCGATCTTCCAATCCTGCATGGGTTGCACTTGCCAAGGCTTGTTAACTCCGATCCGGAAGCCGACACCGCCGATAGCGAGAACCTTTGTGGGACAGCTCATGATTCACTCCAGGTCATCCTCGATGCCCCAGAGTCCACGTGGCAGCGGAGACAAGCTTCTCAACAACCACCTGATTGCGCCCTACATCGCCTGGTTCCTTCCTGGTTCCATCCTAGTCACTGGCTAGTGACCCAGACTCTGTCGCCTCTGCTTTCAGGTACTCTACATCTTCAATCCACCCTTGGATCCAACCGGACTCTTCTCTCCTGGCCGCCTGCAGCACTTTCATCTCCAGGCTCCATAGATCTACACGACGAAACCCGACACACTTTGGCACCTATGCACCCGCTTACTGTGGGTGAGGTAACGATCTAACACCGGTGCTCCTGTAGTGGTTTACACCTCTAGTGTTGTAGTTTAAAGTGTGGTAATTCTATTCCAGTCGGAAGACTTCCAAAACAGTAACTTTGTAACTTTTACGCACCATTGACTTTGCATTGGTGCATGCGTGTGCTTTTAGCGCTGCACCCGATTCCCGCGGGCTACTCCCGTCCTAACTGCAGTTAGTCCAGTGTAGTCCCAGCGATTCTCAAGGCCCCAGCCCTTACCACTGTTCGTAAAGTGATACTTATACCACTTTTTTGCTATATGGTTTGAGTGGCCACCGGCCCTATCCATAATTGTGCAACTTTTGAATGTTTAACTGTGCTTTTGTTTAAACGCTTGTGCCTCTGCACTCATACAGAGTACAGAAGATTATTCTAGTAATAAATACATATATTTTTATAATATATAACTTGTGTGGTGTCCTTTCATTTGATATTACAGGACTGCACATGGTAAAACAGCTGGCTTCACATGCCCTCTTGAGTTTAGCCTAATGGCTGCTTAGTCCATGCTACCATTAGATAGCTTGTCTACAGGTTGACTTACA
Organism: Lissotriton helveticus; assembly: GCF_964261635.1. NCBI lineage: Eukaryota > Metazoa > Chordata > Amphibia > Caudata > Salamandridae > Lissotriton > Lissotriton helveticus. The sequence goes on from NC_136065.1 coordinate 660,532,051, forward strand.
ACCACCCCCATAAGGGATTGTTTGGACTGATACAAGGTGCCCCCAGAATTGGAGACATCATACATCAGGCCAACTTCTCACAAGATAGATGCCAGAGTGGTGGATTTTAGGCCCCTTTCAATGTGAAACCTAGATTTTAAAATCCTTACTCAAGTCCTGGCGAGCACTTGCAGGCCCAAAGATATCTGGTCCCCGTTACAGCTCTACTGGTTGTCCCAAGTGTCTCACAGTGACACCTCTGCGGATGAGGATCAGATAGCTGAGCCCTGAGCAAATTAATGTTGTCTGGCGCTCGGATACAACTGCGATAAACCTAGCTGGTGGGAACAGAGTCTCTCTGCTCGTGGAGTGGCGGGCTACTCAGCGTTGAGACGTGGTAGAGGACTATGAGGCACCTGCAGTTCGGATACTGCTATTTGCTGGGCACGTGACGCAGGCCTTCCGATAACCTGATGCTGTAATCAAGTTGGGATTTTACATGCACATTGGGTTCAGTGACTAAGCACATGTAGGGGTGGCCCCTAACTGGTTAGACACCGTGCATCACCTCACGACAAACACCAATCAGAGTACCCACATTCCATATGCGTACTTGGAGGAGTCGAAGGGACACCCTTGATGCTGCACGCAGGGTACACTAGTACTAATAGTGATACTGATGGCCACCTGGTAAGGATTGAGTCAGCCACATTACACGGGTAGTCTGCTGCTCGTCCTCTCTACTACACATTGCTTGTAACTAGCTAGTTTGTTGTTGGATCGGCCTGCAAGAGTAGTGGATCTTTCCCAATACTTGCATTCCTCACTGCATTGTGCGCAGTGATCTGCTAATGTTGTCTCCACTAAGCATGGGCGGATTTTGCGGATCCACGATTCACGAATTTGCGGATTCACGGATCGTGGATCCGCAAAATCCGCGGATTTTGCGGATCGGCGGATTTGGGGGCGGGGCTTCCTCGAGTGTGTGGGCGGGGCCAAACGGACGGGGCTTCCATGCGAGCGCACATGCCTCTTGTGTGTATAAAAGGTCAGAGACCGATCAGAGCAGCAGATTAAGAGACAGAAGCTCCTGGTCACAGGAACAGCACGGGGTTAGCGCTCGAGAAAGTCAAAGATGCAAATGCCTCTGGCCTGCATCACAGCGGATTTTCGATGGTATATTATAGTATATTTGGGAAGAAGGCACCCTAAAAGGTCAGAGACCGATCAGAGCAGCACGGGGATAGCGCTCGTGAAAGTCAAAGATGCAAATGCCTCTGGCCTGCATCACAGCGGATTTTCGATGGTATATTATAGTATATTTGGGAAGAAGGCACCCTAAAAGGTCAGAGACCGATCAGAGCAGCACGGGGATAGCGCTCGTGAAAGTCAAAGATGCAAATGCCTCTGGCCTGCATCACAGCGGATTTTCGATGGTATATTATAGTATATTTGGGAAGAAGGCACCCTAAAAGGTCAGAGACCGATCAGAGCAGCACGGGGATAGCGCTCGTGAAAGTCAAAGATGCAAATGCCTCTGGCCTGCATCACAGCGGATTTTCGATGGTATATTATACTATATTTGGGAAGAAGGCACCCTAAAAGGTCAGAGACCGATCAGAGCAGCACGGGGATAGCGCTCGTGAAAGTCAAAGATGCAAATGCCTCTGGCCTGCATCACAGCGGATTTTCGATGGTATATTATAGTATATTTGGGAAGAAGGCACCCTAAAAGGTCAGAGACCGATCAGAGCAGCACGGGGATAGCGCTCGTGAAAGTCAAAGATGCAAATGCCTCTGGCCTGCATCACAGCGGATTTTCGATGGTATATTATACTATATTTGGGAAGAAGGCACCCTAAAAGGTCAGAGACCGATCAGAGCAGCACGGGGATAGCGCTCGTGAAAGTCAAAGATGCAAATGCCTCTGGCCTGCATCACAGCGGATTTTCGATGGTATATTTGGGAAGAAGGCACACCTGCCCAGCCTCCACAACGCTCACGATTGTTTTTGGGCTGATGAATGAGTCACTGAATTTAAGCTTCAACTAGGGCACATGCTTTATTGATATCTGCAAGTGTTTCCTGTTGAGGTTTATTTTTTGTGCCAGGACCGTCGTGCCAGAATGAACCCTGCCCTTCATATTTATTCAAGAGGACACCACCGTTTGACACCACCGTTTTTCCCCAACAAAAGTTCAAAGCCTAATTTACGATGGCGCCGGCAAGCTGCCAGCGCCATCCTGAAAAAGTTACTTAATTAGCTTCAACAGGAAGCTCCAACTGATAAAATAAAGCAGGCGCTCGAGCCCCTGCTTTATCTTATCTATTAGAGCTTCCTGTTGAAGCTAATTAAGTAACTATTTGAGGATGGCGCTGGCAGCTTGCCGGCGCCATCGTAAATTAGGCTTTGAACTTTTGACCGCGGAATCCGCCGCTCGCGGATTGCGGATTTTCGGTAAAGCTCATGCTTAGTCTCCACCCTGCTGTCTGCTGTTGCTATGTTTTGCTGTTAAGACATGATGAGGTGATCCAGCCCACAGGACTGTACGCTTTTCTACTGATGTACCATAAGTATTACGCTCTGTTTGATTGGTAATGATGTGAATGTCATGTATCTCTATTGACTGCACAACAAAAAATAAAGGTTTAATAAAAAGTCCTGGCGAGCAGGTTGCTTCCTCACATGAGATCCTTTATTTACTCAGCTCAAAATAGATGTATTCCTTCCCCTTGTACCTCCTACAACCTCCGCAGACTCTATTCTGTACTCTACCATGAGGAAGCACCACTTAACTAGCAGGCGGCAGTGCTGTCATTTGACCTGGAAAAGATGTTTAACATGGTTAGTATGGGAGTATCTGTTTGAGGTTAATCTGCGAATGGGCCTTGGGAGCGACTGGATAAAGTGGGTTTGGTTCCTCTATGCGGCACCTACTGCGAGGGTCAAAACGGGCAAAACAATCTCCAATCAATATACGATCTTCCGAGGCATGCAGCAGGGGTGCCCTCTTTCACCCCTTCTGTGTGCTTTTGCGATAGAGCTGCTCGCAGAAAGGGCCTGAAAGGGGGCGAGGGGCTGGGTCTTAAGGTGGGCACACTGTGTATACTATCTCACTTTATGCAGATGACTTGCTGATCTATCTGGGGATGCAGTGAAAGGCACTGCATCAGCAATACAGATCCTGGAGAGCTTGATCAAATATTAGGCCTCTGGGTTAATAAGACCAAGACGTACTTATTTCCTGTAGCGGGACCGCTACCCAGACCGGAGGCTGTGCAGCTTGACATCCTATGGACTCCCCACTCCTTTAAATACCTGGGCATCCATGTTTTTCATTACCTGGAAGACTTGAGGGAGGGAAACCAAGGCAGAACAGTGAGGTCTACTAAATCCTGTGTCCAATTCTGGCGCACGCTGCAACTCCCCATCATGGCCAGGATTTCCCTGTCCAAAATGGTAATGTTACCCCAGCTTTTACATTACTTTGTCAACCTTCCAGTTTTGATGACACCAGGATGGTTCCGTCCATTAAATTCATTGCTGCGAGACTTAGTGTGGGATGAAGGGTGTCCAAGAGTTTCCTTGAAGATGCTACAGCGCACCATGGCAGAGGGTGGGCTAGGGGTACCGAATTCCGAGTTCTACATGTTGGCTGCTCAACTGCAATGGTTGGCACAGAGGTTGTAGGTGGTCAACGAGGAGGATATGTCTGTTGGATCCTGGTAGCCGTCCACATCTGTTGTTGGCTAAACTGTTAGTGCCGACTACCTCCACCCCGTATCACTCGGTGATACAAATGCACTGCGTTACAAGCCTGGAAGAGATCTTTAGATAAATTAACGAAAGCCCCGAGATATACCCCTATGTTGCCTCTTGTGGGCTTACCACATGGAACTCCTATGTCATTATTTACTGGGGACCAGCTGGAGCTTTGGATGCAGGCAGGGTTGGAAAAAGTGGGAGATTGTTATCTGGAGAAAGGCCTCATCCCCTTTGAAGAACTGGTGGAGAGCTGTGGGCTTCCTCCGGGACCGTTTCTGCATTATGAAGCACTAGTCCGCACCTTTGGGCACTTGTGGGTGGAGGGGAGGGAGGAACCTGAGACGCACCAAATCTTGCATGCACTGATAACCTTGGTCACGGCCGGGCACCAAGTGAAGTGGTTCTATGCCACCCTGCTTGCAGCGTCCCTGGACCCATTGGGTGGGTTGCGAGGGAGATGGGAAAAGATGGTGGGAGGTGAATTCACAGCCGGTGAATGGTGTAAGATCTTGCAGTCCCCCAAGAAGATCTCTCGTAACACACGTCTAAAATATATACAATTCAACGTCATACATATGACCTACATGACACCAAACTGCCTTAACATCACCTATGGGGGAACGTACGGAAATGTCCAAGATGTGACCAACCCGACGCTAATTTTATACACATGACATGGGAATGCCAAAAATTACGCCCCTTCTGGGAAGCAATTATTTCCAAACTTAAAGAAGTCCTGGGAAGGGAATTGGCTTCTACGGCTCGGGTGTGACTGCTGGGACTCTTTCCCCCGTCCACCTAAACGTAAGGGTGGACATAGGATGAACGACCTAGGCTTGAGTGTTGCTAAACGCAGAATAGCGCTAGAATGGAAATCAATACAGGGACACAAGGTTGAAAGCTGGAATCGCGATGTGATTAACTGGGCGGGAGCAGAAGGTAGAGCACTGAATTGGGAGGAGGCCAGAGGAGTGCTGAAGCGCCCTATAGCAGAATTATGGAAGGAAATGATGGTGTCATGGTAGCAGCCGAAGCACACTAGTGACAAGGAGGGGGAGAGCGGGATAGCCTGAGTGATGACACTGAAACATAAAAACCTACTTTTATCCCTGTAAGGATGGTGGTGACCATATTGATTTTCCCAAATTATGCATTGTGGTGGAATGTGATCATGAGAATGATGGAGAAGGATGAAAGGAGACGCCCTTCCCTTTCGTCCGCTATGCCTCTGTTGGCCCACTAACCCCTAAGCTCTGACTCCCCAGATGTGAACAGTTGATCCCTATTATATACCACTCTTCTGCACAGGTTTAAGTTTGTGTTTAGAAGTTTTTCAAAAGGTAAATTCATTAATTCTGAACTATACTGTCCTACCCTAATGGGAGGCCACTGGACGCCCGCGTGGTAAACTCGAACGAACTGTACAGTGAGTAATAGAATGTACCATTGTACACCAGGGTCTTGATGGTGCCATTAATCCGATTACTGAAATGCAAAACAGCAATAAAGATGCTAACAATTGTCCACAGTGCTCCTGAGACGATATATTTTAAAGTGCCATGCTGCTACAACGGAGGATGCTGTACATAGATTTGCCTGTTGTCTGTGTTTTGAACAGATGTGTAAGAAATGCCAATAAAAATAAGATTTAAAAAAAAACAAGTGTTCGCATATGTAATAATAATGTAAAAGGAGCCTCTGTGAAAAATGTTTTGCCTAGGATCACTCATTTTGGACAAGTAGGGAAGTGGTACGGATTCCAGGTTATCTAGTTTCACATTTTGAAATTCAGCCACCAGGTATACAGCCCGGTCTCTCTCCCTCCTATTTTTCATCAAAGGTCAGTGTTTGGTCTTTTATTATTGGTGCACTGTGAGAAAAACCGACAGACATAGAAGGCTTGACTCATGTCCCCCTACCCAAATACCAGGATAGGATATAATTTATTTGTGGGTGTCACACCCCAAACACCCCCCTGAAGCTACACCCTGAGAAGGGTTTCGACTTTCCAGCACACAACAAATGACATCTATTCATGCACTAAAAGTTCCCATCGCTTTCTGCTCTTAGGTCCCTATCAACTTCCAGAACCGGGCAGTCCAAAATAAATGTCATATGTCATGGATACTGCAAGGAAATGTCTACTCTTAACGAAAAAACTGACAATGGAAAACCTCAGGATAAACAAAATAAATGGAAATTACAATTAAGCCAGCAAAAAAACGAATAACCACGTGACAGTAAATTGATAATGTTTTTACAGCAATGTTAGCAGAGCTAATATAATGATAACATATTGGAAGACTCAAAGAATAACTGTGGTGAGTAGGTGCATAGTCACTCTATCAACTTGGTACTTATTTGGGCAAGCTCATGGCATCGTGCAGGATGCAGAAACCACCAAGTGAGTGTGAAGCAATAGAAGATCTTAAAAGAGTCCAAGGGTCTCATCCATTCTTAGACCCGAAATTCATAGGAAAGATAATGCTCGAGATCTGGTAGATTCTCAAATGTCTTGCACGAGTCCAACTGGATCTCTGTCTGATTTACTTGGATTATGACTATTGCATAAGTTGGTCAATACTGGGGACTTCCTAGAGTTCTCTTTTTATTATTTGATATAGAATGTACACTTTAACTCTTCACCTCACTTATAAATAGCTAGCCCTCTACAACGGTTATTTCCTGGGCATCATGAATACTCGTCATGTCAGCCTGGCCGATGACGGCTGATTAGCCAGAAACCGGTCCCAGGAGGCTTGTTTCCGGTCCAGGGAAGACATGGCTTGGCAGTTCGGGCTGGATGTTCCCATGAGGCACAGGGTCAGACTGATTTGCATATGGCCGTGTCGGAACTGGGGTGGCAGAGTGAGTTAAAGAATGATGATGGATTAAACCCAGATTAGTTGACTGGGGGTGAGTGCTTGAAATGTTCAACACTCCGTCCATCATCCCCTTTGGTTTTGCTTTGTTCGCCGTAAGTTGGCAGGGAATGCCAAGACATGGGTCCCTTGCTCACTTTGCCACTGGATTCAAGCTAGCCTGGCCGATGATGGCTGATTAGCCAGAAACCGGTCCTAGGATGCTTGTTTCCGGTCCAGGGAAGACATGGCTTGGCAGTTTGGGTTGGACTGTTCCCATGAGGCACGGGGTCAGACTGATTTGCATTTGGCCATGTCTGAACTGGGGTGGCGGAGTGAGCTAAAGAATGATGATGTATTAAACCCAGATCAGTTGACTGGGGGTGAGTGCTTGCAATGTTCAACATTCCGTCCATCATCCCCTTTGGTTTTACTACAAGATTCAACATGCATGGTCCAATCCAATTATGTCCTGATGAGGCTGGGAAGAGTCAGGCTGAAACGAGTTGTCTATTTTTTTCTTTCAAGGAGTTTATGTAAAGTTATACAAATGGATAAAAGATTGATTTGCATAATCAAATGAAGTTCGGATGGAAGAATGGATGAGACGTTTGGACTCTTCTGAATTGCACTACTTAATGGAGTACTTAATGGAGACATGGACACTAAAGAAACATGTTCCCACGAATCAGTCTGATGACACCACCTTAATTTTTAGCCTCTGATTTTAAATCCATTCAAATTTACAGACCGTTTTAAAATGTTCAGTTTTACATTTTGCTTCTTTATTTATATACACTTCATTAATCTGTCAATATTATGTAATTTGCTAAGCAGGGGTCCTAGACCACAGGTTAGGAACCACCGGCCTGTATGATGTCTAGTGGCAGTAATATTTGATGTACAATAAGAACACTTCGAAAGCAGTACAAATGATTAAGTCAAAGAAATGTGCTTTGCATTTTTGCCAACAATTGATGCTTTATTGGGCTAAATTGCGGATTGGATTAATCAGTCCTAAAGGGAACTATTTCTGCAAATAGATCTGTGTTGGCAGTTACAGGTGCCCACCTGTGACATGACCGTAGCAGTTTTCTGGCAGGACTTTGAGGTACTTTGTTGGTCAAGTCCCATAAAAAATTTTTTTTAAAGTGGAGCAACTTATGCGCACACCCTCCCTATACAAACCCACGCATTGTTTACACATGTTCAGCCTGTATCCTATCACACACGAAGGCCATCCACATTACTATCTTAAAAGCGCCCAAGCTCCTTTATTGTGACATATAAATGGAAATACAGATGTGCTTATTTGGAGTACCTTTTTGGACCTGAGAAGTGCCGTTACTCCCCCATGAAATATAATGCAGGAGTGCTGGGAAGTGCAAGTACTTCCAGTGTCAAATTAGAGAAGTGCAGGTACTCAGTACCCGCCCATTTCAGCACTGCACCGGACTCCACACTTGTTTTACCACCAGCAGCTCACTATCTTTTCGTGGGAGCCTGTCTTGAGGGTTCCAGGCTACATTTGCTTCCGGCAGCCGAAAGCGCAGTTTTCTAGTTTTATTTTATTGTTTCGTGGGCTTTTAAGTTCATTCTCTCGCTCGCCTAACAAAGATTCAGATTAATGACCCCTCATTCCTAATTGTCAAATTTCTTTTACTTCATCCTGTGTCTAATCACCAGTGACAGAAACCATTACACAAATGAGAGCAGACGACTTGCCCCAACTGTTCTGTTTGGTAAAAACCTTGTAATTTAAAGCTCTGATTTGTAAAAGGAAAGCCGCGTTTCCCCAAGGCGTGCGGGCATCTGTTCCCTTTGTGCGGCGACAGGAGCCACTTCCGCTCCCCTCCCCCCGCCCCCATCGCCAATTAATCCTCTGCCTGCAACAAATATTTGACTTTGCAAAGATGTAATTAGAACTTGCTTGGCATGTGTTCATCATGATACGATCAGCTGGGTCTTGATGTCTTTCTTCTCTCAGTCTATGCGCGCCAAGGTGGAAGAAAATTGTACAAAGTGTATAATCTACCTCAGTCTACCATGGCACCTTGGGATTCTGCGTTCCCATGCCAGCGCCTTTCTCTTTATATCCATCAAGCCTATTGACAGGCTGGCATCGCTGCCAACTCTTCGGCGTTCATCAAAGGTGCCCTCCTGATCTGGTCTCGCGAGGATTGCTAAAGGCACCGGGCACAACGCGTCAATAAATTAAACAAGAACCTGAGAAAAATGCAATATGCAATTCCAAGGTTAACTGAGGGCTGTAAAGTCCCATCCAATGGCGTTTAAAGCTCATGTCGCGTCAATGGAAGAAGATAAGCTGAGCATTCCCTTCAATGGATCAGCGGAGGCGTAAATTCCAATGGTGTACGAAGCGAGGTGATAAGGTGTACACCGAAAAAAGTAGATTATGTCAAAGAAGACACAACTATGCAATAGAAGCCCCTGAAAATTGAAAAGTACATGATAACAGGTATACAACACACTCCGCAAATCTTACCACCTGTCCTTGTGATGGGCAGTCAGCGCAAACGCTTCTCCATGTAACGTTCTTCTGCAGTCTCTATGACCACCCACAGAGAATTTGGATTTTACCTTTAGTAAAATACATGGGATTGCGCCAATGCCGTCCGGCGCTCCAAGCCTTACAATGTATGGACTTAGAATTCTTAATTGTCCCTATACTCTGCTTTTTAAAATCATGCATCAAATTCCGAAAAGATTATGATTAACATTACATTTAAAGTATTGATTACACCACTGTGTAACAAGTTCCAGAAATCATATCGTGCTTAGTATCCTTTCTTTTTTGTGTACTAAGGATAGATTTCTTTTTTTAATGTATTAATTGAGTTCCTATTTTACTTTGTTTTATCTGCACTAATTTTAGGAATTTGTTGTTTTTTATTCTGTACAAATGTTTTGATTCGTTTGTACTTTTATGGATAAGTTTCCTTATCCGAATAAAGTTTTATTTGATTTGATTTGATTTGATTTGATTTACAACACACTCTTCAGTAAGGGGTCGCATTAGGTTGCGGATACTGTGCTTACAATGAGTATGGAAGGGATAAAGATAAAGGATAATTTAACAGTCTTCAATGTTGAAAAATTGGATTCTGCTGCATCTGTTCCAGTAAAGCCTGTCAAAGGCCAATAGGTTTATCAGAAAAGCCCCTCCACTACAATGACCAGCAGAAGCCAAGGTGTCCAAGTAGGCCCCAGGCCATCTGAATATTTGTTATCTGTATGCAGAACATTTTGTGCTTCAATTAATCTCATGATGTAACACTGCCATACATGTGCCAAAGATAAATAGTTGAATCTAATTTAAAAAGTGAAGCTGTAAAGCCAATCTAGTCCTGCATTCGAGCTTGGGAATCAACTCTTTAATCATCTCCCAAATATTACAAATTACAGTAAACTAAGCTTGAGTGACAGTTCATAGCATCAATTATTTGAAAGCAATCAATATACCATTGCACACCCTCTTTAGCTCAGATACAAAAATACTGTTTCAGAGCTCCAAAGTAACTTTTGTGTTAGCCATTTAACACAAAATGCTCAGATTTGCAAGAAAATGGCAAATCCTCTCTTGGTTGCTTCACAGAGTAGATTACCTGTTGATTTAACGACAACATAGGTATAGTACTCCAGGTTAGATTCTGCCTTTCCACCATCAGAGATTCCTCAGATGATTTACTATGTATTCGACTAATCTGAATTAGTATTTTTATGTACTGCCAACTGCTACATCAGATCCACAGTCAACTTGGGGCTGTCATGTAGGAGAGCCTTTCACCCTAAACGATTACTAGACTTTGTTTTAACCTTGTGCACTTGGTGAAACTCCTGGTTGATGAAAGGATGAATGATGCATTCAGGCTTGTGTTTTTAAACTATCACATTACTTCAAAAACATATACCCTCCAATTTTTCCAATTCAGTGGAGACCAGCTCAGAGGAATACCCAGGCAGTCAGGGGTCTCTGGACAGGACTTTTATTCTGCAGGGCATTTCCACAGTTGGCTGGGGCCCTTGGATGCTGCTTAGGAAAGCCAGGGCCACTCCTGGTGCCATGGATGCAATTAATTTCGGGAGGCTGGTGGGAAGCAACAGTCATAGGGCGGCTTCAAGAGAGAAAGAGAAGGAGGTAGAGAGAAAGCGATCAGAGTGAAAAGGAAAGAGAACATGGATGGCTTTTAGAAAGCTAGCATGAGGAGACGAAGAAAACATTTTTCGCCTGAGCAGCTTTTGGTCACTCAATCTAGCCTAGTCGGTGGGGGAAACATCATTTACCACGAAGGCATTACCACTACTCACGTTTACCACGTGACACTTACCACGCAGGGTGCCTTCCACGCAGGGTACCTTCCACGACGTCTTTACCACGGGCTAGGGGGGAGACGTGGTATTCCTTCAAGTCGATCTGCGTGGGCATGGGGGGGCAGAGGGAGGGGGGGGGCTCGGAGGGGGGCTGGGGGGGGTCTCCCCCCCCAAAAATAACAAGCAGGTTACTTTAACAAAAAAACGAACATAAATTTAAAAGAAAGAGGAAAGAGCCTCCCTCAAAGACGTGCCGTGTACGTCAAAAAAGCAGTCCTTTTTTTATTTTGGTATACGTGTTTTGATGCTTGTTTCAAAGGAGGATGGAAGTAAGGGCTCGTGGAGAAAGACGTGAAGGTAAGACGTTGCAACGCGTAGTAAAATGCTACGTTGTAAATACCAGCGTGGTAAAGCCACTTGCGAGGTAAAATTCGCGTGGTAAAGCCATGCGTGGTAACTGAAATCGTGGTATAATCATATATTCGGTGGGGGAAACATCCTTTGTGGATAGTTACATCTACCACTGATGTGCTGGGACCACAACACTGGTGCACTCCCATGGAAGTTACTCCATTTGGACACTTCTGTTCCAACAGGGTGGCAAAGTGTAGCAGAAAGACCTACTCCAGCAGGTGGATGGAGGGGGGGGGGGAGGGGGGGGGGGGTCTGGAAACTCAGATACAGCATATCAAAGTAAGATACAGCAAATAACTAATAAAATTAGCAACCATTTAGTTCTTGGTTCTACAAAAGAAAATTACTTTATCGAACGGTAAAGTAAATAGTTCTGTTAAAAATAAGACATATATATTGGTAAACAATAGAAAGCATTAGCACCTTTTGCCACCAAAATACACGTTAAAATGGCATCTAGCACTGCACGGCAGATTTCAGGTAACATTAGCTAATGATATCTTGTTGGGGCTTGGGTCAGGTCAGATCACAGAACTGCATAAGCTCTCGTGTCTGGGTGTTTTAGCCAAAGCTACATCTTTAAATTGGATCTTAAAGCTGGCCATGGGAAGCATGCCACGTCTGCTGGCTGAGTGAACACATCCACTCAAGAAAGCTACGTTTAACCTTGTGACCGCAGGTTTCATTCCCCACAGGTCCACCCAGCCTATCTTCGTTTCAGGGTCGATAAAATGAGTACTATCGAGGCATTGAAAACTCAATTTATATCTTGTGTAATAAAATGTGAGAAATCGTTTTTTATATCTTCTTAATTTACTACAAGGAAAGTATACCATTGCATTCTTGCACTTTTTAAATGTACTTCCATTTCGTATTTCAGTGTTATACATTGCGCATTTAGCCTGGCTTTTTAAATAAGTATAGCATCATGTTTAAATTGGCACAGATAATCGAGAAACCGCAAAGTTAGTGGTCTGCTTTCTACTGTACCCTAATGAATATTCAAGACTTATCACATTCATCCAACAGGAAGAACTGGCACCTGCTTGTTAGAGGCAACCTGGATTTGCTGTTTAATAGTATGTTCTATCCTTCACTTACTGGGTTATGGAAACTGTATAAAGTGGATGAAAACTTCAGCCATCTTCGCACTGTAAGCTTCAACTGCTCAGGCAGGGAAGTGCTGGTCCATTCCTTTGAACATTCACACTTAGAATTAAGTTTGGGTAGTGAACTCCCCTCCACTTGCGGAGTTTTCCGCACTCCGCGGAGCTTGCGGAGTTCCGAAAAACTCCACGGAGCAGAGTTTTTTCCTCGCTCGTGTTCGTCAATGCCAACTTGGCGAGCGAGGGAAATCCACCTCCCGGCGAGATTTTTCCTCATTTGCGATCGTCAACATGAAGTTGGCGTGAGCAAGCATGGAAAAATCAACCTCTAGGTGAGATTTTTCAACACAGGTGGTCAGATTTCTCATTGCGAGAGGTCGCGTACGCATGCGACTGCTTGCGTTGAGAAACTGTTCGGTCGTGATGAGAAAGCTGCAGCTCGAGTAAAAATCTACTTGAGCGACTGATGATGCACCCAGAAGTGGGGCAGCGCCAGTGGGTCTGCCGGCAGAAGAAGCACAAAGATTTAACATGCAAGTGAGCGCTGCAAGCACTAACAGTACACTGCAGGGAGGAGGTGGGCAAATAGCAAGATGAGTTCAGAATCTAATACTGTAGAAGTGGGTAGAGTGAGATTGTTAAGTCCATCTGGGCGCAGCGGCATAACGATACTCGAGCCGGCAAACAGCAATTACAACGCAGATTTTACCACGCAATACCATTAGATCGCATGCGTTACAATGCATGCGATGTAACAACGCGTAGCCAATACTACGCATACCATTACATCGCATGCGCTTTCACAACGCATGCGATGTAATGGCTATACATGTGAGGAAATTGAGGCTGTTTCCTCACAATTACGTAAGCAGGCAGGAATAAGGCACCGTTTGAGAATGCTGCAGCCATTAATGGAGGACACCAAGCCGTTGCACAGGGATGACACAGCTGGGGCTACTGACGTCATCCTCCACCACACGAACGCAGGAGTGAGGATCCACAAGGAGAGTGAGGTAAGTGGGATTGCGCTTGGGGTGGGGTTACTTTTGTTGTAGTGTTGTAATATTTGTGTAGTTTTGTGTAGTGTAGTGTTTTAAGCTTTAGGGTAGTGTTGGGGTGTCATACAGGGTAGTGTTTCAGTGTAGTGTCCGGACTGGGGGTAGGGGCAGGGTCGTGCTCGGGGTAGTGTTTTAGGTTTCAGGGTAGTGTTGTAGTGTTTGTGTAGTGTAGTGTTTTAGGGTTTAGGGTAGTGTTGTAGTGTTTGTGTAGTGTAGTGTTATAGGATTTAGGGTAGTGTTGTAGTCTTTGTGTAGTGTTTTAGGGTTTAGGGTAGTGTTGTAGTGTTTGTGTAGTGATTTAGGGTTTAGGGTAGTGTTGTAGTGTTTGTGTAGTGTGGGGTTTTAGGGTTTAGGGTACTGTTGTAGTGTTTGTGTAGTGTAGTGTTTTAGGGTTTAGGGTAGTGTAGTGTTTGTGTAGTGTTTTAGGGTAGTGTTGTAGTGTTTGTGTAGTGTAGTGTTTTAGGGTTTAGGGTAGTGTTGTAGTGTTTGTATAGTGTAGTGTTTTAGGGTTTAGGGTAGTGGTGTAGTGTTTGTGTAGTGTAGTGTTTTAGGGTTTAGGGTAGTGTAGTGTTTGTGTAGTGTTTTAGAGTTTAGGATAGTGTTGTAGTGTTTGTGTAGTGTAGTGTTTTAGGGTTTAGGGTAGTGTTGTAGTGTTTGTGTAGTGTAGTGTTTTAGGGTAGTGTCGGGTGTGCAGGGTAGTGTAGTGTTTTGGGTAGTGTTGTAGTGTTTGTGTAGTGTTTTAGGGTTTAGGGTAGTGTTGTAGTTTTTGTGTAGTGTAGTGTTTAAGGGTTTAGGGTAGTGTTGTAGTGTTTGTGTAGTATAGTGTTTTAGGGTAGTGTCAGGGGCGTGCAGGGTAGTGTAGTTTTATTGTAGGGAGAGGACTGGGGGTGTTGTGTAGGGGTAGGGTAGAGTCACATACCTTTCAAAGGTTAACCACAAGTATAGCTTTATCACGAATGCCTTTGCGTTGTAATGGCATGCGTGGTAAAGGCATAGTTCTGGTAAAAGTTTGCGATGTAATGGCATGTCATTGTCATTGACATCGCTTAGTAATACCCACGTTGTAATGGCACGTGTGGTATTGGTATGCGATGTAATGACATACATTCCTCAAGCCCCCCCTTCTAAGTACACGCAAGGGTCCCCCTCCAGAGTCAGACAAGAGCTCTCAGGTCAAGGTACTGACCCCTGGAAATCAGGCTCCCGCACTGCGGGGGTCTATGTTATGCCACTGCCTGGGCTTTGGGATCCCGTAAGCGCAGTCCCACTATTACCTGAGACTAGCTAAGAGTAGGATTCAAAGTGCAAGGGAAGAAGCCTCCCCTCAGTCTCGCCATTCAGGTGAAATCCTCTTTGCCGAACGCCCTTCCTCCATTAAAAGACTACAGTGGCTCTGGAGAGAGAGTTCCCGTCCGCATCTCCTGGATCCCTTTGGATTTAAGGAGAAAGTAAGAGTTCCCCAGCACTCCAAACCTTCAAGAAAATCCTACACAGTTCTGTGAGTAGATGCAAAATGTGTATAAACTTAATTGGAGCAATGGAAATCAATTACTGCACCTAGTTGTGCCAAGTGAATTAGGAGATATAATGCTTGAAAAAGAAGGATGGCCGAGACGGCACCCAGAAATATTAGGGCCATGAGAGCAGCAACTGATGCAAGGGGTAATGTTGTTGTGGAGGTGAACAAAGGTGATACTGATAGGACTAAGGTCTCCAAGTGCAAACAGAATTAAAGAGAGTCTCCAGCAAACTATGTAGAAAGGCTCAAGGACGTGTTGGCTGTCGAGCAATGCCCGGATATCTTTCAGAGATGACCCAGAAAGCTGTAGGTTATTCCTTTGAGCAGGGATAGTCACGGAATGTGCAACATCAACTGATGGCTATTTGTATTGTATGACAAACTAAAAAGCTGGCAAAGCTAGTAATGGTCACAAACTACTGTGTTGCGCCACACGAATGCAAGAAACAATCTGCAGAATTTAAACAGAGGTCTATAAAATTACAGACTAGGCAACAGAATGGGGAGGAGCAGGGGAGCTCTTCCAAGATGGTAACAAGGAGGGGGAAGGATGAGCTTGGAGGGGAAACTAGAGAGGCAATGAAGAACTGAGAGCGGGAAGGTCATGTTGTGTTTAGGGGCAACAGGGACAGTGGACAAGAGATTGTCCTCCAGTTGTTTAAACTGTGCCTCGTTCTGATAACCCACCAGAATTTAAACTGATAACACAAATTCATATCCGGAATACTAGGAAAGCCAGAGAAATGCAACCGTACCCTGATTCCCTTAGATAAAATAAGTGCTGATGTCAATTGCCTGATAAATGGAAAAAAAACGACCTTATTGATGCTGGAGCAAGTTGCTCTGCACTGAAAACCTTTTCAAATTCGCTTCACTACTGATCTCGGGGTTGTCCACAGACAGTTAACATTTCGAATCAACGAGTTCCACACCACATTTCCTGTCCCTTCTCTGTATCTCTTGGCCCCATCCCAGACAAGCATGTTGTCCTCAGCCCTTCCTCCGTGGTTAATCTACTGAGTTGGGATATTTTGTATAAATTGAATTGCACTTTTTCTGTCCAACCAACGTAATCTACTTCCATGTGCTCAGTGCTTTAAATGGGCTGGTACTCACCGGTACTGAGTACCGCCACTTCCTAATTTTCCAGCTGTCAGTACCAGCACTTTTCTTTAGTATGGGACATTACCGGTACCCTGATTGATGGCATGACAGGCTAAGGTTTGCTATCCCCTCGAATGCCAGACAAATACCACTCTGCATCTCCCAGCCGCACTGAGCCTCGGAAGACAACTTTTGCAGGGACGCTGCCAACGTACAGTAGCACATATTAGAATTCCCCCACACTGCAGGGGTTGGGGAGGGCTTGTATCACGCTGTGATTAACAGGGCAGGGTCTAGGCCAGTGGTCTCCAACCTTTTCTGTAGTGAGCTAATTCTGCT
Organism: Lissotriton helveticus; assembly: GCF_964261635.1. NCBI lineage: Eukaryota > Metazoa > Chordata > Amphibia > Caudata > Salamandridae > Lissotriton > Lissotriton helveticus. Next base: position 660,548,529 of record NC_136065.1, read on the forward strand.
CAAGGAAATTCCTGCCGAGCTAATAGCATATTTTATCACTGTAAAATGCTGATATGTATTAACATTACACTATGACCACCCTAAGAGATTTATCAGGAGTCACCACCCAAACATTCCAGATGAAGTTATAAGCAGAATGCTAGGAAAACGTTTATCAATATTGAATGCTTATAATCAAGTAAAATTAAAATCATCACATGCTGTGTGCCACAAAGGGTACCACCACAACAGTAAGTCTCCCCAACTCAAATTGAATTATCATTCAGCTAACAACTTTAAATGTGTTTTAGAATTGTAATATGTTGTCTTCATTAGCATATTAGTTTGTAAAAATACAAATTTTTCTATCAAAACCTCTTTCCAGCAATCAAACTCAAATTTCCAAAAGAAAAACCTTTTTCAGAAAAAGCATAATTTTCTTTAAAAATCAAATTCGTTTTCATTGTTAGAAAACAGTACCTAAACATCAGCTTTTTGTTTTTATTGAGTACCGCGATGTAAAAAATGCCAGGGATGGACACATTCTGCTTCAAATACCCAGGAATTGGAATCATAGGCCATGCATGCTCACAATAACAATATTAATGCATCGGTTATGCGAATAATGCCCACCATTAAACCGGGGCTACCACTGTGCCACAGCTGGATGCCCAACATACATCAGTTATGGACATTATGGGAGAAGCGGTTGCCACTCTGTCAGGAATGGCTAAAAGCAAGCCAGTCATGCTCTTAATAGGTCAGTGATGGCAGTAAGTATGTAATTACTAGACTTGTATGCCCAAAACAGTCACGTATGTAATATTATGGCAATGGCACAATTATACCATGAACGAGCACAATTGCGTCAGAGATAATACTCTTATGATGGGGACCAGCATACATATTAGGCAGCCCTTGACACTAGGAGTAGCTTTAAGGAACCAACACGGTTTATTAGGGAAAGACACAATGTCACAAACCCACACAAAAATGAATATGATGCTTCTAATGTTCTCTGCCCTGGATGCATCCTCTTTTTCTCAGCTCTTTGGTTGATCATGCTCCCAGCTTACACATTTTCACTCTAGTCTAGTTCTTGCAGTCACACACTTTGGGCGATCAGCCCTGTTACTGCTCCCATTATTCTTTGATATCACACACGGTGTGACTGATAGAGCAGGGCATAACATGGACAATCTCCTTCTTAGGTAGATTTAAAGTAGATAAAGATGGTTCTTGTGACAGACCCATAGGCCAACACCGTATCCTACACATGGTTCAACACCCTCCGCATACTTTGCAAGACCTTCAAATGGATCCCACACGAATCCAGGAAGACAGTCACCCGTGCACTCATCACCAGCAGGCTGGACTACCGGAATGCCCTCTATGCCAGAATCAACAAAACTCTGCTCCACAAACTCCAGACGTTCAGAACGCCACAGCCAGACTCGTCCTCAGCATCCCACGACAAGACCACATCACCCAGCACCTATCGGACCTCCACTGGCCCCCCTTCGAAAAAAGTGTGACCTTCAAGCTGCTCACACACACCTACAAAACCAGACCCCAATACCTCAACAAAAGAATCTTCTTCTACGCCTCCAAGAGAAACCTAAGCTCTGCTGACCAGGCCTTGGCCGAAATCACCTGCACCCCCCTGGTACAAACTGCTTCTCAGCATCAGACGAAGCCCCACACTGAAAGCATTCAGGAAGAGCCTCAGACCTGGCTTTTCGAATGACTGGAGCTGCCCAAAGGCCCCCCCGCGCTTTGAGACCCTCACGGGTGAGTAGTGCACTCTATAAATCCCTGATTGATTGATAGGCCAACAGTGTGTGTGTGTTTGAGTGTTATCAAGAGGTCCTGCCATTGGTTTGGTTGTCTGCAACTCTTACGGGTAATGAAACGAGCAGTGCTGCCTTCTTTAATATACACAGAATTCCTGAGATCAGATTGGGTTGGCTTCACCTCTGAGCTACTTTGAAGGTGCTGGTGAGCTACCAGTAGCTCCCGAGCTACTGGTTGGAGACGCCTGGTCTAGGCAGGCCCTGCACTGTTGATTAGGCGTTCAGCACCCATTCTGATGCAAGCCCCCACCTCGTCCCCCCTTTCAGTCAGGTGCGTGAAATGTCCAGGGGCAATAATCCAGTCCATTTGAGGTATTGCACTGGCATAGAAAGCGAGTGGCGAGTGGCAGCCGGGTTTCTTATGTCTGTTTTTTTCAGCACAGGAGATGCTTTCCTTTGTGTGCCCCATCAACACTAATCGCTGCATTTACATAGCAGCGAGGGATCCATGGGTGTGAAAGTAGCCTGGCCAAAGAGCAATGAATAGCAGGGAATGCTGCAGCACCCCAGGAACTGGATCTGGTTGGGGGAAAACGACATTAACATACCAGGAAGGGGGAGGGGGGAATGTAAAAAATGTGAGGTGACAGCTGAAGTTAGATTTGTCACTTTTTGTCAGACACAAATATCAGATATTTGTTCAGTTTCGAAATGGGTCCTTAGGAATTGTATTTTAACACAAATTCGTGTAAAGTAAAAAATCTGCTGTTTTTCTTGAGGTAATGGGTTTAGATATTGATGAACCACATGCAATTACAATCGAATCACCTCTTTTATTGCCGGGAAGCAGTCTGATAAAGGGAGATGAACTAACTATTAGCCTGAAATTTAGTTCAAAAAGCTGCCTTACAGAATTTACAGGGCGCGACGGAGCATGCACGCACACACTCACATACACGTGCACACGCACACACACATGCACACATGCACACAGTCACACATACACACAAACTTTCACAGCTTGGAAATAGTTTTGTACTTTTGAAGTGAAAAAATGATTTATGCTTTTATTTACTGGAAACAATATCAATCCTGATTTAGCAAGTTTTTTTTGTGCAAGTCTTCATTTAAAACTACAGGCCTCAACAGTTAGTGTGCTCTATCAACACAAATAATTAAATATAGGTCAACACATTACTGGCCAGGTGACAATTCCAAATGTAGGGTATGGGTACATCATGGAGGAGAGAGAAGATGAGGCAAGTGGAGGAAAAAACAGTGACAAAATGTAAGAGACTTGTGGAGAAAGTAAGCTAGAGGTGGCAGTAAGAGGGGCAGAACCAGGGAGAGAAGGTTGGAGGCTGGGTAGAAATGAGAGGTGAATCAAGAACGGAGAAGAGGTGTAGATGTAAAGATACCAAACCAGCAAGAGACAGGAAGAGCCTGGCCATAGGGGAAAGGGCAGAGGCAGTGCTTTAAAGGGGCTTGTACTCAGTCAGTCAGTCAGTCAAAAATTCTTTATTCGATAAAATTAATATCATAAAAGAAATGGTACAATCATTTTAAATAGCACAAAAAAGAAAAAAAACACATTTACAGAAATAACCAATAAAGTTAAAACAATTCATTGTCATTATTAAAAAATACAGTACATTTTGGAAAATTTTATAACACCATAAGATTGGTACCTTTAAAATCCTTTAAGACTGCAAACCTTAGTACGCAAGTATATTACATAATTTTGCAAAGTATATTACTCAAAGCAACTTTGAATCTGCGGTAAGCTAGTATTGTTTTTCCTTACACGAATGGCTGCCGTCAAAAAACTAGCTACAGAGAACATAATGTAAGGGCTACCCAGTTGCATTAAGTATACTAAAGCTGGTCTAACCTGGACAAAGCCTGCCTTCTTCAAGAGTGGTAACAAGTATTTCCTTCTGCACTGTTCATAATATGTACAGAACATTACAAAATGTAGTGTGTTTTGTGATGAAAAATAATCACAGGAACAAGGGTCTGCTTTATCCGGAGTACACCAAGTGCGGTAAGAGCCCAGGGTGTAATGAATCAAATTTAGGCGAAATCTTGTCAGGAGGTATCTATGGTACCGGTTATTTACCACAGATAGGTATGGTTCAGGGCCTGAGCAGCTAACCAGCCCATAATTAGCTCTTACAAGAGGTTTTCTCAGCTCGATCTCCTCCCGTTCTAGTGTTAGGAGATCCATTAGAGCGTTTTTTGTTAGGGCGATGTCTTTTTTGGTTATTGTCTCGGGGGAGTAAAACAGGGCTGGACGGCCTATCTTCTGGAAACCCTTTTTGATATAGGTCAACCAGGCAATATTAGCAACCATCTCCAGATGTAAACAATCTTTGATAATAGTGTGGTTTAAGGTAATTTCCTCGTTAAGCCAGATTTTTAACCAGTATAATAGGGGTGCTATTTTAATTTGGTCTGAGACGTATCCGATCCCCACTTCAGTGTGCGTGGTAAAAGTGGGGGTTGACTGGGGGACTGAGAGGAGCCCTCTTAAGAATTTATTTTCCACCAGTTGGATTTTATTAGTCGGGAATGGCCACATATTTGGGATCCATATGAGGCCACAGCCAAACACTTTGCTTTATAAACCTTAATAATGGCTTAAACTGGCCTGCCTCCCAGTTTTTTGGCAAACCCCATGAGGCCCGAAACACTCCTACTAAAAGCCACACTACGGCTTGTGTTTTGAGGGCGCCATGTGCCCTTTTCGTCGAATACTACCCCAAGATAGGGAAACGAGGAGACCCTACATACTACTTCATTATTACAATAAAAGCTTTTTAATTTCCCCTTATTTTTACCCCTCCCTGCAATTAAGACCTGGGACTTTTTTGCGTTTACCTTGAGGTCAAGGTTGCCCATGAAGGTACCAAAGGCATTCAACAGTTTTTGGAGGCCCACCCCGGTACGAGCCATGAGTACAGCGTCATCCGCGTATAGGAGAACTGGTATAACCTGTTCCCCCATATGCGGAATATCCAGGGAAACCTCCCCCAGTTCTGTCTCAAGGGCGTTTATGTAGAGGGTAAACAACAGGGGTGCCAAAATGCACCCCTGTCTTACCCCTCTTTCAGATCTAAATGGCCTAGTGCAACGCCCCTCAGTTGTTACTCTAATTTTTGCGGAGAGATTCGTGTGTAGGTTTGCCAAGAAATGTACTAATGGAGGATCAAGACCTAACTCAAGGAGCCTTATCCAAAGCTTTGACCTATTAACTAGGTCAAACGCCGAGGATAAGTCCATGAAGCCCATATATAGGTTGCCTTCCTTGGCCACCGTATACTTGCTAACTAAAAGATGCAAGTTTAAACATTGGTCAATGGTACCTCTATTTGACCTAAAACCATATTGCACATTAGACAGGACCCCTTTCTCCCTCAACCATTCACTCAGTCTGTGCAGGACCACCCGACCTAAGACCTTTACAGAAGAGTCAATCAAGGAGATTGGTCTATAGCAGGAGGGATCCTGCCTAGAACCTTTTTTATAGACCGGAATGATAGTTGAGGTTAACCATGATGAAGGAATACTGTCTTGGCTAATGGAGTTAAAAAGGTTTGCTAAAATTTTTGACCACATACCAGGGGCAACTTTAAACAAATTGGCGGGGACCCCGTCCGGTCCTGGCGCCTTGTTTTTGGACATTTCCTCAATGGCTTTTGCAACCTCTGAGGTTTCAAATTTCAATAGTGGCAAGGTGTTTTCGGGTAGATGGGCCTCAGCGTTTGGGCATTTGGAAGGCAAGCTATAAATCTCTTCAAAATGTGCAATCCAGACCTCATCCGTAATATTGCAATCCAAAGACGCATTGTCTGTATTTGCAAAGAGAGGTTTATTTACTGTAGCCCAGAATTTGCAGCTGTCTCTCAAAACTTCGGGTGACAATAGTTTGTGCCAAGCTTCGTCCCTTAATTCCCGCTTCCTATCAGTTATCGCTGGCTTGTATGCCAATCTATGCTTGGTTACTAATCCCTTGTCCCTGGGGGTAACTTTAAGGGCTTTGAGAAGTGCAGCGTGCGCGTTTGAGCATCTTTTGTCAAACCACCTCTCTCCATACCCAGTTTTGGGCTTTCCTTTGATGGTTAGATTATCATTTACATATGAGCAGATAACATTATAAGCATTTACAATGTCGGGACCAATTGCCTCATTGTCTAAACATATAGTTATCTCTGCCCTTGTCGATACCAACAAGTCCGCTATGAAAGTGTCAGGTACCACTTACGTCCACTTCAATCTTCTGCCTTGATCTTTTAAGGCAAGATCACTTTGTACCCTAAGTTGTGGATTTCTAAAAGACAAAGATCCCCCTGTTACCAAATCCATTAACACAGGGTTGTGGTCACTAAAGGTCGAGACCTCCACACAATATTTTAAGACAGAACATAACAAATAAGATGTAACAAAAACATAATCAATGATTGTACCCCTGTCCTTTCCCTTAAACGTGGGGTTCCTGGACTCTCCCATCCCACAACATGATTCATAGAGGTTCCAGTTAGCAAGGAATAATTCCAGGTTCTCCCCCTCTTTTGTGTGTTCAAAGTGGGATGGCGCAGAGAACTGTGGCCCCTCGTAATCCTTGCTCCCACATTGGTTCACACAAGGGTGGATGTTTAGGTCCCCCATAAACAGAATCTCAAAAGAATATGACTTCCTGCTCTAGCTATAGACAAATTGGTCTAATAGATCAAGGTTGTTTTCTGTTTCCACAGCGTTATAAAAGTTTAAAAATAATAACTTGTTTGTGTCAGACACAGAGAGTTCTACCGCTAGGCAGTTCTGACTACCTGTGTCTAACTGCTTAAGAGAGCCTTTGAGCTCCAAAGAGAACAATGACAATAGTCCACCCTTAGCTCTACCTGCAATACTTTGCCTAGCGGGAATATAAAAATGACAGAAACCATCCAATGAGAAGGAATTATGGAGGTCCCAGGTTTCTTGTAGGGATATGATGTCAAATTCAGAGATATATTCCCTCCATATCTGATCCCCCATTTTGGCCCTTAAACCAGCTATATTCCAGCTTATCATTTTGCATATGGGATGCAGTGTCACGGGATCAGTTATCGGTGGGCACTGCTTGTTTAGTCAGTCGTTCTCAGAGAGGTTCGAGAGTGGTGCAAAACGATTGGTCAGGGTGCAACCCAGGGGGTTAGATGTCCCCATACTGGAGGTGCCCTCCCCAGCAGTGTCCTCTCTCTTGGATCAGGCTGAGTAGCCATTGGGGTGTGTGTTTTAGGTGCTTTTACCCCACTCACAGGGCGGGCCACAACTAGTTGGGGCCTCCTTAATCTGTAGTGAGGGGGTGGGTAGAAATAGCCAAGGGGGAGAGGTCTGATGCCCGGGTGTAATAAGTCAGACCCATCCCAAAAAAGCCGATCCGCCACAAAACGTGTTTTGAAATTAATCACTACACAATCCCCTTTTACGGTTTTCTTCCTAGGTCCAACCCAGCCCACTCTTCTCGCAGTGATTATGTCTAATGCAATGTCCTCATCCCCGCTGCAATACTGTTGGCACCATTCTTTAGTTCTTTCTAAGAGATCCCTTGGGCTCTCACTCACGTTAATTTGCAAAGGCGGGACACCCACTAACACAGCTACCAGGGGAACGGCTTGGGGCGGGAGGTGTAGCTTGATACTACACGGTGTTGTCCCTAGAGCTGTATTGGGTGCTAAAGCATCTATCTTACTAGCTACGCTGGGTATAGATCCGTCTTTAATGGCATTTTTATCTGATGGGCATACCCTTGTAGACTTTTCACGTGCTGTCCCTTTTTCCTCCCTTGTGCCTGATGATAAACAGCGATTTTCCCTTGGAGCATCACTGGCGATGGCTACAGTAGAACTCCCCTCGGGCTGAAGTGTCACTGCTAGTTTACTTTTTAAAAGGTCCCGCTGCTCCTGCATAAAAGATTCAATATGGTTACATTTCTTTAACAGCCCTGACACACATGTATTAAGGACATCAACGATATCCTTGGCTATATTAGTGAGTATTGGTTCCAGGTGAAGATTTATGAGCCCTTCAATTTTATTGCTGAGTCTGGCTACCAAGTCCTCTTCCATCGACTCAGTTATATTGGCTAAGTGTTTAGTCTTTTTGATACACTTTTTTGGTTGTTTGGCCCCATTAACCTGTTTGGTAGGTGGAGCGTATGTTGCTACCTGTACCGATGGAATACCCAGCCCACTTCCAGTCACCCCTGTATTAGAAGTTTCTCCTGGGTCTCCTTCAGGCAAAGTTACAGAGAGTTTGCCATGCTGGATATCAGGTGGTGTTAAACCATTGCCTTGTGTATCCTCTATTAATACAGGGTCAGACAGCTGTAGAGCAGTTGTTGTAATTCCCAGTTCTTTTTCCGCATGGGCAATCTCTTTCGTGATGACCCCTACGGCTGATATCAGATATGAAATGATTGTGTCAGCCTTACGTGGGATTTTTGCCTTCTGAGAGTGCAGGGACCCATTACACAAGTTCTTGCGCTTACCCATATCGACGTCTTAAGGGGGAAGCCCGTCCCGTCCCCTGTCGTCCCCGGACGGCCACAGATGGCCCGCCCTCTGCCCGGACTCCGCCGCCGACACCCGCGCGCGTCCCGCGACGCGGGAGGAAGTACTCAGCTTTTAGCCCCGTGAGGCAGGAAGTGGGTCCTGGCCGGCGTTGCCCCTGGCGATCGGGGTGCTGGGAGATGTAGTCCCAACAGCACCTAACCCCACTCAGCGGCCGCGATGGAGTTGCGGCGGCGGGGGTTAGCAGCGCTCAGAGGTTGCAGGCAGCTGTCGGCAGGTCAGTGGTGGCGAAAAGGCCCACGCCGTGGATTCCTCCCCCGCTCCACCGGAGGAAGTACTCAGCTTTTAGCCCCATGAGGCAGGAAGTGGGTCCTGGCCGGCGTCGCCCCTGGCGCTCGGGGTGCTGGGCGATGTAGTCCCAACAGCACCTAACCCCACTCAGCGGCCGCGATGGAGTTGCGGCGGCGGGGGTTAGCAGCGCTCAGAGGTTGCAGGCAGCTGTCGGCAGGTCAGTGGTGACGAAAAGGCCCACGCCGTGGATTCACAGGAACTGAGTACTGGCACTTCTTATTTGTATCACTGTTAATACCGGACCTTCGCTACTGCCTAGCAGAGTCCCAGTACTCAAGAAAAGTAAGCTAATTGGCTGCTGGTGATGGGCTGTCCCTAGAAGAACCTGCCTCTGACAGCCAAGGCGCTTCTGTAGTCCTTAGCTCAGCAGCTTTTGTGTACATGTCTGCTTGTTTCTTTGTGAATGTGCACGCTTGAGAATATACAGCATTGTGCCAAACATCAAATAATAACGGTATGACATTAAGAAGTTTCAAATATTACAAAAATAGCACATTTTTAACATGTTATGCTATTTGGGTTTCATTTTATGTAATGATGTAAACTGTTTTGTTAACCTCATCGCTGCGGCGGCTATTCCGCAGCGCTAAGGGGGCGGGGGGCCGCGCGGCACGCCCATTCTGGTGACGGAACCGCTCTGTCACCAGCCGCGGTTGAGCTGTGCTCATGACGGAGCGGTTCCGTCATGGCCCCGCCCGCTTAACAAAACGTGCGCGCAGGCGCGAAATCAGCGCCGCGCAGGCGTGTCGGGCGGGCCATGACGGAACTGCTCCGTCATCAGCACAGCGCCACCGCGGCTGATGACGGAGCGGTTCCGTCATCAGCACGGAAAGGGTTAACATAAATGCATTTCCGTTGTGTTTTGATATGTGCTGCAACTGGTATAGAAGTTATTATGCATCATCACATCTTGGCCTTAGCCCCGCCCATAGCCCCGCCCACCTGCCACACCTCTAGTTCACTTTAATGAGTACCTGCACTTGTTTTTTCCCATTTAAAGCACTGCATGTGCTGTAGAGCAAGGAACCCGTGGTCAGGTCCAGTTAAATGAAATACATTTAAATGCTATTTTTCTGTCTGAAATGTCCGGAGAATTGTCAGAATTACTTGATCAGGGACCCCACCACGTTGCAGTCCACAGGGACTAATGATGTAGGGTGCATGGACTGAACCAGAAAAGATGAAAACTAAAGCCTAAGAAATAGTTGCCTCAGTATCCTCCACAGTATCCCACAGTGGGCTAGATGTAGGTAAATGTTATTTACCGATTCATAAGTACCGAATTTTACCGATTCGGTATTTATGAATCGGTAAATATGAAGGGGGAAGATGTAGGTATTTCCAGATGTTGAAATACCGAATCGTAAATATTCGGTATTTACCGATTCGGTAAATACCGAATCGGTATTTCCTATTGATTCCTATGGGCTGTGAAGCCCATAGGAATCAATGGGAAATACCGATTCGGTAATTACCGAATCGGTAAATACCGAATTCTGCAAGGGTGCAGGGGGTGTCACTTTGACACCCTCTTGCACCCCAAATACAGGCATGTGTGCCATGTGGGCATGTCATGTCTGTCTGTCACATGGCATAGGTGTGCATGCACACATGTGCATGCACACCTGGATTCGGTATTTTACCACCCAATTGAATTGGGTGGTAAAATACCATATCTGAAAGGCCTTTGGGACTCTGAAGAGTCCCACCTACATTTGGAATTACCGAATCGGTAAAAATACTGATTCGGTATTTTACAGAATCTGTAAATTTACCGAATCGGTAAATTTACCGATTCTGTAAAATTTAGGCCCCCTACATGCCAATTCTTAAATACCGGTCGGTAACGGCCGAAATCGGCCGTTACCAACCGGTATTTAGGCTCCTACATCTGGCCCAGTATCCTATAAAACCTGAAGCAAGAATTAGACTCATCAATGCATATCTACTTAATGTGTTTTGGCACCAATTGTTAGCAGATGTAACTCTCAATTCGCCCCATCAAAAAGAGGGGAAAGACCAATGCGTACAGGTTCATCCAAGATTTGAGTGCTATTAAATGAGGTTATCCCTAGTTTCCCTCTGGTCTCCAAACCAGCTACCATCCTTACTTGTACCCCCGTAAATGTCTTGTGGCTCACTGTGGCAGATATGTTCAGCCTTCCTTTCCATGCCCATTCATTAACAGTTTCAGTTTCGCTTTGGGTTCTCATTCAGCGAATCTCAACATTCAAGGAGACTGCTTCCTCAAGGATTTACAGAATCTCTCTCTGAATATGTTCCTTGGCTCTAAATAAGGATTTTGAGACCTTGGTATTTTCAGAAAACTACAATTTAGTCCAGTAGGCAAACTTTCTCCATGACTCTGTATCTTTATACAAATGCAAACGGACTATCCATTCTCGCACTGAAGCAAGAATCAGACTCATCAATGCATATCTACTTAATGTGTTTTGGCACCAATTGTTAGCAGATGTAACTCTCAATTCGCCCCATCAAAAAGAGGGGAAAGACCAATGCGTACAGGTTCATCCAAGATTTGAGTGCTATTAAATGAGGTTATCCCTAGTTTCCCTCTGGTCTCCAAACCAGCTACCATCCTTACTTGTACCCCCGCAAATGTCTTGTGGCTCACTGTGGCAGCTATGTTCAGCCTTCCTTTCCATGCCCATTCATTAACAGTTTCAGTTTCGTTTTGGGTTCTCATTCAGCGAATCTCAACATTCAAGGAGACTGCTTCCTCAAGGATTTACAGAATCTCTCTCTAAATATGTTCCTTGGCTCTAAAGAAGGATTTTGAGACCTTGGCATTTTCAGAAAACTGCAATTTAGTCCAGTAGGCAAACTTTCTCCATGACTCTGTAACTTTATACAAATGCAAACGGACTATTCATTCTCACACTGAATTGGCAAAGAAATAGGCACAAGGCTTATGAAAATAAACTACAATTTGGTTTCCCCATCAGCAAATTTAAGTCATGAGATCTCCGCATGGAAGCACCACCTATCGATGGGGGCATGGCTTGGCACGCAATGGCGAAGGAAGCAAAAGGGTAGAGCTCCGGCTTGAGCTCCCCTTCCACAGGCCAAACATCCGCCACAGTTCCTAGTATCCGGCATAAACTGCAGGCGGAGCGCCCTGACACAGCTCCTCACCTGTCCACCAACTTTGAGGAGGATCGAACACTCCTGGCCGCTCCGGACCCCCCTGGGCTCTCCTGGCCGAGCCGCGCGCCGGGTGGTCGGCAGACGCGACTGCGTGAGGCCAGGGATCGCACCGTGGTGCTGGGTCTGGAGGTGGGGCCTGCACCGGGAGACGCTGGGGTCCCCCTGCGGTTGTGGACCCGGACCTGGGTGGACGGGCCCGCGCCCTCGGAGCACTGTTCACTGCTGGCCTCGGCGCCCCGCACATCCTGCCAGCCAAAACACGGAGAGGAGCCCCGAACCACGACGCCATCAGTGGCGGCTGAGGCGAGCTGTGGCTGGGGGAGACGCCACCCCACGGTGAGCGTGGCTCCACATCGCTGATCGGGTTGGGGCCCCGAGTAGACGGGGACATACTACAGCGGCCACCCCCCTGGCATGCACCGACCGGCGCACCCACAGACACGCAACCAATGGTGAGTTGCGAGAGAAGCGGCCGGACGCCACCCCTTGCTCCTAAAGACCCTAAGCCCCTCGGAGGAGACACCACCGCATCGCGTGCCGCCTCGCCGGCAGGCGTGACCACGGGAGGCCCCCCTGAAGACCCGCAATTAACCCTGGATGAGCACGCTTGAGCCTTGGGGAACCTAGCATCCACTGGCGGACATCGGCGCTTTAACGCCCCACGCCGCCGACCGCCCCACGCCCGGGAGAGAACCGGGGCGCAGGATTGCACTGGATGCACGTGGAGTGCCATGACTGAGGGAGGCACGATACACTAGCGAGCAGGACGCTGCGTTGCCAAACGAAGCGGGAACACACATTGGCAGGGACAGACCACGGCGCCAACCCACACTGTGACAACTGCGGGGCAACACAACTGAGACGTTGCGGCCCACCTTTGGCCCTGGACACTGGAGCAGGCTGCCCTTTTGCCTTCCCCCCACCCCCCCTAAGCCGCCTGGGGACCCTCACAACACACCAAGCTGGCGGCCCTGTGCCACGGAGCACCCTGACAACTACCCAGGTGCCTGGACGGGGGGCCCAGCGAACGGAAGACGTCACGCATGGAAGCGCAGATGAACACCCCACACAGCGCGACGACCATTTGCACGCTGTGTGCCCACGCTAAGTGGCTGCTCCTGACCCACGGATACGACTACAATACCACTGACGACGCCTCCACAGCGGCTGTGCCCATCTGTGTTTGGAAGCAGGGCGAGGTGGCCACGACAGGAGCGCCAACCACCCTGGAGACCCCCCAGAACTGCTACACCCCTGGACCTGCGCTGCTTGGACCGCCAACTGAAGCGGCCTCTACCGTGGGGGCTCTGGCTAACACCACAGGCTGCCTTACCCATCATCCTGCCCATGTCTGGGGGAGTAAAGACAAGAACTGGCACCGGAGGTGCGCAACTAAAGGGGAAAATGGACAAGCTGTCGAAACAGGCGGACGCGGACCAGGTGGCGGCGAAACTGGACACTGTGCTGGCCACCATGGAACGACTGGAAGAATCGCTCCAGCTGACCCACACCTCACTAGAGACCAAAATAGACAGTGTGGCGATCGACCTCACCCATCTCCGAGCTGACCACAAGAAGCTGGCGGAACGCACAATGTCTCTGGAAGGCGCAATGACAGATCTGGATCCCCGAGTCAGCCAGACGGACAAGCACGTACGGGATCTCCTGAACAGGGTGGAATTCTTAGAAGACCGCGCCGAGGATGCAGAAGGACGGGCGCGGAGAAACAACGTCCGAGTGGTAGGTGTGCCGGAACGATGGGAGGGGAAGGACCCTACGCAGCACGTGGAGGACTGGCTGAGAGCACTGCTGCCAGAAGGTGCCCTGTCTCCACACTTCGTGGTGGAACGCGCGCACCGAGAGCCGACAAGACCTCTCCCCACGGGATCCAACCCTGGACCACTGCTCCTCCAGATTTTGAATTACCGCGACCGGGACTCAATCCTGCGCGAAACCAGGAAGCTTGGGGACGTCCAGATAGACAACACTAAAGGAATGTTCTTTCCTGACTACACAGTCCAGGTACAGTGCAGAGACACTCCTTCCTCACTGTGAAGCAACGGCTGCGCCACGCCGGCCTCAAATACTCCCTCCTCTTCCCAGCCAAACTAAGGGTGGTGGCACAGGATAAAACGCACTTCTTTACCAGCCCGGAGGAAACTGAGGCTTGGCTGGACAACGGCGTGGATACAGCACCCAGACGGGCACCAGGGTCCGTCACAACGGCACGCGCTCGCGGACTGCCGCAGGCACAAGACACCACCAACCCACCTGTCACAGGGGTCAACAGACCACTCCTCATCCACAGAACTTGTTCTCCTTGAGCAACAGGACGCTCTCCGCAAAGTAACAGAAATTAGCAGCTCCCTAGCATCGAAACCCGCCCTGGAAACGAGCCCCCAGGCTTTCCCGAGTGATGACGATGCTATCTACGGGCTACCTGACTCTCAGCAATCCATGGAGCAGCCGGATGTTACACCGCAGACGGCGGATTTGATCAATTGACAGGTGGCATTGGTCTCTGACAGGGTGCATCCGACCAGTGCAATTTAGATTTCGAGCCGAGCAGATATCCCTGCTGGATTGCAGACTGGCGCACACCCGGGGCGGGCCCTCGCCGCAGCATACGACCACGGACACGGAACGCAGTGAGTATTACTTTTTGATGCTTCCCCGGTGGTGCGGTGCCCCACTGGTGTTGGCCCCCTGCTGCCCCCGCCTGTTGGGCCTTGACTCTTGGCGACCAGGCCACAGGCGTGGCAGACAGGACCATCTCACCAGCCCAGCTATGACCCAATCCGAATGGACGTATGCATGGAGACCAAAAGTATAGAAGTTTCCCTTGAGACAATGCTAAGTGAAGGTTACGATACCAAGCCTCACAATATCATAAGTACATACAATAGAAACATATAAGTAGTTAAAAATTCATTTATTTTGAATAACTTAAAAACACAGGAGTAAATTTCACTAATCTAGATCCCTAGTCTTAAAACACGGTTAAAACAATACAAACAATTGCGATCTGCACAATTTAGAAGAAAAGACAGAACAGGTACAACATGCAATTGTTGAATACAGTTTGTATATTCTGGCTCCGTAGTGATAACACCACTATTCTATTGCTATGACATCAGCATATCAACTCTGGTGTTGGAGACTTGAATTATACCACTCTGTGCGTCGACACGTTTCGGTGGGTTCTCCTTATAGTTACCACCTTTATCAAGACCAATGGTAAGCTGTCACAATCAGGGGGTATATGTAATTGCCCCTGGATTCTTGATGAGGATCACTTCTTATAATGAGTACTCTGTTTGTGTTCCGAACGATGGTTTCTAGTCGAGATATGGGTAGTATGTTGCTGCCAGTTGTCTAGCCTGTTTAAAATTATACGACTTATTATATTATCCCACTTTAGATGCGTGATCCACTTCAATTTGGAAAAAACCCTTATTATTGATCTGTTTCTAGGCCACACATGTCTTGAGTGATTGCCTTGCGGTCCCTGTTTCTTATGATAGTCTAGGACGTATGTTGGTTTAAAAACAGTGCCTCTTCTTCAGCCCTTTCTATGTAAAATCAGGAGGAAGGATATCCTGAAGGGTAGTACGTAGTTCCACTGTCAACAGTACTTCTTTAATGGCCTGTTGCGAAGACTACCTGATGAAAGTTGCATCGATCCGCTGTCTCTGGGGTTCTGGGGTTCTGCGTCGTATGCATGAAGAGCCATGCCACGATAGACTAGCAGATTCCTTGCCGGACATTACCTGCTTCCTGAGGCCTGGGGAGGGGCGATGCCCTCTCCGCTGACCATCCTGTTCTAACGCCACAGCTGTGCCTACCACATAGCGACCCCCTGAATTGAAAGGTTACTTATCTCACTTGAGAGTTTGGACGGCGGCACGTTCTGCAACCGACCTTTTGGTATTTTTTACTGGTTTAGCCCTCTATGGTCTGTTATGTCCTCTAACCCCTGACCCCTTTGCCTTTCTGAGGAAACAATTCTAGTGTCAATGAAGATGTCTTTGTGGATGGACAGTAGAGGTGCGCGGAGGCTCTGGGGGCTGGCTCCTGGGGCGGGGGAGCGGTGGAAGGCGGATGTTGGGATCCCCTAATGTGGTAAAATGACTGCGATACATATATGTACCTGGAATGTCAGAGGTATGCACACGCCTTTGCGCAGGTATCAAATTTACTCCTACCTCAAGCGTCATCAGGTACACATCGCACTCCTACAGGAGACACATTTAAATAGGGCGGAAGTGCAAACGCTGCGCCGTAGATGGCGTGGGCAACTACATGCCACGGAATACTCTTCCTATGCCCGCAGAGCGCAGCTATAGGTGAGACCCGGGACAACCTACACAGTAATACACTCACACATAGACCCTAAGGGTAGATTTGTGATAATTCAGGGCAAACTGGATTGGCAACCGGTGGTTCTGGCTTCCCTATATTCCCCCAACACTGACCAGGGAGATTTCTTTGCGCAGCTGTCCACGAAGCTGGCGCCCTGGCATGGCGTCCCCTGGATACTGGGAGGCGATTATAATTGCATACTTGATGCCGCACTGGACCGCTCCTCCCCACCCCAAGCCGGCACGCCGGCGCATGGAGCCATAAAGGCTCTCACTAACTGGGCAGCACAATGGGAATTGCATGATATCTGGCGCACTCGCAACCCTGCCTCCAGGGTATACTCCTACTTCTCGGGAGCACACACCTTACACGTACGGTTAGACAGGTACATGATCTCCACGGGCCTTCTCCCTCTTGTCACAGACACGTACTACATGGGTCGCACCCACTCCGATCACAACCCGCACATACTGAAAATAGCATGGGAACGCCCACACCCGCCCGTCCCCACCTGGAGACTGCAGCCGGCTCTACTCCGAGATGCCCCTTTCCGCTACTCCCTTTCCGCACAAATGGCGCAATACTTCAAAGAAAATACCGGCACAGCGTCCTCCCCCCAGATTGAGTGGGACGCCTTTAAGGCTATAATCAGGGGACACTGCCTGGGCACGCAGGGGCATATACAGAAACAGCTAGAGGGGACCTGGAGCACATAGAGGCCGACCTACTCCAGCGGGAACAGGAGGCGATAGGAGGCGCAGATGGACCACTGCTCACAGCACGCACAGAACATGCGCGATTACTGGAACGGCTATGCCATGTCAATTACGCAGCCTACTCGGCGCGCACGCACCACCTCAGCGATAAGCCCGGAAAATTGTTGGCATGGCTCATCAAGCAGGAAGATCGCTCAGCGCCTGTATCTACTATATGCCCTGACAGGGGCGAGGTGGTGTATACGCAAGCTAAAATGCACATGGCCTTCACAGGTCACTACCAGGCTTTATATCGCTCCCAACTCTGGGTCTCCGCCATGGATATCGAGGACTATCTCTCGGGCATACAGCTACTGAGACTGACCGCTGCGCAGCAAGATGACCTAGGGGCGCCACTTTCACCCGAAGAGCTGCGCACCGCCATCTTTGCCCCGTCGAATGGTAAGTCCCCAGGTCCCGACGGGTTACCGGTCGAATACTACAAAGCTTACTCAGATATTCTGATTCCTGAGATGCTACAAATGTATGCAGCTGCCGCTGAGGACTCCACTCTCCCCCCCACGCTAAATTAGGCCACACTCATCTCCCTCCTAAAACCCGGCAGGGATAGCACGCGCATGGGTTCTTACCGGCCGCTGGCTCTGTTGAATACCGATTACAAAATACTCGCTTCTACCTTAGCTCAGCGCCTGGCCCCCCTAGTCTCAACACTCGTGCACCACGACCAGAACAGTTTTGTACCCACGCGCAGTACCTCCCACAACATACATAGACTGTTCAGAGTACAAACCTATGCCACCCACCAATGGCCCCGATCGGGATGCCTCGTCCTGGACCTCGAGAAGGCCTTTGACTCTGTCGAGTGGCCCTACCTTAGGGCGACACTGGAGAAATACGACCTTGGGGACAACTACATTGACATGGTGAGACTACTTTATCAAAAGCCGACTGTGCGTGTGCGCACTAGCAGGCTGTTGTCTGACGCAATCCGGGTGTGGAGAGGGACTAGGCAGGGTTGCCCCCTTTCCCCGTTGCTCTTCTCGATGGCCATGGAACCCCTTGCAGCGTTGTTGAGGGCGCAAGGGGAGGAGTGGGGGATCCCGCTGGCGGATGGCCTGCACACGGTCTCGTTCTACGCGGATGATTTACTCCTGTACATCAGAGACCTGACCCGCATACCGCAGTCCCTGTCTGATATTTTTCGGGCCTTTGAGGCCATGTCGGAACTCAAAGTCAACTGGGCCAAATCTGGAGCGTACTCCTTCAGCCCAGAAACACGGGAGTGCGATATCCGCATCAATGGCGGAAGACTCGCCTGGTACCCTACAACGTTTAGGTACCTCGGAATACACATTTACAGAGACCCTCTGGACATGCTTGAGGGGAACCTGGTCAGAGCTATCTCCTCCCTGCAAGCGCAGATGACGTTTTGGAAGACCCTCCCCCTAAACGTGTCCAGCCGCGTTGTGCTGACAAAAATGATAGTCTTGCCAAGACTATTATACTATTATGCCAATATCCCAGTATATGTTCGAACTCAGATATTTCGGGAGCTAGAGACATCGCTCCGGAACCTCATCTGGAACACTGGAAGACCCCGTGTAGCATTGACAAAGCTCTATGTACCCACGGAGGCTGGGGGCCTCACGGTTCCCAACCTGGAACTGTATTACCTGGCAGCCCAGATGCAGTGGGTGACAGGATGGCTGAGTGGCAGGAACGTAGACGACACCGCCACGGATGTTACAATCTGGACCCATATGCAGATATGCGCGCTGTTTCACCCCCTGACCAGTGCTTCCTGCATAGCTTGAAATTAACATGCGAGGTGAAGCCTTATGCCGCAGCGCTATTAGGCACCCCCAGAGACGGTGGAGTGGTAACAGAGGCAATGTTGGACAGGTGGGTACGGGCGGGGGTGGAGACACTGGGCGATTTGTATGCGGATGGCACCCTACTTCCCTTTGAGGTGCTGGCCAGGGACACAGGCCTACCAGCCGCGCAATTTCTCCTTCATGCAGCTATAATGCACACACTTGCGCGCCCTTGGGGAGACATGACTGAAGAGCTGCAGACACATCACTTTATACAATACCTCCATGTCATGGGCAATGGCACCCACGTAGTCCACTGGCTGACGCAGGCCCTCCTTATACACACACAACACCCTACCCAACAACTACGAGACACGTGGGCGGTAGATAGAGGGAGGGCGTGGACGGACAAAGAATGGGCAGTGGTACTGGCCAGCCCAGTCAATATCCCACGCAACTCCCGCTTTAAAATCATACAATTTTACATACTACACCGCGCTTATCTGTCACCAGAAAAGATCAATAAATACTTCTCGGCAACCACCACTGCGTGCCCCAGATGCTCCCTGGTTGGTGCGGACCTCCTACACCTGCTCTGGACCTGTCCTATCATATCAACATATTGGGACACAGTGACCACCCTGCTGAAGCAGAGTACTGGTAAAGACCTGCCACACACTGGG